>NW_028258297.1:1250000-2500000 GCF_053883595.1 Heterocephalus glaber
AAATGCGTCAACTTTATTTTAGGACCTCTGCTGTCTTACTTGATACGTGCTGTTTATCATGTTTATTTCTCATTTACACATTTATTTGTTTTATTTTCATCACTTTCTTATTTTCCATCAATTAAATTGGGTTTTCTTGGTTGGTCAGTTTATTTTCCTAGTGATTACTTTTAAGATTGTACTCTCATTTACTGCTGTTAATCTTCTCCTTTGTCAATGATTTTTTTCTTCCTCTAAGAAGACAACTCTTGTAGCATACTCGTATTCCTTTCTGAGTTGTTGTATTTTCTCTTTCTCCTTCCTTCCTTCCTTCCTTCTTTCTTTCTTTCTTTCTTTCTTTCTTTCTTTCTTTCTTTCTTTCTTTCTTTCTTTCTTTCCCTCCTTTCTTTCTTTCTTTCTTTCTTTCTTTCTTTCTTTCTTTCTTTCTTTCTTTCTTTCTTTCTTTCTTTCTCTCTGTTAGCTTAGTTTACTTTACAATTTTTAAGACAACAATAGACTAGATATTGATTTCTCATCCTGAATTCTCATATTGCTTGTGACATCTCTGGGTTTGTGGGTTTTATTTGAGGAATTCAAGAGTGTTTTCGTTTGCTCTTTTCAACTCACACATAAATAACACTATGACTAGAAAATAATTTCTATGTTGAACTTTTAATGCTCACAGAAGCTGCATCTGGGAATCTGCCTCAGTCCTACACCAATGCTGTGAACTATGAGTCTTCTGCACAGGCTATGGCCCTGGGTGTGGACCAGTGTGCTTCATGTTTCCACACTCACACCTCGTGCCCTACATGCCCAGCTGCTCTTCTCCCAGAGATTTCCTGACCTCATTTTTTCCTTGCTTTTTCACATGTATTGGGCAGTCCTTGTTCTACATCTTTCTTCCTTCATTTGTTACAGCGGAGCTTCTGGCCTCCTGGCGTCCAGGTGCAGGGAGCTTGGACTTCCTGGGGCAGAGGGTTGGCCCCCTTCTGCCTTGGTTTCTGGAAGTAAAAGAGAGAGGGGATGATAGTGACCCCTTTGGAACAGGGTCACTGGTTGCCTTCCAGACGCCGCCCTCACCTAGTCCTCCTCTCTAAGCTCCTTCGCCCCCTTCCTGAGTGGATGCCAGGCCTGGGTAGGAGGTTCTGCCTGGCGAGGCACCAAGGCTGGGCAGGCACTGTCACCAACTCCAGCTGCTGGATTGGCAGTGTTTCCTTAGATTTCTTGCTATGCAGATTCTAATATACATACAATCTTTCACATAAGCAAAATTTATATTGTTTGTGTGCAACTAACAAAGAGTGGGCAAAAGATACAAACTGACAATTTAAATCAAATTGTGTAAATCACAAATAAAATATGATCCATCCCATTAGAAATAAAAAAAATCCTAAGAAAACCATAGAGGCCTCTTCTGACAGGCAGCATTGAAAGGACCCATACGGCTTGGGGTCAGAGGTCAGAGGTTGTACCTGCTCTGGTGTGTGGGTCTCTGTCTGTGGTATCTGCAGGGGACCTGGGATCTCAGGGATCCAGGCAGTGGCAGATCTGCTGTCCCTGAGGAAGGCTCCAGACACATTGCTCCTGCCCAGCCTCTGCCCGGCAGAGCTGGCTCCATCCCCAGGCCTTCTCAGAGCTTCAGGGGGTGTCTGATGCTGGAGGACACATGGGGTGTTTGGAGAATCTGTCCCCTAAACTTCTTGAGTGAGCGATGCTGCGGTTCCAAAGTCCTCTCCACCTTCCAGAACTCAGGGTGACGTCTATCCCCAGGGTGAGGTCCTCAGAGGGCGGGCCTAACCCCACTGCGGTATCGGGAGGTGGGGCTTTGGAAGGTGATTCAGGTTAAATGTGGCCATAGGGCACAGGGCCTTGTGTGGGAGGCCGTGCTGGAGAGGCCTGAGTGGACAAAGCCCTGTGCCCACTGGGGACTCCCCAGAAGCCCCAACAAGAGGGACCTCACCCACTGTGCCACTCAACTCTGGATTCTCAGCCTCCAAACCATGAAACCAAAGTCTCTCCCCTTGTCAATCACCATGCCTGTGGCTGTCCATGCAGTCAGCACTCAACTTGGAGGACAGCACTTAGCCATGCACTCCTCCTTAAGAACAAGCTCAAAGGTTTCTGCCTAATTGCTGGGTGCTCTTGTTTTCTTTGACAATCTTGGCAATTGGCACTGCCCTCCTAATGGCCCATGTCGGGGCCATGGTCTGGGGTTCAGAGTGTAAATGTACAGAGAGCCCCCTGTGGCTGAGGACACACTGCACCTTACCTCTCCTTGCTGACTTGTTGTTCTTAATTAGAATTGACGGCAGCGCCTCTGTTTGATTGGTCTTTTTAGAGAAAAGGTTCTTAGACTTAATTATTCTACTTCATACTGTTCCCAAGCCATTACTTTCTGCTTTTGAGTTAATTAAATCCTTTCTGCTTTCTGTTGCTCTTTGGTTGTTCTCTTTCTAATTTCTTAGATTTAGTGCTCATTTTATTTTTCTGTTGTTCCTCTTTAAAGTGGGAGTGGCTATAAAAGTTATGAAAATTATCCAGAGCAGAGTTTTGGCCCCATCCCTAAAGTTCTTAGATGAATTACTTTCTTAATAAATCATAATGACAACTGTGATTTCCATCTTTGACCTAGGATTGACCAAAAAGGTAAGTTTTCTCTCTTTTGTCTGAGCGTTGTGTCTTTATAGGTCAAAGTTCAGTTTGTATTGTCCTCTATTATTATTTTGATATCATTCAGGGAACCTTCTCCATATAAGTTTTGATTTTGCATGTTACTGACTTGCAAACTGTGGTTTGTTTGTGTATGGGGCATAGAACAGTTTTTAAAAATATTTCCCGAGCAATTAAAATAAACTTCTTGCTTCTTTTTTTTTTGTTAAATTCTTTTATTGGTCCATTGTAGGTATACAACACAATTACATTTCTCATTGGGAACTTGTACCTTTACATGATGCATCTTGGTTCTTATTTTTTCCCCATGCCTAGCCCTCCCTTCACCCCCTCCACCCTTCCCTATTTACAAAGACTTTATTTCCATTTTTTCCATTTCTCAGCATTGTTCCTTTCCCTTCTTTCCTTTCCCCTGCCCCTCCCACTACCCCTACCCCTTTGGACCTTTTCTTCCTATTTTGCATTATCGATTATTCATTCTAATCATTGGTACATTTTAAGTATACAATATAATGACATTCATCATTGGAAATTTGCACCTTTACATAATCTCTCTTGGTTCTTATTTTTCACCCTTGCCCAGCCCTCCCTTCAACCCCTCAATTATACTGTTTAGAACTTTTACAATCTCATGTATGTCCACTGGGGGTGTCAAGTACAGAAACATAGATGTGGGAGGCTCCCTAACTATGCCTTTACATATCTCTTCTTATCTGCTTCTTTCGTTTTATACACTGCACAGGGTGTGACTGTGTAGGGACATGAGTGTAGTGAGTATCGTGACATAGCAGTTCAACATTCCTTTGACAGCTTTTTGGTGCTAATGTCTAGCTTTTAGTTATTCTTGTCTGATACTTATAATGACCCAAGCAATTTAGAAAAAAAGGGAAAAAGTATAGAACTAACTCTACGGGTTTCAAGGCTTGTTAGAAGTCTGAGATAATCAAGGTGATGAGGCACTGGCCTCAGCATGTGCAGGTGGATCTGGCATCAAGATGGGCAGAGAGACCGGGAAGCAAGAACAGACCCACACCTCGCAGACGCCTGAATTTCACCAAAGGGCAGAGACAATTTAGTGAATAAAAACAGTTTTGTCAGCAAATGGCACTGCAGAGGTAGAGTCCGTATCCAGGCTCAAAAACAAGAGCTTTCACGTGTAATTTGTACCACATAGAATCATTAGATTGAGGAGGAGCACAGCTCCTCAGTGGGATACCTAAACAATGGGAAATCTAAACAATACTACTCATGGAAATAAACAGACGAGGATATACTCATGTCTGGGATGGGGACATATTTTTTATTTTAATAAAAATTTGTAAAAATTAAAAACATCCTCTCTACAAAATAGAGTCATGCATTGTTTAGTGGTGGGGACATAGCTGGAGAAATATGTCAGTGGTGATTTTTGTCATTGTGTGAACATCACAGATTGTAGTTCTACGGACTAAGATGGCTGTGATCTCTCCGGGCTACATAGTCTCATGGGTTACCATTGTGACTGTGCCCTGATATTGACTGACACATGGTCCTGTGGCACATGACTGCTCACTATTAACAGAATGTAGATGCAAGCCACACAGTGGGAGAAAACATGTGCGAACCACACATTCCTTGGAGAACCTGTATCCAGAATATACAAAGGACCCTCAGAACTCAATGTTAAGAGAACAAGTTGCCACTAAAGATGGACAATCAACTGGAACCGATGCCACACCACAGAATACAGAGAGAAGGCAAGTGAGCCCATGGAAGGATGTTGATAACATTAATCATTAGGGTAACATAAATTAAAAGCACAATCAGGGGCCCTGTGAGCCTATCAGAATCACTCAATTTAAGAATGCTCTGCAGGTAGATAATTAACAAATGTGGAACATCCATGCCCCAGACCATGTGGCAACATTAAGAAGGAAGGAACCATTGACATTCACAGCATGAATGGCTCTCAGTGAAAGAAGACAGACAAAAACGATTCCATTTATATGAAATTCTAGAAGAAGCAGTCTAACTCACAGTGAAGAAAGCAGATCAGTATGTGCTTGGGAAGAGCAGGGGCAGGGTGTGGAGAGGCCAGTACAGGAGCACAGGAAGGGCTCTGTGTCCTTAGACCCCTCCCCTTGTCTTGCCCATGCAGGTGGCTTCCCAGGTGCACATGCCTGCCAGGTGGGTAGAGCTGTGCTCTGGGGGTCAGCAACCTCGCTGTCTTTCAGTTATGCCTCAGGACAGCCATCCCACCTGTCACACTGCCACATGTGTTCTTGCTGAGTCTTCATCATAATCCAGGGACTTTTTCCAAGTCATGGTCCCACAAGTGGAATTGCTGGGTTGTAGCATAACTGTGTTTAACAGCATGTGTTAGTTTCTTACTGCTGCTCTCACAAATCATTGCAAAGGTGATGGCTTAAACATCACAGGCTTGCTCTCTCTCCCAGCTGGTGGCCATCCACAACACCCAGGTGCTGTGCTGGGCTCCATCCTGGAGGCTGATGAAGAGACTCCACCTTCTGGCCTTGTCCAGCATCCAGGGCCTGTGCTCCACCCGCCTCAGAGCCAGCCATGGCCAAGGACCCACTCACTCTTCCGGCTTCTCGCTGGCCCGCCTCTACCTTGGCTGGCGTCAGGCCCTGGCAGGGCATCCTCAAACACTTGGCAACCAGTGCATGAGCAGACGTGGCCCCACCTACCAGGACAAATCCTTGATGGCGTCCCTGCTCCTGGGACCCAGAGGGCTACTTTGGGGCCATTTACCTGCCCCGCCCCATGAAGTGACACTCACAGCTGCTGTCCTGGTTCTCTCTCTACAGTGAGGAGTAAGCCTCCTGCTATTTCTGGACAAGTTGGGGATTTGTTTTTAGTCAGTCTATTGAGTATGAAACTATATCGCACTTTAAGCTTCCTTTACCTTTCATTTGTAATAATAAAAAAAATCCTTTAGAATTTACAGGCCAATATCATTTTCTCTTTTGAAACATAATGCATCTTGGGAATGTTTCCACTAATTGTGGCTTGTATTTTTAGAATTTATATTTTTAATAAGCCAAAAATGATAATAATTTTACACCATCCACTTTGTCAGTCCTTGGAGAGCCCTCATACTTCCAGCCATAAGGCAGCCTCCAGACCTGCTTCTGGAACACCCATCGCTGTGACAGTCTGGTCTGTCAGGGGCGGGTGTGGATGGTTCTTATGCATGGGGTGTGGTAGGGGCTCAAATCTAGTTAGGTTTTAGATTCCCCTTGTTACCTGTCAGGATTACTATTAAAATCTCATGGAATTTCTAACCACTCTTTCAGACAATTCATATCTTTATGTGAGTGAGTCTTCTTAGTAGGTAGCGTGTCTATCTGGCCATTTACTTGGTTTCACTTTTACAGTCAAAGGAAGTGGCATAATGAAGTATGTGCACGTACCCTAGTTTATCCACTGGGGTTTACTTGTCATGGTTATTGTTGCTAATGTCAAATCAGTAAGTGGAAAGCCACACTCTCAGGCACAAATGCTGCCATGTTTTTCCTGGGTCGCACCCCTTGCTTTCTTGCTCCTATTGGACTACACAGCCTGGCGGTTCTGCTGTGTCCCCAAAGTGTGCAGGTGATGTGTGGGACCTGTCACCTCCATGCTGCCTGTCTGAGGTTGGCAATCTGTCTGCACTTCTTTCTGGGCAGATCAAGTGCCCATTTCATTTCAGTTGGCCAGGATTTTTGTCATGAATGGATGTTGAATTTTCTATGGACTTTTCTGCAGCTATTGAAATGCCTAAAAGCTGACTTAATTTCATTTCTTTTGATAGTGAATTTCATGGATTCCTTTGACATACAAAACCAACCTTGCATTCTTGGGGCAAAGCCAGCCTGGTAGTGACAATTTTTTCAATGTGCTGTTGTACTCACTTAGCTAAATATTATATATATAAACATCACCACTGCGAATGAGAGAGATTAGCCTGAAATTATCCTTCCTTATAGAGGAAACATTTGGCTTGGGTGCCAAGATTATGCTAGGCCTGGGAAATTAATCTGGGGTGGGAAATACATTTTGTAAAGTTAAAATTCTGCATCTCTTGACTCCCAGTGTTTGTATAAGTATACACACATGTACATATATACGTGTGCATAGAGCTCCATAGAATGAGTATATATGTCAATATATAAAAACATATAAAATTTATGAGTTTTATATTTACATAAAACTACACCTATCAATAGATTGTAGATAGTGTACTAATACATTAATGCCATAGAGTGGCACCTCGGTTCATGAACATAATTCTTTCCATGTTTCTTTTTTTTTCTTTTCTTTCCATGCTTCTGGTTGCAAACCGAATTGGATGAGAACTGAATCAAATTTCCCCATAAGTCAACATTGAACCTAACCATCAAATTTGATTCGGTTCTTGTCCAATTCAGCTTTCGACCAGAATCATGGAAAGATTAAAGTTTGTGAACCAAGGTACCACTGTGTATGATCTATACTGTATTATAGGCACTACGTGTTGCATTCTATGGTGGCATGTTTTTTTTCTTCATTAAGTTTATTGGTATATTTTAGGTATATAATATGGTGACATTCATCATTGGGAATTTGTACCTTTACATGATGTATCTTGGTTCTTATTTTTTCCCCATTCCCTGCCCTCCCTTCAACCCCTCCATCCCTCCCTATTTACAAAGACTTTGCTTCCATTTTTTTCCTTTCCCTTCTTTCCTTTCCCCTACTCCTCCCACTTCCTCTTCCCCCATGGTGGCATGTTTTGTGTATAGACACACACATGGGTATGTACCTCTCGTTGTTCCCTTGCGCCTTCCCTTTATGACTGTGTAAAACATTCTTCTTCGACTTCACTGTTTCACTGAGTTTTCACCAGCATCTCTTTTTCTCTTCCTGGTTTCTAGGCAACCTGAGGTGGCCTCCGGACAGCTGAGCTGACCCATGTGCACACGGTGGTGAATGTGTCCGGAAGTGCCCTGGTCCTGCCTTCTGCCTCAGGCTGACCCCACTGAGGCCAAGACCCTGGCTGTGTGGATGGAGGGACCCTCAGAGCAGCAGCAGACCTGGGTCCCTATTTAGACAAGCTGGTCAGAACGTGGCTGGCAGAACCAGACCTCCCCATTGGGTGGGACCAGTGAGTCCCCACTCTGTTGTGGCTGTGCCCTGTGAGCCCAGTGATGGTGTGGGTGGCTGTGTCTGTGCAGTTCTGGGTGGAGATGGGACCCTCCCCAGGTGCTGTGATGCTTCCCACAGACAGGAAGAGCTGAGACTGTGGACAGGGGCTGCTTTCTTGTAGGCTCCCCTGTTTCTCTAGGTTCTTTATGAAGAGCACAGATGTCAGAAGAATTGCAAAGGTAAATTTAAAAAAAATCCACACAATTTCTGTGGTGCTTTAACCCATTGCCACCCAGAGTTTGAACAGTGCGTTTGTGTCACGTTTCACGTTGGTGGTGTGTGGTGTGATCCCAAGACAACTGGTGCCACCCTGCCCCTCACACACGTGGCGGAGGCCCTCGGGCCAATGGTTTTCAAATTCTGCACAGCCAACACAATCAGAACACATTCTCTCTCTCTCTCTCTCTCTCTCTCTCTCTTTTTTACTAAAATTCTTTTATGGGTCCATTGTAGGTATACAACACAATGACATTTCTCATTGGGAATTGTACCTTTACATGATGCATCTTGGTTCCTATTTTTTCCCCATTCCCAGCCCTCCCTTCACCCCCTCCACCCTTCCCTATTTACAAAGACTTTGTTTCCATGTTTTCCAGTTCTCATCATTTTTCCTTTCCCTTCTTTCCTTTCCCCTGCCCCTCCCACTACCCCTACCCCTTTGGACCTTTTCTTCCTATTTTGCATTATCGATTATTCATTCTAATCATTGGTACATTTTAGGTATACAATATAATGACATTCATCATTGGAAATTTGCACCTTTACATAATCTCTCTTGGTTCTTATTTTTCCCCATTCCCCTGCCCCCCTTTTAATCCCTCCATCCCTCCCTATTTACAAAGACTTTGTCTCCAGTTTTCCATTTTCTCATATTAATTCCATTCCCTTCTTTCCTTTCCCCTACCCCTCCCACTTCCCCTTCCCCTTTGCCCCTTTCCTTCCTAAAGAACACATTGTCATAGGCCAAGGAAGAGATGTTTCTTTGAGGTGCTGTACACCTATTAATTAGCAGAAAGGATGGAAGGCCTAGTCATGGCAGGGATTAAGGTTCTCAGCAGCCTAAGGGATCTTGTGCCTATCTGGCAGGCTGATTTACATCAGTGACAGGGTTTTATCACCAGAAACTGATATATTGTTCTTGGTTACCTCTGTGTCCTCAGGTCCTAGACTGAAGATGCTTTGTCCTTAGAAGCCCTTTCAGGGCCACACCAGGTCACTTGGACAATCCAGCACCTCCCGGCCCAGTTTCAGGGTGTAGGATGTAATGTCCTTAAATTTGAAGTAGGATCAATGGTAGATTGGTCAAGTAGTGGCCTCCAGGCAGTGGCCGGTGCCTGTCCTGAGAGCAGATGTCTGTAGCCTGCTGTCCCTGAGGCTGTGCTGCTCCCAGTCACCTGTTGAGGACCCGTCAGGATGCCCAAGGCCTATCTCTTCCTCCCCTCGCCACACCTGGCTGCCTGGTGTCAGGAACCAAAGCCACAGGAAGAAGACACTCTGACTTCAGCCCCACTGTGGCTGTGAGGATGTGCCATTGTGACTTCCAGCTGGGGGACCCTCAGGGACTCCAGCTCCAAGGCTGTAGTGAGGACAGAGAAAGATCCCGTGCTTGCCTGGGCGATGGTAAACATGGCTAAGCTGCCATGTTGTGGGGGCTCTTCACCCACCCTGAGGGCAGTAAGTCATGGTGTCTCCTGCTCATGGGTTTCCGGAGGGCTGCTGGGGCCCAGGAAGCCACAGTGACCTCAGAGGTGAGGAGGCTGGACAGGGGAGGAGTGGCCTGTGCAGAGGCCTAGCAGGTAGGAGCTCAGGGTGTTCTT
This sequence comes from Heterocephalus glaber, assembly GCF_053883595.1. NCBI lineage: Eukaryota > Metazoa > Chordata > Mammalia > Rodentia > Bathyergidae > Heterocephalus > Heterocephalus glaber. Next base: position 1,259,636 of record NW_028258297.1, read on the forward strand.
TGAGGAGCCTGGGAAGCAAGGATGGCAGAGGGGCTGTATCCATGGAGCACAAGGTCACTGGAGGCCTGGGAGAGGCTGGATGTGCATGGGCTGGCTTGGCAGGGCAGAGGCACACTGCAGACTCGGGGTGGCCAGGGTTCTATGCCCATTTTCTTTCCTTCTCCTTTGTTTTTTACCTGATTCTAACATTTCTTTCCATACCCTCGAGGAGCACAGAGGGGGCAGAAGACTGCAGGAAGCCCCTGCCGCCCCTTCTAGCAGGCACGTGGACTCTAGTATCTGTGTCACTGCCACACAACCCTGGAGGGGGCTGGGTTTGTGCGGGGAGGGGGTAATCCGGAGAACTGCCAGGCAGTCCTGAGGGCCACCTCCCAGCCTTGCTTCCCAAAGAGCACCACCCTGGGTGAGACGGGAGGGTCCAGGCTTTCAGCCCCACTCTGACTTCCAGGGAGGAGAGGGGAGGTCAAGGGGACACTAATGGCCAATGTGATTGAGGGCAACTGCCCTGGAGGCCTCTGTAGGACCCTGGGGGCAGGGCTCAGGGGCATGGGGCCAGTGGAATGCAGATCTCCGGGAACCTGGGTACCTCCTCGCCTGCCTGTGCCCTGGGATGCCCTTGGTGGTAGGAGACCGCTCACAGGAAGTGGGGCACCTCTCATTACCGCTCTTCCTCCATACCTCCATCCCCAGTTTCTCCCCTTCCCTGAATGCGGCAGTGGTGCCCTCCCTCGGCGGCTGCAGGCAGCGACCCTGTCCAGACACCTGTCACTGTCCACCGGTTTGAAGAAGCCACATTCTGTATATTAATTAATATGTTTTAAATAATTTCACATAAGAAGACTGCACTCATGAAAAGAAAATTTAAAAACCAAAAATGCCTTTAACAGCCACTGTGCTGACGGGCAAGGCCCAGCGTGGGGACAAGGCACAGAGCCCTCACTGTCAGGTCACTCAGTCACAGGCATAACGCCCAAGGCCAAGTTCAATCTCAAAACAAATCTGCTGGGCTCAGACCCAGGACACCGAATTCACAATTTGCAATAGTCAGAGTCACCTGGTTTACAGGGATTTCCTGAGACCAGATGCTAATTCAAAAAGGCCTGGAATTACTTGAAGTATTGTTTCAGTTTCTTGCAGTCTGGCTGGAAATCTCCTGTTGATTATAAATAACTGCATGTGATCTCTGATGCGACAGCTCATTCCCCAAAGGGGAGCACACAGCTCTCCCTCAGCCTTGCCTTCCGCCTGGCCTCCCCAATGAACAAATGCCCCCCCGCACACTGTGGTCATATCTCAATGCCCCAGCTCTTTCCTCGGGTAGGCGTTGCTTGCTACCTGCCTGGGCCCATGGTAGGTCCCCTTGGTTCTGCTCCAGCACCACCCACACACGCCAGAAACATCCTGCACCCTGGAGTCAAAGTTCCTAATAACATTTTCCAAAGAACTGAGTGCTTTTTTATGAATACATGGAGGAAATATGGTATGGGTTTAATATTGCATTATGAGCCTCTGACTGCGGATTTTTAAAATATGCTTTCTGCGTGAATATATAAAATGGGCATATGTTGCAGTAAAGTTTCACTGTTATGCATAAAGCATGTTATAATAAAAGTTGTAAAGACAGCCCTTAGTGGAGAAGTGGAAGAAGGGAGAACTGAAGAGCTTCCCAAGGGGAGGCAAGCTCCAAATACCCTGCCCTCTACAAGCAGCCGGCAGGAGCTGAGCTGGACGAGGGTGGGCACAGGGGTGGGGAGAGCGGATGTGAGCCCCCGCCCAAGCCAACAGCAGCTGCAAATACACCTCAAGCACATTTGGATCAGAACCATAAGCCTTCACTTTTCTCCAGGAATGGTTTCAAAGGGAAAAGCAGCAATTCCCAAGTGAGGCCAGCTGACCTTTCCCCTGGCAGATTAGCTCAAGAATTGATGTTGGGGTCACTTGTGCTGCCCTTAACCCTGACCCTTCTGTGCCCAGTGTTTAATCTGCAGGGCAGGAAGGTGGCCGTTGAGGGTCGTGGCTTCTCTGAGCATGTTCCCTGCTCCCTGGCCACAAGCACTTCCACACACAGGGTGCGCATCCTGCTTTCAGGCAGTAACACACACTAGGTCAAACACATGACTGCATTTATCTCAAAAAAAAAAAAAAACCTCTATGAACAGCATGGGGATTCTGGGCACACTGGTCTCCAGGCTGAGTGGCCAGAGGACAGGGTGGGAAGTTCACCAATGCTGGGAATGCACAGGAGAGAGAGAATGTGCCTGGCCCTTGGGCAAGGTGGGCCAGGTGTAGATGGGTGAGGCTAGTGACCAAGGGACAGAAGGAAATGCTGGGGACAATCACGTACCATTCAGAGCCAGGAAGTGGCAGGCGGATTGGGTCATAAGTGACATACACATCAGATAGGGTCAGGGTATAGGCAGTGTCCCGCTGATGCTGGAAGAGAAAGAGGAGGAGGGCAGGAGAGAAAAGGGAGGAAAAGGAGGAGGAACAGGAAGTGGAGGTGGTAGAGGAGGAAGAAGAGTTGGAGGAGTAGGGGGAGGAGTAACAGAAGGCCGAGTGGAGGAGGAGGAGTAGGAGAGAGGGGGAGGAGGAAGAGGAAAGGAGGAAAAGTGGAGCAGGCGGAGCAGAAAGAGTTCTGGGAAGGGACGGGAACCGTGGAAAGGCTCTGTACAGGGATTTCTACTTCCATGGGGCATGAAACCGAAGGGACTCTCCTTGAGAGACAGCCCAACATGGACGAACTGTAGGAAGCAAAGGGTTTTGTGACATTGTTCACAAGATACAAAAGACAGACTCTGAGGGACAGGAAACAAAGCAGGTAAGCCAGTGATTGTCCCCAGACAGAGCCCCATGGACATGTGAGTGGAGACATGGCTGAGCTTTTAGGAGTCCCCAGGACAGGCACAGGGAAGGGAGTGGTCCTGAGGGACAGCCACAGAGGTCCACAGGAGCGTCACCCAGGGCATTCATCAGCCTGTACTTGCGAGGGAAGAGCCTGAGATAGGAAGGAGCCTGAGAGAAAATAGTCCTGGTGTGCACCAGGGGCTGCGATAGCATCTGCTCCCCCAGTCAGACCAGGACACAAACCCACTGGACTCAGAGCCACTTAGCAGAGGACACAGAAGGTCCAGCCGAGGAGTGGGAACAGCTATCCATGGAACACTGCCTTGGTTCTGAGCAAATCCTAAAAGCAAGACTCAGAAGGATGAACCTGTTTCCAAGTGCCTTTACTGCACTCCAGAAGGAAGCTCCATGGTGGTTTCAGGAATAGAAAAATATCCATTACCCAATATGGTGCTTTCCCATATCTGGAGTCCATAGCAATGACCAGGCATGCAGGACAATAAGACCCATATTGAGGAGAAAAAGTAACTAACTGAGAATTACCCTGAAGAATGCCAATATTAGAATTGGTAGGAAAAGGCACTGAAAGATCATTTTGTGATGAAAACAGAGCCACGGTATCAATAAGAAGTAAGACTTTTAAACACTCATACACCCAACTGCAGAACTGAGCTTCAAAATTCAGGAAGCAAAGGCTGACAGGGTGGCCAGGAGCCACAGAGAAATCCCAGGCATGGTTGGGGATTTAAATAAATGTGCCCATTTCAACACTGCACAGGGCAAGTAGACAGGAAGTCAGTAAAGATGTAGAAAACCTGAACAAGGCCACCAACCACCCACCCACTTGCCATCTGTAGAGCAGAGTGTGTCAATGGACAGCAGGGGGCGCCATTTCAAGGCCATGTTCAGGACCACGGTCCATGCTCCAGGACAAGTCTCAATAAATTTAAGAGGATTAAAGTTATACAATTTTGCACAGAGGGAGGGGAGGGGGTTTGAGTGGGGAGAATGGGATAAAATGAAAATTATTAATCACAAAAGACAGTTATACAAAACGTGTTCTTATCACAGTGGGATCAAATAAAGAGCAAAATAAAAGATAGATAATAGAAAACAGGGAAGGGAAGGGCACAGAGAGCAGGGGAGGTCGAGCAGGGAGGGACATGTTACGTATGTGTACCAGCTCTCCACGAGGAATGGAATCCTTACGTATGGCACATGTTCCAATAAACACAAAAATTGAAAAAAATAAAACCAGGTTAGAAATGAATTACAGAAAGATCTTTAGAAAAAATCTCCTTGTATTTGCAAACTTAACATTTCTACGTAAGTCATGGATCATAGAATGAATAAAGAGAATATAAGAAATATTTTGATCTGAATATGAGATGTGAAAATGAAGCAAAACGAAATATGAGAAATTATAAAATATATATTGTGTGTGTGTGTGTGTGTGTGTGTGTGTGTGATCATCAAAGGGATAGTTGAGGGGGCATTGATAGCTCTTAAAGAAAATGTTAGGGAAAAATTCAAATCAATGGGTTCCATTTCTACCCTAAGACATCCAAAAAATTAAACAGAACAAAGAAAATAAAGACCAGCATGAAAACCACTAACACGGAAGAAAACAGAAAAACATTAAAAAATGACGGAAACAGACAAAAAGCCAGTTCTTTAAGAAAATCAGTGAAATTGATGAGCTTCTCATCGCACTGATCAGGAGAGGAAGAGAGAAATCGCTGCCATAGGGAAGGAAAGAAGAAGTATTTACAGATACCCTAGTTACGAAAAGGACAGGTCACAATGTGGGCTACTTGGGACCAGAACATTCAGCAACCTGGATGAGATGGGCAGATTCCTTGGAAAACACCACATGCCACAGCCCACTCATGAAGAAATAGATAATATGAAGCTCTGCATAACTGTGAAAGAAATTGAATCTAAGTTAAAAAGACAAACCCCACAAAGTTGCTATGAAGGACACCCCAGGTCCAAATGGCTTCACTAGGAATTACCCAGGCTTCTCTTTTAAGGCAAAGACAAAGCCCAGTGTGCACTTCCCTTCCAGAAAAATCAAAGAAATAAATGCAACTTGCTTTTTTCCACAAAGCCAGTACTGCTCTGTTTAATAAAAAAGGCAGTATACTAAGCAAATGTCACAGACCAATGTCCCTCATGTAAGAAAAATAAACTTAAAGTGGTCCATTTTCAGGATGAAATAGTTAACTCAGAGTGGAAAATTACTGGCAGTTAAAATTGCCTAACTGCCTGACAAAGTTTATGCATTCAGAGGGTCTCTAAGCCAATGGGACCTTAGGGAGGAATAAACTGGAAAGAAAACCTCTGTTAAGAAAAAAAATTATGGGCATCATAGCTAAGGCTAAGTAGAAACATAATAGTCACAAGGTCCAAGGTTGCCTGAATGGGAACATCTGCTTCTCAGAAAGTCCCACAGTAAAGAACACATAGTACTATGAAGAAATTGACACTCAAATTGGAAGGGGGACCAGGCAACTCACTGGTGTCTTTTGGGAGATTTTGCAGCTCCCTCGCCTGCCAGTACTCAGCCAATGAGGAAAAGGAGGTGGGGACTTGTGAAGCAAGGGTTATATGCGGTGACCGCCCTGGGTGTGCCTGTCCATCAGACACCCAGCCTTGCAAGACTGGATTAAAGCTTTGCTTCCACTGCTCTTCCTGCCTCTGAAGCCCTTCTCTGAGCCTGCACAAGTAAGTGAACACATTTTTCACACTCATGAACACAAAGCAAGAATTCCAGATACAAAGTTAGCCGATGAATTACAACAGTATAGTATGCTCAAAGGAAGCTCTATTTACAGAGTGCTTGATCATGTAGGCAGAATATCTGCTAGAACCTACCAAAAAGCTACGAGTGAATAAACTACTGAGTGAGCTTCCAAAGTTTGCAGAACTTGAGACCACTGCACACTCAAGGAACATGGGCGTGGAAAATTGGCTGGCAGGGGTGTGAGGTGTCCAACACTTGGGAAACCAGTTAGCATGTAAGCCTTCACCCCTGCTGCTGAGAGTCCTGCCTCTTCTAAAAGGAAGGACATTTTGTCCATGTAGAGACCTGGATATGAATAGCCATTGCTTATACGGAGTGGCCCAAAATCTAAATTATCCAGTGTCCCTCAGCCGGTGAAGGGATAACAGACTTCAGGAAATCCACACAATGGGATTTTGTCAGCACTGACATGTGCGTCAACCCTGTGAGCTCGAAAACAATGGTGCAGAGTGAAGCGTTGGGCAAAGGAGACCATTTATCTCAGATTCCAGCAAATGTCAGCTGACCAACATGGTGCAGAATGGGGGATGTGAGGAGCAGAAAGGGCCCTAGAGGCCCCGCAAACTGCTGTGTGAGGACTTTGGGGTGCTGTGGACGTGTGTGCCCCCTATTACTGTGATGGTGTCTGGGCCCGCACACGTGTGGAAAATTAGCAAAGTGCACATTTTAAACAGGCTCCTGAATGCCAGTGTTGCCGCAAAAAAGGGGGTTTAAAATTTAAAAAATAAGGCTGAGGGAGGTAGCCTCTGAGTGCAAGCCATGTGTCATCTTGGAATTCCACCTTTACAGTCTGGCTCTGGCCAATGTTAAGGTTACAATGACCACGTTTAAGCTTGTTTGACTCTGCTGTCTGCAGGTGGTTCCCATGCATGGGTCCTGATTCCCAAGGGCTCCCACATTGTGGTGGTGAAGGACAGGCACGGCAGGAACTATACTCGGAGTCTGGGGTTTGAGCTGGGCCGGTTGGGCCTACAGCATGGTGTTCTCAGGTAGTCCCAGCAGCCAGGCAGCAGTCTCTCCCAGGACAGTGAGGGTGCCCAGTTCCAGGGTGGGTGCTGGGTGCTGCCAGGGGTACTCAACAGTGCACTTTGTCCAACATTGGGTTGCTTGGGCCATAACCCTGTAATAAGTTGGGGAGCGAATGTGTGTATAGGTAGCTCATTCTTTTGGGAGAATGAATTACTCAGATAATTAGATCCCAGGGCTGATTCCATCACCACCAAGACAACCGCACCCCTCTGCACCCCAGCTGCACACCCTTGGAGGCAGACACCAGGGGCCAGCAGAGGTTGTCCTGGCAGCCCACTCGGAGGTCACCAAGTCACACTTGGACCCCTATAAACATCAGTCTCCACAAGACAGGGAACAGGATCTGACACAGGGTGCCTCATCCCAGTGCTGTCCCCTCCTAAGCCATTCAGGTTCCTGGTCAGCCCTGGGCACCAGAGCACCCTCCCTCCGACCACAGATCAGAAGTGAGTCAGGGACGCATATGGCCATGCCACAGCTGCATCTGCACAGGGCGGGCCCAGGCTTGGTTTCTTGTTATCCCCAAGCAATCCGAGGTGACAACTCTGAACACAGTGTTTTCCCTGCATTGGGGTGAGAAGTTGTCCAGAAGTGATGGGGGGGAGAGACGGGGCGTGTTGGGGTTCTGTGCCTGTGGTAGACAAGTGGGGACTGCGCACCCCTGGAAACTGGTGGCTGCAGCTATGCTGGCGCCGGTCCCATGGGTATCAAGGGACAGTTGCATCTGGGAGATGAATAAATGAAAGAAAAAGCAGAGAGTTGAGAGAACCAGGGACAAGCTTTCAGCTAATGTTTGCCCTTAAGCAATGATGAGGTGCAGCCATTGTCTCCCAGGTGTTCCCAGGGTCTGCATACACTTCTGTGCCTGGAGGATGGGTATCCCCAGTACGGTGCTGTCCTGGTGAGCTCAGCTCGAGTGTAGGCGGAGCAGCTGCCAGGGTCCTTCCTGGGCTGAGCTGCTGGCTCCCCCAGCTCCTCATCTGGGTGATCTCGTGGCATGTGACCCTTCAGAGAAAGTGCTGGGGAGGTGTCCATGGAAGCAGGGCTCTTTGAACAGAAGAATATCGTACCTGGGGGTCCAGTGGTGATTCCCAGCTTAAAGTTAAACCTCTGGGAATTCTCCTGGAGAAGTGCCCTAGGACAGCAGCACAGGAATGGGCTCCTCCTCATCTGTAGAGATCAGCAGGCTCCTCGGGTGAGTGGGAGCTGCCAGGGCCTGGACCTTGGTGCTTCCTGGGCCTGGAGGTGGCTTGAGAGCAGTTAGGACAGAGAGGGGCTCTCTGAGCAGTGATGCCTTGGCTAATTAGCACACGTCCCCAGAGCCCCATGGGCAGAGTGCTCGGTGCCCATGGCCCTGAGGCTGGTCCTAGAGTTGAGGGACTTGGGCTTTCCTCTACAGGAACAGAATCACCACGAGCAGACACAGACGTCCCACCTCAGGCCTTGCACACATCCATGCTGGGCTGCACCCCAAACAGTACCCACAGCCCGTCCTCGCCAGCCCCATTCCCTGGGCCAGCCGCTGGGGCTCCATGTGGGACCGAGATCGCATCTGCCAACGGCCCTGAGATTCCCACACTATCTTGCTTTCCTCCAGGATGGTTAAAGAAAAAAATAAATTTTGTCACTTGAAAGGATTCAAGTTCCACCTATTATTTCTGAAGTTAAATATAAAAATCCTCAGGAACAGAAGGAGGTTGAGGAGCCATTAGCTAAGTAGTGGGACACAAATCCAGTTACACATTTGACAGGCAGGGAAGGCTCTGGGTGCCGCAGGAGAGTCTGACAAGGCCGATATAGTTCTGAGGACAGGAGAGTTCTGGGACCTCCTGGGAGACATGGAGGGAGAAGTGGGCAGTAATCCATGGCCAAGGGTGGGCAGGGCTTCCTTCTTCTCAGCAGTGCTGTCTTGTTGGCCAACCTAGCGGGAAAACATGGTGGGTTAGGAGCCAGAGACTGTCCAGTGTGTGGCTATAAATCAGTAATTAACTGACACCCCAATACCCAGACAACAGGCGCCTGCCTAATGGCTGGCATTGGTGGCTTCTGTGGGCTGGCACCAGGCCAGTGAAGCAAGCACATCCATCTGTCCCCTCCAGACACAGCCACTGGACCAGAGCGCTAACAGTTTCCATGACAGAGATCAGAACTCACACCCATTTCCTGGGCTCAGAACTTGAAAAACTTGAATTATTTTGGTCAACTCTGAGAGTTTTCCTTTGGCTGGGCCAGCACACAGAACTTCCTAAGGTTCTCATCTTCAGGTGTCAGCCCTCATGACCTAGGTGTGTTGGGCTCTGTGCCTGTGTCCTCCAAACCCACCTGTCAAATGCTCACCCCCAAGGTGATGGTATGTGAGGGGTGATGAGGCCCTGGGGGTGGGGGCCTCATGGGGAACTTTGTGGCCTTGAAATGGAGACTCCAGAGAGCCTTCAGCCTGCCCTGTGGAGGACACAGGAGAAGGCAGCATGCGCAGGCCAGGATGAGGCCCTCACAGGCCCAGGAACCACCAGGCCCTCAGTCGAACTCAGGCTTCAGCCTCCAGGACGGGCGAAGGGACGTCTGCTGTTTGCAGCCCACGGTTTATGCTGGTATGTTATGCCCCGCACAGACCCACACAGCAGCACCCTGGTCTCATCCTGCCTGCCTGCGGCCCCAGGTCTAGGTCATTCAGGGAAGCGCAACCCTGGGACCACAAAGCTCAGGCTAGGCTCGGATCCCACTGTTATGGCTGGAGTGGTTGTCCGCCTCAGCACGCTGCCCCTCTGACCCTCACAGCTCCAGGCTTGCAGCAGGTGTAGACCTGGACTCAGTGACAAGGGGCCTGGCCCTGTGACACCCTGACCCTCAGTGTGTGCCAGAGCATCTTACCATCTTTTCACTGAGTTAGTAAAAATAAAATTTAGATGTGATTCTGTCATCATGTAACCTAATAATCACACAGAACTGTGACTGCAGCTAGAACCCAGTTTTTCAATATAAAATAAATGGGGACTTTTTTTCACTGTTAGTTTTATTCTTCACTGTAAGATTTAAACCAGGATGGGCAAATTCTAGCCATGGACTGACCTCAGCTGGGGGCCTTGCCTTGTGACATCGGTAGGGCTTTGGAGCAGGTAAAGATTCCAATGGGTTCCTCACCTGCCCCAGCGGGTGCCCAGATGGGCTCTGAGACCCCAGTGTCCCCTGGACCACAGCCTTGGCAAGGACCCTGCCCACAGACACTGAGAGACAGACAGGTTCCCTGCACAGGGCCACTGTGGGTGGCTTCTTATGCAAAGCAGAGGGCAATGCAGGCCGGAAGTGGGCCTGCCTTGCTGCGATGGACCTGGGAAGACAGCACACGAGACAGTCGTCACCGAACAGCCTGCGAAGCCACCGTGTTCAGGCACGTTTACCCCAGACCTGCTTACCTGGCAAAGTAGGGAGGGAGAGGGTCCAGGTTCTGACTGTGCCGGGTTTGCAGATGCCTACAGCTTCCATGACTACAGATCAGCGGCCTGGGTGTCCCACGGCAGAGTTGCAGCTGTGGTTTCCTCAGGAATCTTCAGTGAACAGCACTCATGCATCTGTTTGGCTGCTGTGCTTGCTCTGCCAACTCCTTGGCTCCTGGATGAGACCAGGGCTGTGTCGAGCTCATAAGCCCTGCAGGCCCCAGGTGCTGGGAGCTGAGCAGGGTGATGAGGGTAGGGTGGCCGTGGTGGGGCAGTGACAGCTGCTGGGAACACGAAGATGTGATGGGCTGCTCTTCTCGGGCAGAGGCCACAGCACACATGAGCAGCGCATGTCTGCCGCAGGGTCGCAGACAGGGCCCTGACCCTGCTCCTCTTCACTGGCCGCTTCTCTCCCCTCCCCAAGGGCTGTCCTTGGGCTTGGTGTAAGTGAAGCATGTACATCTGTCTTTATTTAAATCCAGTTCTCACAACGAGGCCACACAGCTCCTGACTCTGTCACTGTCCCTGGGAGTCCCTGACTCTGCCAGGCCCACTTGGGCACCTGAGGGGGACCTGCCCTCCCTCCTTCCAGTCTCAGGTAAGACAGTGCTGGCCTAGATGGCCCTGCACTCAGCTGCCTGTCACCTTCCTCTGTGCAGCTCCAGCAAGTAGCAGTGGATTCTCTGCCCCTCGGGTGCTGCTCAGCTGTGAGTGTGTGTGGTGTGTGTGTGTGTGTGTGTGTGTGTGTGTGTAGCAGACCCTTCAGACCCAGCCAGAGCCTGTGGAATTGGCAGAATTCACAGGTGTAGACAGCTGTCTCAGCTCAGGCTGTGTAACAAATCTACAGGTTGGGTGGCATGGACGTCAGCTACAGAGAGCTCAGGGTTCAGAGGCTGCGAGTTTGAGGTCCAGGCCAGCAGAGAGGGTACAGGTGAGATCTCTTCCCAGCACCCTTGGAGCCCCAGGGTGGGGGACATAGTCAGCTTTTGCCAACATCTGTACTTGCCCTCCTTTCCAGCATCCTCAGGGAAAGCCATATGTTCACAACCCATGCAGGATGCTTTTGTCAGCAAGGCCTGAGCACAGCCCAGTGTGGAGGCTACAGGCTCTAAATCCAGCCATTTGTTTTCTCATTCACTGAACTCTCATCTCTGTAGCCTTAACAGCACTGACAACTCATCAATATTAAGACTGCAAATTCATTGCCTCCTTAATCATCTGACATCAGATATTAAGTCTCATTATGTGATTGGCTGGGATTTATGGCTGCAGTGTGCTGTCTCAGGCTCCCACAGAGGGATGACTTCTGGGAAACTCTGGGTCTTAGGATGCTGGGGAATTCTTCTCGCTTCCTTTGGGGTGATTGTGCCAAATGCCACCAGGGCCAGCCTGACCTGCACAGGGCCTCACCACCTGGCCAGAGCCTCTTGGACCCAGGGCTGTTGAGAAGATCCTGGAGAAGTTTTCTTTCTGCATTATGTTCCCTCTTGCCTGAGGAGCGTGCCTACCTCCTGTCTACTTTTAAATTGGGGTCTATCTGCCTCTCGAAAGCTGAGACTTTGCCCTAGCAGTGACAGCCTGCTGGAGCACGTCTTCACTGAATCCCAGGTGGACAGGGGAGGGTCTGTGGGGCACTGTGGGGGCAGAGCTGTGGCCAGCTGGGGTGGTAACCCTGTACCTGGGTGCCTTGCACATTGTATGGGGTCCCCAGGCCCCAGGGCAGAGATGGGCAGGGGTGGGAGGCTGCTGAGTGGGACACTGGTACTATGGGCTTGCTGCATCTCCTGGGACTGATCCCTGCTGTCCCTCGAGGCTCTGGGGTGCCCTCACCCCAAGACTGGGCACCCCTCAGCTCTGCAGTCTGGCCGAGGCTCTAGCGAATGTGATGGTGATGCCTTGCCTGAGAGTGAGGTTTTGAGTCTGTCATGGGTGTGACGGGGTCACCACTGCAGGGGCCTCGGCCCAGCCCATGGGTGGATGTGAAGTTCAGCCCAGGTCCCAGCCCAATTCCAGCATCTTTCCTGGTTACCATGATGGGTGCCGCAGTGCAGAATGCTGACCTTCATTCTATTCCCTAATACAGTGCTAACTTGGTTCACACACTTAATTTGTTCCATGATTCTGGGGGAGATACTGGCCACAGCTGTGTTTGTCATCCAATGCAAAGCTTATGAATGGAAACAAATTTTGCCAAATGCTTCTGCTGTGAACTGAATTGTTCATGAACCAAGGTGTCACTATGTTTGTTTTTTATTTGTAAATTGTCAAGTGGCAATTCCATGTATTCATTATATACCCAGGAAGTTTTGAAATGGCTCAGTGGAGCTAATTAATACATCCTTGTTCACTGCAGTCATGTTTTAGTATAGATCTCTTAAAAGTATTCCTCCTGCCTGGCTAAAATTACAACCTTGAAACAGCTTCTCTCCAGCCCACATCACAACTCTGTTCCATGCTGTACTTCTGAGTCCAGCTTTAGAATCAACCAAGTGCCCATCAACAGGAGAATGCACAGAAAATGTGTGGTTTGTACACCGTGGAATATTACACAGCCTTAAAAAGGGAAGTCCTGTTATTTACAACACTGTGAAGGAGCCTGGAGGACATTAAACTCCATGAAATAAGCCAGGCACAGAGGGATAGACATTGCACAGTCTTATTTTGACTGTGGGATCTTAAGGATGCCTCCTTTTCCTGAAGGGAAACAGCTTTCAGTGGTTGAGGCTCAGCTAGGGAGATGCAGGGATGAGGACCAAGTCTCTGGGACTGTGTGCTTCCACAACATGGTTCAGGTTGAATCTTTAAGAAACCCTACTGCCTCATGGGTACAGAAAAGGCTGCTGAGTGATTGTAAGGAGAGGAAATTTCTCTAATGTTTGCAGCTTCCTGAAAAGTTTGGGCTGTGTATGCCCCAAGGTGGGCATGTGTCAGGTGCTTGTGCTGGGCGAACATGTTTACCATCAGAGAGACATTTCTGTGAAGATTATGAACACAACAGTTTTGAATATCAGCTTTCTAAAAACAGCAGCTAGCAAATCATATTATCTTGTGCCATCAAAATATTACTTTTTTAAAAAAACACAGGTTTTCTTTTTTTTTTTTTTTTTTTACAGATTTTGACAATGATCTTACTTTTCCATTTCCTAAGGCCACGCAGCATTAAGTAGATCTCATTCCCATAAACCAAAGTGTTATTTACGATAACCCTGGTGTATAATCAGCCACCCAGGCAGACACAATCTTTGGCAAGTTATTGAATAACATATTATAATTTCTACGACAAACTCATGAGATGCGATTTTCCCATTTTCATTATTATATTTTCAGCTCAGACTATCACGTGGTTGCTTTTTATTAGTTTCCCTCTCCTTACCCACAATCTCTATGTGGTGAGACATTGTTCTCATACTCTCCTTTAACTTGTTGAACATGGTTCCTTCCATGTACTGATTATCTTTGTGTCAGCTGGGTTCTAAAGTTCTCATCCAGGGGCCCAATGTCTGGGTTTCTTCAGGGACAGAAGAAGCTGCTATTACCTGCTGCCAACCACCCTAACCCTAATCCTAAGCCTCTAACCCATTAACCCTCTAACCCTAACCCTCTAAGTCTAATCCTCTAACCCTAACAACTCTAACCCTCACCCTCACCCAAATCCTAACTAACAATCCTTCCTCTCTCTCTCTCTCTCTCTCTCTCTCTCTCTCTCTCTCTCTCTTTCTCTGTTTGTGTATCTCATAGTTTTTGTGTGTAGAGAACTGGGTATTTTAAATAATATAATTTAGGAAGTCTGGATATCAGACCCTGCCTTTGATTTGTTCAGGGTTTTCCTGGGCTCATGATGTGTAGTCTGGAACTTCACCAAATTTGCTTGTTAGCTCAGAGGTCAGGAAATGACAGCCAGCAAATCCCTGATGTCCTGAACTAACACGATTCACTGTGGCTAGAGGTTGCAGGCTCCATGCCCTGGCAATAACTCAGCCTTGGCCAGGCCTGCTCTTGTGTGACTCCTCAAGGTCAGCTAGAGGTAGAACTTGGGCCCTTTCAGGTCTTCCTGGGAATTAGCTCAGCCGAGCCCATGTACAGGGCCACCCAGAGTCACAGGAGCACATGGCACTTTGTGCAGTCCCTGCAGACACCTCCCTCCCCAATGCTTCACTTTGTTTGAAGGCTTCTGGACATCTCTGTGGCCCCAGCTGGTGCTGTAGCCCCAGGCAGTGGCAGGGTCTAGTGACTGCTGTTGATAGTTTTCAGTAAACACCCTGGGCACTGGATTGTTTGCCCAGAGTGAGCTCAGAGTCGGGCAAATACAGAGAAGCCCTAAGAATGCAGCTTTCTGGGAACTGCCAGACAGCAAACAGTGACATCCTCTCAGGCCAGAGAGCAATAGTCATCTGCCCTGGGCTCCAGGCTGCTGGTTTTCAGGACTCCATGGAGCTTGGGAGGTGCTGAAAGTTTTGGGTTAATTTCCACAGTCCTGAAAAAGATGATTTTGACAATTGTGGTCAGTGATTTTGGATATCCTTCCATTGCCTCTACAAATCGACATCTGTTGGTCAGCATAGATGTCATAAAAACAGGAAAAATATTTTCCAGGAGTCCATCTTGGTGAAGTCGTCCACACAGAGAGAACAACCTGACCAGAAGCAGGAAGTCAGAGTGTGGGGAGCTCACCAAAGACCACAGAGCCACAGAGACCAGGCCACTGTGAGCCTCGCCCTCCACCAGCTGTGCCTGCTGCCAAGACTTTTACCCCAAATAGAGCTTCAGAGACCTGCAGGACATTTTCAAGCAACCAGTCCATGTAAGATGGAAGCCCCAGAGGGGAGGAACATATAGGGATAGAAAGAACACATCTGAAAAATGTATAAATGTGATGAAATGCTTCATTCTACACATCCAAAACTACGAAGGGCCCTGAGGGGGATAAACTAAAAAGGAGCCACACTCCACATCACAATCAAACTGGGGAAAGAAAAATGACTCATCACAAACTCGAGGACTCCAGTAAGCTTAACAGCAGATTTCTCATCAGAAATACCAAATACACAAGCAAGCAAGACAGTGTCCTCCATACCCAGGAAAAAGGAGAAACTATCACCCAATTACCTTATTGCAGCAAAACTGTGCTTTGAAACTGAAGGGGAACTAAAGACATTTTCAGGTAACTCAAAACACAGAATGTGCTACCCACAGACCTGCCATCCAAAAACACTAAGAGAAGTAAGGGAACCCTGGGGAAACGGGGCACACATCAAGGTAAGGGTGTAATGACTAAGACAGCACAAATATCTTTCTTCTTCCCTTAGCTGACTTAAAACCATATGACAGGACAACATGCACACAGGCTATTGTGATACACAAAGAAAACACATTTGGCTGTGACAAAGCAGGGAGTCATGCTGAAATCTAATGAAGAAGGGAGACTAGGACGTTATGTAGATGCCAAGGGTGAAATATCAAATCTGAAAGTCACTATGACAAACTCTGTATATAAATAATCTCCTGTCTTCTGTCAGCTTTTTAAGAAGAATAAAACTATTGAAGTATTAAATAGGCACTAGGTCATTGGGTTGACAATGTAGAGAAAGAACAATGATAGCACAGAGGGGCAGAGAGAAGAGAGCCATGTGAGGGATGTTTCTATCCCCTCAGTGGAGCTCAGTTAACAGATTCTGGTAAGCCCAGAAGTCTATAGTAAGGTCTAAGGCAGCCATTAATAAAATAACTCCCAAAGTATAGCGAAATCGTGTGACTCAGTGCTGGCATCCTTCCAGGCCACCTCATGAATGAAATAAAAATATTGCATTAGAGAATATTCATAGTGTGAAAGAAAACTGGAAAGAAGGAAAAGGGGAATAGAAACATCAGACACACAGGAAATGAACATTAAAATATGTAAATCCAAGTGTGTTAATAATCACTTTAAGTGTGACTGGATTAAACAATCTAATAAAAAGACAGAAGTTTCCAGGCTGGATAAATAAACAAGATTTATTAATTTTATTTAGATTTAGACATATTTAGATTTAAATAGGTTACAAGTAAAAGGATGTTTAAAAATATATATCATGCAAAGAGTCCCATAAGAAAGCTGGGGTGGTATACAGCATCAGACTTAGACCAAATAAAGTCAAAAAGTTATTAGTGGTAGATTTTTATAATCATAAGAGGCCAACCTATAAAGGAGATATAACAATTAGAGACATATACAAACCTCCTAAAATACAGCCACCAAAAGCAGACCAAGTGAAAGGAAGATAGATAATTCAATAATAATCATTGAAGGCTTCAGTACCCTTTCAATAATGAACAGGGCCACCAGCCAGAAGATGGACAAGAAAAATCAGACTTGGAAAAGCACCATAGACTAGATGGGCCTAGAAGGCATTTGGGGAGCATCCCCCAACAACAGCAGACACACCCTTCTCACCCACACATGGACCATCTCCAAGATGGACCACACGCAAGACCACGGGACTCATGTTGTGTGGTATCAAAAGAACCAGTGTTTGCTCTTACTGTGGTGGATTGAAATTAGGAAGCCGTGACATCAAGGAATTTCACAAATGTCTGCAAATTAAGTAACACACTCGAGATAACCAGTGGGTCAAAGAAGAATCACACAGGAAAGGAGAAAATACAGAGTTGAATGAAAGGAAGTCACTGTCTACCAAAACTTATGGGGCCCAGCCAAAGAAGTGCTGGGAGGGCAGTTACAGCCGGGAAAGCTTACATTTAAAGAAGGAAGAAGAATCTGAGATCAATATTCCAAACTTCCTCCTAAAAACATGGGGATAAAAGAGAATCAAATGATACCAGTTTAAGCAGAAGGAAGGAAGTAATAAAAATTAGAGCTGAAGGTATTGAAATGAAGAAGAGAAAAACAGTAAAGTTGATGTAATCAGAAGCTGGTCCTTCAAAAAGATCATCAAAATTGACTAAACTTTAGTTAAATTGATGAGAAAGAGAGAGAAAGAGAGAGAGAGAGATCAAATGACTGAAGAAAAGGACACTGTTGCTAGTGTTTCAGAAATAAAAGGAGCAAATGGAACACTGTAAACACCATGTGCCAACAAATAAGCAAACTCCACTCAACTGAAAAAATATTCTAGAGAGACACAAACTCCTGACTCAGGAAGAAAGAAAATCTGAGTAGACCTATAATAAGTGACGAAATTGAATTAATAACCTAAAAATTATCTACCAGGAAAAGCCCAGGCCCAAATGGCTTCAGTGATGAATTCACAGCAATTCTTCACAAACTCTTCCAACAAACAGAGGAAAACAAGATGCTTCCCAAGGCCAGTATCACACTGATATGCACATCACACAAAAAACATCACAAGAACCCTATAGAGTGGCATCTCTTCTGAATGTAGATGCAAAATCCTCAAGAAAGTGCTAGCACGAAATCCAGGGATGTATAACAAGGACTGTATGGCAAAGTAAATAGGATTTGTTCCAGCAATGAAAGATTGATTTGACACCTAAAACTCAATGAGCACAATAATTGTTCATAAAATCATGGAGGGGGGGACACATTATTGCTTTCACGAGTGGAGAAAAATTACTTGACAAAAAAATTACTTGATAAAAAATTACTTGATAAAATCCAATGCCCTGTGCAATAAAAAGTAGTGGAAGCAGGGAATGTCCCCATCCAGTGATTCATATCTGCAAACAATCACAACTGAACCGGGCATAGTGCTGGAAGACCAAGTGAGCTCTGTTCAGGATGAGGAACAAGACAAGGGTGTCCTCTCTAGCCAGGTCCAGTCAACATTGTGCTGGAGTTCCAGTCAGGGAAATCAGAAAAGAAAATGGAAAAAAATCATCCACATTGGAAAGTTAGAAGAAAGCCTTTTTGTTACATACAGATTCACAATTTTTATGGAGAAAATTCTACAGCATCTGCCCCCCCAGAACATTCACATTAAGAAATGAGTTCAGCAAGATTGCAGGGTTCAAGGCAATTGTTACATTTCTGTACATTTTCTATGAACAATCCAAAAATAAAATTAAGAAACTATTTCATTTACAATAGCATCAAACATAACAGATTTATAAATAAATTAACAAAAGAAATTCAAATCTTACACTCAGAGAAACTACAAAGCATTTTGAAAGGAATTTTTAAAAACCCAACTAAATAGGGAGAGTCTATGTTTCTTGATCAGAAGCCTTAATCTTGTAATGATGGTGCTCGCTTTGGCAGCACATATACTAAAATTGGAACAATACAGAGAAGATTAGCATGGCCCCTGCACAAGGATGACATGCAAATTCATGAAGTGTTCCATATTTTTGTAAATAAGGATTAAAATGATTTAAAACTAATAATTGATAATTTGAAATAGGAAGAAAAGGTCCAAAGGGGTAGGGGAAGTGGGAGGGGCAGGGGAACGGAAAGAAGGGAAAGGAAAAATGATGAGAAATGGAAAAAATGGAAACAAAGTCTTTGTAAATAGAGAAGGGTGGAGGGGGTGAAGGGAGCACAGGGAATGGGGAAAAAATAAGAACCAAGATGCATCATGTACAGGTACAAGCACCCAACGATAAATGTAAATGTATCGTATACCTAAAATGTACCAATAAAAGAATTTAAGGAAAAAAAATCTTGTTATGATGGCAGAAATTCTCTGTTTGACCTAAATATTCAATGTAGTTGCTATCAGAACCCCAGATGACTTCTTTGGAGAAATTCAGTTGACAAGCTTATCCTAAAATTCATGTGGTTATTGGAAGTACCTGGAATAGCCAAAACCATTTTGAGAAAGAACAAGGTTGGAAGACACATAGACTTCCTCACTTCAGAACTCCCTTACTGCTCCAGTAATCACTGCTGTGTGGCAGTGGCATCCGGTAATCAAGGCGCAGATAGAAATCCCTAGGGTCAAGTTGAGAGTCCAAAGATCAGCACTCATATTTAGGATCCGCTTGTTTTCCACAGTGGCGCTAACATTTCCTAACAAGGAGATGAATCGTTGTCTCAACAGATGGTGCAGAGATGAATGGATGAATAAAAAAAAAGAATAAAGTTGGACGCATAACTTACAGAAAATTGAGAATTAGCATCAGAAGAATAAGAATAAGAAGTCTCGATGCAGGAGCTAAAATTCTAAAACTGCTAGGAGAGAACATAGTTGTAAAATTTAAGGACAAATATATGTATTTTTAGATATCACAGCCAAAGCACAAGCAATAAACAAAACAAAACTTAATTGGACTTTGTCACAATTTAGAACATTTTTTCTTTTGTTTTCTTTCCTTTTTTCCTGCAGTGCTGAGGATCAAACCCAGGCCCTCCTGCACACCAGGCAAGAGCTTTACCTCTAAGCCACACCCCTGCCATGCACAATTTAAACCTCCGTGCTTTGAAAGGCACTACCAAGTAACAAAAAGACAAACAGCACAGTGGAAGGAAGTATTTTCAAATCACATGTCTCAGGGATATATGACATGCAAATCACATGATAAGGGACTTGTGCCTAGAATATATAAAGTATGCACACGAAATAAGAAGACATGAACAATAATGCTTTGGTTTACAAATGCTTCTGTTTGCAAACAATTCTGTTCATGAACCGAGCATTTGGTAAAATTTTACTTCCATTTGTGAACTCCGCATTGGGAAACAAAAACGACTGTGGCCATCTTCCCTACACGAACATGAATGCAGCCATCTTCCCCAGAATCATGGAATGAATTAAGTTTGTGACCTGAGGTTCCACTGTAATCCATTGAAATGGGCAAAAGACATGAACTCAAAGAAAACACGCAAAGATCACTAAGTACATGATTAGCCATAAGGAATGCAAATCATGCAAGAGATGCCACCTTACACCTGCTATGATTCAAATAGAGAAGTCAAGGACATGGAGAAATAGACACTTGCCATCTGCAAAGCTGGAGGAATTGTAAAAGAGTGCAGCTGCATTGGATGAAGGTCCTGCAGTTCCTCCAAAGATTAAGCATAGTGTCAGCACATGCCCCAGCAAAACAACTCCTGGGCACCACACAAGAGAAGAAGGGAATGTGTTCATGGGAAACTGTTCAATGTTCACAGCAGTGCTGCTCCCAATAGCCCCCAGTGGAAGCAGCTCAATGCTAGTTTGCTGATGAGTGGACAAAGCAAACGTGGCATAGCTGTGGATCGAACCATTATTTGGCAATGGAAGCATCTTACACCATGATGATCTTAACAGAAAGAAGCCAGTTACAAAAGACTCCACATCATACAGTTCCAGGAATATGAAAGTCTGGGCTATAAAGTTGTGGTGACAGGAAGTAGATTATTGGTTGCTCAGAATGCAAGGCCTGGGTATCCGTGGAGTTATTGTTCGTGGACATGATGAGTCTATGGGAGAGGAAGATGCTCCAGAACTCATGAGAATGCTGGTGTGCTGGGGACTAGGCTACGTAATTCAGATCTCACAGTCTTCGGGTCAGTGCTATCTTGCCTAGGAAACAGGAAAATATGCGGAAGGTCCCATGCTCCCTGGCTGTGGGTGGAAGGCTGATAACCTGGCACTCCTGAAGCATGACAGCATCTTCTCAGGACAGTTGTCAACATACAGGCATTTGGGTGTACAGAAAATCTGCTTTCTCATTAATCCTTACCCACCCATTCTCTATAGTTGCTGTTCCATGAATCATGTGCTACCCATATCCCTGTGCTTCTCACTGGCTAATAAGTGGGGCAACTGCAGAGTTTTATTTGAGTCTGTCCACTAGAGTCAGGTCTCCTCCCAGTCTCCCCTTTATATCTTGAAAATTGTCTCTGTCACTTTCTGTTTGTTCCTCCTTGTTCCCCTCAAAAGGTAACTTGAAGGTCTGATCAGCCCTTGGTACTGGTGCCTCTGCTCTGGGAAATTGTTGAAACATTTAAATGGGTGGATTTTATAGTATTGGAGCTGTATCTCCATAAAGCTATCATTATGGCTTATGCCTAGATGTTCCCCAAAGTCCCATGCACTCACAGATAAGATTTTGGGAGGTGACTGGATCATGGGTGTGTGATACTGAATCATGAGTGTGTGATACTGGGTTAGTCCACTGATGGCCTCATAACTGGGTGACATTGGGAGGTGAAGCCCACTGGGAAGAGGTGGGTCAGTGTGGGCATGGCCTGGAAGCATATATCGCTCCTTCCCCCATCCCTCTCTGCTCCCTGCCTGCCATCCCAAGAACTGTTTCTGTCTGCCATGCTGACTTGGAGCCAACCAACTATGGACTGAAGTCTCTACAAACTATGAGATGAAATAAACCTTTCCTCCTTTAACTTGTGGGTGTTAGGTGTTTTGTCCCAGCAACAAAAATGTGATTAAGGCAGCTATTAAATTTGGAAAGGATCTTAATACTGACATTTAGTAAATAATTATCTTGGCTTTGGTACAATAGGGATTGAAAGGGTTGAGATCCATTCAAAAGGAACGTGGAGGTCAGGGCAGAGCGTCAACCTGATTGGCTTTGGGATCCACCTGGTAATGAGTGGAGCTGACTCTTGGGTGTTTCTGGGTGGGTTGTGCAGGTGTGGCCTTGGAGTCAATGTCTGAACGCTCACCTCTTTCTCTCTGGCACTGTTCCCCTGCTCTGCTTCCTGGACAACATTAACTGTGCAATTTAGCTCCTCCACATCCTTCCACCATGATGTTTGTGTCTTCAAGCCAGCTAGCCATGGACCAAATCCCTTGGAAACATGAGCCAAATTAAGCCTGGCCTCCTTAGAGCTGTGGATGTCTGGTATTGTGCCTCAGGGGCGGGAAAGCTGAAGAATACAAGTAACTACAAGTCAGGGAGTGAAACACTGTGCATACATTTTTCCTCTAGGCATTGTCTGAATTCTAAACTAAGTATATCTATAATGAGACGGGAATAAAACAATCAGAAAGCAATGGCTAATATGCTAAATTCTATGAAGCCATTAGTTTCAGAACCCAGACAGCAGGAATGACAGGGAAAACCTTGCAATCTTCCATCTAACTGCACACCTGCCCAGGATAAGCACAATCTGGGAACAGGCCGGCCACACCAGAAAACTGAATCAAGCTCATCTTTCTGTGCTCTGGCTGCCTTCTAGATCACAAATAATCCCTCTCTATCTGCTAGTTTAAAAATGAAGCATAGCTAAAGTAAGAAGTTATCATCAAAAGTCTCTCTAGATTTTACACAAAATGAATAGAATTCAATTAAAAATATGGAAGCATCCATAAACTCTCACCTAATGGGCAAAATCTCAGAGTGAAAAGAGAAGTGTTTTGGAATTATTGTCTTCAGATGTAAAGTGCCTGTGGTAAATGTATTTAAGAAAGAGGGTGGAAATAGCACAAAATTTCACCATAGAACCAAAATCTGTAAGGAAGAACCAAATGTAAATTCTGTTGCTGAGAAACTGGAGGATGGAGACTAAAAATTCGGGGATAGTTTAATATCATGTTAATGCAGAATATAATATTAACTCAAAACAGCCACTGAAAAATATTAAGATTAAAGCACAGAGTTAAATATGATATAATATTTAAAAAAAGAATAAGATGCACCTGGACACAGAAGTGCATTATGTTAAATTAGACTACATTTTATTTAACATATTTATGTTAAATTAGACTACAGGACAGAGGGTAGATTATTGGGCAGACACAGTCTTTGATGACAGACAGACTTGGAATTTTTCCAAAGCTACAAAAGATATCAAGACAAAAATTCAAGAATTTTTCTTAACCTACAGAAAGATAAAAGAAATGAAAATCTTTCTAAGCATATTAGAGGAAAACTCAGTAAATGATTGACTGAGAAACATAACTTAAAAATCTTAATACTGTTCAGAAAATGCTAATTAATTTACAAAGAGCAGAACTAAGGATACCTGATGATTTAACATAAAACAATGATAGCCAGAGACAATAGGACAGACACTGTGTGCGGTGCTGAGCCCACATTTCAAAAGAGAAGGCGTGGAAATGCCCATTGGGCACAGGTGAAGAAAGTTCATCTCAGCAGGTACAGGCACTCACACCTACCTAGGTTTCCAAGTTGCATTTGCTTTATTGCAACAAACATAGAGTTGCATCTAGTGTGTTGATCCAACCTGATAGTCTCTGTCTTTTGTTTGCTATATTTGTACACTTTACATTTAATCTACTTATTAACATCATTGGCTTAAATTAGCCATCTTAGTTGCTTTCTGTTTGTTTCAACTTTCATTATTATTATTATTTTTTCTACCAGAATGATTTCTTGCCCATGACACAGTGAAACATCATGTAGAGGTAACAGGGCTTTTGTGATATAAGAGAGAAGATGGAGCTCAGGTAGGGTCTCATCCCTTTCCCAGTGTAGCTGCCACTCCCTGCTCTGGGATGTGTCATAAAGTAGGAATCCTGGCTCCACTTCCTCCAATCCTAACTGTAGACCTGCAGTGGGCTCCATGAAGAAGATTGTGTACTGGAAAAACTCCTTGTGGGTATTAGTCAGCTTTCTGTGGCTGTGACAAAATACTTGAGAAAATCAACTTAATGCGAGGAAAGATGCATTCAGAGGTTTCAGTCCATGGTCAGCTGGTTCTGTTGCTCTGGGTCTGTGCTGAGGCAGGATATTGTATGTGGTGGAACAAAGCTCCTCAGCTCACGGTGTCAGGAAGCAAAGAGAAAGAGGAATGGTCAGTGCCTCAACATCTCCATCAAGGTCATGCCCAGTGTCCTAACTTCCTTCCACTAGGCCCCACCTCATAAAGCGTCTGCCTCCTCCAACAATACAAGCCTCCAACACAAGGCCTTTGGAGGACGCCCCAGATCCACACTATAGCATTGTGTCCTGGAGCCTTCACATTCTCATGCCATCCTACACTTGACCTTCAGCAAGTCATTAACAACTTCAGCTGAGATCTTTTACAAACTGTTACAGTACTGCTGTGCTCCGGGGAGGAAGGACTCCATTCTGATTCCTCAGATGTCCATCTTTGTTTAGACTCTAGGCTGGCTGTTGCTCTGGGACCTCAGTTATCTAATTATGAGCTGGGAGTTATCTTTTTTTCTTACTATCATGATGAGATTAATTTTTTTCGTCTTTCTACACTTGATGTGGCAGCAGGAAATCTGACACTGCTTCCTGAATCTGGGCCAGGGCAATGGATCTGGGGACCGAGCTTCTTGACTGGGCCCAATGGAACAACTGGCAGAGATGATCTTAGTTCCACAAATCCCGTCTCACCGCCTCATGACTTGCAGAATAAAGGCTATTAGGATAGGAAGAACCAAGTGGACAGCACTGCAAGTGGACAGTCCTTCCTCTGGCCCACTTATTGCTAGTACTAGGAGTATTTCTAGTACTATTAACTGTTTCCAATCTCAGGAGAAACTGCTGATCTTGGAGCCATCATCCACATTTTAAAGGTAGGAGGAAAGACTATCCCCATCACACTCCACTGAGCTGCTCTTTGTCCTGTACAGAAGCTAGAGTGATCACGGCTGAATCATAAATGTGGCAGGCTCAGGGGAGCAGATGGGCCCCTCCGCTGCCCTGGCAATGGATCTACAGCCACCGCAGTGTCTTCTTCAGTCTCTTCACTGCCAGCCCAGGTAGATGTGTGCTTGCTATGGTGCTGTGGATTTGGCAAATGCTTTTCCCTCAATCTTCATCAACAGGGAAGATCAAAAGCCTTTTGTCTTTACACAGCACACTTCTATTTTGTGTTGTTTGGGCTTGGTTGATTTTTTTGCTTTCTGTCACAGTCAATTCTGAAGGTTCTTTGATCACCTGGTTGTCCGGAGATCAGTGTCCTGGTCCACTCTATTGGTTACACTGGACTCATTAGACATGGAGGAGAGGACGGGCATGTGCCCTTGAGTCTTATTTGGTCATAAAACATTATTGGGATTGCTTTTGATTCACTGATTGACACTAATTTTAAATAGAATTTTCTAAGTAAATGATATTGGTAGTTTTAATAATTTTGTTTTAAAACTATATTCACTGTAAAATTCAAAGAAGAGTTTTTCTTTTAGTACATTTATGTTCTGGAATATTTAAATGGCATAGATTAATCTGCTATTCCTTTAAAGATCAGATGAAATTCATTTTGAGTGCACCGAAACCTGGTGAGCTTTTTGATAGTAGAACCTAAATCAGACTTCCAATATTTTTATGTTAATTGGCCTATTCAGTTTTCCATTTCTAGGACACTTTTTAAGTTTTGCATTTATAAGAACTTA
The DNA here is from genome assembly GCF_053883595.1 of Heterocephalus glaber. Lineage (NCBI taxonomy): Eukaryota > Metazoa > Chordata > Mammalia > Rodentia > Bathyergidae > Heterocephalus > Heterocephalus glaber. The sequence continues at coordinate 1,284,958 of NW_028258297.1, forward strand.
TCTTTTTTCTAGGTTTATAAATATGTTGCCATAGAATTAAATATCTGTAATTACCTCGTAATTACCTTAGTCTTTTCTTTTATGTGTCTGTTCTCCACTCTTATTCTGTATTTTCTCTGCTTCTCTCGTAGTCTCTGTCTTTCCTCTTCTTCCCATATTTAATTTACAAAGATTTAACTTCAAAGAATCAACTTTATTAAGCCGCACCTTCTACTTATTTGTTTACTCTTTTCTTTCTTTTAGCTTTCGTGCCAGTAGATGGGTCCCTCCTCATTCCTGGCGTAGTGCTGCTATTCCCCTGTGTGTCAGCAGAGCATACATTGCTCATCTCCATGTCCCCTACAGTGATGAGGCCGCCCTGAGGCAGTGGCTTCCTGCCCAGGTTTGTGCTCAGGAAGATACCTTCCTTTCCACAGCCTCCCGTGTGCCTTCATTTCTTTCCTCATTAACTCTTTGATCCAAGGATTATCTGCAGGTGGATTTCTTATATTTCTAGCACTCAAGATACTTCAGTCATCTTTTCATTATTATTTCCAATTTTATTGTTTTGTGATCAGATAATATGGCCAGCAAAGCTTGTACTACGATTTTTAAAGGGTTTTATTTGCCACCAAGCACGTAACTGATCTCTGTAAATGGTTTCTGCATCAGGCTGTGGCTTTTTTCTGGTGAAGTTCAGGTGGGAAGGATATCTGTGTGCTGTAGACCCATTTGGCCAAGTGTAATGAGATTCCCCACATCTGTTCCCTGTCATCATCATCAGGCATGGCTGGGGGCAGCCCCATGGTGAAGATGAAGGTGTCACCACAGTGGCAATCTTGCAAGGCCCCATGGGTTCCCAGCAGCCTTTGCAGTTAGAATCACACCTTGGTCATTTGTGAAGTGCTTACAGGGTCCCGTGTGGTCCTCACAGGGGCCCAGATGGGTGGGAATCACTGTCAGAGGGTGACCGAGAGGAGGAAGTCCTCACTGTATTTCCCACACTCCTCTAAGCTTGGTTTGCTCCTGTTTCTCTGGTTTTTCCATATAGCTTCATTTTATTTTCAATCAAAACTAAAAGTCATGCTCTTTCCTGGGGAAGACTTCCATGCACATCAGGGCAATGATGGGTGCATTTGATTCTGCTGTTTTTACAGTTGTCTTTGTGACTCATTCTGCTCACTTATGCTTGCAGTTTGATCATATTGGTCTATATCTACTACACATTTTCAAATACTTACATTTTTCACTTGAAAGTTCCACTATACTTTACCCCTTTAGAGCTTATATCCTCTTTTTTTTGGTACCGGGGATTGAACTCGTGAGGCAGGTGGTGGAACCACTGAATTAATCCCTGGCCCGTTTATACCCTCTTTTAAATGGCAATGTTTATTATTACTTTTACTGTCATCTAGAGGATAAGATGCTAACTTTCACCTCTTTCTGATGTTCTTTCCCCTCATCCTCACTTATGAACATATGTTTTCCTCCACGACTTCCCTCCCTCTGTGAGGCTTTTCAGGCTTTTTAACTTCTTCCTCCTTCTCCTCCTCAACTTTCTAGATTTTGCTGAGATCTTGAAAATCTTCTCTATTTGGGCCATTATTAGAGTTTCCATTTTGGTTAGCAGTTGGATTCATATTTATCTAGCCTAGGAACACACTCACATGCCAGACACGCTGTAGCCAGCAGAGTGCACACTGCCGTGTGGTAGTGGAAGTTAATTACTGGAAACCACCCGAATGCCCACCAATAGGAGGCTGATTATAGGGATGGTAGTCATTCAGGCAACTGAACCTTGTGCAGCTGTTAAACATAACTCAAGAGCTTTTTATCCACTGCTGTAGAAATACTGAACTTTAAGGAAAACAGCAGAACGCAGAATTATATATATAGTGAACACTGTGGCCGAGGGAGGGTAGAGTTCTCAGTTCGGGGTTTGCTTTGGGAGGACACAGAGTGCCTGCGTTGTGTGGCTCTGTGCAGAGGGGCCATGTGGACTCCCCCTGAAGTCTCACCTCTGCTTTCTGTTGCTGACCTTCGTCTCCATTGGGTGTTTCCTTCTGCTGAGGTGACCCTGACCCTGGCCGTGGTTTGGAGGGGTTTGTGGCTGCCAAGGCGCCTGCTGTGGCCCCAGTCCTTACTGGGCGAGTTGAGGGTGTGTGGGTCAGAGGGACGAGCCTCTGGCTGGGTGAAGGCCTTTCTGGTGAGCGTTCTCACTCTTCGGGAGGGACCTGGATCACTCATGGAACAACAGCTGTTAGAAGGTGAGCCTTCCTGCCTCTCACCTCCTTGTGCTCCTGGCCCCTCTGCTTTCTGCTGAGGGCTGGAGCAGCTCCACGTCTGTGCTCTGTTACAGAAGCGAGGAGGGACTATGACATCTCAAACTCTGCCCTGGCATGGATGTTGTACCTTGGCTGGGCCTGGTCCTGCCCTCCTAGGTACTGCAGGTGTCACCTGGCTTCTGAGTTCCAGTGCTGCTCTTCATGCAGAGACTCTGTTCCCCTTATCTGTGTTTGGGTTTTACACCCAAAACTGAGTACTCCTTTCTTCTCTCCTTATTTAAGAGCCCCAAGACAGCCTGGGCTGGCTTTGAGTATGACTTGGTTCCTGTTTGGTTAAAGCAGTGCCATCAATTATTCACTCGGTGTCTGCCTCATCTGCTTCTTCCTTTGGACTATAATGTGTATGATCCCCAAATCTCTCCTGGCTCCCAGCCGTGTATTACGACTTCTGGCTCCCATGTGGTGCTGGTCTCTGCATTGTCAGCCATGTGTTCTCACTTTTTTTTCTGTTTTCCCCAGAATCCCTCCCCAGCTTTTCCCTGGCTGTCCCCGGGGGTCCCTTGGGGCTGGCTCTAGAGGGGTCACTGGTCAGCACCTGGCTGGCTCTGCTTCCTGCCCTGGTCATGGGTTGGGTCACAATAGAGCTGGGCTGCGGGGGACAGATGGTGGCCCATCCTCAGCCTGGGGCTAGTGACAGGGAGCCTCCTGGCTGTATCCAGATTCAGCCTCAGGTGTTGCAGGAGATGCTTGGGGCTGGATCCAGGCCCTGTTCTGACCCCGCCAGGCCACAGCCTCCTGCTGCCCCCATGGCCTCCTGGCCTCTGCTCGCTGCTTCCAGAGTCCTGGGGCTGAGCTCTCCCTGACCTCCAGTTCCTAGGACCCAGAGCATGGTAGGAGGGCAGTGCCTCTGCTCTCTTCCCTCTGCGCTGTCCCCCTTCTTTGGGGATGCCTGCCAAGCTGATGACTAGGACCTGAGCTGAGCCCTCCTCACCACGGCTTCTCACCGAGCCACATGGTGGTCACCATGTCTGGAAAGGACACACTCTCATCACCTCTCTGGATAGATGGGGATGCAGGACACAGGAAGGACTTACTGGTTGGGCATTCCGTGTCCCTGGTCACTTCCCTGAGGGGTTCCGGTGGCACCTGCTGGCCCGGCCTCTCATCTGCTCTGCAAAGATGCATCTTATTACTGACCTGGAGCATAGCACCGAGTCCCCAGGTGAAAATCTTCACTCTTGCCAAGTTGATCTTTTATTGTTGCTATTAAATATTTATTAAACAGTCTGCACCGCAGAGGCAGAGCTGGGATGAGCTGTCTGTGGGTCCAGGGAGGCAAGGCCTAGCGGCCACACCATAAACCACCTCTGCAGACAGAGGCTTCAAGGGCTGGGCTTTGGCCAGAGACTGAGGGGTCTGAGTCGGCCCGGAGGGGGACAAGGAACAGGAGCAGTGGGGGACAGGGATGCAAGGGTCAGAGGGCACAGCTCAGCTGTGAGCAAGGAGGAAGCCTCCCAACCAGGGGTGTGGGCAAGGGCTAAAAGGAGCCCAGGAACCCCTGGGAGGGAGGCACAGTGTGCCTGGAGGAGAGGCCCCAGGCTCCCTGAGGCCGGTACCTCACCTTGGCAGAACTGAAGAAGGGAAGGGCATGTTCCTGCAGCAATTCCAGGCCTGCTGTGGATGCACGGGTCCTGCCCTGCAGCTGGGGTGGGAGGGTTTCCGAAGAAAAACCGTGGCCCCCAGTGTGGTGGTGGTGCACGCCTGTAACCCCAGCACTCTGGGAGGTCAACTGGGGGATGGAAAGTTCAGCCTGGGCAATTGAGCAAGACCTGTCTCAAAATAAAAAAATAATTGTAATAATGACAATAAAAAGGGCTGAAGATGTAGTTCACTGGGAAGCCTCTGGGTTCAATTCCCAGTACTGACAAAGAAAGAAAGAAGGAAAGCAAGCAAGCAAACAAGCAAAAAAGCAGACAAAAGAAAAGAAAAAAGGAAGAAAACAAAGCGGAAAACTCCTTGCTGCCTTGCAGGCTGGCTAGGCCCAGAGCTGTTCCAAGTGGGGGTCCAGCCTCACCTTGCAGGCAACTTAGCATGATGCCCACCCTGTGCTCCTGTACACAGTCCTCGTAGTGGTCCACATCACCTGCTGTGGCTCCCTTGAGCTGACCTCCAGGTTACCCCCAGGGCAGGCCAGCCTCTCTGCTCTCCCGGATCTGCCCTCTGCCTTCCCTATGCCCCGCTTCCTGCCCTTCCTCTCTTTCTGGCTGCTGCTGTCCCATGGTGGGCTGGTCTGGAGGAGAAGCCACTGCCACCATCCCGAGCATGGATAGAGCTGCCCGTGATGAGGACCTACATACCAGATACCCCTGCAGCAGGTATGGAGGGGCCCTATCGGCTTCTTATCCCAGGGTAAACCAAGTCTCAAAGAAACTGCGAAACTTGCCAAGGTGACAGGATCATGAAAGGAGTCTGACTGGGAGCCTGTGCCCCTCGATCCCATCTCTTGGCCCCTTTCACACACTGGCTGCTTCCTCATGGCTCTAAGGACAGGACAGCCTCCCTATCCCTGAGCGTCTTCTGCCTGGGGCCATGGCTGAGTCTTGTCTCTGGCACCACACCCCTGGGACATTGGATGGCCATCTCCTCTCCTCCAGGAAGCCCTCCCCACACACCCCTGTTGGTGTTGGGGCTCCCAGCTTTGTTGTCAGCCAAGACACAGAAAAGCTGGGGTAGCCCAGGTGTAGATGGCAGCCAAAGGGGCCAACAGGATGAGTCCTGCAGGACAGAGACCCCCAGCTGCTGTGCCCGCGCTGTGGCTGCTGACCGGCTGTGCACACATGACTGACTAACCTGCATGCATGGCGTGTGGGTCTGATGGGGTGAAGGTGTCCACGGCCTGGTGTCCACTGTGACATTGCAACCAAGGCTGGCTGGTGGAGGAGGCAGAGGCAACAGGAGCCACCAGGGGGCACTATTGACCAGTCCTCCCAGAGCCTGCTGGCGTGGACTCTGCAGCAGGCTGGAAATCGCTTGGAGCCTGAAGCTCCTGTTTGGAGGGATTCCTTTGGTAGAGGCTACTGGAACCCTGGCTGAGCAGAACAAGGGGAGGGACCAGGGTGGTAGCAAGGCATTCCGGAGATGCGCTTGGCCCTGGGCTGCAGATGGACCTTGTGGGGCTTGGCTGGACACCTGGCTGGCTGGGCACTGGGCTGCTGGGAGCACTGGGTCTCTTTCCTGCCTCTGGGAGCCCCAGAGCCCTATGCGGCAGCTGCCCTTCTCTGTGGAGGAGCTTGCCCACATCCGCCAGCTGTCAGCCAGTACTGGTCTCAGAAGGGTGCTGGGCTTGTGAGAGGGGTGGCACCCAGGTTGGCACCAGTGCCCTTCCCGCCGGAGACACAGGTGGCCTGGGCCTTACCCCCGTGGTTCTGGGAGGTGGTCTCCTGCACATCCCATCGTGCTCTCAGGGCTGGGCCTGGCACCCCTCTGTCGGGTCTCCCTCTCTGTGCACACCCAGCATGCTTGGGCAAGGCTGTGTACCTCAGGGCCTGAGCTTTGGGCCCCAGGGAATGTAAGCAGCTGTGGACACCCGTCTGGTGTGGGGCTCCTCCTCCCCAGCTCATCTCCACTGCTAGCCCTGTAGATCCTGAGGTGACTCGCATGTCCCCAAACTTGGGATCTCTGTCTGCTCTCATGTGGCCTCAGGGCCTGTCTTACTCCTCTCCGTGGGGTCTGTGGGGAGCCTGTGTGTGAATGAGGATGCCTGTGTGTGTGCACTGTGTGTGTGCGCGCAAGTGTGCGTTCTCTTTCCCTGCAGGCTGTAAGCTGCTCGAAGTCCACACCGACCTCCTCGGTCTCTGACCTGTTTCCCTTCCCTTCTCTGTCCCACACGGAGGCAGATCCACAGCGCAGTGAACCTGGGCTCCTCCAGGACTCAAGCCCCCTCTCTGTAACTGTCCCCTCACCTCGATTTGCCTCCTGGCCAGCACCCCATTCCCACCCTGGCCGCCCGCTTCTACAGCTCCTGCCTGGACTTCCACTCCATTCCTTTGCTCCTTCCTGATGAAATCGTGACATCCTCCTACTTCACCAGAGACTCTGATTCCTCCTGAGCCTGCTGGTAATTAATTGCTTGTTCCACACAGCCTGACTCTCCCCTAATTGTCTGTAGAAGTGACGAGCTTCCCTGGGGACCCTGTACCTCTGGAGGTCCCTTACGGGGGTCAGGACTGAGTCCCGTTCCTCCTTCCCATCAGATGGTTCACCCAGACAGCTCCTCATGCATGTCTGCATGTTGCCCAGGACCCAAGAAGCCCCCAGCCCCTCCCTGCCTTCCTCCAGGAAAGAGAAAACAGCACTGAATCTGCACAGAGTCACTCTTAATTCTCAATTCTCTGCATTTCCTGCCAGAAATAGACCTCTCAGGTTGATGGAGTTGCTGACCCCAGCCAACCCATGCTCGTGTGCGACTGTTAGAACTGCATCCCACACCTGCAAGCCTCTGGCCCATCTGCTGCTGTGTGTGGCAAAGCACCCTGTGCTGTGATTCTTCATGTGGCTGGGGGAGGGGGCTTCTGTGTGCTGGGGGCTCCTTCTGCTCTCTGTTTTTATTGTCAAAACAATGACCCTAAGAGGAGGGGCCGTGCTCACTCAGGGTAAGCACACAGGAGCCCACATGGAGAGATGAGGAAGGCCCCACCCACCAAGCATCTTCTGCCCCAGGCTGTGGAGTTTGGGCCCCACACAGCTGGCCAGTTGAGGGCAAAGATGCCAGAGGGCTTCATCCATGCCAGTGCCCCAAGTCACCCAGCTCTGCCTAGGCCATGAAGGACAGTGCTGCGATTCCAGCCCCAGACTGGTTTCCTTGACCTGCAGGTCAGAGCTGGGCATCCCTGGATTGTGGGGCTGCAGAACCTGAGAACAGTCACTCCCTCCGTGGTCTCTCCACATGAGCCCAGGGGCTCCCCGAGACCTCAACCTGGCCAGGCATTGATGGTTCCCACTGTGACACAGGTCAGGCACCAGCCTGTGCTGCAGAGCCCTGCAGCTCCTCTCCTTTGGCCTCACAGGGCTCTCTCTCCTGGGACACACAGGCTTCAGTGACCTCACAGGCATGTGTGTGCTACCTGGAGCCGATCCTGGCCATGTAGAGCAGCCCAGTGCATCACTCATGCCCTGGGTGTCACTGTGACTTGAGCGGGGAGGAGGGGTAAATCTGGAGGATGTGGTGCATCACCAACATGGCTCTGCTCACATCCCCGGGCCACAGCAGGAAAGGCCATCAAGGTCCCAGGGATGTGGAGACTTGTGGCTGTAGATGGCTCATCACTGGCATCCATTAGTCACACTGTTCTCATTCCTGCCCACCTAAGGGAACCTCTGGTCTGGCCATGAGAGGGCCACTGACCCACTGCTATCAGAAATCAGGGGAAGAGGAGGGGCCAGCTGTGCCTCATGCCAATCCTCCTGAGAGCCCTGTGAGGTCTGTGCTTTGCTGTTTGTGTGTTAGGCTCAAATTTTACAAAGGCTCCGTCATGGCTTACTGAGCACCCTAGGAGGAAGCAGCTGTGTGCAGGGCCAGGACTATGGCGAGGGTTAGAGGTTCGGGCTATGGTAATGGTTAGGGTTTGGGTTTAGACAGAATTTAGGGTTAGGGTAATGGGTTAGTGTTAGGATTTGTGTTTAGGGGTAGTAGTTAGGGTCATGGTTAGCTTTAGTTAATGTGGATGATCACCACAACCTGGTCCCAGAAACCTTCTCTTTGTGCTGTATTAGGGTTAGAGTTTGTTAGTATTAGGGTTATTTTTAGGAGTTAGTATGAAGTTTTGGGTTAGGTTTAGGGTTAAGGATTATGCTTAAGGTTTAGAGTTAAGGTTAGTATTTAGGTTTACTTTTAAGAGCTAGTGTTCAGGGGTTTTGTTAGAACTATGGTTAAGGTTAGGTTAGGTCAGGGTTAAGGGTTAGGGTTAATGTTTATGGTTAAGGTTAGTGTTGGGGTTAGGTGATGGGGCTGGAAACCAGTTTTCCCCAGGCAGTTTCCACTCTATTCCCTTTCTGTGGGCTGTCAGTCATTGAAGGTCACCTTGTAGGTTCTGTATCCCTGTCCCTGTCCCTAAGCCTTTGTTCTGATGTTGGTGAGTGTGCTCTTTTAGTTACACTGTCATGGCCAAAGAACCTCCTCCACTCCTTGTCCCAGTGCTTCACATAGGATCGTGTGGTGTGCACTGTCCATGGAGGAGAGGACAGTGCTTGGATTCTTCATGACAATATCTGTGGGGATCTGAGAGGTTAAAATTTCTAGGGCTTGACAGGTATGGTTGCCCACATCTACAATCCTAGCTACACAGAAGGCCAAGACAGGAGAATCACAAATTCAAAGCCAACCTGGGCAACTTGGCAAGACCCCATCAAAAAAGAGCAAAAACGCTGGGCATCTGGGGCTGTAGCTCAGTGCTCCCCAGGTTCAATTCCCAGAACCCTATTACCTAAATTGAATGGAATAACTTGAATCAACACAAACTGGATTGGACTGAAAGACACTGTCAAAACAAACAATCCTGAAGGGGATTTTCTAGAATTGTGCTCAATTAGCAAGCATGGCTCCACAGGCTTCCTGTCCAGGTCCTTGTTTGGTCAGTGTCTTGTGCCATGGTGGCTCTGCTGCAAGTTCCAAGATAAAGAAGGAACCTTGCTTCTGGGTGTGTGTGAGGTGTCAGAGGCCCACACTGGTGTTGGGGGCCTGAGCCTCGTATGCAGAGCACAGGTGAGGGGTGCTTGCCTCAGATTTGTCTGAGACCTCAGCTGGACACCCATGCCCTCTCTCTGTGCCACCTGTTCTCTGACCCTTGTGGACTCTTCTGGGCACTGGCTTAGGAATGGCCAGCTGGGGCTTCTCACCTCTGTGTATCCCCTCCTCTTTCGCCTGGGTGCTACTTACGGCAAAGTGCTCCCCTCTGGACACACTCCTAGCTTCTGTCTTCCTGGCCACCCTCTGTGATCTGCTCCCTGGCAGTCAGGGGCCTCTAGGCAAGATGTATTTTCTCATCCCAGGATGCAGCCTCCCCACCCCAATCCCACACACGCCGGAGTGCCTGGCTTCCACAGGGTCCTGTCCCTTGCCCTGCCCCATTGCAGCCCTGGCTTCTTACCCATTTTGACCCCATATCTCCTCTCCACATGGCCTCCGAGCTTTGCCAGGACAATGCGTGTGCGTTGTTTGCAGCAGGGTGAAGCTCAGTGGTCTCAGACTCTTGGGTGCCAGCTGGGTCCTGGGACTCAGGGCTTATGGTGATCCAAGGGAGACCATGGGCTCCCAGTCTAGGGACTAAGGGCTCCCCTGTGTTACATAAACAGCTCATGAAACTACAAGCTACCCTGGAGTAACTAGTCTCAGGGATATGGGTGACTTCCATGTCTTAATATGGGATTAATGATGTGGGATTAATTATGTCCCCACAGGCCTCAGATTGCTTTGCTTTTTTGCCATGGAGGTCCTGGTAGGCTTTGGGAGATTTCAGGTGACTTACTTGGTTTGGAACCAGGCTTGGGGATTCCTGGGCCAAGGGGTCAGCTGGTGCAGATCTGTAGACCCTGGTAGTCACCACATGGTCCTCAGCCCTCTGGGGAGCCACCTTCAGACCCTCAAAGGATAGCATCTCCATCCAGAGGTCAAATTGCTCCAGGAAGGCCCGTATAAGTTACTGTTCTGCACTTCACAATCGGGCACTCCTCTGGTGAGCAGGGAAGCGTCTCTAATTAGATTCCTGGCTTGTGCCAGTGCCAGGAGGGATCTGGGCAGAGGAAGCTGCCTGGCCTCTTGGAGGCTGGATTAAAGCCCTCTTTGTATAGGATCTCACTCGGTCTTTAACCCCTCACAGGAAGTCTATTGGGGGAAGCTCTCTGGGCAAAACACTGATATCATCTCTCCTCTCCTACTGCACAGAGCCATGTAATCTGAAAGTTCATTTATTTCAACCAATTCTTGCCCACTCTCCATCTATCGCTGTGAAATTAACAGGAAAAAATTACAAATTGCTGGAAGACAGAGACCTTTAGCTGTGAGCTCATTGACTTATGCAGGTTTGATAAGCTGAAGGCATTAAAAATAGAAAAGACACAGCTCTAGGTAGACCAGTAGTCCTGAAAGTTTAATAAGCTCTTGCCACGGCAAAGCCTAGCAGAAAGAGGTGAGGGCAGGGCTGGGCTGGGATGACCGAGAGCTGATCTGCCGAGGACACAGGCCATACCCAGGCCCATCCAGAGACCCATCAGACAGACCTTAGGACCCTGTCTCTAGTCATTGTCACCCATGTGTACTTTATGCTCCTCCAAGGGCTCCTGGAGGCAGGTGTTCGCTTATGTCCAACTCAGTGCCCTGCTGATTCCTGACACATGTTGGGTAGCTTAACATTTTATTTTATAATTAATCAGTTCACTACATATCTATGGAATTCAGAAAAAATCAGTCAGTGGAACTGTCAGGGAAATACGGTGTGTCTGAGGGACCTCTCTGTGTATCACCATGGCCTCGGAGAGCCCGACTCTGCAGAGCCCGTCCCTCTGTGGCAGGCACTGGGTCCCCCAGAGGCCTGCTGTGTGCCTTCTTCCAAGGCTGAAGAACTGTAGCTCCCAAGGACATGCCTCAGGGGATAGCACCTCCTGCCATTGCTGCAGCTCTGCCTTCCAGGTGGCCACCAAGCTGTCCCCAACCCTCGGGGGCCAGCTCAGCTTGTTGGGGACAGGTCTGTCACATCTTTTCAACTATGTCCTACCTGTGGGTGGACATAGCTTGCTGAGGGTCCTTCAGGGCTGAGCTGGCGGCACATGTCCTGGTCATCCTGTCCGAGGCCCTCACACCCCACTGTGCCGCTTTTGCAGTTGAAGGCTTTGAAGACACAAGGTAACCCCCTGGGTTGGTGGCCATGCTCCTTAAGACACAGCTTACTGCTTCTCTGGGTGCCTGTCCTTGCTAGCCAGTGGCTGGAATCCAGGGGGCTCCCTGGGAGCTATCTCCCAGATTGGGATGTTCTCGCCCTCCTGCCCTTTCACCTGCTCCTGTGCCCCTGACTTATGAGACAGTCAGGGAACAACCAGAGTATTTTTATTCCCAGAATTTCATCTCCAGGGTCTATCTGGGTCTCTCACACTGTCCTAGGGAAGCTTGGGTTCCGATCTCTGTGATGGACTAGAGGCTGCCTTCAAAGCCCTGGAGTCAGAGCACAGACCCAGCAGGGGGAGTGTGGAGATGGGTGGGGGAAGAGAAGACTGGACAGGGGACAATGAGGAGGCAGGGTTGGCTCAGGACAGCAGGGGCCCCATCTGTGTGGTCCCAGGAAGATAGGAGGGTGGTGCAGGGTAGGGTGAAGTGGGTAGAGCTGACTGGTGGCAGAGTTTGCTGGTATGGGCATCTCAGAGAGGGCAAGGAAGATGAAGAACAACTCCTAACTATATGTGCTCCAGGCCCACAGCATGGATAGGCATTCGCTGACATGGAGTTGGAGGGAGGCAGAGTTGGGACAGTATGATAGGACTATATGGACTGTATGAAGACTGTTAAGGAATGGTTTATATGTGTGTGAAGCTGGGCCTTGTGTATCAACTGGACCTGGTGACTGAGAGGGAGTGGCTCTGATCATGACCAAAGGGGTAATTCTGGAGGAGGTGCACATGGGAGGAATGGGCTGAGGAGAGAAAGGGTGGCCTCACATGGTCCACCGAAGGCCTAGGCAGAGAGGAAGGAGGAGGAAGGGAACTCACCCTGTCCACCTGCTGTCTTGGGCTGGCCCACCTCCTCCTGCCCTCAAACTTGGTCCCTGCAGTGAGCCACTCCCTGAGCTCTGCTGGCCCCCTGGTGGCCACCTGTGGGTCTTGGGACTTCTTACCTCTCCCATCAGGTCTCTTCATGTGTCTGTCTGTGCCTCTGCTCAGCTCTGCTTCTTTGGAGAGCTGAGAGCATTGATGATATCTGCAGGCTGCAAGCTGGACACCAAGGAGAGATGGCAGCAGGTGGTAGGAAGCTGAACAGATACCCTAGGAGGCACTGGAGAGACAGAGGGCAGCAGAGGGTCAGCAAGAGCTCCAGCTCCACAGCCCATATCCCAAACTCTGGTTGAGGATGCCAGTGGGGTAGCAAGAGCATGCAGAGACAGCACACAGCATCCCCTTCTTGTTGGGTGTTGGTGCTTTGCAGGAATTGGCAGGATGACTCTGCAGGGGCCCCTCTGTGCCTACAGTGTCTCAAATTGGTTATGAGATGGAGCCACCATCTGTGGCAGAGAGGGTACAGAGATGTTCAGAGCAATGGCCCCAAGGAGGATCCCAGCCTCAACCTGCCCTATGAGCAAACCCACTCATGCCCAGCAGTGGCCACCTGGGCTTGGGGTGCTCAGACCCAGCTCTGAGAATTTCTGCTTCACCCCACACTTGCCTGTGCTCCCAGCTCCATCCACCCTCACCTCCAGTCTGGCTCCCTGCCTGAGACCTCAGACTTGGCCTGGGCCTGTTTTCCACAGATCTCTGGGGTCCATGGCTCCAAGTTTCTCCCTGGGGGCTGGAGGGGCATGGGCAAGCTCTGGCCTCACTCCAGACTTCCTGACTTGGTTCTGCTTCAAAATGTTACCCCAATGACAGTGAGGAATGCACCCCAGAACCATGTAAATCTGGAGGAGATTGAATGACCTAGCTCCTTCTTGGGTGCCCATATCACACAAGGACAGGAAAAAGGCTCAGATGCATTGCATGGGAAACAGCCTATGCAAGTTGTTTAACAATATGTTATCAAGGCACTGACTTCCTAGGCTATTTCCCTCTTATCCTAGCTGGGAATAACATCTGAGACTGTTCTAAATGAACAGCCCTTGTTGGAAGAGATGGTCCCTGAACAGAACCACAGGCGCAGGCTCTCTGGGATGGTACAACTTGAGGTCTGACCTAGGAACTTTATGGTTTCAGAACTGCGGAGTAAGCAAAATGGGATGATCATGTGGTCTCCACACCCCACAGGGTTGCCCAGGGACACAGCTGCCACTGTGGGTGCCCTTGCTCAACCAATGGGCAGATCCTCCCTCACCACAAGGCACTAGGGTTGATCAAAAGCAAGACAGCAGAAACATCTAACAATCGTCTGAGGTCAGAAATTATACTAACAGACACCTACTGAAGAGGAGCATGTTTTGATTCATGATTCATGAGTTGTGTAGGAAAAAGACAGAGATAACAAGTTTCCTCCCTGGTGGAGACCCTGCATAATACAGCAGCAACCTGGACAGATGCTTCCTCTCCCAGTACGAGGCACCTCGGGAAAAGCTCTACTCACATGTCCCCAACTAGACACGCAGGTGTCCAGGTTCCTTTCCCATCCCTGTTCCATCAAGTGCATCCTTCTGTTCCCTGAAGTCCAGAGGGCCTCTGACACAGCAGGTAACCCTGCTTATTCAATGGTCAGGCAGAAAGAGGCCGCAGAGGCCCTGTGAGCAGCTACCTTCACCCTGAGTCCAGACACAAACCCAGAGCTGGGCAGGCCAGCGATTTTCACCTAATAGACACATTTGGACTCCTGGGAGAGCCCACTGGGAGTGATTTCTGAACAATGAGATCTCAACCTGGAGGAGGAAGAAGGAAGATGAGCATGGGGATGTGAAGGTCAAAGTCATGTGATAGAACTTCTTGAAGCACCGTTTTTATGCTCACGGCTGGGTACCTGTGTTTGTGACCAGCCTCACAGGTGCTGCCTCATGTTGGGACTCTACTTCTTCAAGGAAGCTACAAATGTTTCAAGCCAGAGAGAAAGAAATTCTCATCCAAGAAGCAGAAAGAGGTTTGCCCTCTCTCATCCAGGATTTTGTGCTTTTTTTTTTGTTTTTGGGATTCTTTGCTTGTTAAAACTTAGTGTATGTTTCCATTGCTTCCTAGGAAAGCCCTTGGGCTCAGGGACTTTGAACCAGAAATGACTGTGAGGCTGTAGGGCCTGGACCTGCCTCTCCCTAGGGGGAGCCTGGAGCCACCCCAGGAACCTCAGGACCTGCAAAACAAGGTCTCAACTTTCCACATTCACTTGGGGAGACTTAGAAATCCCAGGCCTGGATCCATCTCATATTTAAGAACTTGGAATTGGGAGACTTGGTAGGGAAGAATTTCCAGATAGAAGAATTTCAAATGATGTGTGTAGACATTACCACATTCACAAGGTGGAGTTTGATCTCCTTGGTGTGGGCTAGACTCAGTCAGTGTCTCCCTTGTGAGGACATGGAAACTTCTCTGCAGAGACTTCTCCCACTGACTCCACCTTGATAATACACCTGTGCTGTGTGGTGTGGGCACACCCAACAGGATTGTCTGGGACTTCACTCTGCTGTTTTCCTCACCAAACCCATATCCCTCTAACCATGAGTGTATTGGTGACTTTCCAATCACTGGGACCAAGTGCCCACACCAATAACTGAAAGGAAGACAGGTTTTGTTGGTTCAGGGTTTCAGAGGTTTTAGTCCATAATCTACTGGCTCCAGGGCAGGAATATCTTGGTGGAAGAGCATAGTGGAGCATGGCTATTCTTTTCATGGTGGTAGGAAAGCAGAGCAGGGGAGATAATGACAAAAAGGAATTGGCCAGTGACCAGATACAGTACCAAGTTCATGCTTCCAAGATCCACTGAGAGACACCTCTAAATGTGCTCTACTGATCCCCTAGGTAGCTCTCAAGGGAATCAATATGAAAATCAAGCTTAATCATCACAATGACAAAAACATCTGCCAAGTTTAGGGATAGTCCACAAGTTCCCCAACCAGACAGACCTCCTTCACAACTCTTGCATTTTGTATGCCTGTATTACCAGCACAACACGGGTGACATCAAGTTCTGCCACCAGCTTGAGGACTAGTGGGGCCCCCTTGGATCTTGGCTGCAGAGACCTCTGAGTACCTAGTTGGCTGATCACTGTGAGCTGAATCCTAGGAAACCAACTCCCTAGGAGACTCTTCTTGAGGAGGTACCCTGGGACTCTTTTTTCAAAGCAAAATGTTTTATTTTTCAACTCTTGATTCTGCCAAGGCCAGGGTCTTATGGATTTCTGAGATACCCTCAAGGCATCTTTTCTATTGTCCTTATGCAAAGTGCTTGGTTTTCTTTTATTTTTTTTCCCCCATTAACTTTATTGGTACATTTTAGGTATAAAATACAGTTATATTCATCATTGAGATCTTGTACCATTATATGAGTATCTTGGCTCTTTTTTTCCCCCTTCCCTTGCCCTCCCTTCACCCCCTCTACCCTTCCCTATTTGCAAAGAATTTGTTTCCAATTTTTTCCTTTTCTCATATTTTTTCTTTTCCCTTTTTTCCTTTCCCCTACCCCTCCCAATTCCCCTGCTCTTTTAGACCTTTTCTTCCTGTTACGCAATATCAGTTATACATTTTTAAAATTACAATATTAAGATCTAGGAGACAGTACCACAGATTTTACAGAATTTAAAAAGATATAGAAAGCATATTACAAAATCTTTTTTGAAATAAATTTGACAACTTCTAAGAAGTACCTTGGAAGACAAATTAATGAAACTAACTCTGGAGGAAATATAAAATTTGAATAGCACCTATTAAAGAATGTATATTCCTAGCTTGAAAACCTACCTATATGACAACAGCAGGCTCATAAACATTTTAACTGATAAATTATACCAAACAATTAAAGCAGAAAAAAGAAGGAACACTTCTCCCCTCATTTTAGGAGCTCAACATTGTGCTAATCCTAAAACTGGATAAAGATAATAGAAGAAAAATGTATGAACATAGATAGAAATTTGTTTAACAAAACAAACTATTAGAAGTCAGATCTGGCAGTATGTAGAAAGTGGTTTTGTTATAGGGATGGCAGTGTTGGTTCAGCATTGGAAGATCCACCCCCAAAAGTCATCATTTTAACAGAGGAAAGGAAAAAGCCACATGATCCTGTCACTAGTTGGAGAAAAAGTATTGGATTAAATTCTACAGCTGTTCATGGTAAAAGCTATCAGGAGACCAGAAGCAGAACAGAACCTTCTCAACAGATTAAGGACATGTACTCCATACTTCCAGTGAGAACGCCTTATATGAATGGAGAAGATAGAATGCTTTCTCCTTAAGGTGGGGAACAAGGGCAGATATGCTTACTCTTTGTCCATTAAACTTTGAAACCTAGTCCCAACCAAAATAGTCTGGCAATAAAATGACACAACTAGGATAGGATTGGCATGGCAGAAGCAAAATCTTTATATGTAGATGAGATGATCATCTACAGAGAAAATACTAAGAAATCTCTAGGAGCCCCTAGAACTTGTACTTGAATTTAGCAGGATTAGAAAACACAAGGTATATATAAAAATTCAGGTCTGTGTATACTTGCTATAAATGAAGAATTGGATATTGAAATTTAAAAGTTATGTAGAAGTACAAAAGACCTAGAAAAGTTAAAAACAAAAACAAAACCAGTGTTGGAAGACATTTAGTACCTAATTTTAAGACTTCTTCTAAAGCTACAGTAATCAAGTCAGTGTTGGTGTAAGGAAAGACATATAGATCATTTGAATAAAACAGAGAATCTAGAAATAGGACCACACATATATGGTCCACTGCGTTTTGAAAGATTATTTAACATTAGCATTTTATAGAATATAAACTCAATTCAAGAGCCAAGGAAGAGATAGTGTTTTCAGCAAACGGCACTAGAACACCTGGTATCCATATATAAAAAATTAACCTCAACCCTTTTTTTCCATACATGAAAATAACTCGAAGGGATCTATGAACCTAAATAAGAAAGCCTAAAAGTATAAAACTTTAAGAAGAAATTATAAGGGAAAATATTTATGAATTCAGGGTAGGCAAGAACTACCTAGGATACAAAAGACATGATGCATAAAAGAAAAAAAACTGATAAATGAGATTCCATCAAAATTTAGAACTTTAAATGACATCATTAAAATGAAAAGTAGCCCTTAAACAGATCATATTTCCAATGCATATAACCTATGACCAGAATATATAAAGAATTCTTAGAGCTCATTAATAGACAACCCAATTAAAATGTAGACATAAGAAGATGATAAATAGCCAGTATAGCACAAGGAATGGTGTGCAACTCTAGAATCAGAAAAATACTAATCAGTACAATAACAAGATTGAATTATACACTCATTAGGGAGATGAAGTTAAAAGTTTTAAAAGCCTTGTCATGACTTTTTCTTTTTTTTGGATTCTTCCTCTTTGTGTTTAATTTGTCATGCCCAGTGGATTCATTCTGCTGGGTTTCCTGGGGTTGTGAGCCTCATTGTCTTTTCCTAGGGTATTGTCTAAAATTTTTTTGAGTGCCGGTTTGGCATTCATGAAGTTCCTAAGGTGCTCTTTGTCATGAAAGTATCTTATTTCTCCAACAATTTTGAAAGATAGTTTTGCAGGGTACATCAGTCTGGGTTGGAGGCTGTTTTCCTTTAGGGCTTAAAACACGTCACTCCAAGCTCTTCTTGTTTTGAGGGTTTGCATTGAGAAGTCTGCTGTGATTCTGATGGGCTTTGCTTTGTATGTGATTTGTTTCTTTTCTCTCACTGCTTGTAGAATTTTGTTCTTCTGTTGGATTTCTGGAATACTAACTATTATAAGTGTATGTGTAGATTTTTTTTTTTATTAAGGCTAGCTGGAGTCCTATATGCCTCACTTATCTGTATGTCAAGTTCTTTTCCCTTCCTTGGGAAGTTTTCTGCCATCACTTCTGTGAAGAGTTTTTTTATGTCATCTTCACTCTCTCCTCTTTCTTCATTGACTCCAATCAGTCTTATGTTATTTTTCTTTGCATCATCTAGCAGCTGCTGGATTGATTTCTCATGTTCCCTTACAATTTTAAAGCAATTTTTCTTTTCCTCCTCACTAATTGCAATCTTATCTTCTATATGTGAAATTCTATCCTCACATTGGTTCATCTGCTGTGCAGACTTTTGATGGAGTTTTTAATCTCTTGGAAATCTGTTTGTATCTGTTTTATGGATTCCATTTGTTTCCTATGTTGGGATTCCATCATGTTCCTCAGATCCTCTATTTTTTTATCTGTGTCCTCTCTAGACTTATTAATCATGTCTTGCACCATGTGAAAAATCTTTGCTGTTATCTGAGTAATTATTTCTGATTTCATTTTTCCCAGATCCTCTTTTGTTGCCAGTTCAGAGAGTCCAGGTGGTTGAGTATCAGATTGTTCCATCTCATTTCCTTTTGGGGTTGCTGTAGGTGATCTGGAAGTCTGTTTTTGAGGCTTGTTTATATGTCTTCTCATTTCCACGGGGGGGGGTGCCTCTGGTGCCCACGAGGCTCACCTTCTCTGCCCTAGGAGCCTGGGATGGAGGTGGGGGAGCTTCCTTCCAGGTGCTGGGACCGGCTCAGCTTCTCTGCTCTAAGAGCCTGGGATGGCAGCAGGGAGCTTCCTTCCCTGGTTTCCTTTTAATAATAATCTTAGTAATCAGACTCTTCTCTTCCAACTATGCAGGTGCTTCTTTTCTGAGGAAATGGAGAACTTTTCAAATGAGCTTTTTGGTCCCAATTTTTAATATAAATCTCACGAAAAATCAGAAAGCATTACCCATGCTACAGCTTGAATGTTGGACTGTCTTGAAATTTATTCTGCCAGATTTATGAGTCTGCCACTCTTAAGCTCTGTCTCCCACAGGTCTCAGACCATTGATAAAATGTAGACAAATTTTCTATCAAAGCATAACACACATGGCTGGAGTCCAACTGCCAATGTAATCCTTGTTTCCAACTGAAACCTCCAGGGCCTGACATTTATTGTCTGTATTTATATCAGTATTCTGGTCTTCTAAGCTATACCTAGAATCTCCCATCATGCTCTGCTTATAGCATTCAATGGCTTCCCTAGCTGGTATCTCCAAGCCTTTCCAAACTCCTCCCATGAACCAATTTCAAAGACTTCTAAATGCCATGATCAGGTACTGTCACAACAGCAATGTTACTTTTGATAACAAAATCTGACTTAGTTACTTTTCTTGTCACTAAGACACAATACCTGTCTATAACTTAAAAGAGAGGGCACATGGTTACAGTCCCTGGTTGGCTGGATCCAAGGAAGAAATGGCATGATGCAAGGGCCTGCCTTGGAGGAAAGCTGCTCACAGCTTGGCGGACAGGAAGCAGAGAGTTAAAGGAGAAGCCATGGAGGGAGCTATACCCTTCTGGTCACATCCCAGTAATCCATCTCTAATCAGGCTCCTTTCTAACAGCAAGTCAGCTATAGCACCCTCATGATCCAATCATCTTCCCAAAGCCCAGCCTATGAGCACATGAGGCTCTTGGGGGACATCTAGATCTAAACTGTAACAGTTTGCTGATATTTATTGAGGATTTTTCATCTTGTAGTTTTCATTTTATATAGTGTCTGGTTTGATATCAAGGTAATGGTGGCTTCATTAGACTTTGGAAGTCTTACTTCTATTCTTTGAAGAATTTAAGATGTATTGATATTTGACCCAGCTATTCCCCTGCTGGGTATCTTCCCAAAATAATTAAAAGAATCATAACACAGCGATATATGTGCACCCATGTTCATAGCAGCACAGTTTGTAATAGCTAAAACTTGGAAGCAGCCAAGTACCCATCAACTGGAAACTGGATAAAGAAGATGTGGTTTTTAATAAAATGGAGTACTACTCAGCCATAAAGAATGAAAAACTAGAGTCATTTACAGCTAAATGGATGCATATTGAGGCCATACTCTTAAGTGAAATAAATAGAACACACATGTGTAAATACCGAATAGTTTCTCTAGTGTGAGAAACTGATAGTGTAAATATGGGTTAAAATGATTAAAATGAATAGTTGATAATTTGAAATAGGAAAAAAGGTCCAAAGACGTAGGGGTGAAGGGAGGGGAAGGGGAAAGGAAAGAAGGGGAAGGAAAAACTATGAGAAAAGAAAAAAAGTGGAAATGATGTAAATAGGGAAGGGTGGAGGGAGTGAAGGGTGTACAGGTAATGGGGAAAAATAAGAACCAAGATACATCATATACAGGTACAAGCACCCAATGATAAATGGAAATGAATTGTATACCCAAAATGTACCAGTAAAAGAATTTAAGGAAAAAAATACAAGCATTGATATTCGTTCTTTGAATGTTTGGTAGCATTCACTTGTGAAGGCACCTGGGCTTTTTATTTGTTTTTAATTATTGACTTAATCTCATTTGTCATTGGTCAGTTTGTTCTTTCTGTTTCTTCTTGATTCAGTTTTGATAGCTTGGATGTTTCGAATAATTTACCCATTCATTTCAAATTATCCAATTTGTTAGTTTATGACAGTTCATAAAAGTGTTATTTAAAAAATTTTTCTGAGGCACCTATTGTAATGTATGAAACATCTATTATGCCTCATTGTCCATTTCTGATTGATTTACTTGATTCTTTCTTAGTCTAGCCAAGGCTTTGTCAATTTCTTTCTTTTTTTTTTGAAGAGCATCTCAGTTTTGTTGATTTTTTTCCTATTGTCTTTTATTTTCTGTTTGATTTACTGTTTTCTTCTTTCTGATAACTTTGATCTGAATTTGTTCTCCTATTTCGAGTGCTTTGAGGTATAAAATTAGGTTGACACCTTTCTTCCTTTTCAATGTTGGTTTTTACTGCTGTACACTTTTTCTTTTACTGCTTTTGTTGAATCCTAAAAGATTTTGGTACGTTATGTTTTCAAGATTGTTTGTCTTGAGATACATTTTAAATTCCTTTTCAATTTCCTCTTTGACCCAATGGCTGTTCAAGAGTGTGTGGTTTAATTTCTACATTTTTGTGGATTTCCAGCTTTATTCCCATTATCACTTTTAGTTCCATTCCATCATGCTTGGAGAAGACACTTAGATTGATTCCAATCTTCTTTACTTTGACAAGACTTTTTGTGACCTCACATATGATCTCTCTGGAGAGTATTCTGAATACACTCAAGAGCTTGTTTATTCTGCTGTTGGGTGGAAAGTTCTATATATGTCTCTTACAAATATTTGGTCTGTAAGGTTGGTCAAATTAGCTGTTTCTTTTTAAATTAATGTTAAAACTGAACATTTTTTCCATTATTATAAGTGGGGCATTGAAGTCCCCCATTGCTATTGTATTTCTGTTAATGTCCACCTTCAGGTCTGCCAGTATCTGTATGTACTCTGATGCTGGGCTGCTGAGTATTTGTATTCGTTATTTATATTCCTGTTGAATTAATCCTTTTAGCATTTTTAATGATCATTGTCTGTAAAGATGATTTTTGCTTTAAAGTCTATTTTGTCTAATATTTATACAGCCATCTGCTTTCTTTTGGATAGTATTATCTTTTCCACCTCTCCATTTTCAGCCTATGTATTCCTTTAAATGTATCAGAACTGTCTTGTAGATGAGATACTTGGGGATCTTGTTTTGAAGGGTTAGTATTTTAATCCATTTTATTCAATTATTGATAGTCAAGACTTATAATTATCACTTTGTTCATTGTTTCTGTTCAATTTGCAATTTTAAACCTCTTTTTACTCTTGCTGTATTTCTAAGTTTATTTTTTTGTGATTTACTTTGGTTTTTGTCTTTTTATCCTTTCATTGCCACTATACGTTTTTTTTTTTCTATGTGGTCATCTTGAGGCTTGTGTGTAATTATCTATTTTAAGTTGATTAAAACTTAATTCAATCACATACCAAAATAGCACATTACTATTCTTTGTAGTCAGTTCCTTTCTTTTTACATTGTGTAACTGTAAACAAATTTGTACCTTTTAACTTTTATGGTAAGGTTAAGAGTAATTTACATACCATCATGACAGCATGACATTATTGTGTATTTTCTATAGTCACTGTGACCAGTGAGATGTATTACTTCCACACACTTTTGCATTGCTTAGCATGGATTTATTTCTTTTTGTTTTCCTTTTTTTTTTTTTTTTCTGGTACCAGCAATAGAACTCAGGACCTTGCACTTGCCAGGCAGGCGCAGAGCTGCTGAGCTAAATCCCTGGCCCGGCATAGTTTTGTTTCAATTTGAAGAACTTTCTTACACTCTTTTTGTAAGGCATTTCTAGTGGTGATAAACCTCCTTAGGTTTTTCTGAGGGCATCTGAGAAAGACTCTATGTAGTCTCCTTAAATAAGGGATTTTTAAAGGATAATATTGTTGGGTATAGTTTTCTTGATTACGATAATTCCTTTCCTTTTCCTTCCTTCTCCTCTCTTCCTTTTTCTTCTTTCAGTACTTTTAATATATAACTCTACTCTCTCCTGGCCTGTAATATTTCATCTGAGAAATTTGCTGATAGTGTTCTGAGGGTTCCTTCATATGTAAAAAATCATTTTTCTCTTCTTTCAAAATTCTCTTTGTCCTTGATTTTCACAATTTGATTATATGATTATATATATAGTCTTCTTTTGGTTGATCCTATTCAGAGACTTTGATATTCATAAATCTAGGTGCCCACTTCCTTTCCAAAATTTGGAAATCTTCAGCTACTACTTATTTAAATAAGCTTCTAGGTGCTCTCTTCCTTATTTCCTCTGGAACTGTCCTAGTGTGTATATTGGGTTCCTTGATGGCTTTCCATGAATCCTGCAGGCTTTTGTCACTCTTTTAAAAACCTTTTTTATTAGTATATGTTTCAGGTGCATACCGATTATACTCATTGTGGCAACTGGTATACGAAGAGAACACATCTCAACTCTTTTTTCTCCTTCCCCTCCACCCCACTTTTTCACTTTTCTTCTCTGATTGGAAAATTTGGAATGACCTGTCTTTGGAAGGCAGCTGTCCTCACCACTATACCACCAACACTGCACGACCCATCTTTGAGCTTTCAAATTCTTTCTGTCTGTTTGTTTGTTTGCCAAATTGACTATTGAAACTTACTATTGTATTTTTTATTTCTTTCA
This sequence comes from Heterocephalus glaber, assembly GCF_053883595.1. Taxonomy (NCBI): domain Eukaryota; kingdom Metazoa; phylum Chordata; class Mammalia; order Rodentia; family Bathyergidae; genus Heterocephalus; species Heterocephalus glaber. The sequence goes on from NW_028258297.1 coordinate 1,308,129, forward strand.
TTGTATTCTTTAGCTCCAGAATTTCTGTTTGGTTCTTTTTTACAATTTATATTTCTTTGTTGAAATTCTCATTTTGTTCATGTATTGTTTCTGGTTTTATTGTGTTGTCCATCTATGTTCTCTAGGAACTCCCTGAGCTTCTTTGAAATAATAAATTTTGAATTATTTGTCAGGCAATTAATATAAGGGGTGATCAAAAATTCAGTGAATGTTTAATTTTAAACATTATTACAGTGAAAGACATATTGCCATTAATGTCCCTCAATATACTCCCCTGTCTTCAAACACCTTGGTCACATCTTTATTGTCACTTTTTGAAGCAATTCTGGAAGTCCTTTTTCATGTTTTTAAGTGGTGTGATAAAAAAATATGGTGAATGTTGCTACTGAGGGCCATCCAACAGAAAGACAGGGTCATGAAACATGACACTGTGTCCTCATTCACCTTATTCATCAGATCTGGCACTGTGTGACTTTCAGCTCTTCCCCAAAGTCAAAATGACCATGAAAGGTAAACATTTTGAATTGATTTAGGTCACTGAGGCAGACACAACAGCAAGATACCAAAGAAGCCTTCCAGAACTGTTTTAGAAACTGACAAGAGCAATGGGATATGCACATCCAAAGCAAGGGTTATATTTTGAGAATTTCAGAGCATTCCCATCCCTCAGACTTTACAGACTGGCTTTGGTGGGGAACAGGTTTCACCTGTGGGTGGTGTGGGTGAGACAGTTCCATCTCCAGGGAAGCCCATCCACCTGACTCTCAAGTGAGCCCTGTGCAGGTGTGTCCTTGTCCTCCAGTGTGGTGTTGTCTGCTGTGGCAGCAGGGCAGGGCAGCAAGGCTCCTTGGTAGCAGAAACTGCTGGAGCCCTGCTGTACTCCTTGTGCCCTGCAGAGGGACCCATGGGGTCTCTGTCAGCTCCTTTGTCCTGAGGAGGCAACACGGGTTTCTTCTGAGGTCAGCATCACTGGGTCAGTGCTGGAGAAGACACAGGGGTCCCCGGTGGTGAGAGCTGTGGGATCTTCCTGCTCCCCTCTCTCCAAGAAGAAGCCATAGCCCAGGAGTTTGCTCAGGTCCTAAGCTGTGCCGGGCTGGGGCTGTGGTGATGCAGCCCAGGGGTCCTGTCTTGTTCTGTGCAGCATTGGAAGTGCTGTGCTGCACCAGGTGCTACAGCTTCCTGTTGCATTCGAGCTCTTCTGCTGTCAACTCTGGCTGCCAGCGCCACAAGACAGCATGGGTTTGGGGAGCTCCATCCCAGATGCCTTTTCTTGCTGGCCCCTCGCTGCTTCCTCCTGTGGTGCTCAAGGGCCAGGACCAGTGCTGGGCTGTCCTGTGAGTGGGAGTAAGGACACAAAGCCCATAGGGGAAATAAAAGAGACAGTGGGGAACAGGCTGGCAAAGGCAAGTGGGGAGAATCCGAGGGCTTCTAGAGTATGGGGTCTGCAACCTGCTTTGTGGTGCTGCCCAGGATTTGACAGGGAGAGAACAGGCTCCATGGGGCACCAACAGGTGCCAGGAGCTTGCCTGGGGTGCTGGGGCTCCCTGAAGATGCACACACCCCAGGGGTCAGGCAAGCACATGGGAACACGAATTTCTTGGCCCCAGGGAAATAGAAGGGAGTAAATAACAGGACTGAAACTGACAGCTAAAGACCTAACCTGTGGAGAAAACCAGATCTCTGTGCAGAAGCAGAATCCTGAGCACCAGGCCAGAGGAAAGTGGTCAGTTTGATACTGGCTTCTGCAAGCTGGCGCAGGAAGGGAAGTCACTGGCCTCCCTTCTTTACACAGGGGTCACCTGGGAAGACAGGGTGCATTTGAGGGGCTTCCTGAAAATCTATGTCAGCCAAGACACCTCAGTTTGTGCTTATCAGGTGGCCACATCTGCTCAGGGCTACAGCACAGGTCTCTCCTGTGTCTGCAGTGCTGGATGGTGTGGATCAGATCCTGGTCCAGTTGGCCCCCTTCCCGGCAGGCAGCACATGGAACACTGCAGCCCCGAGCCTGACACATTGGCCTGGCAGCCCAGCCATTCATGGTTGGTTGGCTGTAAGGCAGGAGCATTATGGTGGAAGGGGATGGTGGAGGAAAGCAGCTCAGTTCATGGCTGCTGGGAAGCAGAGTGGGGAAGAGCTCCAGGGAGGAAGGGGCCAGGGGCCCAAGGTCACAGCCCCCAGACACACTGAGAAGTGTGCTTTCCTAATCCTGTAGGTGTTTCTTGATCCAGTCAAATTGACACATTGGAATTACCAGTTATGGTGGTCATCCTATCTCAGCAAGCTGGCATCTCCACTAAATCATTCCAGGTCTGTGAGGTGCTGAATATTGTTTTATAAGAAAATAAAACAAACAAAACAAAACCCTGATGGGAAACTCTCCAAACATCTGGAATTCTGTTTAAAGAGACTGAGACCTTCTAAAGCTAAATAAAAATGGAGTGTGACCAAAATGCATTGACTTGATCTGCCCTGTTCCCTGCAGCCCGGAAAGAGAGGATGGTGTACCCTTCATCACAGGGTGCCTGGAGCGGAGCCCTTGGGCTAAAGCCCACCAATCACGAGGACTCTCCATGCACGGCTGGTCAGCTTTGTCCTCTGTGTCCTGTCCCCGCCACCTCTAAGGAGGGATGATGGCAAGCCACTGGGATGTCGGCTCTGGAATGCAGTCTGTGGCCTCTGACCAGACCCCCCAGGGCCTTCCACCCCTGTTGTTTGAAGCTCTGGTGGATAACACCTCTTTCCTCCTAAAAGCCACTTTCCTTGCCCTGTGGCTCCTCCTTCCCTATGGGTATTCCTGAGCCTTCTCTTTCCTGTTTCCTAATGTCTCCCTGAAGTCTGCTTTCTCTGCTCTGCCAATTCTCAGGGACTGAGAGGAAGAACGCTTTTCTTCTCCCACTGAATAGCTGCTTCTGCAGGGGTTGATCCTTACCTCTGGCCATCCAGCTGTGAGGATGGAGGTACCAGGAGGCCCTTGTTTTGAGCACAGGTGGTGGCTTCAGTAGTACCCATCAGCTCCCAGGAGCCCAGGAGAGAGGGAAGATCCAACCCTAAAGAGGACTGGGAGCCAGACACACAGGAGATGTTCTGAGCCTGCCTGCTGCCTGAAGGAACCTTAGGAGGTCACGGGGCACCCAGGGACTGCAAGTGGAGAACTGCCACTCTGTGTGCTGGGGGAGAAAGGCAGAAGCCCACTGCTCTATGGAGACAGAAAACAACAGAGGCAAGGAGTGGGAGGGTATACCCAAAGTCGGCTCAAGCAAACAAAACAACTACCAGAACTCCTGCAAAAGGTCTAAAGGTCCATGCCTTGGAGTTGGGTGATATATCCCATGTGGAGATGCCAGGAACAGTCCAGTCCCCAATCCCCCGAGTAAGGCGTCTTCAGGCAGGACCACAGGTGTGGCCGCTGTCTGAGAGACAGTCCTCTTGATCTGCAGCTGCCCTGTGATGATTCTCTACCATCTCGGTGACTTAACAAAACACAGGCCGGTCTGTCAGCTCACAGTCCACAGTCCAAGTCCAACCAGTCCAGGCTGGAATTTAGGGTCACAGGGCCAGCTCCCCTCCTTCCTCTGCAGGTGACGATCCTCCACCTTCTCTGGGTCCCAGCTCATGACCTCCTCTCTCCTGGACCAGCCATGGTGGGGACATCTTGCTCAGTCCCTGACCTCTGCCTCATGCTTCACCATCAGCTTTCATTTTCAGAGCCGTTGTAGGTTTCCTCTGAGGTACAGAGTCACTTCCCTCTCTGGCTCACACACACAGCCCCTATCACTGATGTCCCACCAAGACAGCATGTCCGCTACGGTTGGTGAACCTACAATGTTACAACATTGTCACTCAGAGTCCAAAGTTCAACTAGGGTTTGGTCTTAGAGTTGTGCCTGCTGTGGGTTTGGATGATGTATGAAGTGTGACTGCCATCCTAGGTCACACAGAGCTCCTACTGCCCTGGACCCTCTGCCTTTCCACCCCGCCCTTCCTCAGGTAACTGTGGTTCTTTCTGCTCTCTCTCAGTTCTGCTTTCCTGACATGTCACTATTGGAACTGAACCTGCAGACTCACCGCTCGCTTCACCAGGCAGCGTGTCCCAGCTTCCTCCATGCTCAGTAGCTTAGCTCATTTCTTTTTCATGCTGAATGATATTCCATTCTCTGGATCCTCCACAGTTGATTTATACCCTCATCCACTGAAGGGTGCTTGGTTTCTTCCAAGTTTTGGCAATGACAAAGAAAGCTGCTATAAACATCTGTGGATTTTCATGTGGACCCAATTTTTCAAATCCTTTGGTTAGATACCAAGAACCATAATTGCTGGGTGGAATTATAAGATGTGCCTAGTTTCAGCACGTTCTCCATGAATGTGAGCTTCTGTCCTGTACACCCTGGGGTCCCTTCACACCTTCTGTCCCTGTACCCCCACTTCTGGGTATCAGTGATCAGGACCTGGTTGCTCTCACAGGTTACCGTGGTATCTGTTGTTTTAATTTGCAACCACATAACAACACAGCAGCCCTAGGGTGTGACACATGTGCAAAGTTGTGCAGAAGCAGACATGCCCTTAACACTATTTTTAAACCAGGAAGTAATCATGGCTCTCACTTAAATTTTTTATGAATTTTTTAATGAATTTTTTTTATGATTCTTTGTACCTGGCAATGTTTTGCTGGTGGCTCATGCAGTGGGGCCCAGGAGAGGTAGGTACCTGGGTCATGCATGCTGTTCTTGTGACCTGGCACCTGTCTTGTTCATCAGGCAGAGGTGAGACCTTCAGCTTGGGGGAGCAAAACAATGCCTGGGAATGAGTGGTAGCTAAGTCCTTCTTCCTGACCTGCTCCATCACTGCATGATGCCCTGTGTGCATGTCCTGGGACAGAAGTGAGTCCGGTTCCCCTCCAGCCCTCCTAATCCCAGCTGGAACACAGCAAAGGCCGGGTGAGGGTCTGCTGAGTAGAATCTGAGTCAGGTGACACACTGGCCCTCATTACCGCAACAGGCCCACCTGGGCCTCTCAGGCTGGTCACTTCCGGTAGTGTGGCTTCCTATTACCTTATCAGATCGAGCTATTATGAGGCTGAGATTGCAGCCTTTTCCCGAGGGAGACACTGGTGGGGTCATCGTTAGTCAGTCCTGGCACATAGCCTCCGGCCAAGGTCACATGGGAGAGGGGGGTGGGGTCACTTCTGGGGAGGAACCACACTTTCACATGAAGGATCTGGACCCAGAGATGAGCCCCCAAGGGGACAATGAATCACAGGAGTGGACTTGAAGACTCTAGCTCCCTGCTAGGAGATAAGACCAGCTAAACCAAAGCAACCTCGAGGGAGCAGCCCTGACCTCAGTCTTGCTGGTCGTGCTGTGGGAACACTGTCTCTGCTACTGACCTGAGTCCCCAGCAGCTGGGAAAGAGGTGGACACAGCAGAATCCACCGTCCCCAAATTGGGCTCCTCAGAGGCACAGCACTAGGATATTTAGATGAAAGATCTAGTCCAAGGAACTCAGGTTGCTGCAGTGATGTCCTAAACCACCTATTTCTGCCCTATCCCTCATTCCCAGCCCACCAGGCCTAAGGCCTTGGATAACTTCTGTGGTTCTAGCTCTCAGCTGTGTTGTGGTTACAGCAGAAAGGGCAGCTGACCATGAAATGCACAGAATGCAGCTGGCCCAGCTCTCCCTTTCCTGTAGCTCTGGGTTGCTGTAAGAGCTGACAGCTTGCAATCGCAGGAAGGAAGGCAGCCCAGGCCTCCAAGAGGACTCTTGGGCCACTTTCTGGAGGGTCTCATCTGCAGGGTGTCTATGTGACCTTACTCAGAACTCCACAGTGTGGAAGGCCTTTTCTTTGGAGGTCTGTATGAGTTAGGGCTCACGAGAAGGACAGATTTGATATAAAATGTGTACATGATACATAAAGGATTTAGCAGGTAGGCTGGGGATGGCCCGCCTGTGGAGACAGGGGTAGAAGGATGCAGAAAGGCAGAGCTGGGGGTTCCAGTCAAAGGCCCAGGCCTGGGTTCATAGCAGAGTGTGGCGAGAGTCTATGTTGGAACCCGAAGGGTCTGGAGACCACTGGCCAAAGGCAGTGGTAAAGACCAGAGCTCTTCCAAAGAAGCAAAGGGCAGACTTGACTTCTTTCTTCTTTCCCTTTTCATCCTATCCAGGCTACAAGCCTATTGGTTAGTGCTACCCATTTCTGAGGAGGGTCTTCCCCCTCATTTGTGGCCTGCATGTCAATCATCCACAGACACGCCCAGCGCTGCATTTCACCAGTCTGCTATAGTTGGTTCTTACTCTGGTCAAGTCGATAAGTCACAATTATGGGTCACACAACAGGAGGAAATTGCTTGACTTTGGATCTACCCGAGGATAAGAACAGAGGCAAACAGTAGGCTATACTAAAAGCTTAACAAGGAAAACTAGGGAATGAGATCATGGTTTTAAAGGCCTCTGATACATCCCTGGGACCCTGGAAACCTATGTGTACCTATTGGGCTGTGAGGACAGACCTAAAAGTCCCTCAGGTATCCCCTGTGGAAAAGGCCACCCCAACCTGCACAGAAAACCCCCTAAAGCCCTGGAGATGGGAATTCTAGGCACAGAAGAAGCCTCTGCTCATTGCTAGCTAAGCTTGGAGTTAATCAACCAGACTTTAGAGTCTGAGATAGAGCACAGACTACAGCAGTAGTTAAGGAAAATCACTGAACAGTGACAGCAGCAGAAGGCAGGGGAAGACCTCGGTGTCCAGAGGTGCCATGTGGTATTAATTAGGATTCCTGTTTCCAACTGAAATCCTGAGACTTAAGGAGCAAGAGAACATGATAGGCCATGCACAGGAGGAAAGCAGTCGGTGGGCTCTCCAAAGACAGCCCAGATCCTGGACCCCACAGACAAAAAAGTAGAGCTCACCTATTTGAAGGATGTTCAGAAAACAAAAGAAATCCATGTCTCAAAACTAAAGCCAAATATGAGACCCATGGCTCACCGAGTAGACGTACAGAGTGAAACAGAGATACAGACAGACTAAAACATTTTCTGCAGATGTAAGCCTAATACCTGAAGTGAAAGTTTCAGAAGGATTCAAGAACAGATTGGAGCAGCAGAAGGGAGAATTCATGAATGTGAAGGTCAGTCAACTGAGATCATCCAGTCTGAGGGCTGGGGGTCAACGTCAGGCACTCACCCACGTGTTGCCCCAGGAGCTCTGAAGGAGAGGGGGAAAGGGCTGAGAAGGGTATGTGAAGAGATAATTGGTGAAACTTCTGAAATATAATGAGAAAACCATCAGAAGCAAGAAGCTCATAGAGCTCCGAGTTGGATAAACTCAAACGGACCACACCCAGATACAGCATGCTCAGACTGTTCAGGATCACAGGCGAAGAGGAGCTGGCAAGAGCAAGAGACACTCAGGTGACAATGATCCGCAGTGAGGTGGATGTTCTCCAAGACCCTGGGCCCACCACACCCCAGGAGCAAAGCAAAGGCTGAAAGGGTGAATCTGCCAGCCAAGGCCTCATGTCTAGCAATACCATCCTTCAAAACAGACATTCGGAGATAAAGGGCTCTGGTCAGCTCTTTGGGCTGATATAAGAGGAGGATACCAAGCCAGGGCTCCAGCACACGTGAACAAATAAAGAGAACAGGAAACACAATGTGAAGGCAACATAAAAGATGCTATAAATCTATTTTTGTTTGTAATTTATCTCCAGATTTTCAAGATAGTTGCATAAGGGAATAATTATGCATTTGGGCTGAAGGGCGATCAACATATGAAATGTAATTTGTAACAGCACCAAGTAAGAGGGGGAGGTGGCTTATAGGAGCAAAGACTAATTCTGCTGAAAATAAATTTGTACTATTCTAAACCAGATCAGTACAAATTAAGATATTAATTGTAACCCCCAGGGCAACACTAAGAAAATAACTGCAAATAACAAGGTGGAAGAAATGACAAAGAAATTAAAAAGCTATGTTAAAAATATCTGTTTAACACAGAAAAGCAATGGTGAAGAAATGGAATAAAAGTGATGTCTGACACATAGAAAACAAATAGCAAATTGCATCTATGCTGTCTGCAGCAGACAAACTTCAGGTGCAAAGACACAGAGGTGGAAAGGGAAAGGAAAGAAGGGGTCAGACCCTGAAACCCTGGCCAAGGGGCTGCACTGGGCATTGTGACATCATGCAGAGTAAATGTCAAGGAAAAACTTGCTTCTGCACACCAAGAAGTGCACTTTATGAGGCTGTGAAGGTAGTTCCATCATGATACAGCAAGTATCAACATCTGTTCTCCAAGAGAGACGGCCCCAAAGCCATGAAGAAAAGACTGGCAAAATTGAAAGGTGAAACAAAAGAATTCAACAAGAGCAGTGGGAGACTTTGTACTCCAGTGTCAGTGATGGAGGGCAACCATGCTGAGAGTCAGCCAGGAAATGGATCAGGGCACCCAGAAAACCGAGGCCCTGCTTGCCGTTCAGTGCACTGGATGCTCTCCAGGCTGGGTCCAGTGCTGGACACAGAGCAAGCCTCCATAAGTAGTAAGGATTAACATCACACACAGTCTGTTCTCCAGCCACAGTGGGATGAAGGTAGAAACCAACAGCCCAAGAAAATTTGTGAAATGTACATATAGCCTATCCCCAAATAACCATTGTCTCCAGGAAGAAAAATCACAAATGAAATGAGAAAACAAAGAATCAACAAACTTAACACAGGAGATGCCGCTTATCTATTTGTCAGGGAAGCCACTGAGACCAGACAGCTAATGCAGTGTGTGGAGAGAAATTCCTAACTGTGAACGTTGGATTAAAAAGAATGACCTCAAATCAATAATCTAATTCATGACATTAGGATTGTAGGGACAAGGGTCTCTAGGTAAGAAAATAGAGTAGAGGCCACACTAGGTCTTCTAGCTATTTCTGACTAGAAAGAGTTAAAAACAAATTTACTAAAAAAAATTACCCTGGGAAACAAGTCAAAGATAGGGTAGAAAAGGAGAAAAAAGGCACCGAATGGCCTTGGGACTTGCACTGAGAGACCAGAAAAAGAGCTGACAGGTAGATCACAGAGAGAAAACCAGGGGCACGAACCTAAGCCACCCCACCCTCAATCAAATACAGGGAAAGCAGAGGGAGGCTAACTAACTTTAAGGTCCTGTGTACTCACACCTACGTACTGACACACTTATATACATGTGTGTTCACTCTAGAGTCACTGTATTATTGCCAGGGATTTAGCTCAGTGGTTCCCTTCTTCACTCTAGGGTCGTCACAGAGTATGATAGATATCCACACACCCCCTAACTCTAAGCTAACCATGAATAAGGTACCTCCTTGCCACCTGCCACCCATCTCAAAGATAAGACCTTAAAAGATAGACCAAGGACAAGCAAACCAACAGAAAGACGCTGCACGTAGACCACTGGAAGAAATTTAAGTGAGGCAGAGGTGCTCGGAAGCCAATCCAGTTATGGCAAGTTCCTGGTGGTGGGGGGAAAGGTCACTCACCCCGGGAAAAGCAGCTGGGAACAAAGTGCCCATGAGTCCTCCATCTTTCTGGAGCCTCCTATCCTGATTCTTTCTTATCAGGGTAGCTACCTGTCTTCTCCTTTCCGTTCCCTTTCTTTTCCTCTTTACAAATAAAGTGTCTTCCTTTTGTTAAACTTTGTCCCTCTAATTTTTTACTGGGGTTGAGTTACGTGGTGGGCTGTGCAGACAACAGAACAGTGGTGATTGTCCCTCAGATACAGCAAGATTAGGCCATACCCCAGAAAGCAGAAGGAAGGCAGTAATAAGATGAGAGGGAAAGTCATGAAATCCAGACGTTACATAAAAAAGTGCAGAGAGTGAATGAATGGAATCTCCCCAAATTGCTATACAGATTCCATGAAATTCCTGCCAAATCTTAGAAGAAATGGACCAGCTGATCCTCAAATTCCTATGAAAACCCAGGCAATCCAGGGGGAGCCAAAACAACCAAACTTCCCAGTCCCAAAGCTCACCACAAACCACAGTTATCCAGACTAAAAACAACTGAAATGCTCAGAGGCCAGTAGGGGTCAATTTCAGGTCCCACCGGTTGTTTTTGGAAGAAACAGCTCCAGCAAATTGACATTGTTGATATTTTAGCATTTGGGTAGCATGATGTCCATGCAAGTGAAAGTCAAACCTTCCATTTGTCACTTTAGCCTCTCTGGCAACCATGTGTCTTGGTTTGGACATCAGGGACCACAGAGGACACTCTGGGTTTGGTGAGGAAACCACATGAAATTGCTGACCTGTCACCTGGCACTCAGCACGTTCAAAGAACTGGAGTGGGGCCTCCTGCAAGCCCTTCTGGTTCTGCTTTCTGCAAGAGGCTGCCTGGCCTGCATACACCTCCTCACCATGTATATCCGGGTGGCCTCAGCTCAGCTCTGGGCACATTTTCGACTTTGGAATTATAGCTAGGAAACGTGCTCATAAATACCTGCATAGCTCGCTCCTCTCGGTAGGAGTTGCAGAACAGAGACTCCCTGCCCTCACTCCCTCCAGCCCCAAACTCTTAATGAAGGCTTCAAAATCCATGGCTAATAAATTTGATTTCTGAGGCTTGACAGCAGCAATTAAGCTCTGGTCACTCTATTTGCATATGCTCCCCAGAAAGGACACCTGGGACTAACCCCCAGCACCCCATGGACATAACGGACGCCCCACATGTCCCATGCACAGGAATTGGTTCTGGGCCCTGCAGCTGCAAGTGCAGCCCCTGTGCTGACCTCATAAACAGTGATGGATGGCGGCTGCCTGACACCTGCCCACGCCCACGGCAGCCAGGCGCCCCACAGAGGGAAGGGAGGGGTCACAGGAAGGCCCAACCCCAGCCCAGCACAGGCTCAGCCAAGCAGACCCACTTATCGGTGAACAATTACACCTTCTGGCTCCTGGCTCCTTGGGTGCTGGGAGATCATTCCCCTTTCAGCTTGGAAGATCTTGCTGTTCTCTCCCACAGATGGTTTGATGCTCACAATTGTTATGGGTTGTTTTCTTGCAAAGTTTTTAGAGGAAAAAAAAATTCTCCCATTAGAACAAATTATCCTACTTTTTAAATTCTCATGGCAAATATTTAATAAATGAAGCAATTTAGAAGCCATTTAAGATATTATTGATGATGCTGGGCCACGAAACTCAGCCCCAAGCTCTGTGCCATGGCTGGTCCACCCAGTAGACATCCAGCGCAGCTATAGCCTCAGGCCCACAAATGAATGTAAGGTCTCAAGGACAGGGAGCCTCGTGAAGCTGAAAAGGGATTCAGTTCTACTGCAACGTTTCTAAGAGGCACGTGTCCCTCCCCTGGCCCCGAGCCTCCTTTTATCAGCTGATCCCCTTTCTGACTCTGCCCTCGAGACACAGGTCAGAGAGCACCCCTCTTCCACCAGATGCAAGTTTGCCATCCTGCATGCAAAAGCAGTGGGCACAGTTTTTTAAATCAATGGGCTAACACATTGTCACTCCCATGAGCAGCCCCAAGCAGCCTTGGCTTTTTAACACGCACACATGCTGGTGGCACTATGGAGCACGCAGCCCACAAGCCTTGTTAAAACCAGGGTCTGCAGTGGGGGCTGGGGTCCTATGGGGGCAGGTCATCACCTGGGATGTCCTGATGACATCACACCAGTGTGTCTCACTGGTCCTGCAGGAGTCCTGCTCTGTCTTCCTCATGTGTCCCAGAAGGCCTGGCTGGCCATCACTGGGCAGGGTGGGCGCTGTTGCTGGGTTCCCTTAGTTTCTAGGACACACTGGTTCTGGCAGCCATAGACTCTGTTCTTGCATCCACTGTCCCAGGATGTGCCCACAGATATGCCCGTTCCTGTCTACCCGCTCCACACGCTTAGGCTAGAGGCTGTGTAAGGCCGGCAGCCACAGCTGGGTCTATGAGGGGCCAGGCATCTGCCTCCAAGACATAGCCCCTGTCTGGGCTCAGATCACAGCTCAGGCACATGACTTCCACAGAGCAGGAGACATGGCTCAGCGCGAAGTGGGAAGCTCTGGAGGGCAGGCTGCATCCTGTGCATTTCCCTCTGTGCTATGCTGTATGTCCCCAAGGCCACGCCCTGGAAGTGGAGCCCTGAGTTCACAGTTAATGGTATCGTTTGCGGCTTATTAGGAATTTTGTCTGCCTAAAAGACATAGGAAGTGTGTATGGATTTTGGGGACAAAGATCCTCTGTTTTTCTTTAAATTAAATCTCCTGACATTAAATAATTTTGGGGAGCGACACTGAGGTCTGAGATGAGTGTGTCAAAGAGCATCTTAGGTGATGCAGAAGGAAATGTTACTGGTTTGACATTTGTAGGCTTCTGGTTTCACGCTACAGAGCAAGACCATGGTGTTTCGTCACTGAGTAGTTCTGGTGACAGCAGCAGGTTGAGCAGTCAAAGTCCTGCTGTTTCCACCTCAGGCAGGATCAGGGGACACCACCCTGCTTTACCTGGCGTCTGGAGGGACAGGGGACACCTGGTTCCCAAGGCTTCTCCTTCCTGGAGCAAATCCCGGATGGTGTCCCCTGGTGGGCTCAGCACGGCAGCATCAGGGTGGGCTCTTTAGAAAATGCAGCAACTGTGTAGTGCTGGAAAAGCAAAATAAAAGAGGTGGGCGGGGTTTTGAAGGCAGAAACTGTCAAACATCACACGAAACGTACACCTAGTCCTGCTGGCCAGGGCATTATCTCATCTCCTGTCTGCCTCTTGCTTGCTAGCAAGTGAAGACAGGCCACTCCGGCTGAGGAACTTGAAGCTGGCATTGCTGGCACTGACACAGAACTGACACAGCACTGACGTACATGCACTGGCCAAGACTTTTCCTTCGAAACTCAGTGAATTTTAAAACATGCTCTTTCTATGTATTTTTATATTTTAACTCCTCGTGATTAATTGGCTTGCTTTTTTGTGCATTCCTTGATCCTGAGATCTTTTCCAGAGCTGGCTGCTGTCCAGGATAGGAATCCACAGTGCTGAACAGGAAGGGAGGGTGAAGAGCAGGGGTGGGAGGGTGAGATTCAGGGGGTGTTCTAGGTGGTCGAGTCTCCAGGGAGTGGGCCTGGAGAGTCAGGAACAGCAGCACAGCACAGGGCCCGGTGAACCTGCCCACCCTGTTGGAAGCTCTGCTCCTCTGTCACCAAGCTGGCAGGAATGTCTTGAGTCTGTCCAGAGAGCCAGGCAGGGCTGAGGGTGTGGACCCTCCTGGCCGGGTGCTGTAGGCAGAGCACAGTCCTCCTTCCTCCAAGACACCGCCTTCAGGCTGAACCCTGAGAGGGGTTCCCAGCCTGGAGAAGGCAGGGAGCCTGCAGGTAGCTAGGCTCTCCCAGAGCAATGTTAGCCTGGAGGAGTCTCAGGAGGCATGAGAGGCAGAGTTGCTGTTCCCAGACCAATCTCAGAGGATCCAAAGCAGAAGGCACAGAGATGCATGCAGGAAGGGTTTTCTGGCCCAGGGAAATCACTTTTTTATTTTTATACTTCAATCATTTTCTTTTTTTGAACATATCACCAGGAGCAGAGCTGGATCATCAAGGCTGTAATTTCTCAGTGATACAAGCTTTTCTTCAAAATACAGAACCTAAGGAAAAATGAGGCCCTTGATAGAAAATGTAAGTGTTCTCGGAGGTAGGGAAGACACAGCAGGATGAGGCAGGTGCTGTGGCATTGTGGGACATACTGCACTGCATGAGCCAGGACAGGTGTCCCTGGCAACTAATTGAGTTGACCTTCTATGCAGGCTTGCCAGATAGAGTCCAATTACATACCGAAAGATTCACACCAAAAATGTCTGTTTTTGTTTTATAATAGTTGAACTCAGACCTTCATTTCCGACAGCAATTAGCAGATCAGCTGATTTCTGAGATGGTTCTAGTTAGTGACAGTGAGCCTGAGCTGTCAGTCCCTAGGGTGGCACAGCCTTCCCTCTAATTACTGTCTCAGACACTTACGAGCAGCAGAACCATTTTCCATGATGCAGTAACAGGAGGCTGAAGGCACAGTGGCCTGCTATGGAGTTTGCAAAAATGTAGGAGGAATTTACATGCTATTTTTGCCAGAGCATTTTCATATTCAATGACGAATTTCCAGCTGTGTTGATCCCCAGTGATGCTAACTGGAATCCTCTTCCACTACCCTGTGACCCAAAATACGATTTATATATCTGATTAGTCACTGTGATGTCATTTAGAACTTAAGGGGGCATTAACAAGAATCTCAAAATTATTGTGCATATTGGGGTATGGATCTATTTGATTCACATCAACAGTAACAGAAATCTCCCATTTTTTTCTGGAGAGTTCTAGTCTTCAGAGCAATTTTATTCTACATGGCCTCATTGCGTCAGGGAAGTGCATTCCCTTTGGTGTGAGGGGTCCTGGGGTGCTCTGCAGGGACCAGCTGTCACAGGGCCCCACAAAGTCCATTGGGACCTGGCAGCCTCAGAGCAGCTGCGTTCTCTGACCAGCTTCTTCTTGAGTGTGGTGTCCTACACGGGCAGCTTTAAACCCTTTTCTGGGACACAGGGGCACCATGTGTATACAATAGGTGTACCTGGTGCTCAGAAAACATCCAATTCTCCCCCTGCTCCTGTGCATGGAATCGCTGCCCTGTCCCAGAGAGCGTGGGTTGGCTCTGTGTCTGCTGTGCCTGGCCGTGTACCAGAGGGCATGTGGGAGCTGAAGCCCTGTGGGTGTAGGTGCTTGGCTGGCTCTGGAGTCCCTGTCCTTGCCATCCTCGGGGCACAAGTGGCCGCAGCCTCTTCAGCCTGGCTCAGATTGGACATCACCCTCATGGCCCAGCTTTGCTGCTGCCCAGCCTGAGGAGAAAACTGCAGTAACCCTGGGAGGGCTGGAACAAGCACAGGTGTTACTGGGACAATTCGTGACTGATAGGCGTCATGGTTCCCACCCCCAGCCAGGGGAGGGCACAGTCATATAGACTTCACCTGAGATCTGTGAGTGCTGAACTTCATGTAAGTCTCATGTGGATGACTTCATTGTGTTCTCAAGAATGAATGCACATGTTGAAATAACTTCAGTTGAGGCCATGAAGCTCTAGAAGGAAACTGGTGGCATCAGCCTGGGTCATGAGGGAAGGGACCAATTGCTCTGTGGCAACAGAATTGTAGAGCAAGGCTGGAGCCCAGACTTTGTCCAGCCTGCATGTCTGACTCAAGTTCACCACTTCTGTCACAGGTTCTCAGAGCTGATCCTCCGGAGTAGAAACTGCCTGAGGTGGATCTTACACTCACCTGGGCAACGCACAGTGCAAAGTTCACACAGCTGGCCACAGTCCTTGGCTCTTTGCGTGAGACTTCAAGTCCCTGGTGAATGAACCCTGAGAACCAGGTGTCCTGGGAGAGGGACAGAAGTCAGCAGCAACACCCCCCAGGGCTGGAAACTCAGCCTCTCTCCCAGGAAGCTGTGTCGCCTGCCTGTGGGTCTCGGTTTGCTTCGGACACAGCCAAGGGTCACTTGGTGTCCCTGTGTTTCTCGCTGTCCCTGTGCTGGTCCTGGGAATGGCTGGGCATTGGCTCCATCTATTTGGAGCAAACAGGAAAGGTCACTGTGCTGAGGTGGCAGCACTGCAGCCCCACCTGCCTGGTCCTCATGCTCTGTTGAGGAACACAGCACAGCTCGTGTTCTGGGGCAAGCAGAGCCCAGCCACACTGCCACTCAGGAAGTCCACTGCCCTCCTCCTCAGGAAGGTCACCCTCGTGACCTCTGATGGGTATACAGGAAGTGGCCCTGGAATCATGGCTCTGTGGACATGCATGCATGTGACAGTGTCTGTATAAGTTGGATTCCCTTCAAGGTGAGAGCAGAGTCCCACCTCCAGACACCTGATTCCTTTGGCTCTCCTCGCCCATAGCTGGCCAGGGCAGGACTGCATCCTCCCATGAGCCCAGGGCTCCTGGCTTACAGAATCCTTCATGAGGCATCCAGGGCCACCACCATAGGTGACCACAAGTACACTCCTGGGACAGCTTCCTCCCCTCAACAATTCTGATGTAAATGAAGGAATCCTCAATGATGATATGACCATACAGCCAGAAAAAGTTCACCACTGGAATATTTATGGGGCTAGTAAAAATGAGAGGAAAAAGAAATACTCCACTATTCCAGTGAAAAACTGGGCAGAGGGACCATTGTCCATCTATGCATCCACCTACCCATCACCCCATCCATCCACCCACCCACTCAGTCTATCCATCCATCCACCCATCCATCTACTCATCCACCTATCCATCAATCCATCCACCCACCATGCACCCATCCACCACCATCCATCCATCCATCCATCCATCCATCCACTAAACTATCCATCCATCCACCCATCCACCCATACATTAATCCATCTACCTACCATGCATCCATCCATCCATCCATCCATTCACCCATCGACCCACCCAATCTATCCATCCATCCATCTACTCATCCACCTATCCATCAATCCGTTCATCACCATGCACCCATCTACCACCCATCAATCCATCCATACATTCACTCACCCATCCATCACTCACCCAATCTATCCAGCCATCCATGTACTCATCCATCCATCCATCCATCCATCCACTAAACAATCCATCCATTCACCCATCCTCCCATCCATTAATCCATCCACTCACCACATATCCTTCTATCCATCCATCCATCCATCCATCCCCCTATCCATCCATCTACGCATCTGAGCATCCATCCATATCTCCCTCCAGAATCCCTTCAGACACCTTCTCTGAGGCTCAGCATCAGACAACATCATGGTTTTCCCAGATAACATCTCACCTTAGCTGAGTGTGTATCTCACGGGTGAGTGGGAATTGGGCCAGAGAAGGGATGTATACATAAGTAAATCTAAAAACACTTTACTAGTGATAGATGAAAGTAAACAAGACCATCGGGAGGGAGAGTGACAGCTCTTTGTTAGGACTGGTCAGATGGAGTGGCAACTGGTGCCTCACATTCTGGCAAATGAGGACAGGGCTGGGAAGAGGGAGTTCCAGAGACTCTGTGGAGACTGCAGGAGCAGCTGCAAGCCCAGCAAGGCTGAGCAGGAGGCCAGGGAGGTGGGGCCCCCAGGTGGCTTGCTTGGGGACAGGCCAGGCTCAGGAAGATTTTCTCCAGTTGGGCTGAGAAGCAGCCCAGGGGTCTCCTGTGAGACGTTTGATGTCACCATCTTGGGGAGCAGTAAACCACATGCTCACCATTCTTGCATTTTCTTTTAAACCCCGGGACCCTGTGGCTTTCAGAGAAGTGGCACATCATAGAGTACTGCTTGGATTAACATTGCTTTCCAGGAAGAGATTTGAAAATATGCAACTGAAGCCTTAGAAAGCCTCATATCATTAGCCTCCTCCTTATATTATGCTCAGGAAGTTGTATTCACAGGAAGTATTGATGGATCTGCTGATGGGATGTGCAAAGGTACAGCTATCAGAGTATTCACTGCAGTGTTGTTTATGCAAGTGGAAATTGGAAGCAACCTAGGTATTATGTTATGTCCATTCATAAACCCCATACCCATAAAGTGGAGTGTCATGCCTCTATAAAAATGATTTTGAGGAAGACCCTTTTGTAAAATGGAAAGCATGCAAACTGCAAAGATGGAAAATGATGCACAAAACAATATACAGAGCTAATGAGGATGCAGAATCTCAGCTGGAATTGCAGCCATGTTTCATGATGCTGCCCACAGGAGCAGAAGTGAACAATAAGGTCATGGTTGACCATGAGGATGGATGGGGCCTCACAGTAGAGCTCTGGCCTGGATCTGCCACAGCCAGACCTAGGCACCAATGATGACCTCCACACAGCTAGCCCGGGATCCTCAGCACCTTGCCAGGGACTGTCTGATTCCTTACCTTTCGACTCTTTATCCCACTCAGATCAAACAAAGAAAGCCAACCTCATCCCCTGGCCAGTCACACTGATGCTCTGCTACTCACGAAATGCCCTCAAATCCCCCAGTAAATTGCTTCCAACTGGAGGTCACTAAAGGCTGCTCCTTTCCACGACATCATGTCCCCCTCTTCCATCTTGAGTCTTGGTGGACCAGTGGTGTGGGGACTCCATGCTGAAGGAAAGGAAGTGCTGAAAGTCTCCACCTGTCTCCGTGGGGATGGCTTTGTTTCCTGTGGTTTTTACAGGGGCCCCACTGAGCCCCAGTCTGTCCACCCATCCCCAAGACCCCGTGTAGTCTGTAGAGCTGAGTAGTTATGCCAGGCTCTGTGACCTGAGGTCTGCTCCATTTGCTTTGTCCGACGCCAGGGGTGTGTGCATGGTTCCAGTGCACCAGCATCTTGCTAGACTCCTTCTCTTCCAATGGCTGTCCTTGGGGTCAGCAGGAGGATCATGAGGTGGCCCTGCTGTCTCACCTGCCTGACAGGTTATGGGCTTCTGCACCTTGCTTCTGTCCTCACACCCTGGCTGCGCTATCCACAAGAGGGCCAAGGCTTCCTGTCCTGCTTTGTGTACTGAGTACAGCTTGGGTCTGGTGGTTCCTGAGGACTCTTCTCTTGCCTCTCGTCTCAGCGAGGTGATCTCAGACTGAGCCCCACACCAGGCACAGGGGCATCACAGTCTGGGCCACACTCCGGGGTTGTGATTGAAGCCCTCTGTGCCACCAGGACCAGTCTAGCTCCTCGGTTCCTTCCTGCAACCCTAATTCCAGCTTCTGTCCTTCCAATGCTGTTGCTTTCCGCAGAGCCACCCCAGGGAACACTGGACTTGATGAAATCATTCATTTGAGAAGCAACTTCGAGGAGAAAGGAATGAGACTTCTTAGCCCAAGGGGCAGCGGTTGTTGATTAGGGTTTCTCCAGAAGAAATTCTGGCTTAAAAATGTTGCTTCACTAAAAAAGAAACAAATAACTCTCCCTTGTCCCCTGTTGCTTCTTATGCCTAGCCATTCCTTCCACCCTCCTTCCCCAGGCCTGACCCCTACCTCATGCCAAAAACCCTCCTAAGACCCCGAAGGCCAGGTGCCAGGTGCTGTGCAGACCAGGTCCCTGGACCCAGGTGTGCAGGTGCCACAGAACCTCAGCCTCCTCTGTACTGCATCAGGGGTGGCACTGAGGTTCCCCAAGCCAGGTGAGCCAGCCCACTTAGGGAAGACCATGTCCTGTGTGACTTGGGTGTCCTGATTACACCAATGTGTCACACACCCACCAGTGCTGCACTCCAGTCCTGCCTGGAGAGAGGTGGTTGAACGGACTGGACAAGATGGACAGGACCCAAACCCAATCCCAAAACCAAAACCCAAATGTGGAACAAAGTCATATCCAAAGCATTTTCAGTAAAAGTCAAGGAAACCAGGAAACCATAATTCAGCTATACAGACCGAAGGAAGAGGAAACTGTGGGAGATTTTAGGACAGACTACTAAACAATATTCAGGAGTTAAAAAAGTACCAAAGGAACTGAGGCTTTGGCAGTACATTTATACTGTAAGATTGAACCTGAAGCAGGAAATCTATCTCAGACATCAACGGGGATGGGAAATCAACTTTGCATTTGGGTTACAACACTCAGGAGAATATCTAAAACAGTTATAGGGGAAGAAAATGAAGAGGGGGTGGGGGAGAGGCATTCAGGGCCTGCCATTGGCCAGCCATGTGGCCAAGTATGAGACTCACTTCCTCTGACTAGGCCCTTTAGATACCGCAGGCAGAAGGGACATTGTGACAAACATTGCTTCTTGTTGTAAAAGAAAACATGGGGCTGTGGAAACCCTTCACCGGGTCATGAATGAGGGCAGTAACCGCAGACACAGATGATAAACTCCCTCTGTCCTGGTTGCTGTGTGAGTTACTGTGTCCTAGTGTGGATCTTCCTAGCCTAAGTCACTGCACAGATGCAAGTCGGGGTTTTCAGTAACCGCAGATGCCTCTCATCCCCCACCACTGACCGTGGCCCTGGAGGCCTCATCCAGGACCTTTCTGGGCAAGGCCACAGACCTGAAGCCCCCTGAAACTCCTCCTTGCTTCTCAGGCTCTTGGCCGAGCTCTGTGGTGGCAAGTCACAGACACGGACACGGACACAGAGCAAGGGTTTGCAGGGGTGTGGGGAAAGGGTCACAGAGGGCCCATGGGGTGGCAGGAGGCACCTGTTCTGTCTGTGTCACGGCCGATGCCCTGGTTGTGATGTTCGGCTGGAGCCCAGCAGGGTGGAGCCTTGGGGACCTGGGTGAAGGAGCACAGTGCCTCTCTCCTTTCTTCTTACACCCGTATGCCAATTTCAGTGGTCGCAGATAGTCACAGTTGTGGGAGGGGCAGCAGAGGGACAGGGCCATCCCCGAAGTCGCCAAGTCTTCAAGGTCCACGTGGTGCTGGGAGGGGCTGCAGGTCACCCTCAGGGTGGATGGGGAGCTCTCTGCTCCCGACAGCACAGGCCGAGGCGGCCTCGTGGGTTGGGTGCGTTGCTCTGCTTGTCCCAGAGTGTGGGGAGCCTCTCAGAACCTCCCGCAGTGCCTCATTAAGGCAGGAAGGGTCCCAGGAAGGGTTCCAGGCTCGCAGCCTCAGCCTTGCCTAGGCTGGGACTTGTCTGCAGGGCTTCTGTCCTCTTCACTCTTTCCGCCCCCAGCGCACCCTGTGCCCTGGCTGCCATCCCACCTGCTTTGCACGGTGTCACTGCAGAGTGCACCCCACGGGTGCTGGGCCTGTTCATCAGCTGCCTGTGCCCAGCGAGGCATCGTGTTGTGAAAGCAGGGCCCACTCTGCTTGCTGTGTCCTGGCCTGTGTGGCCACCTGGGTATGCGGTGCCCTTCACGCCCCTGGCACTGGAGCGGCTGTGTCTGTGGGCTACTGTGGCAGCCCCAGGGGACCCGTCACCCGCCAGACCAGGGGTGTCTGAGTGGCCCAAGTGCAGCCTGCAGACCCCAACCTGGGGTGCTTCTGGGCCCCTCAGTGAACCCATGGCAGGTTGGCTGGGGAACGCAGGCTTCCAAGCCTCCATCAATCCTTGTAAATGTTGCTTTTTCCTGGACTTAGAGTTGTTTCTCCCAGAGCAGCATTTGGGAATTCAGCAGTTCCTCTCCACTTGATTTAGCGTCCAGAGTCTCTGGCTCCTAATTAAGGCTGACACTGTCTTTCCAGAGTGAAGTGTTAACACAGGGGAGCTCTTTTCACAGTGATTCCTCCTCAGCGGCTCCAGGGACCTGGTGGGTGATTTTGGAGGCCCAGACTGAAGGACAGAGATGGGGACCGCATGTGTCTTGTCTGCCTGATGGGCTGTTTAGAGACACTGCAGTGTTCGGGTGGTGTTGGCACTGGGCGGGGAGGGGACAGAAGCCACCTCTGTCATGTTCTCTTGCTGTCCCCAGCACACAACAAAGGCACAGTGAGAAACAGAACAAATTGAGGAATCAGGGCTAGAAATAGGGTTCTCACACTCTGCCGTGGCTCTGTGGATCCCATGCTTTCCAGAGGTTACCTGGCTGAGCCCCAAAGTTCATAAAAAGGACTCCGACTCTGGGTCCTCAGTCTTAGGGAAAAGGAGACCATGGCTCTTTAGGGCTGATCCCACGAGTGGTTCTGCCTAAGAAGTCGGAAAATCACCCTTGGCTCTGTGGTTGAAGTCCAGGGAAAGCTAATCTGGCTGTGGGCTGGGATACTTGGAATTTTTCACAACAAATAATGACTTCCAGGAATGAAATACCCCCCCCCCCGACATTTTCATGGAAAATGGATCATTTCTGGAAAATAATTAAAAAGAATCAGATGAAGTCTTTTCTGGCAGAGCCAGAATACAGAAACAGGTTATCTGTACCTTGGGGAGTCAGAGCGGGGCTGAGCAATCAGCAGGTGCCTGTTATTAATACCTCTATCAGGAGCAGCAGAAATGGGAAGTGTATGGCTCTGGGTGCACTTGGATCCCTCATCCTGTAACTGGAGAGGAAGCACCCAGAGCTGGTGCAGGAGCAAGCCCTTTGCTCAGAACCTGCGGGAAATTCTCAACAATGCCCTGGCCCTGCTCCATGCAGTGCAGCAGCGAAGGGAATGGGTTTGCAGTGTATGCAAGGACAGCCAGTGTGTCTGCCGCCTCTGGAGGAAGCAGAGAGCCGGGCAGATGAGGGTGTAAAATCCGGTGAGGACTTTCCCTTTAAGGTAGTATCTGGCTCGCAGCTCCTGTGCCCAGAGTACAAATTGCCCATCAAAATAACTGCGAGGGCTCATGGGAGGAACCAGCCGGAGATGCCGGAAACTTGCACCAGCAGACACAGGATCCCCAGGAGTGGAGAGGCACAGAGAGTACCCAGGGAGGGGCATGGGGAGGGCGTGGTCCCGGCACTTGGCCTGACTGGGAGATGGACCACCCTGAGGCCTCTTTCTTTTTTTTTTTATTCATTAATTTTATTGGTGTATTTTAGGTATACAATATGATGACACACATCATTGGGAACTTGTACCTGTACATGATGCATCTTGGTTCTTATTTTTCCCCCTTCCCCTGACCTCCCTTCACCCCCTCCATCCCTCCCTATTTACAAAGACTTTGTTTCCATATTTTCCTTTTCTCATATTAAGGCCTCTTTCTTTCTACACTTGAATTGGCATCTTTTAGAAAAAACAACACAATACAATGCAATGAATACCTGCAATTTTGTTTAAACCCATTGAGGATTTAGGGGTTATCTTTTCTCCAACAGATCATTAATTGCCCGACCACAACATGTTGGTTAGCACGATCGCCTCTGACAGGAGACCACAGGATGGTGGCTGGAACCAGGCTCACTGAGGCTGAATCGAAGCCTGGGTGGGTGCTGGCCGATTTGCTTTGTGGGGAGGGGGCTTCCTGGCTTGCAGGCCACACTGTCTTGCTGTGTCTTTGTGCACTGGGGAGAGTCACAGTCTCTTCTATTCTTATAGGGACTCAGGCCCAACCTGTAGCTTCTCTCACTCTGATAATCTCCCGAACACCCTGTCTTTGTACAGGGGCAGGGTATTTTATTTCCATACTTTGAGATGCAGTTCTCTTCTTTAATGTTTTCATTTCTCTACATTCTTTTCCCTTCCAAGTAAATTTCAAATTAGCACCAGAAGTTTCTAGAAAATTCCTTTCAGAACCGAGTCTGCGACCTAGGTCCTACCTACCTGCTTCATGCAATGGGTCCTCATGGAGTTGTAGTTCCCAACTGGGTTCGGGTCAGACTGGGACGCTGGCAGTGCCCAGCTGTCCTGGGTTCTGGCAATGTCCTTGTGAACTGTTAGTACTTTCCACATGTGCTGGGCAACTTCTTACTCTGTTTAATGGCATGCTGTCAACATACATGTGACCATGAGCAGTGAGCAGGGAAATGGCATTGTCATTTCTGATGGGTTTTGAGGTGCTTACAGAGAGCTATTGATTACATGTGTTGATTCAATTGAATTGCTGGATTCTCTTATGACTTCTGGTACTTTTTCCTTTTTTCTCATGAATTTTCTAGGTACATAATCAAGCTGATCCCAAACATTGGCTGTTTTCCTTCTGGCATCTGACATTTGCTTCTGTGTGCCTGTCTTTGAGAGCATCCGGATTGTGCAACCAGATGCACCCCATCTATGTGTTCTTCCTTCAGAGATAAACAGCGATTTGTTCTGCAGAGTGGAGATCAGACCAGTGGTCTCCATCGGAGAAGATCATTCCATTCCCACAATCCCTGATCTCATCTGACAGAGGCCTGTGGTGCTTGTTCACCACCCTGGGTGGGTTTAAAGTCCTCCTGGTGCGTGATGTTTTTAGGAATTTGCTCTGTCAGATTGAGGACATTGTCCTCTCTTTCTTAGTTGTTGTTTAAAACCCCCAGAAAGTCAATGTTGATGTTTGTCAACTGCTTTCCAGCATCTGCTGGTTGTTGTTCACAGGTTTTATTAATGGGGCACTGGGTATGAGTCTCCAAGCTGTGGATGGAGTGCTTTTTCGAATGGATGGGAGATGGGACTGGGGAGGGAGTTGCCTCAGGGGCTCAGGAAGATGAGAGGAGAAAAGGAAAATCCCACGAGATGCTACAGCTGGTGGACAGGAATCTTCCGGGAGGACTAGCACAGGAGCATGTGGTGGTCGGGGCCAGGGAAATCAGAGGCTGTAGGGCTGTGAACTGGAGCTGGGCACAAGGAGCATCTGATAGAGCACTGGGCCTTGAGGCACCTTCCTTGGGGACTTACTGCTGGCCAGTGCCTGGTTCTTAGCAGCAGCAAAGCAGCTGGCCCAGGACCAGGAGGGGACCCTGAACCCTGGACCTCTCTGGAGCATGGACCTACCTGACCCCTGGGCCAAGCCATTCTGGACACCCCAAGAAGATACCCATGCCCCAACCACTGAGAGGTGCCCTGACCTTTGACAGGAGAAGAGAGATTAAGTCAGAAGAAAAGTCTAGACTGAGTTCAGCTCTGCTTGTCACAGCACCATTAAGCCAGGCTGCCTCCTCCTGCCAGGCCAGGGCCAAGAGCAAGGTGCAAGCTACGTCCCAGGGCCAGGAAAGCCAGGCCCTGCTCAGCAGGGGGCAGAGGGCAGGCTCTCCCTTCCTCTGAGCTTTTGTTCTGCTCAGACCCTTGGGTGTGGTTGATTTGCTGCTCCTCCTATTGCAACAGGTTCCTCCTTAGAAACAGCCCAGATGTGCCCAGAACAACCCAGGGCCATGTGAGGTGACACAGAAAGTTAGTCTCACAGGCCATGTCTAGCTGGTGCTCTGGACACCCTCATGCGTCTCGAGTGAAGTCCTTGCTCATAGCTGTGTCGAGGGTCCCCATGTGGACCCTGCCCAATGACTCCAGGGGTCCTGTGGCCCATTTCTACTCCCATGGGGACTGTCCCAGGGCTCCATGGTTTGTCAGTGCAGTCTGGACCTTAACCCTTCTGGTAGAGATGGTACTGTGTTTTCCCTCACCACTTGCTCCTCAAAGTCACAGGGCCAAGGCTGCCTAGTTCCAGCCTGTGCCCCGGGCCTGTTTGGGTCACAGAGCAGACCTGGCCAAGCTGGGAAGGATGGCTCCTCTCCCTCACTGGCCCAGTATACCTCTTTGGCCTTGGTTTACTCCTCTTGGGGGTGAGTCTGCAGATTGGCAATTCTTGGGCCCTATCTGGGCTACTGCTTCAAGGAGATGTAGCTCTCAGAAGGGACTGTGAATTTCCTGGCACTCCCAGGCCTGGTCCTGGTGCTGGTGCCACACTGCATGCTCCTAACTGATGCTGAGGAGGAGCCATATGGGTCACCATCCTCTCTCAGCAGGACGCTTGGTGAGGTCATGGGAGGGGAAAGTGAAGTCAGATGGAGTTAGAGTCCCATCTGGTCACTGAGATGCAGCCAGCACCTGTTCTCACGGCTGACTATGAGGCAAAGAAGGACCTGCTGCAGACACCGTCAACAGTGTGGTGCGTCTGAGGGGCTGCAGGAACCAGAGTTCCCTGACACAGGGTTGCCGTCCCTCTCTCCCTTGCTTTTCTACTCTGGAAGATCTCAGCTGTGGACAGTCCTGTCCAGGCCACTTTCTCTCATAGACTTAACTCGATACCTGTGTAAATACCACACAGACTACAGCTTAGAGCCAAGAGCATCATCAGGGATATCATTTCATTACCATAAAGGGGTGAATTATCCAGGGTCACATGACAACCCTGACACTCTTCATGCTTAACAAGAAATCTTCAGAGTGTAACAAGTAAAACCTGATGCAATGAGACAAGTTTGCAAAAAACCCCAATTACAGCTTGAGATTTCCAAAATGTTCTCTTAATAATTGCAGAATACATGGACAGAAAGTAGCAGTGTAAAAACCCGGATGTGTGAAAAACACTCCGCCTAAGACAGCCAAGTTTGAATTCTTTTTAGCACACAGGAAACAGCCTGCCTTGGGGGCCCTGAAAGTCACAGCAAAAGGATTTAGGTTCTTCAAAGGCTGTTACTGAATACAATGGAATGAAATTAGAAATCAATAAGAGAAAGTGCCTCGAAAAATCCCTGAGTATTTGGAAACTAAATAACACATTTCTGAATAACCCCGAAGGTCAAAGAGATAAGATCAGAAGGGAAATTTGGAAGGCGTTTTGAGCTGGATAAAATCAAAATGGCACGGATCACAATTTGCATGGAGCACCCCAAGTTCCTCAGGGCAGCTTGCTGCATGGAGATGAGCGCCTTGTTGGAGGAGAAAAAGGATCACAGAAGAAAACAAGTCATCAACATAGAAAGCAAAACAATAAGAGATGAAGTAAACAATAGAGACAAGGAACAAACTGCTACTTTGAAAAGATTTTCAGTGATGGTAGCCTCTCCCGCAAACAGAGCTCCAAGTGTGGCAGGCTTCACCTGAAGAAGCAGGAGTGTCAACTCTACGTACGTGCTGTCCTTACAGCTGAGGACGGGGGGCATTTTCACCTCACCCCTAAGGCCAGCATTACTGTGACACAAAAACTCAAACAAACAGAGACCTCACAAAAGAAAACTATAGACAATACCGCTCAGAACACAGATGGGGAAACTCCACACAGAATCTTAGGAGAGAGTTCAACAAAATATAACAGATGAAGGACATTTGTCCAGAAGTACAAGGTTTGTTTAACATCTGAAAATCACTTAACATATTCATCCTTATGAGCAACCAAAACAGAAAAGCATACAACGATCTCAACTGATGAGCAAAGGCCTTGACAAAATTGAAGATGTCCTCATGATAAAACATTCATAACAACTACAAGTGGAAGGAAAGTTGCTCAAGCTAACAGTGCTGGTGATCAGGTTTAATCAGTATCATACTCCATGTTGAAAGGGTTCCTCCTAGAAGCAAGAGAAGGACCTCTGCCTCATCAAACTAGACTTTCTAGCCATGTAAACAAGGAAAAAAATGCGCAAATAAACACACACACAGACATAAGTGCATATATTCAAATTTGAAAGGAAGAAGTAAGCTATATCCAGAGATGACAGGATAGTCTATGTAGAAAATCCAGTGGCATCTACATTACAAGTCTTAAGTGAGCTTTGCACTAATGCAGATAAGAGTACATTCTATGTTAACACAAACCCAAAAAGTCAAACTACACTTTACAATAGTATCGGAGCCCGAACTTCATGTACAAATCTGACCTCACAAGTGTAGGCTGCAGCACTGAGCAGTAAAAGCACTGCTTAGAGAAATGGAAGGGGAGTGAACAGAGGAAGGAGGGGCTCGGGTGGGAGGACTCAGCATTGTTATAAGGGCCAGTTCTCCCACCCCTGCCATAGATTCAGCACAATTTCAGTCAAAACTCTACCCAGCATTTTCCTGGAAATTGATCAGATGATTCTAAAACTCACATAAACACGCAAGGGATCTAGAGTATCCCACAGGACCCGGAAGCAAGGAACAAGGGTGACCATGCTGCCTGATTCCATGACTTGTTCAGGATGGCACTCGGACAGAGGGAGTGGGTTTAGAAATGGACGCACAGCGGAATGGGATGGAATAGATGGTCCAGGAACAGATCTGCACATGTGTGAACAGCTGGTTTTGACAAACCTACATGGGCAATTCAATAAAGAACGGGAAAACAAAAACAAACAAACAAAACACCCCTTCAACCTATACCTAATTCAAACTGGATTATATCCTAAAATATAAAATCTAGACACTAAAAATTCTATAACTTTGTTGGCATAGTAAAAATCTTTTGTGATCTTGGTTTAAGCTAGTAAATATAGATACACTGTCGAAAATTAAACCCAGCAAAGAAATACATTGATAAATTGGACTTGGTTAACACTAAAACTTTCTGGTCTTCAAAAAATTATTAATAGAGTGAAATGACAAGTCACAGACAGGCAGAAAGCATTTGTAAGGCATAAATTTGGTGAAGAGATTGGACTCGGAATTCATAAAGAACTCTCACAGAGCTGGGTGAGAAAATAACCCAGTGAAAAATGAACAAAATATTCACAAGGCACTCACCAAAGAAGATATATGGACAGGAAATGAGTGCGTGAGAAGGTGCCCAACATCCGTGGTCACCAGAGAAATGGACACTGGGCCAAAGCGGGCACACTGTGCACCAACTGGAGGCCATCGCTGAGATGGGAGTGACTGGTTGAGAGGGTGTCGTGGGCCGGGTCTGGGGGGCACAGTCACCAGGTACTGATTGGGCTTTCCATAGACTGGGTCAGCAGAGTCTCTAATCCCCAAATGTGCTAAACCCTTTGTATTATCAGGGGCCTCTCCTCCATGTGTCTCCCTACAAGTCCTCGGCGTCCTGCAAGATCCTTACAGAGGTGACACAGGGACACCCCACCCAGCACAAGGACTTTCCCACCTTGGCTTCCAGGGCCTTGGGCGCAAAACGCTCCACTATGCCCTCCACTCCAGGTTCTCCTGCACAACTTTGCTTCACAGAGCTCACCCAGGGCCCCGCCTTTCCCCATCCGAGGCTCTCTTGAGGCAAGGACAATTCTTAGAGCCTGCTGGAATCGAGTGGGATGGATGTGTGTCAGGAGAAGCCCAGGGCCTGCAGCCTTGCTGCTGGATCCTGCCTGAGGCCTCAGGAGATCAGGACCACCCGCCCCTCACAACCCATGCATCTGGTTCAGTCCTAACGCCCTGAGGTGCTCTGGGTTGCCGGCACCCACGATGAGGTCTGTACTCTGGTGCCCTCCTGAAAGATCTGTGGGCTGAATGCAGGTTCCCTGGCCTCACCTGTGAGGTCTCCTTGGGCTGATCATCATGCACTGAACTAATCAGGGGTTTTGACTCAGAAAAAATGAGGCCTCCTGAGTGCCTGCTTCTCTAATTCAGTGTCTTCAAGCTGCTGATTAGCATGTGGCCATTCTATAGCCCAGTAAGGATCATCAAAACTATGCCTGTTTACTCTGAGAGCACTTTCCCCATCTCAGTCAGCTGTAATCTGATCAGATTCAGAGAGGATTTTTTTTTTTTTTGGTCCATACTTGTGGAAATGTGAAATAACTAAGCAGTTAAAATTCATGATCTACACTTTTGTGTCATTATTATTGCATTAGCATGAAATTATACTTCTAGTTAGCCATAATTATACTCATAATTATTCAATTTATCACTATAGGTCCTCCTGGAAGTTTTACTGGAGGATTTATTAACATTAATAAATTGTTTTTCTTCATCTCTGTATTATGAATTCTTCTCATGTGTGATATGATCTATTATCCATAAAATGATAACCCACCCAAGCATGGGGGCTGTATCGTTCTTCCAGTGTATGACTCCACCAGCAATGTCACCCGGAAGGGCTGGATACCCCTAAAGCTGGATGTGGCTGAACGCTGTCCCAGGGAGAACTCAGTG
Organism: Heterocephalus glaber; assembly: GCF_053883595.1. Lineage (NCBI taxonomy): Eukaryota > Metazoa > Chordata > Mammalia > Rodentia > Bathyergidae > Heterocephalus > Heterocephalus glaber. Next base: position 1,337,399 of record NW_028258297.1, read on the forward strand.
CTGACGTAGCTGGAGACCCTGGCCTCTAGAACTGTCCTTTAGTTCCCAGCTGGGCCTGGGGTTAGACCTAACTTCCAGCTGGCTGGGCCCTTCCATCTTCAGTCATGCCCAGCCCTTGCTCAGGCCATAGTGACCTTGGCATCCTAACTGTCCCCCTGAAGGTCACGAGTCCATCATAGATGCCCTTCTAGTCCCCTCTTGCTGAACTCTTACAGTGTCCTCCAGCCTCCACTCACTTGACCTTCATCGGAGTACCGGAGGTTTGGTGGCCCTGGACAAGTACCCGACAGTGGTGTGACTGTGCTGGGAGCAAGGGCTTTGAAGGAAGGAGCAAGGTTGAAGGAGATCCTGAGGGCAAGGTCCTAGTGTAACAGGATTGATGTCCTTATTAGAAACAGCAAGAGCTCCTGCCTCTCTGCCACCTGAGGACACAGTGGCCACCTGCGCCCCAAAGGACAGCCCTAGGGGACATCACTCCTACAGATACTTCAAGCTCAGATGTCGGCCCTAGGACTGTGGCAAGCACAAGTCCATCACTGCAGCTGGTGGTGTTGTGCTGTGGCTGCCCCTGCAGACACAGCTGGACTTCGCACACTGTGCACTGAGCTTTTCATGGTGACTCCTGGGGGCATCTCTGCTTAGTGATTTCCATGGGATGCAGCACCTAGCCTCATGGCTCACCAACAGGTCCACCTGTTGTTGCTCTGCACAGCCTGGCGAGGAGACACAACCTGGCAGCATGGGGTAGAGCAGAGTGGCCCTTGACCACATTCTTTGCTGCTGTGTGTGTTTCGGTACCTGCATCTTCATGATGGCCCTTAGTCACTGAGACCCTGGGCCCAGCAGGCCACCTGCTCCCAGATGCTCACCTGGGATGGAGGGACCCAGCAATGGGTGGCTACCAGCCTGGGTGCTCACAGCCCTCTGGGGTACAGTACTCCAGCAGCCCTGGCCTGGGTCTGGATTGAGGGACCCGACCCACTCTGGGTCTTGCCACATGGCAGTCCTACCCTCTGGTGGCCAAACCAATTCACAGCCCAGACTAGTGTCACTGGAATGTGGTGTGTCACACACTGGTTCAGCTGCAGAAATCAAGGTTACCGAGCAGCTTCTCCTCTGGGGACAGCTATGGTCTGCCTGTGGGTGGGCCAGGGAACCCGGGCATGGCAAGTTAGGGCACAGGCAGATGTGACTGGGGCATAGGGTCTTTAGGGATCTGCGATATCTCCAGGGCAGGAGGCTCATTCCTGCTGCCTCCCTGGCTACCACTACCTGGCCAAGGGCACAGAGTGATGCCCCAAACTGGGCTCCGCCTGTGTACTTCTTCAGGGTTCCAGCCTATGGAACGCTTGGACCGGCAGTGTGGAGATGGAAATGCACTTCTGGCTGTGTCCTGGCCTCTGCTCTTCTGGTTCCAGGGAGGAGAGAGGTGGTCCAGGATCATCTTCAGCCCGGGGAGCCCTGCCATACATTGTCTCCGAGTGACACATCCGCTCCTTGGGAGATTGTTTCATAATTCATTTACTTTAAGACTAGTGTTATGCTGCATGTATTTACATAGCTGCAGGATGAGGAGATAATAAAAATAATGATAATACACTAACAAAAATGCATAATGAATGACATCCCCTGGGCCCACTCTTCCTGGAAATTGGGGTCCCAAGCAGGGACATGGCTCCTCACCTTTTCTTGAAAGCCAGCACCCCGCCCCCCTCAGCCGTGGGCTTGGTAGGCATTGGCCCCAGTGTGAGGAGAACCATTGGGGGTGCTACCAGAGGTGCTTCCATGCTCAAGGCAGCTGGGCAGTAGTCTGGTGGAGTGGGCCCCAGGACTAACTGAAATTGCCCTATCCTGTCCTGTGGCGGCATGGGAGCATGATCCTGTCGCAGGCCTAAGATCGAGCTGGCTGGCTGGTCACTGGGCTGGCACTGGGCCCGTAGCCTCAGCCCTCAGGCTCTGGTGTCCAACTGGAGGACCACATGGGCTGGCCAAGTACCAAAGCCCCTGGGCAGGTCCTTCTGGTGTCACGAGGGCCCTGAGGAAGGGACCACCGGTGGAGGGGGAGGGAGCCCCAGGAGGGTGCTTCTCTGAGCTGTTTTCTGCAGATGCTCCAGCTTTGTGATGAAGCCCTGACAAATAGCAGGTCCCCCATTGGTGGGGACACTGTCCGTGGTAAGGAAACTCTTGGGAGAATCTACCTCTTCACAGTGGGAAACAGGGCTTCCATGGCTGTGTTTGAAGAATCCTTATTCCTCCACTCCAAGGGTGAGGCAGTTAATTCTGGCTGCCACCTTGAGTGGATTAAGAGTGCCTTGGAAAGGTAGTCGGACTGACCCATGGATGACTTTACAGCTGAATGGGCCACAGGACTGGGTACTGGTTGGAGGAGGTGGGTCAAAGGGGAGAGATGTTGGGACAATATCCGGTCCCTGGCATTTTCCTCTCCTGCTCCTTCCCTGTCTCTTCCCCTGGCTGGCATGAGTGAGCAGCTTTCGTCTGCCAAGTGCTCAGGTCATGATGTCCTGGGGCCAGAGCAGAAAGGCCAAGTGACCATGGAGTGAACATCTGAAACTGTGAGCCAAGTATATCTTTTCTCTTTAAGTGCTGCATGTCAGGCATTTTGTCCAGGAATGGGAAAGCTGACCATCACAAAGGACCTTCTTCTGCTGCCAAGTGAACTCTTAGAGGCCAGGGATTGTCCAGGGCTCCTGAAAAAGCTCCACATCTAGGAAATGCAGGGAACCCTCAGAGCACCTGGCCCTGCTTGTGTCCTCTGCTCCTGCTGGCAACTGGGAGCCCCAGGCCCCTCATGGCATCCATAGTGCTACTGGCAGACAAGGCTCATGGTCCCCTCTACAAGGCAGTTTGTTCAGGGATTTGCAACCTGGGCCACATCGCTGTACCCACTGCAATGCATACCCCAGCCCAGAGGATATAGCCTTACCCACATGGCCACTCGCAATCTATTTCCAGCTGTGAGTGGGTGCAAAGACATGAAATGCACAAGGTCGTTGCCTCCTGAATTAGAGATGCTGTATTTTAAATGCAGAGCTTTTTATCGATGTCAAAAGTGTGGGGTCTGCTTGCCACATAAAAAGAAAGGAAAATAAAATCATCTGTATGATGAAGACTGCCCACACCACACTCGTTATGTGATTAAATTAATACTGATTCACAGTTGTCTGCAAACTGAGAATTGCTTTACAATACATCTCAAATTCAAAAAGTGTTTAAAATACGAGTACACTATCACAAACAAGGGCAAAACCACCTGGCCATGCTTAACAAGCAGTGCTTGCTCCTGATCTTAGTGGTGGGTTTTGCCCAGCTATTTGAGCACAGCCCTGTGAACAGTACTTGTGGCCCAAAACTTCTCTCCCTGCCCTTGACAGAGACTTGGCTGAAACTTCTGCCCTAAGTGTGGTTGCAGAGATGGTGACATTCATTACTTTTCACTTAATTCTTTTCCTAAATATGGAACGTGAGGTGCAGATCATTTTTAAATTATATTCTCACTTGATAACCAGCAGCCCAGAAATACAAAACGATGTAATTGAATCAAGATGGAGCTCTTAATGTGGAGAGATGACCAGCGGGTGGCTATTTTGGGACCAATGCAGAAGTGACCAGAGCAGAGGACTTGATTCCTCCATACCCATTACCATCTTGGTAAAAAATGGGCTAATTCAGGGACACAGTCCTGGACCATTATAATCTGGGCATAAATGTGGCTGTCAGTGCCCTGGGCAGATGAAGTGGCCTATTTTTATCTCACTGTCCACCTCCAGCCCACGGCGGGATGATGAGTCCTCCTGGAGCTCTGGGAACCCAGGGGCACTGGGGAAGGGACAGGATCCCTGAGAAGCAGGTGTCATGGGACTCTTAGGGGCCACCGGGAGGGGCTGTGCTAAGTCCCTAAGGAAGGAGCTAAGGGAGAACCAAATTTCTCACAAAACCAACTAGAGCACAGGCCACATTATCGGAATGAAAATTCTGAAATTTCCCCCATGCTAAAAGCACATACCCTTTAATTACTCTGCAGTTTTGACAGAAAAAAAAAGGCTTTTTTTTCTGGGAGCGCCTTGATTTCTGCTGGGATTCCTGCTGGGATTTCGCCGGGATAAGATAGTATTCCCAGTCTGCAGGACGATCATGAGAATTCTCTGTTGTAACATTCTGGATGGTGCCAATTGGAAAGACTGTTTCACAGAGTTGAGCACACAAAGAAAGGCATGGAAAAAACTTAATTAATTTTATCTTTGTGAAACAAATGGAGTGCTCTTGGAACTACCGCTGGTCCACACCAGGCGAGCACAGTGCTGTGAAAGAGAAGTCCATAAAGCTGAGGACTGTGACCAGAGCAGAGACTCTGGGGCAGGAGGGAGGGCAGCTGTGGGGATGCAGCTGTCTAGGCATGTGACACAGCCTGTCCATCGCTTCTCAGGCCCTGGAAGGCTGGAGGGCAACAGGATTGGTGAGCTGGCCCTCGCAGGCCACTGCTCTCCCAAATAGGCTCATGTCAGCAATGTTTTAAGCCTCTGGCCATTTCCTCCTGGCCCTTTGTGTCCTTATCTCTCCCCAAGATGTAAAAATTGTACCTCTTCCCTGTTGTGGGAGGAGAAAGGGAATTCACCCAGTGTTCCCGGCCAGTGGCTCCCTGGGGCACATGGGGTCACCAGGAAGCAGGAAGTCACCAACCAGCCCTGGTTTCCTGGTGTGCACTGTGTGAGCCAGACCTCTCCAGAAAATGGAACCAAGCAAGTTACGGCTGCGTGCATACACACAGAGAGCATCCTGAGGAATAAGCCAAGCAGTTGCAGGGCCACTAGTCCCCAGCCCCAGGGAGGGTGGCCAACAAGCAGCTCTGGCTGAGGCTGTGCAGAACGAATGTCCTGGTGTGGATGCCCTCGGGAAAGCACGCACTCCCCGAGCCCAGCGATTCTACTTCCTCTCTGGTGAGGAGTACAGACATGTCCAAGGCCCTGCTGCACAGGACTCTGTTGCCCCAGTGAAGCTGGCATAAATGAGCCATCACAGGGAGGGTGGCCATGCCCTTCCCTCTGAGACTCCTGTGAGGACTCCACCTCTTGCCTAGTAGCACAGTGTTCCTTTGTTAGAGCTCTCGGGCAAGGGACAAAGAAAGTGAGGCAGAGACTTAGAGATCAAGACACAGGGAGTTAGCATCACAGCTGTGAGGACAGAAGGACCAGGCAGCCAGAACACAATGGCCGCCAGGAGCAGCAGGCATGGGGAGCAGGGACTTCAGACACACAGCCACTGGGCCCTGGATCCTGCTGGCACCTGCCGGACTCCCCAGACGAGGGCTGAGCTCCTCTCAGAGCTCAAGTCGGCTGCCAGCGCCTGACCTGCAGGGCCACAGGACAAGGGGCAGGGTGGTTTCAGTTGCTGATCTTCTGTGGCTCACGACATGGTGCCCCCTGCACATCTGTCCCTTGTCCCCCACGGGCAAAATGAAGAGGAAACTCCCTGACTCCCTGTAGGTGCTGCTGTCCCCATGGAGGTGAGTGCCAGCCCTGCAGCCTTGCTGAGCTGTCCTCTGGGGTGGACGTGTTCCCTGGTTGGCCAAGGTGTCTGCTCCTCCTCTGTATGTGCTGCTGGTGAGTCTGAGCTCTCTGTAGAAACTGGGTTGAATGTCATAGTGGTGGGGCCACCCCAGTCGTGGGGCTGCTCCGAGAGAGAGAGAGCGAGCATGTGGGCCAGGCACAGAGGTTAGGTATGGGGTGAGTAGGCAGGTCAACACCCCAGGTATAAGGAATGTCCCCCCTGGGGACCCACCAGGTTGTCAAGGTAGAAGTTCTCTGTGCTGGTTCCTGGAAGCCAGGGCGGATGGCAGGGCAGGTCCCCAGCATGGCTTAGGCTATAGGACTGTGCCTGGGTGAGTGTCCCTCCCTGGACAGTGTCCTCGTCTTGGTGGCAATCACCTGTGTCTGTGTGAGGACAAGCAGGTCCGTGTGGAGAACCCGAGTGTCCCAGAGTGGCCTGGAGTAGCAGCTGCTGGGGTCACCTGGGCACAGACACTTTGAGGGGTCCAGCCCCAAAGCTTCCAGGCCCTGTGCTCAGCCCTGGCAGTGCCTCCCCTGATCACCTCGGCCCGGGGCGCAGAGGACTTGGGGCTCCTCTCTCTGTTCACCTCCTGGCCACAGTCAAGCTGGCTGGTGACTGAGTTCTCGGGCCATGGCGTCCCCCACCAGCACCTCGCTGGACAGCTGGTGAGTCATCACTGGTGGAACTGCTCCCAGCCGGGGGTGGGAGCTGGGGGCTGTCGGTAAGGAAAGGCCTAGTGCCTGGGCTGGGCTTACAGAGGTGGCAGCACCTGGCTCTGTGATTAATGGACCACAGTGCCCGGCTAATGGGCCAATGCATCAGGTCCAGGGCTCAGGGAGAACTTGCTGGAGCCCAGAGCCTCATGCCGACTGCTAATGTCCACAGGGCCAGGGGCACCTGCCCCAGTGGGGTCACCTTGAAATACCCACTTATGTGGCTTCTCTTTTCCTTGCCCCGAGGAGGCTGCAGGACCCCTCTGCTCTTGGGACTCACCCCCCCACCCCCCACCCTCCAGCTGGCTTCATCAGGAAGGCGGCAGTGTGACTTTCTGGTTCTAGGGCTCATCCTTGTCTCCCTGGTGTTTTGTGTCTTTGCACCTGGTCTCCCTGAAGACAGCAGCTCTCCATTCTTCAGCACCTGCCTCTGGCCCAGGGGCTGTTCAGATCTCCCGAGAGCCAGGCAGGGCTTGGAATCCTGAGACCCCTCCCAGTGCCCACCCCCTCCCAGTTGACCCTCATCTCCCTGAGCCCTACTGGCCTCTCCTGGGAGCTGGTTCTCTCAGGTCCTCTGGCTTCTGCCAGGGAAGGAGAGAGCATATGGGGAGAGAAGCCTCCCATCTCCAGGCTGGGTCTTCTCTTCTGTCTCTGGGAGAACTCAGTGTGAGGGACTGGTGCTGGAGAAGGCACAGGTGTAGCCATGCCCAAGGTCGCCTACAGATGCAGAGGTGGAATCACAGGACTCTGTGATATTCGCTAGGCTCCTCCATGTTCTGCCCACGTGGAGGAGACAGGGTCATCTTACCCAAAAATCCAGTGGACAGGAGCAATGGTGGGATTAGAGCTAGTGAGGGGGCTGGGAACCGCAGGGGATGTGGACTGCAGGCTAGGGAGGCAGAAAGGGGGACGGAGGAGGGGAGCATATTTGAGTCCCACTCAACAAGAGCCATCAATTGAGGGCCCTTACCCCCCTCCCCCTCAACCTGCAAACGCCACTGTAGAGGTGACAGAGAGCTGCATGTGTTCCCTGCCCTTGGCTGCCTTGGTTGGGAACTGGGGTGGCCTGAGAGGGGCTTGGTCTGGGGGTACCCAGAGCCAGGTTCCAATAGGAAGTCAGACATGTGCGGCCCTGGCCCTGGCCCTGGCCACAGCTTCCTGGGCTGGGAGAGGGCACAGGATGCCACTTTGAATTTAGGGGAAAATACAAAACTAAAAACAACGACAACAATAAACATTTAAAAACCTAGCCATGAGTAAGAAATCCTAAGCACTCGAATTTTGTAATTTCTGTATCACTGGATTCTAATAGTATTTCTGCAGGCTGAGACACGGGAGAATCAAAGTGTCAAGCACAGAGCTGGGGATTGTGGGGTGGCACCGTTTAGCCTTGGAGCTCCCTGCTTGTCTCCAGCACCTGCCTGACACCCACAGACTGTCCTGTGGGTGGGTGACAGGGCCTCTCTATGGGTAACAGCTCCTAATAGCAACTGTCCCGCTGGGTCCCCTCTGCTACCCTAGTTAGGTTAGAGACCGGTGAGCGTTTCATCAGAGAGCCATGGCACAGATGGTTTTTCCCTGTCCTCTGTCTCCATGAGGGTGTTGAGAACCAAACCCTTGAGAGCTGAATTCCTACAGGCAGCCCGAGTGTGCCGCCCCTTTGAGTCCTCCTTGTGGTCAAGGTTCCTTCCGAACAGCAGCCCCGTGGACAGCTGGGAGGGTACCACCTACTCAGTGACATGGGTGTGGGCAGGAAGAATCCAGAGTCCCAGGTGTAGACCACTAGCCCCAGGAGAGGACCCGATGTTCCAGCCACCCTGCCCATGTACACCCCTTGCCTGAGGCCTGGGGAAGGGGCTGGGGGAAGGGGACACAGAGAGGGCTGCCAAAGCCCTGCCCACTCCTAGCTCCTGGTGGGATAGTTCTTCAGGAGCTGATTGGGACCCTCTTACATTCTCATCCTCCGAGCTGAGCCCTGTGCTGCCTTGGGTGGGGAGCCTGGAGCTGCTGAAACCGTATCTTGGGGGACCCTGGGTGAGACTGTGGGGCTGTGCAGGTCTGCAGAGATAGCAGGTCTGAAGGAGGTCAAAGGGTGGTGGCAGTGGGTGCAGAAGGGCTGGAATGAGAGTGGATGCCATGCAGGCAGGGTGTGGGGACAGGGGACACAGAGAAGGGTGAACACAGTGCCTTTCATGGTCAGGGACATGCAGGGACAGCGTTCCTGTGCAGCACCTTCTGGGCTCTTCCTGGGAAAGTAACAGTTCCCATATTTCAAATCCCGCGAGGAATCAGGAGCAACAACCAACACCCAGGCCTTGGCATAGGGAGGAGTCCGCTGGGCAGAGGGGACAGGGGCCATCAGGAGTGGAAGCTGAGGGTGACCCTGTTGGGACCCAGGATGAGGCACCTGGGCAGGCTCCTAGCACTGCTGTGTGTGTATCTGCAAAGGTAAGTCATCCTTGCAGCTGAATGGAGCCCATGTGAATATGCATAGCACAGTGGGGTGCAAACCCTGGAACTCCAGGAAATGAGCTGCAGAAGCAAAACAAATCCTCATACTTGCTATTTGGGCCCAAGATCCTGTGTTGTGCTGTTTGGCATAGGACTAGAGGGGTCCCGATATGCAAGATTGTTTGAATATTCACTGGCATTTTCCAGGGTTTGAAGAGCCATGGTAGGTCACAGTGCTTTGTAAAGACTTTCATTTAATGCTCAAGAAGATGTGAATGCTGTGGAATGTGAAATCAGAACCGGGGCTAACATCTGAATCATCAGCAGCAGGATCAAGTTCACAGCCACATCAGCATCAGAGAGGGCAGACAGGAACTTCTTTCCACAAAGGCAGACTTCTTTCCAGAGTCTGGAGGAGCAGTGGTCTCCCTGAGCAGCTGTACCTCCAGCCCTTGGCCGACTGAGACACTCCCTCTTCTTGAATGATAATGGCAAGGAGCTGCTTGCTCATAGAGGGATCTGGACTCTTGTGTCCCTTGATGGAGACGGTTCACAAATCAATACGTGTGTGGCTGGTATGGATCACAGGCTTGGTTCCCAAATCAACTCATTTTCCCCAGTGGCTGCCAAGCCTTGGGGCTTTCTCAGAACCCTCTGGTTCCTGGGCTCCCGGTGGCCATCTGTCTGCCATCTTTCCTTGTGGTATTGATTGCATTCCACTGTGGTGGACTTTACCTTCTCTTGTCATCAGTTTAACACTCGGTTCACATTTAAGACCTTGCTGTTCTAGTTCTTCCAGACACAAGGAGTCCCTGACCCAGCTTCAGGCTCACCCAGCCCCGAGCCTCTCCTCTCCAGGGAGAAGGTGAGCATCAGGATGGTCAAGTCTGTGTCCAAGGAACCAGACCCAAGGGTGTGCAGAGAGCGGGCCAGCGTTGCCCTGGTGCACTGGAGACCAGGCATTTGGTCCAGTGGGCGGGGTCAGGAGGCTCTGCTGCACTGGTGGGGGTGGGACTTCCCTGGCTCCTGAAGCTAGATATCTTTTGTCCTTGAACACAGGACTCCCAGCCCTGGACTTGCACCAGCAGCCCCTGCTGGCCTGGGATTCGGGCCTTTGACCTCTGACTCAGAGGTACACCATTGGCTTCCCTGGTTCTGAGGACTTTGGCCCTGATCTGTGTTCTGGTGCCACTTTCTAGGAGGCCAGCTCGTGGAGGGCCTGCCATGGGCTTCTCAGCTTCCATGGTACTGGGGCCAATTCCCTGAATGAGTTTGTCCTCAGCATCCATCCTTCCACCCATCCATCTGTGGATATCTGTCTATCATCTACCTGTCTATCTATCTATCTATCTATCATCTATCATCTATCATCATCCATCACCTGTCATCACCTGACTCTCACAGGTCCTGGCTCTCTGGGGGACCCTAACACATGGTAACAGGTCCCTTGGAGAGTGGGCGTGTGCACCCCATTTTCCTAATGAGGACCTGGCTTACCCTAGGTCCTGATCACGTGCCCCAACTCCCCAAATGTGCTCCCCCATGGGAAAACACAAGGCTGCCCACGGCTGGGCCTCCAAGTCCCATTCTCATGTTGGGCACCATGTGCATTCGCCTCGGACGGCAGGGACTTGGGCAGCTCTAAAGAGCCAGGCTGGGCCGGGGGAGCATGGCAGTGAGGCTGATCAGGAAAAGGCCAGTGGGTAGGAGCGCTGTGTGGGAATAAAAGCTGTGTGTGTCTTGGTGCTTAGCCAAAAGCCATTGTTCACAAAATCAAGGGCAACATCTGGTGGCTGCTGGGTTTCAGGTTGAGGAGGGCAGAAGGACCCACTCAACCCCCCGGGCCCCAGGTGACCAATGCCACAGCAGTGAGTCTGAGCGCTCAGGGACCCCATGAGACAGAGCCTGTCAGAGAGCGAAGCAATTGGCCGAGGGGCCCTGGAGGGTGGAGGGTGAGTCTGGACACGGAGTCCAGCTGTGACATGGCCCTTGGACACCCCCAAGCCAGGGTACCCACAGCACTTGGGAGATGAATGGGTGCCCACAGCACAAAGGGGGGCAGACCAAGTCAGGACAGAGGTTGAGGTTAGAGTGAGGGTCTCCAGAAAAAGGCCAGGACATCTTGGCTAGGTGATGGGGAGAAGGTGACTGCAGCTTGCTCAGACCATGCCTGCTGCCTTTCATTTATAAATTACATAATTGCACATGTCGAAGTTTTATGTAATTCATTAAAGTGAGGGTGGTAAGTGCTTTTCGATAATTAAAATGCAGACAAGCCCGTGCTCAGATCCTAGGCCATGAATAAAAGTGACAGTTCGCCAATTGCACCTTGCTGGGTCACCGTTTAGCCACGGCTACAAGCACTGCTCTGGTAATTGATTGCTCCTTGCTGGGCAAAACAAGAGCAGGATGAGCCGATCTTATTGTTGCTTATTACACTTCACTTTGGTATGGAAATTGGAGCTGCAAATGAGGCAACAAGTTAACCGATGGGTGGTGGGAAAGATGAAGGCAGAGGAGAGCAGTGTTTGCTTAAAGCTGCTCCAGCCCTGGTGCTATAGGGCCCAGGCCTCTGCTGCAGTCTTGAGAGCTGTCTAGGTCCACGGTGCTGAAGCTATTAGTATTGGGGCCCCATCTGCCTTTGGCCTGCGCCCCACTGCTGCTGGGACTCTGTGCTTCCTGGAGTGGGGACATCACTTCTAGCCACTGGCCACTCCTCCCTCTCATTGGACACCTGTCTTGTGACCAGCAGGGGTCAGAAGATCAGGCCTTTTCCTCCTGGGGCTGCCGACCCTGGTGAGCCCTGGTGTCCAGGAAAGGTGGCCCTGGCTCCCTTGTCCCAGCTGCTGTGACTGGACCTGCCGGTGTCACCCTTGCTTCATGAATCAGTGTGGACTTGTTGTCACCTGCCCCCTCTCACCTGGGCAGAGCTCCCCTCTCCTGGGCCCATCCTGCTGTGAGGTTGACCCAGCTCCACACCTGGACAGGCACCCCATGGGACCCTCTCCTTGTTGCTTCAGGGCCGCATTCACACTCAGGAACCTGTTTTCTGACCTTCTCCTCCAGCCCAGTGCCAGCCTGGCTCCCTGGTGATGCCACCTAACTGTACCACACTGGGCAGTGCTGTCAAGAAGGCAGTGAGTACTGCTGGGAAATGATTTAGGATGCTCTCCTGAGCCAGGGCTTGAGGGGGGGAAGCAACGGTGTGAAGCAAGTGCTCCAGGTGGGGCTAGAGGTCCATGTGGCTGGCATAGTGGGCACAAGAGGGGCAGACCTTATGGGACCCTGGAGGTCCCACACACTGTGCCTCCTATACCATATGAGAGGGGCCTGGGCTCCAGTGGATGGCCATGGGCATCACGCGGGGGAACAGGGTGCGGGTGGTGGAGAGGAAGTGGGAGTCTGGCTAAGGGGTGAGGCTGTGGGTCTAGGAAGAGAGAACCATGGTGACTGCAGGAGCTGTGTTGAGAAGTGGTTGGGTCCTACATGTGTATCTATATCAGGACAGATAGAGGTGGCTGCAGGTCACACAAGGGGCCAAGGAGAGAGAGGCCTAGGGGAGCCCAACATCTTTTTTCCCCAAGATCCCCAAAGGATGGTGTCCTTGGCAGCAGGAAATGAGTTAGGTGCTAATGGGGTAGCTTCACTCAGAAAGGCAAATCTGTGTTTAGCTTCCAACATGTTAATTTAGTGCTCGCTTCAGCAGCACATATACCAACAGGTTAACTTGAAGATGCCTCTGGAGAACAGGCAGAGAGGTCAAATACGCTGTTCAGAGGACAGAGTTTGGAGAGAATGGCTGAGGCTGGACATATGGGCCAGTATACAACAGGAGTCTGAGCTGTGGATGGGTTAGGTCCCAGGGGCATGGCTGGGCTGGGCAGTGATGTGTGGAGCAGGGTCCACCCTGCCTGCAGGCTGTGCTCCAGGATGCGAGTGAGGTTTCTGGACTTCAATCCTGGAGCGGGGGCTTGCCATGTGCAGCTGCCTTGCAGCTGTAATGAACACTGCCCAGACCTCCTGAACCTGAGGTACCTGGACAACTGGATACAAGACACACCCAGGTGCCTGAGCCAGTTAAACCAGACTCTTGGGCATGGGCCAAAGAGATCTGGAATTTTAAGACACGTCTCCATTCTCTATGAGGTGTGGCCCGTTTGAGGAAGCAACTCTGGGTCTGTAGATCCACAGAGCCCCTCACTCAGAGCTGAGGGTCCCCAGTGTCTCTGAATCCCCCTCCCCCCGGTCAGAGGGCTGCTCTGCCACTGTTGCCAGTTCCTTATCCCCAGTGGAGCTCAGAGGCAGTACAGCTGTCTAATCCAAACCTTTCTGGCCAGACATGTTAATTATGTGCAGCTTTCTGTGTGAGTAGAAGGGGAAAAGGAGAGAGAGAGAGAGAGAGAGAGGCTGTCACATGCATAGCCAAGTGGGATCTGCTAAATTAGATGAGGGCAAATGAGGATAAGGACTCAGTGCATGGCCCTACCCCAGGCCTCCTCCAGGACCAACATCACAAGGACAGAGTTAGCTATAGGCCCACACGCCCAGCCTTCCCGGAGTCTGGCTGCTCTCCACTGACATGAAGGAAAGGATACTTTTCTTTGGGTTCCAAGGGTGGACCTGTGCCCAAATGTTCCTGCACCTGCAAATTCAATCCTGAGAGTCCAGCCTGAGATTCGCACCCTTGAATCGACCTCTACCTCCATGTTAGAAAATAGATGATCTCCAAAGGAGAAAAATATTAATCCTTATAATGTGTTTCAATAACAGCTGTATAGACAGGAATCCATGTCACACAGTTCACTCATTTACACTGTGAAATTCAAAGCCTGTCAGCATAGTCACACAGATGTGCAGTCATTACCACCATAATTTTATCAGCACAAAAAGGAACATTATACCACTCAGCATTTATAACCCATTATGCTGAAATCCTGAACCCTTCACAGCCAGCATTGCACAGTACTGAGGACATTTCAGAAATGCAGGCTTGGGAGGTATGGTCTTTTGTGACTGGCTTCTTTCACTTAGAGTGGTGTTTTCAAGGCCGATCCCTGTTGTGTGATGCCTGAGCACCTCATTTTATTTATAGATGAATATATTACGTTCTATAGGCATACCGTATTTGTTTATTTATTTATTTATTCATTCATCATGGGAGTTTGAGCAGTTTCCTCTCTGGGGCCAATATATATATCTTTTATGAATTGTATATATGAGTTTCCACTTCTTCTGAGTATGTACAGGAGTGGAGTTGTTGGGTCACCTTGTGTCTCTGTCTCATATTTTGCGGAACCACAAAACTGTTCTCCAAAGTGACTGCATCATTTTCCATCCTCACCAACATTCTAATCTGCCTGCATTATGGCCATCCTAGTGGGTATGAAGTTGCGGTTTTGGTATCCCTGCTGGCTAATGATGTTAAGCATCTTTCCATGTTTGTTGGGTATTTTCATATCTTCTATGGAGAAGTGTTTATTCAATTCATTTGCCCATTTTCGTTTTGTGCTGTCTTCTTATCCTTGAGGTATAAGAGTCCTTTTAACGTTCTAGACACAAGTCCCTTACCAGATATATAGTTTTACAATCTTATCTTCCATTCTATGGATTGCCTTTTCTTGGTGGAGTTGTTAAAGCCCACAAGTTTTAACTTTGAAAGTATTAAATCAATCATATTTTGTTACTGTGATTTCTTGTGTTTTTGGTGTCATATCTAACAAACTATGGCCACAAAGATTTGTGCCCTCTTCTTCTAAGGTTTTTATAGCTTTGGATCTAAGTCTAACTCCCTGTTTCATTTTGAGCTAATTTTGTGTATGATGTGGGAGGTAGGGGTCTCAATTAACATTTTTGAACCACTTTTGAAAGATTCCCAATTCCCTCATTGAATTGCTCTGGTCTCTGTATCAAAATTAAATCAGTCACAAAAGTGTGGATTCATTTCTTGATTTTCAATTTCATCCCAAGGATCTACACATCAGAACCATACCTGCTGGAGACTCCTGTAGTCAGATTCCAGTACCCACCTGCCCAGTATATGACACAGGCCTGAGAAAAAAGTATACCAAGAGACAGAACTAAGAGAGAAAGCGGGGTGCTAGGATGGTCAATGCTGGTGTAACTGACAAAGGCACTGGACAGTCCCACGCACTGACTTTTATTGGCAATCAATTAGGGTAAAGGTGACATGTGGTTTCTATGGAAATTAATGTGAACAAGGCTCATAAAGGACAAGGCAAAGCATTCTCCAATTAGGAATAGAGTAGACAAAATATATGATTATATTTAGAACATTGTCCTTCTAGTCAGAAGGTTTTAGTTGTGGGAACGGAATTTGGGTGCAAATTACTCTGACTTTGGCATGTGGGCTTCAGCCAGACTCACTTCTCAAAATAAGCCATTTGTGGGATTAACTCTTTATAGCCTGCTTTGGGCATAATAAATATTACAGTCCTCTGCACATACCATCTTGTTACTGACATTTTTTGGTACCGGGGATCGAACTTGGGACTTTGTGCTTGCGAGGCAGGTGCCAGAAACACTGAGCTAAATCCCCGGCCCATTGTAAGTGACATTTTGAAGTAAGTTTTGAAATTGGGAAGCATGAGTTCTCCTTTTTCTTTTTCAAGATTATTTTGGTCATTCTAGATCATTTGAATTTTCGTAAGAATTTTAAGACCTGCTTATAAATATTTGCAAAGAAATCAGCTGGGATTTTCTTAGGTATCATATTGCATGTCTACATTAATTTGGTGATTATTCTTATCCTCACAATTTTATGTTTTCTGGTCTATGAACATGGAAGGTTTTTCTACTTGTTTAAATCTACTTTATTTTTTCAACAATATTTAGTAGCTTTTAGAGTATAAGTTTATACTTCTTTTGCTAAATTTATTCCTAAATATTTCACCCTTTTTGATAGTAATACAAGTGGAAATTTTTTTGTTTGTTTGTTTTAATTTATATATTAATTGGTAGATTTTAGGTATACAATGCATTTACATTTATCATTGGGTATTTGTACCTGAACATGATGTGTCTTAGTTCTTATTTTTTTCCCATTACCTGTGGGCCCTTCACCGTCCCCCCCACCCTTCCCTATTTACATAGATTTTGTTTCCATTTTTTTTTCCTTTCTTCTTTCTCATAATTTTTCCTTTCCTTTCTTCTCTTTTTTTTTTTTAACAAAATTGAACTTGGGATTGTTTGTTGTAATTGTATAGAAATGTAATTAATTTTTTATATTGATATTTGATCTGAGAAATCTCCTAAATTCATTGCTATTTTTAATAATAACTTGGTGGATCACTCAGGGATATTTACATACAATTTCATGACACCAGTGAATAAAGAAACTTCAATCTCATCTTGTTCTTGTTCTTAGGGAGAAAGTATCTAATATTCGACCATCAAATATGGTGTTAGCTAGTTCCTCCTCTGCCTCCTGCTTTTCTTCAGCCACTGTCTTGTTTTGGGAGTGCGAAATCCATGGCTTTCTCCAGTCTTTCCTCCCTCCCCTCCTTCC
This sequence comes from Heterocephalus glaber, assembly GCF_053883595.1. Classification (NCBI taxonomy): domain Eukaryota; kingdom Metazoa; phylum Chordata; class Mammalia; order Rodentia; family Bathyergidae; genus Heterocephalus; species Heterocephalus glaber. Next base: position 1,353,653 of record NW_028258297.1, read on the forward strand.
TTCCTTCCTTCCTTCCTTCCTCCCTCCCTCCCTCTTTTCTCTCTCTCTCTTCCTCCCTCCCACGCTTCCTTTCTTTCTTGCTTCTGCCCTCCCTTTTTTTTATTCCCTCCTCCACTTCTTGTCATGCCAGACGCTTATGAAATGGTAATGTTGTGCTATTAGCAACGTAGACTTCAAACTGTCTTAGAAAAGGGAAAAATTCGCATCTGCTGCAAGTCAAGGTGACACAAGGCAAGAGCCAAAGACATCAGCTGGACTGTTTGCTAAAATAAAGACCAAAGATGATATGACAGAAAGAAACATAGATTCAAATGCAAAAATACTAGCTGAAATCAAGCAAGAAGTTGTTGAAGAAGACTGGAACAATAAAAATGCTGAAAATGGAGAAAACAAAATTATAGAGGCACTAGCTCTTAAAAAAGAAATTGAGGAAATAAAAGATGGAAAAGATGATGACACTGGAAAAGAGGGAGGAGAAAAGAAAGAAGGAGTGACAGCAGAATAAAAACAAGATGTAAAAGATCAGAAAAACAAGGAAGATCAAAGTAAAGAAGAGAAAGAAGAAGATGAAACACAAGGTCAAGAGGGGAAAGAGGACAAAGATAGAAACAAGAAAGGAGAAGATGCAGAAAGGGAAGATTATCGAAATAGAAAAAGAGATCAAGAGGATGAAGATGGAGAAGGGGAAAAAGAGGAAAAACATGGAAAAGAAAAAGGAAGTGATGACAAAGAAGAAGAAAAACAGAAAGGAGGTGGGAAAAAGGAAGATGGAAAAAAGGGTAAAGATGGAAAAGAGAAAGGAGATAAAGAAAAGAAATGTGAAGAAGAGATATGGACAGGAAGATGAAGGTGGAAATGCAGAGGAAGATGGACAGGAAAAAGAAAAAGATGGAAAAGAGGCAGAAGGGAAAGACAAAGAAGATGGGAAAGAACACGGAAGAAGACATGAGAAAGATGTGCGAGGTAAAGAGGAAGATGAAAACAAAGCTGAAGCTGGAAATGAAGCTGGAATAGAGGTTGAAAAAAACAGAGAAAAAGAATCTCTGAATATTGTTTAAAACTGCCCTATATAGTTTATTAAAAGAGATAAATATTTTATCACATATTTTATAAGCACTACTTTTTTGACCTTTCATGCCACATACTTTTTATTAGTCACAAAATGCCTAACATGAAATTGAATCTAAAAGTTTTGTGACAATATTAGTGGAATATATAAAAAAATAGGCTTTCAAATATGTCACTGAATTTTGATTTCTGTATATTCTGTTTCAATCTTTGAACTTGAATTGTATATATATATATGAATGCATGTATATGAATATATATATAAATATATGAATGATAGAATATTGAATGATAGTTTCACAATGTAGGGGGTTTCCAAAAGAAAAAGTTTCATGCAACATTCTTATAGTTCTCTAAATCACTTTTACAAAGAAGGTGAACAATTTTCATTTAATGCTATGAGTTAGCAGTACCTTTCCTAAGTATAATTTTGTTAAGAACTTTGAAAAGTATAGAATTGTAATTATGTTTTTCAAAGAAATACAAACATTTATTTCAGGAGGGTAGTTTCAATTGAATGTGCTTGTGAAAAGTTTTCCTACAATGCACAATTTTTTACTGGATGCATCTTAATTAAAAAGACTCTTCAAAGATGATTGTACTTTGTTATATCTCAAAACTGTGTCTAGTGAAACATTATAACTTTAGATTTTTATATTGTGATGTTCATGACAGCATTTAAAACTTTTCATTGAGATACAATTATCATAAGATTCACCACTTTAGTAATTTCTAAGTGTGAAGTTCATTGGTTTTAGTATGTTCATAATGCTTCACAATCATCACATCTGTCTACTTCCAGAGCATTTTCATCACTCAAATAAAAAAAAAGTACTCATTAATAGTTTCTCCTTTTTCTCATCAACTAACTATGCACCACCCTCCATCCTCTGGCAATGATTTCACTTTCTGTGAAATTGCCAAATGTGAATAGTTCAAATAGATAGAATCATGGAAAAAAATATACGGTGTTCACTGTGGATTTTTGTAGGTGGTATTTATCAGGTTGAAAAAATTCCATCTCATTCCTAGTTTATTGTGATTTTCTTTCCTTAATCATGAAGCGGTGTTGAGTTTTATGTTTTTTCTGCACATATTGAAATGAGCCTGTGGGCTTTATTATCAATTCTATTGATAATTCTATTGATATTACATTAACTGGTTTTTGGATGTTAACAAAACCTCAAGTTCCTGAGCAAATTCCACTTGGCTGTGATGTATAATCCCTTTCTGTGTTTCTGGATTCAGTTTGCTTGCACTTTGTATGGGAGTTTTCATGTATGTCCATACTGGATGTTGCTCTATAGTTTTCCTTTCTTGGATGTTTCTCTGGTTTGGGAACCAAGGTTATAGAGATCTCATGGAATGACCTAGGAGAAGTCCCCTTCTCTTCTACACTGAAAAGGGTCTGTAAAGAATTTTTTTCCTATATATTTGGTGGAATTTAACAGTGAAGACACCTAGGCCTGGGAGTTTATTTCCTAGTATTCACCTCTTTGCTTAAAACAAAAACTTGTAATTATGGTAAGGTACACACAGCCACAAATGCACCATAGCTATTCTGAGTACTTGGTTCAGCAGCATCAAACATGCTCACGTTGTTGTGCATCAAATCTCCAGAAAACCTCATTTCACAAAACTGAAACTTTGTCCCCATAACACAATTTCCTTATTCCCCTTCTTCTAGTACTTGGGGTCCATGATTCTACTTTCTGTCTCTGTTATAATAGTTTTCCTCTTGTGAGGTCCTCATATGAGTGGAATCAAACAGTATCTGCCCTTTTGTGCTGGCTTATTTTGCTCGGAATGATGTCTGCAAGTTCATGTATGTTGTAATATGTCTCAGAATATGTTTTCCTTTTAAGGACAAATAAGATCTCACTATGTGCATAGATTGCACCTTGTTTATCCACTTGATTGTGGGTGGACCCTGGGCAGCTTCCATGTTTTATCTACTGTGAACAATGCTGCTGTCCACACTAGGAGTGTGTGCACATAGACCTTAAAGATGTTGTTTGAAAGAATGGAGTTAGTAGAGGTATATACCAAAATTGCAGTGGCTGGGTTACAGGGTATTTCTGTCTTTAATTCTAAGGGTAAGTACCATAGTATTTTCTCTGGTGGCTGCACTATTTTATATTCCTGTCAACAGTGTGCAAAGGTTTGACTTTCCTCACATTCTGGCCAGCATTTGTTGTTGTTCTTTGTTTTTGTTTGTTTTGATAATAGCTTCTCTAATGAGTTTCAGGTATTATTTCATTGTGGTTTTGATGTACACTTCCCAAATGTCTAGTGATACTAAGGATTTTTTCATGAACCTATTGGTCATTTGTATATTTTCTTTGGAGAGATATGTATTCAAATATTTTGGCCATTTTTCAATTGGGGGGTTATTTTGTCAGATTTATTTATGTATTTTTAATATTAATCCTATGTAAGTTATATGATTTGCCAATGTTTTCTACTAGTCTGTAAATTGACTTTTCACTTTTTTGCATTTTTGATAAACAGAAATTTCAAATTTTGGTTTAGTCCCACTTGTCTATTTTTTCCTTTTTTCCTGTTCTTTTTGTGTAATAATTAAGAAATCAGTTTTCTGGGCTGCCGTCCATCCCACTGCTCCCGGCCCAGAGGTAGGGACTCCCGGGCCACCATCCATCCTGCCACTCCTGGCCCAGAGGTAGGGGCTTCTGAGTCACTGTCCCACTACTCCTGGACCAGAAGAAGGGGCTTCTGGGCCACCATCGAGCCCATAACTCCCTGCTCAGAGGAAGGGGCTTCCTGGCCACCATCCGTCCGGCCACTCCCAGCCCAGAGGAAAGGGCTTTTGGGCCACCATCTGTCCCACCACTCCCGGCACTGAGGAAGGGGCTTCTGAGCCGCTGTCCCACCTCTCCCAGCTCAGAGGAGGTGAGCCCCGTGGGCGCCAACAGCACCCGCCCTGGTCAAAATGAGAAGACATGTAAATAAGTCTCAAAACCAGACTTCCAGATAGCCTACAGCAACCCCAAAGGGAAATGAGATGGAACACTCTGATACTCAACCACCTGGACCCACTGAACTGGCAACAAAAGGGGATCTGGAAAAAATGAAATCAGAAATAATTTCTCAGATAACAGCAGAGACTGTGCTCCTAGTGCAAGACGTCATTAATACATCTAGAGAGGAGCTGAGGAACATGATGGAATCCCAACATAAGAAACAAATGGAATCTATAAAACAGATGCAAATAGATTTCCAGGAGATTAAAAACTCCACTGAAAGTCTACACAGCAGAATGAGCCAGTGTGGGGACAGAATTTCAGATATAGAAGATAAGTTTGCAATTAGTGACCAGGAAAAGAAAAATTGCTTCAAAATTATAAGAGAACACAAGAAATAAATCCAACAGCTGCTAGATGATGCAAAGAAGAATAACATTAAGATTGACTGGAGTCAAAGAAGAAACAGGAGAGAGTGCAGACGACATAAAAAAACTCTTCACAGAAGTATTGGCAGAAAAATTCCCAAGCAGGGGAAAAGAACTTGACATACAGATAAATGAGGCATATAGGACTCCAAATAGCCTTGATCAAAAAAATCTACACATAGGCATATAATTGTTAAGATTCCAGAAACTCAACAGAAGAACAAAGTTCTACAAGCAGTCAGGGAAAAGAAACAAATCACATACAAAGGAAAGCCCATCAGAATCACAGCAGACTTCTCAACACAAACCATCAAGGCAAGAAGAGCTTGGAGTGATGTATTCCAAGCCCAAAAGGAAAACAGCCTCCAACCCAGATTGATGTACCCTGCAAAACTATCTTTCAAAATTGATGGAGAAATAAGATACTTTCATGACAAAGAGCACCTTAGGAACTTCATGAATACCAAACCAGCACTCCAAAGAATTGTATACAGTATCCTAGGAAAAGACATTGAGGATCACAATCCCAGGAAGCAAGGCAGAATGAACTCATCTGGCATGACAAGAAATTAAATGTAAAGGGGGAGAACCCAATGAAAAGAAAAAGTCATGACAATGATAAGTCAATGCATTTCAGTTATAACCATCAATGTTAATGGTCTCAATTCACCAATTAAAAGAAATAGACTGGCAGAATGGGTCAAGAGGCAAAATCCAACAGTATGCTACATACAAGAAACAAACTTCATTCAAAAGGAAACTCATAGACTGAAAGTTAAAGGGTGGAAAACAATACTCCATGTGAGGGAACCCAAAAAAATCAGGAGTAGCTATTCTCTTTGCAGATCAAGTAGATTTCAAACCAACACTGATTAAGAGAGACAAAGAAGGACACTATATCCTTATAAAGGGAACAATACAACAGGAAGAGATGGCAATCATAAATATCTATGCACCAAACACTAGTGCACCCAACTATATAAAACAAATACTAACGGACATAAAATGTCATATATGCACTAACACAATTGTAGTGAGGGACCTCAATACCCCACTGTCACAAATAGATAGATCAACTAGACAAAAAATAAGTAATGAAATACTAGAACTCAATCGAACTGTTGAACAAATGAACTTAACAGATGTTTACAGAGTCTTCCACCCCACAAAATCAGAATACACATTCTTTTCAGCTGGACATGGGTCATTCTCCAAAAGAGACCACATACTCACTTATAAAACGTGTTTAAGTAAGTGCAAAGGAATTGAAGTTATCCCCTGTATATTATCAGACCATTGTGCAATGAAATTGGAGATCCATAGCAAAAGAAACTGGAAAAATTTCATAAACATGTGGAAATTGAGCAACACACTTCTGAATAACCAATGGGTCCCAGAGGAAATTAAAAAAGAAATCAGACAGTTCCTTCAATTAAATGACAATGACAATACAACATATCAATACAACGTATCGGAATCTATGGGACACAATGAAATGACAATGACAATAAAACATATCGGAAATCTATGGGACACACTGCTATGAGGGAAATTCATAGCAGTGAATATGCATATTAGGAAAACAGAATGAGCCCAATTAAACAACCTGATGCTGAACCTCAAGTTTCTGGATAAAGAAGAGCAGGACAAACCCAAAGCTCATACAAGGGAGGAAATAATAAAGATCAGAGGAGAAATCAATGCAATGGAGACTAAGAGAATGATACAAAAAACTAATGAATCCAAGAGTTGGTTCTTTGAAAGAATCAACAAAATTGACAAACCCTTAGCCAGCCTTATCAGAAAAAGGAAAGAAAAGGCCCAAATCCATGCAATTAGGAATGAAAAGGGTGAAATTACAACAGACCCAGCAGAAATCCAGAGGATCATCAATACCTACTTCCAGAACCTACATGCCAATAAGATGGACAACACAGAAGAAATGGACAGATTCCTAGATACATATGAATTACCAAAGTTGAATGAAGAAGATCTAAAAATTCTAAACAACCCAATATCAACCAATGAAATTGAAAACATAATTAAAAACTTATCAACTAAGAAAAGCCCAGGTCCTGATGGCTACACTGCTGAATTCTATAAGACATTTAGAGAAGAACTGCTGCCACGACTGTTTAAACTCTTCAGTGAAATTGAAAGGGAAGCAATACTCCCAAATTCATTCCTGGAAAGAAGCATCACCTTGATCCCCAAAGCAGAGAAAGACCCAACTGAAAAGGAGAACTATAGGCCAATCTCACTAATGAACATAGATGCAAAAATCCTTAATAAGATACTGGCAAATAGAATGTGGAATATCATCAAGAAGATCATACACCCTGATCAAGTGCAATTCATCTCAGGAATGCAGGGATGGTTCAACATACGCAAATCAATTCAATGTAATACACTATATCAATAGAGTCAAGGACAAAAACCATATGATTATCTCCATAGATGCAGAAAAAGCATTTGACAAAATCCAACATGCATTTATGATAAAAACCCTACAAAAATTGGAATAGATGGTCTCTACCTCAAACTGATAAAAGCCATCTATGAAAAACCAAGAGCCAATATCATACTAAATGGTCAAAAACTGAAATCCTTCACACTAAAATCAGGAACAAGACAAGGAGGTCCACTATCACCGCTGCTGTTCAATATAGTTCTGGAAACATTAACCATGGCAATTAGACAAGAGAAAGAAATAAAAGGAATAAAGATAGGTAATGAAGAAGTCAAATTGTCATTATTTGCAGATGACATGATACTCTATATAGAAGACCCCAAGAACTCCACCAAAAGTCTTCTAGACTTAATAACCAAATTCAGTAGAGTAGCTGGATGCAAGGTCAGCACACAAAAATCAATAGCTCTCCTCTACATGAACAGCAGACTCACTGAGAGAGAAATAGGGCAAATAATTCCTTTCACAATAGCATCCAAAAAACTGAAACACCTAGGAATCAACCTAATGAAAGAAATCTATGACCCCTTCTCTGAAAACTATGGCACTCTGAAAAGAGAGATTGAAGATGATATCAGAAAATGGACAGACATCCCCTGCTCCTGGGTAGGAAGGATTAACAGAGTGAAAATAGCCATACTTCCAAAACTGCTACATAGATTCAATGCAATCCCAATTGAGATCCCAGCAGCATACTTCACAGACCTTAAGAAAACAATCCAAAAATTCATTTGGAACAAGAAGAGACCCAGAATAGCAAAAGCAATTCTAGGTAACAGAGACATGGCAGAGTTATCACAATCCCCAACCTGCAACTCTACTACAAAGCTACTGTGATAAAAACAGCATGGTACTGGCAAAGAAACAGACTTGAGGACCAGTGGAACAGATTAGAAGATGCAGAAACAACACCAAACATACTCAGCCATCTCATCTTTGATAAAGGAGCCAAACACCCTCACTGGAGGAAAGATAGCCTCTTTAATAAATGGTGCTGGAAAAATTGGGTTTCAACTTGCTGAAGATTAAAACTAGACCTATATCTCTCACCATGCACTAAACTAAAATCAAAATGGATTAAAGATCTAAATATTAAAATAGAAACACTGAACCAGTTGGAACAGAGGTTAGGTAGAAATCTTGAATACATTGGTGTAGAAAAAGATTTTATGAACAAAACCTCAGTTGCCCGTGAACTAGCACAAACAATCAACAAGTGGGAACTCTTCTTATTGAAAAGCTTCTGTACAGCAAGAGAAACCACCAGCAGTGTGAAGAGACAACCCACAATGTGGGAAAAAATCTTCACCTGCTTTTCCTCAGACAAAGGTCTACTATCTCGAATCTATAAAGAACTTAAAAAGATCAGACCTCCCAAATTTAAAGACCCAATCCAAAAATGGGCATCTTAAATGAACAGACATTTCTTAGACAAAGAAGTAGAAATAGCAAATAAACACATGAAAAAATGTTCAACATCACTGGTCATTGGAGAGATGCAAATGAAAACAATGCTGAGATTCCACCTCACCCCAGAAAGAATGGCTGCTATCATGAAATCAACCAATAACAAATGCTGGTGGGGCTGTGGGGAAAGAGGAACCCTGCTCCACTGCTGGTGGGAGTGTAGACTGGTGCAACCACTGTGGAAATCAGTATGGAGATACCTCAAAGAACTAGGACTGGAAGTCCCATTTGACCCCGCTATTCCACTGCTGGGGATCTTCCCCAAAGAATTAAAAGAATCATACCACAGTGATATATGTGCACCCATGTTCATAGGAGCACAATTTGTAATAGCTAAAACTTGGAAACAGCCCAAATGCCCATCAACTGGAGACTGGATAAAGAAAATGTGGTTTTTTTAAAATAAAATAGAGTACTACTCAGCCATAAAAAATAAGAAATTAGAGACATTTATAGCTAAATGGATGCACATTGAGGCCATACTCTTAAGTGAAATAAATAGGACACACATGTATAAATACCAAATAGTTTCTCTGGTGTGAGAAACTGAAAGTGTAAATAAGGACTAAATGTATAGTAGGTAATGTGAAATAGGAAGAAAAGGGGCAAAGGGGAAGGAAGTGGCAGGGCTAGAGGAAAGGATAGAAGGGAATGGGATTAATATGAGAAAATGGAAAAATAGGAACAAAATCTTTGTAAATAGGGAGGAATGGAGGGGTTGAAGGGAGGGCTGGGCAAGGGTGAAAAATAAGAACCAAGAGAGACTATGTAAAGGTGCAAATTTCCAATGATGAATGTCATTATATTGTATACCTAAAATGTACCAACGATTAGAATGAATAATCGAAAATGTAAAATAGGAAGAAAAGGTCCAAAGAGGTAGGAGAAGTGGGAGGGGCAGGGGAAAGGAAAGAAGGGAAAGGAAAAATGATGAGAAATGGAAAAAATGGAAATAAAGTCTTTGTAAATAGGGAAGGGTGGAGGGGGTGAAGGGAGGGCTAGGAATGGGGAAAAAATAAGAACAAAGATGCATCATGTAAAGGTACAATTCCCAATGAGAAATGTCATTGTGTTGTATACCGACAATGTACCAATAAAAGAATTTAAGTGATAATAAAAAAAGAAATCATTGACAATCCAATGTTACGAAACTTCTCCATAAGACTTAAAATTTTAGTTTTTAAAAAATATTTGTGATTCATTTCAGGTAATTTTTCTATATGGCATAGGTAAGAATCTAGCCTCACTTTTGGCATGTGGCCAACCAGCTCTCCCAAGAGCATCTGTTTGGAAGAGACCTTCCATTGCTCATGGGGGATCTCGGCCTTCTTCGAACATCATCTGGTGCGTCCATGAGCCTGGATTTCTGAGGCTTCCATTCCCTTCCACTGGTGTATATGTCTGTCACAAATATCAGTCTCATGCTTTTAAACAATTTTAAAATTTTTGTTAGTACATGTTTGTACTACATATTGTCTGCATTCTTTGTGTGGAGTTGATATATGCAAATAATACATCTTAATACCTTTTTTCATCCCTTTTCAGTCAGCTCCCTCCCCCATCCACCTGTTGATCTACTTCCTTTTTTGTACATATTTGCAATAAATAATGTGTACATTCCTGTGTGGAGTTGGTTCATGCACATAACACATCTTTTTTTTTCTCAGAAGAAGGAAACACTATTTAAAGAGTTCCCTTCGAGTGCTGAAATGTCATTGAATGAGGGAGGGGCAGGGCTTCCTACTCCAGCATTTTTTTTCCATGAAGTTTATTGGTACATTTTAGTGACACACATCATTGGGAATTTGTACCTTTACATGATGTATCTTAGTTCTTATTTATTCCCCACTCCCCTGCCCTCCCTTTACCCCCTCCACCCTTCCTATTTACAAAGACTTTGTTTCCATTTTTTTCTTTTCTTTTCTTTTTTCTTTCCCTTCTTTCCTTTCCCCTACTCCTCTCACTTCCTCTTCCCCTTTAGACCTTTTCTTACTGTTTCACATTACCTATTATACATTTTGATTCTTATTTACAGTTTCAGTTTCTCACACTAGAGAAACTATTCGATATTTACACATGTGTCCTATCTATTTCACTCAAGGGTATGGCCTCAATATGCATCCATTTAGCTATAAATGACTCCAGTTTCTCATTTTTTATGGGTGAGCAGTACTCTATTTCATATAAAAAACACATTTTTTTATCCAGTCTCCAGTTGATGGGCAATTGGGATGTTCCCAAGCTTTAGCTATTACAAACTGTGCCTCTATAAACATAGGTGCACATATATCGCTGTGGTATGATTCTTTTAATTCTTTGGGGAAGATCCCCAGCAGGGGAATAGCTGGGTCAAATGGGACTTCCAGTCCTAGTTCTTTGAGGTATCTCCATACTGATTTCCACAGTGGTTGCACCAGTCTGCACTCCCACCAACAATGGAGAAGGGTTCCTTTCTCCCCACACCCCTGCCAGCATTTGTCATTGGTTGATTTCTTGATAGCAGCCATTCTTTCTGGGGTGAGATGGAATCTCAATGTTATTTTTCATCTGCATCTCTCAAATAATCAGTGATTTTGAACATTTTTTCAAATGTTTATTTGCTGCTTTTACTTCTTTTTCTGAGAAATGTCTGTTCATTTTAGATGCCCATTTTTGAATTGGGTCTTTAAATTTGGGGGGTCTGATTTTTAAAAGTTCTTTATATATTCTAGATAGTAGTCCTTTGTCTGAGGAACAGCTGGTAAAATTTTATTCCCACATTGTAGATTGTCTCTTAGCTCAATGGTTTCTCTTGCAGTGCAGAAGCTTTTTAATAGGATGAGATCCCAGTTATTGATTCTCTGTGCTAGTTCCTCTGCTATACTGAGGTTTTGTTCAGAAAGTCTTTTCCTATGCCAATGTCTTCAAGAGTTCTACCTAACCTATCTTCCAGCAAGTTTAGTGTTTCTGTTTTAATATTTAGATCTTTGGTCCACTTCAATTTTAGTTTAGTGCATGGAGAAAGATATGTGGCAGTTTGATATCCAGTTTTTCCAGCACCATTCATTAAAGAGGCTATCTCTCCTCCAGTGAGGACGTTTGGCTCCTTTACGAAAGATGAGGTGGATGAATATGTCTGGAGTTGTGTCTGCATCTTCTAATCTATTCCACTGATCCTTGGGTCTGTTTCTTTGCAGTACCATGCTTTTTTTTTTTTTTTTAAAATCACAGAGATTTTGTAGTATAGTTTCATGTTGGGGATTGTGATACCCCCTGTCATGTCTTTGTTGGTTAGAATCACTTTTGCTATTCTTCTGGTTCCAAATGAATTTTTGGATTGTTTTCTCTAGTTCTGTGAAATATACTATTGGGATTTCAATTGGCATTGCATTGAATCTATATAGTAGTTTTGGAAGTATGGCCATTTTGACTATATTGGTTCTTCCTACCCAGGAGCAAGGGATGTCTTTCCATTTTCTGATATCCCCTTCGATCTCTTTTTTCAGAATGCTGTAGTTTTCAAGGTAGAGGTCTTTTATTTCCTTTGTTAGATTGATTCCTAGATATTCCTTTCTTTGGATGCTATTGCAAAAGGCATTATTTCCCCAATTTCTCTCTCAGTGAGTCTGTTATTTGTGTACAAGAAGGCTATTGATTTTTGAGTGTTGACCTTGTATCCAGCTACTCTACTGAATCTGTCAATTAAGTCTAGAAGATTTTTAGCAGAGTTTTTTGGGTCTTCTATGTAGAGTATCATGTCATCAGCAATTAAGGATGTTTTAACTTCTTCCTTTCTATCTTTATTCCTTTTATTTGTTTCTCTTTTTTAATAGCTGTGGTAATGTTTCCAGAAATATATTGAACAGGAATGGTGATAGTGGACATCCTTGTCTTGTTCCTCATTTTAACATGAAAGTTTTCAGTTTTTGACCATTTAGTATGATGTTAGCTGTTGGTTTTTCATAGATATTCTTTACCCGATTGAGACAAAGACTATCTATTCCAATTTTTTGTAGGGTTTTTTTTTTTATCATAAATGAGTGTTGGATTTTCTGGTACATTTTTCTGCATCTATTGAAACGATTGTATGGTTTTTGTCCTTGAGTCGGTTAATATAGTGTATTACATTTATTGATTTACATATGTCGAACCATTCTTGCATTCCTAGGATGAATTCCACTTGGTCAGGGTGTATGATTTTCTTGATGATTCTCTGTATTCTGTTTGCCAGTATCTTATTGAGGATTTTTGCATCTATGTTCATTAGGGAGATTGGTCTGTTGTTCTCTTTTTTGGCGGGGTCTTTATCTGCTTTCAGAATCAAAGTAATGCTTGCTTCCAGGAATAAATTTGGGAGTATTGCTTCCTTTCAATTTCATTAAAGAGTTTGAGAAATAGTGGTATTAGCTCTTCTATAAATTTCTTGTAGAATTCAGCAGGCCCATCAGAACCTGGGCTTTTCTTTGTTGGTTAAATTTTTATTATGTTTTCAATTTCACGGCTTGAAATTGGGGTGTTTAGAATTTTTATATCTTCTTCATTCAGCTTTGGTAATTTATATGTATCTAGGAATCTGTCCATTACTTCTGTGTTTTCCATTTTATTGGTGTACATGTTCTCAAAGTGGGTATTGATGATCCTCTGCATTTCTGCTGGATCTGTTGTGATTTCACCCCTTTAATTCCTAATTGCATGGACTTGAGCCTTTTCTTTCCTTTTTTTGATAAGATTGGCTAAGGGTTTGTTAATTTTATTTATTCTTTTGAAGAACCAACTCTTTGATTTGTTGATTTTTTTGTATTGTTCCCTTAGTCTCTATTGCATTGATTTCTGGTCGATGTTTATAACTTCCTTCCTTGCATGAGCTTTCAGTTTGTCTTGCTCTTCTTTTTCTAGGAGCTTGAGGTTAGGCATTAGATTGTTTATTTGAGCTTGCTCTTTTTTCCTAGCATGGGGATTCACTGCTATGAATTTTCCTCATAGAAGGGCTTTCATTTTGTCCCATAGGTTCCTGTATGTTGTATTGGCATTATTATTTAATTGTAGACATTGTCTAATTTCTTCTTTAATTTCCTCTGTGTCCCATTGGTTGTTCAGGAGAGTGTTATTCCATTTCCATGTGTTTGTGAGGTTCTGGAAGTTTCTTATGCTATTGATCTCCAGTTTAATTACACTATGGTCTGATAATATATGCTGATAACTTCAATTCCTTTGCATTTACTTAAACATGTTCTATGAGCTAGCATGTGGTCTAGTTTGGAGAATGACCTATGTGGCCCTGAAAAGACTGTGTATTCTGATTTTGTGGGGTGGAACACTCTGTAGACATCTATTTAGTCCATTTGTTCAAAAGGTTGGTTTTGTTCTAGTATTTCATTGTTGATTTTCTGTGTAGATGATCTGTCTATTTGTGACAGTGGTGTATTGAGGTCCCCCACTACAATTGTATTAGTGCTTATTTGGTTTTTCATGCCCATTAATATCTGTTTTATATAGTTGAGAGAACTAGTATTTGGTGCAAATATATTTATGATTGTCATCTCTTCCTCTTGGATTGTTCCCTTTACAAGGTTATAGTAACCTTCTTTGTCTCTCTTAATTCATTTTGGTTTGAAATCTACCTTGTCTTCAAATAAAATAGCTCCCTCTCATTTTTCCTGGGTTCTTGTCACATGGAGAATTATTTTTCATCCTTTTACTTTCAGTCTATGAATTTCTTTTTGTATTAAGTGTGTTTCTTGTATACAGCATATTGTTGGATTTTGCTTCTGAATCCATTCTGCCAGTCTATTTGTTTTGATTGATGAATTGAGGCCATTAACATTGATGATTATAATTGATACATATTGACTTATCCTTGTCATGATATTTTCCTGTTGTTGGTTCTTTTATTTTTCCCCCCTTCCCTTTAATTTCTTCCTTGCCTGATGGCTTCCATCTGTTGGGCTTCATGGAGTTGTGATTCTCATTGTTTTTTTATAGGATATTGTTTAGAATTGTTTGGAGTGCTGGTTTGGTATTAACAAAGTTTCTCAGTCGTTCTTTGTCATGTAAGTATCCAATTTTCTCATTAATTTTGAAAGATAATTTTGCAGGATACAACAATCTAAGTTAGAGGTTATTCTCTTTTAGGGCTTGAAATCCTTCACTCCAGGCTCTCCTTGACTTGAAGGTTTGTGTTGAAAAGTCTGCTGTAATTCTAATGGGCTTTCCTTTGTATGTGATTTGCTTCTTTTTTCTAACTGTTTATAGGATTTTGTTCTTCTGTTGGGTTTCTTGAATCTTGACTATTATATGTCTAGGTGTAGATTTTTTTTTTAATCGAGGCTAGTTGGAGTCCTATATGCCTCACTTATCTGTATGTCAAATTCTTTTCCTCTGCTTGAGAAGTTTTCTGCCTTTACTTTTTTTTTGTACCCAGGATAGAACTAAGGACCTTGTGCTTACAAGGCCGTGCAGTGCCACTGAGCTAAATCCCTGGTTCTCTGCCAGTACTTCTGTGAACAGTTGTTTTTAAATGTCATTTGTACTTTCTCCTACTTTTTCATGGACTCCTATCAGTCTTATGTTATTCTTCTTTGCATCGTCTAGCAGCTGCTGGATTGACTTCTCATGGTCCCTTACTATTTTTAAGAAATCTCTTTTCATGGTCACTAACCACAATCCTGTCTTCTACATCTGATATTCTATCTTCACATTGGCTCATTCTGCTGCGAATACTTTCAATGGAGTTTTTAATCTCCTAGATATCTGTTTGAATCTGTTTCATGATTCCATTTCTTTCCTATGTTGTTCATGCTTACCATATTTTTCTGACGCTGGGCATTCATAGCTTCCTTTATGGTCCCGAGTTCATCTATTTTTTTTTAATCTGTTTCTGTTCTAGAGTCTCTAATCATGTCTTTCATTCTGCTCACCATCTCTGTAGTTATCTGGGAAATTATTTCTGCTTTGAATTTTTCTAGAGCCTCATTCATCTGTTTTGTTACTTCCTGTGCTAACAGTTCAGGGTGTCCAGGTGGTTGATTATCAGATTTTTCCACTTCATTGCCCCCAGAATTTGCCTATGGTGAGCTGGAAATCTGAGTTTGTGCCTTGTTTAGAGGCTTTCTCATTTCTATTTTTGTTGTTGTTGCTGTTTTTGGTTTAATTCCTACACTGATACTTCAATTTTGCTTATTGTGAATATCTTTATTGCTTGTATTTAGAAACCTTGTGTAATGAATACTTCTAAGAGGTGTCTTCCAGGTATAGCTGGTCTTTAGGTGTTGAGTCTCTAATGACTCTTAGGCAATTTCATTTTCAGTATATCAGGGAGGACAGCTGATTAGATCAATCACAACACCTTAGCCCAAGTGATACAATCAGCATCAACAATAGCATCAAACACAGCTTAGCAAATGACAATTTGTGGTAGCCATTAATCTGTCACCTTTAACCACATATGCTAGATGAAAATCTATGACCAGCCCAAATATGTTTAAACCCTTCAATATACCTAACAAACCCTTCAATATAGCAAATTTACCCTTTGGGATGAGGACTTAGGAGATGGGGAGGGAGGGAAAGAGAGATAAAAGGAGAGGAAAAGGTTGAAGTGGGACTAGAGGACACAGGAAGATCATGCAAATTTTGGGAAACTGTTGAAGACAAGAAGAAAAGACAGAGCAAAGGAACAAAGACCAAAAAGAACAAATTAACAGCAATAGGAAAGCTGGAAACTGTATTCACCTTCCTATAAAGAATAATGACAATAAAGAAAAGGAAAGAGAGAGAAAAATAATCCAAAATATGCCAGGAGCAGGAACAAAGACAGATAGAAATGCAGAACAAGAAGGGAGAGAGAGAGAAAAAGAAAAGAAAAAAATACATAAATTTTTTAAAAAAGGGCCTCCTTCAGGGTAGGTCTCTATTGTCATGGTAGACAGCCTGGGCAGCAGTGTGCAGATCTAAATCGATTAGTCTCAGCAAGCCAGATGTAATCCACTGAGATTCAGGCTGATTTCTGGCTGCAAGGCCCACGTTGATGTCCCTGACCTCCTGCAGGATTGAACTCTGCAAGATTCTACTGCAGGTTCCAGGTGCCCTTCCCCTGAAGTGAGTCTTGGTTCCTATGGGAGGTGCTGATCCCACCAACTTACCAACCATGGTGGTCCAGTGTGCCTTTATTGCAGACATCTTTTTCACTTTCTCAGTGGGCTTCAATTTTCATTCAGGAGCCTCAGTGAGTCTCTTTCTCTGTTGTTCACTTCTGCTCTATCTTCTGGAGCTTTATGGTCTGGAATAACAATGGCCTTTTTGGTCCCCCATGCCTCTGCAGTGTGGATTCAGATACCACATGGCCCGAGCCATGTGGTCCAAGGGCATCTGGTCTCTGTGCGATGGTTCTGGGACAGTGGGGGTGGTGCTGGCCTCTGTGAAATGGTTGCACATAACACATCTTAATTCCATTTTCATCCCATTTCTCTTTCCTCCTCACCTGCCCCATATTTTAATCTCCTCTCCCTTTGAGAAAAATCTATTCCCCTACTTCCTATTATCTATTATTTTGTTCTTTATCATTTGGGTTTCTCATTTAAGATAAATCATGCAATATTTAAGGTTGTTTGTCTGCTTTATTTAACTTAACATTATGGTATCACTTAACATTTGTAGATCCCATGCATAGTCCTACAAATGACTCAAATTTATCCTTCATTATGACAGAGTAGTACTCCATTGTGTACAAATACCAAATTTTCTTTATCCATTCATCTGTAGATGACATATGAACTACTTCCAAGATTTAGCGATTATGAATTGTCATGCTATAAACATGAGGATGCATGGATCACCGTGATATGATGTCTTTAACTCCTTTGGGAGGATACCTAGAAGGGGAATAGCTGGGTCAAATGGAATTTCTAGTTTTCATGTTCTGAGGAATCTCCATATGGCTTTCCATGTTGGCTGTACTATTTTACATCCCTACAATGAAGAAGGGTTCCTTTTCCCCCACAGCCTCACCAGCATTTGTTATTATTTGATTTCTTGATGATGGCCAGTCTCTCTGCAGTAAGATGGAATCTTAGTGTTGTTTTAATTTGCATTTCTCTAGTGGCCAGCAATGTTGATTGTTTCTTAATATATCTTTTTTGCCATTTGTACTTCTTCTGTGAAGTGTCTATTCATTTTGCTTGCCCATTTTTTGATTGTGTCTTTTATTTTGAGAGTCTACTTTTTGAGTACTTTATATATTCTATATATTAGCCCTCTGAGGAATAGCTGGCAATTTTCTCCCATTCTGTAAGTGTTGCTTCACTCTGTTGGCTTTTTCTTGCTGTGCAGAAGCATTTCAATTTGATATGATTTCGTTTGTCGACTCTCAGTACTATTTCCTGTTCAGCTAGGGTTTTGTTCAGAAAGCCTTTGCCTATGCCTGTGACTTCAAGAGTTTTACCTATTTTGTCTTCCAGTAGGCTAAGTGTTTCTGTTTTGACATTTATATCCTGATTCATCTTGATTTTAGTTTAGTACATGGCAAGAGATGTGGGTCAAGTTTCAATCTTCTGCATATGGATAGCCAGTGTTCCTAACACCATTTATTACAGAGGCTGTCTCTCCCTTATTAAAGAGGCTGCCTCTCCTTTATTAAAGAGGCTGTATGTTTTTAGCTCTTTATCAAAGACCAAAGGGTTCAATGTACTTGGAGTTGTTTCGAGATCCTCCATTCTGTTCCATTGAACATCATGTTTGTTTTGGGGTCAGTGCCATACTGTTTTTACCACAGTAGCTTTGTAACATAACTTCAAGTATGGGATTGTGATGCCTCCCACTTTGCTCTTATTGTCCAGGATTGCTTTTGCTATTCTGGGTCTCTTCTGGTTCCATATGAATTTTAGGATTGTTTTCTCCAGTTCTGTGAAAAATGCTTTTGGGATATTGATTGAACTCATCTTTAGGAGGTGTGGCCAAAAGAATGGTGAATGCTGCTGTCAAGTGCCATCTGACAGAAAGGCAGGTTCATAAAAGCATGACAGTGTAAAAAAGAAAAAACACCAAAAATCATGACAGTGTGTCCTCCTCCACCTTATTCACCGGATCTGGTGCCATGCAATTTAGGACACAGAAGCAGTTAGAGCAGCCTAACTAAAGACTCCTAGGAAAGAGGACTTCCAAAGTTGCCTCAGAAAGTGGCAAGAATGATGGGATAAGTGTTTGAAGTGAGAAGGAGTGTTGGGGCAGTGGTGGCAATGTATCTTTTACCATCATGAACATTTGATTCCAACACCCATCACGTTTTTAGACCAGCCCTTGTGGGTGATGGGGATTGAAGATGCCTCTTCTGGAACAGGAGCCTCTGACTGGCTGAGCAGGGGACAGAGATGAGGGAGCAGGTGGCTTCACCAGTGTCACAGACTCTCGCAGTTCTTCCTAAGGTTCCATAGATGTCACAAACAAATGGAACTTCATTTGCTTGTAGCTCTTATTTCCAGGAGCACTAGTGGCTCAGCTGGGGACTAGGTCTACACGCTGCCACTTTGGAAGCCTCTGAACTGTCCCTTAACGCTCTTCTTATTATCTATAAACACAGTCACGTTGCTGTTGGGGAAGGGGTGACTAGAAAGCAAAGTGGAGGTAGATAATGACCCAGAGTGGAGAACTGGTGACAGCATGGAGTAACTAGGGAGAAGTTTCTGAAAAGCCATAGCTCAGCTTGGAATGTTTTGATGGCTTGCAGCATTGGTGATGGGAAATTAGCAGGCTGGATGCATGTGGCTAAGCTTGGGGCACAAAACCCTTGTTCAGCACTGAGACTTCCAGGAGGATGGCCACCTCCACCATCTGTCACCCTGAGCACCGCAAATCAAAATGCTGAGAGGCTTCTAGGCCTGGATGGAAGGTCAGCACTGAGGGAACTAAAAGCAGCTGAGTCTTCACTGGAAGCCAAGTAAGCCATGCAGTGCTCTGCAGGAATCGCAATGCCAGCCCCAGCTTGCCCATCCTGGGCATGAGGAAGAGGGATGTGGTGGGGGTGGGTTGGAGGAAGGAGGAAGCCAGGTGCGCAGAGTCTGGGCACCATGACTGGGAGCTGAAGACCGGGGGCTGTGGACACCGCAGGGTCAATAGGGATGAGGTCCCTGCAGATCTCCACTCAGCCAGTGGTGGAACAGTGTACCCAGGGCATGCAGGGGGCATGGCTATATGTGCACCCTTCCCAGAACCCATTCAGGGGCCTGACTCATTACGTGGCCTCTAGTGAGTACATCAGTGAGAAATGAACCTGGTGGATGTGGCTGGGGGTTGCCGGGCACCCCCACTAGTCCACAGGTTTGTCAGAGGTGCCGAGGGACTGTTAACATGCAGGTGGCTGTGACAGATGCTCTAGATAAGGTTCACCCAGTGTGTGAGTTAGACTGACAGGAAAGGATTCTCGAGATGGAAGACATTAAGACTCTTAGGTAGCCCCTTCCTTCCTTACGAGCTGAGGCCAGAGCAAGGCGGCCTCCCACTCCTTCGAATGGGCTGATACTGTGATCCCATGGAGCACCAAGTCCTCCCTCCTAACCTTGAGCCACCGAGGGGCACAGCAGATGTCCCCATGAGAGTTTCATAGATCTGTGTGGTGAGGCATATGCCTCCACCCAGCCAAGGCAAGAGATGGGAGGACTGCCTCCTGAGACTGAGCCAGGACCAGCGATCCAAGGTTGGAGTGTGCCATGGGCTCTGTCTCTGCCTGCACAGAGCCAAGGGTCTGTCACCCTTCACCCTTCGGCCAAGCAGAGTGGCTTCCATGGTGGTGTCCATAGAGGTGAGCACGGCCTGGTGACTTGGGGGAGGAGATGGCATCAAGTCACCCTACAAAAGCCAAGAGTGGAAGGCTGTTTGAGATGGCCCTGTGTGAGTAGTGTCTCCCCTGGGCTAGACGCAGCTCCGTTGCATGGTCTGAGATTCCCAAGCAGGGTGGGAGGTTGCTTTGAGGAGATGGTATCCAGGAGGCAAGAGATGAGCATAGCTACCCAGAGCAGGGAGGCTTTGGGGCCCAGAAAGCGTGGGCCATGGGCAGCATTGGCATCCTGAAGAGCATCCAAGCCAGGCCACCACCTCAGCACCTGTAGCAGGCACCAAGCTAGGAAGCATGAAGATGACAGACCCTCTCCTTCCTTCCAACCCCACCTCCCAATTGTACCTGTGAGGGACTCAGGGTCAAGGAAATCTTAAAGTTAAATGTGGGGACCATGGCAGGGGGGCTGAGCTGAGACTAGGCTTTGTGACTTTAAATTTTATTACTTGAGAATGGCAAGCAGTCCTGAGACCCACCCCTGGGGAGGAGGGATGCCTGTGGATGGTGTAAAAGGGCCCCCAGGAGGAGCAGGGCCAAAGGACAGGGCTCCCTGCCCGGAAATGGGATGCTTGCATCTGCTATGAGCAGGAACTGCTGGAAGAGCTGTCACCAGGTCATTAATGCCTGAGGAGAGGAGCAATGGGACCCAGGGGGGATGCTGGTAATTGCCTAAACTCAAACAGGCATCGAGGGTGGAGTCTGGTTCTGGAAATCCAGGATGGGTTTCTGTGGCCCACAGAGTGGCAGAGGCCACTTACTAAGTGCAGAAGGATAGAACCAGCAGGACTAGGTGGGGACCTCAAGGATGGACACAAAATGCCACATGCTGGGGTGAGGGTGACCACAGAGCCAGCTGCAAGGGGCCCAGGGTCAGGGAGAGTCAGATTTTGGTCTTATGTCATTCACTTGCAAGTTACAGGGAAAGGGAAAATTTAATTTTTCCTGTTTGTTGAGATGGATTATAATTTTCTCCTAAGACCCACAATAACCTAAAAATTAAATGTAGATATTGATTGGCAACGCTGACTGACAATGTGAATTTTTCCTTGTGAACTTTATCCCTCTTCTCTATGAAATATCTTCCGCTGTTGGGATGACTTGCCACACAGGAGTTGTAGGAAGACAGTGGCAGTGACTGACCCCACATCTCTCTCAAGGTCACAGTCTCTAGAAGGCTTCGTTCTGCTGGCACAGATGCAGTGTGACAAAAACACTTCCAGAGGTGTGCATGTCCACCTTTGGGGGTCTCCTTGGAAACCACAAGTAGTCTAAGTGTTCAGAAAATGTAGACCGTATCCTGCTACATTATAAATTATTATTATATTTGTATTAAAGAGCCAAAAGGTAAATTATTCTGTGGGGAAACAGTGACTTGAATTTTGCTGCCTTTCTATTCATCTTGGGAGAGTGGGAGTGGGAACTACACAAGGCTTGGAGTGGAAGGGTTGCATGTAGAAGGCAACATCTTACTTCTCCAACAAGGGAATGGCACCCCCAGTCTGCAGCCCCCACCCCTAAGCTCCAGGGCCTGACAGACAGGCACTGGCTTCCAGCCCAGAAAGGCTCAGCTCCTTTCAAACTGTGTGGAGCAGATGAGCACTTGAGATGCTGCAATATTCTGCTAATTTATTAATGATATTGCCTAGCAGGTGTTGGCATCATTTCTGTCCTGGAGCTTTTCTACAGGAGAAGAGCTTGTTTCCTTCCAAAGTTTATAAGCTTAAAATAAAAAATGAGAGAGTAAATGATTCCTGGGAAGAAGCAAGCCTGCTTCTAGAAGTAAAAGCTTCATGGGAAAGAAGGGCACCTGTCCCTCTCCAGACCAGTCACCTGGGCCTGGGGAAGTCTGTATCTGGGGACAACACAGATTCTGATTTATCCTACAGCTGTGGGTGATTATCTGCTGTGTGTGGGGTGCTGCTAATCCATGGTGGGTCAGATCACCAAGGACCAGGCCTGGGGGGACTTATGCTTTAATAGGGGAGTGAAGAAGTCATAGAGTTTCAAGTTGAGCCACTCAGTATGGACAAGAAGTCTGGGATCCAGAGAGAATAGTCACATGAGACCTCACGGGACCCTTACTGTGTTCCTACATGTGGAGGACTGAAGGGTAAGGGAGCATGGAAGTCCCTCAGCAGGCCATTTGAGACCTGAGGACCAAGAGAAGCACACATCCCACTTACTATGCAGCAAGCACAGTTTCTATGGTCTGTGAGTGTTCACTGACTGAATCCTCATGCTCAGCCATGGAATTGCAGCATGTCACTGGAAAAGAATATAGTCAGAGAGAGTCCATGGCTAGAAGTGGTGGGACCCAGACTGGGATCCAAAATCGGCTTCAAAGTCCTTGGTATATGGAAAAACTCAGGGAGGGCAACAAGCCCAGTAAACTGCTCTTGTCAGTGCCAAGCAGTGAGGAACAGCATGTGCTCCCTTGGTATCTAAGGGCGTGCTAGTTCAGAGTGAGGCTTTGAAGAATGGAGAGAATGTCACTGAGGGCCACAACACAGGCAGGCAAATGAGTGAATGAGTGGATGAATGGGGGCTGTTAGTGAACATTGGATAGGTGGGTAGGTGATGGGTGGGTAGATGGACTGATGAACAGATGGATAGATAGATGCATGGATTTGGTGGATAAATGAATGGTTGTGTAGATGGGTGGATGAATGGAAGATGGATGGAGGATGATAGGTTAGTGAGCTGGTGGGTGGTAGATGGGTGGATGGATGGATGAATGGATGGAGGAGGAATGGCTAGGTTAGTAGATGGGTAGATGGACTGACGTACAGGGATGGATGTATGGATAAATGAATGGATGCGTAGATGGTGTGGGTAGAGGATGGATGAGTGGGTGATGGATAGGTGGAAGGTGGAGGATGGGTGAGTGGGTAGATTGATGGCTGCAGGATGCACGCCTGGATGGCTGGTGGGTAAGTGGATGGGAAGACGGAGGATGGAGGATGGTGGAAGGTGAATGGAAAGATAGACTGAGGAACAGATGCATAAATGGATGGTGGACGGGTGTGTGACTGAGTGAAATGAGTCAGTGCAGGTTACCAGGGAAATGAGAGAGGACAGCTCCTCCCAGCCATGCAGGGTGACTCCACAGGTGAGCCAGGCATGGGCAGCCAAAGATCATAGGTCTCCACTCCCTCCCTCACATAACCTTCAGTTCATTCAGTTCTTACCACCTGGGAGAGAGCAAGTGATGTCTCCTCACTCAACAGATAACTGTGCATATTATTTTATTAATATATTTTACTTTAAGAAACTTGGTTTTGTATGAATCGTTTATGATAAAGACAACAGAGGAGAGCACAAAAGGTAAATATTTCATAGACAGACGTTTGAGACAGGCATGTTGTTTTTTATGAAAATTTTGGAAAAGTAAACACAAGGTCTTAACTGAGGCTTGTGCTTAAGGGTTCTGGCTGTGTTTGATGAGGTCTTAGTGTCTGGGGGTCTAGAGAGGGTGCTCTCCACCACTGGCTGGAGAGGGGGGACTTCCAGATTGGGGGTGCAAAGTGAGCCTTCAGCACAGGGTGACTGGAGAGGAAGAAGGCAGGGCTGTACTAGGAGACAGTAGAGTGGAGTCTAGAGTCTGGCGCTTACTTGGGGACATTTCCTTCCTCTCCTTCTTGATTACAACTCAGAGCTGGGTTTTCCATTGGTAGGGTCATTAGTGGTGGCTTATGGACCCCAAGGAAGGGCCAGGATTTTGAAGCAGGAACTTAGAGGAAGCCTGGGAGGGAAGAGCATCCCAGGTCACTGGAATTAGGGATTCAGGCACACTGGACGCCAGCTCAGAACATGGCCCAGGGCCGTAAGGCGGGGCACCTGGGCACCAGGGTGGACACTGCATCTCTCCAAGGACCCTAAGCAGCAGTGGCAGAGTAGCCTTGTGCATGTCCAGTTCTCCCAGGGCTGCAGCAGCTCACACCCTGGTGGCCTGTGATGGCTTCCTCTCCACCTCTCCTTTTGGCAGAATGCGGAGCCCACTTCAGCCCCATGCTTGGCTGGGTTTGCTCCCCAGAGGGACCCCGATCATGATTGGGGTGCCTCAGACCCCAGCCCTAAGGCCCCAGGACCTCAGTCTGCTAGGTCACATTGGGCAGGAACCTCGGGTCTGACTGTGCAGCCCTGGAGGTTTGGGAGAGGACAATTTTGGTTACCAGGCAACTGCTGATTTCTTGCAACCCACAAGTAAATCGTGCACATGATGAATTCATCAGATAATAGTGTGGCTTCCCCACATCACCATGCACTGACTCAACCCCAAGAGGCACTTTGCAAAGGACTGGGGATCTGAGTCAGACAAGATGCTCCTGGGGATAGTTGGACCGGGAAGCACTGGGAAGGTGGCAGGAGCTCTGCCTGAGCTGGTCCCTTGCTGAGCTCGAGGCACTTGACGCTGGGACATCCTGGACCCAACATGCATCTGAAGGAGGCTCTGTGCAAGTGGCAGTCTGGGCCTCACCCCTGCCCTCTCCGACTCCCTCCACCACTCTCCTAGAGGAAGCAAAGATCACCTAAGTGGTGAGCGATGTCTCTTCCAGGAGAAGCCACAGCTCTGAGGAAAAACGGGATCGGGAAAATAGGATCCGCTGCAGCTATTAGAGGAGGGAGTGGGCAAGTCCTCCTCTGCCCCCAGGGACTGAGCTGATGGGAATGGAAATGGGGCTCCAGCCAGTGACACTGAACTGCACCTGAGCAGGGGGGACCACACTCTGTCAGGGGTGCAGGTCTGGGGAGCCTGCACTTGGCCCTTGAACACTGGCATCCGTGGCTGGGCTTGGTGTGGCATCTGCACTTCCTGCCAGATCCCGAAGGATGGGTTGAGGAGAACCTCACTCCCCACCTGGCTCTGCTGGACACATGGTCCTACCTGGGGCAGCTGGAGCTGGAACTGTTTGCGGATAGCTTAGAGACTATGAGGAGACCCTGGCCATTTATAGCCACAACGAACACATTCACAACCCTTTCTTGCCCCGACTCTGCAGGCTTTTCTTGCAGGCAGGTAGGAGAGGTGGACTCATCCTTCAGCACTTGTCCCTGACCAGCAGATTTATCATAATCCCAGGAGGGAATTGTCATGGTTTGGGTCTGAATATTTCCCCAAAGTCTCATGTGGTCTAGACTTGATCTAGAGTGTGTGAAGCTAGAATTCATTCATGGTGCAATGCTAGGCTCAAGGGCACTAGGATTAAGGGTGTGAGTGCTTCCTGCCCTAAGGAGTCTGAATAAAATAAAGCGGGCACGGAGATACTGATAATTCTCTCTTGTTACCTTTGCTGCCTTGTGCGTACCATGTTGTTTCTGCTTTGCTGTGCCTGTTTGTCAGCCCGGCCTTGGAGTCGGCCGATTATGGATTGGAACTTCTATGAACTGTAACCCTAAATAAACCCCTTCCCCTCTCACTTTGGGTGTTGGGTGTTTTGTCTCAGCAAGAGAGAAAAGTAATGAACGCAGGCATGAACAGCCCTCCTGAAGCTTGAGATACCTGGTGACGAGAGACTCAGCTCAGCGGACATTAGGAAGCAAGGGCCACTACAGGTGAAGGGCTCCACAGTAAATGAGACAAGACCTGGCTCTGGGGGTGTCATCGTCTTGGAGCCATGACAAATGCTGCAGGCAGGCTTAAAAGACAGGCGTCTCAGGGTCCTAGAGGCCGAGAGCCTGAAATCCAGGTGTCCCGGGCTGGTCTCTCCTGGGCCTCTCCTGGGCTTGCAGATGCTGTCTCCCCCTGAGTCCCGGAGTGGTTGTCCCTGTGCATGTGCCGGTCCTGATCTCCTTCTCTGAGAAGGACACCGGCCACGTCGAACTGAGACCACCCTAATCTTAATCCTCATTCTGATCCAGAGGCCTTTGTGAACACCTTAGCTTCAAACACACTCACACTCGGAGGTCTTGGGGCTGAGTGCGTCAGTGTGTTGATTTGGGGGACACTGAGTCACAGGTATCCTTCTGCTGCTTTGCCGTCATTGGTAAGGCCTGCCTGCCCTAGGGAAGGACCGAAGGCCCTGGCCCGTCCACCTGAGATGCTTCTAACCTGGCAACCTCTTCTCTGCCTGCTTCAGCTCAAGACAACGTTCCTTTCCCGGCAACAGGAACCCAGCCCTCTGCCCCACTTCTGCATGCCTGGCTCCCCTCATCTTCCTGCTCTCGGGGCCCCAGAGCTCTGATTATAGCGCAAACCTCAATCACTCCTCTCTCTCCTGCCACACTCTTGCCAGGCGAAGCATCTGTCCTAGACAGAGGGGTGGGCATCTTCACCAAAGCCACGGACACTCATCTGGAGGGCATGCAGGGCCTCACTCTGTCCCTGCTCAAACCCACCAGCACCCTTTGCTCTGGAGCCTATTCTCCCCAGGGCTCCTCTCCCCTGACCCCTGCAAGGTCTGCTGAGCTATAGGGTCAGTGCCCAGTTAGGGGCTGGCAGGGTCATCCAGGGGACACAAGGTAGAGACCCTACTGATGCCATCTTGGAGTGAGAAGCCAGGGACCAGTTCAAGCTGGGGAGACATCTGGGAGCCGGAACCAGCACCTCTCGGCTACCGTCCAACAGGATTCAGAACCCATTGTTCCTGGGAGGATTGGGCATCCACTAACAGAGAAAGGTGGGGCAGCAGGAGGTCAGCGTCTAGGGAAGAGTGTTTAAGGGAACCATGACATCCTGAATCAGGTTCATGCCTGCCTTGTATCACCTGGAGGGTGACCATGTTCCCGGTTGACCTGATCTCAGGAGAAGGTCAGGACACAAGTTTCAGGGTCCAGACTGGGGTATCCAGGACAGACAGGAGTATACTGCTTGGGCTCCAGGTGTGTTAGAGTCCTTGGTGGAAACAAAGCACCACACACAGAGGCTTTAGAATGACAGAATTTACTCACTTACAGGCAGAGGCCCCGGACTCTGGAAGCTCCAGAGGGCCCTCACTCCTCTCTCGGCTCTGGACTCCAGGTTCTGCTGGCTGTGGCCAAGCACTCTGGACTTGGCTTCCCTCTTCACCTGGCTTCTTCCTTCTCAGTCTCCCTCTGTTTCCTGCAGGGACGTTAGCTGTAGGACTTCGGACTCACTGGGGTGGCCAGGGTGAGGGCAACCCAGCTTCTCAAATGATGAACTCCGCAAAGACCCTCTCTCCAAACAAGGTGGCATCATGGTGCTGGGGCTTTGGATGTGGACAGGTCTGTGGGGGGGACATAGTTTGGCTTCTGCCAGGGGGCAGGCGCACCTCAGCCCTTAGTGCAGTGCCACAGCTTGCTCTCACTCTATCTTCCTGTTCCACCGAGCATCTTAGAAACACACCAGGAAGCATGATCAGGGCACATGTGCATGCATGCCCACTCGTGTGGTGCCACCCTCGCTTCATAAGCCTGTGGAAATGGGTTGGAGGCTGTGGGGTGTGGTGAAGACAAGGTATTATGGGCATTCAAGTCAGCCCCTTGATGCTGTGGGGCTTGTTCTAAACCCAAGGTAGCCAGGCTGGGAGGTTGGCTGTTAACAAGGGGAGCACCAATTCTGAGACAGAGCAGCGTCTGTGTGTGATGCACCACCTGACTCGCAGAGCGTCCTGAGGCCTGTTACTACAGCATGGTGCTGTTGAGAGACTGATCCAGAGCTCATGCAGCCAGGACACTCAGTGCAGAGCGGCCGGACCCACACAACGGCGATGATGCAAGGACAAACACAGCCCAGAGCCTGGCGAGGCAAGGGTTGTGTGTGCGCTTCATGTTTGCACAGCCCGTGGCACGTGTCTGTGCCAGAGAACCCCGTGTTGCTGTGAGGAGCCCAGGCTGGTCGGTGTGGACTGTGACGCAAAGCCACACGTCCATGGTGAGGGGCCGAAACAGGGCGTTTAATCCACACAGACGAGGCTGGCGCTTGCTGCCCCCCATGCATGCAGGCTGAGCCCAGCGGTGTCTCTTGTTCCGTGAAGATAGCAGAGGCTGCAGCAACTGTCAGAAGCTGATAAAGACTCAAACTGTGCTCTTGTGGAATGAAAGTGTCTGGGAAAAATAAAAGAGGCTGACCAGGGCCGGCCAGGAAGGGCCCGCTGGTGTAAATAAAAGGCTGGGCAGAAGGCACCCCGCAGAGCTGAGCTGATTCCACCGCGTGGCCTGCTGGCTGCACCTCCCGGGATCGGAACAGCCGCTCCTCTCCCCACATGATGACACTGTTTGATCAAATTTTATCACAGTGACAACCAATGGAGGCTTGTAAAACCTACAGCTCAGATGATTTATAATCTGTGATTCTACCCCGCCCTCCCTACTTATGTCTGAAGCAGCTGGTTGCATGGAAACCCAGCTTGGCTCCTAGACTCCCCCACAGTGGGGACAGCAGTCAGCAGAGATGCACCTCAGGGCAGACCTGGGAGGCCACTGGTGCCTAGGTGCCAGGGCGAAGGGGCCCCAGCGGTGAGGGCCATTGGGAGACACACCCAGCGGCTTTCGACTTGTGCCACCAGAGACCGCCCAAGCTATTAAGGTGCCCTACGGGCCAGGGCTGGGATCCTGGTCTGGATGAGAAGGTCCTGGTGACTCCTGTGGAGGAGCCGAGGTGCTAAAGACTAGAGGATACCCTGGCAGCAGCTCTTTCCCCCAGGTGCTGCTGCAGGGTGTGCTGGTCTGGAGTAGCCAGGAAGAGAGACAGTCCCTGGGCTGCACAGCATTGGCCAGCACACAGGTGGCTCTGTAGCTAGATGTCCATCCCAGGGCTGCAGGAGATGTGGACAAGTCAGTTTGGGCCTGGAGTACAGAGAGTGGCTGAGCTTCTGGAAGGACTCAGAGCCAACATGGCCCAAGAACTGGAGTCCTCCTCGCCCTCCAACCACTGGCACCAGACAAGGGACACAGGACCAGGCTGGCCCTGGGGAGCCCAAAGTAAACCCAGGGATGACAGAGCAAAGGGTCTCCAGCTATGCATGGCCACAGGGACAAGGTGCTCGGGCTCTCAGTGGTCCTGTCCCTGTGCTCAGGCCAAATCCCAGGTGAGACAACCTTCAACCTCAGCCCAAGAGCAGGAGGAGACGTTCAGTCCCTTGGGGTCTGGTGGGCTGGGGCGTTTTTTGGTAGAGTTTTAGGCAATGATGCAGCTTCTGGCACACAGGTTGCAGGGATCTCTCTCCCTCTCTCTCTCTCTCTCGTTCAGGTCGTGAAAATCAGAAAGGGAGGAGAGCTTGGAGTTGTGAAGCAGGCAGGGCATGGGTTAAAACCCAGTGATGCTGCATAAAGTGCAGTTTCTTGGACCCCATGGGTGGTGTGGCATCTGGATCCAAGGCGGTGACACGGGCAGCAGGTGACACCAGAGGGCTTGACCTGCCGTCTGACCTCCAGGTCCATCAGAGCAGCTGAATCACTCACGGGCTGGGCATCACCCAGCGCCCAGAAACAGCAGTGCCATGCATTGTTCACTGCTTCTATTTTGAAGTTATTCATGATATATTTTGTGACAATGTTAATTCAGGACACAACAGATCAAAAGCAAAGCTATAAAAGGGAGAACAGTGATTATTTAACACTGATGGAAGACAAAGATCTATATTTGAGAAAAGTAAAAATTTATACAGCGCATCATAAAGCTTCCAGATACTGTACACAGAACCACTACAAAAACCACTTGGAGAAAGAAAAGTAAATGAGATTGTAGGCCAAGCCCTTGGTACACCTCTCCACTGGAGAGGCGGTAAATGAGTGTAACCTATCCCTGGACAGTTCTACAATGCGTGTGATGGATCATGCACACACCCTTGTGCACACCCACAGTGGAATGCTGCACAATCACAGTCAACTGGTTAAACACCGACCAGCAACTCTCAGGAATTTATCTACACCAGGAGTCAAAGGCAATGTCAAGGAATCCTCCAGACTCACATTGAACGTCATATTTGTCTAACAGTAAAATAAACCAGGCATTCAGAAGCACAAAACTTGAACACAGAGCTCCACCACCTGGGCTATGACCCATCAAGGGAGTCTCCTGGCTGTTGCCGCTGTGGGAATCCAGACAAGAGAACACTTTGAAGGTCACCCAACATCAGGAAGACGCCTTGGCCCTGTGCTGCTGAGGCTGAGATGCCAGCCTGATTCTGAAGGCAGTCTGGAGTGGAGCCTGGTATTTCTGCAAGGAGGGTTCTGGGAGTGGGGGGCGAATGTTATGGGGAGGAGGCAGGGATCTCAGTGCAGGGGTCTCTCCAACCACACTGAAGGTCCCCTCAGTCCCAGGCCCACATCCCCAGGCCTCCACCCCCAGCAGCCCAGTGACACATTGCTGGGTTTTTCAGCCCCAACTTTTCCTCCCTAAGAGAATCTTGTCTCTTTGGATTCTCTTTGGATTTTTCAAGATGCTACATTTATACCTGGCACCCATTGGTTTTCTTATAATTAGTAGCTCATTAACACCCCCTCCAGATATGATCGTGAGCCCCATGACAGCAAGAGCTCAGGTCTGCACACTTCAGGGTGCCTGGGTCCACCCTGTCCTCCAGGTGCATCCTTCCCTGTCTGAGTGAGGGAACATAGCCTGAGGTGGGCCCAGGATTCCCCCAGAGGAGCAGCCCCAGGCCCTGTGCACCAGGAGCAGGACAGAGACTTCAGGATCTGACTTCCAGGGATTCTCAACCCAGGCCTGCCAGAAAGTACTGCCAGGAAACTGCAGCCCAAAGACCCAGCCACAATCGAGGGAGTCTTTTAAAATTTTTCTTGGAAAACTATTATTGATATTGAGAAACCCATTGTCCACAGCAAGTCTTTCTCACAGATGCCCATCCCTGGCTTGAGTACAGGCACCTGGTGGCTATAACATGATTGATGGACACTTGGGATGGCTGCATTGTCCACCTGGGTGGAACAGAGGGTCAAGGATGCCACCATCAGCAGAGCACTCCACCAGCCAGGAGCTACCCCCATGGGTCAGGGACCGTACCAAATCTTGGGCTGTGAATAGGTTTAGGTGCCTCCTCCCAGGGGTAGGTAGGGGTCAGAGCCCTCTCCCACCCTGATGGGAAGGCCACCCTGAAATTTAGTCAGGCAGGAAATGGAGTCATCGGTGCTGAGACTGACAGTTCCGCCTGGTGCCTGGGTCTGCACCTGCCCGGTGGGTGGGTGGCAGCGTGTACCACCTCACCAGGGGATAGGGGCCCTGCTGCCATAGACTCGGGAAGGAGGCTCAGTGCCACTCACGCAGCCCACTCTGCCGTCTCCACTCCAGCTCGTCCGTGTCCTTGGGACACTGGGCTGCATCCGTGAGATACATGAGAAGCCGTCACCCCTCGTTTGTCTTGTTTTGTGTTTTATTTAAAGATAATACAGGGCTGAGGGACGTGCAGTTGCACCTGTCCCTCCCATGGCTGCTCCCACTCAGCCCTGAGAAAGAGCCTTCCACAGAGATGGCAGGGGCTCAGATCAGTGCCCCAAGGACCTGGGATCAGGAGGAGGAGGAGTGCCAATGGGGGGAGGATTCCAGGCCCAGAGTCCCCGGAGCTCCCAGCGGCTTCTGTGGCCCAAGCGTGTGAGAGCCATGAGACTCGCTCATGGCTCCCCAGGCAGCAAAGGACCCTGCCATAGAGCACAGACCCTGACGGGTCCCTAGGAGTCGGGGGATCAGCACCGTGCTGGCCTTTCTATTTCAGAGTGGCAGCTTCCAGAAGAATCATCTGCCAGATGCTGCAGATGGGTATTGCAAGCGTGTGCAGGTGCACAAACGCAGGTTCAGCCTGAGCTCTGAGATCCTGTTGCTCTGTCCTGCATCCACTGTGTCTTATGTGTCATTCTGTTGTTTTTCTACCCCTTCCTTTTCCTCCTGTCTTCTCTTCTTTTTTTCTTAGTCTTTCAAAACTTTCCTTTAGTTTTGATTATACCAAAATCTCAAATATATTTTCACTTGCTGTGTGATAAGCCACTGACATAACTTTTTAAGTTAAAACCAAGCCCAGGCTGGGCTGTGAACATCTCCTGGCTGCTCTGTGTCCTTGCTTGTAACTCATTCTGGACCCAGAGCCCAGGTAACCCTGTTCCTCCCAACCCCCAAGGACTCAGCTGCTTCTTCTGGGTCCTTGCTGCTTCTTGCAGGGACAGCACCATTATGTAACCACATGTGTTTATGGGACTTGTCTCTCTTTAAGTGTCTTTCAGTGGACAGATATGAGAAATGCATTTTTAAAGAAGCTCAATCTCATGTGATTCCTCCAATTTAAAGCTAACACCAAAGAATTCTTCCTTCATTTATCCCATCTCAGGGGCAATCTCATTCCTAACTGACTCTTGCCAGGTGGATTTAGATATTTGCTGTTTTGCAATCACAAATTTGTTTCAGATTTATAGCAAAATACCACTAGCAACACCATTACACCAGGTAAAAATCTAAAAATTAACATTCATTGTCAGCTTCTTAATGTCCTCAGAATATATTCTTCAAGTTTCACCTAATTAGGAAGCTGCTTTTGTAATTTACTGGAATGAGTTATTTTCTCTGATCTCTATGTTACCCTCTCTACTCACACACAAGGCTTCATCTGTTTTGTTTATCTTAGTTTTGGGTTTGCTCGACTTTGTTTTCTGTTTCAAATTCCGCCACCGTTCTACATCACTTTCCTACCTCTCCACCCTGCCTTCCTCCTCCACCCACTTCTGCAGGTGACCACTGCTGGTCACCTTGGACAACGCTCCTGGGTTCTTTTGCGCAGATCTGAGTGGTTGTAAGTATGAGGACAGAGAGCTCAAATCTAGTCCCGCATCCCGCAGTCCTCCTGAGGGATGGGCACTGGGCTAAAAGCATTCACAAGAGCAAAGTGTGCAAGGGAGAATCTCACCTTTGCTGTGGGTGATTGCTTTGGAATGAGAGGTGGCTATGGCTTGTCCCCTCCACAGCCTACTGAGAAGCCCTCTGAGGAGCTCTGTGGGTGAATTGGAGGCACATGACAGCATATGACCCAACCCTGTGTTCCTAGACACAGAAAAAGGCAGGAGAGAAACTGACAGGGTGGAAGGATGGGAGGGTGTGTCTGGGAGATGCAGATTCACCCAGAGAGCCAGAGGGGACTGGCTGTCCTAAGGACTTCTGGGGAGTGGGAGCAGGGCAGGGGACCTTGGAAAGCTGTCCAACCTCGTGAGCATGGGTGACCATGGCAGCCTGGATCCTAGGCAGCCTGTGGCTCAGGGAGGTAGTGAGGGTGGCTGTGGCTGTGTGTCGACCTAGCTCAGTGGTGGCCAGTGCTGCACAGTCCTGGTCGGTGGCTGTCTGTCGGGGACATGTCCTAGCCCACACCGCGTACAATCCATTGCCATCTTTGCTCTTTCCTCTCTATTTTTATTATTCCAGGAACCTCTGTCCTTCACGTGAAGCTTCGTAGAATCTGTTTCTGGAAGGACCAGAGGTGTAATAATCAAGAGTGTGCACCTGCAGTTAGCCTGCAGGATGGATGGCTGGGTGCTATGACCCCCAGACACCAGGTGGAAGGTGCTGCCCCGTCCCAGGCCTGCAGGGTCCATGCTGTTGGGCACCTGCTCAGGGTCAGGGTCAGGGTGTACTTGGGGCTCAGGGCACAGAAGAAAGCTGTTTCAGATTGACTCTGCTGACTTACGTCTTGCATATGTGTCTTCTCAGACTTCCCTGAGTCACAGGATACATACAAAAGAGGATTATCTTACTCATGACTGAACATAAGCCAGAGGGCCAGTGACTGGAGGGGCTTGTTTTGTCTCATTCAATAATAACAAATTTGAACCCAAGTCCTTCACCGAGCTACATTCCTACCCCTGTTTTATTTTTCACTTTGAGACAGGGTCTTGCTGAGTCAGTAAGTAGCCCAGGCTGGGCTTGAATGTGCAATTCTCCTGCCTCAGCCTCCCAGAGTGCTTGGATTGCAGATATGTGCCATTATCCCCAGCTCAGAGATCTCTGTGTTTGAAGCTGTGACCTCTCAGTGAGGCTGGAGGCATTGATATTTAAATAAGACCCAAAAGGGGAAGGCCCTGGCCCAAGAAGGACTCAGATCAAGGAAGCTACAAAGACTCCCAAGCTCATAGGGCAGAGCACCTTCAGTCATCAGGTGCCCTTCCCTTTCCAATAGAAAAGCCAGGGACCTTCCCTCCCCTCCCCTCTTGGCTCTGGGCCCAGGCTACAGCCAGAGGAGGAAGAGTGAGCAGAAACTGGCTGCAGGGTCCAGGACAGAAGATCTAACTGTGTCATTCTGGGAGAATGGGGTTTGGCCTAGAGAGGCCAGAGAGAGTCCACAGGCAGTTGCATGCTGCATGTGCCATCCTGGGTCCTGCTGTGTCTTAGGAGCACCCCAGTCAGCTCTGAGGACCCCTGAGCCTGGGGCTGTATATGCCAGGGCCCTCCACATAGGGTACAGTAGGGCTGAGTGCCCAGGTGGAAGGGACCCCAGGAACATCAGCAGGAAGAACGAGTCCAAATTGCAGTGACAGGGAGTTGTAGCTGGCTCACCCTGGACAAGACAGGGGGTGCCAGCATTGTTCCTGGTCAACTGTCCTTGCCTGCCTGGCCTGAAGCCCAGTGGGGTCTGTCAGCTGCTGTGCACTGGACACGGAAGCTGACAGACGTGGTGACTTAAGAACCAGCCATGACCCTCTCACCAGGGAAGCTGGTCAGGGCTTCCTGGGCCTGCAGCCAGGCCTTTAGAGGTCTCACTCCTGTGGTGACCTAGGCCCTGGGACCTCCCTGTGCCTCCTTTCTCAGTGCCTCTGCCCTGGTCCCACCCGGCACAGCCCACCTCTCAGCTGTGCTCTGGGGCAGTGGTGTCCCCTCTTCCCTTCCCTCCACCCCATCTTTCCCTTTGCTACCAAGATGAGTTCCAGGACATCACTTCCATCTCTCAGTGACATATTTTCCTGAACATAGGTCTCTCTCTCCCTGGACGAAACCTTGGTGCACTTGATAAAATGACAGTATTTCCCACAGAGCTCCTGGTCACTGGTGTGGTCGGATGTGGATCCTACCTCACCAGCGCTAACCCAGCCCTGTGTGACTGCCTGCTGCCAGTGTGGTCAGTGGGTCACAGGCCAGATCCACATAGGCTGCTGAGCCCAGACCAGGACCCACCACAGGACACCCAGCCCTGCTGGGTGGGGAAGGGGTGACTAGACCCCTCGGCTGCTGGGCTCCACCTTTCACCTGTAATTAGACACAGGCACCGGCAGGGTCAGATCTCCTTGGCTTCCTGGGTGCTAGGTGCAAACTAGTGTTTATTTATGTTTTGCTTCCTAAATCTCCCTTTCTTTCCCTAGGAGCTGAGCTTCCTCTAACTGATTGGGTGTGGTTTCGATGTTGAGTGAGTGCCTTCTTTTACAGGGGTCTTCTAGATGTCACCTTTTCTTTCCCATACTCTATCATCCACATAATTATTATCTCCTTTTCTTAGTTGACTCTGGAAAAAATAATTAGTCACCATGTTCTATAGCTTCTCTCTCTGGGAGGAGCCCATGGTTTACATCCCTCTCTCCACCTTCACATTCCTCACTGGCTGTGGTTTAGGTGGGTCCTAGAGCTCCCTCCATTCAGACATGCATCACTCATGTATAGACCCACAAGCTTATCTACCCATCTATCCATTTATCCATCCATCCATCCATTTATCCATCCATTTATCCATCCATCCATCCATGCATCTATCCATCCATCCCTCATTCATGCTGCAACATATCTTTGTCCATCCATCCATCAGCTACCCATCCAAGCATTCATGCATGTATATATCCATCCATCCACCCAACATAAATTCATTTATCCATCTCTTCATCCATCCATTCATTCACTCATCCATCTTTACATCCATTCTTTCATTCATCCACCCAATCCATGCATCCATTCATCTGCACAACCATTCATCCCTCCAGGTACATTTACCATCCATTCATGCATGCATACATAACATTCATTTATCCACCCATTTATCCACTCATCCACTTTACATCTATCTTTCCATTCTTTCCACCCATCCATACACACAAACACTCTCCCTACAATCCATTTGTGAGTACATACATCTCTCCATTATCCATTCATCCACCCATCTCTCCTTCAGACCCTGGTGCACAGCCACACTCGTGAGGCTCCAGGGGGCTGAGCAGTTGGCACATGCCTAAGGACACTGCTGAGCAGATTCTCACAGACTCATTGGAGGGGGCCTGGGACATGTGAGTGGGGCATTTTTCCTAGTGTTCATCATGAGGTGACATCTGTTTCTGTGGGTACAAACAGTCTGGATCCTGGTCCACCATGTGGGATCAGCCTCCTGATCTCAGACTCCCTCTGGAACACCAGCCTGCTCACTCTTCTCCAAGTGGCTGTCACCTGAGGACCATCCCATCTAGGCTTGGTGAATCTCCATGGTGTGGAACTGGTCATTGGCTGCCATCTTGTCTTAACATTTTCAGTACCCAGAAGAGTCTCAAGGTCTCCGTCAGCCAGGGCTGCCTTGTGGAATGGTATGGACCAGGCAGCTCAAACAATAGACATTTATTTCTCAAAGTTCTAGAGGCCAGAAGTCCCAGATTGAGGTCTGTTTGGGGGAGGATTCCTTTCCTGGCTTGTAGATGGCTTCATCTTGTCAGTGTGTCCTCCCCTGGCAGACTGGAGAGCAAGCAAGCCTCTGGTCTTCTTGCAAGGACATGAGCCCCATCCTCACAATCCCATCCAAACCCAGTTATCTCCCAGGGGCACCATCTCCAAACATAGTAACACTGGATTTTGAGCTTCAGTGTCTGGACTCTGGGGATAGAATTTTGCCCATAGCACCACACAAGGCTCTGTTGAATGGAGAAGCTGTTCAGGTTTCTTGGGTGATGCTGAACCTCCAGGGTCGAGTGGCTTTCTGCCCCCACCGCCACTCCACTAGGGTGAGCTCCCCTACTTTCTCAGAGCCACATGGCACAGCACCTAAGATAAAACTACGGCCAAGGCTGTGTTTGAGAATGAGGTGACCCACGGGCAAGTCCTCTGACCCAGCCATGAGTTTCAGCAAGGTAGAGATGGAGGTGGCCTCTGCCGGCCTGGACTCCTCTTCCTGTCCTTACTGCCATGAACGCTGTTGAGGTGACCTCTCCGGGAGCCAGGCTGCCACTGTCCCTCTCCACCGGCTCTGTCATCCTCTGAACTCTGCTCTCCTCCCATGCCTGTGTTTGTCAACTCCCCATGCAGTGAGGAAGAGAGGACAACTCCTGGCTTGGGCCTGT
Organism: Heterocephalus glaber; assembly: GCF_053883595.1. Taxonomy (NCBI): domain Eukaryota; kingdom Metazoa; phylum Chordata; class Mammalia; order Rodentia; family Bathyergidae; genus Heterocephalus; species Heterocephalus glaber. Next base: position 1,391,060 of record NW_028258297.1, read on the forward strand.
GTCCGAGTCTCTCCTGTTTGTCTTGTCTTAGGGCTGCTCAGAACTATGTGGGCGCCATGGGCCTCCCCAGGGCTTCTCAGCAGGATCACGGTGGCCCTCCGTGCACTGTGAGCAGGGGAATAAAGGACTGGGCCCCGGCACTTCCCTGAGGAAAGTGTGCAAAATAAGTGTGGTGGGGACGTGCTGTTCCTCCCTGGGGAAGAAGTGGGCCCAGGAGTTTGCTTCGGGGAGCGTGTCCTCTTCCTGACACGCTCCTGCCATGCTGCGCTTCACGGGAACCTGAGTCTTACGCTGTCTCTTTTCGGGGAGCAGAGTCAGGACCTCTGGCATCTCTGATTTTGTTGCTTGATGCCAAGAACAAATGTTGACCAGAGCAAGTCTTCCTTCAAAGCGATCCTCCAGGGCTCTCTCTTCTCGAAGATTTTCCCTGCTCCATAGCTCTTCCTCTTTAATCTGCCGCTTTGCTGGAGAAGACAAAGAAGAGAGCTCTAACTGTTTTCTGGCTTTGAGGCAGCAGGGAATGATGTGGACCAGACCCTTGGCCACGGGGAGGGCAGGCACACTGGTGGTGCGTAGGCTTAGCCAGTGCTTGCTCCTGTCCCGCTATGTGGGTGCTGGTGCCACACCAAGGAAGGGAAATCATGCGTCTGAGCCATGGGCTTCGGAGAGCCTGAGCTGGGCTCAGAGGTCCCAGCTGGGGACTCCAAGTATCCCTGTCTTGGTCACTTTCCCATTGCTGGGACACAATACCAGACATTGACTATTTATTTATTTATTTATTTGGGTACCGGGAATGGAACTTCAGGACCTTCAGCTTGTGAGGCAGGTGCCAGAACCACTAAATCCCAGGCCCCAGACATTGGCAATTTAAAGGAGGAGAGGTTTATTCAGGCTCATGTTTACAGCCACGGTCGGCTTGACACAGTGTCCAATGGGTTCCTGAGAAGTAGATTCCAGATCCTTGTGTGCATTTATCATAGACAGGTATAAGGTAGAAATATTATAGACAGTCAGATAGAGCTGGACCCTCAAGAGAGGCAGCACAAGAGATGACAACACATTACAACTGTGGCCAGAGATGCATCTGTTAGAGACCAGGCCTCAAAATAAAGACAAAATGACCAGGCCTGGTCCTTCCCCAAAGGACAAGATAAGTGGTAACACCTGGCCTAATGAAGTTGACACAGACATCAGTCACCCTGTGGGTGACCAAGACCTCTGAACCCATCATTTTCTTTCCATGCACACTTATTATGTGACTTGTTACCTCATTGGATCACTATCACCTAAGCAATTATACTTTCAACCTTATTGGTTGTTCATAGCTTTATCCCACATTATACCCATGTGGTTTTTGCTCTATAAAACTTCCCCTGAAAAGTGGGGTCCTTAGCTACCCATTCCCCATTTGGGACCCCTCCTGCCCCTCAGGAGCTAATCTCTCAATAAACATTTCCTACTCTTAACCTCTGTTGCTCCTATAATTAATTCTTTGATTTGAGAGAACACAAACTTGGTGTAGTGGACATCTAACAGATTGGGAATTATAATATTTCCCTTATATCATTTGGAGATCTCTTCTATATCATCCCTGTATTACACTGAGCAAAGAATTGCAAGTATACATCCATAATAAAGAAAAAGCAGCTGAGAGCCCTCCAGCTTGCTAAGCCACCGTCTGTGACTTCTACTGGCTGTACCCTGCTTGGGAAGGACTCTGGGAGACCCTGAAGCCATGCAATGGAGGCAGCAACCTTTGAGGATGTGGCTGTGAATTTCACCATGGAGGAGTGAGTTTTGCTGAATACATCGCAAAAGAAGCTCTACAGAGATGTGATGAGTGAAAATTTTAGGAACCTGGCTGCTATAGGAGGAGCCTGAGATAACCAGGAAGTTGAAGAAGAGTACAAAAGTTACTGGAGTAATCTAAGAAATGAAGGTTGGAGTCAATATGAAGAAATATCCCTTTGGACTAATGTGGACATGAAACAAGCTGGTTTAAAAACAACTGAAAGAATCGAGTGGAACACGCTGAATCAGCCCGCTGCAGACAGGCAGGTCTGCGGACGCCCTACCGAGGTCGTGAGTCACGCGGAACACGCCGTATCAGCCCCGGCAGGCAGCAATCCACTGGACACCGCCTCCCCCCCCCCCCCCCCTCGTACAGCCACCTGGTTCCACACTACAAAGACGCAGAGGACACCGGACCACCAGACCACAGTACTGGGTAAGTTGGAGTCATCTTCACCTCCCATTGGGACTGGGACTATCTTCAGGGGAAGGGCAGCTGGAACCTGCAGTACAACTCTGCAGAGTTCAACCCTACAGGAGGACAGGGAGCTCAACTTGGGACTTGCAGCCAGAAATCTGCCTGAATCTCACGGGTCTGCGACTAGCTTGCTGAGACTCATTGACTTATATCTGCACACTGCTACCCACGTTGTCTGTTGTGACAGCAGAGACATACCCTGAAAGAGACCCTTCATCTTCATGGTTATTTTTTATTCCCCAAATTAGTTTTATTATTTTGGTTTTTTTCTCTTTTCTATTCTTTTGCTCCTCTTATCTTTAATTTTTTCCCTACTCTTTGCAAATATTTGTTTTTCTCTCCTTTTTTCCTTTCCTTTTCTTTTTTCTTTTCTCTTTCCTTTCTCTCTCTCTTACACTCACTCTCTTGCTCTCCCACATTGTTCATCTTCCCTTTTTGTCCCTGTTTTGGTCCTCATCCAGAGTCTCCTAGTATTCTCTTTTTCCTTCTCACCTGTGTCCTCTGGCCACACCACTAACCTTCCCCTATCCTTCTTCCCATCTGTCCCTCCCTCCCCAACCCCTTCTAACTCCCCATCCCAAAGGGTAAAGTTGTTATATTGAAGAGTTTATTCACTATATATTGGGTTGGTCCTCGATCTTGATTTAATTCACACAGCTAAAGGTGATCGATTAATAACTACCACAAAATGTCATTTTTGAAGATGTACTTGATGCAATGGTATTGCTGATTGTATCACTTGGGCTAAGGTGTGGGTATTGATCTAGTCAATGAACCTTCCCAGTATAAGGAAAATGAGACAGCCTTAGAGTCATCAGAGACTCAAAACTTAAAGACCAGCTATACCTGGAAGGCACCTCTGAGAAGCAATCATTCCATAAGGGTTCTAATTACAAGCAACAAAGATACCTACAATAAGCAATTTCAAACTATCAACCCAGGAGTTAAACCAAGGACAGTACCAAAAACAAAAAAGAGAAGACATTTAAGCAAGGCATAAACTCAGACTTCCACCCCACCAAGGCTAAATCCTGGGGGAAATGAGATGGAAAACTCCCATAACCAACCACCTGGATACCCTGAACTGATAGCACAGGAAGTAACAAAACAGATGAATGAGGCTCTAGAAAAATTCAAAGCAGAAATAATCTCCCAGATATCTACAGAGATGGTGAGCAGAGTGAAAGACATGATTAGAGGATCTAGAACAGAAACAGATTAAAAAAATAGATGAACTCAGAAACATACTGGAAGCCATGAATACCCAGCATATGAAAGAAATGGAAACCATGATCGCCCAACATAAGAAAGAAATGGAATCCATGAAACAGATTCAAACAGATATTCAGGAGATCAAAAACTCCATTGAAAGTATCCACAGCCAATTAAGGGAATCTGAAGACAGAATATCAGATATAGAAGACAGAATCATGGTTAGAGACCACAAAAACAGAGATTTCTTGACAAAGGAGCCAACCACCATCATTGGAGGAAAGATAGCCTATTTAATAAATGGTGTTGGAAAAACTGGATTTCAACCTGCCAAAGATTAAAACTAGACCCATACCTATCACCATGCACTAAACTAAGATCAAAGTGGATTAAAGAGCTAAATATTAAAACAGAAACACTAAACTTGCTGGAAGATAAGTTAGGTAGAACTCTTGAAGACATTGGCATAGGAAAAGACTTCATGAACAAAACCTCAGCAGCATGGGAATTAGCAGAAAGAATCAGCAACTGGGATCTCATCTTATTAAAAAGCTTCTGCACTGCAAAAGAAACCACCAACAGAGCTAAGAGACAACCTACAATATGGGAAAAAAATTTTAGCAGCTGTACCTCAGACAAAGGACTACTATCTAGAATATATAAAGAATTGAAAAATGGGGCCAGGGATTTAGCTCAGTGGTTTCACGCCCTGCTGCGCAAGCGCAAGGACCCAAGTTTGATCCCTAGTACCAAAAAAAAAAAAAAAAAAAAAAAAGATGAAAAAAATCAGACCCCCCCAAATTCAAAGACCCAATTCAAAAATGGGCATCTGAAATGAACAGACATTTCTCAGACAAGGAAGTAAAAGCAGCAAACAAATATATGAAAAAATGTTCAATATCACTCGTCATTCAAGAGATGCAGATGAAAACAACCCTGAGATTCCACCTCACCCCAGAAAGAATGGCTGCTATCATGAAATCAACAAATAACAAATGCTGGCGGGGGTGTGGGGAGAAAGGAACCCTTCTCCATTGCTGGTGGGAGTGCAGACTGGTGCAACCACTGTGGAAGTCAGAATGGAGATACCTCAAAGAACTAGGACTAGAGGTCCCATATGACTCAGCTATTCCCCTGCTGGGTATCTTCCCAAAAGAATTAAAAGAATCATACCACAGTGATATATGTGCACCCATGTTCATAATGGCACAGTTTGTAATAGTTAAAGCTTGGAAACAGCCCAAGTGCCCATCAACTGGAAACTGGATAAAGAAAATGTGTTTCTTTTTTAATCAAATGGAGTACTACTCAGCCATAAAGAATGGAAAACTAGAGTCATTTAAAGCTAAATGGATGCATATCGAGGCCATACTCTTAAGTGAAATAAATAGGACACACATGTGTAAATACCGAATAGTTTCACTAGTGTAAGAAACTGATAGTGTAAATAAGGGTTAAAATGATTAAAATGAATAATTGATAATTTGAAATAGGAAAAAAGGTCCAAAGACAAAGGAGTGAAGGGAGGGGAAGGGGAAAGGAAAAGAGGGAAAGAAAAACTATGAGAAAAGAGAAAAAATGGAAATGAAATCTATGTAAATAGGGAAGGGTGGAGGGGGTGAAGGGAGCACAGGTAATGGGGAAAAAATAAGAACCAAGATACATCATGTACAGGTACAAACACCCAGTGAAAAATGTAAACGAACTGTATACCTAAAATGTACCAATAAAATCTACCAATAAAATTAATTCAAAAAAATAAATAAATAAAAACAACTGAAAGCCTTGCTGGCAGAAAGCCCCTAAATGTGCATTTGTCACTAAATGTGCCCACCACAGCTCACTCTGGACTGAAGACACATGAGTACTTGGGATTGGAAGAGAAACTGTATAAATGTAATGAAGATGGAAGAACTTAGGGTGATTTCCAGTCCTTTCAGAGGGATGCAAAGACAAAGACTGTAGAGAAACCCTATGAACATGATCAGTGTGGGAAATCCTACTCTGATCTTGGTGAAAGTATTCACCTTAGACAGAAGACCTTTGTATGTAAGAAATTGAAAGCCTCCAGCATATCCAGTGATGTTCAGATCCATGAAAGAAATTACAATGAGGAGAAACCCTATGTATGTAAGCAATGTGGGAAAGCTTTTATTAAACAAACTTGTTATAAAACACATGAAAGAATTCACACTGGGGAGAAACCCTATGTATGTAAGCAATGTGGGAAAGCTTTTAGTTCAAAAGATTATTGTAAAATACATGAAAGAATTCACACTGAGGAGAAACCCTATGTATGTAAGCAATGTGGAAAAGCTTTTAATACACAGTTATCATAAAAGTCATGAAAGAAATCATAGTAGGGAAAAACCCTACGTATGTAAGCAATGTGGGAAAACTTTTACTACACAAACTTGTAAAATATATGAAAGAATTCACATGGGGGAGAAACCCTATGTATGTAAGTAGTGTGGGAAAGCTTTCCTCAGGCCAAGTAAATGTCAAAGATATGAAAGAATTCACACAGGGAAGAAACCCTATGTATATAAGCAATGTGGAAAAGCTTTTTAACACAGCTACTGCTTGTAAAATACATGAAATAACTCACACTCGGCATCAATTCTATATATGTAAGCAATGTGGGAAAGCTTCCAGCATTCATGGTGATTCACAAAGATGCAAAAGGACTCACAACAAGGAGAAACCATATGTATGTAAGTTGAGCCAGGGATTTAGCTCAGTGGTTCTAGCGCCTGCCTCGCAAACACAAGGTCCCCAGTTCAATCCCTGGTACGAGAAAAAAAAGCAATCACCGTATGTATGTAAGCAATGTGGGAGAGCTTTCAGTATGCACATGTATTGTCAAATACATGAAAGAAGTGTAACTGGGGAGAAACTATGTATGTAAGCCTATTGTGAAAATCCTGTGAAAATTTCTCATGTAGTGGAGACCTGTAGGAGTAATTAATTTTAAAAAGCTTAATGTCAGTATTTCTCCATAAAATTTCCAGAAAATACAGTTCCAGATAGAGATATCCTAAAGTATATGTATTATGTATTTTTCAGCAAATCACTCGGTAAATCACCTAAATATCTGGATTATATATCTGTAGTGTTTAGAAATATTGAGTTGACATAATTAGATATTTTTGTGTACCTTTGAGCTTAAGCATGGTGAAATGAACTTTTTACTGTCAAGTAGAGTTAGTATTTATATAATTTTTGTATACTCTACAATTAAGAGGTTTAGGTCACTAAAAAACTTAATTTTGTTAGTTGCTTTTTGTTAATTGTTGGGATTTTGGCATTACCTTTGTTTTAAATTTTTGGTGTGTACACTCTGTATTCTGTGTAACAAGATATTTTTGAACTTGATGCCATATTTTATGTTGATATATATTTTCAGAGACTTTCTAACATGTGTTTTGATTTTTGGTTCTTTTTGTACCAGGGACCAAACTCAGGACCTCACACTTGCCAGGCAGGCTCAATGCCACTGCGTTAAATCCCTGGGCCTGAATATGTGTTTCGGACAGTTAATTTCACACAACTTGTAGATTAGCATGTTGTATTTCTCATATTGTGACAAGATACCTGCTTGTATCCCAACATTGTATATTATATCATGTACATAATTTTGGCTATTTTTTTAGGGCCATTGTTATCATTTACATAAAATTTTGTTTTACCATCAAAAAGAAAAAGAAAAAGCAGCTGTGTTTATTGAAGTTAACAGGGAAGGTGAACTGAGAATAAGTAGGTAGCATGAATGGGGAAGGAAGCAGTGCCTGGGCAGCCAGAGAACAGGAAGAAGATGAAGAAGAGGGAGGACAAGGAGGAGGAGGAGGAGGAGGAGGAGGGGGAAAAGGAAAAGGAGGAGGAGGAGAAAGTAGATTTAAGTAGATTTTTGGATCTCAAAGATTTGCATCCCATTCAGGGCACCTCTCATTGGATCTCTCTGGATGTGATTGACAGGGTGCTGAGTCATCTCAAGGGTATCTAGTGTGCAGGACTTTCCTGTAATTCACTCTGTTGCAATAATATACATGACAGGCAGTCCCTATCTGTGAACCTTTAATGAAGTTCCAATGGGGAAAAGGTTAGTGTAGGTCCGACCACAGGACCTAACACACATATGCTCTGGCATGGAGCTGTAGAAGTTTCTTGAGTTTTGTTATTCTTATTTTTGCTTTTCCTAGAATAATGGAAGGAGGATTGGCCCTGAGGTGCTGCCCATAGTCAGGTGAATGGACCGAAGAGTGGTCCTACAGCCCCAATTGTTCTACTTGCACTAAGCTGGCTCCAAGGAGGGGCAGCATGGCAGAGGGGCATGGCTGCTCACATCATGGCAGATGGGAAGCAGAGGCAAAAGGCATAAGCCTTTCCAAGCCATGTTCCCAGTGCCTCCCTTCCAACCAGACCCCACCTCCTAACAGCAAATCCGCTCTAAGCCCCCATGATCCAATCACCTTGCCAACGCTTTGCCTATGGACACAGGAGGCTCTTGGGGGACATCTAGATATAAACCACAGTGTTCCACCTCTGGCCTCCCGAAGACCCGTGTGCATCCCTTTAATCCAAAGTGCATTTAGTCCGTCTCTAAGAATCGCCAGTGTCCTATGTGTCAGCCTTGTTGAAAAGTCCAAGTCCAGAGTCTCCCTGATACCAACTCAACACTGTGACCCCCGTAAAACGAAAACAGAAAGTTAAACCATCCTGATAAGCAATGGCACAGGACAAACATTCCCATTCCAAAAAAAGATAGATGAAGAGATGATAGAAACCAGTAAGATTAAAGCAGGACTGAAGCCCAGCTGGGCAAACATGAGCTCGCCGAACTCCAAGTCCAGCACCTTAGCAAGCTGCGGCATTGCTGATAGTTGGAGCCCTCAGGACCTCTCTCTCGGCCTGGCTTTACTCATTTCTTGCAGCTTTACTCAGTAGACATTCCTCATTCTTGGATTTTCCAACTTCCTATAGTCTCTACTACAGTTTCAGCTTCACACACTCACTCCCTGTTTTGGCTTGGGTCTAGATATCCCCCCACCCCAAAGCCTCATGTGCCCATTGACAGGTCCTCCAAGTCGGACCCCGCCCAGGCAGACCCACTCCCCGCATGCACAGGAGCACAGAGATAACAGAAAGCCAGCAGCCACCCTGCTGCTCTCACCATTGCCCTGTTTATCAGCCAGCCCCAGGCCCATCACCCACGGGGCTCTAAAGTTTTCCACCCTCTTGACCAGTGCCCCTCCCCTACCTAAACTGCCCCATATCAACCACAGGCACCCTCCTCTCAGTGCCAATGCCCTTCTCGCCCTTGGCTCATCTGCACCCAGATGGCAATAAACTCATCGCATGTTGCTTAGACTTTGCCTGCTTCAGTGGTCTCAACCGTGCCTTGCTCTGACCTTACACTCATAAGTGGGGCTTTTCAGAGGTGGCTGGATTTAGGGTGTGTGAATGTGGATCAAGGGTGTGATACTGTGACTAAAGGGGGGATAATGGAAGCCCCACTTTGGGTGTGGGTAATAACAATCAATAGGTTTATACCCTGGATGGGATATAAGAGCAAAAGAAGGAAGGTGAGCCCACTGCTGCTGCTTGTTCCTTCACTGCTGCCCTCTGTCTTGCTGTGGACTGTTTCTCCTCTGCCCTGTCCCTAGGCCATGCCTCTCTTCCTTGGAGCCAGCTAATTGTGGACTGAAACCTCTACACACTATGAGCCAAAACAAACCTTTCCTCCTAGCTTTGGTATTTTGTCTCAGCACTGCCCAGCCTCCCCAGCCTTCTTTTGAAATCTGGGTGGAAGCCTCCATGATTCTGTAACTCTTGCATTCTGCATGACTGTAAAACCAGCATCACATGGATGACACCAAGGTCTGCTGCCAGATCTGGCAGTATCCAGCCTCCCTTGTATCATGGTTATAGAAGTCTCTGAGTCCCTGGATGACTGAGAAGTATGAACCTAATCCTGGAAAACAAATTCTCTAGGAGGCCTTTCTTGAGCAGGGTGCTCTGGGGGCTCTTTCTCAAAGCAAAGTCTTTAACTTTTTGCAATGTTGAGCCTGAGAAGTGTGGAGCTTTGCTGGTTCCTCACATACCATCAAGCCATTTTTCTATTGTCCTGTTGTAAACTTCCTGGGTTCTTTCTAATGCTAATCTTTTCAGCAGCCAAACTTTGCCCTATCTTTACAGCCCCCAACTTTATAGGAGCTTCCATTCTTCCATTCAAAACTTTTAAAATAATTTAACTGGGCTGTTTGCCCTTGATTCTCAAAGCAGAACTGGCTAAAAGTCCATAGAAGTACCCATGCCACAGCCTAAATGTTGGGCTGCCTCCATCAGATTAATTGATCCACTGCCCTTAATCTCAGTCTCCTGAAAAGTCTTAGGACACGAATAAAATACAGATGAATTTTCCACCAGAGTATAATACACAGTGCCTGGAATCCATTTGCCAGTGGAGTCCTTGTTCTCAACTGAATCCTTTTAACCCTCGTCTTTTCCATCTGCTTCATTCTCAGCTTTTTGATTTTCTCAGATCTGGCCAGAAGCTCCCATCAAGCTTGACTGACATCATTCTAGGGCTGCTTCCCCAGTCAGCATCTTCAAACCTTTCCAAATTCCTCTTGAGAGCCAGTTCCAAAGGTTTATTAAACATATGGTCAAGTATAGTCAAAGTGACAACCCCATTTCTCTGGTACCAAAATCTGACTTAGTCAATTTCTTTGTTGCTGGGACACAATACCCTACTCCTGCAAATTAAAGGAACAGTTTATTTTGGCTCATGTCTGCAGTCCATGGTCAGCTGGTTGCAAGGCAGAACAGCGTGACACAGGGCTTGGGAGAGAAGAAGCTGTTCACAGTATATGGATAGGAAGCAGACAGGTCAAGGAAGGAGCTGGGAAGAGAGATAAATCCTTCCAGCTATGCCATCAGGAACCTTCCTCTTCTGACCAGATCTCATGTACCACCCTATAGCAAGCCAGCAATAAGCCTCCATAATCAGTTACCTTCCCTGAGCCCCACATATGAGCTCCTGATGCTTTCAGGGATTATCCAGATCTAAACCACAACAGTCCCAGAATCACTGGCTAAGAAATGTCCCCAAACCAAGACTGTACAGGAATAAGAAGGGGAAGTAAGAAAAGAAGATGACAGGTAAGCAAAGAAAGGAAGTCATGTAGGGACCACAGCAGGCCTCCATTTGCATCTCACTTTCCACCTGCATTGTCCACTCCCTTCCCTCCTCTTCCTGTTCCTCTGCATCACATGCCAGAGTGATACTTCCAGCCAACCAGCCCATGAGGACCAGAGGACTCAGCACCTCGCTTCTCTGGCTCCTGCACCACTGTGGGGTCCAGCATCTTCCCTGCATATCCTGCTTGGCCCCCAGGAGGTGCTGCCTGGGAGTCCGGGTTCTTCTACAAGAGTCTGTGTCATGAGGAGGCAGGAGGGAGACTAGGGAGGCCAGGAAAGCAGCTGGTTACACAAAGGGACCTAGAGACTAGAATCAACTCATGCAGCCACTGAAAGTACCTGTTTTTCAGGAGCAAAAAAAGCAGGGGCAGGTAAGCTGTGGCCAGGGCATCCTGGGCTTTCTGCAGTGGTGACAGAGCAGGCTGCTCTGACTGCATGGCCTAGCTTTAGGGCCAGTCTCTGTTATCTGGACCCAGCCCGGGTGGCTGAGAGGGATGTGGCCTTCCAAGCGCAGGACCAAGGTCTTCCAGTCCACGGCTTGCACCAGAGGGCTGCTGGGGACTGGGCCTTTGTTCCCCATGAGAACTGACTGGCGAGGGAGGGGTGGCTCCCTGGAGCAAGGCCCCAGGTGTCCAGGAGCCATGACATGGGGTGGGTCAGGTGGTCAGGCTGAGCCCTGGCTGGGGACAGTGGAAGCTGGGGCAGGTTGGCTCAGCCAGGCAGACGGTACCTCCTGAAGGGCTTGGAGGCTGGTCATGTGTGTGGGGCTCATGTGGATTCTACCTGGAAGGACGTGAGACTGAAGTTTTCTAAAAGACTGTCTTTAAGAATCCATGCCAGCCTCCCTGGAGCAGCTCCTTGTGCTCTCTAGTGCCTGTCCCCCAGCTTGGGGCGGGGCTTTTCTGCCACCCTCCCTCTGCCTCATCCTGTCCTGAGCCCCATTCTTTGAGACAAGCTCCTGAAAACTGATGCTTGATCTGCTGGACCATGCAGGTAGCTGTGAGGCTGAGGAACATGGTGTGACTGCACGTGTGGAAGGCAGACTGTGCGGATTGCTCCCCAACAGGCTGGCGCCCGGCGTGAGCTCAAGCACTTCTCTGGGCCTCCAAGACAGTTCCAGACCCACAGGTGCTGGGAGAGGCCAGGATGCCCAGTGACCTTCCGCACACTAAGATCCTCAGAACCTGAGGCCCTTGGGCTCCCCACTGTGGGATTGGCCGTGTGGTGTTCACAGCTTTCTCCTTGTCTCCGCTTCCTGGAGCTGGGGGCTTGTGGGATCATGGCTGCCCATTGGCACCTCCTTTGAGGCATTGAGGTTTCCCCTAAGAAAACCCCTTGTTAGCACGTGGCAGGGATGGCGTGGAGGCAGTGGGATGTTGCACATGAGAAAAGGCTCAGCTAGGAAATGCTATTGTGTGCATTTTCCTACATGCAAAAGCAATTGGAATGAAATAAATTGAGCACATAAGCTTAAATATCCCATGGTTTCTCATACGAAAACCCCAAAGTATTAATAAGTTAAAAAGCAAAATAAAAGATAGAAAATAGGAAATAGGGATCTCCCTATCTTTTGCAAATGGGAACGGGACCAGGAGATGGAGAGGAAAGGAAGGAGGGAAGGGGAAAGGGATGAAAAAGGTGATTCGAATGTGTTGCTCTGTACATGCACCAGCTCCCTGTGATGAGTGGAATCCTTATGGGCCACAAACATGGAAAAGTCCTGACTGTGGGTGCCTGATCGTGCCGACCCTGGGGTTCTTGGGGAGAGTTAGAAATGGGAACCTGGGTCACCCAGACCTGAGGCTTAGGCTGTGGGCTGTAGCATGTGGCTCAGTTTGTGCAGTTTGGGTGTTGACTGTGTGGTAATGTCCTTTTCCTGGTCACCCCCAGGCCTGGAGCTCCACATGGCTCCCATGTCTCCATCACCAGGTAGCCAAGCATCCCCAGGGTCCTGAGCTCTGAGTTGCCTGGATCATCCCACAGCTGCAGAGCCCTTTGAAGTGGCTCCACCCCACCTGGGTCACCTACTCTCTGCTCCCCGTGGTGTCTGTCCAGCTTGGACCAGTGTCCTGGCAGAGGCGGGAACCTGCTTTTAAGGATGGCCCTGATGCTCAACCCCCTTCTGCCTCCCCAAACAGACCCTGGCCAAGTAGGGAGGTCCAAGTTTGAGCTCTAAGGGCCTGGGGAAGCTCTGAGAACCATGATCACACCTCCTTCCTGGCTGTCAGCCTTCATGGGGTGCAGGGCCTGGATGGATGAGGTTGGGTGAGGCCTTGCCCTGTGTTGGGCTGCAGGAACCACAAGTGGTCTACTGCCACTTCTCAGCTGCATTTCCTGCTGCTTTCTGGCTGTGTGTTGGGGATCCCAGGGGACCCATGAACTGATTCCTTATGTAAATGGTGAGCTGGCACAGGGTGCAGTGGTGAGAGAGTCACCATTACCAAAATCACAGCCATGCTTGCCTCTGAGTGATGCAGACCCTGACCCTGCACACTGTCCCCATCTGGTCCCCACCCCCCATGGGAGTCAAAACCACAGTTCACAGATGGGAACCTAGGCCTGGAGAGTTGGAACCTTCCCGGGGTCTTTGTGGAGCTGTCCTGTGCCTCCCTCCATGAGTGTTTTGTTTCCCTGGAGAACTGCGGTAAATACAGGGTCCCTGTCAACAGTAAATAAACCCGGGGAGGGGTGGGGCTGGCGGGGAGGGGTGGGGCTGCAGGGAGGTCAAGCAGTCACTGGATTCCCCAACCTGACATCCTCGGCAACATTGACCAGTCCAGTTTCTTAGACGTTAGCCTGACACTGTGTGAGAGAGCCCGATGCAGAGGACCTGGTGGTCAGAGCAGACACTTTCTAGAAGAGTTGGTGTGCAGGGCAGGGATGGGTGAGGGGCGGGGTAGTCTCGGGAGCTGGGGGCCTTGCTCAGCCAGAAGCCCAGGCGGCAGCTCAGGGAGGGGGTTGGCCACCAGCCCTTAAAGGACTGAACAAGGGGCGCTGTCCTGGGTCTGAGGGTCTGGTCCTCCTGCTGATCTGCCTGGGTTTCCCCTGCCAACACCCATGGGGATCCACTAAGGGTGAATGCTGGGGACCCACGAGTGTGGTACACTCGGTGGCTAGCAGGGTCAGTTCTCTGGACGTGGGTCCGATTTCCATGGTAGAGTCAGCAGAAGGAGGCGAGAGGAAGAGCAGAACACAGCTCCCCAGAACCAGCTGGGCAGGGGTCCTTGGGGCTGGGGACAGGTCGGGAGGTGGCCCTGCAGACAAAGGATACTGAGCAGGTGGGGACATCCTTGGTGGAGACTCCTCTTAGGGAAGCTATAGCCCTTCTGGTTTAGTGCCTGGCACTTGCACCCACTGGGTGGGCAAGGACACCCCTAGGGGCCCTGGGAGCAGGTCTCTGAGTTGGGCGGGAACTACTTGGGCCTGCAGATGACAGGGATGGTGGTGGCAGGGCAGTGGCTTGTCCAGACCTGTGGGCAGCTTCCCAGCAGGTCCCATGTCCCTCCAACCAGCCAGGAGTGGTTCCATGCCTCCTCCAGTGGTGAAGATGGCATAGCCTGAGCGACTGGCAGGTACTACAGTCATCACCGGCAGGGTCACTGCAGGAGCTGGGGCGGAGGGTCCAGGGCTGACCTGAGTCTTGCCGCAGGTGGCAGAAGGTACCAGGGACTGTGGGAGCTGTGCTCTTTGATGGGACCAAGGACAGGACTCAGCCTTTGCAGCCTCTCTCGATGGGAACCCCAGAGGCAGCGGCACTGTGATGGCCACTGCGAGGCGGATGGAGGAGGAGAGAGCAGACTGTGGCGGCCCAGATGCAGGTGAGCTAATGGATTGACACAGTCAGCAGTGAGCATTAAACAAACTATAAAATCCCCAGACCAAGAGCCACGCTGAGCTTCCAGGGTGAATCAGCCCAGCAGTAAATGGAGCCTCCGGGCCCTGCCGGAACCCTGCTGTCTGGAAGATATTACATCTCGTGGGTTTATTTTATTTTGACATCAAGGTTTTTGTAAGAAAACATTTGGCAACCTTTTACCCCCACTGAGTTTATCATTTTAGCTCACTTCCCAAGTGGAAGATGGGTTTTTAAATAATCCACTAACAGCTGAAGAATGTCTTGTTCACAGTGCAGCCACAGCCAGCTCCTACAGGGACACCCTGGACCTGTCATCTCCTGTCCCTCGGCAGTCCCCACCGCACACCTTCAGGGCGTGTCCTGCAATTGGGAGTGGCTCTGGGCAAGGGCACCATGGCGTCCAGCTCCAGGGCTAGGAGGCCTCATGCCACCTCAGGGCTGGGGCAGCCGGTGCTCTGCCCTCCTGGATTCTGGGGTGATTCTGCCCCTTGGGGCAGCGGTCTGGAGGACCCAGCCTGGTGGGGACCGTGTCTCCACCCATGGCTGCTGCAGCTCCTAAGGGTGAGGGAGGAGCAGCTCCCAAGTGGGACATGCAGAGCTAAAAGCAGAGCTTGGGGACAGGGCTGGGACAGCCACACTGCTCCTCTTCTGGGCCTGGAGGTGCCTTCCTGTGAGGGTCTCAGTGCCCGGGAATGTCACTGTCACCTGAGTGGAGCCCTCTGGTCAGGCTCCCTGGCATCCACTCTCCGAGCTTCCTCCGGCTCTGGGCCATGGCCTCCATGGGGTGTCGCCTGGAGATGGTGCAGGGCTGGAGGGCTCTGCAACCCAGAGTCGGGAGGGCCCCGGCTGTCCTGCAGGCACCTGGCCCGGGGGAATCAGGGCAGACAGCTCATCCCACCTGGCTCAGCAGACACCTGCCACGCCCCCAGGACTCGGGGTTCCTTGAGTCCAGTGACCTGGGAGGTGACAAGGAGGCCCTCGCTCCCCACAGCCTCTTGTCCACCTAATACAGCACAGCCTCCCACCACAGAGTCTCGCCTTCTTCCTCCTGCTGCCTTCCATCAAGTGGATTTATGTTTTCCTTTATTTATAGGAAAATGAGACGCACCTTTAAAAGAGGGGAGACTGATTACGTGTAAGTGCAGCCAGAGACTTCGGCTTTTTGGGAGGAGCTGGGGCTGCCCTCCAGGAGACACCATGGAGAGCGAGGAGAGGTCACAGAGTTTGCCCATCCCAGGCTGGAGTTTCCTGTGTGGCCCTGTCCTATAGTCCACCGCCCGCCAGCCTGGGAGACACCAGGCAAAGGCATCCATGGGAAGGAGCTGCTGTTGCCTGCTTCTGCCTGTGTGCACATGTGGACCAGGCGCTTGGGAATTTCCTGCCCTCATAATCCCAGCTCTGAGGGGTCATGGGATCAATACTAAAACCCTGCCCTCTTGGAAGGCTGCCTGCTTTCCTATTGGAACTGGTTTTGTGCCTTTGCTGCCCTGGGGAGGAGATGACACCTCCTCTCGGGGAGCACCTGGTCAACACCACGCTGGTGTACAAGAGGTGGTCAAAATATACTGTGAACTTTTAAATTAAAACAAATTATTACAGTACAAGACACATCGCCGTGAATCTTCCTCCAAAAAAATACCCACCTTCCTTCCAACATACTCTTCCCACTTGCCACTGTCTGAAGCAGTTCTGGAAGTCTTCTTTCCTGAATATCTTTACAAGGTGTGATTCATTGCGTCAAAAACACAGTCAATGCTGATGCTAAGAGCCATCAATGGAGAGACAGGCTCGTAGAAACATGGTACTGTGTCCTCATCCACCTTGTTCACCGAATCCGGCACCATGCTACTTCTGTGGTATCTCGACGCCTCTGCTGTGTGCATCCTGCAGTCCTCTGCCACAGTCACCTGACCAGCCTCTAAGAAGACAGGCTCCTTCCTCGTGGCTATGTTCTTCTGAGCCCTCAACAGAACCACCTTTCGGGGCTTCTCCCTGGTAGCACAGGGGCCTCTAGCAGGGGCCTTCAAGCCCTCTATCCTCTACCCTGCTGCAGAGCCATCCCTCACTTCCAGGGACTCTCTCAGCAGTTCCTGCCCTGGTACCCATTGTCTCTCATTCATCTGTGAGGCTGTTTCAAATGGCCACAGGCCAGATGTCTGTGAACAACAGAAACTTCTCATGGTTAAGGTCATGGCCTGGCGGACTCAGTGTCTGCAGATGAGGCCTTCTCACTGTGCTCCTGCCTGGCAGGGACAGTCAGGCACTGGACCCATGATGGGATCCCACTCATGACGTGTACACCCCAGAGGCACCCTAACCTCCTTGCGGTGACGATCTCACACACGGACTTTGGAGGGAGATACAATCAGACCACAACAAACTCCACACCATGTGGAACGCACGGCCAGGTCACCTGTGACTGTGTGGATGTTGCCAAGCTGACTTCTACCCCCACGGACGGAGCAGTGTCTGAAATGCACTGTGGGCACTCGATGCAGCCATGAGACCCGGTAGATGTGAGACAGACACGGCTGTGGCTGGTATAATTGGAGAGCCGCACCGCGAACTGCTTTATAAGTAGGAAATGTGCCCTTCCCTCTAAAACAGTGATGAGAGTGTGGTTTGGTGAATGCAGACAGTGGAGTGACTTACTGTCATTACCAGGTGTCATGCACAGCCTGGCTCTGAGTGCTCGCTTCTTTCACAGAGGTGGCAGCAAGGTAGGATGATCGCTAACCCGACTCCATCTTGAGCCTCAACACCAGTTTGTACCTGTGCTTGGACGAAGCACCCCAAATCCCTGGATCCTGTTTGGCAGTAAACTTGCTGTAGTTGCAGGGTGTTTTGTAGCTCACCTAGTGTGTGAAACTTCCTTGTGTCCCCCTCTCCCCCCTGAAACTAGCACGGTATTGCTTCTGTAAAATTTCTCTTGCTCTCCCCTTGAGCCCTTCCCAACTGAAAGCATGATTTAAAAGGAGAAATCGAACCAGAAATCTCTCAGGGCCAAGAGAACTTTCCGGGCACTAGCCCTCTCTTAGCCACTGGCTTTAATAAACGAACTCCAATCTGACGCAGAGCGTGGCACATCTCTATTGTTCTAACTCGCTCGTCCATAACAGTAGCAAGGTACATTTGTTCATACCGTTGTCCCCAGGCACACAAGGGATGTGATGGTGACTGCTGTGTCCCTGAGAGAGATGACTAAAGTATCTTGATGGGCAAGTGACTGACACACAAATCAGTCCCAGGAAAAGATGGTCCCTCCCCCGTGGTTTGGCCTGGACACTGACCCGTAACACAGCACAAGGATGGAATGAGGTGGCCACGGCCACATTACGGTCATGGCCAGCACCCCTGGGAGGGGCCAGTGTCCATGCCAGGGTGGGAAAAGCACCTGAGCCTTGGGGTCCGCCAAACTCCTCGCCCCAAACCCAGTGTGATCATGAGGAAACCAGAAAGTCCAACTGCAGGGAGTTCCCCACTATGGTGTTTGGCAAAAATCACCCAGTTACAGGGCAAGTTTTAGAACGATGCCATCTCAAGCTGGGCACACTAAGGAGACAGGTGTGTAAAGGCAGCGCAGTGTCCTCAGGGCTCCTGGGACAGATGTGGGTGTGTTAATGTAAAAGCTGCGGTGGTGAGGCGGTCTGGGGTTTGCTCTTGGTGATTTAGCCATGCTCAATTCTCCGCTGTGCCGAGTGTGTGGCTTTGTGAGATGTGAACAATGTAGGACTGGGGCACAGCATCCTCAAGGGTTCTCTGTGATCCCTTTTGAAGTTTGTTATAAAACTCAACACATCCCCAAATAAACCATATTTTGAAGAAAGGAGTTATGGATGGAGGTGACAGTGGGATTACTGCTCACCAGCATCACGACCAGCAAAAGGAACCTGTCATGAGAAGCACGCACACGTGCTTCACATGAGTGGGTGTCTAGGACAAGCAAAATAGTCTCACCTCATGGAAGTCATTGCATCATCTGCAGAGGGTGGGGCATGAGGAAGGATGGGGAGGGCAGGATGGAGCCTTTCCAGCAGGGTAGAATTCCATATTGGATTAATGGCTTTCCAGCATCCAGGACACAGTGGCCAATGCCCTCAGTGTGAAGGAGGAGAGGTTTATCTGGCTCATAGTTTCAGTGGGTTCAGTCCATGGTCAGTTGGCTCTAAGGCAGGAATCAAGTGGTGGAAGGACCTGCTGGAGGAAAGCTGCTCACCCCATGGTGGCCAGGAAGCAGAGAGAGGAAGGAGGAGCCTTGGACAATAATACACTCTTTCAGGTCACACCCCAGTGACCACCTCCAAAGAGGACCCACTTCCTATCAACCAAATCAGCTATGAATTCACCAATGAATGGATGAGCAGAGCACCCTATGATCCAGTTACCTTCCACACATGAGACGTCTGGGAGGCATTCTAGATCTAAACCATGACACACATCTTGATTGGGTAGGTATTATCCAGGCAGATACTTTGACGAAACTCAGGATGCTATGTAGTCAAGTCTGTATTTTATTCCATGTTATTTGGATCTTGATAAATCTGGTGTCACTGTGTATACATCCTCATCTGTGTGGGTTTTTTTTTTCCAAGTACTGAACTGTGGTTTAACAACAAAAAAAATTCAAAGTAGCCCAATGCACTATCAGAAAGACTGCAGGAAAACCATAGCATCCTCTAGATAGAAGTAGAGAATAAACATTTGGAAAGGTCTGTACCTATTCATGACTTTAAAAATAAACACTTGGAATGAAAGGGAATGTGTTCAATCTGATGAGGCATTCCTACAGAGCATCCCATGACCGATGGAACAGGAGGTGAAACAGTTTTCCCTGGACCTGGGCCAGGAATGAGGGCCGTGCTCCTGGCACTTCTGCTAAGTGGTCTCACCACAAGGGCCAGGCAGAGAGAAATACAGTTGCCATCAGTCACAGGTGTCATGAATGTGCGTGCGGAAAGTTCCCCAAATTCTACACCAACTACTCCATCTCACAAGTGACTTTAGCAAGGTCACTGGAGCCGAAGCGGTGAATGCCAATCAGTCAGCCACCGCAGACAGCAGCAAACTGGGACAGAATTTTTAAATGCCACTGACAGCAATATTAAAACACTGAATTCTAGGAAGAAAAGCCAAAGATGAGTAAGAAAGTTATGGTAAAACTGCAAGACATCACAGGAAGAAATGCAAGAGGCCAAGCTGCGTGGATGGAAATAACACTCATAGGTTGGGGAGACATCATTCTCCCCAAACAACCTAAACACCGTAGGGCGACAGCATTAAAACCTGAAAGTTCCCCTCCAACCCAGAAATGGACAAGTTGAGTCTAGATTCTCTGTGACCATCCAGAAAGGTTACTGAATGAAGCTGAAGATTCACACCAGTAGCAGATACCAAGAGCAGAGCCCTCTGTGGCCGCAGGTCAAACTGACCACAAGGACAGAAGGGGAAACAGACCCTGGTGTGCAGCTCCCTTGTTTACGACGAAGAGGAGACTGGGTGGCAGGGCATGGAGTGCTCTTCTTCTCAGTGACAGATGCTCAAGGACCCAGGGCGTGGAAAGGTGAACTTCCACTCTCACCTCCTACTACATCACGTATCAAGTTAGGGTTAGGACGGCTTTCAGGTTTACGTACAAAAGGGAAGACAAACACTTCAGAAGAAAAACCTTGCAATCTGGGAGCTGGAAAAGATTAGTTTTTAAAAGATAGGGAAAATGCCACTCATGGAGGGAGCATGTGATAAATGGAACTAGGTTGCATTAAGGATGTGTGTACAGCCAGACAGCACTGGGACAGTGAGGAAGCCATCGCAGAGATGCAGGCAGCAGCAGCCCCAGAACACACACCCAGCACAGGGCTGGTACTGGAAGACATAGGACACCCACAAAGTCCACAGGAAACAGGAGGATGTGTGGCAGAAATGGGCAAATCGCCGGAGCAGCTTCTCCACCCTGAGAATATCCAAGCAGCCAATGCGTGTGTCCTATGTTGCTTATTTTTTTAACCACTTGGAAATGTGAAGGCAAATGGAAACCATGGTGTGCACCACTGACTACTCACCGGGTAGCTAAAAAACAGAGACAAAGAAGAGTTGAGAACAGTGTGTAACACCCACCCAGCACGCTGGCATGATGCCGGGGAGAGGCTCAGTCAAGAGCCCCTTCGGCAACTCCAGCTTTCAGCGGTTCCCAGGAAAGCCACACCTCCCCTCAGAGCATCCATCTGGTGCTTAGGGGTGCCCCAAGACAGGCGTGCACGTGGGCATGGAAGACATGCAGAACCTGTCCCTGGGACCATGCAAACACGTGTGCACAGAGGCCCTGGGCTGTGTCTCCTTCCTCTGCTCTACGGGGGTGAGAATGTGTCGCCAGCGGCAGAGATGGTGGGGCCAACCTCATAAACATAATGCCCGGCGACAGAGGCCGGCTATCCGAGTACATACATCATCAGAGAAGAGACAGAGTAAACTCATCTCGGAAGTTCCAAGCGAGTGTGTTGCCCATGGGAGGTGGGGCTGATTGGAAGCAGGCAGCAGAGAGGATCCTGAGAGCTGAGATGTTTCATTTCCTGACGCCGGCAGGGCTGGCTCAGGCGTGTGCAGTGTGAACATGAAGAGCTCTGCAGTTAGTGAGAATGCCGTGTGCTCCTAAGTGAGCTTCACGCTAGGGAAGCTTCAAAAGACAAATACTCACGATCTTTTTGTTTAGTTTGATCGAAAGCCCATCCTTGGGCTTCCGGCTTAGGGGGACGCTGGAGCTGACCACAGTGGTCCCTGTCCTCATCGGGTGGCGTCGTGTCTGGGTGTAGGGCCCTGGCCATGGCACCTTTTGCAAGCCTGGGGTGGAAGGGGGCCAGTGCCATCCCCCTCACCCCTTCCCATCTGGCTCATTTGAGTTTGCCCTTTCCTGCTGCTGTCTGGATGTGAGAAAGTGCCTGGATCACCTGAGGGGAACACTCAGGAGAGGTGAGGAGAGCCAAGGGCACCCTAAAACAGCAGCTGCAGCCCAGCCCACCCATCTGAGGCTGGGTGGGGGGGTCCAGAGGCAGGAAGCAGCCCTTAGAGTTGCCCAGCCTCCTATAGGCTCCTGAGCAGCCACTTAAGGTCAGGGTAGCTGTCACCCCACGTACTGACACCAAGAATGAAATATTTACAGTGCCCAGTCTCCAGTGCTGGCCGCCCTGGCCGAGGCATGCAGGGCTCACTGTGCCATCCCCATCTTGAACCGTGGGGTCCAGGGCTGCCTCCCTGTGCCTGGCTGGGGTGCACGCAGGTTTCTCTAAGCACATCCAGAAAGTGCTGGATGGAGGAGGAAGCCCAGCAGCAGGGCCACTGCTCACTTTGGGCCCCCCAAAGCCACTCCTGTGAGCAGATTGAGGCTCTGTGGGTCACAGAGCACCAGGCACGGCCCCCTGGGGAAAGATGGATTTTCCTGCCAGGAAACAAATCCTTGTGGCTCCAGGAATCCTTGATGACAAAGTGTTCTCTGCAGGTGCCAACCCGGCACTGAGGAGAACCATGGACTCAGTTGCCTCCCGGGCAATGGCTCCATTGTGCACCTGCAGGGACCTCTCTCCCATGGGCCTTCACCTGCATGGCCCTTGGGTGCCAGGGTCCCCACTGCTGGTCCTCATGTGGCCAGGAGCTCACCGAGACCCCAAACAGGAAGCTGGGAGAGGGCACGGAGTGAAAATGATTGGAGTATGTTACATGCGTGTACGCAGCTGCCAAAATGGGCCACTCATCTACAGCGATAAAAATAATAAAAAAATTAAAAACAATCAAAGTAGGCCCCTTGGCCTGGCTGCATGGCCCTGACTTACTAAGGCTGGGGATTTGCCCACTCATGCTGAGGAAAACCCTCATGTTCCCCCTGCCTCCTCCCTGGGAGGGAGCCTGGCCCTCGGGTCCTCCTTCTTCCTGTTCAACGGAGCTTTGCCATTGCCTTCATGGAAATTGTACAGGTGAGACAACCCTGGGCCTGGGTCAGCACCAGTGGCCATGGTGAAGTGCCACACGCACAGGACAGAGTCACATAGCTGTTTCCTCACTCTGTGGAGCTGGAGTCCCAGGTCGGGGTGTTGTAGGCCAGTCCCTTTGAGGCCACTCCAGGGAGTGCAATGCTGTATTTTCCCCGTGTCCTCAGACGGTCGTCCCTCGGGCTGTGTCTGTGTCCTCATCTCCTCTTCTTCCAGGGACCCCAGTCCTCCCCAGGGACCTCATTAAGCCTTGTGTGTGGCTCTGTCTCCCAATGTAGTCTTTTGGGGTTCACCCTAAATGTAAATGTGGGGCACAGCTGACTTTGCTCAGTGCCTGGTGGGACGTCCTGCCCCACATGTCCACATGTGGGAAGTCACCTCCCATATTCCTACAGCCCTCCCCTCCCTCGCTATGTGACAGTTGTGCTGACTCCAGGCAGGGCACTGATTGGCTGGTCCTGTCCCTGTGTAGGCAGAAGCATGCAGCCCTTCACCCATGCTAGAGGAGTGCATCACAGGCGTGAGCCCTGGCTTTCCCTCAGCTGGGCTCAGCTCCTTGGGGGACTGGGACCCCCACATGCACGGTGCTCAGGTCTCCTTCACAGCAGTCACATTGCCTCCATTAGGAGTGAAGCAGGGGCCTGAGCCCCACAGCCCTGCCCTGAATTCACTTAGCCCATAGGAAGAAGAGGCAGCATGTGGAGTGCTAACAGGCAGGGAGTTGGAGGCCTCCACACCCACCCAAGCCCAGAGGAGGCTCAGACACGGGGCCCACAGCCCTGGGACTGTAGGGCTCAAGGGTCTGTTCTTCAGAGGAGAGATCCAAGTACCTGATGAGGGATCCAACGAGGCCCAGTGTACTGGTTAGGGCTCTCGAGAGAAAGAGAATCAATGTCAACATATGTATGTTTGCAGAGTCACCAGTGTGACTCTGTGGTGGAAGGCCAAAGGGTCTGTGTTGGAAGGCTGAAGGATCTGGAAATGAAAGTCCAAAAATGATGGTGAAGACCAGAGCTCATCCTCCGGGGAAAGGCAGGCCTCCTTCTTTCCCTTTCATCCTATCCAGACCTCAAGCCTATTCCCTGGTGCCACCCACATCCAAGGGGGTTGGCTTTCAGTTCGTGACCTGCATGCCGATCGCCCAGAATTTAGGAACCTGTTAGGTGGTTCTTACTCAAGTCAAGTTGACAAGTAACAATTAATGGTCACACCAGCAATGCCCAGCCCATCTCAGAAACCCTCAGTCACGTGCCAGCCTTGGACAGTGGCCTTGCAGACAAAGGGAGCCGGGGGCCTCCGCACCCACCTGAGCCCAGAGGATTTGAGGAGAGAGTGACATTTGGATCAGCCTTAAGTAAATAGCAGAGGCTCTGGACTTGACAAGGAGCAAAAGGACAGGGATCCTGTAGGGAAAGAAGCCGTGCCGTTCCCGTGTGGTGCTCAGGATGAGAAGTGCATGTCCTAAGCTTCCTTGGCTGCCCCAGATGGGTCTCAGGAGGGTGAGCGCTGCTGCCAACGCCCTCATCAGTTTCCCCCCACACAGGTGTGCCAGCTCTGACTGTGTGGAGTCTGGCGTGGTCACGTTGGCACAGCAAGGCCACCCACATGGTTCAGAGAGTGATGAGGCTCTGCATGTCCATCCCAGGGGTTCTGTGCAGGACTGGGTCCCTACCAGAGCAGAATTCAGTTATCCTGAGCATTCATTTGGGCCAAACACTTCCCTGATGAGGACGGAAATGAGACATCTCTGTAATTGCTCCAGTCTGATTCTCTGCCCCATTTGGGAGTGCGGGACCCACACAGAGAACACTTCATTAACGTTTGAGGGAAATGGGCTTGCATCTCCTGGTCTCTGAAGCTAGGCGGACGCGTGCTGCCTTTGTAAATGAACTCGTTACGGGACCAAAGAGGAGGTGAAGCTGCTCAGATCTGTGATACCATCTGGTCCTCCAAATCTCCACTAATTTGAATATTCAGGTAGAATTCAAAATCTGTCATTTCCAAGCAGAGCCGCTGGGTAAAGGCAATCAGGGTTCCGGTCTTCTTGGGAGACAATAAGGTGTGAGGCTGACCCAATTTCTCTCTTTGTCGCAAAGTCCTCACTCAGCTCCACTGGCATCTTCTGAAGAGAGTGCAGCTGTTGGGGGAGGGAGAACTGACTCCCCTCCATATCCAGTCCACAGCCTCCCCAGGGACCCTCTCAGGGCCACCAGCTGATCTGGCTGCCCTTTGTGGAACACATGCACACTCCACACCACTCACTGGGCAGGGCAAGGGTTCCCCCACCATCCTTCAACCAACCACACCCACATGGCAGCTTCCCCCCCACAGGACCATCCTCCAATGCCTGGAACCCCCGACAGGACCCACTTGACAGATGTGGACAGGGAACTGTCCCCTGGAGGAAGGGGCTGTCAAAGCCATTTCTTTGTTACATTAAGGTCATTGGTGAGAAATGGGCACCAAGGGTACCTGGAGTTTCTAGCCAAGTTTTGCAGCCCCCTCCAGCCATGGATGGTTTTGATGTCCTCAGAGCCCGTTGTGTTTCCACCTCCATCGGCCTCGCTGACCTCCGTTTTCTCATCCACCACGGAGGATGCCCCAGCAGCAGCTGGCTGGCTTCACCAGATGAACCCAACCCTGCCCTCACTCAGGCTTGGTGCTGGTCCACAGCTCGCATCCCAGACAGGCATGGCACAAGTGCTCAGAGACAGGATGGTGGAGAGGAGCTGCAGGTGGGGCTGGGGCCGAAGAGCTGCCCCTCCTGGGAAGGGGCGTTGGGGCCGGTTTGTGCTATGACTGTCCTGCTAAACCCCAGGGGCTTCTGGGCACTGGGTGGATGCCTGGTGTGGGAGGTCCCTCACCCTCATGTCAGACTCTGAGGGTGGCTGCACCCCAGGGATCCTCCTGCCACCTGCCCAGCACTGCAGAACCTGCCCAGCTGCCCCAGAACCTGCGGCCATGGCTAAGGCTCAAAGGCGGCTGGCTGGCCCACCCTGTGAATTACTCAGGAATTGGAATGAGAGCGGTCACAAGGTGCTGCCAGCGGCTTCCTGAATGACGTGCTTCTTCTCCAGGAATGAGCTTGGCGCCTGGCCTTCGGAACCGAGGAGGGGGCCTTGACGTCCCCAGCCTGCCTGTGCATCCCCAGCTGGGGAGACACATGTACACGCACAGCTCCCCTAACCAAGCGCTGAAGACTTGGACCATGGCGATGATGTAGCTGGAGTGTGTGTCTCGAGAGCCAGCCCTTCACCTTGCACCAATGTATCTGACTGTATTAACCTGTTTGAATAGAACGTTTAGGGCTGGGGATTTAGCTCAGTGGTGCCTGCACCTGCTTCACAAGTGCAAAGTCCTCAGTTCGATCCCCAGTACCAAAACAAAAAAAGGAAAAAAAATTAAATGATGTGTAGAGAAAAATGTAGCTAATTTTTACAATTATTTACATATTAAATAAAAATACAGTAATCTACAATGTTACTCAAAGTAGAGAATTAAAATGACCTGTAGAGAAAAATGAAGATAATTTTTGGTGGGGTACCAGGGATCGAACTCAGGTCTTTGTGCTTGCGAGGCAGGCGGCGGAACCACTGAGCTAAATCTCCAGCCCAAGATAATTTTTGTGTAGTTATTATATAGAAAAACTGTAATAATCCAGAACGGTATTTTTTTTGCCTTTTTCGAAAAACCATCAATGGCATCTTTAGAGTTAATTTCTTCTGTTAATTCCCGTTCTATGGAAAATATGGCAAGATTTTTTTAATCAGATACACATAGGAAACCTTAGCTTAACATCAAATATAGTTCAAGAGAACCCTAAATTATCACTATAACATTATGGTCCATAGTAAATTATAATAATAGCTAAGTGGTATAAGGAAAATACTAATACTCAAACTAGCAATAATAATTTTAAAAGACTCCTTTATAAAACATTATAGATGGTGCAAAGGGTACATTTGGTAAAAGGCCAGATAACATTTGGAGAGCAGAATGCACTGTATTCCGATGATTGTGAATCGGACCCCCAGCTACAACAGTGGCCACAGCTCTTCCCAGCAGCCCGGGGCCTGGAGCTGCCCAGGGAGTGGCCACCGCCTCCCTCTCTTCTGGAAGGGCTGTCTGGGCAGGGCTGCCCCTGCCCCTGCCCTCCACACCTGATTGTCCTGCTCCCTCTGCTCATCCCAGAGGGAGCCCTGGAAGGCAAGAGAGAAAGGATGGGCAGTGAGACTGTTGGGGGCCTGGGGGTGAGCCCAGCAGTGGCTCTCAGGGCCACGGCCATCCCTCGTGAGTGCCAAGGCTGCTCCCCAGAGCTTCCTGGCAAAGCTCATGAGGGAGGCGGAGCTGCATGGCGGAAAGGCAGGCCAGAGGCATCTTCCCAGAGCTGGATCCCAGGAGCCAGGCCTCCGAACAGTAAAGAGGGCTTGCAGGAGGGCCCTGGGACAGGCTGCTGGGCTCGTGGCGGGTGCTCTTGGATGCAGCAGGCCCCGCTGCGGGCTTTCTGACCTGGGAGGAGGAGCTGGGGGTCTTCATCAGGCCAGGGCTAGGGCACTTTCCCTCTCCACGTTCCCCCTGGCTGCCACGGTGTGGGGTCTGACTGACTCCTGGCCACTGCTTGGTTCCTGGGCCCACGTCCTTCGCCGCCCACTCCCCATCTGGGCCCGAAGTTAGCCCACCCCATCTTGTGGGTAGCATGCTCTTTCCAAACGAACGTGACTTCTGCCACTCTTACTTTCTGACATGGCTGGTCCCCAGGACACCGACCAGCGTCAGGGAGGCAGGGTGAGGTTCTGGTCCCCGGCCCCAGCCAGCCCTGTAATGAAGGTCTCTCTGTCTCTCTCTCCTCCACCACCCTAGGCAGCCAGAGCGTGTGCACAGCAGGGTCCCGACCTGGACAAAGACAGACTGATGGGCTTCCTCTGTCCCTGCCACCCAGGCTGGTGTGCAACAGCTCGGGCTAGGACAGCGTCAGAGCTCGTGCTGTCCTCACCTTGAGGGTGGGCGTTGGCTTGTGGTGTGTGGACAGGTCCAGCCCACCAGTGTTAGTGAAGTGAGGGCAGAAAGGAGACCTGGCCACTGGGGTTTCTGCAAACCATGCAAGGGTGTGCTGCTGGCTGGGGGCCAGGTATGGCCTGAGGTATGGGGGACCATCTTCCCCTTCTGCCTACCTGTAGCTCTGTAGTCTGGAGTGATGATCAGACTCACCTAGAGACCCTTGGTGGAGCTGGAGACATTGCCTGGGTACCAGCAAATATTGCATTTTCAGGAAACGTTCCAAGGAGATGAGATTTGAAGGATTCAGACTGCATGTGCTGTCTGTGATGTGACGCTATGTTCTCTGTGTCATAGCTGGGAGGGTCTGCCAGGCACAGATGAGCCTTCCCAGATGAGTGAGCACAGTAGCTGAAGATGGTGCCCACAGGAAAAACCTCCCATTGATAGGAGGGGTCCCAGAGCTGGTGTCCCGGGGGCTTCTGCCCCGCAGTGGGTGGTAGCTTCCTCTAGGGCTGGCCTGTGACATTGATGGGTTCCTCAGAGCTGATGCTCCCTGGGGCACTGGGATTGCAGCTATAACCTGGATCCTGGGCTATGACTTCAGGCTGAGAGCTAGGAGGGCGGGATGGAGAATGATCTAGTGAGGGTTAGAGTACCAATGGGCAGGGGCCAATGGCAGGAAGAGTCAGAAGCTCTGTCCAGCTATTGCAGAGACTCCCTCCTTCGCCAAGGTGGCCCTGATGCCCTGGGGCTCCGACGTCCACCCCTGGGGGCTCAGCAAAGAGAGGCAGGGTGGGCTCCACCTCCTGCTCCACCCAGCCAGGCTCCACTTCAGGTTTCCTCTGCCCCTTCTGGAAGCTTCTGAGAGGCTTCACAGGTTTCTGTTGCCATCTTCCTAACCCTGAGGACGCTCTGGGTGCTCATGGGGTGACCTCCCCATAATGCACGGTCACTCTGCCATTTCAGCAAAGCCTCAGGGGCTGAGTAGCCCCATCCTCCACGGCCACCAATGAGGTCACCCCACTGAGCCAAGGAGCACACCTCGGGTACACTTTTCCTGCTCACCAGGGCTCTGCCCATCGCTGCCCTCCCTGAGGCCATGGAAGAGCACTGCGTGGAGCTCCTCCCTCAGGGCCCAGGACTCAGGGACCTTTGCTGTGTCTGTGTTCAAACCCCACAGTCACACTGCTGCCCACCCTTCACGTGCAGCTTCCTAAGGTGCCCTTGTGAGCTGGTGCAGGAAGAGAGCTTTGGGCCCTTGCCAGGGTACAACAAGAGCTTTGTCTGGAACAAACCCATGAGGCACAGAGGAGAACCCGGCTCCTCAGAATCAGGGAGGCCTGTGTAGAGCCACAAGCAGGAAGGCATCACCTGCCCTCTGCCCTGTCCTTGCCTGCTGGGTGCTGGGCCTGGGCCTGGGCCTGTGGGTGCTCAGGGCTGGATCTCAGCAAGGGAAGGAGCCCTGGCGAAGCAGGAGACAGTGTGTCTCACCTGCAAGGTGATGTTTGCAGGGGGTGATCGGCAGGCCAGTGTGGCCTGCACCCCTCCCAGCTCTTCGGAACAGGCAGCAGCAGCTCTGAAACCTGCAGCAGCAGGGGAAGCAGCACAGAGAGGCAAGCGCAGGCAATTACTGTAACTACTGTAGCATGTTATCCTATTACCATGCAGGACAAAAGTTTCCCAGCGTCTGCTTCCAAAATGTCATGTCAGACAAGACCTGGATTTTCTCCCGAAATTTTTAATCTTCCACGCGGAGCAGCCGGTGCCTCCTAATAGGATGGGCACAGTGATAGCCCATTGTTGCTGGCCACACGCAGCCTCGCTGCGGCTCCTGGCAGGAGGATCGAAGAGCAGGCTGTGCCTGCAGCTGCTTCCGATGCACCCTGGAGGCTGGGCCCACAAGGTCATACTAAGCTCCGAAGCTGAGCCTTTTTGAGGGAATGTGTGCCAAAATGAGACCAGCGATGGGCAGCGTCTGGTGGCCTGGGGACTGATCCAGATTCTTGTGTCGCTCCTGGCAGACGCGCACAACTAGAGCCCCTGGATTACCCACACCTGTGCCCTCCCCTTTTCATGGGGGAGCACTGGGTGTAGCCACTCAGGTCCACTCGTCGGCTCTTCCTATCCCCGTGCCTGTGCAGCGCCTACCTGCAGAGTCGTGACGATTTCTTCGTGGAATTAAATTTCACTGTTCCAGCCAAACTCACACTCTGAGGTTGTACCTCGCCCCCTTTTCATGGCTGCGGAGTATTCCACAACACAGTGCCGCTTACTTTACACAGCCCTCCGTTGTAAGCCATATTTCAATAAACGAGTCGGTGCACAGATTGTTAACATGGACTCTTTATTCCAGAACAGCTTCATACTTGCAGGAATGTTATGAGGATGGCACAGGGAGCATTCATAGGCCCCGTGCTGTTTCCTCCATTCTTTCGTATCAGCCTGTCCCACCCCTTGCAATGTGGGGACACATATTATTCTCAGCTGAATTTCCGCTTTACTCAGAGCCACTTAGTACCTCCCAGACATCCTTCCTCTTCCTCAGGGTTCCAGCCAGGCCTCATCTGACACTCTGTCTCCTGCCTCCGGATCCTCTGAATTGTGATAGCCTCTCACACTTGCCTTGTGCCTGACCCCAGAACACTTGAGGACAGCTGCCCATGAATTTGGTAGGGGGCCTTCTATCAAAGTGTCTGATGTTTCTCTTAGGGTTAGCCCAGGTCTGCTGTCTTTGGAGGGGGACCACAGAGGACAGTGCCCTTCTCGTTACGTATCATAGAGGCACATGGCCCCGCTGGGCCTGTTGCTGCCACGTTGCCTGGGGCTGGCTGCAGAGCCTGAGTCAAGTCCTCCACTGCAGGTCGTCCCTGTTCCTGTCCCGCATAGAGAGTCAGGCATCTCCTCCAGGGCTGTCCTGCAGCTCTCAGAGGGGGCACTTCCTGTTGTCCTGAGACCTCCCGGGACAGCAGGTACTGTCCCAGCTGGGGAGGTGGCCTGCAGGACAGACAGGGCTCCCACACCTGAGACTCAGGGGAGGCTCCAGCCATGAGTTCAGACAGGCAAGGGTCAGGACCCAGTTGCACCGCAGCCCCTGGAGAGAGCAGCTGTGCGGCTCCTGCCCACGGTGGGGTGGGCTGGACACCCAGGGCCCTGGTCCCTGGTCCTGGTCACCAGCGTATCCTCTGCTGGTAATGCTGCCCTTCAGCCCTGGAGCACAGAGACTCATCTCACAGCCAGAAGAGGCAGGAAATCCTACCTTGGTTAAACTAAGCCCAGTGAGAAAGGCACAGGGTTACAGGGTTCTTTTCTTTTCATTTTTTTTTCAAGAAAAAGGCCAAGGAATGTAAAGGAATGAGCTAATTGAATTAGAATCTGGTCTGTAATAACAGAAACTCCACCAGGCTGCTTGACCAATGAGGGGGACAGCCCCGGCTAGGCCCAGAGCCGGCCATCCCCAGATGGCCTGGTAGGGGACATGGCAGGGGGCTGGCTATGCTGTGCAGAGGCCTCTTGCACCCCCGAGCGCCGACCTGGTGACCATGCTGCCTCAGAACACATCAGAAGGTCCATGTCAGGAAAGGGGTGCAGGAGCCCCAGGGACTGTGGTGCGGGTGGATGACGGGCCAGGTGGGGCTCAGGAGTGATGGGCTGCAGACATATCCACGTGGGCGGTCAGCCAGGGTGTGGCAGGGCAGGTGGGGGCTGTCTGGGGCTGGGGACTCTGCAGAGAGGGAGCTGGGCACCACCTGCCTTCCGACCCCAGAGGGGCTCTGGGAGGGGCAGTCTTGGCCTTGGGCTGCCCCTGTCCCTTGCTGGATGGACAGCCTGGTGAGGCCACACAGGCTCTGTGACCCCAGGCTCCCAGTCTCTTGGTTATGGACACCGTGACCAAGGGACAGTGTAGGGACAAGGTCAGCTCTTCCCTGATCAATCTCAGGCCACCATACTCGTGCTGAAACCTTTCCCCCAGAGCACTTCCCACCAGAGTGCAGGGCCCCACAATCTGGCCAATCGCACAGGGAGTGATGTGTACCCCAAACACCCCCAGAATTCTCCTGTCCGCAGGAAGCTGTAGTCAATGGCAAGGTGCTGGATGCTGTCCTGGTACCTGGTGGGTCCCCGTACACCTCCTTCTGGGAGCCTCCTGGGGAGACTTGCTGGGGTGGGGGTAGGTAAAGTCCCTGTTACTCCCTTCCCGATGACAGTAGCAGGCCTGGCCTTAGCCTCACAGGGTTCCACATGTCTGAGGCATCATCCACTCCACCGGAATGATGACCTCGAGAGGTCTTTACAAGAGCTTAGGATCTCAGGTAGGGAAACTGAGGCTCCAAGGCGGACAGCACTCCACCTGGTTCCAGGTGACAGAGGCCAGATCCAGGTTTGGTGATGCTGCCCCCAGGCCTGAGGTCCACACGGCTCAGAGTGACCGACAGGGTGGAGAGGATGAACCTCCATGCTCCAGAGGACAGGGACACATCTGTCCTTGGAAACTTACGGGGACATGCTGGAGCTTTCGGGGAACACAGGGGCCAGCCCCACCCAAAAGTGCCAGGAGCGAGCCTGTGGTGTCACCAGCACCATGCAATGCCAGCGCCCTGGGGCAGCCAGATCTGTGACACTGGTGGGACCTGTCACAGCCACACAGGGGCGAACGTCAGACTTCCCAGACAGCACAACACAGCCGTGATTCTTTGTCCCTCCCACAAGTGGAGCGTCGGGTTGCAAGGAGCAGGTGTAATGGGAGGAGGGAGAGGGTCCAGAGCAGCCTCTCTGGGTCCTCCAGCCTGAGGCCTGGTGGCCATGAAGTCCAGAAGAACACACCTTCCTCCGGGCCCCTCGGGTGCCTGTCCATGTCTCCTGCCCAAGCCAGACCTGGACAGGAGAAGCCTGCAGGGCAGATGAACAGATGAACGCGGGACAGGTAGGTTCCCTAATGATGGAGGGAGAGAAGTTAGGGCCCGGTAATTAAGGAGAAATTAATGAAGGCCCACGTCTTCCACAAGGACTCTTCGTGTCCTGTCCTACTTTCCCATGGCCAGAGCTAAGTGTGCTTCAAAACCTTTTCTCCAATTTTCTTGTCTTGCAAGGAGCAATTGGTCAGATCTCTTGATCCTTGAGTCTTTTCATGATTTCTCCTGCACGTGCTGACTCTGCCAGCTGCCACGTGCCCCGGTACCTGCTCGGCCTCAGGATCCAGACACCTTGTAGTCAGGGCTGCTGCCCTGTCGGGCAACGCTTGGGGCCGTGGAGACCTGAGCTCAGGTGGTGATGGGGAAGAGCCCTTCAGCTCATCCTGAGACCTTGCTCTATGCATGGGAGGTCAGCAGGGGGCCACTGTGGCCAGATAGAGGACAGCCGGGCACCTTCCCAGCAACCCCATCAGCTGCCTCTGTCGGGCTTGTGTGGTTGAGAGCTACTAGCAATACAAATGGGAGCATCGGGTTGGAGCTACGACAGGCATTCAGGCTGAACAGAGTCAGACCGCTTAGCTGGAAACAAAGTGCTTATATTAACAGAGTTGCAACCACTGTTCTGTGCAGGATGCCACGGCAGCCATGTGTCAAATAACAGAGAAAATGAGTTGTTCATGGTCATTTACATGGGGAATTTTTCTTATAAAATCTGCCCTTGTTTCACCTGGTTCTGGACAGACATTGGTGGGCCCCTGGACAGCCCTGTCAGGTGCACCAAGTGTGTCTCATTACCGAAAGGGTGCAGGGCAGAGACAGGTGATTAATGGTTGGTAAGTACAAGCTGCTTAGGGTGAAGACTGGGACCTGAACAGCACCAGCCAGCAAGATGGAGAAATAAATTAATGTTCTCCATGACAAAGGGCTTGTGATATGGAGAACTGCCTTCTCAGGCCTCCCTCCAGAGCAGGAAGAGGGCCGCCCCAGGCAAAGTCACCCTCACTCAAAGGGCATCCTGCCCTGCAGGGAGGGAGGAGGGTGGGCCCTGGGGTGAGGGACAGAGCTTGGAGTCAAGCTTCCTTGGGGCCAGAGCAGGGAGAGCAGGCATGTCCCCTGACTCTGCTGGTCCCCTTCCAGGAGCAGTGGCCAGGAAGCTAACCCTGAGCCCTGGGGTGGCAGCTGCTGGGACTGTGCACACCTGTCCCACTGAGCTGGGCAGATGCTGGAAGGGACAGAGTGCCCCAAGCCCTGCCAGCTTGGGGTCACTCAGGCACCCTGGTGCTTTTGCATTACCTGCTTGGTTCCCTTCATTTCTAGGCAGGGTCTGAGGAGCCGCAATTAGCAGATGGTTCGAGGTCTATTAGCCAGCACCACCCCCCACCCCCTCCAATGCCACTGGAATCAGAGATTGGATTTCTTAATGACAGAAGAATTAAGTAATGGGCCTGAGCAGGGCCGTGGGCAGCCGTGTGAAGCCATGTGCAAAATTGATATTTCAACAAGCCTGATAACGTATTAGGGCAACGGCCGTGCTGTGTCGCAGTGTCGTTCGATAAATCTTCCGTCAAAGGCCTGTGGGGGCCCTCAGAGCCAGGGGCACTCCTGGTCCTGGGGTCTTCAGAGAAGGCTGTTGGCCCATGCCAAGGAGCAGGGAGGCAGGTGGCCCAGCCGCACAGTGAGGTTCCAGGTCTGGAGGGGTTTTTCAGACTCCCCTTCCTGGGGATGGGGTGCAGGGTGTCACCCAAGAGCCCCAGGTCCTCAGTGTTGGATCCCAACTTACTCCTGGGGATCTCAGATGATTCCCACCGAGGCTGGGACCCTCAAGGGATTTGCCACAGGCTCTGGACCACGAGGTGGTCACAGTCCATCTTCACTTTGATTTGTAACTGCGAGCTGAAGTAGAGGGGCCGAGGACAAGATGCTTGGTGACAATTTTATGAAGATCAATGTTATTAAAGACTGAATCCTTGTCTGAAATCATTTGTATAAAACACAGTCGCATTAGATGAGAATCTGCGCTGAATTATCAGCTAATGGAGTGTTGAATTATGGGAAACCTCTGGCTTTTTCCGCAGGATAATTGAACATGACATGCTTGCTGTTGGCTCAGGGGAGCTTGAGCAGGAGAAGGGTACCTGGCCTGGTAGGTGCCTCTGGACAGCCTGATGCTGCCCTGTGCCCTCCCCATGACAGTCATGGACCCCACACGAGCAGGCCAGCCTGAGGGCTCTGTCTCCTCCCTGCTGCGGAGATCGGTCTCTGCCAAATCCCTGGGTCCAGCCCCCTCCTAGATCCTCGCCCTGGCTGGCTCTGAGCTCATCCCAGGCAAGTGCCCAAGAAGGGGAGAGCACTCCTGGCCCTGTGGGCAGAAGGAGGTGGGGAAGGGTGGGAGGGAGGCTGTCCTGGGCCCCTTCCGCAAGGCTGTGCTCCCTGGGAACTGGGGACCCTGAGGATTTGCTTCTGGAGCCCGAGTGACAGGGCCAAGAGGGGTCTCCAGGCCAGAGGCTCAGGAGTGTCCAGCTCCCTGAACCTCCATCCTGGTCACCTTAGACCCTGCTAAATCAGCAAAGGGAACCAGAACATAGCCTTGGGGAACTGGGGGACCCTGGGGGCAGGGTCCAGTACTACAAGGGTGTCTCCCAACTTGGACTGTGCCTATTGTGAGAGTCCTCAGAGCAGCCACGGGCTGAGCAATCCATGTCAGATCCAGAGCTCAGGCACAGGGGCACTGTTCACCCCTTACTGGGCCAGAAAAAATGGAAACAAAACCAACACCCCAGCCAGAGGCGATTATGACTCCTGCTTCAGAGGGGTGCACAGCGGGGCTGGCTGGTCCTCTGTCTGAGAGTCTGAGTGCAGGTTGCTATTACGTTAAATGTCACTGCAGCCCCCCGGTGACCACTCTGGGCCCTGGTCTGGCATGGCTGGTCCCCACCTGCTTCCTGTGCAGGAGGTCACTGGGGCCTTGGGATGACACCTGCTGAGCTGGCCATTGTGATGGGCAGCTTCCCCATCAGGCCCTTCCCTGGGTACCCTTGTTCTGAACTTGGGTGGGCCCTCCCTGGACACCTTGGCCCTCCTGCCCTTGGGTTGCTGCTATGCTCTTCGAAGAACCCACATTGGCTGTTTGAGGCATCTCATGACCTCACTGTGTCGGTGGGATCTCAGCTGGGCACAGGCTTTTATGTGCAGGCAGTGGCCTTAGGGACTTCCTGGCACGGACTCCTCTACAGTAGTAGCCTACAGTCACCTGGGGCTGTGCCCTGTTGGGGAGTCACACTTACCCAGTGGCTCCCCAGGCCCTCTGTGTACCTGGGCTCCCCTTCCCTGAAGATGGGACCAGGGACCAGGGACCAGGGGCCAGGGGCCTCCCATGGCTGCCTAGCCACTCAGAGGCTCTGGGGATGGAAACTCCAGCCAAAGGTCAGTTTCAGGATATAGCCACGCCTGGCAATGACTGGTGGCCACATGGCTCCAGCCCTGCCTTTGTCCTCATGGGGCTCCTTCAGGTCCTGCGTCTCCTTGGAGGCTCTGTCCCAGGATGCGATGCGACTCAGCACCACTCTGGATGCGGTAGCCTCAGGCAGGTGGGAAAGGCCCACCAGCCAGCCCTGTCTACAGATGGGGCCCAGTGAGGACCCCATGCCTAGGCCTGATCTGCTTCTTCCACAGCACCCAGCAGGCAGTGCTGCCCTGTATAGTGACAGGGACCAGCCCAGCAGGCTGGGAACAGATGGGAACAGAGTGGCATCCTGTCTGCCTCAAGGCCAAGGCCAGTGAGGTCCCCTGGGTGGCCCCTGGGGAGACAGTCTCCTCCTCCCTCCAGCTCTGCTCCCCACCCTCCCTCCTTCCTAGGGTGGGTGGCACCTCTGGGCTCTCCCTCCGGGTCTGCAGGCTGAGGCGGGCTGTGCTGGGTCTCTATGACACCTTTTGCCCTGTCCCCTCTTTGGTGATGCCTCCAGAGTGTCTCTGTGCTGTCAGAGACCACACAGAATCCTCTTCCCACCCACAGGCTGGGCTCCAGTCCCCGAGGACCCACTTAGCCTGTTAGGTGGGCTGCCTGGAATTGGGGTCAGAGGAGGGAGGCATTCGGGGACAGAAGAGAGGGACAGGAGACAGCTGTTGCTTCCAGGGAGCTCCTGGAAGGTGCAGGTCAGCAGGGTGTCTGAGGGTGCAGTGAGGC
Source organism: Heterocephalus glaber (assembly GCF_053883595.1). NCBI lineage: Eukaryota > Metazoa > Chordata > Mammalia > Rodentia > Bathyergidae > Heterocephalus > Heterocephalus glaber. Next base: position 1,427,664 of record NW_028258297.1, read on the forward strand.
CAGGCGGGGCCCAGGGTCTGGTGCCACCTACCTGCAACTGCTGGCCCGGCCCTCCCTGAGGACCTTCTTGGCGTCGGGTTTCCAGCTGCCGTCGGCACTGATTAATGAAGCCATAGATCATTCTGCACTCGAGCCAGCTCCCTGGGCTGTGGCGACTAATTCTGCCACATAATGGAATGTGAACACTGTCTAATTTGCAAATTAAAACCCAGATGGATGGATGGTTGCTCCCCGGGCACGGGCTAGGGGCCTGTGCCTCTGGAGGGGAGGGTCAGCCACAGACAGGCTGGGCTCCTGGGACCCTGAGTCTGACCTTCCAAGATCCCTGGTCCGTGCAGTTCCTGAGTCCTAAGATCTGATGCCTGGGGATGACAGCAGGGTCTGGCCTTGGGGTCCAAATCGATGTTCAGTGGCCCTGATCCTGCCTGGACAGTGAGCCCCGGCCCCATGACCTGTGCAGACCAGGGAAGTGAAGGGACAGGGGCCACAAAAGGTTGTTCTCAGCTCCCCAAAGCCAGCATGGTGACTGGGATAAGCAGCTGAAACAGGACAGGGCGGGGACGGGGTACAGAGCTCGAGTCAGGGACCATGGTGCAGCGGAGAGACCACGTGTGTGCTGGGCGGGGCACCAGCAGGCATGCAGTTGGTCTCACTGCTGTCTCCCACCTGGTGGCCAGCTGTCAGGGTCCCCGTCAGAGACACCTCGCCTTGCCCTCGGCAGGGCGCCCTGTGAGCACCACAGCCTCTCGGTGCCCTCTGGCCTGGTCCCCGTGCGCAGGGCTCTGTCCAGGGGCCAGGCCTCAGGCAGGCATCATGCTCCCTGGACGCTCCCAGGCCCGCTGCCCGCCTGCCCTCCACTCCCACTCTGCTGTGTCCTGTATTTCCCAGTGGCGTGGCTGGGGCAGGGCTGCCGGCTGGTGGGGAGCATGAACGTGGGGGTGCCTGGGATGGGGCCCATTTGCCCAGGAGCCATGTGCATGGTGCCAGCGGTGGCTGGAGGCAGCTCCTGCATCCCTGAGCTGGCAGATGTGTTGACCCTGCCCTACTCACAGTGCGACTGAGCCTTTGGGATCCTGCAGCTCCAATTCATCATCTACTAACTCAAGTTTGTAACAGGAAATAGAGCTGTAAATTGTTCTGTGGCTGCTGCTGTCAGTGGTGGGCCAGACGCCTGGAACGCTAACCACACGGTCCTGTGTGATCCCCTGGCTCACAGGAGAAGGCGAGGGTGAGGAAGCATCAGAGAATCACAGCAGGACAGCCTGGCCAGCGTGACCCTCAGCACAGAACAGGGCTCCTGCATGACCTGGCACTGCAGGCTGCTCCACTGTGACGCTGCGACACAGAGGCGATTTAATACCTGGCAGGGGTTCGGTCACTTCTGGTGCACTGGTTGGAGAGGGCTCAGGAGCCAGGCACAGGAGTGTGAAGGACACAGCAGGACCCCTACAGTGAGCCTGTCACAACAGCTGGACCCCCTGCCAGGACCCGGGACCTTGAGCCCTCTGTGTCTCTCTCCTGCAGCTTTGTCCTGGTCCCTGTGCTGCTGTGCAGAGGCCCCCTATCCCCTGGGCTCGGTCCTCTGCCATCTCCTGCCAGGCTCTGGGAGTGCAGATCCTGCTCCACCTGTCCCCCTGGGGCACCTGCGACCTCAGCTGCCTCCACACACGTGCCACAGGTGCACTGAGGTCTCTGACTGGAGGACGGCAGGGCAGGGCTGTCCCCTGCAGCGCAGCAACAGGAGAGGCAGCTTTTCCCACTCAGGCCTCAACCTCTGCCAATTTGCCGTCCTCAAGGTTCCCCTGCAGCACCCAGAGGAGGGGTCAAGCCCCAGTGAGGTTGGCTGGGTGCCCCTCAGACAGGCAGGGTGAGGACTGGGCGTACTTCTCTCAGCACCCCAAGAGTCCACCTGTGCCTGAGAACTGACCAGGAATGGTGGAGGGGATGGAGCTGCCCGCCGACCGATGTCAGCTGGCTGTGTGATGCTGCGTGGCCTCTCTGACCCCTGAGGTTCTGTTGATACCTGAAGGCAAGAGACCCTGTGCAGACCCTGGAGAGGACAGCAAGGGGCCCGTCAGCGCATGTCCCCTCCTCCCTCTCCCAGATCATTGGCAATGTAAACAAAAAGCATAGGAATTCATTGACTCCATCGTTTCTCAATTTACTCGAGGCCCTCGTGGTGATTAGTAGCCAGCGCGTATCTGCACCTGTGCTTTGTGTCCCTGTCACAAGCCCGGCTGGCCTGGAGCAGCCTCCCCTTCTCTCCTGCAGACAAAACTGTGACCCTGTAGGGGCAACAGGGACAGGACTGTGCTGGTGGAGGTGCAGGGCTGGGAGATGGCTGCTTCCCAGGATGGTTCTGACACTCAAGGCTGGAGACAGCCTGGGGAAGGGAGAGGCTCCTGCCTCGGCTGCTGGGAAGCCCCACAGATTATTTTAACACCATTTCCCACATGGTCTTGGCCTCTTCTGGGAGGAGCCCCACTGACCCGATGGGGAGCAATCCTCTCCTTGGGACCCTGCTCCCCCAGCTGCCCTCTGTGGAGCATGGGGCCAGGCTGGGCCAGCACAGGCTTCAAGTAAATTGGCCACTTCCTGCCCCCAAGCGAGCATCCCCCCAGGCACAGCTCCGAAGGGCCACTCCCCACCTGGCCATCCTGGATGGGCAGGGGCCTCTCCTCCTGCTGGGTCCAGCTGCAGCACGGCCTGGTCCCTGCAGCCCCGTGTCTTCCTGTCTTGGAGACCCTATGGTCAGGAAGGGGCCGAGACACCAGGGCTGGTCCCCTTCTTCTGGAAGGTGCGGCCTGGGCAGGAGCCCACTGGCTGCAGTCCCCCAAGGTCTCAAGCGCCCTGGGTGGCTATGGGGTGAGGCTGGATCTATGCAGCCCCAGAGGTGCTGTCCCAGGGAAGCAGATGAATGGGGACCCCTGGGTAGGACCCTGCGGGGGTATCGTCCCTGGCCCTGGAGCTGCTCTGGTCTTCAGTCATTAACTGGCAGACATAGGCCATGCCGCCTCTGCCCTCTGTCCCTAGAATGTGAACAGGCAGTGCCTGAGCACCAGTGGGTGTTGAACCCTGAAGTTGCTGTTCTCATTCAATCACCATTTTAAGAGTCTCTGTTTAGTTTAGTTTAGTTTTGTGTTGTTTTGGTTTGTGTTTTTTGAGACAGGATCTCTCTATGGTATTCAGGCTGGCCTTGAACTCACTATGATACCCAGATCTGGCCTTGAACTCACTGAAATCCTCCTGTGTGCTGGGATTATAGGAATGCACCACCATACCTGACTTAAGCCTCTGTTTTGAATCTGCATCCCAGAGCTCCGTGTTTGGAGGGTTGCTGGGAGGTACGTATTGTTGGGTGAGCTTTCCCTGGCACTCACCCCGGAGGCCCACCAAGCCCTACAGGAGCATGTGTGCACTTAAAGGATGAAGCTCACCCCAAGAATGCTCCCCATGCCACCCTTGGTCACCCCGACTGCAGAGCCCAGAGCGGAGGCTCCCGGCTGCCCTTGGCTGGCTGCATGAACACACGGGGTCTCACTGCAGGTTTACTGGGCTCCCCACCCCTCTGCTGGGGGGCATATTGCTGGTATCCTGTGTCCTGGGCTCTGCTGACATCCTGTTGGGTTGCACAGTGTGCTCTGGGGAGCATCCTTCCTTTCCCATCCCTGGCCAACCCCAGCTGACTGTTCAGGGCTGGCCGCACCCTGGCCTCTCAGCTCATGTGTGTCGTCTGAGCTCTTAGGTGGACAAAGGCTGTTCCTCCCCATACCACTGACCCCAGCTCAGCACAGAGACCCTGGCTATGGTAGGTTCCCTGGGGAGACGAAGAACTCGTCTCCTGGTGGGCAGTCGGGAGTGTTTAGAGGACCCTGGCCCTCTGCTGCAGTGGATGGGTTAGATGTGGTATCTACAGCTGGATAGTAGGGCACAGGGGCTCAGGAGGAGGATACTCAAGCTGGGGTGAGTCCAAGAGGTGGTGTCCAGAGGTGTGTTCCACACAGAGGAGACAGGGCTTGGCACCAGTCATCTTTACAAAGCCCCTCCCCTGCCAGGTTGGGATCTGACTCTGGACCTGCCTTAGCTCAGCCTCCGAACTTCTTCATTACTATGGCAGCAAGAATTTGTCATTTTCTTTCTCCTTTTCCTTTAGATTTCTTTCACTTTCCAAGCACAGCTCAGTTTTGCCACAAGCTCCTGTCCACCCGAGGGCTGCTCAGGACCCTGAGGGGCCACACAGCATCGTGAAGGTGGTGGGCACAGAACCCCAGGCAGGTGCAAACCCATGCTGCCCCTTCTTGGTGGCAGGTTGGGAGCATCTTAGTTGTTTTTTCTTTCACCTGAACTGTGCTCACGGCAATAAATCCCCAGTGGTCTGAGCTGTATTGGGAGTTGAGCTTTCTCTCTCCTTGATTGCAATCGTCTTGAATACATTGTTCTTTGCTATTGTTTTATTAAGTGTCTGGTGCAAACAAACACCAGTACTCCCACACCACCAGAAACAGTCATCAGGGCCCAGGTCTAACAAGACAGGGAGCCCATGCCAGAAACACCTTGACACTCAGAAAGGGACCCAAGGCTTGGCTCTTTGTCCACAGACACATAGCCTTAGGATACCAGGAGGCAGGTAGTAGACAGGTGACTGACCGACACACAGAAGGACTGGTGGACAGATGGATGATAGATGGTGATAGACAGGTGGAAATACTGACAAATGGACAGGTAGATCATGGGTAGATAATAAATAGGAAAATAGATAAGTAGCTAGAAGATAGATAAATAGGTATAGGTAGATACTAGATAAATAGAACTATGGATGGATAGGTACATGATAGATACACAGATAGAAAAATGGGTGAATCGATAACACTGTGGAGAGATGACACAGAGAAATGGGTAGATGATAAATGGTTGGTATGAGAAGAATTGGTGGATATACAATAGATAGGCATACATATAAAATGTAATGTGGGTAAAAATGAATACATGGATGGTAATGTACACATGCACAGAAAGAGATATACAGACACAGAGGTGCACAGATGATAAACAGAGAGACAGATGGACAGATAGTTAAGGAATAAGCTCAGGCAGGCAGGGCTGGCCAGTCTGACGTCTGTAGGGCAGGCTGCTAGGCTGGGAATCAGACTGCAGCCTGGGACTAGAATTCCTTCCTTCGGACACCTCAGCTTTTGCCCTTAAGCCTTCAACTGCTGGGACAAGACCCAGCCAACCTGAGGAGGGTCACCTGATTTCCAGTCCATTGACTGTCAGTGTAAGCCTTGGTTGGATACTGCAGGGCAGCATCTGTGACCAGACTGCTGGGCACGGAGTGTCAGCCACGCACATAGAGCATCTCCATGGCAGGAGGAGGCTGCAGGATTTCCATGTGACATAAAACTTCTGCATTTTCCAACACAGAGGGATTTCTTTGTGCATTTTTACCATAAGTGGACATTGAATTCACTGGCTATTTCATGAGCTAGGGAGACAATGATTAGTTTCTTTTTTACTCGATTAAGGTGCTAAAGCACATGAACAGTTTTTTAAAAATGTTAAACCAATTTTGCTTTTGTGGAATAAACTCCATGCTGCCAAGGTGTTTGATCTTTTTAAATGTCTCTGATTTGGTTTGCTAATGCATTGTGGAGGGTTTTTGCTCCTGTTTTGTAGTCACCTTTATTTCTGCTCCTTGTAATGGTTCTCTACACAAACATTTAGTACTCAATATTGCATCATAAGAATTTCCCCATCCTTTTCCTGTTTCAGCAGTTGGTCTCTATTTCTGCGTGCAGGCAATAGAAAGCCAGGCTGGCTACCAGGGTGGGGCTGACCCTGGGGGCTAGCAGGTGGCTCTTGGTGCCTCTGGGAGGGCTGAGGAGTTGGGACCCTGAGATCAGGATCTGCAAGTGCTGGATGGGGATGCATGGGGACAGAGCATGGCAGATCTACCAGGAGGAGAAACCACAGCTGAGTGCTAGACCCAGGCAAGGTTGGAGGGAAGGGCATGTATGGAGATAAGGGCATGGGGAGCCCTGGTGCATCACAGTGAACCAGCGGGAGGGAGCTGGCCTGGAAATGTGCAGGAAGGAGTGCCAGCAGCACACAGGGAGATGATGTTGTTGAGATGCCCTGGTCTCTGGTGTGAGCTGAGCAGGAGCATGGTCTTGTCATCAAGATGGTGGCAGAGGGCAGAAACATGAGGGACACTTTCCTGGTTCTACAGATTCAGATGGTAGAGGGGTGCAGACGTAAAGCATGACCAGCACTGGGAAAAAGAACAGGGGGACAAAGAAGGGGATGGGTGGATGGTAGAAAGGTTGATAGATGGGTAGGTTGATGGATGGATGGATGGATGTGCTGATAGATGGACGATGGGTGGTTGTGTGGGCGAATGGGTAGATGGATGGATAGATGAGTGTCTTGATGGCTGGGAACATGGATGGATGGATAGGTTAGTGGCTGGGTGGATAGGTAGATGGATGGATGAGTGGATGAGTGGATGCAAGAGATGTAGGGGTGGCTCAGGCAGGGCTAGTGACAGAGAGAAGTTAGAGCAACTGAGAGACACAGAAGGTAAAGCAGACAGAACTTGTTAGGGTATGGGTGTTGGGTTAGAGGAATGCAGAAGACACAGAGGCAGAATAGCTGCCCACTCTCTAGGTCAAGAAAGGGGAGAGGCCACAGAACCCCTGCAGAGATGCCAGGATGCCAACCACAGGGCCCCGCTGTGAACCTCATGTCCCCCCTGTTCTGACTCTAGATTTCATCTCTGGACACACAGGGAGTCTTCTCTTGGAGGATCGCACAACCTGAGCCCCAGCAGGACTGTCAGGGAGGGCCCACACTGCCCAACTAGGCTTGGCCCCTCCAGACCACCAAGGGCCATCAGAGCCTCAAGAGCTGGTGCTGGGGATTGCTCAGACACCAGCAGACTCAGCAGCCCTGCAAGCCCTGCACCCCTCTCAATGCCTCCTCGACGCAGGGAGCTGGAGTGGGTGTCTCCAGGGCCCTGCATGCTCGGAAGCCACAGAGGCATCAGGTTGATGGAAAAGCAGGCTGTGTCCACACCCACAGCAGGTCAGACGTCCTCTTTCCACGGTGTCTTCTCTGTTAGGAGGGCAGAGGCTGCAGAAGCATCAAATGAGCTAGCAAGGTTCCCACTCCATCGGGGGCCTCTCCACCCCCCAGGAGGGACCTCAAAGTCAACCTGGCATGGAGCCCATGTGATATGTGGCCAGCTCAGTGTGGCTGGGCTCTCATCAGGAAGACCATCCAGGGCCCTCTACGAGTGAACAGTGGCGTGGCTTTGTCTGAGGAGCCATAGATGAGCCTGCGAGGAAACTGAAATAGAGTAAAAGTGGACTCAGACCCAGGTATCTCTGCAGCCAAGACGTTAATTCCCTTGTCTTGAAGCTGTGTGGCCCACAGAGTTGGAGCTGAAGCCAACTTTCCCTTCCAGAGCGGAGTGCAGGCAGCAAATTCACCTGGGACTCTGAGTGTAGGGTGATAGTCCTTTTTTTATTGACCAACTTGGGAAAATTAGACAAACATGGATGGAGTCACTGCTCCATGCCAACCCTGTGCTGGGGTGGAGGTGACCCGTGTCCTGCCTCAGTCCTCAGGGCTGGGTCCCCATGGATGAGGCCCAGGGTCCAGGGCCTTGTCAGGCTGACTTGGGCACAGGCGGACTTGAGAGACCTGAGAGCATCCCTGGAGCACTCTGTGTCTCAGTTCCCCACCTTGCCCTTCCCTTCCTGTTATCATCACAAAGGGTGAGATTAGACCCAGGGCCCCAGCACTAAACAGTCCAGCCGTGCATTGTTGGTGAGCAAGGGGCCTGGTGAGGGTGGTCTCAGCATCCGAGCCCCAGCCTGACCCACACCCGGAAGTTCTGCTCCTCCCTCTTGGAGAAGCCTGAGGCTTAAGCTGGGCACTGGGAGACACGACCCATTTTGCTTCCTCAAAGGATGGAAGCAGGAGCATCACAGGTATGTGAACTGTGGTCGTCTTCAGAATAAAATCAACTCCAGGAAAGAGTTTGTGAAAATAGTCTAGGTAAATCTATTTGTTTTCCACAAACGAAGCTGGATATCAAAGCTCTCAGGCTGGAAGTGGGCTGTGGAATAACTGCTTCCACCTTTTCATTTCACAGGCTGAGCAGTGTGGCCAGCTTGGTGTGTACCGGGCTTGTGGCTGCCAGCCTGAGCACAGCAGAGCCACATTCCCTCTACGTCTCACTGGAGAGGACGCGTGGCCACTCCCCAAGGATGCCTAGCCCACAGCTGGGACCCTCAGTGGACACCACAGGGCCAGGCCGGTCACCTGCACAGCAGAGGAAGGGACACTGCTCACACCTGTTACGGGAGGGGCATGTCTGTGTCTGGCAGCCCTACCCTGGGTGACATGGTTACTGCCACCCTCTTCTCTGCACCTACCCTGGGCCCCAGAAAGCCTGTGTTTGAGAGCCCCTGCCAGAGAGGTCTCGGTGCTGCCATCTGGGCTTAGACATCACGGGTCCAGTGGATACTGGATCTCCACTCACGGTAACCTGCCTGGGCCCACAAGTCCGTATCCCCAGGGTGGCTTGGGACAATCCTATTCCTCACGAGCAGCATGGTGCCTGCCCCTGAGATGCTCAGGACTGAGAAGCTCAGGAGGAGCAGCTGCCCTGGGGACAGACGTGTACACAGTTAGGACCATGGGATCTGCTGCCCTGTCACCCACCAGCCACCCTCCCCAGAGACACCGCTGTTTCCTCTTCACCCTGCTGTCTGTCTGGCTCTTCCCCATAGTGTCCATCTGCACCCTTCTGCGCCTCCCTTCTGGCCACGCCATGGCTGTCAGGTCCCTCCTCCTCCCGAGCCTCCTCCCCACATGGTCCTGTGAAGTGCTGCCCAGCTCTCCTCTCTTGCACCCTTGGGTGCCTCTTCACCTTTCAACGCCTACATTCTCTGGGGACCTGGGCTCTGGTGGGGACCTTGCGCTTTCCGTGACTTCTGCAGTGTCCATCCAGTGCCCTGAGCAAGGTGGCTGTGTTCCTCAGCAGATTCCAGCAGCTCCACCTGCCATGGGCTCCACACTTCTTCTGGCTTTTTGTGGGCATCTCAACTCCAGCTTAATATCCGAAGCCTCCTGAAGGTCTGAAGGGAAGGTGAGGGATGCTGTGCATGGAGATGCTCTTCTGTGCCGTGACCTGGAGATGTTACTGGTTCCTGGCAAGAACAGATGGGCAACTTGCTGACTGGCAGAATCAGTGCTTTGGGATTCAAGCCCAGCCGCTGGGTACTGCAGGGACATGGCCCTGCTCTCCGCACAAGGCCTTGGCCTTCAGGGCTCTGTTACTGGGTGACATTCTGACCCCTGGCTGTGGGGCCCCAAGCCCTGGCAGTGGCTGGCATCGCTCTGCCCCTGCGGCTCTGCTTCCAACCCCTTGACCTCAGCATGGTGGAGCCCAGGCTTCCTGGACCTGGGTCCTGCTTGCTGAACTCTGCCCATCCCCCTTTCAGGAGCTGGGTCGGCCATGGGTGGTGGCCATTGCTTCTGGGTGGTAAGACAATGGGTGTTTCCTCTTGTGTTTTGGTGTCTTCTGAATTTCTGCAATGAAGATGTATTATTTAGCGATAACTGTAAGGCATTTGACATTATTTACAGTGGAACTCAGTTGGAAGGAAGGAGCCTGCTGATTTGCTTTTCACAAAAAGAGATGAGCATGTAAGTAAAACACTGTCTCCGTAGGCCCGACCACCATAGGAGGGCCACCTGGAGTCCTAACCAGGTCACTGGCACTGGCCAAGTGCTGGGAAGAGGGGTGAGTAAGGCCCTCCTCCACCCAGACTGGAGCACCAGGGTAAAGTCACCCCTCACTCACTGCATCCAGTCACTCGTTCACTATCAATTATTCATTCATTTGCTCACTGTCTCTTTCATTCTTTTACTCATTCAAACACTCATTCATTGACTTCCATTCACTCACTCTCAATCATTCCTTCATTCTTCCATTTATTCTCATTATTCATGCCTTCACACATGCTTTCACTCATTCATCATTTATTTGTGCATTCAGTAATCACTCATACAAGAATGCATTCACTCACTTTTTCATTCATTAAGTTCACTCACTCGCTTGCTCACTCATTCCAGTGGTCATGTGTTTTGTTGGCTCTCTCACCCTGGAGAGACCCTAGGCTGAGCTGGGGAGCATGGGCATCCATCTGTCCATCCATTCATCCACACCCCTGCATATCTATCTCTCCACCAACCTATTTATCCATTTGTCCATCCATCATCCATCAATCCATCCATCGTCTGTCAATCCATCCATCCATCCATTTGTCTGTTCATTGATCTGCTCATCCACCCATTTATCCATTCGTCTCTTTATCCTTCCATCAATGCACCCACCAACCCATCTGTCCACTTGTTTATTCAACAGCTGATGTTCAGCAGGAGCTAGACTCTCAGCAGAGGTGGAAGCATGACAGCTGAGTGCTGTGAGGAGACACATATCAGTGGTCTCAGCAAACACGACTGTGTTCTAAGCACTAACACTGTCTTTGGTGCTCAGTGTTTCATGTCCACAGTGTGCAAAGGTCCTGAAAATTACCACTGTTATTTTCTCTGACTTCCAAATGAACCTGAAGGCCTGGAGGGGATGCTGGGGGTTAGGTCTTTGTAGGAGGAGGTCACGGAGAGCCTGGCATGTGGAGGGGTTGTCCTGAGGGGCCAGGGCCAGGGCTCCTCCTGGGAACTGCTCCAGGACTCAGCCCAACACCTGGCATAGTGTCTGCCACCCCAGCTGCTCTCCTCCCTCTCCTCTGCACAGGGAACCATCCTGATGCCTGCACTGTCCGGGAGGCTGGGCAGAGGTCGAGGTGGAAGTTGAGGCTGATGGCACAGGTGGTTGCCAGAAGCAGCCAGGACTGTGTGGATTTAGAGTGTGGCTTCTTCTACTGCAGAAGCCTTGAGTCAGTCCAAGGCAGGAAGGGAGGCCACGGCGCAGATACTATTACCTAGACGTGGTGAGCAGGATTTGGGGCTGGAGGCTCAGGAGCTCTGTGTTATACAGTCTCATGTCCAGTTGTCTCCCACCTCAAGGGCAGGCAGCCTCCTCTCAGGCTGAGAGGTTCAGCCGAGACAGGAGTCACCCAGGAACCCAACATAGTGTGGATTTGGAGGGAATGTAGTGAACAGCGCACGAAGAGACAGAAATCCCTAGTAACACATGGGACCCAGAGAATCGATTGAGGAGATGGCATGCAGGGTCAGAAGCTCTAGCAAAAATAACAGAGGGAGTCAATAATTAAACAAATTGCTGAATAAAATAGTTCTCAAGTTGACAAAGGACTAGAGCTTGCTGATTCTCACCGAATTCCAAGTGGGATTGTGGAAATGATAAAGAGTTCTGCATATCTTGGAAAAAGTCCTGACTTTGAGGATAAAGAACATCTCAGAAACATCCCTTAAAAAGAACCAGCTATTGCAAAGGAGGCAGCTCAACTGACATCACAACTGGAGCAGCCAAGGATGGGTCCCCTCACTTGGAAGACAGCCCTGTGCCTGCCTGCAGCCCTGAGTCCCCAGAGGTCACAGAGGTGGGAGAGGTGCATGGGAGTCAGTGCACACACAGTCCCCAGGCATGTGCAGACACACTCAATGCCACTCATCACAGGGGAGTGGAACCAAAAGCCACCCTGAGATCCATCTCTCACCTGTCCAAGAAGGAGGTGGCAGGATCGGCCAGGGGGAGGAGAAGGAAGCCTGCATTCTGCTGGTGGAATGGAAGTCAGCACAGCTGCTATGGAGAACTGTATAGAGGTTCCTCACACTGTCAGCAACAGCCCTACCTGTGGGTGTTCCTTCAATGGAAATGAAATCAGTGCCTCAAAGAGACACCAGCAGCCCACGTGCATTGCCACCTTCACGACATCCAAAGAACAGCGTTGGCCTATGTGCCCCTGGATGATAACCAGGTACAGAAAACAGGGCAGGTACACGTGATGGAATGGCACGAAGTTCTCACAGAGACAGAAACCCTGCTGTAGGCTACAACACAGAGGGACCTGGGAGAAGTCTGAAGCCCTGGGAAATGAAGACTTGTATCGCCAGCTGGCTGAGCACGTAAGACACCTGAAGTCAGATTGACCATGGGGAGGTGAAGTCAGAGACCCCACCCAGACTGCTGGGGACTGTGCAGGGAGCAGAGGGACCACACGCATGCTGGACAGATGCAGAGTCCATCTGGGTAGAGTACAAAAACCCACAAACAGGTATTTGGTGCTAAAGGAAGACAGTAAAAGCAAAAAAAACCAAAAAAACACTAACAAAAGGAGAGTAATATGAATTAAATATGAGAAAAAATTGGAAAATGTAAACAGACTCAATGTCTATTTCTTTGACTAGATTAATGAATAGATCAAGCCAGCCAAGCCTACCTAAGGACAAAAAGGGACAAACTCAGTTGTGTAAATAAGAATCCAGTATGACTGCAGTCCGTGCGGCCAACAATTCGACACCAATGTTCCGTGCCGTTGGGGCCAGACTGGTCTTCCCTGCTCCCAAGGAGTCTGTTAGACCTTCTCCTAGCCATGACTCCCTGAAAGTCTGGCAGCACAGATATTCTGCATATTATCCATGCCCCGGGGCCCTTGGAGGCCACAGACCCTGGGTATCTGAGATCAGCTGTCCCCAAACCACTTTGTGCTCAGGCTTAGAATGCATGACATTAGCAAAGACCCACAAGTAGCTAGTTAAATATTTTAAATGAGTGACTCAAGCTGCCTGACCATGAAAGTGCAGGCTCACCTTCCTGGGCCCCCAGAAGACCAGGTTCAGAGCTCAATTTGTCTGGTATCTTAACACCCCCCTCCCCAAGGAAGGGGATCATAGCCCATCCTTCGAGGGTGGCACTGGCCCAGAGGCCAGGGAGGCCGCTGAGGTTGGATATTTGCTACAGGACCCCTGCAGGGACAGTGACATCACCACCCTGGGGGGCGTCCATTGCTCTGAGGACCCCTCACCTTTGGGGCCAGGTCAAAGCAGGCCCTGTGGAGGGAGTGTCTCAGGTGTGGGGCAGCAAGTCTGGACACAGGAAATGTGTGCTCCAGATGTGTCATCAGAGTAAGCCCTGGAACCGTGGAGAGATCAGAAGTCACTGTGGCATTGTGGCTTTCGATAACACATCAGGATGAAAGGGTGTCACAGAGGAGTTGAGCAAGTGCAATTGTAAGCCACATTTTAAAACAGTCCAAAACTGTAAATTATAGTCCAGCCTTAATTTTGACATGAATGTCAAAAAATCTAAATTATAACTGGTAAACAGAATAGGGAACTTTATCAAAAGAATAAAACACTATGACAATGTGGTATTTATTCCAGAAATGCAAATATATTTTAATATCTGGATATTTAATAATCCAATTCATACTATGGATAGATCAGAGGGAAAATAAACTAAAATTATACCAACAGATAGTGAAAAGACATATTATTAATTCAGCAGTCTAATACAAGATACATAATATAAGAATATACAGCAATTTTCTTAATGCAATTAAGCAATAGCAGATGTAATTTTAACAGAAACCATGACAGGTATTTCAGTAAACATCAGAAACCAGTTATTAATCCTGCTAGTTACATTAGTTAAGAGTTTGCTGAAGTTTTCAGAGAGCACGTTGAGAGAACAGATGATGAGTGTGATATAAACACAAGGAAAAGAGAATTTTAAATGAATGATGCTTCAAGGGTTGCATAACGGCACCTAGAAAACCAAGCAAATAGGGAAATACCTACTCAAACTCAGGCAAACTGATGGCATGGATCAATTGCATTCACACATCCCTACAAATGGAGAAAGAGAACATATCGATTCATAGCGGCGGCAGGCACTAGAAACTTCTCAGGCATCTATTCAGAGAGAAAGTCCTGGGCCCTCATTATGTTCAAATGTTGTTGAATGACAACAAAGAAGATTTGGTATTGCCAGTCTGGGGAAGCACCCAGCCCTACACAGCGTCCATCTGTTCAGGAAACGCACTTGTAGAACTTCTGTGTGGGGAGAAGCCCTGGGGCTCCAGAAGCACCTCGCAGCAGCAGGCAGAGTGAGGACCCCGAGGCCTCTCCACCAGGTTGTGTCCTTAGTGCCTCCGGGCACAGGGTGAGCCTGGAGCTAACAGAGGCCCCAGAAGAGGCCAGCGGTGCCCTGGGTGTAAGGGCCTCTCACAGAACATGGAAAGAGGCCATGCCTGAACCCGAATCACCCCTCACACGCACACAAGGCCAGGACACTGGCAATAGCAGTGGACCTGAAGAAAGGTCCACTTGCCATCTTGCAAATGTGGTCTTTGACCTGAAAGAGCTGTGTGGACCCCTCTTGTCTGTCTTCTCTCTTCCTGTCTCTTCCCTTCTGTCTTCACAGAGATGCTTTTGTGGGCCTGCTCAGCCATATGAGGTTACTCACGAACCTCAGATTTCCAGCAGAAGGACATTAAGGGGAGCTGCAGGGAACTAGACTGTCCTAGAGACCCTTAAATTAAGCGGGACAAAAATTTAAATGGAACCTAAATAATAAAATTTGTTCAAGTAATCCAAAAGAAGGAAAGAAAGTAGGAGAAAAGAAAACAGTTAAACAGAAATTAAATAATAAATGTTAGATGTGAATTTAAATACATCAATAACTTCCTTGAAAATTGTTTAAGCAGAGCAATGAAATGGCAGACATTGTCAGAGCAGATTAGAAAGGGCTTGGTTCACCTCTATGTAGTCTGTACAAAACCACCGTCAAAGGCAGTGATCATGTTATTGGAGAGCAAAGCCTTGTGCTATGATTGGATAAGCGTCCCCAAAGGCCCCTGGGTACATACTCAGTTACCAGCCAGCAGCATATTGGGAAGTCATGGAGCCTTTAGGAGGTGGGGCCTTGTGGGAGGAAGTGAAGTCACTGGGGGCATGGCCTCTAGGGGAAATGGGACCCCACCCTTCCTCTCTTTTTTTTTTTTTTGGCTTCCTGGTCACCATGAGGGGAGCAACTTCCTCCATCACGTGTTCCCACCATCATGTTCTTCATCACTGGCCAAAGAGACTAGCCATAGAGTGGAAACTCTGACACTGTGATCCACAGTGAAGCTTTCCACCTTATAAGCTGATTTAGCTCAGGAATCTGTCATAGCAATGGACAGTTGTCTAACACAGCTGGAGAGTGACACACCGTGAAGTCATGAATCCGAAGGAAACTGCGGTAGCTACATGTATACCAAGTAGAGTACATTTCAGGGTATGCCAACCCTCTAAGAACAAAGAGGGATGTTTTATAACAATGAAAGGGTTAATTCTTCAAAAGATAAGACAGTGCTAATTAGGTGTATGCCCCTGATAATAGAGTTTCAAAAGCAACAGAGATAAGAAGAGAAGTGATAAAAGTCACAAACATAATGGAAAACGTTAGCACTTGACTGTCAGTAACTTAGAGAACCTGGAGAGGGGATGCCAGGAGGACTGGAGTCCAGCATGCTGACCAGTGTGGAATTAAACTCCTAATGGCAGAAAGAACAAGAAAACATTTGGAAATAAATAACTCACTTCTAAATAATTCATGGGTCAAGGAGACAGCCTCAATGGAAACTTAAAAATATTCTGAGCTGAACAAGAATGAAAATACATCATATTACAATTCATGGAAGAAGGCAGTGCTGGGGATGAAGAAACAGTGTCTAAACACAGACCCCACTATAAGAAATTAGGAAAAACTGAATAAAACAACCCTAATGCACATGGGAGCAAGGGAGTAATAAGGATAACAATACATATTTTTCCATACTAGCAACGAACAGTTGAAATTAATGAAACAGTAATTTATAATATCTCAAAAATGAGAGGCTGAGATAAGTCAAATAAAACATGTGCACAGTCTTTGTTCTCCAAGTTACCAAGGTATTGATCAAGTGATCAAAGAAGACCTAATAAAGACAGAGGCCTACTGTGGTAGAGGATTGGAATATTTAGCATAAGAGAAACATTAATTTTCTACAAATTTATCCACAGACTTAACGTAGGTCCAGTTAAAACTCTGACACAAATTTTTTTGAGACACAGAGAAGTTGTTTCTAAAATTTACATAGACAAAGAAATGAGAACAGGCTAAGCCATTCTGAACAAAATGTAACTTTGGAGGAACTGTGCTCCTTCCCCTCAGATTGGCTTGAAGTCTGTATGCCATTGAGAGGGGACAGGCAAGAAGATGGATGCACGGAACAGAGAGCCAGAACAGACCCAGATGTGGCCAATCGGTTCCCAGCAATGGTAGGAAGGCCATTCAGTGGGAAAGAGTAGCCTTCAACAAAAAGGGAGAGGGCAGGTAGATCTCCTTTCACACAGAAGGAAACTGGGGCTTGTACTGTACACCTTCAGCAAAACCTAACCCTCGGGGAGCCACGGGTCTAAACGTGGAAAGTAGAGCTGCTCGATTGCTAGAAGAAAGCACTGGAGAAAATGCGTGTGGCCTGGGATGGTCTCACAGGTCTTAAGCATGGCATCCAATGGAGCACAATACACACAAGGAAAACCGCTGAGAAAGTGGATGACCCCAATGGATAACTAGTAAAAGACCCTATTACCTGGGTGAGAAGACAAGTTACAGAATGGAAGAAGACATTTGCAAACGACATATGTCATAAATAGTTGAGTCCAAGATATGGAAAGAACTGTGAAAACTCAACGGTAAAAATAATCAAAGACACATTTTAAAATGGACGAAAGACTTGAACAGAAATGTCATGAAGGCAGAACAAAGGTAGCAAAAACAAAAAAAAGAAATAGGCACGGAAAGATGTTGACATCGTTAGCAAGTGGTGAATGCAAATTAAAACCACTTTGAGGCACTGATAGCAGACAAGAGACAACAGGATGTCTTGACACAGTGACGGAGGAAAGAAGACCAGGCTGAATCCCAAGAGCTTGCACCCCACCCAGGCAGAGCCGTGTTGGGCTGGGGGCTTCAGCTGTATCCGGGTTTTGTCAAAAGGGAGCTGGCAACTGGTTCCCTAAGCTGTTGCTCGGGGAGCAAAGAGGGAAGCAGGGTCTGTGGATTCACTGGGTGGGCCAAAGTCTGTGATTCTCGTGGGCCAGGGCCACGGTTCCAACAGATCTTTCTTCTGGCCGGCCTCGGTCATCTCACCTGGAGGCTGCCGAGTCCTTCTGAGTCTGGTGCCATCGTCCCACACACAAACATCCTAGCCTTGTGGGTCCAGGCCCTGTGATAGGGCAGAGGGACGTCAGGGGCTTGGGTGTTAGTGGCTTCTGAAGCAGCACAAGGCTGGGGCAGAAAAGAGGGAGAAAGACTGAAAATGAAAACACATCCCGTGTTCAGTGAGCGACTTGGACAGAGTATTTCCACATCCACTTGTCCTGAGTCTTGGACAGAACATTTCCCACTGGTCAATGTGCCTGTGTCTATGTGCAGAGCTGAGTAGACTCTGACACAAGGGTTGTGACAGCAGAGATGACAGGCACGGTGTAAAGACAGAGACGCAAACTTTTGCCCCATTCCTGTTGCCGCCGACACCTGCAGGCCAGAGGGAAGAGTCCGTGTTGCAGCAAGTGCAGCCTTCAGGGCCCCAGAAGTAGCCAGGCACTGTGGTCACGCCCTGCAGGTTGCAGGTATCACCACAGCAAAGCCAGGGGACCAGCACGGCACCGCCAGGCTGTGTGGCTCCACAGGGAGGGATCTGTAAGTTGACAGGGAGCAAGTGAGGCTGGAGGGCCTGTTTAGACTCCATCCTTGACCACCATTTCTCACTTACTGCATGCCCTCTGCTCCTGGGGTTCATCAGGTCCTCCTTTGAAGGAGCACAGGGGGAGGGACAACAAGCTGTGGCACCAGGGGTGATGGTTATAGTGGCCAGGTCTATTTTGCAGCCCCACCATGGGGGTCCCTGGCTGTGTTTGTCCCCACTGTCCCTGTTAAGAGACTGGAGTGGGAAGGCTCATGGGCTGTGGATGGCCAGAGATGTCACAAATGGCTGGGAGGCACAGTGGCCACTCTTGGAACGGAGTGGCAGTTGCTTAGGAGGTTAAGCAGATAAGTGCTGCCAGTCCTCCTTGGGGGTATCCAGTGGGGATGAGGCAGGACACAGCCTGCAGCCCACTGTGGCTCTGTCCCGACATCCCCATGGGGAGTTGACAGACCAGATGAGGTGTCCAGACATGGGGTGTGGGAGGGGATACCTTTCCTCACCCAGCCTAGGGGTGGCAACCACACTCCAGGAGCCAAAGTCAGGGAGCAAGAGATAAGCAGAGCAAATCCACCTAAGGGGTGTTTTATGGGATAAAGCAGCCTTCAGGAAGGAAGGCCCAAAGTCTCAGGGCAAAGTGTTTTATGCCTAGGTTCCGTGACATGGGGAGGGCTTGTGCAAGTGATTGGGCTTTGGCGTGGGTCAGCGGACTGCACAGCCTGCTTGCTTGGACCCCCGGTGGCCCCGTGCAGCTCTGTTCCCTGGGCTGTGGGCAGGACCTGGGTGGGTGAGGGGGAAGGCAGCAGGGAGGAGGGGAGCAGGTTTCCTATGACCTTGGGAAGAGGAATCCCAGTGTCCATGCCTCTCTCCTGCAGCCTCCCATTTCCTTTAGGTTCAAATTCCCCAGAACACCCGGGTACCATGCTGGGCCCCAGGAATGGGACCCACAGTACAATGACAGTGGAAACCATGCATTGGAATCAGAGGACTGACACTGCTCAGCAGCACTGCACACAGTGTCACAGCACAGTGACACCAGTGTCCTGGAAGGAGCTGAGTTGAGTGAAGGAAGCCAGTCTCTGCAGGCTGCACACTCTGTTACTCTCTTCCTGTGGTATTCTAGGAAATGCAAGGCAACAGCAATGCTGGTGAGCAGGTGGGGGGCGCGGATGGGGGGCTGGCCACAGAAGGAGTCATGGGACAGCTCCTTCTCCTGACTGTTCATGGCTATAGGAATCCAGGCAAGGGTAGAAACTCGTGGAACTGGACATGCACATTTTCAAAGTTCATTTAACAGTATATTAATTTTAAAATGAATAAAATAAAAGCTCAGCAACATATTGTACAAAAAAGCATAATCTGAACAAATTGAAGGAGAGATATCCTTCCATAGAATACTTTAATTGTGTATCATGTAATGGGTAATTTAATTAAAATGCCAGTAACCCCCAAACTAATATATAAATGAAGAAATAAAACAAATAGAATAGAATAAAAAACAAATATAAAGCATAAAGAAAACAAGACGTACAATCAAAGAACTTGAACATAAATAACTATCAAGTGAGATGAGATGCCTGTAGAAGAGAGAGATCTGTGAAATTCCGTGAAGATTGGTAAAGAATAAAGCTAAAATGCAGGTGTGTGTTTTTCGGATGAAGAAGCCCTAGATTCAGAAGCAGTCAAGATTAAAAAGATAAGACAATAGATAAGAAAATAAGATGAATAATTTAACACCAATGAAAATTTTAAATTAGATGAAATAGACAAACCATGGAAAAGACAATAGATCTAATTGAAGCCGATGTAAAAAATTTAATGATTGTATTAACCATTTATGAATTTGAATCAGAGATAAAAGTTCTTCCGAGTAAGGAAGCACCAGCCCCAGATCATTTAAAGGCAAATTCTACCAAGCAGTTATGAAGCAAAATACATATTTGCCATCTTGTACAAGTGAGTGTCCCCAACTAAGCATCAGTGTCTAATATGTCCTTGATGGCAGAACAGCAATAATCACAAACCAGAAACTAGCCCTGTGAGGAAGTACTGGCCAGGACAAATACTTCCATACACACAGATCAAAAGGTCCCAAAGACAGGGCAAGGCAGGTGGAGGTGAGAGACTGACACAGCCAGCTTGTGCTTCACAGAAGGAACTGCGGGGTGTCCCATAGGTATGTGAAGAAGTGCTGGTTATTTGCTTCATTAAAAAGAGAAATTCTGACCCAAGTCACACCATATACAACAAACTGATTCCATTTGGACTACAGGCCAAAATGTAAAAGATAAAATAACAAGTACCAAGGTAGGGGAATATCTCTACACCCAAGGAGTAGAGGTAGACGCTGAAAACACAAAGTAGAAAACAAAGTGCTGATGATTTTAACCAGCTTGAAATTAAGAAACACTACTTGACAAGTGACGCAAAAGCAAGTTTCAAAGTTGAGAAAACCACTGAAAAACTTGGGATTTACAGTGGATTTGGTCCCCAAAGATGCAGAAGCTTCCACACAGCAGCTAGGAGACAAGGAAAAGGGCCGGAAAGACATGGAGAGAACACCCACTGGTCAGGTGGCAGCTGGAGGGTGGAGCACTGCCCAGGCTGCTGCCATAGGAGCCGTGCATGCAGCTCCATGCTGGCCTGATGTCAGTGGGCACCGGTGACCCAGGAGCCTGCAGCCCAGCACAGCCCCGGGACCTCAGGTTTATACCTGTTCCACGTGCAGAATATGTGACACAGTGGTGTGATTTCAGGAAACAACTGATTGAGTCACGCAGGACACAGCCACGTATGTATGTAATGTGACACTGCAATGGGAATTACCGGATCTCAGCTCCACACATGGCACGTGGATAAGGCTCAGAAACACGATTATTTAGAGAGAAAAATGGAGTGCAGGGAACATGTCTAATGTCATTCCATTTATACAAGTTTGAAGCAAGGGTAATCAAAATATGCTATTTCTGGATAGGAATTACATGTGTCAAATGATTTTATTTCAAAAAGGAGGGATTGACGAACACAGAAGTGAGGTAGATTTTATTTGGGGAAATAAGAAGCAGTTTGTGATCACTGGGGAAACCCTAGGGATACAAGCTCAGTAATGATCCATTTCTCAGAGCAGATGGTGGGCAGGAAATGGAGCCACTAGCTTTTTATATCATTACTCTTTGTCTTTAAAATGCTCATAGTAGTTCTGTCTCCCATCCACATGCTGGACATTGGCAGAGCAAATGGTGCTCTTGGAAGTGTTGGATATGGCCTGGGGGCCATTGGCAGACCGCAACGGTGCTGAGGCAGCTCTGGGTCCAGTGCCCTGGTTCAGGGGACCAGGCAGTGCTCTCCCCTCGGCCACATGAGTTAATGCTCCCATATGCTGTATGCTGGATGCAGGTGCAGGAAGACCCAGGTCCCTGGTGTTAACACAGTGAGTGTTGATTGGTCATTGCCTGGGTGAGTGAAACCAAGGAGTCCCCTTCCCACAGCCCTGGTGTGTCCAGGGCTTTGGGTTTGGCTTCTGCTGAACTGGCCCAGGTCCCTGCCCACTGCTCATGCATCTTCCTGAGAGAAGAGACAGGACTGCAGGTTGGTGCATATTCGGGGCTTACCCAGTGCCCGGCAGTCCTGAACTAGTGAGCCTTGCTGTCCTTAGAAAGCCTTGGGCCTGGTCTTCAGTGGCTGGGAACCAGCCCGACACCTGGAAGCTATGCAGAAGGACTCTCAGCAAAATGCGCTCCAGGTGCCTGACACAGGAGAACCACCCTCGGGGGGCTGCCCTCGGGTTTGCTCCAAACCTGTGTGGGAGGGTCATCTGGGCTCTTTATTCTGCTCCAGGGCTGCTTTGAGATGCTCAGAAGGGAGGAGTCAGGGTGCTGACATTTGGGCCTGGCAGCAGGAGGAACATGAGGTGGGAGTAGTGCCCATGTGGGAGAAAGACCTGAGAACAAGTCACACTGCTGTGCTGGCTGTGACCCTGGGAGAAGCGAGGGCTGCATGTGTGTCTGCCTGTGTGTGTGTGTGTGTGTGTGTGTGTGTGCACACGTGCGCACATGCATGTGCACTGAATGTGCACCTGAGAGTGGGTGTGTGTTATAAAAGAAAATACAAATTAAAAATAAGAGACTTGATTTTTCCTGAGAAAATAAGGGCAGAGATTTCCAGCCCCTCTGCCTCTTCTTTCAAGAAGCCTCCTGCCTTTGCAAAGTCTGTAAGTCTATATGATGACCTGGCAACCTCACCAGCCTCATAACTCAGAGCTGGACCCATTGTCATAAGGTGCAAAGATCCAGGCCCAGCACCCTGACACATTCATCCTGGGAGGGTAAATGCATGGCTTCCTGAGCACCTTGTGTAACTCTCAAAGCTGCTTCCTGTCCTAAAGAGGTGGGTCCTGTTCCTCCCCCTCCAGAGAAAGCCAATCTGTCCCTCAGCCAGCAGGGTGAAGTTAGGACCAAGCATTGCCACAGCTGGTGCTGTGGAGTCCTTTACCTGAGACCTTGCGACCGTCAAACTCAGGACCCCGTGTGAAGAGGTTGTGCCAGCTCAGTCTTTCCTGTCTTTGGCATCTCAGCAGATTACCCAAGATGAGCACTGTACTAATGCTTTTCAATAAGAAAACATCTCCTTTCTCCTCTGCCTTTCTAGAGAGCCTTTCTGGGTTTAGAAGACATTTATTTTAGAATAATATTTCCCTAGTGATGTGGATTGTGTGTGTGTTTGTGAGCTTGCGCACACGTGGGTACATACGTATGTCCATGCACAAATGAGTATGCACATGTGTCTGTCTGTATGTCATGCACGAATGGGTGTGCACCTACATGTGCATGTATGTGCATGCATGGATGGGTGTTGAGGGAGGAGAGGAGCCACTGTGATAACTGCTGCTAAAGAAAACAATCATGCAGACCCTTTCTAAGGCACAGGGAGTCAAACTTGGTTCAGGGCTGTTGTGGCAGGTGTAGGGTCACAGGAATGAGACTTTGCAGTGGGGCGGACAGAGTGGGCCCAAGTACAGCATGGTGAGGGGGGATTTGTGGCCACTGAGCAGGTGGGGTCAGGGAATGGATGAGACAGGATACTTCTGAAGAAAGGCCAAGTAGCCAGACATCACCTGAGGCTCCAAGACCCACTCAGATATCCAGAGCTCAGGGTGAAGCTGGGGTTCTTGCTAAACTGACATGGCAGGGGTTTTGCTAAAACTGGGTTTCCCAGGAAATGTACAGTGGGCCCCAGAGGAGGCTCAGGAGACTGACTGCAGTGTGGAACAGGATCATCCTTGTCACTGCACACCCGGAGGGTCTTGAGCCACCATCGCTGGGAGTAAGGTGGCAGTGAAAACCTTGTGGGCAGCTGGGAAAGCTTGTGAATGGGCTCAAGGCTGTGGGGAACCCTAATCTATGCTGATAGAGCATCTAGAGACAGAGCCCTGTCCTCCCTTGTAGCCCTGGGAAGAGTGCCCATCTGTGAATGGTATAGAGCCAACTCTGGAGGATGTAGTGCAAAGCATTCCCTCTGTCAGGTGCCCTACAAGTTGGTCTGCTGTCCCATTATTTCATTATGTAAATGCTGGATTACGTTCTGTCACTCCCAGAAAAGCAATTTCAACTGAGATCAGGAAAAATAATGACAGTCCAGAATAGGAAAAATATTGACAGCCTAAGTCTTGGCTGTAGATTATAGAAAAGGGAAAGACTAGGGAAAGCTGAGTCCTTCCAATACCCTTTGAACATTCCAGAAGCTTAATTCTCAGAGTGTGGACAAGAGTCATGGTGAGATCAGAGGATGAACCCAGCAGCAAGACCTTCAGTGTGAACTTCCATGTGAAGGAAGGCCTGCCCTGAATGGTGCCAGACCCACTGGAAAAGGATAGAACAAGAGGACTCGAAGAGTCTATGCTAGCAGATGGCCAGACCAGAGGAGCCCAGTGGAAAGCTCAGATCAGGCCCAATCAGTGGCCATTGCAGGGTGACTCATGTAATGGGGTGCAGGAAGCTGGACTAGCCAGATGTTACATCACACCATAAACAAAGACCAGGGCAGAAGGAACACAGAAGGGAGAAAATGAACACTCTCATTAATCAAGAGGCAACATTTCCTTAAACAGTAGAAAAGGCTCAGTCCATATAGGAAGAGAAGGCTTCCTAAGGACTAAGGACTTCTGTGCTCCCAAAGATAACTGTAGAAAGAGGAAAGCATACCCACAGAAGGAGGAGGTCTGCAGCACAGATGCCCAACACAGCCTTCCTCAGTATGGGCTTAAAGCAGCAATTTATAAGTTAGTCATGGATGGTAACCTAATAGGCAATGGACAATGATGTGAACTGTGCTGAAGGCTCAGTTGCTGAGGGGCTCTGGGAGTGATTGGATCATGAGTGCTCCAACTTCATGATTCAATGAGATCATAATCTGATGGCATTATTCAAGAGGTGATGGAGTATTGTGTGTGAGGCCTAGTCGAGGAAGCTTGTCATGGGTGGTAGCCTTGAGGACAGTGTCTTGTCCCTGGTGTCTTCATCTCCAGATCTCTCCTTTGAACTGTTTTGGGATGGCCATGATGTTCTGGCATGATGTTCCTGCCTGGCTGCAGACCTCAACACAATGGAGCCAGCTGACCATGGACTGAAACATCTGAAACTGTGAACCAAAATAAACTTCTTCTCTTTTAAGCTGTTTATCTCAGGTATTCTGAGAAGCTGGCTAATACAGAAAATTGGTTTTGAGAATCTGGGTCACTGCTGTGACTATACCTGATGATGTGGCTCAGAAGCCTTTGGAGCTGGTTTGCAGAAGGAGTTTGGCAAGGTTTGGAAAAATAGGCTAGAGAAGCCCTAGAAGGCTGTAAGCAGAGCTTAATGGATGTTTAGATGGGAGCTCAGAAGACCATAGCGCTGACAGGAAAGTAGACAGTAAAGACTGCACTCATGAGGTTTCAGATGGGATCAAGGACTCTCCTGGGAATTGGGACAGAAGCCATTTGTATTACATTCTGGCAAAGAATTCTCCTATGCTTTGTTTATATCTTAAGACTTTGTGTGGACTGAACTTTGAGGCAATGGACTAATTATGTTGGCAGGGGAAATTTCAAGGCACCAGACCATTTACTCTGTGACATAGGTACTGTTGACTGCTTTTAGCCAGATTAATAGTGAGAATCAGGAGCAAAAAGCCAAGTGGAAAGATTTGAACAACTTGCAGTTTGTACAGAAAAGGAGTGCATGTAAAGTTGGGGACAAGGAAAGTGTGGCTGCTGAAGATATTAAGGCTACTGGAAAGAAGTGAAGTTCTGTGCAATGTGAAAATATGAAAGATGCCTTGAGGACATCTCACATTCCACCCATACCAGGCTTTAAGGTATAAAACTATGAATTTATATGAGAGACTGCTTTAAGAAGAGAGACCATGGGTTCTCTGTTCACTCAGGGCCACTTAGGGAAAGGTTTCCCAGGATTTATTTCACCATGCTCAGCTATCAGAAGTCACTGCAACCATAGCCCAAGGGGGCCCAGCTACTGCTTCCACTAGTGGCAGGCCTTGGTGTCATCCACATGGTGCTGCAGAATGTAGGCATGCAGAATGCAGGTTATGGGGGCTTGGAGGCTTCCACAGAGATTTCAAAGGAAGGTCAGATGCTGTGTGACAGGGTCAAGGTCCTTGTGTCAGACTCAGAGTGAGCAATACATGAAGCTGTGAGAGTGAAGCCAAAGCTGCACAAAACTCCAGGAAGTTGGAGATGCCAGGAATGTGAAACGTCTGCCAAAAGAAAGCTGCAGGCAAGGAGCAGAGCCAGCCTAAGAGAGAGGCCATGAGGACGCAATGAGTGAGGTCATAGGAGTTCACATCTTGTCAACGTGTCCCCTGGATACTGGAGGTGGAGTTATAGGATTTAATGTTTATCCTGCTGGATATTGGTCTCCTTTGGTCTAATCCCTCCTTTCAATGCCCTCATTCCTCCCTTGTGGAATAAGACTATTTACTCTGTGATATTTTGTCTTGGGAATGTGTAACTTGTTTTGTTTTTTAAAAAATTTTTATAGGAGCTTCAGCTAAGACTCGGCCTTGAGTCTCAGAGGAGATTTTGGACTCGGGCTTTTGAGCAGTGCTGGAACTATGAGACCGCAGGGACTCTTGGAGATGGACTACATGCACAGTGAGATGGACATTGAGCATTTGGGGCCAAGGTGGAAGGTTAGGATTGGATCCAGTATGTTCCCCAAAAGGACTCATCGTGTCGAAGGCTTGGCTGCTGATGGGCTTTTGGGAAATGATTGGCCATGGTTGCTCTAACTGCATCAGTGAGTTAAACCTTAATGAGTCCGTAATTTGGTGGTGTCATTGGGAGGTGACAGAAAAAGCCCCAGCCTAGTAGATGGCAATGTGACCTTGGGGACTGTATCTTGTCCCTCTCCTCATCCTCTGGCTCTGTCACCCTCTTGTGATTTCTGGGTACCATGCAGTAAGCAGATTTCCTCTGCCAGCCCTTCCACCATGATGTTTCTGCCTCACTACACCCTAAAGCAATGGAGCCAGCTGACCATGGACTGAAACCTCCGAAACTGAGCCCAAACAAACCCTTCCTCCTGTAAGTTGTTATGCTGGGGTTCTTTGTCACCGTAAAGGAAAGCTGACTTTTTGTGAAGCAGAGTACCTGCAAGTCTACAGCGGTCAGTGGTCACCAGGAAGGCCATGTGCTGGTCACAGCGTGGTGCACTGCACATATGGTGAGGGAGTGCCCTAAAGCGTAGCAGATGATGTCCCTTTGTCTTGCTCTCCCTGGAGCCTTTCTGGAGTACCAGCCCCCGAGAGCAGAGAGGGTTCCCAAGATGCCCTGCAGAGAGGACCTGGCAGGGCAGCAATGCAGACAAGGGGGCAGAGAGACACCTGGCCTAGCCCCAGCACTTTCCAGCCCTAGGGTTTGTGGCAAGGCCTCCCCTCATCTGCAGAGGAAGTTGTTGATGAGGGGAGAAGATGGGCCACTGTCCCTGTTCCCTGATGGAGGACAATTTAAAATCCCACACATCACACCCAAAGACAGCAGGGGGCGACTCTGAGAGGTGGTAAGGCAGAGGGAGAGCCAGGCACCTCCACAGCCAGGGACAGCACCTTGTGCTCCCTTCTCCTCAGCCCTAAAGGAGCCCAAAGATGCAACCAGGAAATGCTGGCCACCTATGGGAGCAGCTCTGCAGCCGAGCAACCAGGACAGACAGAAGCCCGAGAGGATGCAATGTCTGGGAACTTATAGGCATCAAGACATGTCAAACTCTGTGCTTGTCTCATTTTGACAAGATAATCTTTCCGTGCTCAGCATCTAGGTCAGTCTCGGCAGCTTGTGGACAATGTGGAAGCCCTACTCATCTGTCTTGTACTGTGTGCAATGCAGTAACAGTGATCCCACTAAGGCTGAAGTTCTAAGAGCCCAATGAAAGGCTAATGTTAGCCCAGTAAGATGAGAAGATTCTGTGGAACTTTCACGAGCTGTTTCTAAGAACATTATTTTCTCTGGGGACATTGCTTCCACACTTGTCTTTTCTGGCCTCCTCATGAGATCCGGGACGAATTCCCAAGAAGTGCTGAGGAGTGACAGCAGCTCTGCCCTCCAGCCAAACGCTGCAGGAGAGACACAGCAAACAGCGCTGCTCCTCCAAGCCAGCAGTGACAAGCAGACTGCCTCCATTTCCTGTCTCCACTGTGATTAAAGGTGCCTTGTGCCTCAGCCCTGGCAAAGTGGCCACCCCCCCACCCCCCCGCAAACCGCGACTGTGATGCGCAGTACACAGATGGTACCTAGACTCAGCAATAAGAGAACTAGCACCCTAAGTAGCTCCTGGCCAGAGGAGAAGTACAGAAGGCAAATAAACACATGAACCCCTGCCCATCCTTATGTGTCCCCAGGGAAACACAAATGACGGCAATACACAGCACTGATCGCCTGTGAAGACAGCCGACATCCCAATCCCTGACAATGCCGTGGCTGGTGAGGACAGCAAGAGCGGGATCGTTCACCAACACAGTGAGGACTGGTTGGTGGCTTCTGAGGAAACTGAACTTGTACAGGATGCAGCAGTCATGCTGTTGGATATTTACCCACAGGGGACCAAAGCTTGCTGTGGGTATTGACAGAACCCTTTTCCATCACGGCCAAAACTCAGAAGCCAGCAAGATGCCCTTAGGCGGTGAGTGGGTCAGTCAGCCATGGTGCATCCAGAGAAGGGAATCTCTTTCAGCTAGAAGAAGAAACGAGATATGACTCCAAGAAAAGATATGCAGGAATCTCAGGTGCATGCACCTAAGTGAGAGAAGCCAGTTTGAAGAAGCCCCAGATTCTACCATTCCAACTGGGGACATTCTGCAAAGGGCAGCACTGTGGAAAGACCAGTGATTGCTGGGGACTGGAAAATAAGAGGGACAAATAGCAGGACACTGGGAATTTTAGGGCAGTGAAACTGGATGGTCTACAATGGTGGAGAAGCATCTTGACCCATTTACCCAACCCCACAGGGCTTTCCACACCAATGCTTTATACGTCAGCACTTACAAGAGCATGTGGTACGACCGGATTAATGGCGACAGCCCAGGTGACGGTGATGACTAACAAACACTCTGCTCCCCTGAGGATGTGGACAATGGAGGAGGCTGTGTGTTTGTGGGTGAGGGGTGCATGGGAAATCTCTGCACTTTCTCCTCAGTTTTGCTAGAGGAAACTGCCCTAAAAAATTGAGGATTTCTGAAACAAACCTGTCCATCAGAAAGTTTTTTCTGCCCTATGGTTTCATCCCATCAGTCTATCCACACTCCTGGACAGCCTCGGCTGGGGTCCAGCATTGGACAAGCCTGCAAGTGGCCTTCTGCAGAGAGGGTGGGAAGTGGGGGCCTTAGGTGTAGCCAGAGCGCCGGCGGGACCTAGGCTGGCTCCACTGCGACTGCCCCCAGCAACCTTCCAGTCTTGCTTGCACCCTCCCACTGCATCCACAATGCGTCTGGTCACACACAGCCCCTGGCTCAGTCCTCGTCCAGCTGCCTCTGCACTGGGTACCTCCACTCAGGCCCTGAGTCTCTGTCTCCGTTCTGAGGCCCCTGGCTCTGTGGCTCCGTGGAGTGGGCGCCAGGTTCTCTCCCTCTCAGAGCCTGGACACAAGTCTGCTGGCTTGTGTCTGGCAGGCTGGGCAGGGGACAGGACTCTGTAGGGACCCTGAAGACATGTGACTCTGGCTGACCCAGCCTCGGTGAATAGAGCAGACCCGAGGTCCCTGGGTGTGCACATGGGACCGCTCACTTCTGCAGAAGGGAGGCTGCGTCCACCAGGGCTGGTCCCAGGGTTACCTGGAGCTTCCCACTCACTGAAGACAAGAGGCAAGGGACCTCTGGAGCCCTGGAGTTGCTTCTAGGACCACAGGAAGAAGGAGCACATGAGCAGGAGGCTGTGTGGACAAGGAGCCAGGAAATGGGAGAAAGAAGGAGTCCAGGGACTCTGTGCAGAGCACTCTCTGGGGACTCCTGCCACCTGTCCCAAGGGGCTCCTACCCCAGGCCCCTCATGGATGGTTTTCAGCTCATGTCACCCCTGAGAAGCAGCTCAATGGGCTGAGCCGGCCAGGTTCCCAATCCCGCAGTAATTGTCTCTGTTTGCGTGTCACCACAGACTTGGGACCCATGGCTCCCTCCACTTAGGCAATATCTGAGATGCCAACTGAAGAATGCAGCTGTACCTGTCCCCAGCCCGTCTCCATTCCCCTCTGCCAGTCAGTGCCGGGGCCACGAGGAGTCTCTGCTTCATTACTGCGTCCTGGCAGGGCTCGGCTCAAGGTCAGGGACTGCCAATCTCCCGCCTCACATTCCCAATCGGGAGCTCCCTCAAGCATGAACTATCAAATTATTGTCAATTCCGGCTGATTTTCTAACAGACAATGGAAAATCTTTGGTGGGCTTCGTCCGTGACTCCTACCCACTTTCTTATTTATTCAAAGATAACAGTGAAAGGTCACGGGCCCGGCATATGCAGTTAGCTCTTTGCTGTTTATTGAGTTTTTATGCTTGGTTTAAAACTGAATTACTGGGGCATAAAGTGAAAATGCATTTATACCCTTCAGGAAAATCTGTACATAAAAATTAAATTGTATTATGAAAAGCGGAGAGAGCCATGTGGGAAGCTTGGAAGAATTGATTAGGAGATCAAAGCGTCTCTGAGGATGCGTTATAATTGCTCAGGCCTGTCACTGCATGTGTGTTTTTGTCATCTGGAGTCATTTAGTGAGGCCTCTGCCCGCTGCTGGGGCTGCCATGCCGGGTGCTCCCTGTCCGGGCTGAGGGCTGGTACCAGGGCTTGGCGATAACAGGGCAGGGCGGGCATGGACAGGGCTAGCAAAATGCGGACATGGCTCCTACAGCCTGGGTGGCTCTGGGTGGGGGCAGTGGGAATGGAGAAGCCCAGGGACAGGTGCCCAGCAGGTCCTGGAACTGTGATTGGGGTGGAGCCTGGGGCTGTACTCACTCCTACGGGCAGCACCTGACCCAGGAATAAGGAGGAAAGCCATCAACAGGAGCTCCACGTGCCTCACTTGCCACTAAGGGAGGGGATGTCCTCCTCACTGAGGGTGGCAGCAGCAGGCACAGGTGCATGCTCCTGTCCTCACCCCGTTCCTGCCTCTGTCCCCAACCCTACCCCATGAGGGGTCACCCAGCTCCACAATCACCCTGACTGGAGCACCATATCCACCTCAGCCTTTCCAGGAGCATTTCCTGCGCTCCTCCCTATACTAGACCTGGGGCTCCTGGGCAGAAGGGCAGCGACACTGCCCCAGGTGACCAGGGATCATCTTACCCTGAAGGATGCCCAGAGCCTGCAGGCTCAGGTTTCCATTTCCACTTCCTGTTCCATGACTGAGCTCAGGACCCTATGATCCAGGGAAGGGCCCAGCTCACATTTCCAGGGACGGATGCGTTGTTCTTCTAGTGGCCACCTAGCCAGGTCCCTCACAGCTCCAGGTAGGAGTGGGATGGGTCCACTTCTAGGCTCTTAACAATCTCATGGGCAGCACGGGAAGCAGCTGCCCATCACTGCGGAGCCGAGAAACCCCAGCTGGAGGGTCACGCCTGGTGAGTGTGGCAGCCCCAGTGTCACAGGGTGGGATCCGAGCAGCTGGCGCAAGGGCCTTCCTGCTGTGCCTTTGTCCTTCAGTTGTGTGTTTGCATGACTAACATGCATTGCATGAATCTAACCAGGTCACCCAGTGTAAAGCAGAGCCACTGCCGCTAAGGGTTTGTGCTGCCTAAAAGGAGTTCCAATGAGACCTTTCTCTGTTTTTCAAATGGAGTCTGGCTATGCAGCCTCACCTGGGCTCAAGCTTGTGATCTTCCTACCTCAGCCTCCTCAGTAGCTGTGACTACAGGCATGTACCACCATACTCAGCTGAAGTAAGGGCATTCTAAAAAGCATACGAGCCAGCAGCAAAGAAGGGGAGGAGGATGAGGAGGCAGGTGTGTGACCCGACACTGAATAGCTGCGTTGCAGGGAACAGAATTTTCTCAACCTTGGCGCTGGGCTGGTCTTTTTTGGATGCCCTGTGTGTGCACAGGTGCTGTGCCGCCTCCCACTGCCCTTCTTGACCCAGACAACCCAGTGATGAGTCCTGGGAGCAGCTCGTCCCTGTCACTTAGAAGTGGTGTCAGAGGGGACCCTGGCCCGGCTGCAGGCTGTTTCCCTCCAGGAAGGACACTGCTCCCCATAACCGATGACTCTGAAGGTGACGATTTTCCAAACTGAACAGAAGCTTTTGCTCCACAGTCACAGTGGCACCTCTGATGCAACCCATGCTCAGGGTACCTGCCTCTGCCGTGGTGCAGGTTGCCCTTCCTGCCAGCCCAGCAGCCATCATGTGGCTGCCTGGGAGTTTAGGACTTGAGAAAGATTCACCCTCGGAGAAGGGACAGGCAGGGACAGCAGATTGCCACTGCAAAGGAAGGTGTTGCCAGCTACTCATGCTTGTCCCTCACCTGTCTGCCCCACCTACAGGCACGGGTCACAGGGGCACAATGTCCCCTCCTTCCAGGGCTTTGGGGACCCTGCAGCACTGCAGGGTCCAGCATTCACCCATCTGGCTTGGCACCTCCTCCTCCAGGCCCTGTCCTCCCCACAGGGTCTGCAACTGGCTCCAGAGCCAGCCCTCTGTGTCTGTCACATCTGGAGGATGTGGCCCTGCCAAGGCTCCTTGACACTCTTGCAGGGACTTACTTAATTGTAGAGCTCAGCTCTCCACATCTGGTAAATACAGACAAAGACAGGAAGTTGGGGCATCGTCCTCCCAATGTCTACAGTGAGGAGCAGGGTGTGAGCCTAGGTCTGCCCTGGGGGCGTGGCCTGCCAAGCACAGTGTCCAGGCTGTCTGCGGGCCGAATTAATGAGCACTGCCCTGCACTGACCTGCGCTGAGCATGGCTCAAGTGCTTACAGCATGAGACTTCTGGGTCAGGTCAGGGTCCGGGGCGCTTGATGATTCAGACCACGGATAGCGGCCACTCCGGCCTCTGGGGCCCCATCCTGCTCTCAGCCGTTAACACAGGCTGCTTCCCACCGGAGTGTGAAAGAGAGAGCACAGGCAGGCACTGGGAGGGACAGTGACACACGCACTGCTGAGGACAGGAGGCTCTGCCAGCTGCTTCCTCACTGGACTGGATACAGATGCTGAGGAGCTGCCCAGGGGAGCGGTGTGAGCTTCAGAGGTGCTGTCCACACAGCTTGCAAGCCTTAATTAAGTGTCTCTCTGCAGACGCCCAGCTGATCACAGGGTTACGAAGATGGCCAAGGCTCCGCCTCCTCATTAAGGCGGCCACAATCTATCATTAGCCCTTTTGTTGAAGTGAGTGTTAATATTCGTTTACACTGAGCTTCTCTAAGCTCAGGGCACTCAGCCTGTGTTTCTGGAGGAGCGCAGAGAGCAGTGGCTGGGGGCAAGTGTCCATCCGCCTGTGCACTTTGCATACGCACCAGGCAGGGTGACCTGCGTTTCCCTTGTCCTGTTTCTGGGCTGTGAGGGCAGAAGGAGAATTGAGATGGGATCTGGCTCTTGTGCCTTCATTGTCCACCACATCTGACCATCACCCCTTTCCCGGCCCCGGCCACCCCAAACCCCTTCTGAATTCTCCACTGAGACCCAGGAAGCCAAGGCCTGGTGTCCCTGTGCAAAGGGTGAATCGGGAGGCACCAGTGTGCTCACAGGACTTTGGTCAGGGCCCCAGACCTGCTGAGGGGCGATGTGTCTTCTTCACTGTGTCTGTGAGTGGCTCCTGCGCCCATGTTTCCTGGGGGATCTGCTGATTCCTCACAGGGGCCTTGTGCTTTCCCTGCAACTCGCTGTATTGGCTCATCTGATTTTTCAACTGAGTAACTGATGAATTAATAATCCCAAATAATGGCTGGCGTTCCAGAATGCTAATGCATCTCTGTGGAATAAATAAAAGGCAGAGTATAGCGAGGAAGGGGAGAGGTCTCCAAGCTTATTAATTTAGCAGTCTAAATGAGAGTCAGAATCTCAGCCTGAATAAACACCGGGGGTTTGTTTCAGTCCCTGAGGTCTTTGAGAAAGTCAGCTATTGAAAGGCTCGCCTAGAAAGCTTTTAACCCCCGAGTAATTACCATCGAGCTTGCTACCATTTCAGTTTCATTAATCCAGATTTGGAGCAATTTTCCTGCTGTCGTTAGCCCAGGTTAAGTGAGTTTGTTTTTTATAATTGTGTCCTGGTAATATCAGTCTGGATAAAAGTGCTATGAGGAACCCTGGCTGGCCAGGAACCCTGCAGCTATAAAGCATGCTTTCTCTGGAGTCTCCTGCCCGGGTTGCCAGACACCAAGCCAACTTTGTCTCAGTTTCCATACAAGGTGTCTGTGTAGAGCTAATTCACTCCATTCACTCACATGTGCACACGCATGCACATGGACCCATGTGTACACATTCACACACATACACTCACACTTACAAAAGCAAGTAAACCTGGAGAAGTCAAAGGTGGTCACTGGATTGCATCAGTACTGAAGTCCTGGCTGAGGTAGATAGAATGAACAATCAGTGTACATATAATAGTTGATTTTTATAAATGTGTTAATTTTGTAAGATGTTACTTGCTATGGTTTAGACTTAGATTGCCCCCCGAAACTCTCCTGTCCAGAGGTGGAGCCTGGCAAGAGGGGATGGATCACTACTGTGTGACCTGAAGGCTGTGTTCTTGTTCCTGGCTCCTACATTTCCTCTCTCTGCTTTCTACCCATCACAGTGTGAGCAGCTGTCCTCAGCCAGCCCTCCTGCCATGTCAGTTCTTCCTTGGAGCCAGCCAACCATGAACTAAACTCACTGGAACTGTGAGCCAAAATAAATCTCTCCTCCTTTAGGTTATAGCTATAAGGTATTTTGTCCTGCTGACAGGAAAGGTGATTATGACATTACTTTTGGGGAAAACTGGTAAACATCACATAAAATCTCTCTGATTGCTGTTTACAAGTGTATGTCAATTGACAAATAGCTCATGATAAGACATTAAATCCAAAAACATTTGTGTTCATACTCTTACTTAGAATCCTAATGAGCCCACTGTACTACATACTTCCTTTTAAATCTTGCCACAGGTAATTTCAGTGGGTCCATGGAACTATAAAGATTACAGATATGTGAATGTATATTGAAGGATTTGCATTGGGATTTTTACTTCTTTGTGCTTGACTTTGTACAAAAGCCACTTAACAAAAGTCTGCTTTTTGAGACACTTCAGAAATCTCTGAGAAATACTCCTCCAACTTTCTCTCATCTGTAGGTGCTCTATTTGCAAGAGAACTCCTGCCACTCCACTCAGGTTCAAGGTAGTACCCATACTCATGCATAGGTTAGTCACCTCGGTGGCTGACATGTGTGGTCAAGCCTGTCCTCTCATGTCTTTGTGGGGACATGGCCACAAGCACAGGTCTGATGTTGGCTGTGGCTACTTCCTTGAAGAGCTGGGTTGAGCCACAGTGCCCCAGAGCTGGGAGGCAGGCATGTTTGCATTCGACCCCTATTAGGA
This sequence comes from Heterocephalus glaber, assembly GCF_053883595.1. Taxonomy (NCBI): domain Eukaryota; kingdom Metazoa; phylum Chordata; class Mammalia; order Rodentia; family Bathyergidae; genus Heterocephalus; species Heterocephalus glaber. Next base: position 1,462,434 of record NW_028258297.1, read on the forward strand.
GAAGTCTGTGAGCCTCACACAAAGTACCAGCTTCTGGTATGCTGCTCTGGGATGGGGCTTTATCCACATTACTTCCTGCCTGGGGACATGAGGTCCAGCACCTGATCTTTACCTCCTTGCAGGACCACTCAGGCTCCTGCTCTGCCTACCTGCTCCTGAGTAGCCAGCCTCTGCCACCAGGTGGTACCCAGGCAGATGTGGAGTCTGTTCCTCCTGATCCCACACCTCCCCTACTTCCCTGATGTGTCCTACAGTTCTGCACATCCATTAGGGGACCGGGTCTGCCCTGAGGACTCCAGGGAAGGGGTGAGAGCTGAAATGAATGGAGGTAAGGAGAAGATAAGCACCATAACACTCAAAATGTGGCTTCATCCTAAATTCCAAAACCCACAAAGAAAACCAATGTTGAGAAAGAGGGTTGACAGCTAACTGTGATGTCAGCTTGAATGAATCAGGACTTCCTACTGGATTAGTGGAGTAAAGCTCTGGATGTGTCAGTGGATGACAGACATGCAGGCTGCAGACTCAGGAGGGAAGACCCGCCCTGGATGTGGGTGGCACCAACTAATAGGCTTGTAGCCTGGATGGAATAAAAAGGGAAAGAAGAAGGAAGGCTGGCCTTGGCTGCTTAGGAGGTGCTCCAGTCTTCACCGTCACCTTTGGCTGTCCATCTCTAGTTCCTTCAGTTCCCACCAGCACAAACTCACCCGGGACTCCACATTGAGCTGCAGCTGCAGCCTTCGACTGGATCCTCCATCTCTCAAACACAGTCAGCCATTCTGTCTTCTTCCACCTCTGACTCTGCTGGTGGCCACTGCAAGCCTAGATTTTAAATCCTTCACATATCCTTCATATATCATATGAATACTATATTAAACCTGTTCCTCTAGTGAACCCCACAGAAACAGAGGGTAATCAAAGAATTGACAACCATAGCATGAATGGACTTTAGCTGAAAATATCTGAAAAACATTTTCAATAAATATATCGAGTATCTTCAAGGAGGTTAACAAATGTATAACTTGTATCAAAAATTGAAAGACATAAAAATCCCAGAAGGTGTCCCATGCACTGGCCCAGGATTTCTCAATGAACCCCACACAGGAAAGGATGCTGTAATGTTCCTTCCAGAACTCTTTAAAGGTTAAATCTGTGCCTGAGACCATCTGAAAGCACAAACAGCCAGCACTTGGGTCATAACGCAAGACTTTGGCCATAAGTTAAAACTAAAATTCCAGTCATAACCCAAATTGTTTGTATGTTAGGGTGGTCGTAACTCGAGGGTCCACTGTATGTAAATCCATAAGCCAGTGACATTATATCAAATATTAGGCTGTGTATCCAATGCACACACTGTACATTGTACTGGGTATGCAGAAGGTGTGTTATACCACTGCACATGGGTGACATCCTGGGGACCTGGTCAGTGGGGATTGTCTGACTCCAGTACCCTGTATAACCCCACCATGTTGCAATTCCCAGGCACCATGGGCTCCTCCTGGAACAGAATCTTGTTACACAGCATATGACTGTATTCTTTTCTAGAATTGTAACACCTAAAAGCACCTTTTCGAGTTTCTAAGTTTTTTTCTACTTATGTTTCATTTATTGCACAGTCACTAGAGAAAAATATGCCAATTAAAACATTAAAGTTTCACTAGAGTTTATTATGGTGTTAATTTCCATAAATGTTTCATACCTACTAGAAAAGAGTGGTTCGATGCATTTGTCACACACAGAGCCCTCTGCTGATTCTGTTGTTTTGGTCTTCAGTGGTGCAATTGTCTTTGATCTGTATAACCACAAACATGGTAGGCACCAAGCTCACCCTGTAGGATACAGTTTCCTGTGCGGTTCATTGACAAATCCTGGGCCAATGTCTCTCTAAGGACACTGAGATCTGCCTGTATAAAGAAGAGGGATTTTGAAGGCTGTATAGAGGAGCCTGGGCCTTCAATAGACTGACTTGAGTTACAACCAGCTCTTGGGAGTGAATTGAGTTCATAAGTCAAGGGTCTGTCATTATTGTAGAGGGTCCCCCTTCTGCAGTACCAAATGCTCTCATCATTGAGTAGCACTTGACTGCAACTGTAATGGAGAGGTGGGGAGGACTCAGCCATAACAATGCTGTGTGTGATGGGCTGCAGGGGGTGTGCAGACTCCATGGAGTTACTAATAAAAATAAGGGTTCATCTTTAGTACGTAGTAGAATTAAATAAAACCTAATGAAAGGAGAAAGAAATACTAAAGACAAGAACAAAAGTCAACAAAATACAAAGAACTAATGTGATTTAACAAGTGCAATCTTTTTTAATTTAAGGAAAAAACAAGCTGACTGACAAAAAATAACTTCCATTAGTAAGTACAGATGAGTAAAACTGAAAATGTGTAGAGACATTTGAAGTTCGCAGGAGTTGGTGTAAATGATTTCAGACCAATCACTGTGGTCTGCTGGACCTCAGACAGTCAGAGTCAAACTGCTGAATGATCATCCTTTCCACCCAGGTAACCGTCATGAAGTTCAGCACTCGCATGTGATGACTCCCAGCAAATTGGCAGCAATCACAACCAGCCTGCAAATATCAGAGTCAAAGCTGCAAATGCGGAAGTGTTGGTATTTACATCAAGAACAGCATCAAGCAGCTGTGGCTGTGGCTTCTTGAATGTGACAGCTGTGGGGGAGGGGAGGTGTTTGGTGAAAGTTATAAGACAAGAAAAAGAAATGTAGAGGGCATGATACTCACCAGGATGGTCTCACCATACACCATTTTCCTAATGGGCATCCATTTTTCTCAAGTTTACCCTTTATTGCAGAGTGGTATTCCACTGTGTGTAAACACCACACTTTCTTTGTCCATTCATCTATTGATGGGTATGTCCTATGGTTTCTCTCATACAAGAAACCCACAGTATGAATAATGAACAAAATAAAAGAGAGCTAATAGGAAGTAGGGAGATAGACTGTTCTCAAACTGAAGGGGGTCAAGTGATGGAGAAAGAGAGGGGAAAGGAATGAACAAGGTGAAGATGTGTCACGTACACGTCCCAACTCCACTCGTGGAATATAGACGCCACGTACGACAAGCATGGCCCAATAACGATTTAAAATAAGAAAAAATATGAAGGGCACAAGAATGGAGGTGAAAACACTCAGCTTGCCAGGCCTGTGGCTGAGAGACGCCAGCAATGTGTGGAAGTGGAGAACTAAGCAGTCACTTCGGGGAAGCTGCTAGATACAAAGTCAGCGTGCAGAGTGAACACTCCCTGTGCGCCCTGAGCAGCAGATCAGAAACTGTGACCAGGGAGAAGAGAAGGCACCAGAAGCACCCCGCTCTGTCAGGTTGGGGACCGGGGTGCTGGGTCAGGAGCTGTCGTGCCCTGCTGTGTCCTGCCAATACACAGGGCGTCCAGGAGCTGCCAGTCTCCTCCACCAGTTTTCACTCACTTTGTACTCATGTTGCACTTAAACATTCTCCACAGAACAAGTTTCTTAGAGAGAGATGAAAGCTGGCTGGTCCGGAGCCCTGGGACTGAGGTGTGTGTGGGTCCCACACAGCTGCCTCCCTAAAGCCCCCAGAGCCTGCTGTGTGCCCCCCAGATCTTGGGTGATGTTCACAGCACCACCCTCCTACCCAACCTGAGGGCGACACGTGTGATGCTCAGGGAAATGACAGCGGGATTTAGGACCCACATAAAACAAGCCCGCGGAAGCGGAGAGATGAACACTGTTTGCAGATCAGGCAGCTCAATGTTTCAAAGTGAGCGCATGAAAGTGTCAGTCCAGCACAGCTTTCTCCCGAGCTGACTCCAAAGTCCATGCGATGAAAGTAAAAAGGGCAAGAGGACAGATGAGAGCACCTGAGAGGAGGCGGAGGAGGGCTCCACCTGGCCAATGCGGCACCACTTGGAGGGCGGCAGCCAATTGCTCCGCGGGCCAAGTGCCTGGACTCGGGAACTGAGGGTCAGAAGCAGGTGTGAGGTGTGGCTCGGTCTGTAAAGATTCCTTCCTTTAAAAAGCGAAGTCTGACCACCAGCCACCAGGACAGGGTGAGGAGGACCCCCCCCCCCCCCGGGCAGGCTCACCAGCTGACGGCTGGGCAGCGCGGGCGCCTTCAACAGTAACCCCCCCCCCCGCCCCCGGCCTCTGGACTTTTGGCTGTGCAGCTTCTTGGTTGCACACTGCAGAGGCTCAGGGGCACAAAAGCCATTGTCCTGAGCTCCAGAAGTGAACAACAGAGAGAGGGCCTCTCTCAGGCTCCATGATGAAAGCTGAAGCCCACTGGAGAAGTGAAGAAAATCTCTGCAAAAAAGGCACACCAGACCACCGTGATTGGTAAGTTGGAGGGATCATCAGCTCCCATTGGAACCTGGACTTTCTTCAGGGGAAAAGCAGCTGAAACCTGCAGTACAAACTTGCAGAGTGCAACCCTGCAGGAGGACAGGGAGCTCAACTTGGGACTTGCAACCAGAAATCTGCCTGAATCTCACGGGTCTGGGACTGGCTTACTGAGACTCATTGACTTATAACTGCACACTGCTGCCCATATTGCCTATTTTGACAGCAGAGACACACCTTGAAGGAAGCCTTTTATTTTTTTAAAGGTGATAGATTAATAACTACCACAAATTGTCATTCTCTAAGATGTATTTGATGCTATGGTGTTGCTGATTGTATCACTTGGGCTAAGGTGTTGTGATTGATCTAATCAGTTGTCCTTCCTGGTATAATGAAAATGAGATAGCCTCAGAGCCTTTAGTGACGCAAAACCTAAAGACCAGCTATATCTGGAAGACACCTCTGAGAAGCAGTCATTCCATAAGGGTTCTAAATACATCAACAAAGATACTTACAATAAGCAACTTTAAAGTATCAACCCAGGAACTAAACCAGGGACAGTACCAAAAACAAAAATGAGAAGATGCTTAAGCAAGTCACAAACTCAGACTTCCACCCTGCAAAAGGCAATTTCTGAGGGAAATGAGGTGCAAAAGTCTGATAATCAACCACCTGGACACCCTGAACTGATAGCACAGGAAGTAACAAAACTGATGGATGAGGTTCTAGAAAAATTCAAAGCAGAAATAATTTCCCAGCCGGGGATTTAGCTCCTTGGTTTTGTCGCCTGCTGCACAAGTACAAGGACCCAAGTTCGATGCCCGGTACCAAAAAAAAAAGAAAAAGAGAAATAATCTCCCAGACAACTACAGAAATGGTGAGCAGAGCGAAAGACATGATTAGAGGCTCTAGAACAGAAACTGATAAAAAAAAATAGATGAGCTCAGAAACATGCTGGAAGCCAGGAATGCCTAGCATAAGAAAGAAATGGAAACCATGATCGCCCAACATAAGAAAGAAGTGGAATCCATGAAACAGATTCAAACAGATATTCAGGAGATTAAAAACTCCATTGAAAGCATGCAGAGCAGATTAAGAGAATCTGAAGATAGAATATCAGATATAGAAGACAGGATTGTGGTGAAGGACCATGAAAATAGAGATTTCTTAAAAATAGTAAGGAACCATGAGAAATCAATTTAACACCTGCTAGATGATCCAAAGGTGAATAACATAAGACTGATAGGAGTCCACGAAAAAACAGGAGAAAGTACAATTGACATAAAAAACTCTTCAAAGAAGTAATAGTAGAAAACTTCCCAGACAGAGGCAGAGAATTGGACATACAGATAAGTGAGACATATAGAACTCCACGCAGCCATGATCAAAAAAAAATCTACACCTAGACATATAATAGTGAAGATCCCAGAAACCCAGCAGAAGAACAAAATCCTACAAGCAGTTAGAGAAAAGAAACAAATCACCTATAAAGGAAAGCCCATCAGAATCACGGCAGACTTCTCAACACAAACCCTCAGGTCAAGGAGAGCCTGGAGTGAAGTATTTCAAGCCCTAAAAGAAAATAACTTCCAACCTAGGCTGCTGTATCCGGCAAAATTATCTTTCAAAATCGATGGGGAAATTAGATATTTCCATGACAAAGAATACCTGAGAAATTTCATGAACACCAAACCAGCACTCCAAACAATTCTAAACAATATCCTAGAAAAAGGCAGCAAAGGTCACAACTCCATGAGGCTCAACAGAGGGAAGCCATCAGGCAAGGCAAGAAACTAAAGGGAAAGGGGAAAAAAGAAATAAGAACCAACAACAGTAAAACATCATGACAAGGATGAGTCAGTATCTCTCAATTATAACTATCAATGTTAATGGCCTCAATTCACCAATCAAAAGAAGTAGACTGACAGAATGGATTAAGAAGCAAAATTCAGCAATATGCTGTATACAAGAAACACACCTAACTCAAAAAGACATTCATAGACTGAAAGTAAAAGGATGGAAAACAGTTCTCCACTCGACAGGAACCCAGAAAAAAGCAGGGGTAGTAATCTTATTTGGAGACAAAGTAGATTTCAAACCAAAACTAATTAAGAGAGACAAAGATGGTCACTATATCCTTGTAAAGGGAACAATCCAAGAGGAAGAGATGACAATCCTAAATATATATGCACCAAATATGAATGCCCCCAACTATACCAAACAGATATTAATGGACATGAAAAACGAAATAAGCACTAATACAATTGTAGTGGGGGACCTCAGTACTCCACTATCACAAATAGACACATCATCTAGACAAAAAATTAACAACGAAATTCTAGAACTGAAACAAGCTATTGAACAAATGGACTTAATAGATATTTACTGAGTGTTCCACCCCACAAAATCAGAATACACATTCTTTTCAGCTGCACATGGGTCATTCTCCAAAATAGACCACATGCTAGCTCACAGGACATGTCTAAGTAAATGTAAAAGAATTGAAGTTACCCCCTGCATATTATCAGACCATAGTGCAATAAAATTGGAGATCAATAACATGAGAAACTGCAAAACCCCCACAAACACATGGAAATTGAATAACACCCTCCTGAACAACCAATGGGTCACAGAGGAAATTAAAGAAGAAATTAGACAGTTTCTACAAGTAAATAATGATGCCAGTACAACATTTAGAAATCCATGGGACACAATGAAAGCAGTTCTATGCGGGAAATTCATAGCAGTGAATGCTCATATTAGGAAAACAGAGAGAACTCAGATAAATAACCTAATGGAGAACCTCAAACTCCTAGAAAAAGAAGAGCATAATGAATCCAAAGCTCGTACAAGAGAGGAAATTATAAAGATCAGGGCAGAAATCAATGCAATAGAGACTAAGAGAATAATACAAAAAATTAATGCTTCAAAGAGTTGGTTTTTTGAAAGAATAAATAAAATTGATAAACCTTTAGCCAACCTTATCAAAAAAAGGAAAGAAAAGACTCAAATCCACACAATTAAGAATGAAAAAGAAGTCACAATAGAACCAGCAGAAATCCAGAGGATCATCACTACCTACTTCGAGAACCTGTACTCTAATAAAATGGAAAACACAGAAGAAATGACAGATTCCTAGTTACATATGAATTGTCAAAGTTAAATGAAGAAGGTATAGAAATTCTAAACACCTCAATTACAATGAGTGAAATTGAAAATGTAATAAAAAATTTACCAACAAAGAAAAGCCCAAGTCCTGATGGCTTCACTGCTGAATTCTACAAGACATTTAAAGAAGAGCTATTGCCATTACTCTTTAAACTCATCAAGGAAATTGAAAGGGAAGCAAGGCTTCCAAACTCATTCCTGGAAGCAAGTGTGACTTTGATTCCAAAACCAGGGAAAGACCCAACACAAAAAGAGAACTACAGGCCAATCTCCCTAATGAACATAGATGCAAAAATCCTCAACAAGATGCTGGCAAACAGAATACAGAGGGTCATCAAGAAGATCATACACCCTGATCAAGTGGGATTTATCCCAGGGATGCAAGGATGGTTCAACATTCGTACATCAATAAATGTAGTACACTATATTAACAGAGTCAAGGACAAAAACCATATGATCATCTCAATAGATGCAGAAAAGGCATTCGACAAAATCCAGCACCCATTCATGATAAAAACCCTCAGAAAACTGGAATAGAAGGTCTTTATCTCAACCTGATTAAGGCTATCTATGAAAAACCAACAGCCAACATCATACTAAATGGTCAAAACCTGAAAACTTTCACACTAAAATCAGGAACAAGACAAGGATGCCCACTATCACTGCTCCTGTTCAATATAGTTCTGGAAACATTGGCCACAGCAATTAGAAAAGAGAAAGAAATAAAAGGAATAAAGATAGGAAAGGAAGAAGTTAAACTGTCATTATTTGCTGATGATATGATACTTTACATAGAAGACCCAAAAAACTCTACCAAAAGACTTCTAGACTTAATTCACAGATTCAGTAGAGTGGCTGGATATAACGTCAACACTCAAAAAACAATAGCCTTCTTATACACAAATAGCAGACTCATTGAGAGAGAAATTAGGGAGACAATTCCTTTTACAATAGCAACCAAAAAAATGAAATATCTAGGAATCAATCTAACAAAGGAAGCAAAAGACCTCTACACTGAAAACTACAGCACTCTGAAAAAGGAGATCGAGGAGGATATAAGAAAATGGAAAGGCATCCCTTGTTCCTGGGTAGGAAGAATCAATATAGTGAAAATGGCCATACTTCCAAAACTTCTATGTAGATTTAATGCAATGCCAATTGAAATTCCAACAACATACTTCACAGAGCTAGAGAAAACAATTCAAAAATTCATTTGGAGCCAGAAGAGACCTAGAATAGCAAAAGCAATTCTGGGCAACAGGGACATGGCTGGGGGTATCACAATCCCCAACTTGAAGCTATGCTACAAAGCTATTGTGATAAAACAGCATGGTACTGGCAAAGGAACAGAGCCGAGGATCAGTGGAATAGATTAGAAGATGCAGAAACAACTACAGGCATACTCAGCCACCTCATCTTTGACAAAGGAGCCAACCACCTTCATTGGAGGAAAGATAGCCTATTTAATGAATGGTGCTGGAAAAACTGGATTTCAACGTGTCAGAGATTAAAACTAGACACATATCTATCACTATGCACTAAATTAAGATATAAGTGGATTAAAGATCTAAATATTAAGACAGAAACACTAAACTTGCTGGAAGATAAGTTAGGTAGAACTCTTGAAGATATTGGCATAGGAAAAGACTTTATGAACAAAACCTCAGTAGCATGGGAACTAGCAGAATCAACAACTGGGATTTCATCTTATTAAAAAGCTTCTGCACTGCAAGAGAAACCACCAACAGAGCTAACAGACAACCTACAATGTGGGAAAAATTTTTTAGCAGCTGTAACTCAGACAAAGGGCTACTATCTAGAATATATAAAGAACTGAAAAAAATCAGACCCCCCAAATTCAAAGACCCAGTTCAAAAATGGGCATCTAAAATGAACAGACATTTCTCAGACAAAGAAGTAAAAGCAGCAAATAAACATTTGAAAAAATGTCCAACATCACTGGTCATTAGAGAGATGCAGATGAAAACAACACTGAGATTCCACCTCACCCCAGAAAGAATGGCTGCTATCAAGAAATCAACCAATGACAAATGCTGGTGGGGGTGTAGGGAGAAAGGAACCATTTTCCACTGCTGGTGGGAGTGCAGACTGGTGCAACCACTGTGGAAATCAGTGTGGAGATACCTCAAAGAACTAGGGCTGGAGGTCCCATTTGACCCAGTTATTCCCCTGCTGGGGATCTTCCCAAAAGAACTGAAAGAATGGTACCACAGCGATATATATGCATATTTATAGTGGCACAGTTTGTAACAGCTGAAGCTTGGAAACAGCCCAAGTGCCCATCAACTGGAAACTGGATAAAGAAGATGTGGTATTTTTTTATAAAATGGAGTACTACTCAGCCATAAAGAATGAGAAACTAGAGTCATTTATAGCTAAATGGATGCATATTGAGGACATACTTTTAAGTGAAATAAATAGGACACACATGTGTAAATACCGAATAGTTTCTCTAGTGTGAGAAACTGATAGTGTAAATAAGAACTAAAAGGATTAATAACTAATAATTGATACTTTGAAACAGGAAAAGGTCCAAAGGGGTAGGGCTGGTGGGAGGAGATGGGGAAAGGAAAGAAGGGAAAGGAAAAATTATGAGAAAAGAAAAAAAAATGGAAATGAAGTCTATGTAAATAGGGGAGGGTGGAGGGCGTGAGGGGGGCACAGGTAATGGGGAAAAAATAAGAACCAAGATGCATCATGTACAGGTACAAGCACCCAATGATAAATGCAAACGTATTGTATACCTAAAATGTACCAATGAAAGAATTTAAGAAAAAAAATTAAAAATAAATTTAAAAAGCCAGGTCTGGAGCAGAAAGCAGCCAAGTGTTCACTTCTGTTCAGCCCTGGTGCGAGGGGTTGAGTGTCCCTTTCTGCTGCTGTGATGTGTGTCCTGATCCCAGGGGCAGTTCTCTGGAGGACAGACCTGGTCTGCCTGGTGTGGCCTTCAGGGACTCATCACCTCTGGTGCTCCAGGAAGTGGAGGCAAATCCAGCCAGCTCAGGATGGGGAGGGTGGAGCCATCCTGGACCCTGGGCTGGGTGGAGCTGAGCAAGGCAGGTGGGTGTGACTTGCAGGGTCAGGTAATGGACACTTGGGGTGCGTGGGACAGGGTGCTCACAGGCTAGAGTCTGCTCCCGGCAGCAATCAGACCTTACTCAGGATGTTGCCACATCCCAGAGCACACAGTGACATGTATGCCAAGACTGGACTTAGGGTGGAGCTGAGGAGCATTCACAGGAGCCGTGGTGCCCTGCTTGGGTTCAAAGTCTGGGCAGCAGTGTTCCAATCTTGCCCAGGCCAGAGGAAGTTGGGGTGCTTGTCCCACAGCTGCTTCTTTTCACTATCAGGGTGTGGAGTGCACTGGTGGGTGGGAAGAGAGTTATTTCTGATGAACGCCTGGCTCTCAGATGCCCTCGGAATTCTCTCTCCTCTGCACCTGGATCAGCAGAGCCTGCCCTTCCCTCCCTGCCTGGAACTCGTCCCTAGGACATTATGACCACATCGCTATTTATGGTGACTCCTTTTGAGCCAACTTATTAATAAGTCAAGCAAATCTCAGAAGTAAAGTCAAGAGAAGAAAATTACATTTGAAAATTTCCCTGAAGATTTACAGTTCCCTGACACACAGGCCTGAAGCCTCAGGAGCTGTCCTGAGATGAGAACTTTGTGTGGTTGAAAACCTGGGCTAATTAGTCAAATGGAGCCCAGCCCAGAGCTGCACCACTGGGGCAGCTGCCATTCCCAAACACCTTCCACTCAGGGGAGGAGAATGAGGTGGACACCTGTCAGCAACTGAAGCTGCACTTGGGAAGAGCATTGTCCTGCATCCGGAAAGCCCAAGGGCTCTGATGCTGTCCACTGCTCCCCAGCACTGCTGCACGGGGTAGCTGGGACCTCATCCCCTGAGCTCTTCCTGGCTCCATCTGGAACCCAAGAGGGGGGTGACCAGAAAGCTGAGGACTGTGGCCCCAGCTCTGTGGTGACAAGATCCTCTCAGTCGCCTCCTCATCACCCTGTTGGCAAGGACAGGTCCCCCTGCCTCATCCCTCTTGCAAGTGACAGTCATGTGTCCTGAGGTCACCCAGCCAGGGATGTGCTGAGCATCCTGTCCAGGTGAGGAAGGGGCTATGGCCTGGGCCCCCGTCACAGGGAGGATGACAGCAGGTTGGAGCCACATGCACCCACGGCCTGGGGGGACCCAGTAGCCAGGCAGGGCTGCAGGGGCAGGTAATGTGTTTGACCAAGTAGTTCCGCCACAGGCTGCAGGCTGAGCAGCTCTGGGCATCAGCAGGGTTGTGTCCAGGTCCAGGATGAGGAGGATTCTTTAGTGAAGGTCCTTTTCCTGTGGCTGGTGCTGCCATGGTCAAGCCCACTCTTGGTGCTTCTGTGGTCATTGCCTAGCCATATGGTCACAGGCAGTAGTCCCCAGTCACAGCTACTGAGGGTTCTATTGCAGGAGAGAGCACTGCTGCTGCTCTCCACTCCTCTTGGGTGGACATGCAAGCCTTTTCGGCTCTGTCCTGTTGTGAATGAGGCTGCTGTGGACCTCTGTGACCTGGCCCATGTGTGTCTCCTGGGTAGACCCTGTGTGGACTGGCTAGTCATCTGGGAGGTGGCACTCAGGGAACCCCAGGGGATTACATGCTTCTCCTCCCTCAGGCAGTGGCTGAAGGCCTGCTGGCTGGGCTCCTGTGCTGGGGCAGGCGGGCCTGTCCATTCGGCTCTCAGAGAGGCGCTCTGTGTTCTCCCCTCCAAGTTTTCCTCTGTAATGCTGCAGTGACCGAGGGGGAGCATCTGTGCACAGCCTTCCTGGCCAGTTGCTGGGATTCTTTTGGGAAACTGATAAACATTACTGAAAGTGTTATCTGTCACACAACTTAAAGACCATGGTATTCATTCGCCAGGCCACTATAACAAGCATGTAGGCCTGGTGCCTTGGCTGAGGATGGCCGCCTGCACAGCTCTGGGACATAAGGAGGCCAAGGAAGCTGAGGTCGGGCTGGGCATCAGATCCTCCCAGACGGTGGGTTGGCTCTGCCCAGCCCCTCTCTGGCCTGCAGTGGGCCAGCTTCTCCCTGTGTCCATGCAGACATCTCTGCACAGTGAGTCTGTTCAGATTCCCCTGAGGACACTGGCCATAGTCAGGCCTGCCCCAATGACCTTGTGTTTATTTGATGATGGCAGAAAGACCTCATCTCCAAGTATGGCTGTGTTTGAGGTTCCAAGACTTTACTACAATGTGGGAATTTGGGGAGAAATGATTCAGACGGAGGGTGCAGTCCTGGGTGCAAGAGCCCGCAGCCATGGGCTTAGGACTGGAAGTGAGCCAGGCATGCCATGGCCTGGCTCACACCTGGGGTGCCCCAAAGCCCCTCAGGAGCCATGCTGGGCCTGCTCCTCCCAGATACCTCTGTGGCCCTTCCCTGCATTACGCAGGCACTTAGCTGAGCAAGGTGGGCAGTCAGGGATGAAGGGCAGACATGACATCTGGGAAACTTGATTTTTTGGTGGCATTGAGGCTTTGGCTACAGAAAGAGTTTGTTTGTGCCAGGGTGGTTGCATCAGCCCAACGATAATCCAATCCAGGAAGATATCTGTCACCAGCTCTGCCCTCCTGCCGGGGATGCAGGCCTGTGGGTTCCACTTGGGTCCAGAGTGACAAGAGGGCCCTTGAAGAGATCAGCCCCAAGGGTGGCAGAAGCTGCTGTGTGGTCCCCTCAGAGGAATGGGCAGCTCCTCCCTGCTGGGAACCTTCTCTGACCTGTCTCGGGGCAGAGGCTCAGGCTTGGTTTTAAATAATACAATTAAAAATTCCACCTCTGAAACATGGTAATTGTAATCTGTCTCATCTCTAAGTGTAATTATATTAAACTCCAATTTTCCCTCAAATATGCATTCTAATTCAATTTTCCTTTTTTCCTCTTCTTAACTAAATCTATTATCATTCCCTCGGTTAAATTATGCTTATTTAATCTTTGATGAGACCTTTCTCTGGCAATCAGCTGATTTAAATTAATGCCCCCAAGCCTTGGAGAGGGCTGGGCTCAGAGCCCCATGTCTAAGGGGACCTTAAGGACAACCCCATTCTGGATCCCAGCTTCACAGGCCTCTCACCCATGTCCCCTCCTGGAGGGGTCCCTCCTGCCACATCCCCTGAGGAGCAAGGACAGCAGGTAAACAAGCAGAGGGTTCCCCGGGTTAGACACAGAGGAGAGCAGAGCTGCCCCAGACATGCTCTGACCCCACTAGGGTGGGGGCCACAGGACGGGCACTGCATCCCCCACTCGCCAGCTCCACCCAGCATCCATAGTCCAGTGGCCTCCAGAAAGCAACAACTGTTGAGAACACTGTGTTGACCTCAATATTTCTCGTTATTGTATTACTTAATTATGACTAAATCCCTTAGGTTTATAGCTTTTCTGTGACCATTAAACCAAACTATGGTATGAATTTAATACAAAAATAATTGACAAAACAAAATAAAAAACAGTTAAATTAACATCATTTGCTGAGAAACAGGCAACATTTGAGGGGAGTGGAATTGTGGCCAAGGTGGTTCTCATCCTGCTGGCTGGGGACTGCATGTGCCCCACCTGCCCAAGGGGGATGGAGTTGTGGCAGACCCCTCCCCTTCCTCAGTGTCTCTGCTGGGAAGCTCTGTGCTCCCAGAGGGTGGGCTGTAGTCACCTCTGGCCCCTCATCTTCCCACAGTGAGTGGAAGCCACAACAGGTCCCCAGAACACAGCCTGGGTGTGGGACAAATTGGGACCTGCTGGCCCTAAGGCGCTCCTAGATGTTCAGAGTGTAAATATGTCAGGGCCACCACTGACAGGTGACTGCTTCCTAGGAATCAGTTTGCCCCAGATCTGCCCCCTTGTTTGGGAGGACACCAGTCCCAGATCTAAGGGACAACCCCAGGGCCTGCCTACTGTATGCAGAGGCCCCCAACTGAGCCCATCTGCTCCCAATGATCCAGGCACCTGAGGCTCACCCCCACCATCTCCTCTGCTCCCTGATCCCTGGGCCTCAGGTGCCTAAGGTTCTGTGGAGCAGGATAGTCAGTGGGGACTCACTGAGTGACCCTTAGGAAGGCCATGGAGGACAGAGACACAGAGGCAGATGCAAACGGTCTCTCTGAGCCTCAGTTTCCCTGACCCCATTGGCTTAAGAGTGACCACACCACAGCAGGATACCTGGACTTTGAGGCTCTGATGAGTCCATCCATTCATGCATACATGTGTTCATACATTAATTTACTCTCAGGCTCACAAGCTCACTCAAGGAGGCCAAACCCTCAGAATGCTATTTCCAAACTATTTCCCATAGCGATGCTGCCTACATAGATGCCGTTGTTGTGGCATCTTCAGTGGCTTATCTAAATTGTAGCACAGGGTCTCCTCCTGCTTCCAACACCTGCTTCTATGCACACAGCAAAACCATAGCCTTCAGAGAATCTGACATCCCTGAGGGAGGACCACCAGCACCACTGGCTTGTCCTGACAACAGACCCAGACTTGCCTGCCTCTGCCTGTTCCTCCTGTTCCGAGGCGCCCTGTCCATCCCTCCCTCAGCCTATGTCTCCCATATATAGCTGGGATCTGCCCTGAGCCTTGCAGGGAAAAGCAGCACAAACACAGCAAGCACTGGGCTCTGAGAGCCCTACAGGTGAGAGGGATGGTACTGGAAAACAAACGCTCAGGATGTGAGTTGTGCTGGGGGTGGAGCAGCTCCACCCTGTGTGCACCCTGCAGGCCTGTCCCAGGGGCCCATCTTTTGCACTCTGGCCCCCAGTGTCTTTGCTGTGAGGAGCTCCAAGTACCTGGGCCTCTCCTGCCTGTGGCAACAGAAGTACAGCATATTTCATCACCTTGGGGCCTAGGAGGAGCCCAGACACCAGGAGGGAAAGCTGCTGGGCAGGCCAGATGCTCTGACAGGAAATGATGCTCTGTTCTTGGGATGGATTTTCCTCTTTCCAGGAAACTTCAGTTCTTCTGAAGGTCTTCCGCTGATCTGCTGAGGACCTTCAAGGGTAAAGGGAAACACTCTCCTCACTCCATCAACAGATGGCCAGTGTCAGCCACAGCTGCAAGAGACAGGTGGGCAGTGAGTGATTAAAGGCCTGGACCACAGTCCAGCAGAGCTGGCCCACAACTCTGACGAGCACAGTTTGTCTGGTCAGCTGGGCACCCATGCCTGATTCCCAAGTGAGGACAGAGAGTCACACACCCCTCACAGGATCCTAGGACACAGCTGTTTTGCCTACAACCCAATTGCACCAACTGTGCCCCATAAATGGAGTGTCAGGGGGAGTCCTCAGAGATGTTAGCTCTTCTCCATGACATCCCTTCACTGTCATGTTGTGTAGCACATCTGAGGTCACATGACAAGGGACAAGAGAGGGAGGAGAAGATATTTGCTGAATGTGTGTGTACACACAAAAGATTCATTAATACAATTTAAGGAGGAAATACTGATGGTGGTCCAAGTCTTCATTTGCCTAATGGGGTCACGTAGTCATGGCTGGTGTCTGTGGCAGCCATCTTTCACTACCTGTTCCACAGGCCTTTGACCTTCAGCAAGTCCCCACATGGGTCTGCTTTTCTGCCTGGTGGGGTAACCACATCTGTCTCGTGTCCCTCCACAAGACAGCATTCCTCAGTCTGGAGCTCAGACCTCTGACTAGCATAGAGCAGAGTCAGGGAAGCAGGAAGCAAACCTGCCAGTCAGTGGCCAGGGGCCATGGGGAGCAATGCTGGTTCCATTTCTACCCTACGATTCTGGAGTCCTCAATTCTGAACCACAGTTCTTAGCCATGCAAGGTTTTACCACAAAGCCAATGCCATAACTGATCTTCAAAAGGCCAATTTAGCATCCCACTGAGACAATAGACTCCAATGTTAAGCCTCTATGACCCACCCAGACACACCCAGAAATATGTTCCACCGATTTCAGGGATTGATATCAAGCCAATCAAATTGATGCTATCAAGCTTAACCACCACATTCCACCCCTTGCCAACTTGACACCCAAAGACATTTCCTTAAACCACTCTTAACCTTCAAATAAATCCAACAGAAAGTTCATATTCTGCCTAATGTGTCACAACTATCCTACATACAACCAAGAACACAATAATCCCTTCCTCAAGGTCTTAACAATTCCAGCATTTTTTTCAAAAGCCCAAGTCAAAGTCTCTTCTGAGACTCAAGGCAAACTCTTAGGTGTGAATATCTATAGATTCAAAAAGAAGTTGCATAATTCCAAGTTATGATGTCACAATGAAACACTTATCATTGTACAAGTAAGTTCCTTGTCTCATGAAGTCAAAGAATGAAATCATAGTAAAAAGGAGGCTAAAAGTGAAGTGTTTGCTCAAAAATGCAAGAAAAGAATGGCTTCTATCTGAGAACAGTCTTTAAAGTGGAATTCCAGGGTATTTCTTTTGTCTTGGTCTCATATGGATAGGTAGAGAATGGGAATTTGCTCAGTTTTCCAGTTATCGCTTATCATAGGCAGCTTTGTGAGTTTAAAGTAACCAATTGGGGTTTAGGCTTTATAATGTAGAGTTTAAAGAAAATCAGTTACTCAGCTGGCCAAGTTCAAAGGAGGTTGGTTACTCTGCATTTCTTAGTTTCCCCAAGTCCAGCCCAGAGATAGGGAAGAGTTGTTAATTCCTTTAGCATACCTGTGCCTTGGGGAGGGGGATTCTTATCTGCCCATCCTTACCCTAACTTTTTATCTTTTTTCTTGTGTTTGCTTTTAGATTTCTATGTTTGACTAGCTGCATGGCTTGAATTAATTTTTAACTTGATGTGTGTGTGTGTGTGTGTGTGTGTGTGTGTGTGTGTGTGTCTGTGTACTTTTTCATTGTATCCAGCTGATTCTACCTTAGGCCTAGTCCTTACTATCTTCTTAAATACTAACTAACTAAATTGTCTTTTACAAAAGAGTAAAATTCCCATTCTAAAAGGGAAGAATATGAGGATGGAAAAGAACTGAACCAAAACAAAACTGAAATCCAGCAGGACACACATTAAGTTCTTTAACTCGGTATCTGTCATCTGGGACACATGATGGTGAGATGGTAATTCCAGTGGGTTTGGGCAACCCTGCCCCTATGGTCTTGTCAGTTAAAACCCATATGGCCTCTCTCTTGAGCTGGTTCCACTCACTGCCTTCAGCTCTCCCCAGCAGACATTCTCAGCACACATTCCTGGCTTTTTCAACTTTCTGGGGTCTCCACTGCACTTTTGGCTTCACTCTAACAGCTTCATGCAGTACTTTCACAGGGGTTCTTTACCTGATCTCCCAGGCCTTCCTTTGCAATTTGGGTGGAAGCCTCCTTGACCCTTCATTTCTTGCCTTCTGCATGTCCATAAATCCAGCATCATTTGGATGATGCCAAGGTCTGTTGTCAGCAGGCACAGTAGCCAGGACCACCTGAACCATGGTCATAGGTAATGGCCTCTGAATTGCTGGGTAGGTGAGCATGATAAAATGAATCTTAGGAACCATTGCCTAGGTAGCCATTCTCAACCAGGGGTCCCGAGGTCTCTCTTCTCAAATAAACAGTTTATACTTTTGCACTCTTGAGCCTGCTGTGGATGGAGTCTTTCTGATTCCTGAGATGCCCTCAAGGTATCTTACTTCTCCCTGTACAAATAATTTTTTTAGAGGTGCTAATCTCTTCAGCAGCCACACCTTATTTGGCCCCAAATTTATACCTAGGTCTTTCTGGGTCAAAATTTAAATTTTTGATTTTTTCTATTCTAACTATAAATTTAACTGAAAGCAGCCAGAACTCATGCCATAGCCTGAACATTGGGCTGCCTTAAAATTTCCTCTGCCAGATTAATTAGTCTGTAGCACTTAAAGTCAGCAGCACTTAACGTCAGCCTCCTCCAAAATCTCAGGACATGAGAAAAATATGGACAAATTTATTACCAGAATATAACATGCGTGGCCTCTAGTCCAGTTTCCAATAAAGTCATTACTCCCAACTGAAACCTCATGAGCTTAACCTTTATTGTCCACATTGCTATCAGCGTTTGGCCTTCTGAGCTCTAACCAGAATTATTCACCAGGCTCTCTAGTCTCTAGTCTAGTCTAAGGTTTCTCTAGTCCACATCTCTAAACATTTCCTAATTCCTCCTGATAACCCATTCAAAAGGCATTTAAACTGCATTGTCAGGTCTAGTCAGAGCAATAAGCCCACTTCTCTGGTATCAACCTCCTGGGAAGATCCCAAAACCAGTTAAGTTGACACCATTAAGCTGAATCACAACATATGGGGCTCCATGGACACAGGCTTCACATACACAGG
The DNA here is from genome assembly GCF_053883595.1 of Heterocephalus glaber. NCBI lineage: Eukaryota > Metazoa > Chordata > Mammalia > Rodentia > Bathyergidae > Heterocephalus > Heterocephalus glaber. Next base: position 1,481,285 of record NW_028258297.1, read on the forward strand.
CTTTATGGGATGTGAACTAAATAGATGGGGACTCAAGCAGGAGCTGCATAGACAGAAGATTCATGGATGAGGACTCCACAGAGGGGGGCTCCCAGTTGAGCTGCTCAGGGTTCAGCTCAGGTCTTTTGGACACAAAGTCCTAAGGCCAAGAGCACTTTCTGCTTAGCTCTTGGAACCCTGGACTTGGCTCACCTGGGGTTTCCCCAGCTGGTCCTGCTCCCAACCGAGCAAGAGGCTGAGACCTGAGCACTCTTCTGGGGCCAGGCTTTCCTGCCTTACAGCAACCACAAGACCTCTGCCTACTACAGAAAGAAAGGACCAGCACTTGTGGGGACAGTATTGAATCTGTATTAAGTGTAGGGAAGGTGGAGGATGATTTGGTAAAGAGGAGGAGTTCAGACACTGAGCCTCCCTGTGGCTGCCTCTGAGCTTTCCGTGCCTGAAACTTGGGCTCAGTAGAATGTGGAGGCAGAAAGCACAAATGTTAAAAGCTGGATGGATATTCATGTTATTGCCACATTTACATGGGAATATTTTTAATTTCAAAACCTTACCAACCAGCATGCAATTTTTTCAAATAATTAAAAGTGCTTTGTAAATTGTGACATTGCAGTACTACAGAGTGAAAACTGATTATTTAAATATGAAGTCTAGTTGTGCTGTAATTCACATTCAATAGTTGGCCAGACATATTTCTCAAATGAATGAAAATGTTCTGTAAAAATCAATTCATTATGTAAGAGCTACACATAACTGACTTGCTGCTCTAATATCATCATTTATATCTGGGACACAAAAGCTAGGAGAGATCCTTCCCTGTACCACATGGTCACACAGTTTAGATACCACCTCTCACCAGATGGGACAAAGGGGTCCCTCACCCGGGGAGCAGATGACAGAATGGCCAAGGATGGGTTCAGGATACTCCAGGCCCTGGATGCCTAGAATGAAGCGGACATTTCAGTTCACCCGTCCATAGCAGCAGGACTCACTGCTTATTTTCTGGGGCCCAGGGCAAACTGAAAATGGGTGCCTCTTGCTCAAAACTAAGTATCCAGGACAGTGACAATAGAAATCCAGGAAAGCAACAGCAGAGCCTTAACCTTAGCACTGTGCCATGCACTAGATGGTTAGTCAGCCACAAAGATGGCCCAGCAAGCCCAGAATCGCCTTGCTGAGGTATTGAGTCTCCTTGAGAGTTAGACTTTGTTCTAGCAGGGCCTGGTAACACCGGTAAACCTGCATGTGCATGTGCATGCACACCCGTGTGTATGTGTGAGTGGGTAGTGTGTATGCACATTCAGAAGTGTGTGCTCCTCTATCCACACAGTGTCCACATGCACATGTGTTACACCTGTGTAATGTGAGAGTGTACACTGTGTATACACAATCACCTCCACTCAGCTCACAAGCAATGAAGCTGTGCCCTCCAGAAACCCTCCCTGCTTGTGTCTCCGCTGGACCACCGCCCCACACAGAGCAAGGCTTTTCATCCTTGGGTGACCACAGCTGACCCTGGTGCTTCCTGGGCTCCTCCCAGCCCATCCAGGCCCAGGCAGGTGGGGGCTACATACACAGGCTCCCTGCCAGAACTCTCTCCTAGCCCTTCTTGCAGGATTTCCATCCCTGTGGTCTGCACAGCAGGGCCTGACCCCACCACTGGCCTTCAGGAGTGGGAGTCACATTGCCACAGTCACCACAGAACCTGTGTGGCTGGTGGAGGAGGCCCAGGCTGTGCCTCCCGGGACCCTGCCCTCCCCTTTCCTACTTGACTTCCTGGATGAGTCACCGTAGGTCTTTGCCTCCCCAACAACCCTGGACAGCAGTGTTCATGCATCTCAGGGACCAGGAGACACTGAACCCTGTGACCTTGCTCTGTCTCACTGACTTCCTTCTTCATTATGCTGGTGCCTCATTTAGAAAAACGTGTTTTTATAACACATTTCTCACATCCCTGCTGCCCACAGAGCTCCTAGGATCATCATCCTAGAGGTTCCAGCTGCAGTGCAGGGAGTAGGTTCAGGAACCATCTCTGAGGATCTGGAGAGGTCACTTACCTGGAGGGGCTGAGCGTCCACTAACCTGTGGACAGTCACACCCATCCTGTAGCCCAGTGGTGCCAGCTGAATCTCCTACATCCCACCTTGGGCCACATGAGCAGGAAGAGGAAGCCAGGATCCTGCCCTATGGCTGACCCACCCTGGGCAGAACCTCAGTTTCCCTCTACCTGCCTCAGCCCTGGCCTGACCATAGTGGGAAGGGGCTGGCTGAGGGCTCCCATCACTCTTCATGGCCAACAAGAACTCCAAACTGCAGGACAAAGACCACACTGGAAGATCCCTCCTGCTCCAACGATCCTTCTAAAACAATTCCAGCCATGTGACCCAAAGTGAAATATGCCCATCTCATTTATTAAACTTCTATCCAAACTTAGACATCAAATATTTTATTAATATTTTCTATCATCCTTACAAGTTAAACCAGCCATGAAAATTACCTTCAACAGAAAAAAAAATGTTGAAAATGTATTCATTTATGGGAGTCACCAGGCAGCCCTTCTGTGGTAATTTAATCAGAAGCGATGGAGGTGTGCTCGGATACATCTTCTCTGATGCAAATATCAAAATATTTAATTAATGTCAATCAGGCCTGAAGAATGAGTCACATCTGTCGCTGCAAGGATCCTGAAGCTGCTTTGGGCCAGGGCCCCTGGCCTGAGCTCAGAACCAACAGAGGGCCAGGGTGTCCCAGGGGAAGGGACCCTCACTTTGGCCAGGGCAAGACACCTTGTGGCCAGCACACAAAGGACTTGGTGTGTGCTCTGGAGGTACAGGCATATGAGAGCAGCTCCCTGTGCTGCCAGCCACCCTTCCTTCTACTTTGTCTTCTCCTTCCTTCCTTTCTCTTTTGAAATTCTCCTAGACCATTTGCGCCGAGGTGGTGAGCTCTGAAGACAATTCCTGGGGGTGCTGGATGGACCTGGTGAGAAGACCCTGAAGTCAGACCTGGCCACCCCTTTCCCAGGGCCCAGAGTGACAGAGTGAGGTAGGAGGGGGAGCAAGGACAAGTGAACAACAGGAAGGGGGACAAGAATGGAGAAACCAGACAGAGCAAGGGCGGCTCCGTCGAAACCTCAGGGGACCCACGGATAAAGGCCGCCCTGTCCCCAGGACCCTCAGGCATGCACAAACCCAGAAGTCTGGGACCCCAGCCTGCGTCCAGCCGCATTTGCATTGTGGTTTTGACCCCTCCAGTGGGCTTTGGATGCCATGACACTAACTCTACAAACCTCCAATGGCCCAAATTGCCCATCCTGACCGGTGGGACGAGTCAGGTGCTTGCTGGACCACGACTCCTGTTCTTCCCCAGCCACAGATCCTCCCATGACCCAGGACCTTAGAGACCCAGCACTGCCCCCTTGGGCCTTGAGTGCTTCTCCCTGGCTGCTCCCACCTGTGGACAGTGCCTTCGCTTCTTCCACTTTTAATAAACCTTCTTGCTGCACCTTCTAAGTGTCCAGCTCACTTCTTTGTTCAGGACACCAAGAACTGGAAATGACTTGCCTAAGAACCCCCCCATAACAAGTGGAGGTGCTCAGTGGCCTCCCAAAGCATCACCAAGATAAGGTTTGGAAGTCTGAGCAGTAGAGCCTGAGACCCTCCTGTGTACCCTCTGGGGTCCTGGACTGCACGGCCTTCAGGTCAAAATGGATGTCAACACTGGGACGGTCACTGCAGCATCTGGGAAGTCCTTAGGCTGAAAGGTGTGCTGTCCATTTGAGATGCTCCTGGTATTTTTTTTTGGTGACCCTCCTGTTTTATGGGCACACATTGCAGTCAGGGTGGGACAGGAACAGATGGATGAACACACACGCACACACACACACACACACACACACACACACACGAAATGGCAAGCAGAGGCTGGTGGTGGACCAGCCTGGCTAGGGGAACAAGAGGGTGTATGTGCATGTCCACATCCATGTGTGTGTGTGTGCTGTGTGCTGCATGTGCAGTGGCCCCTGCTTGCTGGCCCCTTGCTCTTCTCAGGGGCACCTGCAGCTGCTGGCCTGGCCTGTGCTACCCCAGCATTGGCATCTATATGGGAGGAGTTCATGATTCAAGAGCCTGTTGGGAAGCCATGGGCACCTCGATGACCTGGGGCTCTGCCAGCCTGGAAGGTTCCAGGGTGACAAGCACACACAGCAAGGGACACAGGGGGAAGGACAGTGCTGATGATCACCAGGTGCTTGAGCTTCTGCAGCCCAGGCCAGAGAACAGCCAGGGTCAACCCAGGCTCCATGCTGCAGTGCTCAGGAAGGAGTGTGCCTGGCCAGGGGTCCTGTGACCCTAATGAGGACATTAGCGGTGTCCATGCTCATCTAAGGGCCGTGCTGCCCAGTTCGAGGGAGAACTTGCCAGCCCACACATCCTGACAACTGACAGCCCAGGGCCACTGGAACCCTAAGGCTGAGAGTAGGAACAAAGAGGCCAATCTGTGTGGCGGCTGCTGCTATGTCCCACACAGGGGACACACAGGGGTGGTTGTGCAGCATGGGAATCTTTCAGGAGGCCACAGAAGGGTAGAGAAGGAAGCCTGATGAGTGAATAAGTAAACATTGCTCCCACCTGCCAAGCGTCCCGGAGAAGGGTGTGGTGCACCCCCAGGGAGACCCTGGGTGGTGGTGGTGGGGTGGCTGAGATATGCTGGGGCAGCCGGCTGGTGTCACACAGCTCTGTCTGTGCACACAGTACATGCACAAAACTGACCCTGGCCAGATCTGCTTCCTCCAAGAGGAAGAGGGTTGAAGCTGGTCCTCAGGGTCAGGTGGCATAGAGTCATCTGTCTTACCAAGCCCTGAGTGTCCTGATGCTTTCTTCACTGGCTTCAGGCTGAGGGGTCTTCCTTGAGCACAGCACAGAGGGCTATGAGCATCAGTCGCAGCCTCAGAATCATTTTTACAACTTATAAGTACGTTCTTCATCATAGAAACACACGCAGAACATGAAATTTGTCGTCTCAGCCACCTTTATGTGTACAGTTGGTGGCACTGATTGAGCCCATTTGCATGGCCGCCTGGCCGTGCAGTCATCACTACCATCTGTCCACAGGAGGACCTGGTCTTCATCCTATATCACAGAGGAGAACATTGTCAGCTTCATTTGTGTCACAGCAGGTATTAGGATTTCCTTCCTTTAAAGTCTGACTGCTAGTCCATGGCACGGAAGGACCACATTCTCGGATCGACTGCATGCCTTTATTTGCTCATCTGCTCACGGATGTTGGGTTGCCTCCCCTATCAATCACTGTGCATCACTCAGCTGTGAATGTGGAAGTGCAAATATCTCTTCCAGACCTTCCTTTCAGCCAGCCATGGTGGCCCATGCCGCTCCAGCAGGCAGAGCTAGCAGGCTTTCAGTGTGGTGCCCCTGCAGTGTGTAGGGGTCAGGGCCTGTCCACCTGGCCCTGCTGTCCTGTGCTCCTCTCAATCCCAGACCAATGGCTCTGAACCAGGGCTGGGCTCTCGTGTTCCCTCCCTGCTGCCATCCTGTCCAGCATGACTTTCCTGTGGGAATCGCACCCTAGTCTCCTGTGACCTTGAGACCAGACTCTTGCACGGAGTGATGGGCTCTGAGCATAGTTTTGGGGTCTTCTTTGTTATCTTTATTTTCATGCACATCTCTTGAGTGATCTTCGGGCTCTTCCAAACTCATTACCCAACTTAAGGGCACCCAATGGTATTGTACTCCCACCTTGGGTTCAGAGGGGATACTGTGGCGTGGATAGGGAAGTAGAACAGTCCAAATGCTGCATCAGGAGTCTCCTTTCCTGAGCCCAGACAGAAACAGGGCTCTGGAACTAGGTGGGTGCCCCATGAGAAGAGGGGACCTACCTGTGATGCACTGATGGACAAATGTCTCTGGATGCCTGTGATCAGCACCACGGACAGTGCAGCTAACCTCCTGACTGCCTCACCCTACCTGGTCTCCTTGTGGGCACTTCCTAGTCCAGGTGGGCACAGGAGGGGTGCTGCTGGGATTCTAACCAGCTCTTCTGAGATGCTGGCCAAGCGGAGTGGGCTGTGGCAGAGAGGGCCAAGGTGTGTCCACTGCCTAGACGAGCATCAGGGAAGGATGGGCCAGTGATGCTGGCCCAGGAGCCTGAGTGGTAACAGGGTGGTCACCACAGGCTGTATGGCCCTCACTCATCCTGGGAACCTACAGGGCAGAGCCAGGGGTCTCTCTAGCCCAGGCAGGAGGGTGGAGGATGTGGGTGCCATGGCCACCAGATGGAGGAGTGATGTCCCAAGAGCCACTGCTGGCAGGCACCTGGGGTGGACAGATGGTGTGTGACAGCCCCTTCCAGGGCATGGGAGGGTCTGCAGTCATGTCCACAAGGGTTTCTAGCTTCTCAGCTCTCAGGTGCAGAAAGGAGAGATGTTACATTTATGGCACAGAGGTAGCCAAGCCGACAGGACGTGGGACAGGAGCCAGGGAGCAGTGGATGCTGTCCCTCTGTTCCCAGACTCCTTAGCCCTTCCAGTGGCTGTCCTCCCTGTCCCACCTGACTGGAAGAATCCTGTTCCTCTAAGGCAATCAGTGCATCACCATGTTGAAGACCTGCTCTGTCCCCGGGGCTTGTAGGGATTTTAATGAAGAACAAACCATTGTCACAGTCACCACTGAAGCCAGTGCACATGCCCAGATCCCGATGGCCATGGTGACCTCCCACCTCTGCCCACCCTCGGCAGGGGGTGCCATGCGCCCTAGCTCCAGCCTCCTCCCACCGCACACAGGCTCTCGGGAGGTCCCCAGCCTCCAGTCCTGGTGAGCCGCCTTGGCTTCCCCTCTACACAGCCCCTTCCATCTGCATATTTTGCTTTGGGATGGACGCCGCGGGCAGCCAGGCTTCTCCCACTCACCCATCCAGATTGGAGCCTGGGCAGCTGCCATCCATCATGCTTGGACTCGGGCCTGTGAGCTGGGCATGACTGTCCACTCTCGGGCCCACCCGCCCAGGCCCCCATGAGAGCAGTGATTGATTAACAAGCACAAGCTGAATTACTCTCTGTAATGGTGATGAATATGGCCCAGACCTTCCTGGCAATGATGGCTGTTTATCCATTTTTAGCCCCGCAAACAGCAATCAAGTTTCCTCAGCTGGCTATTAATTACCATGCCGGCCCAGCAGGCTCAGGGATGCGGGCTTCCTTTCCGGGTCCCATCTGTCACCGGGAAGCACAAGGGCAGGTCTGCACCAAGCCTCTTTCCGTGAAAAGAATTCTTCCAACACAGTGTCCCAGGTCAAGGGGTCCCCATGAGGACTCCAGGTCATTAACACAGCCTGCATCATCTATGGTGACATTTAGGCTGTGCTTTCTGTGCTGTGCGGGGAGCCTAGTGTCTCCTCTGCAAGTAGCCCTGTTCCCTTTTGTCTCTTTTAGGGAGGCTCCACTCCCTCACTGGCCTTGACCTCCCCTCCTGAAGCCGTGGTCTTCTGCTCTCCTGCTTTCTAGCCTCATGGCACCGTGGGTGGTAGCCGAGGAGTGACAGCTGAAAACCTGAGTGATTTACCACATGGGCTTTATGGGTGAGGCACTCCCTGCCTCATCCCTCCATGTCAGCAGAGAAAAAGTGTGGGCTCCCTCTGGGCAGATGACACTGCAGTGTGGGGACAGGGACCCATGTTCATGTGTCTGGCATGTGGCAGTGTGGGGATGTGCGGGGCCTCCTTGTACGTCAATGACATGGCAGGTCTGAGGGTTCTCAAGTTCGGGTGCTCAGCCAGAGGGAGCTGGTTTGGGTTGTACATGAGGCTCAGGTTTTAAAAATAAAACAAGGGCAATGGTTAGTGTGCTGGGATATTGGGGTCCTGCATCCCAGCCGAGATGCTCCCTGTGGCGAATGAAAATTCTGCTCCTAGCCCTGTCGAGGTCAGAGAGGACGAGACACTGCAGGTCTTTGTCCAGGTTGTTATAAATTTCTTTCCTTCAAGAGATGTGTTTCCTTTCAGAACACTATCTTCCAGGAGGAACAGGATCATCTACTTATCCTAAAGCTCTACTGTAGGAAACATGATGTATGGAAGCAGGGATCTGCACCACAGATACAATGGGGATGTTATTCATCTTGCAGAGAAGCAGGAAACTTGCCTTGCATGAAGAAAGCTCACAGATTTCTGCAAAGCAGCTGTCTTGTGCATGCAAATGTTTATTTAAAATTCATGTATTCCTTGAGGAAGGAGCTAGAGGAGGGCAGACTGGGGCCTGGGAGTTCCAGGAGTGATCAGGAAAGGGTCAATCAATCAATTAATCAATCGAAGGACAGAAGCTGCCTGATGCATGAAGTCCAGCCTGGCAGGACGTGGAGGGCTGTTGTCTCGAGGACCCAGTGGCCAGTGCCTGCTTGGGAGCTTGGCAGTTTCTGATCAGGGGTTCTAGGTCGGGCCCATGGCCTCCACAGCCCTGAGGGAGGAATTAGGTGAGTGGGGGCTGGATCTGAACTGCTCCCCAAAAACCCAGGCACTTGGCCATCTGTCTGCACACAACCTCTAGGGGGTTAGGGAGCCTGCGCAACTCTGCAGGGGGGAGGGGTGTGCAAGGCAACAAGAGGCTATTCCCAGGGGGCCCTATCTCCCCTCATTTGCAGTTTCAAAGTTTCCCCACCTCTTCTTCCAGGATGCTAAGGGTTATGTCTAGGAGGGGTCCAGGTTTCAGACCATCAGAGGTCCCTTCTTGCCTAAAAGCTCCACAACCTCTTCAGGTAATAAAAGGCAGAAAGATGTGCAGGATAGTGATAGGGAACACAACATGGGTCACCCCTTGGAGAGTTCATTCATTCATTCATTCATTCATTCATTGGATACTTATGAGACAACAAAATAGCTATGTTAGGAGAGAGCAGAGAGCAAAGTGAGCTGGGGCTCTGACCTCTTGGGGTTCATATCCTGCCAGGGTCACCAGCAACCCCTGATGCCCACCTACAGTTGTGACCCAGGGTGCCATGGAAGTGGGGCTCAGTGGGATGGCCAAGTCAGGATGGCAGCTCCATCACATTAATGAGACTCCTGTAGGGTTCAGGGGCAGAGGTTTCTCAGCAGAGGGTGATGCACACCGTAGGCCAGGAATAACTCTTTGACCACCTAGGATGTGGTACAGCATGTGGGGTAAGTGCTGAAGAAGCCTGGGAGGGCCAGGATATTGTACCCTGGGTGTGGGGGGGTGGTGGCCTTAGAAAAGCAGATGACACCATTTGATCTAATGTCTCCAGGGTCCTTTTGGCTGCTGTGGCAAGAATTATGATGGTGGACATGGAGAGTGTTCTAGTCTCCTGGGAAAGGACAGGGATAGGAATGGAGCTGGGGGGCCACAGATTTGAGATGGAACTTAGAAGTGGGATCTGAGAAGAAGGCATGGCTTGGATATGGGAGCTGAAGTGCTGTCATTGCTGCCTCTTTAGTGCTAGGTGGATGGAAAGGCTCTGGAGAGAAGTCTGGGATGCCACACAGAGCAGGTCCAGGGATATCAGGGGATAGGGATTCATATGATCCTGGGTCTTAGAGGAAGCCTGACTTGGGATGAGGGAGTTTCCAGATTATAGAAGTTGGATCCCCAGAAACAGTTCTGATGAAATTTCACCCATGAAAGAACCCACCCTCCATACAGAAAACTCAGGGACCAGATATAGTCCCAATGACCTACTTATCACAACTAGCTAGTTCCTATCCCCTAATAGCCCATGCAACAGCCAACTTATCAATGGGTTAACCCATCCATGGGCTTAGTATCTTCATGGTCCAGAACTCCCTTCTCCAGGAGTTTCCTAATCTAGTCAAGTGGACTGTCAAGATTAACTGGCATAAGTTCACCCCATCCTAACTTGATAGTTAATCACATTTCCTTAACACATAATCTCCAAATAAACACAATAACAAGGTCGTAATTCCACTTAATATGATTTCACTATCCAGAGTACAACCAAAAACACATTAATTCCTTCAAAGTCTCCACAGTTTCAGCGTTGCTGAAAAGTCTAACCCAAAAATCTCTCCTGAGACTCAAGGCAAAATCTTAGCTGTGAGCCCCTGTGAAAATCAAAAAAGAAAGTTAAACTCTGTGGACATACAATTTCACAGGATAAACATTCCCATTCCACAAGGGAGAAATAGGAGGATAGAAAAGAATAAGACCAAAGCAAGACTGAAACCCAGCAGGTCAAACTTTAAGTCCTGTAGCTCCATGTCCAGCACCCAGGAGAAGGATGTGATCTCCAAAGGGCTTGGACAGCTCTACTCCTATGATCTTGCTGGTTACATCCTTCATGGATTTTCTTTTCTCACTGCCCATAGTTTTTCTAGGGAGACGTTCCATGTTCCTGGCCTCTCCAATTTCCTGGATCTCCAATTTCCACTGCAGCTTTGGTCTCACTCTCACAGCTTCACACATCCACCTTTCGGGGGTTCCTCACAGGGATTCTAATCCAGTGACGCATTGCCTGGGTTTTCAGGTCTTCCTTTGAAATGTAGGTGGAAGCCTTCATGAGTCTATAATACTAGAATTCTATACGCCTAAAAAAAAATCATGGATGATTCCCAGGTCAGACACCAGCTCAAGCAGTAGTCAGATTCCTCTGCATCAGGACTGAAGCAGCCTCTGAGGGCCTGATAACTGGGCATGATAAAACAGGTCCCTAAGTAGCCCTCAATGAACACAATGACCTGGGACTCTTCTCAGAGCAAAGTCTTGAGACGATCCCCTCAAGGCATCTTTCTTGTTCCAGTGCAAAGTTCTCTCCTTTCACCTTCTATTTCCTCCTCCTTTCTTGGTGCTGAGGATTGAAACCAGGATATTTGCATGGAGCTACCTCTCCAGCCATTTTTTATTTCATTTTATTTTTATTCAGAGACAGGGTCTTCCTAAGTTACTACTTTGCCAAGACCATGCTTGAATATGTAATCTTCTTGTCTCAGCCTCCCAGATTGGTTGGATTACAGACATCTGCCACCATAACTGGTTTAGCTTCTTCTTAATGGCACTAATCTTTTCAACAAACACACTTTTCTTGGCTTGCAACTTTACAAAAACTCCTTTTTTGTCCAGACTGCAAGTTTTTAAAATCTTTTTGCTCTGTTCTTTGCTCCTGATTCTCACCGTGGTTGAAAGGAGCCAGCAGTGCCCATGCCACAGACTGAATGTTGGGCTGCCTTGAAATTTATTCCACCAGATTAATTTGTCCACCTCCTTTAAAGTCAGCCACAGACAAAGTCTCAGTCCATGCACAAAATGTAGACAAGGTCTTTATTGCAGCATAGCATCAATGGTCCCTGCTCCAGTTCTTACCTGGAATCTCATGGGCCCAATGTTTATCAGCTGCATTCTTATCAGCATTCTCATCTCCTAAGCTCCCACCAGAACATCCATAAGCCCTGCTTACAGCCTTCTGGGCTCTCTTCATCCCAGTTTTCCAAACTTTTCTAAAATTCTCTTCAAACCAGTTCCAAAAACTTCAGAACCACATGATCAGGTATAATCACAGGAAGGACACCACTCTAGATAGACATTTTCTAAATTAGCTTCTTTCCTGTCACTGTGACAAAATGCCTTAAATACACAACTTCAAGGAGGAGAAGTTTATTTGGCTTACAGTTTCAGAGGTTTTAGTCCATGGCTGGCTGGCTCCAAGGCAGGAATATCATGAGGGAAGGGTGAGGAGAAGGATAACATTTGCCCACCTTGTGGTTAGCAGGAAGAAGAATGGTTTGAAAAGAACTAGAGAGGAAGGAGATAAGGACCAGATGTAGTCCTCAAAGTCATAGCCTTATGAACCACTTCTTCCAACTAGGCCCCACCTCCTAGCAGCCTATTCAACAATAAACTAATTAATGGATTAAGCCATCCATGATATTGGCACTCTCAGGATCTAGTCACCTGTGCCGGAGTCTCTGAATCCAGTCAAGTTAGTGATCAAGTTTAACTGCCACAGGGACCCAGTAAGGCTGGCCTGGGATGAAACCAGTGGATAACACCCTTCTTCTGGGCATCCCAGCAAGGACAGCTCTGTCCAGGAACTTGCATAAATATACCTGCACACCAGTGTCCTGTGACCACATGGGTTGGTCACTTTGTTCAGTCGTATTGTGGTTTGCATTTTCCTCATGTTGCAGATGTTTCTGTTACCTTAACATGTCAGATGCTTTTTCCTCCTGATCCCTGTCATGCTCTGTAACGTAAATGCACCATGATGTATCTACTGATGGGCATTTGAGAATTGGCCTCAGTTTCTGCTTCTCAAAGAAATATCAAGCAGCGGTGGTCATGCCCAATGCTGGAGACTGAAGTCCTCTGTCTTCAGGTGTGGGACTGCTAGGCATCAGTTGTCCTCATTGCCTGCCCAAAGTGGAAGAAGCTAGGGATGTGGAACTGGGAAGAATATGGACATTCACTGAGCATACCCCAGGGCAGCTGCCCCGCTCTTAGAGACTCAGCCTTCCCACTGGAACACAGGCATAGTGTCACCAGGCCACTTCTCATTTATAGACCAGCTACAGGTGCAGAAGCTGAAGACTGTGCAGTGTAGACATAAGCAGGAACCAAACCAGGGCTCTGGCCTGGCTCCTGGGCTGTAAGATAATGCCTCCTGCATGCAGAGCTCAAGCTAATCCCCAGGGATGCAGAGCATGAGGATCCCTACCCTGCTGGCAGTAAGGTCCAGCCTGGCGGCCTGGTGGAAGACTGGATGAGAGCAGTAAGCATCACCTGGGTGGAGGGGTGGGGCCCTGGTTGCTTCATTCTGTGGCTCCTGGGTGCCTTGCCAGCCAGTGCTGGTCTGTGAAATTGGGTTAGAAAGGGGCCACGAGTGGACAGATCCTTGGTCATGTTGGGCTCGGGTCCAGCTCCGCACACTGCCAGGAGTCTGGCTCAGCCCTGAGCTTCTGGCCCACCAGCTTCCTGGCCCTGGCATGCCAGGTCCCATATGGGCTGGCACCCCTGCTGGGTGTCTCCTAGATGCGCTCCCTGTGCCAAGCCTCCAGAATCCCTCAAGGCCAGGCTGGAGCAGAGCTTAAGTGCACACAGGTATATCTTGGCTGGCCCAAGTGTGACAGGAGAGTGTCAGGTGCATCAGTCTCCTAATGGGGACCTGCAGCTGCAGAGCCAAACTGCTCCTGGGACAGAGAGCCCCAGCCCCTGATGGCTGTGAACCAGAACCCACTGCCCCTCCCACAGCCCCAGCAGCCCTTCCCTGACCGAAGCCACGCTGGGCAAGGCCAAAATGCACCCAGGCCCATCTCTGCTGATGATGTCTCCAGGCCATGTGCTAGAGCATCCGCCCAAATGCCCATGGGCCAGCAACAAAGACGCCACCCAGACTAGCACCTGGAGGGGCAGGGACACCTTAAGATACAGGACAACGTGCAGCCGGGGTGGCCTCGGCCCACTCGAGTCCACCCCAAAGCACAGCTGGACACTGGCCAGAAGCTGCCTGACCCGCCAAGAACGAGCACAGGGACCGTTCTCCTGAGGAGGGAAGATGGAGTTAAAATTGGATTTCAGCTCAGATTGATTATCTAATGTGATAGAAAAATATACAGTCTGGGAGCAAATTTAGATTTCAGTGAAAAATTAAACTGTTATAGCAAGTTGCCCACTGAAGCATTAAATGCATTCTCTCTATAATTATATCTGCAGATAGTGGTGGCGATCTGGCTGTCACTCCAAGCTGACTTTCTCTGGGCCCTTAGGACACCAGCTCACAGATGCTGCCGTCACCGGGAAAGGACGGGGTGGGGTGTCTTAATTGATTTTCCAGTTTCTCTTCTAGTGGGAGAAGAGACCACAGTGCACCTGTCTTGGGGACTCCAGGACAATGTGGCCCCGACATCTTTGGGGGGACCAGACCTGAGGTGGCAGAGCCTGCCATTCCGGGTGGTCAGGATTATAGTTAGTGAGCTGGCACATGGGACAGAAAGCCCCCCCTGTGGGTCTCCCAGCCATGTTGTCAACTCCCCAAAGAGGCTCTGAAAAATTAAATTCTTCCCATCAGCAGCCCGGATGTGCCTCTATTTGTCATTTCCATCATTAGCAGTACAGTAATTAGCACCCCCGCCCCGGCCTGGGATGTAGGATCAATAGCAGAGATAAGTTAACATGACTGGATTTCTGGATGGCTCCTCTTGCTTCTTCTTCTCTCACCCTCCTTCCTTGTGATGGGTCCTCCGACCTGTCCCTGTCCCGTGCAGTGCTCAGCTCATGGTGAGAGGAACATAAAATCCCCAAGGTGGCCCCTGATGAGCGATGCAGAGAGGAAAGGTGGCCGTCGGTCGGAGCTCCTGATGCCATCCCTGGCCCGACGGGGACGGCAGCCTCTAGGCCCACTCAAGGCTAGTACCTGGCTGCCCCTGTGGGACCTGTTCTGCCCTCAAGGGACTTGCTGCTTTTGCCACCTTCTGACTGAGTCATGTGTGAAGCCCGGGCAGTGATGGGGCTGGCCGGGCACAGGCTGGTCCCGGTGAGCCTCACACCTGCACACGTGCACCCTTGCCTCTGGCTGTCCCTGACACCCAGGGTTGACAGAGACATCTTAACACTGCTCCAGGCTCTGGTCTCTGTCATGTCACTGGAAGGGACCCCAGTGCACTACCTGGTCCATCCTCTGCTGCTCCAGGGCAGGGCTGGGGCTGGGATCTGAGTCTTGACCCCAGCCCTAAGTTCTCCCTGCCTCTCCAGCTCCTCTGCATTCTCCAGGGCATGGCACTGTGGCCAGATCAGTCAGGATTCTCCAGAGACGCAGGGCCCAGGGACACCCGTGAAGGGAAACCGTCACAGGCAGCTCAGGTGTACATGGATTCGGAGAAGCCCCGGCTGCTGCCATGTGGCAGCTGGGAGTCAGGGATGCGAGGTGCAGCTTGGGCTGAGCCTGAGGCCGAGGGGGTGGAGATCCTGCTCCAGCTCACACTGCCCAGAGAGCACATTTTCCTCTTGGCCCTGGGCTCTGGGCCTCAGCACTCTGCCTGGCACCCCTATGCTGGCTCCAGGTTCAGTACTGACCCCTCTGGAACCTTCCCCACACACCTGGGACAATGCCTGGGTCACAGCCCCATCAGAGTCCCAGGCTGAGGGAGACAAAGGTGGCAGTGGCCTTGGAAGTGTGGCAATCACAGTGCTGGGCTCTCCTCACACTCCTGCACCCGCCCACACTCTGCCTCCTGAGGTCACGGGGCACACACTGGGTCTCTCCCACTCCACGGCTCCTCCCATGTTCCCCATAGTGACCATCACTCTCCTGAGACCTGGCCTGAGACTCTGTCCCCAAGTCCTCACTGGGTGCCTGTTCCTGTCACCTTCCTCAGTGCAAGCCCCACCCCAAGCTTCTCCTCCCTCATTCATTCATTTATTCATTCACTCACTCAGTCAGTCAACACCCATGAGGGCACAAGAGATCCCCACCGTGTCCTGGCTGGGGCATAGGAGCACATGGCTTCCCTGGCTGCATGTGATTCCCGTCCGTGGTCAGATTGCTGTGTGGTGACCACAGACAGAGGTGACAGTGTGGGCTTGAGCCCAGCTCTTCCAAGGCTTCCCCAGGGCTGGACAGCAATGGAGCCTCAATGTCCCCACCTTGCCACTGGACGGTGGCTTAGGGTCCTCAGTCAACTCCTCAGAAGGACCAGCATGCAGAACTTGAGGCCTCAGCACCCCTTCCTTGTTAGCAGACATGGTCCTTCCAATGCTGGGTTCACCCCCATTGCCCCGGAAATGGCCGGACCCCTTATGCAGGCAGAGCTGCACCACACATGCACTGAGTCACCTTGCCCACCTGGCCTCACTGCAGTGACACTCACTCCATGGCAGGGAACCCCAGTAGAAACTTGGGGTCACCACATGCACATGGAGCAGAGCTGACACACTCCAATTCTCACCCTCAGCTGAGAGATACCCCAGGAACACAAAGAAATTGTCCCTACAGCTGGTCCCCTGGCAGCCAGATGTGTAGACAAATGGAAGCAGCTGCAGGAGGGAGAGCTCCCTGCATCTCGGACTTGAGTGGCAGAAGCGTAAACTGGGGCAAAGCTTTGGAAAAGCCCTCAGACATCGCCTCTGAAGCTCAGTGTCACCTGCCACATGACAGGCAACTGCTTGCCTACCTGTTCATCACAGGAGAGCAGTCAGGAGTAGCCATAAGCCATCAAGGACCAGAAAGAAAGCCTTTCAGAACTGCAGGCTGCATGGGCTCTGTCACCACGCTGCTCTCCCATTGTAAGGCTGCACGCCATCTTGACTAAGGGAATACCATGCTGTGTTCCAATAAAACTTTTATTTATAAAGACAATGGCCCCTAGCTCTGCCCTCCATGGGTCACACAGTGGCTCCTGGGGGACCAGAGTACCATAGTCAACCCATGGCCAGTAGGACAGGACAGCTCGGTGAGCTTCTGCAGTGAAACATCAGGTGACAAAGTGCAACTGCACACTGCAGGTCACTCTTGTGCAAAGTTAAGAGCACAAATCCAGTAACAGAGCAGGTACCTATCCAATAACACACACCCATGTAGGAAAAGCCCACACAGGGAAGAGTGACGCTGGACTTGCGAGAGGTGAGCCCAGGGTGCGAGGTGAATGGGGCCTTGGAAGGGACCAGGTGCTGGGATGCAGGACCCGAGTCAAGGGGAGGCCATCAAGTCCTGGCTCAGCTGGCTGCAGAACTGTGGGTTTTGCACCTGACATAAAAAGATGGGAGGGAGAGATGGCAGATGAGGAGAGGGAGCAAGAGAAGGGAGGGAGGGAGTCCTGCAGGCATTGGGAGTTGTTCCTCCTGCCAAAACCTCAGCCCCTGCTCCAAAGCCCTACTGCTCTGTCACTCAGTCAACAATCCAAGGAGGACAGAAACAGGCAGGCACAGGGAGGGTGGCCCAGGCCTCTGCCCAGAACCAATCTCCCTGGCTGGCGCTCAAAGGGCCCTGTCTTTTATTCAACAAAAGGGGATTTATGGCTAAGTGCTTTTCAAGGGTTTGAAATGCCCTGAGACTCCTCAAAGGCCGTGGGAGGGAAGCCACCCTTGCCTTCCCCATTTATCAGCCATCCAGAGCTCTGGGGGCAGGAGCCTGTCAGCCGGTAGATAATCCAGCTACTTCTCGCCCGCCAAAGCTCAGAGAAAGACCCTCAATGGAGCAATGGCCAAGGTGCAACATTAGAGACAGATGTAAATAATCAATAATCAGGGTGCTAATTCCTCAGACCAGGAAGGCACACCAGGCTTCTCATAGCCTTTCCACAACTTCCACAAGCATCTTCTTCTTCAGTTTGGACAAGAGCCAGGAAGGGGCAGTGGGGATGAGCTGGGCCTGGCCCAGCTCATCACCCCCAGCAGGAGGGTGGCCCTTGAGCTTCTGGGGATTCTGGGAGCCAGTTGCTGGGCACAGCCATAAGAGCATCAAATTTCACACAATTATCATCAAATAAATTCTATGTAAAGCACAGGAAGTGGCAGACATAAAGAACTTCTGCAAACCAACCACCAAGAAATAACTCAGATAAGAAATGGGTTAGGAACAAGACAAGGATGCCCACTGTCACCACTCCTGTTCGGTATAGTTCTGGAAACATTGGCCACAGCAATTAGGAAAGAGAAAGAAATAAAAGGAATAAAGATAGGAAAGGAAGAAGTTAAACTGTGATTATTTGCTGATGATATGATATTTTACATAGAAGACCCAAAAAACTCTGCCAAAAGACTTCTAGACTTAATTGACAGATTCAGTAGAGGAGCTGGATACAAGGTCAACACTCAAAAAACAATAGCCTTCTTATACACAAATAACAGACTCACTGAGAGAGAAATTAGGGAAACAATTCCTTTTGCAATAGCATCCAAAAAAATGAAATATCTAGGAATCAATCTAACAAAGGAAGCAAAAGATCTCTACACTGAAAACTACAGCACTCTGAAAAAAAGAGATCAAAGAGGATATAAGAAAATGGAAAGACATCCCTTGCTCCTGGGTGGGAAGAACCAATATAGTGAAAATGGCCATACTTCCAAAACTGCTATATAGATTTAATGCAAAGCTGATTGAAATTCCAACAAAATATTTCACAGAACTAGAGAAAACAATCCAAAAATTCATTTGGAACCAGAAGAGACCTAGAATAGCAAAAGCAATTCTAAGCAACAGAGGCATGGCTGGAGGTATCACAATCCCCAACTTGAAACTATACTACAAAGCTATTGTGATAAAACAGCATGGTACTGGCAAAGGAACAGACCTGGGGATCTGTGGAACAGATTAGAAGATGCAGAAACAACTCCAGACATGCTCAGCCACCTCATCTTTTACAAAGGAGCCAAACACCCTCATTGGAGGAAAATTAGCCTATTTAATAAATGGTGTTGGAAAAATGGGATTTCAACCTGCCAAAGATTAAAACTAGATATGTATCTGTTACCATGCACTAAACTAAGATTGAAGTGGATTAAAGATCTAAATATTAAAACAGAAATACTAAACTTGCTGGAAGATAAGTTAGGTAGAACTCCTGAACACATTGGCGTAGGAAAAGACTTCATGAATAAAACCTCAGTAACATGGGAAGTAGCACAAAGAATCAGCAACTGGGATCTCATCTTATTAAAAAGCTTCTGCACTGCAAGAGAAACCACCAACAGAGCTAAGAGACAACCAATGTGAGAAAAAAAAATTTAGCAGCTGTACCTCAGACAAAGGTCTGCTATCAAGAATATATAAAGAACTGAAAAAAATCAGACCCCCCAAATTCAAAGACCCAGTTCAAAAATGGGCGTCTGAAATGAACAGACATTTCTCAAAGAATTAAAAGCAGTAAATAAACATATGAAAAAATGTTCAACATCACTGGTCCTTCAAGAGATTCAGATGTAAACACCACTGAGATTCCACCTCACCCCAGAAAGAATGGCTGCTATCAAGAAATCAACCAATAACAAATGCTGGCAGGGCTGTGGGGAAAGAGGAACCCTGCTCCACTCCTGGTGGGAGTGTAGACTGGTGCAACCACTGTGGAAATCAGTATGGAGATACCTCAAAGAACTAGGGCTGGAAGTCCCACTTGACCCAGCTATTCCCCAGATGGGTATCTTCCCAGAAGAATTAAAAGAATCATACCACAGCGATATATGTGCACCCATGTTCATAGCAGCACAGTTTGTAATAGCTAAAGCTTGGAAACAGCCCAATTGCCCATCAACTGGAAACTGGATAAAGAAGATATGTTTTTTTTATAAAATGGAGTACTACTCAGCCATAAAGAATGAGAAACTGGAGACATTTATAGGTAAATGGATGCATATTGAGGCCATCCTCTTAAGTGAAATAAAACACACATGTGTAAATACCAAATAGTTTCTCTAGTGTGAGAAACTGAAAGTATATATAAGGATTAAAATGATTAAAATGAATAATTGATAATGTGAAATAGGAAGAAAAGGTCCAAAGGGGTAGGGGAAGTGGGAAGGAAAGGGGAAAGGAAAGAAGGGACAGGAAAAATTATGAGAAAAGGAAAAAAATGGAAACAAAGTCTTTGTAAATAGGGAAGGGTGGAGGGGGTGAAGGGAGCACAGGGAATGGGGAAAAAATAAGAACCAAGATGCATCATGTACAGGTACAAGCACCAATGATAAATGTAAATGTAATGAATACCTGAAATGTATGAATAAAATAATTTAAGCAAAAAAAAAAAAACACAAAGAAAGAAATGGGCGAGGAGTTGACTAGCACCATGGAGAGCAGAGTCACGGATGGGTCAGTCGACAAACACAGGTAGAGATGGCATAACATCGGAATCTCAAAGGGGTATGGCTTCTGCCTCCCAGGATGATGGCTTCGGGGACACAGGCGGTCATAGCTCTGGTGCAGAGGTGGAGAAGCTCCAGCCTGGGACATGGCTGGTGGAGATGCAGACAGTGCAGCCACCATGCAAAACAGCAAAACAAAAATCCAAAAGCAGGGAACCAACCCAATTGTGGTGCACCCGTGTTCTTGGCAGCCAAAAGGACAACCAGGTGTCCATGGATTGATGAATCAGGAAACCAACGCAGTCCATTCAGATAGCAGAATATTATTCAGCCAAGAAGAGGAATGGAGTATGGGTACAAGCCACAGAATGGATGAGGCTTGAAGACGTGCTCAGTAAGAGTAGCGTCACAAAAGTCACCGCGATTGTCGAGCTCCACTTCTACTAGGTACATAGGAGGGAAAGGCTGGAGACACTGAATAGAGTGGCAGTTGCTGGGTATGGGAAGGAAGAGGAGAGACTTAAGGTCAGCAGCAGAGTTTCAGCTGGGAACAGTGAGAAACTTGTAGAGTTGTCTGGTGGTGACAGTTGAGCATTATGAATATGCTTAACACTACTGAATTGTACACTTAAAATGGCAAGATCCTGTTACACGTACGACCTTCATAAGAAGTGAAAAGGCACTAATTCAAACTCATAGTGTTCTGCTTTTCCCAGGCTGCTTTGCCCTCACTGTGCTGCAGAGGCTGCCTGCACCCCTCACACTCATGAAGCATCCCTGCATCAGACTCCACCCTCCCAGCAGCCACTGCCTCACAGCCCTGGACACGATCTCACCAGTGCCCCTCACAGCATGGTGGCCTGCTCTCAGGGAATGGCCCCTGTGCCCACTGACTGACCTGTGTGACAGTGCTTCCTACGACACGGCCCACTCCACAGAGCTGTGTGCTTCTATTGTAAAGAAAAAGGCTGATTCTCGATTGTGAAAGAACACACACTCCTTCCAGAAAAGCCTGAAAATGCAGCATTGCTAGCAAAATAAACATTAATCAATAGTAATTAAGCAGGCCTTGTTAACATCTGGCATATATCCTTGGAGGCTTCTTTCTATAACAATATATCATCTTCCCCCTAAAATTGGAATTCTGTTTTCTATGCTGTTTATGACCAGATTTTATTGGATTTTTCTCTTTACAAAGATAATATATGTCTTGTGGAGAACACAGAAAAGTGAAAGAAAAAGAATAAATGAACTAAAAATGATTCTAAAGACTATTTGGGAGAAGTAATGGGGAAGGAAATGTGGGGGAGGAACTTAGTAATGAAGAGTACTACAGCTACCCGAGACTTAGTGATCAGCTCACTTACTTAATGACCAGCTATAGCAATTAGGCGACCTGGGCTGAGCTGCGAAGAGAGCCCATTAGTCTACACTTGGAATCCATGATCCGCAGCAGAACTCTAGATCTGCAGTGTGGACGGAGACACACACAGGAATCTGAACACAACAACTCCTGGGGCTGCCAGGCAGGTTTCAGATCGCAAGAGTTGAACTCACTCCATCATCCTGAGATCAGCAGTGAGGGCAGGAGGGCCCTAGGACAGAGGAACTGTAAGTGTGTGCATGTTCAGGCAAACGTTTCAGTAAACTTGGTGTTTGGAGGGGAAGGTTGGTGGGGAGTAAGCAGGACAAATCAATGGAAAAAATTAAATAGCCACATTAAAAAATAGGCATATTTGGCCACAAAATGCTGTCTCAGCATCCATCTAGGTGATTATCTATTATTTATCACCTTATTAGTGTCCCACTGAGCATACTTATAAATATTAAGGCGTTTTTATTACAACAGCACCCGTCATTTGGCAGCAGAGAAATATTCTTTATGAGACTAAGCTGTAATTGGCAGGGGTCGAATATTCTGAATAGGCTGCAGAGTTTGATTTTTTGTTATTTCATGGGAGATGCTTCTGTCTGCGTTCCTACTCAACAGAGAGAGCTCTGTGTCTTTCACATCATCTTCTTGTCCTGGTCACACTGGAATCATGGCCCTGCTGGGCTCATAAAACTGAAAAGAAACCTACAGGTCCTGAAGCTTTTGAAAAACTCCACACTTGCTTCCTCCATGCCCTCATTTGCTCGATCAGAAAAAATCTACTCAGGAATATTTTCCCATGTGTGTGCATGTGTGCATGCATGTGTGTTTACAGGGGGGGGAAAGAGCAAGGAGATAAACAGGGAAAGCAAAATCTAGGTCATCAGCCATCTAGCAGGCAATCCCATTGTCCTGGTGCGTACAGTGCCCCCGGATTGCTTTAAAATCTCCATGCTACTTCCCCTTCTCTAATCTGATTTTTCTTTAAATAGATTTGAACTTGCAAGAAATGTCCTTATCTTTTATTTTCTCAGGAACTAACTTATGGTCATCTATTTAGAAAGGTGTCATATCCCAGTCCCGTGTGTTGAATGTTTCCTTTTCCCCTTTCCACCGTCCGTCCACTCCTCTCTGGGAGAAAGTAATCAGCCCTGGGCACAGCACCCACCGCACCTGCCACATGACATACACACTGCTCATTTGCACTTTGTCCTCATCTTATGCCACTGGATAAATACTATCTGTGCACATAATTTTAAAAGTCTTATTATTATAAGTTTTTCTTTATTTCCAATGGCTCCAGTTTGTCACTTAAATTTACTTTTTCTTGACAAGTGAGTATCTTGGAATTTCTGTTCGTAAATGTACTGAAGTTTCTTAGAGATATTTTTAACTTTGCTCAGCACTGATGAAAAATGGGCAGCAGTTTCCTCCTTGGGTGCTTCTCAGACATCACCAAGTGCCTCCCAGGCCTCCCTGTGAACCCCAAATCTGTGGCCTCCCCTGTCCCCAGGGTTCCACACTGGAGCGGCCCCATGCTCAGGGCAGACTGGGCAGTGAGGGGCCCTTTCTCTTGCCCCCTGCTGTGCTGTGGGTGGAACACAGAGCTGATCCCGAGGGATCCTCCTCAGCCCGCATGCCCTGCTGGGAGCAGAGTTCTGCAACTCACTGACACCCCAGAGATCCTCATGCCCTCAGGGCACTGCCAGTCTCTGACCAACTTGTGGGAAGGTGCTGGTGTCTAGCCTCACCCTCTCCACATCCTGAAAACAGAAGTGAGGCTGGGGGACCAGGCTAGGCAGCTGCAGCCTAGAACACCATCCCAGGTGCTTGCTTTAACACCAGGTGATGCCGACCATCTCAGGAGTAAGTTGTAGCTGTCCATTCTGTGATCTGCAGTCACTGCCATTTTGATTAATTTTATTTTTCTAGGCTGCCTCCCATGCGGGCTTGCTCTGTCGCCTGTGGAGTCTGTATTCCCCACAGAGACCCACGTCTCAGGATACCTCTGACATCTGCTATCCGAGGCTCCTGTTTTCATCTTCTATGTGCCACCCCCTAGGGTATTTTATTTTGATCTTTGGTAATGATTTTTATTATGTGTACCCAGTTCATTATTTCTCTTTGAGGCTCTATTTAAAGTTCTGAAATCCATACCTAGACTGATGCTTACATTCCCAGATTCACAAAGAAAATGGTATTCATGGAAACTTCCATATGTAAGTTAAGGAATGTGGAATTTTTAATACTCAAACCCTCTCCCTTTATTAGTATTGATCACTGGGATTGATTTTTTTTCTAGATACTGGGGATCAAACTCATGACCTTGTGCTTGCAAAGCAGAGGCAGCACCAGTGAGCTAAATCCCTGGCCTGGGATTGATTTTTTAACATGAAGATTCTCCTTTATTATTTTTAAATTTTTATTTTTATTACATATGGTGGGCACACTCACCATGGGTATTCAGTCTCACTTCTAACACATGTGTGTTATGATTGATGGGCAGACCATGAATTCCCAGGCATTTGCTGGAGCAGAGGCCACAGGCTCACCATGCTCAGAGGCACCTGGGCTCCTGGGCATGGGTCCTGGTGATCCAACCAACCCAGTGGGAAGATGACTAGAATGTGTGGAGCTCTCCACAATGGATCTCCAGCCCCTTTCCTCCCCTGCCCTGATTTCCTGCCCCAATGTTGGCCAGCCTCCTGGTTGATTGGACTGTGTCCTCAGCACCTGTCTTTAGGTGTGCCCTGCAACTGAGACGCACTGCCTTGGCCCTTGGCAGGAAGAGCCTCCTGGCCCTGCTGCGTCTCCTGGAGTCCCTGGCATCCCTCCCTGGCCATCTGGCGCTTACCATCCAGCCAAGAAACATCGGATTTAGCTTGGTTTTGTTCTTTCTGGGCACAATTATTGGAGATAACATCTCCAACTGGAGCAGAAACACCTGTTATCCTCTTGGTCAGGTGGTGGTTACACTTGTGCAGGGGAAGGAATTACAGAAGTGAATGGATACTGATGGGAAGGCTTTGTGTCCAAGAAATGAAAAATAATTGTATATAAAAGTGTTACAATTGACTTCTCTCTTGTAGGAGAAAAATGAGCAAAGTAGCCAGCATTCTAGAACCTGCCCTCCAGGATAGCTTCCCCACCTCTTCAAGTTCTTGCTGGAATGGAGGAAAGCATCTCACTGGCTCTGGTTCTTCATCAAGCAGCGAATTGCATCTTCCATACCTGCCCCTGTTCTGTTTGAATGAACACCAAGTCTTTGGAACCCCCTACATCAGCCGTGGATGGAGTCTCACAGGTCTGGTCTGGCTCCTGCTGTTTCCCCATCATCTCCCCCACACCTCTCTGAGCTCACACCTGAGTGGAGAGTGGCCTGGGAGCCTGCTGCACCAGGGAAGAAGGATGTTCCCACCACATAGCCCCACAGGGGTCTGGGGCAAGTCTGGAGGCCGCTGACCCCTCTGAACCACACTCAGCTCCCGACTCTGCACCTTCTCCCTGCTCAGCACAGGCCACTGAGTGCGGGCCACACTCTCTGGGAACACAGCTGCCTTGGGATGGGCTCCCCGCTCTACCCACCTACACCCTGACAGCCAGAGCTCTCTGTGCACCTCACAGTGCAATCCCAGGAGAGCCTTGTGCCACGCAGAAGTCCCAGGACCTGGGCAAGATCTCACCAGTCTGAGGACCCATCTTCCTTATTGACCAAGTCTGTGGGATCTCTGACCCAGAGGGAAAGGCGGGCATGGACATCCACACCCAGTGCCCTGGACAGCAGAGGCCTGGAGTGAGTGGGTCACAATGACCAGTCATAGCTCCACTCCTCCCCCATGGTCAGCTGTGTGGCAGCTGGGGATGGACCGGGCTGGGCCCTGTGCTTGGCCTTCCTGTCTGGATCCCACTGCTGTCTCTTTGAGGTTGGAGGCTCAGGAAGGCAGAGGCTGCTCTGCCAACGAAGGACTGTTTGAAAATAATGAACCCTAAGAGTCTTTATTCAGCTTTTCCTTGATGCCCACAATGAGTGCACGAAAGCTTAGGGTCCAGCACCATTGCAGCTCAAGTTAAGGGGGAAGGTTTAATTATCACAAAATGTCAACAGTTGCTTTAAAACTTTACTACCATCTCAACATCTTTAATCAATGTTGGGGGACCCTACCAAACTGAAATGTACTGAAATTTTTCTTTATCCTGAGCAGTTTATCCAAAATCTTTAAAATCACTGGGTTTCCAATCATTACCTCTTCATGACTATCAAGCCTGTCCTGCCCTGCAGCGACGGAACCCCAGGAATCCGCCCTTCTAGGGCCGAGAGCCTTCCTGGAGCTCCAGATCAATGTGCGTTGGGTTTATTTGATGATAGGAACCATATCCATACTGCCCTAGAGCTCATGTTCAGAAAATTAACAGCCTAGTTAATAGAAATCATTATCAGCTCACACAATTAACATCTTAGAGCAAAACTACCTTTCGATGGAACTTGCAGCATGGTAATAAATGGATTCAGGGAACATTTACTGAGTTTCTGCTATGTGCCTGCAACTCAAGCCAGATAAAAGTGCTAAGGACAAACTGCCTTGGTCTCAGAAAGGACAGCTCGAGCTGTCAATAAGCCCCGCGTGCCAGCATTCACACAAGAAGAGACCCAGTGAAAATAAACACAAAGGCAGCCACATCCTGGGGATTGTCAGAGCTGCAGACCCTACCTCCGAGTGGGGAGGAGTCGCTCTTCCTCGATCCTGCTAATGTCACTGAGCTGCAAACTTCATGAGCTCATGGGGACCATTGTCACTGCAGGGCGGTGGTTAGAAGGAAGGGCAAGGTTGGCCACTGGGCTCCATAGATCAGTCCTGAGGATGTCAACAGAAGGCACGAAGGCATGCGTCCGTGAGAGGATGTCTACGCAGTGAAGACGGAGCAAGAACACAGGTGCAGTCTCAGGACAGTGCAGTCAGAGCTGCGGCTCTGCACAATCCAGTACCAGCTGGTCTGAGAAAGAAAAGTTGCAGTGAGGCTTCGTTAATAGGGAAATGTGTTCTGATCCAGAGGGCAAATGATCCACGGGCTGTGTTCAGAACATGATCAAAGTTTTGTGAACAGCTGCCTCTGTGTCTATGTGTGGATACAGATGCAGATCACAAGGCCAAACCCCTATGCATGTGAAGCAACAGCTCCAGGGTCTGGTCAGACGGCAGAAGGGAGAGTAGCTGGTGCTGGTGCCAGAGGAGGAGGGCAGGAAGTTGACAGAGGAGAGAAAGGCCAGGTTCACAGCCTGGTGTACCCTTGTAGAAGTCCCCTGGGTGAAGGAGAGCACTGGGAATGGGCACTGCCCTTCTCCACGTCCACCCTCAGGCATCTGTGTCCGCAGATGCCAAGGACGGAAGTGTGGGACGCACAGCAGAACTCAATTCAGCACGGAGCTCCATGCCCCTGCAACGGCAGTGCAGTTAAAACCACCATAAACCGTGGGCATTTAGTAGAATGGGCAAAAAATACACAGGCACCAAATCCTTTGCCGAGGATACTTGTGCCCCCATGCCGGCGAGGCCATGTTTCTTTCTCCATCCTGAGTGATAGCCCCGCCTGGCAACACCCTCACTTCATCAGCTCTGGGAAATTCTCTTATCCATATCTTTGGCTAAAAGTAGGAGAGGGACTGCCCAGCAGCCTCAGGGCTGGGACATCAGGACACATCAGTCATCAGGATGGGTCCCTGTCCCTCACAGAGTGGCCCACCTGCTGCACGGTGCTGTGTGTGATGGAGTCCCTGGAGCCTGCCCTCCCCACCACCGTGAGGCCGGGGGACCAGGTGCCACCATTTCCACTGTGTCCTGTCTGGAACAATGAAGTTCTCAGCACCCTCAGTGCCTGCCTGCCCTTGGCAGCCATGGCCATACCAGTCAAATGCAGTGGCTGACTTGTGCTCCTATCCTGCCTGCAGGTCTCTGCCCTAGTATTGCAGACACTTGGTCTCCAGATACCCTCGCCCAGGCTGCTGCATGCCCCCTGCAGGAAAGAGGTCCTTCCTGGGACTCAGAAGCCACCACAGTAATTCCAGGCGCATCCCAATTGACACCAATGCCTCCCAGCTCTGCTGTCCACTGTGACACCTACCCCGGCACTCTGGCTGGCCTGAGAGCTGGCCACGAGGGACGTGACAAATATTTCTAACTGCAGCCAGGGGTTCTCTGGTGACAACCCAGAACCCAGCCCTGCCAAGCCTTAGAGGAGGAAGCTTCTCAAGGTCACCCCTCCTGGTACGGAGCACAAATCTGGGGTGTATTGTGGTGGCTTCCACTCATTTTTCTTCGCCTATTGACTCCGCTCAGGACTCTGGCTGCTGCTCCCCTCTAACCCTGCTAAGTCTAGCCCTTCAGAGAGGATCGGCGGTTGATGAGTCCTTTGAGCTGAGCATCAACTGCAGAAAATGCTCCACTGCTCCTCCTCGAGCATTGCAGCGCCCCAGTTCATTGCCTATGCCTTTCTGAGCGTCTGATGGAGGGCACCCTGAGTCTGCACCCACTGTGCGCCGGGGGCACACAGTGGATTGGAAACAGTCAGATTCAAACAGTCCTGTCAGATGCACTCACACTTTTACAGTCAAGTCTTGGATTCAGAATGAGAACTGAACAACAGGGTTTCAGGTTTGAGCTTCCAGGACCAGCACGGCCTCTGTTCATCTGCTGATTCCTATGATTCCCATGGCAGGGCTCAGGGTTAGAGCTCTGGGAACCCTGGCCAGGGCTGGAGGATTTCCTTCCCCTCTCTACCTGGGCTAGGAGTCAACAGGAAACAGGACAGATTGGGGAGGCAGGGACCCCACTGTGACGCAGGGAGCAAAGCAGAAGAGTGGCCTCTGAGGTGCCACCCTCTTCCACCTCACAGCTGGACCTTGTCTTGGGCTGCACACCCACAGGGCTAGAGGCAGCAGAGCGAAGGATATTCGCTGAGACCGCTCCGTACCCAGAGCTGGAGACCCACCGTTGTGGGTTCCTGTCGGTGATAAGCTCTGAATGCAGACATCCTACTACAGAATTCAAAACTGGATAAAATCCCAGGGAGAAATAGACAGCGAGGAATTATGTGGGGGACTTTGACACAGCACTCAGCACTAGGGTCTACATAGGCGAAAGCTCAGTGGAGGAGAAGGTGTTCTCAGAGCAGAACGAATAAGTCTGGTGTAATAACTATTTAGAAAAACTCGAACCCAAGAAAACTTTGAGTCCAAGTGCTTGGGGGACATTTAGAAAATTTTTAACAGCTACTAAAAATCAGTGTTTACAGACTGGATTCTGTAAGCAGCATTATCAAAGTTAGAAACAATTAGCAAGACAGTCCCGTAAATATGAAACTCTAGAAACCTACTTTGAAAGGACTGATCAATCACAGATGATTGCAGAAGAAATTAGGAAATATTTAAAAGAAGATGACAGCACAAATGCTATGTAGGACGACTTGTGGGTAGCAGAGGAGGTATCAGGAGGATCGGTGGGATTTTCCATCAGGGGTCAGAGAGCAACTGCTAGGCAGTGTGAAGATAGTCAATAATATATGCTTCAAAATAGTTACAAGAGCACATTTCAAATGACTCTCCACAGAAAATGATAAGTGAAAGGGTGGATGTATTAATTAGGTTATGTCTTAGTTACTTTTCTCTTGTTGCTGAGACAAAATACCCATTACTCAAAGTTAAAGGAGAAAGGTTTATTGGCTTACAGTTTGTAGAGGTTCCAGTCCCTAACCGGCAGGCTCCAAGGCAGTGGCTGAGGGGCAACAGCTCATGGAATCCACACAGAAGCAGAAGCAACAAGGGGCCTTAACAGTATTTTTCTGCCCCTTTTAACCCATCCAGACTACTGGGACTAGGGTGGTGCCCAACCAATCACTCGTGTGTAGTGGTTTAGTAATCACATGCCCTCAGTCCCAGCAGCACACATTCCAGATTTAGCCGCCTCTAGAAAAGAAAGCCCCACCTCATCCACCTGAGGCTTTGGGGGACATCTAGACACAAGCCCTAACAGGCGATGCAATCATTCCACATTGTAGAAATGCGTTGGAACGCAGCAGGACGAGACCCTGATGTAGGCAGTACGAGCAAAATAGACAGTGGATGCTTAATTTTTTTAAATTATTGAAGTAAAATTCACATTGCCACGAATTGCCCTCAGAATCCTCTTCCTCTCTTTGAAAACACTTATCCCGTCGTTCTTACCACTTTAGGAAGCAGTTCTGGAAGTTTTGTTTTGTGAGTGTCTTTAGTTGCTCTCTCATGGTTGCCTTGATGTCATGAATTGAATAAAAAATTTATCTTTCATTTTGACTTTGGGGAAGAGTGAGAAGTTCCACATCCAGTGACTAAGGTAGATAAGAACACACTGTGATGTTTTTAGTTGACAGAAATTGCTATAAACTTTTGATCAACCAGCTTTGCTCAGAAAGTATGGTAAATATTTAAACAGAAATTTATTACAGTAAAAAACACATTGCCCCTCAAAACACTCCTCCTGCCTTTGAACAATCTTGCCATATCATTCTTGACAATGTGACCTTTACTGTAATGTCTATTTAATGTAAATATTCACCATACTTTTGTGATCATCCCTGTATATACAATTACAATTTGCTCACTAAAATAAGAATAGTAACAAGACCGCACACCAGCTGAGGACCCTCTGTGAGTGACCAGGCCTGGCTGATCCAGTGAAACGTGGTTTATAAAAACACTCAGTCTGCTGGATTTGGCTCGTGGCTCCAGTGTGCAGGAAACTGTCACCCAGAGGGAAGGAAATCACCTTTACCACAGGACAGAGGCAAGGGAACATCTGAAAATAAGTTTCACTCAAAATGCCAGAGAAAAGCAAAATAAATTCAAAGAGACTTATTAGAACAATATAAATTAATAAAATTGGAGTCAAGTAAGTAGCAGAGAGGCTCCTGAGTACCCAGACCTGCCTCTATCAAGCAGAAAGCAGGCCCTGTATGAGCAAGATCACTTGAGGAGAGGAACAGAGGATGACAAGAGTATATCACCCAAGGGCGTCACCTGAAACCCACAGGGGCAGGAGAGACAGAGATGTACAAGGAAAACAGCACCATGAGCAATCTAAACCCCAACTTAACAGCTTTGAATCAGAGTGGGTTTTTAAAGTTACAATTTACCCAACCTTTTCAATCAGAAGTAGGCTAACTACAGAGATTTCAAATCATGAACAAAATGTAAAAAGCATTTTAAAATCACCTGGCATTTCTGATCCTCAGCCAAAATAAAACAATATTTTCATAAGTTTCTTGTCAAGGAATAGAAAATTACCATCTCATATCAATTTTTTAAAAATTAGTAAAATATAAAAATTCTCAACTCCTCTTAAGAGGCTACTATATCCTTGATATGAAAGTTAGATTTTATTTATATGGGAAAGGAAAAAGTTCAATTTCTTTCCAAACACCAATTCAAAATTCATAAATAAAACATAAGGAAATCATATCTAGGAATGCATAAAAGTACTATGGTATTCAAGACAGCCTTAGCCCCATAAACGCAAAGATAATTTCCTATTAGGAAATATTTATGGACACATCCCTTCATTGGTAACAAAAGCTAACATCCACATAGCGCCCCTATGCGAGGTGGGGTGCTAGGCACTTCCTGGGCATGGACCTTGTGCCGCTGGCTGTCCTGTGCCCTGTGCCACCTCTGTCCCATGTCCTGTACCACCTAGAACTAGAATAAGCAAACCACAGGAGCACCTTGGTCAGGGCAGGAAATAATTTGATAGAACCCAACTCCTTCCAGTGATTAACAGGAAAGAGAAGTAGGTGACTCTCCGTCAATTTTGATTGAAGAAGAGCTTTCCCGTATAGGAGCCTTCCTCCCAGTATGCGAATGTTCTAGTTCATGTGAAATGTCATGTTTTGGGTCATAAATGTCCCCAAAGCTCATGCTCTGGTGGATCAGTCCCCGGTGCAGTGGTGCTCAGAGCTGGGGGCTTGGGGGTGCCTGCATGGTGAGAGCTAGGACCCCATACCTCATTAACCCGCACAGGGATCACAGTTTAATGGGAGGTGATGGGAACCGCAGGGCTGAGGTGCAGCTGGAGGAAAGAGGTCCCTGGTGCATGCCCTGGAAGGTCTATCTTATCCCCAGAACCCTCTTCTCCCTCTCTCTGCCTGGAGCTGCTCAGTCTCCTGCCGCACACCTCCACCTCCATGATGCCCTGCTTGCTACAGGCCCCAGCAGGCCTGAACTGACCTTGGACTGAACCTCTGACACCATGAGCCAAAATGAATCTTTCCTCCTTATGATTATGTCTCAGATATCTTGTCACAGGAATGCAAAGCTGACTAAGAGAAGAAACAGAAAATCAATAAAAAGCATCTTCAGTCAAATCGTACTGGACGTACCAGCCCGAAGTAAGACAAGAAAAACAAGGAAGTATAGGTAGCTAGAACAGGCATCACTTACAGGCATCTGAGTTGTCTGTCTAAAAGGTCCAAAGACCTGTGGAAAAATAATCAAAGCAACATAATGTCTGTTAATTGGTTTAACTCATCTTTATCTCTCTCAACTAGGAGTGAGTGTCATGAATTTTCTTCTGTTTGTTCACAGATGTTTTCCTGGTTCCTTTCATAGTTCTGAGCATGAGGTGGTGGACAGAAAATGTCTGTTGAATGAATGACAGGTGAGTACTGAGTGAAGTCTCTCATGTAGAAGGGGTGATCGTAATGCACTAGGGTCCCCCCAACAGCTGTGCAGGAGGTAGAGCAATCCAAACAACTCTGAAAACAAGCCACAGTGAAGAAAAAATAGAACTTGTAAAATGCATCATTCATTATAGAAAGAAAGTCTCTTTATTACCTCATTGTATATCTAACAAAAGAAAAGGAGACTTTTGCAGAAAATATTAGAAATAACCCTAAGTAAATGGTGATGAACTGGATAACTTCAAACCAAAAATATTACATGTCTTCCAAAAATTAATCTATGAGTACACAATAGATTAAGATAAAAATCCCAATAAGGGTTTTTTTTAATGAATTTTGGAAACCAGATGGTAAATTTAATTTGAAAAGCAAGGGACAAAGAGTACCAAAGATGAGGAGGGAGGCACAGCAGACATCAGGCTTATCAATGGATTGTAGAGGGGGAAAAGCAAACTCCGGTACAGACTGGATGGCCCACATCCTCGAGGGAGGGGGAAACTGAGGGGCCAGGCTACCGTGGTGCAGGGGAGGTGGATGACCATGCAGCTGCTCTGGGGAAAGCAGTTTCCATGCATGTGCACGCGGTTGTGTGAAATGAGAGCTGAGATGCTGTGGTGCCCCAGTGCACACACTGGGAGTAAAACTATGTCACCATGCTGCTAAACTTAAGCTCCTTTCTTACACCATACCCAGATACACAACACAGATAAAAATCCCAGTGGGCCAAGAAACCGAACTGCAGTTTTAGAAACCAACTACGAGAATATTACGGTAGGAAGAGTTTCTTAGACAAGGTACAGTAAGCATCACAAAGAAAATATTTGATATAGAAAATATATTAAAGACCCCACAGACACAGCGATCAATCACATCAACTCCTTAGTGGAAGAAGAGATTTACATTGTGGGAAACTAAAAGGAGCACCTGTTTGGACATAAACAGGAGCCACAGAAAGTGCTTAAGGCCAACCATGCCAGGAACACAGGCAAAGTGGGTTATCAGGCAACCTCAGAGAAAAGATCAAGAACACCAGCCGATATGAAGAGGGTCAGGTGCTCTAAGTGGTGTGGTCACAGGGACTTGTATGTTTCAACAGTGCTGACGCATGGCTCACAGGAACCAGGGGACATGTGGTGCAGATAGGACCCCTGAAGCTGAGGACAGGCAGAGATGGGTCGGTTAGCATGGCGTGCAGCTGGGCTGGGCTGAGTGCCCGGGGGAGCAGCCCAGTGCTGCCTGAGACCCTAAGAACACAAATGTGCAGCCCGCACTCTGACAGTCCCCTCCCAGGGCTTTTCTTCCTCGAAACTCCCAGGACCTATTATTCACATAGACACAAAGCACGATGGTTATTGTAAGATGTTGATTATCCTGGCAAAGAGTGGAAACTGTCTATCATTCCTCATAGGAAAATGAAAAAATGAACTAAGTTATTGAGCTGATAGATAAGGAATGAAACTTAAGATGAACACTCGAGGTACATGTGCACTGATGTGGGTCAAATTCAAAGCAGATTTGAGAGATAAGAAGGAGAAAGTCCTAGATGCTTCCACGTGAAATGCACCTCTGTAAGTCTTCTAGTGTGTATAGCTGCAGATGGGAGGCATGCACATGGTGGGGAGACAGCACACAGAACTGTGTGGGGACAACAGAGCCCCCTCACTGCACCAGCCACGGCTGAGGACAGGGGACACAGGGACTGGGGTTGGGCTGGAGCTGTGGTTGCAGGCACAGCTTTCAAGGAAATCTGCAAAATATTTGCACGGGCTGAGCCTTGATGTGTGCACACAGGTCCTGTTAAATTGTTTTCTGTGTGCTTCAAACATTTCATAATTAAAATGACTTTTTCAGAGATTAGTGTTTAATAGTGTGCATACACACTGACCTAGCCATCCCCCTCTGCTGTCCATCCCAGCACACAGGAGCTTAATGTCACTCTCCTGAGAGTGTCCCCAGCCACCAGCTGGACAGCCTGGCTACCCCACGCCGGCTCTGCTTTCCCCTGTGTCTCCTATTCCTGCTGGACATGGTGTCATGT
Source organism: Heterocephalus glaber (assembly GCF_053883595.1). Classification (NCBI taxonomy): domain Eukaryota; kingdom Metazoa; phylum Chordata; class Mammalia; order Rodentia; family Bathyergidae; genus Heterocephalus; species Heterocephalus glaber. The sequence goes on from NW_028258297.1 coordinate 1,515,161, forward strand.
ATTTACTGGTTTATTATTGGTCCCCTTCCATGATCAAACAGCAGCCGCATCCTCTAGCAGAGTGGGGACAGTGACCCCAGTCCTGGCAGGAGGGGACAGCCACTGGTGCAGCAACTTCAGCCTGGGAAGGAGGGCAGCAGCTCCTCAGATGCCCAACTTGTGCCACCTCTGGGACCGGTGTGGGCTGAGGGATCACTGCTGACTGAGCCCAGGGTGTGCCTCTCTCTGCTCACAGGGAGCTGCCCGACCCTCCGTTCTGGGTGGATCTCAGAAGGTGGCTCAGATCTGGGGTGAAAATAGGAAAATCCAGCTTCATCCATAGAATCTGAAGTTTTACAAATGTGATTGGATCCATGTGTCCTTATCAGGGTTGTGCCCTGTCTTCTATTCCCTGGGCCCATCCTCTGCAGTCCCTGTCTGTGCCTCTGTCTCTCTCTGACTACACACGCTAATGTCACACACTGAAACATTTCCTTTGATGGATCTCTCCCTCTGTCCCTTTGACTAGAGCTGGTTTCCCCAGCCCTCTCAGGCCTGTGTCCTGGGCCCCACGAGTAAATTAGCCCTGACTGTGACATGATTATGTGTTTCAAGTCTTCCTGGCACAAGCACTTCATGAACCCAGCTCTGCCTGCATGAGACGCTTTATTCTCAACACCCTGCAGCCTGGCCTCTGTGGGCCTCCAGCTTCTCCCTTTCCAAAGGGAGGTGCAGAGAGGAGGTGCCCCCTAGCAGCAGCTTTGTTCTTCCTCACACGTCTCTGGGGGTCTGGCTGAGAGGGGGCGAGCCTGGGGAGTGATCATGGGCAAATGCACATTCATGTCTTTAAAGCAATTTGAGTATCACCGGTTTAGACAGAAACCTTCCTGCAACATCGGAGCCCCATCTGTGCTCTGTCCCAAGTCCCCTGGTGATGGCCACCTGCCTCCACCTGCCAACCCAGTCCAGTGGCTTTGGAGTCCCAATGGGACATGCATCATCCAGTGCCTGTGGCCCGTGGCTCACTCTCTGGTCTTAGCAGGGGCACTGGGTAATAAAATGTCCTGAAAGAGGAATTTATAAGAACAAGAAGAGGACATGGATGTGACTGTGACAAACACTTCTGTAAAGGGAGGGTGAGGCCATGTTCAGGGGGGCCAAACTGGGCTGTGTGTGGGTGGGAACAGGGGCTCCAAAGTCAAGGCCCAGGGCCAGGCCCATGCCCAGGCCTCCACCCCGGGAGGGAGCCAAGTCTGGCGACAGGAGCCTGGCTGCCTGGAGCTGTGCAGGGAAAGAGCCTGCCGCACTTGATCTAGGAGCTGAAGCAGAGTTCCTGGGACCCAGGCAGTTCTGAGGGAACAGATAAACAGGGATGTCCTGGGCTAGGAAGGCAAGATAGAGACAAAAAGACATGACCACAACACAGAATGAGGCCCGGGCAGGAGTAGAAAGAAACAGGGTTCTGACAGTACTTTACAGCGCACAGTGACAACATCTTTGGCCCTGTGCACATGAAGTGGAGTGTCGGTCCCACTTCCCAGTCCTAACTTGGCACCCTGTGTACTCACAGAAGAGGGCAGAGGGATGCCACTGTACTTCTGGGCTGGCCAGAGAAGCTGATGTGCCCTGAGGACCCCCAGAGATGGAATGCCCCACTGGGTAAGGGCCCCAGAGGAGCCCAGGCCACAGCCCAGCTGGGCTGTGCCTTATAGACAGGGTGGATTAAGCATCTGTGTGCGTAGACTGAACTTGATAGACTGAAAGAAATGGCAGTGTGCATGGTTGGCTCAACTACTGTCATTGGTTTCTGCTGCAGCTGGTCTCCTGGTTACTGCTGAATCACTGACACTGTCACTGGTCAATGCCAGCTGACAGTCAGTCAACACCACTAGTTACTACTGCTGGTCCTTGTCAGCTGCTGGTCTCTATGATCGTGCCCAGTGCTCTTCAGGACTGCTGACACACCCTAATATCTAGGATTCTTAGATTTACTGGACCTTCTGAGCCCACACTTCCTGAGAAATAACTCATAAGTGGATTAATAAAATAATCAGAGTGAGGCTCTATTTGCACAGGACCTGGGCTGCACAGGAGGTCATAAAGCACAGGGAACCCCTCCTGCACTAACCTGAGAAGGGCTAAGGGAGTGCTGCTTATATAGTAACTGTGGGCCTGTGATCAATCCAAATTTGAGCCTGCTGATTGATCCAAATTCCAGCCTCCCTATTGGTCCAAATTGGTCTGATCCAAGCCTTTGGATTTCAGCCTCCTGTTTGGTCCAAATTCACTTCTTCTGCTCAGTCAAATTGAAGCCCACTGCAGTGAGGATAGAGGCTCCCAGAGCTTCTGTGGCAACAGCTCTGGGGAACACTAGAGGAGCTGTTTAATGGACAACAGCCAAGTCTGCATGGACAAGATGAACAAGACATTGTCCCCATCCATCCTCTGGGGACTGAGGGAAACAGAAGAGAAGCAAGGGGAAGAGCATCCCCTCTAGCCATCAGAAAAAAGGGGGCATCTGTCTCAAGGATATTTGTAACACATGTAGCAAACAATACATTTTATTTAAAATATCCAAAAGATCCTATAAATCGTTAAGAGAAAGGTGACCTCTTCTGTAGAACCCTGAGGAAAGGGTGAGGCAGATGATGACAGGATATTTCGAGAGCTGGTTAGCAAGCTCACAAATATGCTCAACCTTGCTGTTCACCAAGCAAATGAAATGCACAGTGTTGCACATTGCACCATGGGATTAGCAGGAAGTACATAACCGCACCGTGCTCTGCGTGGGCAGAATGGGCTGGAAACAGGAATCTCTGGGTAGCAATTGGAAATAAATATCAAACATATTTTTTGAAGAAGCACAGTGAGATGCATAACACAAGCCCACTTATCTGTGTTGTAAAGTGCAACGTTTAACCCCATGTGCAGAGGTAGGCTGCTCATTGGCATGGGGACATGTGGCCCTGGGATTCGCAGGCCAGGGAGTGGCCAGGGACAGCTGGCAGGGATGCCCAAGTATTTAGGAGGTTTATTCCTTAGAAAAATTTAAAGCAAACATTTCAGAAATGAGTAAAACCATGTGGCAGGAAAAGGCTGTTTTATATATTATTAACTTTTCTCTAGGTTTGAAAAGTTTCATTTTTCAAAAGGTCAAGTGGAATACTGTTTTATGGGAAATAGAGATATGACTGGCCCTCTGATACTACAGAAAGACAGCCTGACACTTCCCTACAGCCAGGCCACAGTGTCAGGAGGAGGACCAGGCCCAGCCTGACCTGCAGGGCCAACTCCACCTGCTCACTGTGTACCTGAGTGTACGTGTGTGTGTGTACTTGAGTGTGTGTTTGTATCCCAGTGCAGAGCCTGGCTGATTGTGTAAATGTATATCTGTCTTTGTCAATATTCAGTCAATGTGAACATGTATGTGCTTGTATGTGACATCCCTTCAGTGTATGAGTGTATACACTGAGTGTGCATATATATCTGTGTACATGGATCCAAATATAAGTCCATGTGGCCTGTGAGTGATATTCCTTCACTGTATGAGTATATACATTAAGCATGTGTGTAGTGTGTTCAGTGCACATGGGTGCAAGTGTGTGTCTGATACTACAATTCCCCTCATAGCACTCTTTCCACGTAGTCTGTACCTGTGTTCTTCACCATCTGTCATCCTCTAGAAAATGTGAGGTCTACATGCAGAAGGTGTTTGCTTATACCAGGTGTTCATTTCTTGAACTTATGAGGTGTTTGATAAACATTGTAACAAGTATAGGTACATTCAATGCTCACATGCATACAAAATATGAACATATGTACAGACTTCTGTGCACATATGTGAACACTCAGACACGTACAGGCACATGTGCATGCATGTGGACTTACACCAGTATGAACATCCATGTGTGCTGACATGTATGAGCTTGCATGTATAAGAGCAGGCACATGTGTGTGAGCCTGTGTGTTGGTGGCATGCATTTATGTGAACAAATATATCCACACCAGTTCATATGTGTATGTGAGAACACGAACCCTTGTGTGAGCATGTGTGTTTTCATGGCAGATGTGTAAGCCTGGACTTGCATGTGTGTGATCCTGCAGGTGTGTGACATACACATGTAGACAGGTATATACACACGGCTTCCATATCCTGGAGTGAGGTTTTCTAGTCTGTCATGTTCTGAAGGTTTCTTGCCAACCCCACTACCATCACAGGGCCTGCATGGTGCTGAGCTGCTGGCCCACCGCACAGTCGGGCCATGGGTGGGAAAGCTTCCTGCTGCGGGGCTTTTCATCTACCCAGGAAGACAAACGTTACCCTAGCATGCAGAATCTCACTGTGAGCCACGTCTGAGAAGTGCTTAGGTGGGGGTGAGTTAACACATGCAGTAGAGATGTTAACCCACACTGACAAAAGCATGTGCGCCTGGAGGAGACAGAGGGTCATTAAAAGTGCAGGGAACGATGAGGTGGAGATGGAGAATCAAATGAACTGGAGAGATGCTGGACTCACTTCCGGGAAGAGCTGCCCAGCATGCCCTGGATGTGTGATGACAGAGCGGCTTTCAGTGGACCCAATCAAGGACAAGAGGCAGTGAGCCAGTAACCACTTCCCTGGCAGGTGCCCAGTCTTGAGACCGTGCCCCTGGACACCTCCACTGCCCCTGCAGGGGGAGACTAAAATGCTCACAACTGACAGATCACAGCTTGCCAACAGGCTGCCAAATCAGTGAGCCACAGCTCCGGCTGAGAGACACAGAGCACTTTGCACAAGGGGACCCTGGCCAGAACCTGTTCTCCTGGATTTTGTGTGCATGCTTGTGGTCCTAGTGGGCCATGTAGAGCAAGGCAGCTTCATCTGTAGGGCAGCAGCAGGGCTGGCTCTGTGGGCACAGATGCTGCCCACCCCACCTGCCTGAGGGCCACTGCTGGAGGACACCCACTCCTGGACCAAGCAAGACCTCACTTGGCACTGAGGGGTGGGTGTATCGGGCCATTTCGATATTTATTTGCCCAATGTATGTAAGAATGCTCGGGGTAAAAATATCTGGAGTTTACTTTAATTCAATTAATTATGCATGTGTTTTTCATCTCCAGCATCCACTGTGTAATGCAGAGGGGAGGGAGGTCGGGGGAGCCCAGTGGCTGCCTCAACACCAGAAAACAGTGTCTTTCTTCTGTCCTCATGCTTCCTGAGCCCATCACACACATTCAACAGCTGGATGGTATAGAGCAATCCCTGCAGGGAAGGGCAGGTGAGAGAGTGCTTGTTGGTGGAGGGGATCCAGGAAGACTTCCTAGAGGAAGAGGCAAGGGACCTCAGAGGTGGGAGCAAGAAGGGGCGGGGAGAGAGGCAGGCGCCCAAGGTGTGGTGATGCCGGCACAGAGAAAGCCCATTCTGAGTGCATGGGATCCACTAGGGATCTGGGAGGAGAGGCTGAGGTCCCCGCTGAGGCTCACAGGTCATCCTCCGCAAGGTCACGGGTTGGGGGGCAGGCAGGGGCTCTAGAGCAGGGAGGCTGGGTGTGAGTCAGCATACCAGAGAGAGGACGGGTGGCCAGGGCCAGAGGCTGTGGGCGGTGCACCAGGAGCCAAGGGCCGACAAGCTCAGATCTGTGCGGGCCTAGGGAAATCATCGGGCACTGTGACAGAAGCTGTGGCCCCTGGCAGACACTGCTGCCCTGAGGTCATTGAGGGGGAGGTATGGGTCTCTAACACATAAGCAGCTCCCTGTTGGCTCTGGAGGATGCCCAAAGCTCAGAGCAGGCGAGGGCATGGGTCCCCAGCCCTGGCCCCTGTGCTCTGGAGCCAATCTTGCCCCAGCTGGCCTCAAAGGCCCAGTCCCTAGGCCCAGAACCACAAAGATCCAACTCTATTCCTGGGCAGATGACCAGACCTCAGGACATCTGCATGCCTGCTACTGTTGGAGCACATCTCTTCCCCTGCACCCTGCTGCCTGCTGAAGTCCTGCTGTGGAGGGAAGGCCCAGCCCTGGACACTCCTCCCAGAAACTCCTGGTCACTCCTGTTTTCTGCTGGCCAAGCTCCCCTACTCTTTCCCACCTGTCCTGGCTCTGCTGTCACCTAAGAACCTTGGGCTTGGGCTGTGGGGCTGGCCCAGATGAGGCGCAGGTGCATGCAGGGCCTAAGCAGGCCTCTGGCACCACTGGCATCCACCTGTGGCCTGGACCGGGTCACCCTGGTGGAGGGAACCCATCTGCTTCTTGTCCTAGATTGCGGCAGGTGACCTCCTCTCTGCAAGATGCAGGTATCGGCCTCCAGGGATGGAAAACAGGACAGGAAGTTTTTCCAGAGGTTTATTTTTATAGCTCTTGCATTTATTTATATTTATCAAATATGTCCTCATCACTAAAATCTCTGTGGAGGGTTTTCAAATATTAAAGCATGGTGTCTAAAAATACTGACCCTGATGTTCCATGCGCTTGGATGAACTCAGTGCCAGCACACTGAGAGGGGAAGTGACAGGGCGGGGCTGCTCAGGGCCTGGGCAGAGCGGGTGTCCCTCCCCTGTGCAGGGCAAGGACAGCGGTGACCGGGCTGGGCAAGCTGTGAGCTGAAATCCTCCTGCTGGTCCTGCAGCTTCATGTTCCCACTCCTTCCTTTCTTCATGCACTCAACACACCGAGAAGGAGCGTTCATTTTTTCCGTCTGTCTGGGCTCCAGGCAGGACAGGGCTGCTGGGGCAATGCACCCTGGGCTGCTCCCCCTGCCACCACCTGGAGGTATGGAGGGCAGAGCCAGCCGCACCCTGGTTACCTCCTCTGTATCCAGGGGCCGGGTGGGGCTGGCAGTGACTTCTGGAAGTGGTGGAAGACCCTGAGGCACTGAGGAATGGTGTCTCGGATCCAAGTAATGGCAGCACCATGCTGGGCTGTGCAGAGGCTGTTAGGGTGAGCCCTGCTCGTCTCAGTGGCAGGACAGCCAGCAGGGAGGGGGACCCAGCTCTCCCCCGAGAGACACAAACAAGACATGAGTCCCTTCTCTTCACCCCTACCATCACCTCGGCTTGGTCTCCCCCCGATCAGGAGACCCTTGTCCAAGGTCTGCAGAAGCCTGGGCTGAGGCCGGCTCTGAGTCTGAAGGCACCAGAGACCTTCAGGGCTGGGGCCAGAAATGCAGGCTGCAGAGAGAGGCAACCATGGGTGGAGGTTACTAGCCTCGGGGATGAGCTGGTAAGCTCCCCTGCCCAGGAGGACACAATGGTCCCCACAGCCGAGTCTGGTTACTCCAAGAGCTGCAGGTCTCCCTGAGCCCAGCGTCATCCACAAGACAGAGCCAGGCTGCCTTGAGTGGCAGGGAGATCTCTTGTGAACAAGTGGGCTCCCAGAATGTTGTGGACAGCAGAGGCAACCTGGAAGCCATGCCCAGCTGCCCCAGGGTGAGGAGCTGGCACTTCTAGGGTCATAGCTGGTCCCCTTGAACAGCCAGGAAGCTCAGGACTGGGGATGCTTTGCCCCCACAGGGCAGGAATCTGGGGCTCCAGGGAGGAGCTGTGTCCACCGTGGGCATCAAGTGACAGCAGTGTGACTGGATGACCTGTGTCCAGGGCCCCTCACAGTGGCTCTAGTCGGTAGACATTTCTTTAAGAGGTGTCACCTCAGGGTGGTGGCAAACAGAGAAGACGTCTGCATGGAGAGCACAGTGGCCCCACCCTGGCCGGATACACGCTGTTACCCTCATGTAGGGTAGGTCCAAGCTCACCCTAGCTGGCAGCCACCTGGGACTTCTATGGATTGTGACACCCACCAATGGTGTGGGCTTGCCTGTCCCTTTGAAATAAGAAAAGATAAGGCAGAGATGAACAGTCTCAGGACTTACCCCTCCTGCTAAACCCCCAAAGATCACTGGGCCTGAAAGATGAACTGCTGAAACCACTGCCTACACCTCCCTATGATAGTTACACTGTTCAAGCAACAGCTACCTGTATCTCCTTGTCTCTGTGCTAAGTTCTGCTTCCTTAAAATTTTGCTTGTTTCCCCACTCTGCCTAAAGAGCAAGGTAAAAATGAAAACAAAATTTAGAATCGGGGCTCAGACTCTGGAAGGTGACTTCCACTGAGTCCGCTAGCAAATAAACCTGGCTTTCCTTTCAGTTCTCTGAGTGCTGCTCTCTTCCTGGTCTTCCAGGCCCTTGAGTGTCATCACACCTGGACCTCCTACTCTTCTGCCAGGGCAAAGACAGGGGCCCCAGCAGCCCTGCCCCGCAGCCCACTGACAGACCTCCCTGCCCAGGTCCCTGGCTGCCCTGTGTGTGTTTCAGCTCGGCAGACACAGAGAGAAGTCGTCGTTCCCCATGGAGACTGGGGCCTGGCTGTCCCTGACTCTGAAAAGTGCCTCGGTCTGGGACTCCAGACTCAGGGCCCCAGAACTGGAGAACTAAATCGCCACTGTTTTCTCAGCCACCAGGCTGGTGCTCTGCTGCAGCCCTGCAGACATGCAAACCAGCCAGCCCCAGTGGGCGGAGACCCTGAGGTGCCTAATCCCTGGCGCGCTGTCACCAGTGCCTTTGTCCATCTCCATGGGGTTCTCAGAGCCACCTCCTCCCCCTCTCAGCCACTGTTTCCACTGTCCCGAAGACTCTTTTGGGTGTCAAAGCCCTCGGCTTTTCCTACAAGCCACTTCCAACTCATGGCAGGCAGAGGCTCCGGAGATGAAACCCTTCCTTAGACCTCAGTAATTATGTATCTGGTTGCTACCAACTGCAGAGAAAAATATGCACACTGAAGAATCCATAATTACATAATGAGCACTCACTGTCAATTGCATTTGCTGCCGTGTACTCCTTGTCCCCTTTATCTAAAAAAAAAAAAACAATTACCATAGACGCTAAAATAAAGCAAGTGCCATGTCAGGTTCATGCAAAACAAGGGTGTGTGCTGTGTGATGGAAAGGTTTGGAATCAAATACCCCGGGTCCTCTTCAAGGGGGATTTGTGGCCCCAAAGGAAGATGCCCCATCCCACGTTGGGGGCGTGGGGATGTTCTCCAGTGACCTCCCCAGTCTCAGTGGAGGCAGGGCACTGACCTCGGGAAGGTCGGCTGTTGGAGAAGTGATGTCTCTCAGTGTTCGCGCTCTTCCTCCTGATTTCTTCAGACACGCAGACAAAGTCTAAGCAAGGGTGTGAGCACACATCCTGTCCCAGCTCTCTTCCAGCTGCGGGTCCTGTGACGCAGCCTTGATGTGATGTCCGCGGAAATGGGCCTGTAAATCCCCAGGAGGAGCCTTTTAAAGGCAGTAGGCTTGGTGGCTTTTCCTTTGCGTATTCTTTGCAGCCTCCCAGAATGAAGATGCAATGTCGGAGGCGGTGCTGCCAACTTGTGTCCCTGAGGCAGCCCATAGGTGGCTGAGCAGACACATCCGAGGAGGTGGGGTGCTTGTGGCAGGGAAGAGGCAGCAGGGCAGCTTCTCCTTCCACCACCTCAGTGTTTGAAGAAAACAGGACCCTTTGGTTGTCCCGAGGTCCCTCTGCTGTGCACATTAGTAGGAGATGGCGAGCTAGCTGACAAGGACGCTGTTACTCCGGGGAGAAGCTGTGTTCCTGCCCTTCGGCACCCCGAGCTGTAGACCCACCCAGCCTCAGCCTCTGAGAGAAGCTGCCACACTGTGTTCGAACCTCTGTCTTCCCACTGAGCATCGTGGCAGCTGTCCCTGTTCCCTGGCTGGGCCCAGAAACCCAGCATCTCTTGGTCCTGGCTCCAGGCTTCTCCTTGAAGTGCAGCTCAGCACAGGCTTCTCCCCAGGTGCCCCACCCTCCCAGGAACCAGAGTCCTGTGTCTGGAGACCCTGGGCACAGGCCCTGCATGCCTGGCCCGTGCGCCTCACTGCACAGGCAGCCTGGGCTCCCATCCACACAGTGCACAGCGCTCCCAGAGCCGCGCAGATGGCCAATCTGTAGACCGCTCCCACACTGAGCCTCCTTCCTGCAAAGCGGGGAACAGCCCGTGGATTGTGGGGGCTGCTAAAGGGGGGCTGCGTGCAGTGGGACAGACTGTTGTCCCAGGGACACCCAGGCTTGGAGAGAAAGCTTAAGTCTCCTACACGGCATCAGCCTGGCCAGAGATGCAGTGTGTGTGTGTACACGTGTGTGTGAATCTGCATGCAACTCACGTCTGCAAACTCTCCTGGGCCGGGGTCCCTCCTGGTCTGCTCTGTGTGCTGAGGTTGTGCAGTGAGAGGATCAGGTAGACTGGAGTGGCTGGAGTGGAGACCTTCAGGGTGTAATGGGCTCCCACTCTGGCCTGTGAGCCCTGAGTCACTGTGAAGGCGGTGGGGACCCTGGCCTGTGCAGCTGCCTTCCGCACTTAGGGCATGGGGTGCAGCCCAGTCAGGGCCAGAGCTCGGAGCTCCCTGTCCAGCCCGGTGCGCACTCAGGAGCCTGTGTGACAGAGCCCCTGGTGAGGAGTCCAGGCAGCTGGAGGGCAGAGCCAAGGGCACGTGGGGCTTCACGTGGGGCCCTTCAACATTCAGGGAGTGGTAAACTGTGAGATGAGAAACTGAAGCTCCAAAATGGGAAATTTCAAGAAGTACAGTGATGAGTAGACTTCTGGAATGTCATGGACAGGTGCAAATTCCCTATGATGAGTATTATAATTATGCACTTCTAAAATGTCCCCCAAATGTTTTGCTGTTAAAAAATGAAGAAGAAGTCTCCTGGAATCTATCTTGGGTCCTCGGGACAGCCCAGTGCGAATCTCACCCCTCACTGTAGCAGTGACAGTGAAGCTGGATCACAGCCCGTGGCATGGAGGCTGAGACCAGGCAGCAGCAGGGCTGACATTTCCACCCCACTTTCCTGCTGAGAGATGGGCAGAGCAAGGGCCTCGGGGCCAGCACTGGGGGCTGCCCAGTGGCGAGCAGGGACACCTCGGGTATGAAGGTCCCACTCTGCTCCAGGTGCTGCGGAGCCCTGCTCAGAGCGGAGGGGCCATTCCCTTTTGGAAGCCCAAGAAGCAGCTTTTACTGAGGGAGGCCTTGCAGCCTCCCCCTTCCCTGCAGTGGGACAGAGGCAGAAGGAGGCCCCTGCTTCATTCACCCCGCTGGACTTATACCTCAGCTCACAGAGGGAAGTGCAGAGGTGGTTGCATCTTGGGAGGTTCTGTCACCCGATTGGATCAGCTCCGTGTCCACATGGCCATCGAGGGGGCTATCACAGCCCAGAGAGCTTTGGGAAGATACTTTGCCCCTCGGTCTTAGAGACCTGCCTGGGTAGGCTCACTTTGCTCCCAACTGCAGAACCCACCCTCTTCCTCCACAGGATCTCTTTCCTCCAGCTCCAGAATCTAGTTTCCCATCCCAGCATGCCTTCTGCTCCCAGAATCCTTTCTTCCTAATCCCAGAAGCCCCATCCCCATCCCCGCATCCTTCCTGCTCCCAGAATCCTTTCCTTCCTTTCCAGATTTCCTCCCACACCATAATCTCCGTGCCTTTTTGGCTCTCTCCCCTCTCATCATACTCCCAACCATGGCTGCTCACTGGCCCATCAACAGACTCCTTGACCACACACCACACAACCTTGGCTCCAAGTGTTCACCTAGATGGACTTCTGCCCCCTCTCCCAGGGGGAGCAGGCTTCATCCCACCCCACCCCTGCCCTAGTCCCTTATCTCTCTGACCCCATCATGATCCTCCTCCATCACCCGGGCTGAGTGCGAGATGCAGAGGGAGCTCAAGTCCTACAGTGTACAAGACAGGCTCCACACGGGAGAAGGGTGCTTGGGCTTGTTTCTCAGGATGTAAACCCAAGACAAATGAAGAGGGGAGAAGGTCCCTCCTGATTCCCCACAGTGACTCACCTACTGAACCAACTGTTAACCATTCACTGGACATCACCTCAGTGCATGGTGCCTCAGGGCCTGGGTCTCGAAGAGCTGGGGCCCCTGAGAGGACTGGCTGGTCACAACCCTGTGCAGACGAGAAGGTGGGTGGGTTAGACTGCAGTCCGCCTGGTCCTACAGACAGGGACAGAGGAACCAGCAAGGAGGTGCAGGTCTTGGCTTCCAGGCTCTCCTGCCTGTGCAGGATCCTGGGACCTCTATGCCTGCCTGCTCCCAACCTTTCCAGGGTACCTGGAAAAGCCAGGCCCATGTTCCCTTAATATGGCACTTTGATATTTCTACATCGTATAGATCGCCACATGAATATTTTACTGGATATTGCATAACAGAACCATGAAATTTTCATGTTAGGGAAATATTAATTTATCAAATGTCTGTGTCATTTACTTTTATACTCATAATATTTTTCATATACTAAATGTGCAAATAAGAAAACAATTTCTTGGAGTCAGGAAGTAAAGCCACCACAGTGACGCTGCCAGATGTGGCTTCCTGAGCATCCTAGGTGTGGCACTACTGACTGGAAGACAGGGCTTATGTGTCCTGAGGACATCAGAGGCCACTGGAAACTGTGTGCAACTGACAGATATTTTAGTCTGGAGAAATGAAATGGTTTGTAACCCTCCTGGACTTTCCCTCACAATGAGACAATCTGCCCAGATGTGAGGTTTGAACAGAGGAGGGAACATGTGGTTTTCTGCAGAGGACAAGGTGGCTTCCTGTGTCCCCTGGCTGTGTGGAGTGGATGTGAACAGGGGTGCAGGCTGGCAGCCGCACTGAGCTTGTCCTCTGGAGATGCCCTCCTGCCCCTGCCCTGGGGCAATTGGTCCTGACCATTCCTATGGGTTTAAGAAAGCTTGTACAAATACGTGTTTTTGCGTAGGTTATACATAGTTTTATTCTGGTTTAGAATTTCATGCTGGAAGGTACAGGAAGGTGCAGTGCTCCTTCCCTCTTACCTCCCCCGAGCTCCGTTCCTCATGCACAGTGTTGGGTTCATCGGGAGCTCCAGGTCCTGCCCTGTGACCCATGAGCTGTCCACTCCACCAGACCTGTCCTTCCCTCACCTGTCACCGTGGGAAGGGGGAGTGGCAGAGGCAAACTCTGTGCCACCTGCTTAAAGAGAAGCCTTATTGTCAGCCGCCCACCGTGTCACATCTCGAGGGTTGATCAGACTCTCCAGATGACAGTGACTGCTGGAACAGGACACTAGAGGGACAATTGTGAGCCACACTGGCCCCAAGCCAACTGCACAGGAAGACGAGAAGCAAACCTCTGGGCTCTGAGTGGATCCCGGGCCCCGCAGTCTGGCTGTGCTTTCCTCACCCATCCTGTCCTGGGGGTCATCGAGGTCCCCAAATCTGACAGCTTGGCCTTGCACACTCATGTCTCCTTGGGCACGTGTGCGAGGGTCCAACTGGAGACCACCGGGCCCTGATGTTCCAACTCCCTGGGTCCCCTCCTTCCGGGCCGCCGGGTGGTCAGATACCCCTGACCCACGGTCCACCACTGCTTCCTGGCTCCTCCCATCTGTGGGGGCCACCGTCCAGATCCCACGAAGGAGTCACTCTCTGGCTGCTTCTCCCTCAGCTTACTTCCAGGGTGGTCTTCAGTCGGGCCTGGCTTTCCTCGGGATTCTGTCTCCCTCCATGTGCCGTCCATCCTTGCTCACCGTGTTGGTGGCAATGAACTGCTCTGGGTGGCACGGTCCTTCAGGGCCTTCCTCCTCTGCAACACTCTGCTACTCGGAAGAAAAACACAACCATCCGTCTCTTTTCTGGTGACTCAACTATTTGTTTTACTGATAGTTTATTTGTTCTCTTTAAAAATATTTATTTTTCCTGTTAAACATTTATTTTCCTTTCTATTGCTCAGTCGTGAATTGGTCCTTTTCCATCCTGCTGCTGAGGTGTCGCTGGCCGTTACACCCCGTGAGTGGGCTGTGGGAGTGCAAGGACACAGACACCCAGCCTGTCCCCATCGGCTGCTGACCCGGGGTCCCACACGGGCCCCGGAGGCATGGAAGCTTTGCTTCTACCTTTGCCCCTCGTGGCCTGGGGTTGCAGGGGGGTTTTGACTGTGCAAGAACCTTGCTCTGGAGTCTCCAGGCCTGGTGGCTTGGGCCACAAAGCCCTGCCATCTGCAGCGGTCCTAGGGCATTTACCCAGCTTGATTGCACCCATACAGATGTCTGGTAAGGGGAGATTTATTGGATTCTTAACTCTCAGTTAAAATAGAGAGTATTGAACTTTCTATTTTGGTAGCCTTTCTGAACAGGGTCAATACCGTGTTATTTTAGACTGCAGCTGAAGGTTGGCAACGTCTGTCACCTGTCACCCACTGATCTTCATAATCCATGCAATTCTCTGCCTGTCAGGACAGCAAAAGCAACACATCTCCCTGGCCCCCCAATAATAGGGGTAGAACAGGCAGCCAAAGTTGTGTGGTGTCAGAGGATTGTGGGGGCCCTGGGTGTGCACACGCCTGGTCTGTTTGTCAGTGTCGGGACCGCACAGCCACAGGCGATGTGTCAGCCATGCTGGGCTTGGGGCAGTGGTGTAGCCCTGCCAGCCTGGATCCCTGGCCTGTGACATGGAAGCCCTGACAGTGTACCCTGTTCAGCCTGTGTCTAGAAGTGCTGGCCCTTTCTCTCTGCCCCGGTAGGTCTGCCTGTGGGGACATCTGGGGGGCTCTGAAGAGCCAGATTGTTGGGGGACAATAGGGAGGGGCCTGGAGCGGAGAGGGAAGGGGAGGGGTGCTGAGGTTGCCATGAGGGTGGTTGTGGAGGACAGGGCTCAGGATGGCCCAGGGAGCCCCTCTGCACAGGGGGCCAGGGCTCTCACCACAGCCTCCCAGGGCTTCTGGGCCCAGGCCTGTGAGGCTGTGCTCTTAGGGGACATCAGGAAGCTGGAGGAAGGTTTCCCGGTGGTCCCGCCCTCACCCAGGAGCAGGGCCCTGGCAGCACTCCACATGGTGCCCGAGTGACCCTCTACTCCTCACAGGAAGGAGCCCTGGCTGCCGAGCTTGGCCACACAGGAGGATGCTGTGGGTCCCTGGGCTGACTAAGCAGGGTCCTCTGGGGCTGTGCCCACCCTGCCTCCCTGAGCCCCATGGGGAGAGCTGTGTGTCCTATGCAGGGGGCATACAGAAGGGGCCTCCAGCCATGGACCAGCACCTTCCCGGGAAGGTGGGGAAGGAGATTTGCTTCACATAAAACTGGAGGAGGGGGAGGGGCCTGATTCTGCACCCCATGTCTGTTATGAGTGGACTGAGTGTGCCCACCTGCTGCCCTCAGGTTTCTGTAACCTCCTGACAGCTGGAACAGAGCTCTGCTCCCTGCCCTTTCCTCCTGCTCCTCTTCCTCCTTCTCTTCCTCCTCTTCATCCTCCTCTTCCTCTTTCTCCTCCTTTTCCTTCTCTTCCTCTTCCTCCTCCTCAGGTCAAGGACCAGGGAAGAGCTGGGGTTCAAGCATCTGGGCTCACTCAGAGCCCCACAACAGACCGTCTCCCTGGGAGCAATCTGCACTGGGACCTGTAATTCGTTTTCATTTTGGTTTAATGAATTAAACTCCAAGCTCTTAATCCTGCCTTGCATCCAAGCTGGCCCTCTGCTCCCAGGATCAGGGTGCAGGTCTGAGGCCACACATGCTGGGCCCCCGGGGTGCTTCCAATGCTAAAAATAGGCAGCAGGCAGAGGAGGCCACCTGAGCACTCTCAGATTAAATTTGCATGTAACTTCTGAAGAAGTCAGGTTTAAACAGAAAACAGAGCTCAGAGCCAGGACAGGAAGTAGCTGGCACAGGAGCAGGTGCCCTCCCTCCGCGCTCTGATATGAGGGGTTCTCAGATGCTTCCCAGACACGAGGGAAGGTTCTGCAGTTGGCCTGGCTGCACTGTATGAACCCCAGACAGAAGGATGGTGGGACCCAAGTCACAGGGCCATTCTGAAGCTTTCCTGTTGGACTCTGCTGGGAGCAGTAGCCCGAGGGCCAGCATCAGGCCCTGCGTGGGTGTCAAGCACACACAGGCTGGGCCACAGAGCACTCCCAGGGACTCCATCCAGCTTGGAGCGGAAGAGAATGAAATAACCAGGGTGGCCCAAGGCCCCTGCATGTGGAAAGCCTCACACCCACTCTGGCTTCAACCCCGGAAACCAAGGATGACCAGCAGCCAGATTCCACTCCGGATGCTTCCCGGGATCAGGGAGGAGGGCGTGCCCTGGGCCCCCAGTGGGGTAGGCGGGACTTTGAGCTGGACCTTCCCTCAGGGCTGGAGTAAATCTGCCCAGCTGCCCCTCCAATTCACCGTCTTTCTGTTCCTCTCAGTGTCAGGTGCCTGCAGCGCAAGGCTGGTGTCCCAGGCAGCTCTGCCACACTGGGCAGCCCCTGAAGAGGTGTCTGACCTCCTCACAAGCCCGGTGCACCCGGCTGCAGTGCTTGGCCCCCGCCCTCTCTGTGTTCCTGGCACCAGCTGTCTCCGCCCCCACAGGCGACCTTGGTGTGTGGGGGTCTGTGACGATGCCTCGCCCCTTGGACTCCGGAGGACCCTGGGGCAGGGCACCCGGCCCAGCCACTGGCTCTGACATCTGCCAGAGGCTCTGGGAGGGGAGTCTTTTGTTAGGAAAAGGTCGGAGGGACCTTGCAGCATCCAAAAGAGACAAAGGCTGCCCTACCCACGTGAAGCGAAGCGGCCTGTCCTTTCACCCAGGCCAGCAGCTGGCTTTGGGCCTTTCAGAAAATGCAAACTGTGGGCTCCAAGCTGCAGTCTCAGAAGCCCTGGACGAGGACAGTGGGGCGGCTCACTGAGATGGAGACATCTCCTTACCCTTGCTGGGGCCACGTGAGACAGCAATATCTAGAGAGGCAGCCTCAGGGGCATCTTCTGTCCCTTCGGCTCCTCCAGCTGGTGGCAGGGAGCCTGGCTTAGGGCAGGAGGTGCCATGGACCCACAGTGCCCTCCTGTCCAGCTGCTCCAGCTGCTCCTACCTGCCTTGCAGCACAGCCAGGCTACCTCAGCCCTGGCAAGGCCTCCAGTGCTCTCCTGCGGGGCTCGCCCACTTCTGGGCCCCTGGGGCCTGGAGCCCACGCGCCCCTGCTGTCAGGAGTGCCCTACAGGTGCAGAGACCTCAGGAAGTTGTCCAAGCACTGCCTGTGTGCCCCCAGCCTTCAAAGCTGCCCCCACCCAAAGACCAGGCGCCACTCTGCTTTCTCTTCAGATCGCATAAATCTTTCGCCTTTTACCAAAGACCAGGCACCAGGCCTCCCTGCTGTGCAGAGCCAGAGTCTCTGGGTCCCAGGAATAAACCCCTGGCAGGGACCCTAATGCCATCCAGGGCGGAGCCAATCACTTGCTGAGCCCTGTGCCGCCCCCTTCTGGGCACTGTGGGAAGCACATGGAGAAGGGTGGAGTTTTCTCTGCCTACACCTCCCAGCTGCACATGGGTCCAGGGCAGAGAAGGACCGGGAACCAGGGAGAGCTGGAGAAGGGAAGGCTTCCCGGAGGAGGGGTCGTCTGGACACACTGATGCGTGAGGAAGGGCAGGGGAGGGAGGAAGGAAGGGGATGGTGAGGGCAGAGTCTTCGAACAGGGCCAGGCCCCCAGCCATGTACCTGGCTGGTGAAGGAGCTGCGGTGTGCAGCAACCCTGCAACTTCACATCCCCATCAACATTCAGTTCCCCGCTGCCCTTCATTTGCCTGACAACTATTTCAGTGCTGCTGATCAAGTGTGCAGAAGAGAGTGAGCCCATCAGACACCCATCACTCATGAGAGCACTGCCGTCTGGGCTTCTTCCATGAATCCCATGTTTACACCATTCGTTACATTTGCATTTTGTAATTAGAGCTCATTCACTTGTTCTGGAAGTGCCTGGTCCCTGGGGGTGTGGGGCACTGAGGATTCTGACCCCCTTCCAGACCCTTCCTTCAGCAGGACCCCAATCAGCTCTGGCCAGCAGATCCCCTTGCTACTAAAGCCCTGTGTGTGCAGGGAATGCTTGGAGCCAGATGGTGGTCTGCAGACAGCGCTGTCTCTAGGCTGTGTGTGGTGTGGGCACTCACACAGTACGCATGCATGCATACACACAAGCCGTGGTTGCCTTCATTGGCATAGTGCATGTTCCAGGCCAGAACCACTTGCAGAGGAACTACGGCCACAAACACACATGAAGTCTTTCTCTCCACTTGTCTCCATGATCTAGCCATCTCATTAGCAACTGGAATAAGACATCATACTAACTGTGTCAGTCACTTCCCCCACCGAGACAAAATATCTAAACATTGCACTCTCCAGAAGGAGAGGTTTATTTGGCTTATGTTTCCAAGGGTTCAGTACATGGTCACCTGGCTCCAAGGCAGGAGCACCATGGCTGACTGACATGTGTGGTAGAGGAAAGCTGCTTACCATATGGCAGTCAAGAAGAAGAGAAAGTATAGAAGATCTGGGGACAAGAACACACCCTTTCAGGTCATACCCCAGTGATCACCTCCAAGCAGGACTGACCTCCCCAGTCAGCCATGAACTCATGCATGAATGAATCCAGCCGTGAGCACAGTGCCTGATGGTCCAACCACCTTCCAAAGCTCCATCTCTTAATGCATAGACTTTGGGAAACCGTAGGTGACAGCTCAGACTGAGTTTTAAGAGTGGCTGGATACAAAGTAAATAAACAAAAATGAAAGGGTTTTTCTTCATCAACCATGATCTGGGAGTAGATGATACCTCCTGTTCAAAGACAGTAGCATGGGCTGAATACAGGGCCAGGTAGTGCCCCAAAGGGCACAGGGCCACTAGGAGGAGAAGGTACAGCTGTGTGGATGAGCCCGTGAGTGTGCAGAGAAGTGCTTCAGCCTGCTAGGTGCCTGAATATCATAAACATGGATTTATCTTTGGTATTTTATTTAATTATGATATAGAGAGAAAGTGGTTCCATAGTCAGAATGGAGTTTTCCTAACACTGTACAAATGGTATTAAATTCATATGGAAAACGAAATTCTAATTTTTTTTTTCAGTGCTGGGGTTTGAACTCAGAGCTGTTTAACCCTGAGCTATACCTCCACCTTCTTTATTTTTTATTTTGTGATAGGGTCTCGCTGATAGGCCTGCCTGGCCTAGAAATTATAATCCTCCTGCCTCAGCCTACTAAGTAGCCAGGATTACAGGTGTGCACCATCACACTGGATTTATCTGAGAATATTTTCAGAAGGACTAACCTTGAGGGAACACTGTCTCACCAGATGCCAAAGATTACTATGTAGCAGCAGAAATCAAAACATTGTAGTGCTGGCCCAGGGACCAACAAAGAGATGAGGAAAAACAGTCAGGCAACTGTAACAGAGTTGGGCAACTGTAACAGAGTTAGGCAACTCTTACAAGAGTTGGCAACTGTAACAGGGTTACAGGGCTTCTTCCTTTCATGCAGAAAGCACAGCTTATGTTATTGCTGTTAACACCACTCGCCACCCATTTGGAATAAAAAGGCAGTTCTACCTCATGCCTAATTATAATAAATTCAACAAAGATCAACTATGTAAAAGCAAAACATAGGAAAATCTCAGAAGGAAATTTAGGGTACCACTTTTGTAACTTTGGAGTAAGGAGTTTTTTATTACAGAAAACCAAGAAACCATTTTTGACAATATATGAGGTGTGATCGAAGCAAAGCCAGCTCTGCCCGGCCTCCTGCCCCTTACAAGCCTCTCCTGTGCCTCAGAAAGCATCATTTTGACCGAATCCTTCATTCTTCTTGTATTTATCTGGATTTTTCCTATGAAAATAGGCTTACGCTGATCACACACATAAGTATTGATTTCCCACTATGGAAAATGATGGCTCCTTTTCCTCACTTCGTCTCCAAACTGAACAACCTCTAAGTGAGGGGCATCCATCCTTCCCATTGCAACTGAATCAATGCATAAAGCTCCCCGCTGCTGTGGTTGCTCATGCCCCAGTGGCCTGGCTTGTAAGACACTGTGTTCCCAGCATTGGTATTTCTCTTCTGGCCCATCAGTTGTCCATGAGAACATCAGAAGGAAACCTCTCCTTCCTCAGTGCTGTTGCTTGCTCTGTGTGCTCTAGAAGACTCTGTGCCCCGAGCTCAGGGCTCTGTGGGGAAGCACCATGGTCATGCCCGACCTTGGCCCTGCTCCATACAATCCTGACCTGATCTGGTGTCTGCTGGACCCTGAGCTTCTCTTGTGACTCTTTTCCAGTCCTGGGAAAATGTGTGCAGGGGCTTACCTGTTAACACTCACCAGCCACAGAGTGAAGCAGAACACAGACACTGGGTTGGAAATCCCACCTTCCCAGGATTCTGAAATTCCCACAGTGCAGGTGTGGGACCCGGGGTGTCCTTCTGAGTCCTTCCCAAGTAACACATTTTTCCTTCTCCTCTCTCTCTGGGCCGTGCTCAGTTCTTTGCTATCTGCTGAGGACACCTTTCTGCTTTCCTCTCTTTTCTAGATCCAGTTTCCTGCTGCCCAACTTCACAGGCTGGCTTCTCTCCCTGTGACTGTTCTCCATTTCTCATCTCATTATCTTTTGTGTGTTTGCCTTGCTGTCTACAGCAATTCCTCAACATTCATTTCTTACCTTATTTTAATATCTGCCATTCTATTTTTAGTCTTCAAAGTTTCATTCCAATTGCCTGAAGATCTGGTACTTTTCCACTTTCACAGTTCATGGAGAGAAGGTCTTTCGGACAGGCCAGAGCTTCTTACTTTTGCTTGGTTGTTGCTTGATTTTCTGCAGCTCCCTCTGTGGCCTCTTGCAGCTCCTTGTTCAATGGTCGTGGTTCCTTTCAGGCCAGAAGCTTCCCCAGGTTGAGGTCACTGTGTACCTGTGTGACTGCATGCTGACCAGGAGCTGTGTGTGGCAGATGGCTCTCCCTGACCACTGGGTTTAACTGTTGGAGGACAGGACAGCAATCCGGCCTGCTCACCGGGGCACAGTCTCTGGGGACTTTCTCTGTCAGGTTCCCTGGAGGAATGGGAAGGTACAAACCCAGCTGCCACCATACAGTCAGCCCAATCAGAACGGCGCTGGTGGGTATGCTGTCTGCGAACTGTGCTCCCATGTTCACCCCATCCTGAGTCTATCTTGGCCCCCTGGTTCCAGGTGGGTCTGCAGCACCTTCTCAGAGTCCTGTGTCTGCCACCGCAGCTCTGGCATGCGGAGCTGGGGTCCCCTTGCTCCCAGGAGGATTTGCAGCCAGCATTACACCTTGAGCCCTTGGTCCTGAATTCATGGGTGTCCTGACTTTCCAATTGGCAGCTTTTCCAGAACCCTGTGGCTCCAACATGACCACTTGAAAATCTGTTTTAGGGTTTTGGGATTTTCTAAGTTGGTGGCCATTTGTTGTGACCCTTATGTGTTCCTCAGATCTCATAGGCTTCTCCCCAGCATCTTCTTGTCTTGCTTCTCTTGGCTCATAGGACTGTGCATTCTGTGTTCCTAAGGCAATGAGGACAAGACACGGAGGGTCCTTGTTGCCAGCCCTCCATGCTGGCCCAGTCTTGCAGTTACTTTGGGCACCTTAAACCCCAGGACCCCCGAGTTACTGTGGCCCATGCCTCTGTGTCACAAGAATCAGCTACCAGAGACCAGGATGCAGGAGCTCCAAGAGGTGCTAGCTCCCTTTTCAGTCTGGGTTTATCCAGACATGGGGCCTATACACTTTGGATTGAGAAAAGTCGCCTGATGCTCAGGTTATAGGAAGCTTCTCCACTCACTTACACCTCACTTGATGCTCCTCGGGAAAGCGCTGAGGGTGCGTGAAGCTTCCCCGGGAAGAACAACTACGATGACGGTGATGATGGAGACATAGTGATGGAGATGGTGATGGCGATGGTGAGACAGTAATGAGCACAACTCACCACCAGTCCCATGTGAGCATTTTCCCAGAGATTTCTCCATTTTCCCTCCTGCAGACCTGACAGGGCAGGCATTGGGAGCAGTCACCTGACAGATGAGGCAGTCCTGGCTCAGGGAGGTGAAGCGGCTCACCTAAGATGACATAGAGAAAGAGGGAGTGGCCAGGCTCACCCACAAGTGCTCCTGATGCCAGCAGTTATGTTTTCAGCCCTGCTTGCTCCCGAGCGTAGCTGCCCCTTAGCTGGGCTTCTCTTTTGGTGATTTAGACTGTTCTACCCAGGATGGGAATGTGGTTCAGCACTGCCTCAAAGGTAGCCCTAGAGGACCCACTC
The DNA here is from genome assembly GCF_053883595.1 of Heterocephalus glaber. NCBI lineage: Eukaryota > Metazoa > Chordata > Mammalia > Rodentia > Bathyergidae > Heterocephalus > Heterocephalus glaber. The sequence continues at coordinate 1,537,196 of NW_028258297.1, forward strand.
CGTCCTTGTCCTTCCCACCCACAGCGGTCCTTAACCTGGCTCCCTCGGGTCTGCTTTCTTGTTGCACTCGGAGTTGTGACACCAGATTGTTCTGTGGCTGCTCAGCGGGAGCTGGTACAGGGCTGGGAACTTGGCCATGGGTGGCCAGGCCCGGACAAGGTAGGACCTCTCAGGGAGACACTCTGCCATGAAAAGGGGTTCGGGGGGAAGCCAAGCTCGGAGAAAAAGGGGATAGAAACACCAGGAGCATCAGGAGTGGGGCCAGCACAGGGCGGCATCAGCCAGTTCCCTTCTGCTGTGTGTGGCTGGGGCGACTGAGTGGGAGGGGGCTACAGAGGATGGCGGCTTGAGGCTGCAGCGCTCCGGGTGATGTGATTGTGTCCATATCGTAATTCCCTCTGCCTCCTCCTAGCCCCCACAGTTTGCACAAACAACACCCTGCCCTGGCCCTGGGGCCACTGGCTTGCTCAGAGGTTGGGCCAGCTCTCAGCTGTGTGGCAGCTTCTCGGCCACCGGCAGTGACCCCCAGGAAGTGTGTAGGCAAGAATGGCCACTTCCACTGGCCCAGGCTGCAGCCAGGGTGCCTCGCGGCCCCTCCAGAGCTCTGTCTCACTTCTCTTTGGCTGATGACCATAGGCCCTCTCAGCTCCCTGCTCTGCCCCATTCCCATGGCTGGTCCTCTGCCCCAGCATCTCTCTGGAGAGCCTCAGAGCCCAGCACAGCCAGCCTGTACATGGGACTAGGCCAGAGCCCTCTGCTCTGTGATACCCCACCTGCAGGGACTCTCCTGTCCCCACGACAGTGGGCTGGTGCTGTAACCTGTCCCCTGACCCCCAGCACACCCACAGGCTCTTCTACACCTGCACCCCACTGGCTGCTGCAGTGGTCGAGTGGAAAATGAGCCCCACACAGGTCTGCAGAGTGGGGATGAGGGATGTGACACTTGGCACAGAGCACCGATGGGAGGCAGGCCCGGGGACCACCTCAGGGGCTGTCTCCAGGTGTGTGTCCTCAGGTGTGAGCTCAGGGCTGCAGGTGCAGCATTCCTGCAGTGCAGGCATCTCCTGGCTCAGGGATGCCCGTGTTCACCTGCTTCTCAGTACCAGAGCAAAATTCCTGAGACTGGGCAGCCCCACAGAGAGGAGGTTTGGTGGGGTGCACAATTCTGGAGAGCCAGTGAAGGGATCACACAGTGGGGGCCTCCACGCTGGCAGAGTGTCAGGTGGCACAGGCATCACATGGAGAGACGGAAACAAGCTCAACTGTGTCTTCTGATCTCTCTCCTCTTATAAAGCCACCAGGGCTCCGTCCTGGGACTCCAGCCTGATGACCTTGTCTGACCCTGATGGCCGCGCTATACCCACAAGGGCCGGGTTCCCTCCCCTACAGACCTCATGGTAGGGATTAAATGTCCACTGTGGGCAGCATGAGGATGGGGTGTGAGGACCAGGTAGTCCTGGCCAAAGCTCTTGGGACACACAGCTCTCGGAAGCTCAGTGCAGAGCAGCCCTGCCCAAGCCGTGGCCCCGATGGATGGGATGCTATGAGGGCCATGCCAGTGGGTGGTGGGGCCTGACCCTCTCTCTCACCTCAGTGCTCAGCCAAGGTGTCCGTGGAGGATGGAGGAGGACCTGCAGCTGTCCCTGTCAAGACAACCCGAGGCTCTGGGAAGCCACAGGGACTGCAGCCAGGTGCCTCCTGCCTCCCTCCAGGCCTGGGTTCTGGCCATGGCCTTGCTCAGCCTGGTTCCTCGTGGCAGATGAGGCCTCCACCACAGGGTGCTGATTCCCCCGACCCCGGGTCCTTCCATGAGCCAGTTCCTCCAAAGTCCCACCTCCTGGCACCATCATCTTGGGCTCAGGATGGCAGCTGTGAATCTGGGGGGACACAGGCACTGGGTTCATAACAACTCCCTAAGGTTCCATAAAGGGGCAATAGCCAGATAGCTTAAATTGACAGGAATTCATTCTGTCACCACCTGGAGGCCAGAAGTTGGGAATCAAGGTATGGCAGGGCCACGCTCCTCCCTCCCGCTTCTCCCAACCTCTAGGGCCTCCAGGTTTGCTTGCTTGTGGCTGCATCTGTGCAGTCTGTGCCTCCATCTGCATGTGGCCCTCTGTATCTGTGTCCAAATGTCCCTCCTATAGGGACACCTGTCATCAGGATAGGCCGTACATCAGTCCCGCCTGGCCTTGTCTTGACTAAGGACTTCTGCAAAGATCCCAGTTCTGGTGAGGACAAGCAGGTGGGTGCCCTGGGGTGGGATGAAGACACCACCATTCCAGACAGTCCCTGCCCTGCCATCCCCACCCCCTCTGCTGCCATGCCTTCCTTTGCTCTAGGGACCTGGCAACCCAATTTGTCCCTGTCTTAGGTTTGTGAGCAACACAGGGCCACCGTCCACCAGGAGCCACCTGGGAACATAGGTTAAGGCCAGGGTCTGCAGCCCAGGCTGCCTGGTGGGTCCTGACTCCAGGGCTCCCTGGTCTGGTCTGCTGGAGTGTAGTGTCCATCCTCATCAGGAAGCAAGAGGAGTGTGTACCTGCACAGTGACATGCCTGATGATCCTACGCATCATGAAAGACCAACGAGTGGTGCTCTGTGATGTGAGCTGGGGCCAAAGCCAGGAGAGCAAGACTCCAGTTACAGGAAGACACTACCTGCCAAGAAGCATGTGTGTGTCACAGATGGACATGTATCTTGTATGTGTGTAGTATAATAAAAATACACTGTCTGCTGTGACACGCTCCCATCTTCCTCAGGTGGGACATGTCATTGTCCTCACCCTTCTGATCCCCAACACTGAAGGTGTCGTTAGAATCAGAAGTGTGGCTGAGCATCCCATGTTGGTGCTCTGTCTCACAGGGAAACCTGCGTGCAAAGATGCTGGTGAGAAAACTGTCTTCCAGCAAGATAAAAGAAGGAAGAAGAAAACTGAGAACCCACTCAAGGTCTCTCATCAGTTTTCTTCCTGAGGTCCCTGGCACAGGTTGGGGAACACAGCCAATACGGCGCTGTGTGCTTCAGCACTTTGGAGAGGGTGAAGGTCCCAGGCTTCCTCCACACGTGTGGCGAGTGTGAGCTGATGTATGAGCTAGCGAGCTCCATTGCATTATTCCTGTCTCATTCATAAATCACAGCATCACTTTGAGCTGCACAAGCACAAGCAGCTGTAATTTATCCATGTGCAGTTGTTTAAGCCCAAGTGTCCCTGTGTGTGAGAAGATGGAGCAGCAGATAGTGGAACATGGTGTGCAGTGTGTCACATACCTGCACAAGACGCTGTCGACAAATCCTGAGTGTCGAGGACTAAATGAGGCGAGGGAGCCCACACAAGTGTCCCTGGGGCAGGCTGGACTAAGGCCGTGGAATTTGAAACAGCCAGGCTCACATCTGAATGGTTGTGTCTTCAAATGGGCATCACTGCTCACTCGCTCTCCCTGCACAGACAATGAGAGCGCTGATCTCAGCTCTCTCCTGGTGACAGCCATGTTTGTGGCAAAGATGTGTTAAGTGGTTGGAGCTGCGCACACAGCCCAGGAGGATGTCTATGGGAGCTTTGTAGAGCTGTGGGCATATGGCCGCTCAGTGGCGAGCTTGCTTGGGGCATGCGTGCTTGAGTGACTCTAGGTGCTTGGAAAGGCCAGGCTGGGAGAGGGACAGGGATAGGGTGCCCGTGCTGCCCTGAGGGTTTGCTTCAGGGGACGCCCCACAACGGCCCACACTGGTGAGCGCCATTCCAGTGTGGGCCGGGACCCAGGCTCCTATCAGCAGTGCCCCTGTCGCAGGTCAGGAGAGCAAATGTTGAGGTAGTGTTGGCTCAGAGACCTCCGTCGGTGCTGGAGGAGGACTCGGGTGGCAGTGGTTGGGATGAGTTAAGGACTTAGCATCGTTACGGCTTATAGGTCCAGCACAGAAATTACTGACCTTGTACCTCGCCTATATCACATACAGTGCATACAGTACACAGGCACACATATTTCACAGCATATGAAGGAAGATGAGGAAAGCTAATGTCTTCCATCAGTGCCACCTCCCCAGATTCTTCCGTTGTAAATTTCCCCTTACCTCTTAGAGGTCGTTCCCTGGATCTTTTTTTTTTCTTCAGGAAATATAAAATGTTGAGATTTCACTTCTTCCATCTCCTCCTAATTCAATAGCTGTTCTTCTATAAAAGAGATGTCTTGCTCCTTGACCTTCTTTCTGGTGACCTCATGGTACTTTTCTCATGCGGAAAGCAGGTTGACGTGTGAATCTCCCCCTCTATTGCTAGGTTTCTGAAGGATCGGTTGGTTCTTGGGTTTGCATACACTGTGCAATGTTTCTCAAATGTCATCATAGGCTCCTGTACTTAACATATTCTGTAAGTTGGACTTAATTACAGGTGCTCTCCCTGATATCCAACTGCCCCAGCTTTTTATAAGCATGTGTACATGCACACACACACATACACACTCAGGCATGTTTGTGTGTCAGGGGATAGTACACAGATTATTGCTGAACCTGTTACCTGAAAACAGTTTAAAAGTCTGTTTGGCTTGAGGACATAGTCTGCCAAAGATATCCAATCAAGCTACTGTCTTACTGCCACTTGTAGTAGCTTCTTTCTAAGAGGTCAAACTTTCAAGTTAATGCATATTTTGGTTCATTTATTTCATTTTCTGTTCAATTTTTGGAGGATAGATATCATCTATCATATCTGTGTAGCTCTGTCTATCATATCTATGTATCTATCTACTATCATCTATGATTCATTATCTATCATCTATATATGTATCTATCATCTGTCTACGTGTCTATGTATCTTTCTATGTATGTATGTATGTATGTATCTATCTATCTATCTGTCTATCTACCTACCTATCTATCTGCAGCACTGAGTTTGAACTCAGGGCCTTGCACATGCCAGGCACTTGTGCTCTACCCCTGAGCTGCACCATCGCCCTAGTTTTTGGAGGGGTTAACTTGGAACTGAGGTGCAGAAAGACGAGATCATGCTCACATTGGAGCATCTGCCACCCAGGTAGGGGCTCTCTCTCTGGGAGGCCCTAGAGGACTCTCATACTTCCTCCCCAGAGGAAAGAACTTGGCACACACAGCCCAGGTGCCAGGCTGAGCCAAGGCCCTCTGAGAGGAAGATGCTGGATCTGCCCAGGCGCAGTCTCTTCTCTATATGGATCACAGGGCTGCTGGAGGCTCCATGTGAGACCTGCTACCTGGTCCCATAGAGAGCACCCCGCACCCAGCACTGGTGCCTGGTTCATGCCAGGCCCACCTGATAGCTTCTCCAGGACCAGGGTTAGACCCCTGAAGTCATGGCAGGTGCACTGAGCACCTGGACAGCACACATTGTGCACAACTGAGCTCCCACCCACCACTCTGCTGGGGCTTACATCACCCACCTTGGCAAACACTGTGGGGTGGACCTTGCCCAGAGCCTCTGGTTCTGGTCCACAATCCGGGTCCATCTGACCCTTAGCATCCTTCTGCCAGTGAAATGCCACCAAGGCCAGTGCACAGCTCCTGTGTGCTGGCTGGAGGCCTAGGGTTCCACCCCCAGCACTGCAAAAAATATGACACAACAAGAACCAAAGTCCCTGTCCACAGGCTCCTTTGGCAAGCACGCTCACACTTGGCCCCACTGGCTGTGCTGTGCGCCTCCTCTAGGACCTCAGATTGAGCAGCTGCCCTAAGCCTGTGGACCCTGAGGACCAGGACCGCGCTTCCCCACACCCCTCTATCCCTCCCTCCCGGCCCCTGGCCCTCCTGAATAGCTACCCCTGCCCTTGCTCACAGAGGCCTCACGTCTTTCCTTCCTAAATTGAAAGGGCTTTACATAGCCACAAACCCTAACACAGGGCTGTCCATGTGACTGCTTTTCTCAAGGGAAGCACGTCACCAATCCCCATGGGGCCTGGGCCGGGCGCACCTTGCACGGGGCGAGGACTGTGGGGTGCACTGTCCCTTCTTCAGGTTGGAGTGAACCCATCCCTGCATCGAAGCCCATGAACCTGAGCTGTAGTTACTCATCCAGGACAGCAGGGCTGGAACCCAGCCAGGCACCGAGGGTAGCGGGTGGGCACACGGTGGCCTGGCCTGTGTGTTACTAGACTTGGACCCTACCTTGGCATGGGGCCTTCATGGGGGCCGGGCAGACCAAGCTTGTGCCTTGACTTGAGTATAGGGGGAAGTCCTAGAGGGCCTGAGCATGGACGCTCACTGACCGGAAGCAAGCCCAACGGTCTTCTTCCAGGATTAGTGAGGGCAATGCTAGGGCCATCACACACCCTGCCCTCTGATCCCAAATGAAGAGGCTATAGCTTAACCAGTATGTTTTTATTAAAAATAAACGAACACTTCAGGGGCTGGGTGGGGTGTAACTGGGGAGAAAGCTGAAGTGATGGGAGATCCAGAGCCCAGGAAGCAGCACCGAGGCTTGTTGAGGCCTTCCTGAGGGGTGCATTGCCATGGGACCCCACCACCGCTGCCATGAGACTTGGACCCACTGGGCAGGTGGACTGAGGGCTATGCCAATTTTGACTCCATGCTGGGTATCAGGGAAGTGTTCACCCAGGAAGCCAACCCCCGCCAGGGTGCATTTTCCCATGAAACCCCAGAACAGGCTTTAGAATGGAACTCCTGGGGGCCAGGCAGGTGGCTGCACCCAAGGACCCACTGAGCCAGGAACGGCCTCTCCAAGGTTGCTCTGCTGGAGACACCTGGTCTCTTGGCCTAGGCCAGGTACTTTGTGGAGCAATCAGCAAGAACCCAGAGCCAGACTGGGCCTCTTTTCCTGGATCATCAGAGCCCAATCCAGATAGAAATCTCCCGGAACACCTTGCACCCTGGGCCATGAAGACTCCATGATTAGATAAATTATATACCATTCCATTTATCTGCCCATCTCGCTAATTAGACTTCCCGAGACCTGTATCTGCGGCAGACACGTGGGTTCTTCACCTCTAACAAACAGGAGAGAATGATTCTGCCTTAATCTCCAAGAGCCACTGAGATAAAAGATTTACCCTGTTTACTCTGGATTAGAGAGAAGCTTTGACCTTGAGACTGGGGTCCTTGTCTTCTGAGTTCACTTTCAATAGGCAATGCTCTCGCCTTTCAAAGGAAACCAGAGCTGGGAAATGCAGCAGTGTAGACACCGTGCGGTTCACAGTGAGGACTTGTGTGCATCAGAGCCACATTATTAAGAGAAAATAGCTGATTTCAACTGCTCATTGCATCCGGAGGCTGAGTCCACAGGCAAGCAACACTTTGCTAATCTCTAAGCTTCAGGCTGATCCCCATAACGCATGCCTGGGCAATAATTAGATACTTAGTAGGCTAATTACTTTGTGAATAAAATCAAACAAACTCAAGTAACTAAACAGAGGATGTCTAAGTCTCATTCTGCACATTGTTGGAAGTCTAATTTAACAAGTGGCTTAAGAATACGTCTGGGGTATAGGGAATTCTCTGCTGCCTGGGGTCTTCCTGCGATGCTCAGATTTGCCAAGGCACGGGGACTGTGTCCTTGGGGAGCAGAGATCAGGAGCCATGGGTCACTGAAGAGCTGGGTGCAGACAAAGTCCCCAGGGAGCAACAGTTGTGTTCTCCTCCTTGAAAAAGCAAAGCCCAGAGCAGGGCAACAATCTTCCCTAGCAGATGCAGAGGTAGGTGTCCAGCACACTCACTGCCAGCTTTTGTGGTGTCCCATATGGGATGCCTGCAAGACTCAGGTTAGTGTGACTACCTGTACCCATGAGAGACCCCACAGGTACAGCCATGGGACCCAGGACATTCAAGTGGAGCCCTTTATTTCAAAAGCAGGCACAGTCATGCCCATGAGGCCAGAGGCTGACGGAGACTGGCCAAGTCCCCTCCAGGAGGTTCCTGAGGCTCAGATGCCAGCCCTGGCCTCTGTCTCTTGAGGTACTGGGGGTTCTGAACCCTCTGCATGCATGGGTGGCCACCTCCCGGGTCAGGACATGGGAGAGCAGCTCTTAGCTCCTGCCCAGGTGAGGAGCAGCACCTGCACCTGGCAGAACCTCCCAGAAGTGTGGTCTGGCTTCCCATGGAGGACAAAGGATCACTTTGGGCATGAAACCATTCTACAGTCTTTCTTTCTCCTCCTCCTCCTCCTCCTCCTCCTCCTCCTCCTTGTCTACACTTTCATTTTCTAACTAGGGTTCGATCACCACTGCCCCCATGAGTACCCACAGCTGGGAACCCCTGCCAGGCACCAAGGAACCCCAGGGATCTGCAAACTTGTCCTACAGAGGGGCAGGTGATGCAGGGAAGTGAGAGGTGATTATGAAGGTGGATGATTGGAAATAATTTGGGCTTTATGGGTTATAGGCTCTGGCACAATTTACCCAACTCCAGTGCTCTGGAGGTAAGGAGACCTCAGCAATAATTCTGTGGGGGCCTGGCCAGTTCCAGTAAGGCCCTGTTTTTGTTTGAGACAGGGTCTCACTGTGTAGCCCAGGCCTCACACTCATGACCCTTCTTTGCCTCAGCCTCCCTACTGCTGGGACTGCAGGCACATAGTACCAATCCCATCTTCTAATAAAGCTTTAATCACAACTAGTGCAGGAGCTCTGGATTCAGCCTCAGGGCTGAGCCTGTGGTCACCAATGCAATAGCAACAGGCTGACATCCACACCCCTTCATCTGTGGGCTTGGCTTGGCTTTGTGACCTGAGGTACTGGTGGGTGTGGTGCTTGGGTGGCCTTGGGCCCTAGGAGGCATCTGTCATCTTACCCAGCCCACCCCTGAGGCAGTGGCTTCAGGGCTGTTCACTGAGGTGACCAGGTGGAGAGGCCTCACATGAATGATGAAGACCGAGGTGCAGCTTCCATTGAGCAGCTCTGGTGCTCAGAGTGAGGAAGCCAGGCATAAACTGAAGGCGATCTCGAGCCACACCCTGCAGGGCCAGTCTGTGTCGGGAACTGTGTGCCTCCCTGGGGGATCCCATCCCTGGGTGCTCTTGGCTCAGGTTCACCTCCTGCTTCCCAGCTGTCTTTCCGAGGGTCAGGTAATTAAGTCTCAGTTTTACCTCTGGATTTCAAAAGTGACTTCCGCAGCTCCTGGAGATGAATGGTCCAGGGTCACCCTGAGCCTCTGGAAAGCACAGCTTTCAGTATTGGGGTCACAGTCTCCAGCGAGCACCTCACCTGGAAAATCAGTTCCATAACCAGCCTGACCAGACAGCATCTCCAAAGAAATTGAGTTTTCCTGACAGCGAAGGGAGGAAGGCTCCTGCTAACTGCAGATTCGGCTGCTGCAGAAGCCTTGGCGTCAGGATTTGGGGAGAGGAGAAGTCTGGCCAGGAACCCTCAAAATCGTATATTTACACTCAGTCCTTGCCCAACACACAGACGCCATGCTGGCTCAGGTACAGCTGTCTGGTTTCATACAGTCTAGCTAGTCTGGAAAATAAACACACCACCCTAAAGCTGCCTGCCCAGGAGGAACGCAGAATCCGATTAAGCCATTTCCATGGAGCGATGCTGTTCAAGCCAGAATAAAAAGGATCTGGGCGGTGCAGTGTCAGCAGCCACGAGGACGCATGTGGGTTAGGGGGGGCTTCGTAGACTTCAAATTGGCTTTAACTGCTGTCTGTTCTTTAATAAGATTCGGCTGTACGAGATCATCTCACCCTGGGGACATTCCCTCCCACTGCTCCCAGGCCCTGGGCCTGTCTGTGGCCTGGGCTGGGCTTGCCTGGGCCGATGCAAGTCCACACTGCAGTGCAGAAGGAGATGGAGCACAGGTAACTGCCACCAGGGTCCAGTCCCAGGGCCCTCCTGCCCCTCCAACCCCTGCTTCCTGCACACACGCAGGGCAGAGTCTTCGATGCTGTCTGAGGCTCTGTCTTGTCTGTGGAGACACAGAGGTGACCCAGACAGGACCGTCGGGAGCTCCCTGGGGATCACATTCCAGGGATGGTTGGAGGGTAGAGGGGATGAGCTGTGAGCAAGTGGAAAAAGGGAAAGCATGAACAGTGTGTGCGAAGGCCCTGGGGCTCACACAGGAAGGAGCCTGTCAGGAGGGAGCAGGAGAGGAAGGGGCTGGGGTCTTCTCAGGAGGAAGGACCAGGCTGCAGCAGCAGTAAGAGACCCTGTTTGAATGGTCCAGGGCCAGGCAGGGACATGAGATACCCAGGATGTGCAGAGGCTGAGTCCTATCTCAGTGAGGAAGAAGCCGCAGAGACCACTGAGCCTGATCACCTGTCACCCGCACACACAGAGGCCCTGGCTGCAAGCAGGGCTGAATATCTATTCCCCCAGGAGACCTGCACCCTGGGCACCAGCTTCCTGTGCCCATGCACATGTGTGCACACGTGTGTCTGTGAGCACATGCATGAGTGCACGCTTGTGTCTTTGTCCCATATCTGTGTGCATGAGTGCGTGGCTGGCTTGCGCATGCATTTGTGTTTATGCATGCATCTGTGTGCCCTCACTCGCCCTGCCTCTCTGACTGCTACCACTGGTGTTCCCATGTGACATGCCCCAGTGGGGACACACTGAACCTGGCCAAGAGCAGAAGGCGTCGAGGAGACCGCCCTACCCTGGTGCCCACCCTGAAGGACATCCTGGGAAGGGATGAGGACAAGGGAAGCCTCCACATGGGAGCAGGGCAGAGGCAGGGGCCCAGGCCTGATGGGAGATGGGGGCCATCTGTCCTCAGGGCCCCAGGGGTTCCCATTTAGGGCAGAAGTCCCCAGTGGGGAGTGCGAGTCTTCATCGCAGTGGAGGGGCTCAGCCCTCAGTGACAGAGGTGGCTCGTGGCTCTGCAGCCCCAGCCGCTCCCTCTATGGCAACACACACAGGCACCCTAAGGAGGGTTCGTCCCCATCCCTTCCTGGGCTGCCTTTGGGAGCCGAGGTAGCCTTGCAGGACATTAAGACGACTCTCAGTGATGTCCCTACACACAAGCAGCCAGGACCAGGACGAGACTGTGGCCCTTCCTCATGGGGCATCACTCAGGTTCTGGGGCATGGAAACCCCAAATCACCCCAAAGGATTTCCCGGAGAAGCTACTCCCTCCTGCCGCCTACCTTGCCCACCTCCGCCCACTGTGCACCGGACCTGGACCAGACCAGGTCAGTCTGGCAGCCTCCGAGCCCCCGAGGAAAGGCAGAGAGTTCCCTGGGATGCCGGCCTGCTGCACCTCTCCAGTTCAGGAGCCTCTGGTCCCAGCATTCAGGTCAATGCTCCTCAGTCCACGATGGGAAGCGCAGGTGACAGGGACTCCGAGCCCACCGGAGCTGGGCCTGCTCTCCCCTCTCAGTGGCCAGCTGCTCCTCGATGAGGGCCAGGTGCTCCCAAACCTCCCAACCACTCTAGCCAGGGCAGAACAACCCCATGGGCTCGCAGAAACACATTCCGGGTGCGTAATGTAATTGAGCAAATCCCAGGACACTGGTGAGTACGAAGCAATAAAAATGCTCCACAGCCAGAGCCGAGGGCCTGGCACATGGGAAGCTTCCAGACAGTAAATCAGAAGCCCTCTGACTCAGTCCTTGAAAACAGGATGGTAAAATATGCAAATTGTCTTGTGCTCATGTCTGACTTGGGTTGAGTGCTTAATGGAGCCCACATTTCCTTCTGATATAACCCCCAGGGCCAGCCACACACGTGCCTTGGCTGACCCCAGCCACGGGGCTGGGACTAGGTGATGCTGTCCGCCAGGGAGGACACGGGCTTCCTTCCTCACCTTGTGACCTTGGGAAGAGGCACATTTGCTCAAAGCCCTCCCTGGGTGCCAGGGCCTGCTCTATGGCCTTGGCTGGAGGACACAGGCTTGTGGCGCACACACCTGCCTGGGGTCCAGTGGGGCCTGAACAGTGCTCAGCATCAGCAAGGGCTGCCCCTAAGTCTGCTCAGGACAGGGGCAGCCCATGCAGGACCAGAGGCCAATCCATGTGAGAATAGCCCAGGATCAAAGAATTAGCAGTCCCAGGCCGGGGCCCGTGCTCCCTGCAGGCCACCTGGCCAAGGCTTGCTCCACCCAGAGCAGGAAGGAGGGAGGCGCAGGGGCTGACTGGACTGCAGCTCATGGCAATGCGAGTGCAGTGGCCGCAGTGGCCCCTCCGGAACCTGTGATGCCCCCTACAGGGACAGGGCTTTGCAGATTTGCTGGGCTAAGGATCTCAGAGGATGCTGCTCCCCTCCCCTGGGTGGGTCCTGAGCCAGCGACTGGGGTCCTCACCAGAGAAATAAGAGGAGATTTGAGAGAGACAAGCCACGTGCAGATGGAGCAGAGGTGACAGCCATGGGGCTGCAAGCCAAGGACCCAGGAGCCACCCAGAGCTGGCTGAGGCAGGGGCCCGTCCTCTGGCTCTGTCCTGCACTGAGGCTGGGCCTGGGAAGGACGCTGGGCCCCAGGATGGGGAGGGCCTGCCCCCTAGCTCCAGGTCCCCACAGGCCTCTTCCCCACTGGCACGAGTCAGAGGGGCAGGGTGGCTTTGCGGGGTGACTCCCAGAAGGAGGGAAGTGTGCCAGCCCACCTGCTGAGGACAGGGCCTGGCCCTGAAGACACCGGCACCCTGCCCAGGCCCCTGGAGGTTACCTAGCAGGGTCATCTCTGCCTGTCACCTGCCCTGCTTTCCAGACCGCAGGGAATGGACGGAGCAGGTCTGACCCCAGGTGGGCATCCCAAGCTGACCTCTGGCCACACCATGGGGCTGGTGCTGACAGGTTCACTTGCAGCACAAGCTGGAGTCCCTCAGTTCAAGGCTGGGGCCTGCAGAGGGGCCACCTTTCAGAGAGGCGGCTGCGAAGGAGGGCAGCCATGGAGGTCAGCTTGACCAGGCCCAGCTTCCAGCCCACCCAGACTTGCCACAGGAAACACAGAGGGCCTCCCCAGGAGGGGGTGGCGGCCAGCTCTGTCCTTTTGGAAGCCCGGGCTGGGTTTGCAGGGGCCCATGGTGGTCTGGCTCAGGAGGGGCACAGGGATGAACCAGCGAGGACTCCAGATCCTGTGGAGACTCATTCTGGGTCCAGACACCAGGCCTGAGGCGCATGGATGCAGAACCCCAGTGTCCCTGCCCCAATGGGGTCATCAGGAAGGGCAAGGCCATCCCAGCTGCACAGATATATGGACAACCCCATCTCTTCCCATCGTATCTCAGGGGCCCAGCTTTCCTTCCGCCCATGAAGGGCATCCTGGCCTCATCCCCCAGGGTGGAGAGCTTCCTCCCACCTGATCCGTCTTCCAACAGAGGTCACTGGCATCCCTCAATGTTGCTCACCGGGGAGGGGTTATGAGGCCTCATCAGAGCCAGGTCCAAGCCACTGGAGCCTGAGCAGGGCTCGGGCAGAGGGGACTGCATATGCATCCTCTCCTGCCCAGGGGGAGCCGTGTCTCAAATCTCCATGCTCCTTGGCTTGAGGATACCCCCAGAAGAGCTCCTTGACACCCACTGCCAGGCCTATACACACATGAGTGCACACACACATGCCTCCGCTGCTCACACATCCTCCACAGTGTCATGCTTTCCTGGCTGGTCCAACAGGGCCAACTGCCATTACTGTCACTCACCTTCAGTAGACAGGGCCAGCGCTTCCATCTCTGGGGATGCTAGAGCAGGAGGGAAGTGCTGCTTTGGTCTCTTCCCCAGCTGGAAAGTCGGACTGCAGGAAGAGGGAAGAGCACTCCTCCTCCCCCTAGGCCCCACTGTCCTCCATGCTGGCCATCGGGCATGGGGACCCATCTGCCAGGACCAGGCTGCAGGCAAGCGCACATGTGTCTGCAACACATGGCTGAGATTTCCATGGTGCCTGCCAATGGAAAGTGACAATGGCAGAGCCGCGGTCAGCGCCGTGACTATTCAACGGCTGCACCAAGCACTGTCTGGGGAGCTAATCTCGGCCCCATGCTGCCCATAGCCTCCTGCTCCTGTGTGCACTGGAGCCTCCTGCAGGCCTCCCTCACCTCCACTGCTCATTGCTGCTTTCTCACATGTCCGCTTCTCTTCGAGGCCACTGAGCCTCACCAAGTGTCAGCAAGTACAGAACGGTCCTGGGAGAGGTGGAGTCCTGCCCAGCTGCTTGAGGACACAGGCAGAGGCTGTGGTCAGGACATCTTCCCCAGGCAGTGCACAGATGACAGGACGTGGGGGAAGGATAAGGAAATCAATGATGGAACATCGTGGGCGGACACGGGATACAACCAGGAGTATGAGCAGATCGGGCTGGACCTGCAGTCCGGGGCACTGGAGAGACCTGTACTTTACGATTGCTTTATCCCAACTCCCAGCTGGCTTGAGGGACAAAGAAAAGGACAAGGGGAGGAGAGGTCTGGTACAAAGATGGCACCGTGTAAGTACTGACTGAATGAAGACGTGAGGGCTTCCATGAAGTCAGTGTCAACCCACATATTTTCATAGTACTCTAAATAAAACCTGGAATTACTTTTACCTCCCCTTTCTGAGCTGCAGGTAGGAAAACCTTCTGTACACAAACAGAAGCAAATGAAATGGCAGGAGAAATGTGCCGTAATCTTTCTGGACCATATTTGGTGAAACTGTTCCTTAAAATGCTGGGTGAGGGAAGTGTTTATTAATGGCAAGTAAACCTCCAAAGTTTCTGAGGCTTGGCTTCCTCCAGATAAGAATCCAATTATGTAAATGCTTGTTCTTTCTCCTTCAGAAAGAAAGTTCCAAAGAATAGAACGTCAAATTCCAACATGAAATTTTGCCTATTATTTTTAACTTTCCGAGTAGAGGTAGAATGTATTTCATGCTGTGAAGGAAAAGAACAGGGGCCTCCTGCCTGTGTTCTACCCAAGCCATGGCTATTGTACAAACACGACTTTAAAAGGCTTGGCATTAGGGACCCACCATGAAGAAGACTGGACCATTATTAGATCCTGGGGGCTACTCCTCCCAGGACAAACAGCAGACAGGCTGGAAGGAAGCATAGATCAGAGCCTGGCACAGATAGCTCCAGAAACCTACACCAGGCAGCACAGCTGCCAGGTGACCACTAGAGATGCCAAGGTTGCAACATACACCTGCATCCTGGTCCTTTTTGTCTCTGAGAAGAGCCAGGGTCTCACCTGGGCCTGGGCTACCCAGCGTCTCTGGCAAGACAGACTGAAGCGATTCACTTCACATGACTTTTATGAAGAAAGCCACAAAGCATCCCACAAAAGCAAGTTGGAAGAAAACAAAGACATTTTAGGAGAGCAAATCTCTTTTGCATGTGTATATAAGTTTTTCCTTAAGTTCCCATAAAATCATGGCAGGTTTTGTTTTCCTTGTTGCTGTTTGTAGAGGCAGAAAAAGTGACTTGACCATCTATGGAGAAAACAGTAGCCAGGAAAATGTCGAAATAAAGATGCCAAGGGGAGCAGACAGCTACCTTGCTGCATGCAGAAACTCGCCCTGAGTCCTCTCTAATTATAACTGTAAGGAGCCAGGGCGGGGAGAAACAGACTAAGGGAGGAGAACAGAAATCCAGAAATAGACACAATTACATGTGAACATTCAGCGTGTGAGGAAGACGCCTCACCTCATGGGAGAAACAGGGCCATGCTTTTATGAGTCTAATCAGGTGGCAGGTAACAGGTGAGAAGACAGTGGGAAACTTCTCATACTGCCAGGAAGCACACAAGGAAGCCCACTAGCAGGTCCTAGAAATAACATGATACCCAGGAGGATTCCTGGACTTCCCGCAAAATAAAACAGCTGTGCAGGATAAACAGGACAAATAAAAGAACATGATGCACAGCAAAGAGGGAACTATCCCCGGCTGTCACACAGAAAGTAATTACCCTGGGTACACAGAAAGGGTTTAAAATAATGAAGAAAAAGATGAATCTCACTTGGCGAAGTGAGCTGGCACAGTGGACACAGGGAATGAATGCAGATTGTGCGATTGCAGGAAAGGTGCTCAGAGCGAAGGTCAGAACCGCAGATGCTGCGTGGGGGCCCGGGAGGAGGGGGCGGCACCTGGCACCTGTGCACCCGCCCAGACCAAGTCTGTCCCCCAGGACCTACACAGAAGCTGGCATCTGCCTGCCTGTGAGGACTTTGCCGTTCCCTACAGTAATGCCAGACTGGTGCAGAGGGAGCTCAGAGAAGGCCCGAAGTTGGAGAAGACAGGAGACTCTGCGGATGGGTTGCTCTGTTCCTCCTCCTGTCCTGGCACATGAGGGCAGGGACAATGTCCTCACAGAGGCATGTGGCCAACTACCTGGGGTGAGCACTCTGGAAGTGGCACATCCTCAGGAATTGGGTGGTAGGAAGTGGAATCCAATCCAAGTTTTAGTCTTTAATTTAAATTTTGTTGTTGTTGTTTTTTAATTGAGGTAGGGTCTCACTATGTAGCCCAGGCTGGCCATGAACTCACAGCAACCCTCCTGCCTCAGCCTCCTGAGTGCTGGGCTACAGGTGTGTGCCACACTTGCCTCAAACACAAGCTTTAGGACTAACCTCTTCAGCAACAAAAAGTTTTAAAAAATCACTGCATGGGCTTTATAGGAAGAAGGGAACTACGATAGAAAGAGAAAGAATCTTGCACATAGACCTGTGGAAATCACTGATGTAGCAACAGAAAGAAAAGATTGAGGAAGTCAAATTGTGGCTCAGGGACCCGGGGTAATATGACAAGTCCAGAAGTTGTGGTCTTAGATTTGCAGAGCAAGGGACATGGCACGGAGGAAGATTCGAACACAGAGGGAAGCTCCGTGAGACTCTGAAGGATTAATCCCAGGAAACCCAGAGACAACATGAGGAGAGCCCTGAAAATGGGAGACAAAGCAGGAGGCTGGGGAAGCCGCTGGGGCAGCAGGGCCTTTCCTGTGGGGAGGGCAGGAGAGCGGCCTGACTGAGACTCCTCTCTGTGCTTCATCCTCATTGTTCCCAAAAGGAGAAGAGCGGAGCGTGGAGCTGAGCTGGAGAAAGTCGGGGAGGATGCCCGAGAGGTGAGGAGGTGGAGGATGGCACGTGGGGGTTACCTCGCTAATCAAAATTCACGGTGATCAAAACAGGCAGTGGGGACTGACCTTGAAACAAAACGATTTCAGCAAAAGGCACATTGCCGTGAGTCCCTCCAAAATCCTCCCCTCACACTGAGCATGCTCATCCCATCCTGAGTGTCTTCATGAGGTGTGACCAAGATTACAGTGTCTGCTGCTGCCGAGTGCCACCCGACGGAAAGGCAGCTGAGCTCGCACAACATGATGCCCTGACCTCATCCGCCTTAGGCACTGGCTCTGGCTCTGTGCCACCTCTCACTTTTCCCCAGAGACAAAATGACCACAAAAGGGAAACATTTTATTGGATTCAGAACATCGAGGCAGCCATGCCAACACAACTAAAGACACTCAGGAAAGAGGACTCCAGAGCTGCTTCAGCAAGTGACAAAAATAGTGGGGTGTGTGTTCAAAGCCCGGAGGAGGGTTTTGAGGGGACTGATACCAATGTGTATTTTCCTGTAATACTTTTTAAAATTTAAACCGATTTTAGCCACACCTCATAATCACAGGTGCACCTGCAGCTGTGTGAAGCAGTAGAGTGCCCACCCGTCCTCTGTGAAGCTGACCATAGTAACATCTTCAGAATGACAGAACCCTGTCACAGCCAGATGTGGCACATCCCCTCCTCTGTCTCTGCCCTCTGTCCAACACGCAACCGTCCCTTGGAGGATGCTATGGGCTGGCACTGTGCTGTGTGCAGCTTCTCGTGCCCAGACTGGTGTCCTGCACAGGTGTTCTCTGGGGATGCACCCAGGCTTGTGTGCATCTGTAGCTCCCTGGTCCTTGCTGAGGTGACTTCATAGTAGGGCTGTCCTGCAGTCAGCCGGGTGACCCTCGCCTGCCACACTGGGTCCAGCCTTAGCCTCAGCACACAGAGCAGAATCCCACAGTGCCCCTGTTCCTGGGGAATAGCAGTCACATGGATAGGCCCGGAGCAGAGTGACCAGCAGAAGGACGAAGATGTTAGCTACTGACAGCAGAAAGAAAGGTGCTCTCCATTTTCTCTATTTTAAAATTAGGTGTGGCTTGGAGTTAGAATGTAAACCTAGTTATGTGTGGGTCCTGTTCAGTCCCCAGCACACTATAAAGAGAAATCTTCTGCATACGCAACAAGATCTTCCGTGGCCAGGGGGAACAGAATCAGGAAGGAGCAGAAGTCTGGCCCCTGGCTTGGGAGAACTCATCTCAAAAGTATGAGATGGGATGAACATGTGAAAGCTATCACAGTAATTCATAATATTAACTGGTGAGAAACACAAGAAAACATGATCACTTTAGATTATGCAGTAAATGCATTTTACAAAATCCCACATCCATTCACAAAGAGACTCTAAACAAACTGGAAATAGAAGGGAATTCCTCCAAATATGTGGCGGCATCAGCAGGAAAAGCCGCTGACATCACATGGGAGCTCGAAGAGAAGGAGAGCTTCCTTGAGACCAAGAGCAGCAGACTTTCTCCAACACCTCTCCCCACGCCCAGCCTCGGTTCTAGCCAGTTACAGTTGGAAAGAAAAGTAAAGGCATGTGGATCAGAGAAGAGGAAGGAAAGCTGTCATTATTTAGGGTTATATGATAAACTGTATGGAAAATGCTAAGAAGTTCACAGAGGTATTATTAGAATTAATAAGTGGATTTAATAAATGACAGGGTGAAAAGTCAGTGTATCAAAATCAATTATATTTCTGTATGGTAACAATGTATCCTCAGAAAATAACATGGAAAAAACAGTAACATGTAAACTAGCTTATTGCCAAAGGTAATTTGATAGGAGATGTGCAAAGCATACCTGCAAATTACAAAACTTGCTGAAATTTTGTAAGTCGCAATAACTGGAGAGATACATTGAGTGCATCGGTAGAATGGCACCGAGCCATTCTTGTTACCATAACAACCTAGCAAACTGAACGACAAAGCCAAGCCAATCCCGGGGGACATCACCCTAGGGCTTTACTTACAGAGTTAGAAAAATCATCCAGCTGATTCAAAAGTTTCTGTGGAGATGTAAGAAATGGTCAAAATAATTTTGCAAAAGAACAAAATAGAAAGACAGACTCTGCCTGAGTTCAGAACTTTCTATGAATCCACAGCAACTACGACTATTGTACTGGAATAAAGATCAACCTAAAAATTGAATGCATGTGTGACACAGTCTGCCAACTGACCTACTCCTGCTTGGCTTTGTTTGGACACAGGGTCAGCACAGGGCATAGTCAGTGGGGGAACCTGTGGACATCTAGGGGTGAGAATAGATGCCCCCAGGTCTCCCAACAGATGGAAGTGTAAGGGTGTGAAAGCCACACAGCTTTTTGAGGAATACTTCAAAGAAATCTTAGTCACCTTGGTTTGCCAAAAGTTTCTTAAATTCAGTACAAACAGGATACACTGGAAAATAAAACGGCAATCAATTGGACTTCACCAGGAGTTTAGTTTGCTCTTTGCAGAACAACAGGATAGAAATGCGAAGGCAAGTGCAACTGAGAAGCATCTGAAATCCATGCAGCTCACGGAGAACACGCATTGGAAATATATAAAGAACTCCCGCAACTCAGTAACACAAACAGCATGGCTAAAACAAATGGGCCACAGAATGCAGCATTTGCCAAAGAAGGCACTGGTGGGGATGAAGCACTGGAATAGATGCTCAGCACCACGGGCATCAGATGAACACAAAGTGCAGTCATGTGATGTGCAGAGTAAGGCACCCCTGTCACTTGTCAGCAGGGATGGGCAGCTAGGACATTCGCCCCCTGCTGATGGGAGCATAAAATGGCACAAACGCTTTGGAAAATCCTGACTTGAAAGGTAAATGTGCACCAAATGGAGGGCAGACATTCCACTCCTGGATATGTACCCAGATAAATGCAACTGCAGGTTCATAGAAAGATGTGTATGTGAGAGGTTACAGCAGCTCCACGGATGACAGGCTCAACTGGAAACTCCCCCAGCATCCTTCAGCCGGAAGCAGGGAGATGATGATGGCCCCTCCAGGGGACCCCCTGCTCCACAGTGAGAAGACCAGGTCAGTGAGCTCACATCCCCAGCTGCACCAAGTGAAGGGAGACACTGGCCTGGAAGAGGAGCTCGCAACTTCATTGCCAGGAAACTGGAGCTGTTTGCAGTGACAGACAGCAGATCTCTTGGGGCTCGGTGTGGAAGGGGCAGGTGTAAGGGTGCGAGGGACCTGGGGCAGGGCTGTTGACTGATTCCACTGTGATGGGTGCCCCACTGGTGTAGGCTCCTCAGGCTGCATGATTTGCACACAGTGCTTATCTTGCTAATAGATCCAATGTATTTCAGTTGAGCTGAGAAAATAAGAATAAATGAACAGGAACAAAAAGCTCTCCTGAAAATCTAATAACAAACTTGGTAAATATAAAAGAGAGATGTTAAAAATTATAAAAATACAAGGTTCACAAGGATGAATTGTAAGAGCTAAATAGAAAGATGTGTATGAGAAAATGCAAATGAGAAAAGTTGTCTGAAGGTGACTAAATGGGATCGTGAGAGCCTCTTCTGACTTCTCACTGAAAAGCAGAACCTCTCCGGCCTCCACAAAGGATGGAAACCGTTCAACAAGGTGCTTGGAAAAGCACTGCTCGGGCTGAAGAGGCTTTATCTCAGGCCCACAAGGGTGTCTCAGCTTTCGGAAATCTATTCGCACGCATTAACTGATTATAGACAAATAAACCTGCTAGCATCTCGATAAACACTAAATGGATTTCATGGATTAAACACCCATTTCAATGTTAAAGTTTTAAGTAACTAATAATACAAGGGCTGCTCTTTAATGCGGTTACGTGAACCTGGAGCGGATGTGTGGCTGACGCCCCAAAGATCACGGAAAACGAATCACGTCTCTACCACCCGAAATAGGGCAGCGGCCCCTGCTCCTGTGTGCTACTTTCTTTCCGACCAGAGTCTTGGTCACTGCACCACATGGGCTATGGTTTATTACCCACCGGCTGCCAAGCCCCAGCCTAGGTATCTGGGACCTAGAGCTAGGGCTGGCACAAGATGACACCCCTCATGGTGGCACACAGAAACAGACGGGACATACCCATGGACATAGGTGGGAGAGGGAGATGCTGGCCACAGACCTGGGAGGAAGGAGGCCTCAGTGGGGAAAGAGGCAGGAATGAGTGTCTGGGACCTACTACCCTGTGTAGAGGACACAGCTCTCAGGTTCTAGAACTATTCCAGGGTTCTGAAGGAGATTGGGTGCCAGACCACAATACTTCAGGCAACAGCTCTATTATTTGCCTAGAAAACAGAAACTATATCTCATCATATGTGGTATGATCAGAACATAGGGTGAATGTTTCTATCTAAACAATATATTACAGTGAAAGACACATTGTCATGAATCCCCCTTAAATCCTCCCCCTCACTTCACACACTTGAAGCCCACCATTCTTGCCACTTTTTGAAGCAGTTCTGGAGTCCTCTTTCTTGAGTGACTTGATGAGGTGTGATCAAAAACTCGGTGAATCCCGCTACCATGTGCCATCCAATGGAAAGGTAGGCTCATAAAAATATGGCACTGGGTTCTCATCCACTTTATTCACTGGATCTGACACTGTGTGACTTCTGACTCTTCCACAAGGTCAAAATGACCATGATAAGGAAATGTTTTGAATCAATCCTGGACAGTGAGGCAGCTAGGACAGTGGAACTAAAGACATTTAGGAAAGAAGACTCCAGAGCTGCTGTGGAAAGTAGGAAGAATAATGGGATAAGTGTGTTTGAGGTGAAGGGAAGGATTTTGAGGGAGATTCACAGCAGTGTGTCCTTAATCAAAGTTTAAAATTTTTTTGACATCCACTGTATCTTTTTATCACACTTCTTGTAAGCAATGAAAAACTTAGACTATCTAAAATATTAGAAATGCAATGGGTTAATTCATATAATTTATTATAAGAATGCTGTAAACATTGAGATGAAATGAAAGTAGACTGTTTAAATGGCAAGACAGAGAGAGGCTTTTCAGGGAGGTTGAGAAGTCCTCCCCCAGAAGCAATGTGTGACCAGCTCCCTGGATACTCTGCGAGCCTGTGAAGCCAACACCTGAAACTACCAGTCATGTCACACTTCATAGGGAAGACTTACACTGCAAGGGTACAAATTCCTCTCAAATTACTTTGTAGGTTCAATGAAATTTCAATCGCAATGTTAATTTTATATTTTGTGGAATTTAATTTTCAAGTCTATTTGAAGTAGAAAACTAACAAGCCTGACATGAAAGCAGAGGGAGCTCTGTAGAGAGGCTCTCAGCGAGCTGTGCAGCAAGGGCAGATGACGCATAACACAGCAATGGAAAAGACTCAAGTCCAGAAAGGAGTCCAGGGCCACACAGGCACTTTGTATGTCAAATACCATGGATACAATCTCCTCAGCAAGTGGCTCTGCTGCAAAAAAACAAACACAGGTAACTTCCCCAGAAATAAGTGAACAATGAAAAGAATTCACCTTCTAAGCAATGTTGAGGGTTCAGCCACTGTGAAGAAACATTGCTCTGTTATTCTCCTTAGCAGGGGAATGGATGAAGAGTGTTCAAGGTGGTAGATACAGAAGGGCTACAACCCTTGGAAGAGCCAAATGTTTGCAGTGTTTAAGGATGGATCCACAACAGTCAGGAGAAGGACAACAGCAGAGAGAAGGGGGAAAGCGTAAACAGGGAGCTAGCTGGAGGAAAGGGCAGCAGTCAACAGTTGAAAGCAAGCAGCTCCACTGGGCATGGGTGAGAAGGGAGGAAGCACAGAGGAACGCAGCAGGGGCGTCCGGAGGGCACTTTGACCTCGTGGACTCTGTGCAACCTTTACTTTCTCTGTTCAGTTGCCCTTTAAGGAAGTGGGAGACTCACGCTTGTGTCCCAGAGCCCAAGGGCAGCCGATAGCGAGTCCAACAGTGAATCCGACCCTCCAGATCTCACCTAGAGGGGAGTCCCTGGGTGATGGAGATGAAGCGTTAGGAGAAGCCGACCTGTCCCGCAGCAGAGATGACAGAGCAGGCAGGGACAACATGGGGAGACAGGGAGGGGAATCAGCAGGACAGAGGGGACCCGGCAGAAGCGTCAAAGAGGAGCAGCTGAATGAGACGCTCTAGGAGTTCCTTCTGCTTTGCCTCCAAGGCGTGCCCACATCCTAGGCAGGAGACATCAGAATCACCTCTGGGGCTTGGGACAGCCTCCCTGGGGAGCCCTGGGCAACACTGCAGAGAGACAAGGCCCACACACCCCGCCCCACGCCAGACCCTCCACTGCCAAGGAGCAATAGGCTCTTTATTGGCAAGGGGTATTGACAAAGGCCTTCAAAGTCACAGGTTGACTTGTGGGATCAATAATGGTGCAGGGAAAATAATTAAAACTGTCAGATTTAGAAAGTATTAAAGGTACTTAGAGCTTTCTGCCAACTATGGAAAACAGGGATTAATGGTGTTATCGTGCACACTTTTGAGTTACGGAGCAAGTTATTAAAGTCTTTTTGTGCTGCTCATCTGCAGAGAAGAGTCAACATCCAAGGTTCCAGACTCAAACTGATGGAGTCCATTAAACCCCTCATGTGGCTTCGTCCCTGCAGAAGCCCTGGGGATCCTGGGAATTGGAGTGCCCTCATTCCAGCCTGGGTCTGGGAATGACAGGCACCGGGCCCTATCTGGCGCTCAGCTGGGGCCTCTCTGTGGCTGGGATAAAAGAGCTACAGTTGGAGAGAGCAAACCTCAGAGGGGCCTTGGCAGGACTGGAGCCACTAAGAGGTTGGCAATCTCACTCCAGGTATGGCTGCCACGGGATGGGACAGGGCCCCCGCACCCAAGCTGTGTGTATTAGAGACCCTGGGCCACTGCTCCCAGAGGCCCAGCAGCACACCCCATTCCTGGACAAGCCTGGCGGATGGGCAGGAAGGCATTCGGGGACCACAGCCAGCCTCCCAGGAATCCCTGTGCCCCCTCCCCGGTCAGGGGCTGCATCTGGGGGCCCCAGCCCTGTCCCACCTGCTTGTGCCACAGTGGCTGCAGATACTCATCCCATCAGGTCCTCCACTGCAGAGAGGACCAGGCCAGCAGCCCAGGGAGAGGGGAGGCCTGGAGGACTGTAGAGGTGTGAGTGGGCAGAGTGAACCTTGCTGCTGTGCTCCAGTGCACAGGACAAGGCCAGCAGCCGAGGGATGGAGAAAGAGGCCAGGCCAACAGAGAGATGGGAAGCCAGGGTGGCCTCATCCCGGGGCACTTGCTGAAGAGGGCCACTGTGCACCCTGGCTGATTCTGGGGACCACTCTGCCATCAGGGGACAAGACAGGTCACCAACAGCAGCTTCTGTGGAGGAAGGTGGCAGTCCAGGCTCCAGGGATGGGGGCCACAGTACCCATTCTGCTGCCTCAGGTGACCCTCAGAGGTGACCACTGCAGCACCCCAACATGGCCAGGCGTGGCCTGGGCACTGCTGCCTTCTTGTCCCTGCATTCCCCTTGCTATGTGCAGCCCCCTCTTTCTGTAGCCCACTTCTGCAAATGGAAACCAAAATTAAGTTTTCCACTGAGTTAACAGATCTTCTATATTTTAAAGAGGAATCCCTAATCCCCGTGCTATCCACAGTAAGTGTCTGCAACTGTGTGCTGCCTTGGGATTCCTGGGCTGGGGTTTCCTCCAGAGACTGTTGGGTGGGATGTGGAGCTGGGGCTCTGGTCCCCCTTCCTTGGGGGTCTGTGTGAGTCCGAGCAGGGAGAGCCATCATAGGCAGGTGTACAGAGCCTGCCTGTCCACAGCAGGGGAAGCAGGAGGGTAAGGGGGTGGCCTGGGAGCCCTTAGGTGTGGCAGACCTGGCCTAAAAGTTTGATGGTGTAGCTAACCTCTGGTGAGAATCTTCCGCTGTTTGCACACATAAAACTAATAGGAATTATGGTGGTGGAGATGGGAGTGGCAGTGGTGATGACCCTGGAAATGTTGATGAGGCATAAAATTGCTGAAAACTTGTCTGCACTTTGTGTCCATCTCCTCCTTTAATCCTGCAAACCTCTTCTTGGTGGAGCACTGACAGCCCTGCACTGATCCCATCCGGGCTGCCATCTCCCGAGCACATTCCCACTCAGTCCCCTCTGGCACACAAGATTGGCTGGGACATGGAGAGCCCCAGTCTGACAGAGGTGATGATACTCAGCCAGCCTACCCAGCCTGGAATCATACGCCCCACACCGGTCGGTGTGGGGTGCTGCAGGTCAGTGTCTGCAGAGGGATAATAGACAGGAGGGGAGAACGGAAAGCCCCCTGACATCCCAGGACTGAGCATGTCATCCCCAAGCATCCCAGCAGATGCCTGTGACCTCCATACATCGGTGCACCTTGCAGTGGATAATCCAGGCCAGTCTGTGCCAGGGACAGAGAGCCTAGTCTGTGTCCACAGTGTGGCACCCACAGCTTCCCAGAGATGGAGCAGATGCAGCCAGTCTCAGGCCAGGGCAGCAGGGGGCTTCCTGGGCTTGGACCCAGTAGCTAATCATGGACAAATGGTCACAGGGCCATCCAAATCATTTAGCATCTGTGCTCAGGTGCCCTGGACATGTGCCCTGTGCCATCCTACACTTCCTGCCTAGCCTTCCCCTGGCCTTGTGCCCTGCCTGTTCCTTCCTGCCACCCTGTCCCCCATGCCCGTATTCCTACCAGAGTTAGAGCTGCCTGGCTTGAGCTCTGCAGACAGCTGGCAGCTTTGTGTGGGGGCAGAGCCCAGCACGGAGCAGGGAAGAGAGGAGAAGGCCACACGGAACCTCGTCATGGCCCACCCTCTCTCCCAGCCTCTGTTCCTCTGAAAAGAAAATAGAAAAGGATCCCAACATAAGGGGAAATATAAATAGTGTCAGGCACAGCAAAGTGCAGAGCAGGAAGGCCCTGCTGGGCTGGCCAGCATCTGCCCTGGACCTTGCTTGCTACCCCAGGACCTTGGGAGTCCTGCACCCCCAGAAGCCCCAGGGCACAGTGACGTGGGTGCTCTGCTTCCCAGTCCCGATGGCAGACGTGCCTGTGTCCCAGAGAGGAGGGAGAAGTGCAGGGGTTAGGCCAGCATGCTGTGCTACACTGGCCCCTCGGCCCCTGCCACAGTGCCTCTTCCTGCAGGGCCAGGAGCTCAGGCAGCAGGACAGATGGAGGAGATGGCCACACGCACTGCCCTTCCAGTGGGCTCAGCTACTCCCTGCTGTGAGGTCTAGCCATGACTCTCAGGCATCATGTGCACCAGGACCCCGACCAGGACCCAGGGAACTGCTCTTGATCCTTTCCTGGGCCATAGGGACACAAGTTCCTGCTCTTAGCCTCCCGAAGCTGGGGGATTTGCAGTTCTGCTGGCTTCTGGGATTCTGAATTCACTACTTGCAGGGTGGGGTTGCAAGCTCGGTGCCATGGGAAGACCGAGGGCAGAGCTCTGTTCACGCTGTCCTTGGCTTTTTCCTCTAGGCCTGGGAGCGGCCACTTGCTGTGGCCCCCACTGGGTCCAAGCAGGGACAAGAATCCCTGTGCTCAGCCCTCCTCTGGTACCACACCATGTTCTGAATCTCCCAATGGCAAGCCTCCAGGGGGACTTGGTCATCTGTGGGCCCATTGGCCTGCAGGTAACCAGGCAGGCGGATGCCACTCTGGGGAGAGGGGAACTGAATTCTCCGGGCACATCAGAAGAAGACCAGAGAGGGCTGAGGGAGAAGGCAGAATTCCTGAGCTAGGCACCCAAGGAACAGGAGCATCCTTCAGTGTCTTCACACACACACACACACACACACACACACACACACACCCCTTAACACAATGCATACACGCACCATTTTGCTAAGTGGGACTATATCACACAGCGCAGACTTTATCATGTGCAATCCTACTAGAATTTTCTTCCATACTTCTGTCTTGGGTCTCGATCATTGTGTTAGCAAAGCCAGAGTCCTGTGACCAGTCCTCTGTGTCCTCCTGGCTGGGCAATGCTCTGTGCCCTGGAGCCTCGTGGGCTCCCAGCCAGCCACTTCCCAAGCCGGTAGTGTCGCCATGCATGTGGGCTTGTTCTCTGCTGCTCATGCTCCTGAGAGATGAATCCTCCCCACGGTCTTGTGTGTGTTAGGTTAGATATATGTTGCTGAGAGCTTGTCAAAGGAGCAGTTATAATTCACATTTCCAGAAATAATATAAGAATGCTCTTCCCCTTTATTACTCCACCCCAAATTTTTCATTGTTGCATAAGATGTAAGAGCTGGTATCTCCTTATTTAAAAATTTGCATTTTTTGGCTACTTGTGATTGGGTAAGTTTTCAAGCAATTTGTGGCCACTTGGGAATTTTCTACTAAGTGCCTGTCCATATGCCTTGCCTAATGTTCTTTTAAGTTATTTGTCTTTAAAAAAATCAATTTGAAACAGCTCTTGGTACAGTATAGCGGTTAAGCCTGTAATGCTTTCTGCATTGCAAATTTTTCACTATCATTTTTCCTTCGAGAGGGGCCTGGTCTTTTTCTGCTAAACATTTGTTTAAATGGAGTTACATATGTTTCTCCCTCTATTTTTTTCTTTTAACAGCCTCCTAGTTGCCAATATTGGTTATAAACGTTTTCCCAAACCCTCTGCGGTGCAAACATCTGCCTTCTCCAATGTCACTCTTTGGCTGCCGAGGAACAGCTAATATTTGACAATGTTTCTGAGTGGGATGTGGGTTAGAAGTCCGATCTCCTTTTCATCTACACAACAGGCGGTGGCATCAGAGCAGAGCCTGCCCCCAAGGACCTCTCCGGCCCAGGTTAAAGTCCCACTTGTGCCTCCCTGGAGTCCCCGTGGCTCTCTGGTCCCTCCCCCTCTCTTTCGGTCACCATCAGGTTCGAAGCTCAGGCAAGAACCATCTCCACTTTCTGTCCCATGGCTTTCAGATTAGACATATCTTGTCATACGAACTAAAGATGATCTGAGTCAATCTAAACCCACACACAGGCACCTAAACCACACTCTGTTAACTTGTGGGAGTTGCCACGTTGCTCTGCTTCTTGCTCCTGCCAGGCCCTGCTGTTCTCTTCCACACATTGCATCACCATTTCCAGAGTGGTTTCTGATCTCTTCTGTGCCAGGTCCTGGCCCATTCCTGGCAGGGAGGGAACCCCATGCAAGGTGGGCAGTGTCCTGGGCAGGGCAGCCCTGCTCTCAGTGACCTTCACTGCCACATGTCCTTGCTCTGTGCTGCTCACTGCCACCTTCCCTGAGCACACACAGAGCCCTTGGAATGCTGGGCTCAAAGCAGGACAAGCGTGGGCTGCTGGAACCATCCACCAGAGATCAGACTTAGAATGAGGGGATGCAGGAGATGCTGCCATGGTCTGTGACACACAGCTGTGAAGCGTTTGCTGTGCACGGGGCCTGTGGGGGATTCTGGGAACACGGATAGTAATGTGGACACTGCTCTGCAGAGCAAAAGGGGCCACCCTGGACATTTGGTCATGCAGCACAGTGCTCAGGACTTGGGGACAATGACAGGAAGGCCTGTCCACAAGCAGAGGGGGGATATGGACAACAGGGACCTGGAGGCTAGGGCAGGGGTGGTGGCCATGCAGGACAGAGAGGAGCAGTAGCTGAGGGCATTGGGGTGAAGAGCCACCCAGCTCAGGCTGGCAGGAGTCCATCCCCATGGCCTCTGGACCCCAGAGTGAGAGGAGACCCTGCCAATGAGTCAGGCGGCCAGCTGGAGGGCAGGGAGGCCTCAAGCAGGCTGCTGCTCCAGCGCCTGAACCCAGGGCTATGTGTGAGGTCCATCCGCTAGCTGGCTGGGGGCTTTCCCATGTAGGGGATGGACGTCCTGCTGAGATGATCACTGGGTGAGGGTTGGAGTCACGTCTCTGCACCTGTGTGAGGCAGGATGCCACCTGGGGTGGCGTGTGCAGGGAGCAGAGAGACTCCGATCCCAGAGCCTAGCCAGCGCCCATTCCTGGGCGCACAGTGGCACCATTGACAAACGGGTGATTAAGCCATGCGTCTTCCTCCCGAAAGATGGATCCCAGCATCACCGTGGTTTTCCATTTCACTTAACTAAAGCTGAGAATGAAGGGGAGCAATTAAACGCAACCTGAGGCAACCCCAAATATTATCCATCAAAAGCATCACATCCAATCCTGCCGGCACATTCATCAAAATGTCAGTTACTCCAAATACGGTTTTATCTTATTAATGCTAATTTCTTCATGGCAAGACTGGTGATTTTACCTTTCAGTGGTTCTCAAGGCGCTGGAAGAAAGGCTGTGCATTTTGATTCAGCACATTGCCTTATTTATCATCAGCATATTTATAGCCAGCTGCCTATTCCCTGCAGTCCTGGTTCTAGGATCCCTCCTTCCTGGCTGGGCTGGGTCCCCAGGAAGTGGCTGCCACAGCCCTTCCCTCCTCTGCCCACGGCATGGGGACCCCCAGGAGCAGCTTCTCCCTGCACAGCACCAAGGCCCCAAGCAGAGAGACAGGGCCATGAGAAGTTTGGGGTACTCAAGGCTTGGGAGCCCCCAAAATGCCATGGGCATCAGAGCTACCTCAAATCCTCCCCTCCCGAGTTTAAGTCCTCATTGCCAATGTGTGGGATTCAGGCAGTGGGGAGAAGTGAAGTCCTGGGAGATGATTTGAGGAGTCAGAAATCAAGAGACTCCTTGTCAGAAATGCACAATGAAGGCCAGTCAGCAGATCCTGGGAAATATGGTCGATAAGGAGACAAATAATGGATGCCCGGGGCGGGAGGGTGCCATGCCTGGCAAGACTCCAGGACAATGAGCATGGGTGCCATGAGCTCCTTAGGGACATCTGCACAGGAGTGTCATGCAGGCAGGTGCACAGGCAAAGGCACAGGCTCTCTGTCCTTCCTTGCCAACCAGTGCAGGGATGTGGTCTTTACACGGCTGATTTCTCTGCTCAGAGCCGAGCTCATGGGGCTAGAGAGACCTGGGGTGGGAAGGGCAAAGGCCAGAGGCCCCAGGAGCCCAGGCCCACTGCTGGGCCAGGCAGGTATCACTGCAGACCCTGTGAGTCAGGAGGAGGCATGCAGATCCACTGGGGTGAAGGTTATGGTCATCAGCCATAGTGGACAGAGGCAGGGTTCCCGAGAGGGGGCACAGGGAAGATGGAGAGGAGGAGGAGGAGGTGCACCGGGCAGACAGGAGGGTGTGCAGCTGGGAGAGGTGCCGGCCCTAATTCCTCTGTAGGAGGGACAATTGGCTGCTATTTATTATTGCTGTAAATTGATGAGTCATTTTAAATCATTAATAAAAATCAATAAACCAAAGGTACTTCCTATTTTCTTGCATTTTCTGCTTGTGAACTACCTGAACCTGAGGAAACCCAGGGAGCAGTGTAAAAGGCTCGCTTCACTTATTTAAATAAAATCTAAAAGTCACTCATATTTTTTTCTGACCATTATTACTTTTGAGAAAAATATTATAGATAAAAGCGCCACCCTCTCTGTTCCTGCAGCATTCTGGTTGCCCCCACAGAGGTAGCCCCTGGCAGGGTTTGCCTCATACCTCCCAACACCCCTCCCCCTCGGCACCAGAGCACATGGAACTTCAGAGTGCAGGTACCCCCATCAAAGACCAGGTGTTCAGCTTCCCTTGTAGCTAGGTGTGGCCTGGACAGAACTGAGATATAAGCCACAGTGAGGGGGACTTTTAGGAATGCCCTTTAAAAGGAAGGGAGCCCCTTCTATTCTTTTCCACTTTCTTCTGATACTGGAATGGGGGTGTCATTGCTGGACTACCAGAGGGCGTCTGGAAACATGAGGTCATCTTGAGAACACAAGCTATTTTTAAAAGTTTGGAAAAGGTAAAAGGGGATGGAGCCCACAGTCTTCATGTCACCACAGGGAGACACTAGCCCTGGGCATTTGGCCTTTTACTGCCCCACTGTCACCTGCTGCCACACCCACCCACACCCTACCACAGTGCCCAAGACCACCATGCACACTTTGCAAAGTGACACTGCCTGCACAAGTCCTTCTGCACCTCTTAGCATGCTGTTGGGGACTCCCATTCTGACCAGCAGGGAGCCCCTCATGCACTTCCCCCAGGCGGAGTTCCTGATCATACTGAGAGGTCCCAGGCCCGTGGGAAGGGTCAGGTTGAGCAGGGCAGGGCACTGGGCACAGCCGGCTCTCAGCTGTGGCTCGGTACCCACCCAACCCCTGCCCAGACAAGGCGGCCAGCTGGTTGGAGTCAGAAATATGCTGTGGTGAGGCTCCCTTGCCCTGCATGCCAGGCCCTGGGCACAACCTAGGAGTTGCAAAATAACTAACCTTGCAAAATAACTAACTAACTAAATAAATGTTTTTTAAATATGAAGTATTGATAATAGGATGAGAGTGCTCTTACATCATACCCTCTGTATTTTTATTTTCCTGATTACTAGGAAGTTCAGAACTCTTTGTGTCCCTGGCCATCATTTCTGCCCCTCTTCTGTGAAGTAGCTTTTCATCTCCCGGGCCCTGTGGTTATATGGCTGACTTTACAGTACTTTTTCTAAGGGTTTCCTAAGACAGCTTAAATACCACACCCTTGCCAGTTCGGCCCAGGAGAATCTTGGGCAGATCTGGGGCTGGTCTTCCCAGCTTTACAATGTTGAACGGAAGTCTCAGTTTAGTGGAGGTGAATTACTCTTATCATGAGCTTTATGACTCCTGGAATTATTTTTTTTAATGTGCTTTTTCTAACTTAAGGTCATAAAGTGAGAATAAAGGAAGTCTTTTCCCAATTGCAGTTTACATTTATTTTTGATATAAATTAGAGATCAATTTGATTGTTTTTCCACTTGGCAGAGCAGGTCCCAGGCTGGGTGTCAGGGTTGCCCATGGTCCCCTGGCTCAGCTGTGCCCTTCCTATTTTCCTATGTTCTATGTCATGGGTCTGGCTCTGTGCCCTCTTCTCCACCCTCGAGGCAGGCTCTGCGTGTCCCCAGCAGGACCTAGCGCATCCTCTTCCTATCTGTGCAGGGAGAACACCAGATGAGGACAGAATTCTACCACCTTGATTCCAACCTCTGCAACGATTTTCTCCCGTCATTTGCAGATTTTCTTGGGGATTTTAGACAACCACAGCTCTGAAGGTGGCCAGACATGAGACAGGGCAGCATGGTCCCTCTCCTTACAATTCTGTTCCTCATTCTTTGTCCTCCTTCACTACCCTGGCCAAGACCAGGGCACAAGGGTCCCCAGGAGCCTGGGGCCAGGACCACCTGCTTTATGGGGTTGGTTTTGCCCAAGGACAAACATTGGCTCATCAGTTACTCCAGTGTTGTTGTTTTGTCTTGTTTTGTTTTTGAGACAGGGTCTCCCTATGTAGTTTAGGCTGGCCATGAAATCACTACGGAGCCCAGGCAGGCCTTGAACTCACAGGGCTCCTCCAAGCTCAGCCTCCCAAGGGCTGGGATTACAGGTGTGCACCATCATGCCTGTCTATATAGTGTTGATGCATTTTTCCATCTCTTCAACCGATTCCCCATGCTCCTGGAAGAATCTGTCCATTGTCATCCGAGTTTCCGCCCAACCTGGGGACCCTGAGCAGCCTCAGCCAATTGTGATCACTTCTGGCAGAGGAGCTGAGGCTCTCCCCTTGCCTCATCTCCTCTGACCTGAGTGGCAGAGCCACAGGACAGAAAGGGCTGCTCAGCCCACACTGGACACCATGGCCATGGGAGCCAGTGCATGGGATGGAGCCACGGAGAGGTGGCAGTGTGTCCGTGAGGACAGCTAACCTCTGTTATCCCAATAGTGAAGTTCATACTTGCAGGTGGAGGATGCCACAGTGACTTGGCACAGCCACAAGACAGGAGCATCTTTGGGCATCAGGGGCTGGAAAGTGGAGACCATAGCAGCGGAGTGGCCACCTGTGACACTGTGAGAATGCCACATGCTGGCCAGGCACCTAAGTCTCCAAAAAAGAAATGTGCTCAGGACAGAAATGTAATTCCTAAGACATTAGGAACTTGATGTGTGGTTGGAAGACAGGGGGCTTCTACACTCTAGCATCGAGAATAAACAGGAGTAAACACGCTGCTGGTAAAAGATTCCAGGAAATTCTCCTGGCCAGATGTGGTCACCAGGATGCTGGGGAGCCTCTCTCTGAAGGCTGCGAGGGAGAGAGGGATGGAGACAGAGTTCGACAGGGAGATGAGAGAGAGACAGACAGCACTAGAGAGAGGGCTGAGAACTGCACCTCAGACCTCGGACACCTCTCACACATGGGGAGCCCACAAGAGGGGTGCAGCCGCTGTGAAAGAAAATCAGATGGCCAAGAAACCCAGAACCTGGGCCGAAACACCTGTGACACCCAGGACTTACACCAACCTGGCAGCAGTCACACACCAAGTTGGTGCCCTCAGACCCTGACCCGCAGCAGGGTGCCCAGAGGGCCAAGCCACCCAGACCACAGCAGGGAGATGCCTGGCTTCTGAGCACTCGCAGTCCAGTGTTGCCAATCAGCCTAGGGTTCTTCTGCTCAGTTCCCTTGGAAATCATGCATTGGCAAAATGCAGCTCTGCTAGCAGGCCATATGTCACCGGACTGTGCTGGATGCCAACAGTGGACACGACTCACTGCTGGTCTCTGCCACAGCCTTTTCATGCTGGCTTGTGCTTTTCTTTTTAGTACTGGGAATCGAACTCGGGACCTTGTGCTTGTGAGGCAGGTGGTGGAACCTCTGGGCTAAATCCCCGGCCCTGGCTTGTGCTTTTGGTCCCTACCCCTTTACCCCATTGGCTACTGGCCTCTGGAGCTCTTTGGTGCTAACAGTTGAGGGTTTGTTGCTCTTTCTTTAGAAATGACCACCCTGTCCACACTACTCAGGATAAGAATACTAAGTAGATTTATAGTACTTCTGGAGCCCATGCTACCTCATGACCAGGTTTACAGGAGGATCAAAGTGAGTCTTTATTTTATCAGGGCCTGTGCTGCAGCACAGCAGGTCAGGCCACAGGAGGGAGTCCTCCTAGACTAACCCAGAAGTGGCTGCAGAGGGAGTGCTGCTTATGTAGCAGTAAGGGGCAGGACTGAAAGCTTGCTGCACATGCTGGGTATGCAAATAAGCAACCCAGACACCTCTCTTCCTGGTCTCAGACACTCTTCAAAAAGGCAGCGCTATTGCTGGGACCAGGGGAGGGCGCCATGCTGCCTGGCTGGCTGCAGTCATGTTGGAGTGGAGAGTGGAGGTTTGATCCGGGGAGGGCATGGAAACAAGCTGTCCTGTCCACTGGGGGTCTGAGGGGACCAAAGAGATGTGAGTGTGGAGGAAATACGCTGGCCACCTGCCCCTCCAAGGCCCACAAGAAGAATGAGAGTCAGGAGCTTCTGCTCTGTTACCTACAGTGGGTGCCCGGTGCAGAGCACTAGGACTGATGGGAAGGAGGGAGGGCGCTCCCGTGGGTGGGGGGCAGCAGAGGCCGAGCCACAGGGCACCGGGGAGGGGGTGGAGGTGAGGCAGAGACAGAGAAGCCAGCACAGCAGGGACGAAGCCACACTCGAGAGGCTGCCCGGGGTGCTGCTGAGGTTCCAGCTCCTCTGTGGGGACCTCGATGGGGACTGGGGTGCTCAGGTCATGGAGCAGAGGGAGGCAGTACCGCAGAGCACCAGGCCCCGCTGCAGGCTGGACTGGCCCTTCTCTAGCTCGTGAGGGAAGGACTTGGCCTCCAGGCCTGGGCGTAAGACTTGCCAGACAAAGACAGATGTAGCCCCACAGGGACTGGGGTTCAGAGAGACCCTGGGAGAAGAGCTGCCCCTGCCTGGTCCTCCAGAGCCCTGGAGCCTGGCCACCAGGACCCACTGGACCTGCAGGTACCCCACTTTCCACTGCCTAGGCCCCCAGAAGCTTCCCAAAGGTCCACCCATCCCAGCCTGTCCTCCTTAGCCAACTTCCCCATGCAGACACGAGTGACAGGAAGGCCCCTCCCGGCCGCAGATGTCTCTTCCTAGAACTGTACCCATGCCTCCGCCTGCCGCCTGGCCCAGCCACCCGCACCGGGGTTAGGACCTCCACAGCAGCCAGGTGTGGTGAGCCGGGGACAGAAGGCGACCACAGCTTGCCGTGGACAGCCTGGTCTCCCCGGTGTGCTGCCGTATCTCCCGGCGGGCCCTGCTTCTAACCCACCACAGTGCACCTCTTTCCTGTTGTCTTAATTGCTGTGCTAATTAGAAGTCTCTGTTCACCGGGGCAGCAGCGAGGCGACCCCGCGCCTGAGGGTCATGGAGTATGCTGGGCCCCTGGGTCATGGTGTGGGCTCTGCACCAACTCTTGGGGGAATGGAGGGTAAAATTGCTTTTCCCGCTGAAAAGTCAGGAGACATGGTCTTTTCCCGTTTCCCTGTTTCTCTTTCTACTTCTGTTAATGTTTAAGGGGGGAACTCGGACCTGTGCTTTGGGCGGTTGTTCTTCCCCCTGTTCCCCCGGAAGGGCAGGGGAAGAACTTAAAATGATCAGCCTCACTCTTTCCTAATCATGGAAAATCAACCTGCAGAGGAAAATGCAATCTGAATTTTCTGAAGCGGCACCCTGAATGTTGACCAACTGCCAGGCTTGCGAGCCAGGGCCCCTCTGGGGACAGGGACCTCAGTGTGGCTGAGCCCATTGGCATGTTGTCTTCATAAAACCAGCTGACACATTCTAATAAGCTCAATAAAATAAGAAATTTTATGCTTTCTCACCAAAAAATGGCTCCAACACTTAGATGGAACACAGATTCGATGGCATGGCCAGCTGTGAGCACACATGGGGCAGCGTGAGGTAAGCTTGCAGGACACTGCAGGTAAATAACGTCCAGTGTGGTTCCCTGCGAGGCAGCTGTTGGGGGACTGCAGCCTCTGCCCCTGCACCTACCCCTTGGCCAGCTCCCAGGAAGGAGCTCTGGGGACACAGACAGAGGGATTATCCAGGAGCCAGGCTGGGGACCCAGGAAGGACAGCCTGTGTCAACTCCAGCAGACTCTGAGGTCACCCAGGGGTGACAGAGGAAGAGCCACGTGCTGCCCTCTGGGTTTGTGGCTCCTCCCCCCACTCTCAGCTAGGGAAGTTTCCAGGGGCTGCAGAGGAAGTGCATTGCCAGGCCGAGGCTCCAGGGCGGTAGTGCGGCACTTCAGCCAGTGTCCCTGCACGGCACTTCCAGCAGATCCAGACTCAGGGCGGCAGATGGGCCATTTATCTACCTATGGTCTCCACCTGTGGCCACCCACAGGAAATGGGGTGTGTCCCTGCAGCTTCGAGGTCCCAATGTGGAGAGACCCTCATATCCTTGTGGAAGGAAACAGGGTCACCCTTAGTCTGCCCGAGACTCCTGGGTGCCCTCCATTTGTCCTGAACAGCTCTGGACCCAGCGAGGGACAGCAGAGAAATCCCCAGAGACACAGCACAGGACCATAGGACAGTCCCTGGAGAGCCATGTCCCAGATCTATTTCACTTTGATGACAACAAAGCCATGAAGTGGAGGGGAACCCTTGATTCCCTCAGCCGCAGCTGTCTACCCATGAAGCAGGGCAGAAAGGACACTTCCTGTGCTGGACACGCTGGCCTGTCCCTAGGGCTCCTCCTCGCTCCCTGCATTGCTGTCACTGCATCACTGGGGTGGCTTCTTTTTCTTTTCTTTTTTCTTTTAAATTCTGTCATTGGTACATTTTAGGTATACGATACATTTACATTTATCACTGGGTACTTGTACCTGTACATGATGCATCTTGGTTCTTATTTTTTCCCCATTCCCAGCCCTCCCTTCACCCTCTCCACCCTTCCCTATTTACAAAGACTTTGTTTCCATGTTTTCCTTCTTCTCATCATTTTTCCTTTCCCTTCTTTCCTTTCCCCTGCCCCTCTGTGGTGGCTTCTTGTAGGGATCCCTCCAGCAGCTCTCCACCTCTGACCTCAACATCCACGGACCTCTAGGTACCTGCTCAGTGCCCAGGGATCCCTGGCTGCCTGCTCGATGTCCAGGGACCTCAGGTCACTTGCTTGGTGCCCTTTGGCCTCACAAGGCCTCCTCAATTGGCAAGGGTCTGCCTTGGGTTCTATCATAGCATGGCCAGGGTGAGAGGCCACTGCCTTTATGGAGCCACATAGAGGGTACCAGTTTGTGAGGTGAAGATGGGACTCCATATAGACATAAAGCTCTTTTTGAAAGTAATCCATTTTGTCAGATTTCCCCTGTGGGGTCACCTATATGTCCTCACTTCGATGTTGTATCCTTTCTGAGCCTGAGCTTTACCTCAAGTACTTCAAATTCAGATGCTGACTGCAGTGAGGTCCAGAGCCCATGGGTGGGGAGGACATTCCAGGACTCTTCTCCACAGACCCTGAGCCTGCAGGGAGGGTCATCTTTATTCAGAAGTGTGAGCGATGAGTTCTTCATATAACTGTCAAAAGTAAT
This sequence comes from Heterocephalus glaber, assembly GCF_053883595.1. Taxonomy (NCBI): domain Eukaryota; kingdom Metazoa; phylum Chordata; class Mammalia; order Rodentia; family Bathyergidae; genus Heterocephalus; species Heterocephalus glaber. The sequence goes on from NW_028258297.1 coordinate 1,574,547, forward strand.
ACAATAAGTAAATAATTCTGAAAAATGGCTTTCCTGTAAATGCATTTTAACTACTCCAAGGGGCTGCATCTCAAAGACCCAAATCCTAGATCCAATTGCTGCTTGCTGCCAGGGTCCCCTGGGCCTGCCTCCCTCCCTTCTCAGCAAAGTGGTCCAAGTCATTAATATTCCCCTGCTCAGATGCCCCAGGAGTCCCTGCTCTACACCACTCCCTCCTCTGCAGTCAAGTCCAGCAAAGCTTCCACCTGGTGGCACTGTGAATGTGACCCTTCTTCATCTGAGGTGCCGTGAACATTCACACACACAAATTTCACTGAGATCTTTGTCCATTCACCTGCAGTTTTAAGAAATCATTTAGAGCAACATCTTGCATACCTGGCCCTATTTCCCCCAAGATGACATCTTATGGCACTATAGCAAAATACATTAGTGTCAGTAAGGCCACTGATCACATTCAGATGTCCCCAGTGTTGCTCATATTCCTGTGTGTGTGAGTGAATGAGAGACAGAGACAGAGAAGGAGAGAGAGAGAGAGAGAGAGAGAGAGAGAGAAACTCCAATGAGCTCAGGTGTCCTTCAAATACTTCAACACCAGGCCCACCTTCAAATACCCACCACCGGGCCCCTTGCTGCCCTTCCATGACCACTGCCCCCAGCCCGGCCCCTGTCAGCCACTATCAGTCCTCCTTTATAAAAGATCCCCATTTAAAAATATTAGATAAGTGGACCTGTGCCTCATATTACCATTAGGACTGAGCTTTTTGTTCTGTGTCATTTCCTGAAGATTTGTCCACCTTGTCATCCACATCATGGGCCCTCCTTGTCACTACTGAGAGCTTTCTCACAGTGTGGACCTCCCACAGTCAATCCAGCCCTGCACTCACTGCAGGGCACGTGGGCTGCTTCTTCGCTTTGTGGATCATGAGTCCAGCATTTGTGGATATTGGTGGTATTGCTGGATCCACTAAACAGACCCAATGAATTCTGCCTTTTGTGAGAACGCAAGCTTTCATTTCTCTAGGACAAGTGCTCAAGAATAGAATGGCTGGCTGCTTGGAAATTAGACATTTAGTTTTTAGGGAACTGCCAAACCAGTAGTGCAGAGGGATCAGACTGGCCAGAGTCCTCCCCAGCACTGAGTGTGCCTTCTCAACGCAGCCATTCAGATTGGGGCACAGATGCCTCCTTGTGGTGTTAGCCTACATTTTCTTCCTGGAAAATGATACTGAACTTTTTGTCAGGTGTTTATTTGCCATGGCTTTTTGGTAAAGCTTTTGTTCTTGTGCCTATTTTTTAACTCAATTTATTTCTTACATTGGGTCTTCAGAGTTCATCCCCTATTCCCTCAGATGTGTGGTTTGGACATATTTTCTCCACCTAACCTGTAGTCTGCCGCTCTTTTCTTGCCCTACTCACACGGACTTTCACAGAGGAAAAATTTTAGGTTTTATAAGTTTCAATCTGTCTCTTGTGGATAATGTTTCCACTTGTCAGTCTAAGAACTGTTTGCTTAGCTATAGAAGATGTTCTATTTTTTTACAGTCATAATTTACATTTAAAATGTTAAGTCCAGGACCCATTAGGAGTTAGTTTGTTGTAAGGTGTGTGAATTTTAAAGGTGCATTACTTTTGCCCACAGATTTCCATTTGCTCTTTATTGTAAGTCTCCCAACCCATCAATGTGGTGTGTCTGCTCATTCATTTAGGTCATCTCTGAATACTTTTACCCGCATTTAAAAACTTCTTAGCATACAATATCTTGCCTAGATTTTGCTTTTCATAAGGATTGTGAATGGTATTGTATTTTATAATTCGGTTTTCTCACGTACTCTGTTCCTACATAGATTTGCCAATAACTTTTTTGTCTTGATCTTGCTTCCTAGACCTCGCTGAATCCATTAATTCTAAGAATTTGTTTGTAGATTTCATGGGATTTTCTATTTAGAGACAGGCATGTCATCTTCAAAAAGGAATAATTTTATTTCTTTCCAACTTGCATGTTTTCCCCTTGTGTTTTTTCAGTAGCTAGAACTTCCCATAGTGGAGATGGTAGTCATCACCCCACTCTCTGGCTTGGGGGGAACACTTCTCCCTGTTAAATACAAATCCAGCTCTAGAATTTGTGCACATTCTCCTTTGTCAAGAGCTGTTCCCCTTCCCCTTCGGTTCATAACTTGGTGAGAGTCTCGCTTATAAACAAAGATGGCATTTTGTCGAATTTCCCGACATCAATTAATGTAATCCTATGACTTTTGTGTTCCTTGTCATTATAATATGGTGGATGACACTGATTTTCTGATGTTGCACACCTGGAATAAATCCCACTTGGTCATTATGTACTGTTTTTTTTTTTTGGGCAGTATGTACAGCTATTTTTATAATTCAGTTTGCTAATGTTCTCTTCAGTGTTTTTGCATCAAAGTTCACAAGCGATCCTTGTTCCTGGCTCTCTCTTTTTATACTGACCTCATCTGCTTTGGGATGAAGTTAATACTGGCCTCGGGAGATGTACTGGGGAGTGTTCCTTCCTCTTCTATTTTCTGAAACATAGTGTGTAAAATTGGTGTTACTTCTTTAAATGCTAGAATTATCCAGTGACGTTATCTGAGCCTGGAAATTTCCTCTTTGAAGATTTTCAACTCAAAAACTCTATGTCCTTAATGATTATCATACCATTAAGAGTATTAAGTTTTGGCTGAGAGTTGGTGGTCTGCAGTTTTGGGGCCTTGGCCTTCTGAGTCATTGAATGTAGTGAGAGAAGTTGTTGGTAGAATTCTGGAATCATATTTCTAAGGGCCGTAGGATCTATGGTGATACTCCCTATGCCATTTATAATATTGGTGATTTTTTCTTCATTCTTTATTTTTCTTAATCCTGTTACAGGTATATACTTTTATTGAGTTTCTGAAGGTTTTTGTTTCATTAATTTTCTCTATTTTTCTTGTCTTCAGTTTCCTTGGTTCCCATCTTTACCTTTATTAATCCCTCCTTTTGCTTGTCTCTGTTTCTGTTGCTTTCGTTTTTCTAGGTCCTTGAGGTGGGAATTTAGATTATTTATTTCAAAGTTCCCATCACTTTTTGTGTAAGCAATTATATAAATAAATTTCATTCTCAGCCCTGATATAGCTGTATCACTCAAACTTTGATACATTAGGGGTTTTTTCTTTCATTCAAGTCTGTTTATTAATATTTTTGTTCCTTCAAAATTCCCCCTTTAATGTATGGATTATTTAGAAAGGTGAAGTCTAATTTCCATCTATTGAAGGATGTTTTTACTCTGTTTGGGTTTCTATGTGGCCAGAGAACATAATCCGTACGCTATCCACACTCTCAGGCGTGCTGAGACTTCACAATTTGAGTTATGCTGTGTCTTGTGCGGAGCACAGCGAGAGCCCTGTGTACCCCGTGGCTGCTGTATGGGGTTCTGTGTGTGGCCATCAGACCCGTTTCTCCACTGTGGCCTTCTAGTTTCCTCCACCCTTGCTGGTTTTCCGTCTTGGAGCTCTGGCTCTTGTGGGAGGGCCAGTGTGTAGGTCCCATCTATGCTCATTTAGGAGGTCAAGTCTTCCTGGTAGATTGAGCTTTCTATTGTAACGTAACATCACTGCTTCTAGTCATGTTCTTGGCTTTGAAGTCTATTTTTTATCAGATGTTACTGTAGCCACTGCCTCTTCTTTGTAATAATGTCTACACTATGTATCTACTTCCGGTCCTTTTACCTTCAGCTCCCCTTCATACTGAATATGGAATAATTTTCTCATAAGTAGCATATAGATTGTGTGTGCGTGTGTGTGTGTGTGTTTATTCACTCTGCCAATGCCTTTGTGTTTTACATGGCTTGTGTATTTAATCCATTACATTTCAGGTAATTATTGGGAAGTTGGCACTTACGTCTGGCATTTTGTTATTTTCTGTTAGTTTATTTCAGTTTGTTTCTCCATTTCTTGACATCCTCTGGGTTAAATGATCGCATCTTAGGATTTTGTCTTCATTTGCTCACAGCATTTTCCATGTGCCAGTTTGTATTAGTCTGGCATAGTGACTCTCTGTCTTTCAGTACACACTTGGGACTCTTCAGCACCTGCAGCACCCCCCATGCAGGGGCACCTGGATCACACTGCTGTGCTCTCGTCCCTGCCATTTGTCCACGTGTGTTCAATCACCAAACACGCTATGAAGTTCAGGGGGAGAAAGGCCCCTGTGCCCCGGTCCTTGCCTGCTTGTGTCCTTGTTCTGACATCACGGGTTCCTAACATCCTTCCCTTCCACAGGGAGAACTTCCTGGGCCAGCCGTTGATGGTGGGTCCGGGAGAGACACGTTCTTTTCGGGTTCCTTCATCTGAGCATATTTTCATTTCTCCTTCGTTCCTGAAGGATCGCCTTACCAGATTTAGAGCTCACAGTTTAACAACTCCTTCAGCAATTGAGAAACGCTGTGCCTCCTGCCCGCCCCAGGCCGGCATGGTTTCAGATGAGGACTTGTCCCTCAGGTTGGTGTCTCCCGGCTGGCACGTTGCCTCTTCCTGGCTGGTTTCTGGATCTTTTTCTTTATTATTCAGAATTGTAACTACGATGTGTCTCAGAATGCATTTCTTCTGGTTCAGCCTGCCTGTGGTTTGCCTGGCTTTCTGGCATCTAGAAGTTTGTGTCTTTCACCAATTTGGGAAGCTTTAAGTCAGTGATCATCTCTCCGAATACCTCCCAGGTCCCTCTCTGCCTGCTTTGTGGTGGTGCTCTGATGACCTGAATGGGGTCTTTTGCTGGACCCCAGAGCTCTGTGTGCATCTGTTTTCCGGAGCCACTGTGCTGTCTTTCAGATCAGGGGACTGTGTCCTCACCCTCACAACTGTGGGTTATGTCCTGTGACCGAACTCATCCACCATTTGTTCTGGTCTTGTGTGTTTGGTTCTATATTTTCCTTTGTTCTTTAAGAACTTCTGTTTTTCCTGGATTGTGTAACATTTTCACTGTTTTTGAGAGCATCTGTGAGGGCTGGGTGTGGGCCTCAGTGTAGGACAAGGGGTTAGCACACGCTAGGTGAGGTCCCGGGTTCCAAAAATTAAAATGAAAAAGGAACATATGTAATGGATTGTTAGACCATCTTGTGCATGCTTTAAACCCTTGCCAGGTCACCCTGGCACCTGGCTCCCGGGCATGGTGTCAGCTACCCGTCTTCTATCTTTCAGGCTCTCGGTGCGACATGCACTCTCAGGGCTCTCTTTGGGCACCTGGTCTGAGATGTTAGCAGACTGCGACCTTCTCCACCTCTCAGCCTGCATTGTCACCTGTGGTTTAGTGGATAGAACCGGGCTGACCCTTGCAGGCTGGGATTCCAAGGATGCTATAACTTGCAGTTCTGGCCATGTTCATGTGGTTTCCTGGCTCACCTGGTCCCATCTGCCACTACCCAAGAGGAGGAAGGAGCTACTGGGCCCGGGTCTCTCAGCTGGAGTAGGGGGACCACCAGCATGTTCTGCTGCTCTGGGGTCTCCTGACAGCTGCCTCATGTTGCTCTTTCAGAGGAAAAAGAATTGAGGCATCAAGGAAAGGGAAGGGGAGTGCAAGCTCTGGCTCCTGTTTCTCATGGGAACTGTGGGCTCTCCCTTACTGGTGGTGACACACTTGCCTGGTATTGTCCAGGCCATTTCTGCTCCACCCAGGCCCTGCCACCTGCATTGCTAAGCGAGGCATCAGGCATCAGTGGGTCTCAATCTTTTTCTGTTCCCTTCACGGGGGGATACCAGACCCCTCTTACTCTGTGGTCTCCAACTCTGGAGCCCTGGCCAGGCCGCCTCTCCTCCCTGGCTCATCTCCTACCCTGTTTCTACAAAACAGAGAGGCCTGCTGGGGAGGCACAGAGAAGCCAGGCTGCACTGTGAGGCCTGGAGTAGGGAGCCATGTGTTCTTCTGCCTCTTAGCCGAGATAGTCCCTACAATTCACTGTTTAAAGTGTGTGACTCAGTGGTGTTACCGCACTCCAGAGCTGTTCTGCCACAGCCACTCATCCCAGCACAAGCTCATCCTGTCAGTCAGGAAGCCTGCATGCAACTCCGGTAGCGGCACTGGCTCAGCCCGGCCTGGGCATCAGGGACGGCACTGGCCATGTCCACAACCAAGCTGAGAAGGGGTAGTGGGTTTGGCAGGTTCCTACCAAACGCTGAAGAGCTGCCTTTTGTACAAAGGAGACAAGAAAAAGCAGAGCCCTGAAGTGAGGGGTAGCAGCTACCAGGAGGGGAGAGGCCCCTGGGCTGCCAGAGGAGGAGGAGGAGGAAGAGAAGAGAAACAGGAAGAGGAAGAGGAAGATGAGGAAAAGGAGGAGCAGGAGGAAGAGGAAGAAGAGGTGGAGCAGGAGGAGGAGGAAGAGATGAAGGAGGAGGAAGAAGAGAAGATACAGAAGGAAGAGAAGGAGGAAGAGGAGGAGGAAGAGGAAGAAAGAATGGATGAGGAAGAGGAGGAAGAGCAGGCTGCCTCCTTGCAGCTCTGTGCCCAGTCTTGCCAGGTGAGGCTGGGGTGATTCTGCCAGGTGCAAAGTGCAAGTAGAGGTGCACCTTCCTGAGATATGAAGCAAAGTGGGGTCTCCCTGGAGCCGCACACTAGGACCCCCTTGCCTCTAGCTCAACCCCACAGGGGTCCAAGAAGAGGCAGGTGAGTGGACTTGGGGTGCCCAAGACCGTGCAGGCAGACGAGACAGACAGATGTGCTCCAGGCCAGCCCTGCCCTCCTCAGGTGCTTCAAATTCCAAACAGTAAATGGGACTAAATGATTAGAAGTAAATGCTTTCAAGCAGCACAAGAAAGCCATTTATCATTTCAAACACTTCCCTTGAGGTACATACACATTATACAGCATTTATCTTTACTCTTCTGTGCTGTAGCAGCCAATCAAAAAGTCAGCTAATCTTCTTGACTACAAAGCCATCTACTAAAACATTTTTATACAATGCAAATTTTTGAGATTTATCATCTCCTGTACCCATAACTTAGAATGCATTAGGCTGGTGTTATCAATTTTAATAATAGGCTTCCTAGCTAAAATTTGGATCAACGTCACTGGGTTTTTCAAAATTTCATTACTAGACTTACTGAAAACACAATATCCCATGAAGAAAGCATATTTCTCCTGTCTCAAACAACCATGACCGCGCTGATAGCTGCTCTGAATTTCGCCCCCTCTTTTAGTTTCTGTACCACTTCCACTCTGTTGATTCAGTTGCACTGTGTTTCCTCCTGGCTGTGTCCCGGGGCCCTGGGAACCTTTCCGGGCTTCTATAGTCTCAATTGATCTGCTAATGCCTTTGATTTATTTTCTTCAAATTCCCAAGGAAGGAAGTTATCATTTCAAAGATACTTGTAGTGTCCACCATCATCCAGAAATAGTAATGAAAGTCCTAGGTCCCCCTCGGCCCATCTTTTAGCTGCTTCTGCTGTGAGAAAACCCCTGCCATCAGCTTCTTCCCAGGAGAGTTCGAGTCTGTGTAGAGAAGTGGCCTGCGGAAAATCTGCAAAGACCAGAGACCCACAAAGAGCCCTAATCCTTCTCAGATCTTCCATGACCCAGCCCGGATCAGCTGCCACCCCAGGGGGCAGGGAGAGGAGACCAGGGCTTCACCTAGGGGTTCCCTATGTACCCTATGCCCTGCCACACAGCAGGGGAGCCACTGTCTTCTCTGAAGCAAATGTGGCAAATGCCTTACAGGGCAGAAGCAGCAGACTCCATCTGCCTGCCTCTGGCCAGCAGCACATGGCAATGAGACGATGATGATTATTTTAAGGCCAAACAGTGAGAGCAGTCTCCTCTGCAAGGCCCCAGCTCCCACAAGCGACACTTGGCAGGCTGATGGGCACCCCGTGAGGGGATTCTTGTTCCCCAACTGTCACGGCTAGCTTTGCCCTTGACAGACAACTGCTCAGAAATGTGCATGATGCTCCCTCACCTGCAAGCCAGTGTCACAAAAACCAACTGCGAAGTCAGAGGAAGGGACATGGCCTTGGATTCCAAGGTCCCCACAGAGAGCGTCAGGCTGTGGCTTCCCAGGTAGAAGGTGAGGAGCCTCAGACTGGATCCCAGAGCCACCCACCCCACCTCTGCTAGGGCTCAGGCCAGTCTTGGCGCAGGGCCACACCATTGCCAGCCGTGGTTTCTTGTTTCCTGGCAGAGTTGATGAAGCCTGGACCCAAACTGTCCCACAAGGCGGATGCGCAGTGAGGACCCAGATCAGAGGGTGCCACTTAGCACCTCAGAGTCAGGCTCCACAAAGCACCAATATGTGGGGCCATGGCAGCAGGGATGGTGCTGGGCTGTCACCCTAAGTCCAGGAGAGGACAGGAAATGTGTTCGCTGGGTACCAGGCAGCACCATGGAGACACCATGACTGTGCCGGGCTCTGGAGGACCCACAGGCCCAGAAAGGGAGGATGGCTTTGGGCCAGGCCCACCACAGTGAGGGGAGAGCCCTTCACCTGGGGACGAGGAGCAGGACCCACCAGGGCCCCCAGGGGGCTCCTGGTTTCCAGTGTCACGTCCTCAGTTGGGTTGTCCTGGATGTTTCATTGTCCTGAATTTATTCAAAACATTTCCCTTTCATGGTTGTTTTGACTTTGTGGAAGAGCTGGAAGTCACAGGCACAATGCTACATGCAGTGAATAAAGTAGATGAAGATATCTTTATGGTTTTGGTACACTTCCTTTCTGTTGGATGACGCTCAACAGCAGTATTCACTGTATTTTTCATCATATCTGGTAAAGACACTCATGACAGACTACTTCAGAACTGCTTTAGAAAGTGGCAAGAGGGTGGGATAAGTGTATTAGAAGGGAGGGAGATTAATGGCAATATGTTTTTTACTACAATGAATTGTTTTTCCAAAAAAATTTAATAATTCATCCTATATTCATCATGACTCACATCAGGGTCCCCTCAAGGCCCAGGCTTGTGGGAACCAGAGGTGGCATCACCTTGCCCTGAAGAGCATCCCCAGGCAGATGCTGGTACCCAGGGCCTTACCAGGGGGACAGGGGTCTGGTTGCCAGCCAGATGCTGTGGCCCCAGCATCCACTGCATGGGCTGTGCTGCCCATAGCATAAGGGAGGGCAGAGCAAGGCTCTGCACTTGGGGTCAGAGGCATCATGGGGAGGAGGTCGAGATTCTATCACCCAAGGCTTGCTGAGCCTGCTGGGCAGGTGACAGAGCCACACAGGTGAGGCCACACAGGACTCTTGGACAGAGCTGGACCTCCCTATGAGGTCCTTCTGTGGCACCCTTGGCAGCTGTGCCTCTCTAAGTGCCATCTTCAGGGGAAGGAGTCACCCAGGGCTGTGATCGACAAAGCTGTCCCTCGTGTGGCTATGCCTGAGGTCCCCAACTTGAGCGGGGTGCAGGGATAGGAGACACAGAGCGAGAGGTGGATTCTCTCTGCAATGCTGTGCTGGATGCTCCTGCCTTCCTCATCCCCAGGCAGCCTCTGCCAGCGCCAGCCCAGCAGCTGTCTGAGCCTTCTGCCTGGAAATGTCTCTAGATGTTCCCCAGCACAGCCCACAGTTGCTGGTAATTCCTCTTCCTGTGGGAAGACAGGACAGGGCAACTGGCCTGGTGAGTGTGTTAAATCTTACATTGACACCACACATACAATGCACTTGTTCAAAACCTGAAGCAACAGAGCAGCACAAACTCATGGGATGGCTTGCACATGGGCACCCCCCTCGTGAGAGGGATGGAGGGGTCAGAGTTGCTCATGGAGCCAGTCATTCCCATGAGTCTCAGTGAGGGAGTGTCCTGTCCAGGGGTCCTCTTCCCACACCTCCCACTCTTGCTCCTTCTGTGACCCCAAGAGAGCCCCAACGCCTGAGGCTCCTGAGCCATTGAGGATCAGTTGGAAAATCTTTTTCACTTCCATCCAAAGCCCAGGGAATAAAAAGCCCATCGCAAGTCCCTGAGATGGTGGAGATGGGAGGATGGTTTTCCAGCAGCTACCAGGTGGGCTTCAGGTAGGAAGAACTCCTTCATCTTGCCAAGAAGCAGAGCAAATCCTTGGAGAGTCAGAGCACAGCCCTGGGAGCCCTCTAGGGGAGAGAAGAGCCTTGTGGGTGGACCAGAAGTTGGGGAGGGAGGAGCAGTTGTGGGAGGGAAGAGCAATGTTCAGAGGGAGGGAGCCGGGCCCCGTGTCTGGGGTCTGGGAAGAGAAGATGCACTAGCTGCCTCCAAACAGGCTCCTTGGCTCGAGGCCATGTTGCCACATCTCCGTGGAAGTGCTGGGAACTGCTGGGAGTTTGGAGACCACCATGCTGCTGACGGCCCCTTGGGTACACAGTGGCAAAGGGACAGTTGGGACTTTCCTTTCTGCCCTGGGCAGTGCCTCCTAGTTTTGAACTGACTGAAAAGATTAGGCTGAGCCCTTCTGGAAGCACTCTGGAAGTGGAGCTCCTCCATTCCACTGATCCCTTAGGAGGTACTGGAGCCCAGATCTGGTTCTGAGCTTGGGGGGCGAATGGTCTGTGTCTCTCCAGAACCCTGGCTTTCAGCCCTGCCCCTACCACTCCCCAAAAGGACCAGGCTCCTCTCCGCAGAGGGCTTTGGAGTTGCAGTGAGCTGCTGTCTTCAGAGGAGCCTTGGCTTCTGCCCACAGCACAGGCCTACCAGGAGCAAACTAATTTGATTTGCAGCTGTGGAACTGAGGCTGGCTCTCTATCCCTAAAGATCTCTTATCACAGACAAGCAAGTGCTTTCCTGGGGCGCGTAGCCCTGGTTAGAAAACCTCATGCATTTGCTGTGAAATTTTAAAGATCACAGAAAGGAAGCATGCTGCACCCAGGGGTGGGATGCGGGCTTCCTGTTATGCCTATGATGGAGTCCTACATGCAGGCTTAGGGATCCCTCCACCTCCTTTGTCTGTGAAATGGGGAAATCAGAGCGCTTTCCTCCAGGACCCTTGAGGTGGCTGTGGGGCCCGGCCTACAGGAGAGGTAACGCGGCCCCGGGTTCTACTGTGGGGATGGAGACATTCCCGTGTGACAAGTGGGCTGCGACAGGGAGAAGGGGTTCCCAAAGTCCCCCTTTGATGCCCCATGACTGGGGGAGGTTGGTGTCACCCTGTGTCTCCCCACTACACAGAGGATGGGGTGGAAACGCTGGTCCGCTTGGCTCACAGGCAGCAGGGCCAGAAACACACATGCCCTGGGGAACCTGGGCCTTGAGGCCTCTGCGTGGGGGAGACAAGCCCCTCCCTGTGCTAACCCACAAAGCTCACCCACCTCTAGGCAGACCTGAAACCTCTGGATGGGTCAGCAAAACCTGCTGGGCTGTGGGGGACACAAAGAGCTCCCAGAGGAGCCAGGCATGGTGGTACACACCTGTAATCCCAGCACCCAGGAGGCTGAGCCAGGAGGATTGCCTCAGGTTTGTGGCCAGCCTGGGCTCCACAGCGAGTTCAAGGCTATCTGAACTATGTAGCCTTTCTCAAAAAAAGAGAAAGATCCTCCCAGCTGGGAAGCTCCCACCCAGACAGCACCTCTGTCCCCCGGGGTAGTCCCAGCATTCAACTCCGTGTGTTCTGCGTTGTTGCCCTTTGCCGATATGTCGGCTGAACTTCTATTCAATCCGCTGCCCAAGGCCCTGCTCACCCAGACCATGGAGGACAGGGCTGTGCAGAGGGAGCGGGCACTGGTGACTCCCAAAGGTGTCTTGGAGGAGGATGCCCTGGCCAGAGAAGGAGGTGTGGCACTGGCCCTCTGTCCCACCAGGCCCTGGGCCATGCTGCTTCAGTCTCCCCAGAGCCCCGTGCTCTTACAAGCTGATCAGCGGTGCAGTGGGGCTGTGCTCACCCCAGGGCTTTCTAAGCGGTGGAGTTCCCAGGATGTGGGGTTTACATATCACCCTCAAGGTGGACTTTACCAGCCTAAATGCCCTGGTCCTAATAGCACAGATGGCTCTGGGAGCTCTTTGTTGTGCAGTTCTCAGACATTCCTAGGGCAGAGCCTCTGACTTCTTCCAGCTCCTGGCGGCTCCGCTGTCCCTGTCTGAGGCCACACCTCTCCAGTCTCGACTCCATCTTCACACGACCTCCTCCCTGTATCTCTCTTCTTTGTCTCTCCTGAGGACACCAGCGCCTGGGTTTTGCAGCCCCCCCAAGTGTCTTGGACCTCAAGACCTTTTGCTTAATCGGCAAGGACCTTATTTCCAAATGAGGTCGCATCCCTAGTTCAGGTTGGACATGCACTGGGCAAGGAGAGGTTCTGCCCACTCCATCACAGAAGCCCATTTTCCAGTTTGGGCCTGGCATGGCAGTGGCAGGAAGTAAGGTCAACAGCACCCCTGGGGAAGCCGCCCCTGTGGCTGCTGGAGAGGCGGTCCCATGCGCAGGGAAAGGTCAGGCTTTCCACACCAATGGCTGAGTCTCCATCTCAGATTCATGTGCTGTGCTTCTGCAGCAAAACTTTCAGCTGAGCACAAAATATTTTTCCAATGAGCCATTTCTGCAAACAGTCCCATAAGTGCCACTCTAATGCCTTAGCCAGCACCACTGCAACAATGAGCTGTGATTTAACACTCCGATGTGAAATCTCGCCTGATGGTCTCTATGACAAATGGCCAGAGAGGCTCGGGAGGGGCAGGATCCCTGCAGATTGTCCACCCAGAGGCCAGCGATACATAGCATAGGTGCTCACCCATCATCTGCTCCTGGCTTCTGACTGCTGCTCCAGGGAGTGGAGGGCTGGAGCTGGCCACGGTCCCCTCCTCAGCAAAGGTCTCAAGCCCCCGAATTTACAGAGGTCCTGAGTGAGACTTACAGACAACCCTCCACATCACCCCATCTCTGCTCTGGGACACCCCAAAGTCCTGGAAACCCTGGAGCTTCCTTGGCCCTGCTCTATGAAGGCTTCCAAAGAGGCATTTGCCTGAAGAGAGGGCACCCAGAGACAGGCTGGGCAGAGGGGACCCTTCACAAGGGGGAGCCCTGGCATCCCGCACCTGGGACAGGGGTACATGGGGCTCTAGCTGCACCTATGAGAAGCCTGGACCTTGGGTCTCCTGAGAACAAAGGAACCTGGGACCCGAGATGCTGAGGATCTAGGTCAGCATGAGTTCTGGGGACCTCTTTCAGCCCCCAGTGCACTAGCCCTAGCAGAGGGCTGGAAGGAGCAGCCCAAATCTCCACCGTCCTGTGTTCTGCCCAGCTGGGCCCCAGCTTACAAATTAGTTCTGGGGACAGCTGGGCTTCCCTGGTCCACTTGTGCCATGTGGGACTCTGACTGTCCGCGTGGGTCTCATCTGCAGGCTGTGCACACTGGATGTTAGGGACAGCAGCGGCCAAGCTCTCAGGTGACAAGCCTGGGGCAGGGATGCCTGAGGGGCACAATCTGGAGGCCCCTCTTCAGTGCTGGGGTGCCCTGGGCCCAAGGGAGAGCTCCCCAAGGGGAACCCAAACCTCCAGAGCAGTCCCAGGTATGGCTTTCATCATGATCCCAGAGGTGTGGTGTCCTGACCCAGAGCCAGTGCGTGGGATCCAGCTTGGACAGAGCCCCTGAACCCTGCCAAGATGGAGTCGTAAGGGTGTCATAAGCCCTAGCAACTGTGGAGACACAGGACTGTGACTGGCAGATGTCCCTGTAAGCCCCCCACAGCAATCAGAAGCTCAGGGGTGGGTTGGCAGAACCTGCTGGCTCCCGTGGCCACAGCTGCCTCTGGCACCTGGGCCTCCACAGAAAGGGGGCACCCTCGGCCTGGGGTTCTGAGAGGAGAGAAACCTTACCAGACAGGAAGCACAGGGGCATCGGTCCGAATGGGAGCATAGCTCCCCGAGATCCTTGTTGTTCATAGAAGAGAAAGGTGTGAAGACAGGCATGCAAAAATGCTGCGATGTGGAGAGACATGAGGAGAAGACGGAGTCTAAAGCCAAGAAGACCCAGGGACACAGAAGGTGGAGAAGCCCTGATCCGATGAGCAAAGCCTTCCTCAGGGACAGGAAGGAGATGCACTGCTGGTGGGAGCTGCCAGCCTGCTGCCCAGGGAGCTCGTGTGGCCATGTCATCCTCAGAGCAGTCCAGGAGGCATTGGAGGGGGACCATGAATGGGTCACTGGGCTGAGTCTCCTGAGGACAGGGGTGGCACAGTGGAGGCACTGGGGCCTCTGGGCATTGACCTGGGCTGTGGAGGCTCTAAACCCATCAACTGCCCACCCTGGCTCTTTGCTGTCCGCACGCTGCCGGCCTGTGTCACAGCACCGTGACAAACTGTCTGGCAGCTACACCACTGAGGTTAAAAGTCATTAAGCATTTGCCATGCATCTCTATCAAAGTCACCTTAATTTCTCTGAGATGTGCAGGTTTCTCCTCAGGGAGGCGCTGCCTGGGAATGGGAGTAAGATCCTCATTAACACAGGGGCACATACACAGGTCCACGCCAGACCCTGACAGGTGGTGATGTGGGGGTCCTCGAGGCCAGAGACTCTAGCTCCTGCACATGGGCAGTGAGAACACCAGATGCCACTCAGCATTATTTAATTTCTCTGTGCTGGATGTCAGTGGGCACCGTGGGTTAATGCTTCACACACCAAAAGGGCCCACTGGAGACACCTGGTCATGTCTTTCTTTCTGCCCATTATCTCATCTGTGATTTGAGAAGCAGGAACTTGATATTGCTGGAATATGGATATTTCCTTTTGGAAACCTTGCTCATCTCTCTTTCCACAGGGTGGTCAAAGTGTGCAGGGCCTGGGGACCTGCAGGAGACATGGTGACCATGGCACTGTGGTCCAAAGTCACCTGGCTCTGGATGGCCAGGGCTCCATGTTCACTGCTGCATCCCAAGTCATAGCCTCTCTGTCCCGGGACTGTCCCCATGCATGCAGCTGGCCCACTAGCCTCTGGAGGGAGCCCAGTGTCAGAACCACGCAGTGGTCTAGAAGGGAGGCTCTGGTCATGCAACCAGGGTGCAGGCAGGGGGCAGAGCACTGTAAGGTCCCTGCCCGTGACGTCCTGGGAAGACCCTCCTGCCTCCTCCTCCTCAACTGCCCAGCTTCTGTTGAACAATGTTGGGGCAGCTGGTGGGCTCCTGGGAGGGAAGTGTGTGCCAGGTCATGTGCAGGAACCGGTGAAAGCGAGAACAGAGGTCCCTCACTCAGAAGCAGGAGAGTCCTGGGGACAGCACCACCATGCATGGGCATCCTCCTTCCCTGTCTCCTCTCTGCTCACATGCTGCCTCAACTTGCTGTCTAGGGTCATTGTAGGAAAAATCTACCTCAAAATAATTGTGTGACTTTTCCCATTCACCTGACACTGCATGTGCTGCCCAGCTTTTCCTGCAGCCTGAGAGGGTGGCTGAAGTGATCTTGGGGCTTCAGGCTCCTGCTGCACATCTTGATCTCTTCTCACTCTCCTCGTTTGCCTCTGTTCCTGCACATGACCTGGAGAGAAGGAGGGGACACCATCAGGTCCCTTGCTGTCTGCAGTATCAGAGCTCTGGTCCAGTTCTGCACTGGCAGCAAGCTCCATGTGAGGGGAGCCTGGCATTTGGGGCCATCAGCGCCCTCCCTGGCCAGCTCTCAGCAGTGTCCCTGGCTGCCCCGCACCCCACCCACCCTGGGGCCTTCAGAAGCCCATGCAGAGCTGAGATCCACTCCAGGGAAGGCCTGAGTTGCTCCCTAAGCAGGGGTGCATGCCAGGGAAGGGGCTGATGTGCGGCCTCTGTGTGTCCTGAGACCCATGTGTCCCCGGGACCCTGGAGGGTGTGGGGCAGGGGCCAGACTCCTGCTTCTCTCAGGAACCAGAGACGCCCTCTTCCTTGGCCAAGGTGCCAGGGGAGACCCATGCTTGTCTCTGCCCTGATCTCTTCTCTGGCTCTTCCAGTCATTACGCCTCGAGGCTTCATCCCCTCAACCTCTCCCAGCAACACCTGGGCAGCCAGATCCAGGCTGGGTGCACAGAGCCTGGCTGACTCAGCCCTGCTGAACCAGGGCCCCAGAGGCCCTGCAGGACTGCTAGAATCCCACACCTGCTCCAGGGCTGGGCCAGCAGGGGCCCAGGGCAGAGCAGCCCACTGAGGCTGCGATGGGCAGGTCCCGGTGTGAGGCAAGGCTCAGGTCAGTAACGCTGTGTGTTGGGGAACTCGGGCTTGGGGTCAGCTAGCCTGGGCTGAGACCCAGCTCCACCTAGCCTGGCCAGGATCTTTCTCACCATCTGCCTCAGTGGCTCCTCTGTGCCCTTTCCTGAGATCGCCCTGAGGGTCCTATGAGGTGGGAAGGAAGTCCAGGGCAGCACCTGGCAGAGGGCAAAACCACTGCTCACAGACGGTTGCGATGGGCTGGGGTGGCCTCCCCCACAGTGGTGGCTTGAGTCTGGCCCTCCCCTGTGAGGGGCTGGCCAGGTAGCACCTCCAGGCATGGGATGGTCATGAAGCCAAGCCACTGTCATGGGTAGGTGCCTCATCCGGGTCCGTGCAGCCAACAGAACCTGTGGGGAACCCAGGCCCTGAATCCCAGGGTTCCCACCTGGCTGCTGAATGGTCACTCTCTGAGCTGCTCCCCACTAGATGCGCTGATGTCCACAACTGTCCTGTGGGAAAGGAGCCCCGTGTCCCCAGCAGGCCGTCAGCCCAGCCCTCAGATGGAACCTACCCAGGAGGCAGGAGATGGATTCTGTTCCCTCGGAGCCTGACAGCCCTTCTTCCTTCCACATGATGATGGCTTGTCCCCTTTTCTAGGCTCCAGGGACAGCTTGGCCATTAAGCAAGGGGATGGAGCTCAGAAGCGGAGCTGTTCTGAGCAGCCAGGCGGGTGGCCACAGTCTCCAGCGGGAGGCTCCCTCCTGCGGGCTGCGCTGCCCCTCTTCACGGAGCAGGCGGAGTCTGCTTCCAAGTTGGGCTGATGGCCTCATGCTCTGATTGCTGATGGCTTCTATTTAAAATAGAGCTGAAGGAGGGAAGTGGAGAAGCGGAGGAGCTGGTGCCCAGGAGGGATCCAAGTCAGGGAGCAGAGAATGGAGTTTCCGTGGAGCAGAAAGCCTGTGGTCCAGGCCTCACTGACCTCGGGTAAGCACCATCCCAGGCTGAGCACAGCGGGAAGGGCGCACATCGGCTCAGGGCAGCAGCAGAGGAGAAATGGACATTTTAGGGTAATTTAGGAAAAGTCGTGTGATTCTGGGGGAAGGGACAGCCTTGGATGCCCTGCAGTGAAGGGTCACCACAGACACTGTTTCTCAGGCCCACAAAAGTGGGTCCCCTCTTGGCACCAGGAGTCAGAGGTCAGGAGAGCAGGGCAGCTCCCTGGATGCCTCAAGGAGGGGTCGAGGGGGCCTTGACTGTACGGAAAATCCAGCAGTGACTTCAGTCACCAGGGCCCCAGCGCCTGGAGGGACCAGCTTGCCCTCCATATCTCTGGCAGTTTGTGGGTGCTGGATATTCACAGGCAGCTGGGATAGGGTCAGGGCAGATGGCTCCATTCCACCCAGCTGGGGTCCCCAGAAACAGACCCTGTTTCCCCAGGACAGCAGGGACCTCGGAGACTTGCTGGACAAGCCTGGGGCGGTATGGGCACGGGTGTCCTCCTATAAAGGACACTCTGTGCGAGGCCTTTCGAGAGTCTCTCAGATCATCCCTGTTCATCTAGGAGGAGAGCCAGGCTGGCATGGGATGATGGCTCCAGGCTGTTGAGAGAGGAGCATCCCCTCTGCCCTGGGCACCTGTTAGCACTCTCTCCTTGTATTACTCCCTGCACACGCTTTGCTCATTCTCTGGAGTCATAGACACTGATATAGATTACTTGGTGCCTGTGGCCCTGGGGTCAGTCACATGTCTGAGGGAGGGGCAGGGGCAGCATGCTGTGGGCACCCAGCATGAACCAGGGCAACCGTGCCATCTGGAGGAAGGACCGGGCCTGGATCACATGGGCATTCCATGCTTGTGTGCCAGACCCATCCTGGGTGCTATAGCTCTGCCCTGGGCTGAGACTCATGTCCTTCAAAGGCCGAGGCACAGATGGGTTTTCTCTTGTCTAGAGCCCAGTGTCCTGGCCAGCAGCCCAGCCTCTGCCTTCTGGACAAGCAGAAGGTTCCTCTGTGCAGAAGGCCACCTCCTCAAGGCTGGCTGCCCCAGCCCCTGCCACAGGCTGGGCCTCCTGAAGCCTGGGCACCCTACCTGACCACTGAGCCATACTTGTCCCAGCAGGCCATGGCTTCTTAGGAGCAGAGAGGCTGTCTACTCCCACTCGAAAGGCCGAGGCCACGCCCTGGAGCCACAGGCGCACACCCCTCCCTTGGGAGACCTTGGACAGGTGTGTCAGGGCAGGGTGGCTTTTGCAGCCACTGTCTGTGAGTGCTGTGCTGCATGACCTAGAAGGGAATGAATGACCTTAGGAGATACACACGGCATCCAGGGAGGCAGCGGGCCCTGGGCAGGAACCTCAGCCCTCCTAACCTTCTGCTGACTGAAGGCCAGGGAGCCTGGGCCTGGCTTCCTGAGCCCCGCACAACCTCCCTCTCCTTCCTGACAAATAAGACATCTGTTCTCCACCGGGATGCTACTTCCCAACGTGATTTATGGCCTTATTACCGAGCCCCCCTAGAGGTATGGATTTTTTACAATACAATTTACATTTCAGGGAAATTGATCACCATTGTGCCCTCCCCCAGGATGGCATGAGAACAAGGCCGAGCCCTCCTCCAGGGGCCTGCAGGTGTAAGTGGAAACAGAGCCCGTGGCCAGCCACACAGCCAGGATTCAGTGGGTGTCCATGCAGCACACGCAGATGCCCAACGCCCAGTGACAAGGCTGCAGCACCCACCAGGCACCAGGGCTTGCAGGGCACTGTGACTCTGGTGGACACCAGTGCCTAGGGCTGTGGGACTCGGCTGGTCCCACCCTGCTGGTCGCTGCCCTGGAGTGACAGGGATGCAGGAGTCCCTTGGAGGAGCAGAGCTGGCTGGGACACAGCTGTCCTAACCCCCCAGGGTGTCCCGTCACCCTCCTTACTGCCCCGGGATAGCCCAGCCAGCATCGATCCCTGCTTGCTAATAGAAAACCCAGCGCAGAGACATAAAGTGCCCACCAACGTCCCCAGCTCATCAGCGCCGGATTTAATATGGCCAAATAAGGGATGCCTAGAGGAAACGGCCGACAGGAAATGGCTCCACAGCCTGAAAGTCCCTCACTGGAGTTTAATTTTTATTATTTGCATGAATATATGAGATACCGAGATAAGATCTTTCTAAATTAAGCGCTAAACTTAAATATTATAAAAACTTACATAGCTATAACTATTCATGATAATAACAAAATCAGATGGACTCACGGGGGGATTGGCAAAGCGGTTTGGTTGAAGCCCAAGCCCTGGTCCCTGAAGGTGGTTCAAGTTGCCTGTCCTGGCCACCGGCCTGGCTTTTTCCCCTTGCTTGAGCCTGCTGCACGTGCATGTGTCAGTGCCCCCAACGGCCTGGCCTGTGACTATGGCCTGAGAGCTGACCGGGGGCAAAGCTGGCCAAAGATGCTGTTTTGTATTGTCTATCTTTTATTTTGTTTTTTAAAAAATTATACTTTATGTTTCTCATATCAGAGAAGTTATGTGATATTTAAGCTTGTGTGTCTGATTTATTTCACTCAACATTATGGTCTCAAGCTGCATCCATTTTCCTACAAATAACTCAAATTTATCCCTTTTATGGCAGAGTAGTACTCCATTGTGTGTAAATACCACACTTTCTTTATCCATCCATCTGTTGATGACTATACAGGCTGCTTCCAACCTTTAGCTCTGATGAGCTGTGCTGCTGTAACGTGGGTGTGCATGGATCACTGTAATATGTCTTCACTCTTTGGGGAAGACACCTAGAAGGGAATGGCCGAGTTGAATGGGATTTCTAGTTTTAGTTTTTGGGGCCTGGGCTTGTTTCCTCATCTTCTATTCCACTCCAGTGATCTGATGTCTGCCTTTGTGCCAGCACCATGCTGTTTTATCACTTTGGTTTTGTAGTATGACTTGAAACCTGGGATTATGATGCCTTCCGGTTTGTTTTTGTTGCCGGGGATTGCTTTTGCTACTCTGGGTCTCTTCTGGTTCCACATAAATCTTGGGTCATTTTCTCTAGTTTTGTGAAGAACTGAAGATATCCAGTTAAACAGAGACAGTCATGGCAGTCAGCCTTGGCTTATGAGAAGTGATCCACACAGTAATATTTGGGTGAAAAGCTGCAGAATCCGACAAGCAGCTATAGAGTGTGTAGATCTCAGGGAGACAGCAAGTCCTCCTGGCAGAGAAGGGTCTCTTTGATCTCTTGCCTGAGTGGCTGGTTCCCAGAACAGTTGTGTAAGAAGATGCCTGCCCCCGGCACTGCCTTGAGCACAGAGTGAAAGGTCTCTCAGGTGACATGGCACAGAGGGGCACTCTGGGTGCCACGGGGCACAGTGGGAACATGGCCTCTGCATGTGTGAGTCCTGGTGCCACAGGTCACCATGGAGACAGCTATGTGCCAGGCACATGACCTGGTTGGTATCTCCCCAAAGCCCTACCACTGCCTCCAAGCCATACCTACCCTACCTCACCGAATCCTGGGGGCTCGTCGGATTCCCTGACCAGGGCTCTGCAGCCCCTCTCTTGTGAGGATTAAGCATCAAGTAGTGTGGTCTCACCAAGGCCTCCTGTGAGCTGAAGGTGGGGCTGGGCTGTTTCCATGACACATGGTGGGTGTAGGGAAGTAGATCCTCAAGGAAAACACCGAGGCACTGGCTGGGACTCCTGGAACAGCAGAGTGAGAACTCCCCCAAATCTGCTTCTCCATCAGAGATAAGAACATGGGCAGTGCCTATCTAATCTCCCTGTTTAGGGCTCTGGATATTCATCCAAGGGCTCCAGCATCCCAAGAAGTGTTGTTCGGGAAAAACAGGTGGTGCTATAAGGATGGGGAGACCTAGCACTTTAACTAGCCCTGCACCCCTTGCCCTAGCTCTATGTTACCCTGGAAACCAGTGGCCTCACAGCAGCACCTGGGACCCAGCGGCCACTGGCTGGACAGAGTATGATGGGAACTCTTCAGAAAGCCTGGTGCCTAGAGAAATGTCACCCACCATGTGACATGCCTCACAGCTACCGGAAAAGCCCCATTCACAAGGGTGGTCCTTACTTTACCAGATTCAGAGCATTTGTCACACACAATCAACAGAGACTGTTTAACACTGCAGCTGCCTGGGGCAGCTATAGCAGCCGGGAAAGGAAGAGGCTGAGAGAAACTTAAGGACGAACCCTAAGGAGTGAGATGTCCACAGGGAAGGTGAGAGGCTCCAACCCAGCCAGCAGGGACATAAGATCCCACGAGTGCGCACACCGGCACACACCTAGGGAGAGTCCGCACAGGCCCTGACCTTTCATCTCTGCAGAGTTCAGAGCACAGAAAAGCCAGACGGGAAGGCTACGGTAGAGCTGTACCTGCCAGGCACTGAAATCATTCCCTGCCACGCCTCCATAGTCCTCTGCAGAGGCTGTGAGGCTACTGGCTTAGTGCGCTTCGAGAGAATGCTGTCCAATCATCCCCTGACCACTCAAACAGCAGCAGAGAGAACACTGACCTTTCAGAATTTGTCCAGGAAAACACTAGGAAAACAGCACTGCCAACCATGTCAACAAGCAATAATCACACACTCCAGGGAGGAGAGGGATCCTGACTCACAGAGATGCCATGCCACACTGCTTAGGATGCTCATCCTCCAGCAGGAAATTAGGACACGGGCAAATAAACAGAAAGTGTCACCATGTGCAAGAGTAAAGCAACAAATAGAAATGGTCCCTGAGGAATCCACATGTTGGACTTGGAGACAAGGACTTTTAAGCAAGACAATGCAGAGATCGTCATGAACTGAAGAAAGCGATGTCTAAAGAACTAAAGGATAGTGGCAGAATGAGCCAAGCCTTTGCAAGCCAGAGAATACCAATAAAATGAAAGAAATTATTTAAAAATAAAACTGAGTAAGATTTCAGAATTGAAAGTACAGTGACTCAAAGCAAACATTTACTAGAGAGACCTAATAGAAGCTTCGGACTGACAGAAGCAATAGTAAGTGAACTTATAGATAAGTTGTTTTTATTACCCAATTTGAGGAACATGAAAAAGAAAGATAAAAGAAAATGAACAGAGCTCTGAGACCTGTGGAGCAAAATCAAATATAACAGCATGTGCATGATAAGAATCCCAACAAAAGAGCAGAAAAAGAAAGTGATAGAAATCAAATTTGAAGTAATGATGGCCCCAAACCCTCAAGCTTTATTGAAAAATATTCATCTACACATCTTAAAGCTCAATGAACTCGAAGCAGAATGAACTCACAGAGATCCACTTAGACACAGATCTGTTGAGACACAGACACAGCTAGAGGAAATGACTCACTTCATGTAAGGAATCTTCTGAAGATTAACAGCTGACTTCTCATCAGAAAGCACAGAGGCCACAGGCAGGGCCATGATATATTCAAAGGGTGGAAGGAAAGACTATCAACCAAGAATTCAATCTTGAGCGAAACTATCTTTCAAAAATGAAGGAGAAATGAAATCAAATAAAGACGAAATAAAAGAAGCATCCTCAACCCTACAAAGCCTTCTCTGAGAAGCTCAGAGATAATGTCACACTTAATGGTCCAAGGCAATTTTTTTCTTATGTAGTAGGAAATGTGATAAAGATGTCCATCCTGGCAACTTTCATTCAGGATTTTATTGGAATGTCTAGCCAGATAAATTAGTCAAGAATGAGAAATAAATGGTATTCAGATTTGAAAGGAGAAAGAGAACTGTATCTTTTTGCAGATAACATGTCTTTTATGCAGTCAATCATAGAGGCACCCCTAAAAGCCCATTACAACTTACAAAGAAGTTTAGCAAGGTTGCAGGATACAAGATCAATATACAAAACTCAATTATATGTCTAAAAATTTGATTGTGTAGTAGTAATGTATGTTCCAAAATGAACTGAAGAAAATAATTGTACTTATAACAGCATCAAAAAGAAACAAATTTAACAACAAAACATCAAGACTTCGACAACAAAAACCAGAAAATTTTGAAGGGGATTATGGAAGAGAAATTTAGATGAGAAGTGGATCTTATGTCATATTGACATACAAATGACACAGGATAGTCAAAACATTTTTAATCACTTATCAGTTCAGTTGTTTAAATATAGAATGACTGAAAATTGCATATCTTTTCATTAATTTCTATAAGCTAATATAACAGGAAATATAAAAATGACAATTTTATCAAACTTATTCAATACAAGAATCAACTGGTTAAAATAACACTTGCCTGAGCAATTCTTGGGATAGTGAGTTACATAAACAAACACCTGCCTGAGTGATGTTCGAGGTAAAAAGTGAAGTGATTAAGAATAAAGAGCTTACTTTCCCCAGTTGTAAAACATACCACAAAACCACTTTAATCAAGACAGCAAGAAAATAGCATAAGGACACACATAGATCAATTAAGTAAAATTGAAAGAACAGAAATAAATACTTATATTTTTGGTCTATTGATTTTCAACAGGATCACCAAGGGAAAATGATCAATAGTCTTAACCGATTGTGTTGGATCAATTGATATCTATAATGTCAAAAAATTCAGTTGAATCCCTACCACACACCATATAGAAAAATTAACTCAAAATTAATTCCAGAGCTAAATGTAAGGGCTAACACTTTTATACTACAAAGCTCTGAGAAAAAATATAGAAGTCTCTATGACTTGAGTTACACAAAATTTCATAGATACTTTAGCAAAACCATACACTAGATAAGATTGACTTCACTAGTAATTATTGTACTTCAAAGGACAATATCAAAAAAAGGAGATGATCACAGAAGAGCATAAAATATTTGAAATTCACGTGTGTGATAAGGAATTTAAAACCAGAATATATAAAGAACTTTTTACAACTGAATAACAATAGAACAAATAACCAAAGGAAAAATGGATTTAAATACACATTTCTCAAAGAAGATATCAAAATGACTAATAAGTACATGAAAAAATTAAAATCTGTAAGTATTATGGAAATGCAAATCAAAACAATAATAAAAACCTACCTCAGACCTACCTATAGGATGGTTAATTAAAATAAAAAGATAGACAATACTGAGCATTGGTAAAAATGTGGAGGAACTGGAACTTTAATGATTTGTTGGTGGCAATATAAAATATTGCTCCCACTTGGGAAAACAATTTGAAAGTTTCTCAAAACAGGGTTACCATACAGCTCAATTATTTCACTCCTTGCTCTACACTCAAAAGAAATAAAACCTATGCTCACACAAAAATTTATCATGAATATCTACAGCAGCATTGATCATAACAACCGACAACTAACGACAGTGTATATGAGGAATGGGCAAATTGGAATATCCATACAATGGATTATTATATGACAATCAAAAGCAGTGGATACTTGTGGTGCTTAATTTCAGGTGTCAATTGACTGGGCCACAAGACACCTACATAGCTGGTTCAATCTTATATCTTATTTCTAGCTGTTTCTCTGCATGTCTATGAGGTGTTTCCAGAGGAGAACAGCACTGAAATTGGTGGATGGGGGAAAGCAGGTGCCCTCTCCAATATAGGCAGAATCCTCCAACCTGCCAAGAGCCTGAAGAGACCAGGACGTGAGTAGTGGTTGAATCTCCCTGAGTTGGACACCAACCTTCTGCTCCTGGTAGTGACACCTATGCCACCTGCACCCGTGCCCAGCTGGCAGGTCTTCAACTATCAGGTCTCCAGCTCAGAGATGGCAGACAAAGGACTTCCCAGCCAAGGCCTCGTAATAAGCCATATTAATTGGTTCTGCATCTCCAGGGAACTCTGACTAATGCAAGCACTGACACAGGATGCAAAGTGGGTGAGTCTTCCAAACAGCATGCTCAGTAAAAATAGCCCATCACCAAGGACCGCACATTGTGGGATTCCATTTGTATGAAGTGTCCAGCACAGATGATTCACAGAGACAGTGCGCAGATCAGTGGTTGCCAGGAGAAAGGAGGTGGGGTGCCTGCTAATGGGTGTGGGCTTTCTGTCACCGTGATGAGAATGTTCTAAAATTAGACAGTGGTAATTGTTGCAAAGTTCTGTGAATGCACTGAAACCACTGGATTTTACAACTTAAAAAGGTGAAGTTTACAGTATACAAATTACATCTTCATAAAGTCACTTTTAAATAACCAAGGGACAGTTTTGAAAGGAAGTAGGGTACTGGATACCGGCAGGACAACTGACCAGTCCTGACTACAGGGGCTATTACAGCTTGGATTTAAAAGGAAATCCCCCCAAAGGAGCAAATACTCAAACTTGGAAGGTGGTTAGAACTTGGGGCACACTAACTCATCAGTGGATGCATCAGTTGAAGAATTCACAGCCGAATGTGCTTATAGGAAATAGGGCCTGGCTGCATGAGGTGGGTCACTAGGTGCCTTTCAAGATTCTGCCTTGTCCTTGGCCATTACTTCTTTGGCTTCCTTGCCTTCTCTGCTTCCCAGCCACTAGGAGGTAAGCAGCTTTCCTCTGCCACGCCTTTCCACCATGATGTTTCTGCCTTGGAGCCAGATGGCCATGGACTAAAACCTCTGAAATCGTGAGCCAAAGTAAGCCTTTCTTCCTCTAAGTCCTGGGTGTCAGGTGTCTTGTCCCAGGAACTGCAAGGGGACTAAAGCAGGGGCCAACCATGACATCATCAAAAGAATGAGCTCAGAATGCAGAAAGCACAGGGAAAAAGAAAGATCTGACAGCGAACAAGAAACCCACTAAAACCCCAAATTAAGGCCAAATGCAGACAGTTTTAAGCAGAATGTAAGCACTATGCTCATATTTACTCATGAGTTTCATGTAAGAGATAGAGTTTATTTACACATAAAGCCATGTCTCACTTGCTAATGGGAATATGTTCTGAGAAAATCACTGTAAGGTACGTTGGTCATTGTGTGAACATCGTAGAATGCACCGACACCAGCCTGGCTGTTGTGACCTCTGCACAGCTTGGTTCCACAGTACAATCTGCTGGACTTATTCTCCAACCTGTACAGCAGGTTACTGAACTCCATAGGCGACACACACATGTAATGCACACGTCCATGGTAAACAGAAAGAACAACATAACCATTCTGACGTATTAGCTTCAAAGTATGAGATTTTAAATAGTGCTTAAGGAAAAAAAGACCCGAATTGTATATTATCACAGATATAAAGGTAACCTTTAGAAGTGCTAAACAAGTAAATAGCTAGGAAAATCAGAAAATGGTGACATCACCACCAAAATAATACAGAAATGAATTAATTTTCTCCTGTTCCATAGCAGGGGTTGGTAAGTGTAGAAGTGGGCTTTCAAAAATAGTTATCACTAAAAGCTATAAAAGTAATGACCAAAGTAAATAAAGCTGAGGAATTAGCTTTCCCCAATTTTCAGAAGGAAAACACACCCGCACTAACAAAGAAAATGTAGATGAAGTAGTAGCAGGCAGAGCATGGGGAAGCATTTACACAGAAACACAGAGCAAGAAAACCACCAAGCAGTAAACCAGCCTGCATGTTGCCACAGCAAATATAAATGAAAGAACTCATTTATTAAAAGAAGGCAGCAGGTTAAGTAAAAAAAAAGTCAAGCTTTAGCTATTACACACTGTGCCGCTATAAACATGGGTGCAAGTGCCCATCAACTGGAAACTGGATAAAGAAGATGTGAGGGTTTTTTTATATAAAATAGAGTACTACCCAGCCATAAAGAATGAGAAACTAGCGTCATTTATAGCTAAATGGATGCATATTGAGGCCATACTCTAAAGTGAAATAAATAGGACACACATGTGTAAATACCAAATAGTTTCTCTAGTGTGAGAAACTGAAAGTGTAAATAAGGATTAAAATGATTAAAATGAATAATGGATAATTTGAAATAGGAAAAGGTCCAAAGGTTTAGGGGTGGTGGGAGGGGAAAGGGAAAGGGAAGACGGGAAAGGAAAAATTATGAGAAAAGAAAAAAAATGGAAACGAAGGCTCTGTAAATAGGGAAGGGTGGACGGGTGAAGGGTGCACAGGTAATGGGGAAAAAATAAGAACCAAGATACATCATGTACAGGTACAAGCACCCAATGATAAATGTAAATGTATTGTATACCTAAAATGTACCAATAAAAGAATTTTTTAAAAAGTCAAAACTCAAAGATCCACGACATTGGTGAGATATATCTGGAAAAGCATGATCCAGATGCTGATGGGAAGAACATGCAGACCGCTGCTTGCAGGAATGATCAGGAGGAAGAAGCCCTGCTGGAGGCCAGGAGACAGCGCTCCGGTGACAAAGAGCACTGTTCTCCACTCGCCACTCAGGCACCCAAAGTGCAGCCAGGCTAGACATCCAGACAGCAGAGAAATTCAATTTGAAGTTAATCTGGGCTCCCACTTCAGGGCAGGAAGGAGGTGAGCCAGGAGGAGGGAGAGTCAGTGACAGGAGAGTGCAGTGGCCCCTGTGGACACTGCCTTTCAGCCCTCCTGCCCCTCTCAGGCAGGCTCCATCTGCCCCAGCACCAGCCCCTCAAGGCAGGAGTCAAGGCACTGCCTCTGACCCTTTCTCACGGGTGGATGCCTGCCCTACTCCCAGGGAACAAGCCTGATGCAGGAGCCAGAGGCACAGGGATGACCAAGCACAGCACCCCACTGACCACCAAGACCCCCAGGGCCAGCAACTCAGAGGATCACGGCTGGGCCCTCAGACACCTGCCTCCAGAGCCAGCCAGCTGCCCTGCCCCAGACTGTGCAGATAGGGGGACCCACCCCGCCATGCCTCCCTCTGACCTACAAACGGGACACGGCCGCCCACCCTTCCTGGGAACCTTCACAGGGACGAGGTGGTGATGTGCACCCACGCCCAGGCTGCCTCGGAGCCAGCACAGCACTGCCAGGGTAGAGAGCGAGGCCAACGTGGTGCCACCTGCCCTGCGCTGCCCTGTGCAGTCACCCACCAACGCTGTGCCTTCCGATGGCTCGCCTCAGTGGGCAGGGTGGGGCTCAACCAGCATGCAGAAGAAGAAAGCAAAACAAATGTGTGGGAAGCAGAAGGGTTTCATGGAGTTAATGGAGAACCCAGTGGTGTTTTACAAAGAACAAGGGAGTACTTTCCAAAGAAGCGTTTTTACAAAAGTCCTACAAGATACATCATGTCAAACTTAATTACAAAAGGGAGCCATGAATGAAATATTCAAACACAAAATGAATAGGAAATAAAAAATATAGGTGGACTAAACATGTATTTTCTCTGGGCTATATAAATACTTTGAAAAGCCAGAGTAAGAGATTATGAGAGTGAGCGTGTATCTAAGATATCGATCTGGACCCTCACACACATGGGAACAGTCACCTGTGTCACCTGTCTGTGTCCAGAGGGGCTGGCTCTAGAACTTCCCCACCACTGAACCCCCAAATCCAGAGGTGCTCAACCTCCTTATCTAAAATGGCACATAACCTATGTACATTCTCTCTACACTTCAGATCATCTCTACATTACTTACACTGTACAAGGTAATTGCTAAATGAATACTTAGTGGTTACATTCTATCACTTATTTAGAGAAAATGATAAGAAAAAAAGTCTATCCATGTTCAGTACAGATGTAATTTTTTCATGTATTTCTGACTTATGATCAGTTGAATTCAAAGAAGCAGATCCCATGGAGGGTGGGCTGCCAAATGTTTGCTTTAACTGAGGATGAAAGTCTGCGTAGACCACTTTCCACACACAAAATAGAGAAAGTTGTCCAGTAACTGCTTCTTTCAGACCACCATTGCTATGAAAAGTCTGTACTGAATTACCTCAAAACTTCAAAGAATAAATAATGCAGATGTTACTTACATTTTTCTCTTTCTGGTTTATAACCAAATCTGACAAAAATATTGTAAACACACACACAGTGGTCAGGATGTATCTCATCTGCACAAAGAGAGGCAGACAGGCCACATGCTCTGCTGACAAACAGAACCAAACAATTTAGGAAAAGGAAAACACACCGTGACTAAGTGTGGTCCTTTCCCAAACCAAAAACAATTTAGTATGTGGAATGTAATTAACAGTTTATACCCAGAAGTATCAAAACAATTTTTAATGATTCAAAATACATTCTTGATAAAACTGCATGTTAAAATGACAAACAACTTCCACCTTCAAAACGATTTTTTAAATAAATATAAGAATGTTAGAAGATGGATAGTTTCCAGGGAGTTCTTGGAGTCCTGAGCAAAGAAGTGAGCAGGACACTCAGAAGAAGTAGCAAGGGAAAGATTTATTGATAGGGAAAATGAAAGCGCACTCCTGAAGGAGCGGCCCGAGGAGAAGTTCTCAAGGCCCAGGGGAGCAACGCAGGGTCTCTAAGGTCCTGGGTCACAGGAGGATCTGTGGCTGGGGATGGACACGAGTTGTGACCCAGCAGACACCTGGCTTGACCCACCCATCTTGAGGAGGAGACTTTGACCTTAGGAGGTCTCCAGAGCAAGGGTCACGGTGTTCAAAGCCTACAGGGTGGGGCTTAAAACTGCAATGCAGATGAGGTTGGTCACAGGCCAGGGTCCTGTACTTTTGGGTTTGCATGTGGCTGGAGGTCCCCAGGAACAGGGTGACCTTTACCTGTTGATTTCCCGATATTTCGACATAGCCAACCATGGTCTGTTCGGCTTCTCAGTTCTTGGCCTTCAGTTTCCTGTTGTGCACTTGTCCTTGCTGCCCTTCCTCACAGTGCACGGTGAGCGAAGCCCAGGTGCCAACAAGCGTGATGCAAAGTGCAGCACCCAAGGGGCTCTCGAGCAAGCAATCCCCGGGCCCACGACCTGCCACTCTTCCACGAGGTCACCACGGAGCCCGCCCACAGTTTGGGGTGACAGGGATGCATGGACACAGCCCTCCCACCCTGTGGGGCCAGGCTCTGACTTTCTGCCTCTCTCGGGGGTGATTTGAGAGCTTCTCTCACAGGTTTCAAATACACTTCCGGCTCATCCCAGCACTTCCACATTTAAAATGCAACCCTATGCAAATACCTGTACCTAAGAGCAAAGAGGCATTGTGCACTGTGAAGATTTCCATTTTTAAAAACAATTACAAGTGCCTGGAGCCAATCTGAGTGCCTCTCATGACGTGAATCAGCAAATAACTTATGGAATGTCATTGGGCCATTAAAAAGGGGAACGGATTAAAGTTCTATCTCTGAAATATATTGCTAACTGAGAAAAATGAAATGCAAAGCACGGTGTACATAATGCTACTATTAGTGTTTTTAAAGGGGGTGATTTATGAATATACCTGCAGAAATACAGAAGTATTCATATAGCCTAGTACAGATTTCTCAGGATTCGCAGAAGCAAGTTAATCACACCGCCTCTGGGAACAACAGGGTGTCTTGGTGAGGTTTTTGAAGTAAGCTTTTGAATTGTTTGATGTATTAGCCAGGCTAAAGAATTGATTTTTCCAATAAAAACACAAATAGGCACAGGAGCAGGAAGCAGCCTCTGCTGTCAGGGCCCGCTTTCTCCTCTGAAGTAGGTGCTTACCAGCCTGTGTGTGCAATTTCTCTCCTCAAGAATGTGAGAATCAACTGGGCGTGATGGTACACACCTATAATCCCAGCACTTCAGAGGCTGAGGCAGGAAGATCACTGTGATCATTTGAGGTTCAGCCTGAGCTTCATAGTGAAAACATCTCAAAACACAAAACAAAACAAAACCAGAAAAAGACTGCAGAAACTAACCACACCCGCCTCTCATGACAGCTGTAAGGACAATGCCAGTCCCTGCATGCTCAGGACCATGTCTGGCATATAATCATGGGTGAGAGGCAGCTGCCCCTACATTATTTGGGTTACAGATATTGATTTTTCCACAGGCTGCTCTCTCACTAGAGGAGCCCCCCTTTGCCTCAGCCCCACAGCAAATCTCGGGGAGCCCGCTTCCCTTCCCATCTCTGTTAATTTAGCAAGGGTTTGCTTCAGA
The DNA here is from genome assembly GCF_053883595.1 of Heterocephalus glaber. Classification (NCBI taxonomy): domain Eukaryota; kingdom Metazoa; phylum Chordata; class Mammalia; order Rodentia; family Bathyergidae; genus Heterocephalus; species Heterocephalus glaber. The sequence goes on from NW_028258297.1 coordinate 1,605,515, forward strand.
TCAGGAGCAGGACACACATCTGGTTACAGTCCAGTGATTCGGGAGCAGCAAGATGGGGAAGGGCCACCCCTTTCAGAACACACACACTGCCCCCATGCTGGTAAATACTGGGGTGCAGAGCCACCAGGGTGCCTGGGAGTAGTGGCCCCCTTGGGAGCCAGAGGTGTCCTTTTTGTGGTGCTGGGGAATCAAACCTAGGGTCTTGCTTGTGCTAGCCAAGTGCTCTATCGCTCAGCTTGACACTAGCCCAGGAAAAGTCTTTTATTTAGGAAAAGAAAAAGAAAGAGGGCCGGGGATTTAGCTCAGTGGTTCTGGCGCCTGCCTTGCAAGCACAAGGTCCCAAGTTCGCTCCCCAGTACCAAACAAAAAAGGAAAAAAGAAAAAGAAAGAAAAGAAGAAATAAAACAAATAAACAAAGCAAACCAAAGCGGTGCTTGTGAACTGATTACACCTGCCTACATCAAAGACGTAAATATGGCGCAGCACTGGTACAGGAATCTATAAATACAGCAGTGAGACAGACAGTGGGTCCAGGAACATTTGCAAACACGAGGAGTGCCTGGCTCCTGGTGAAGATGCTGTTACGAGACCGAGCCAGGGTGAGCTGGTGGGGAATGGCACAGGGGCAACTGGAAGACCAGATGGGCAGATACGATCTCATCCCTTTCCCAAGCCACACACAAACGGAATTCCAGATGGCATGAAGATCTAAATTTTACCAGCAAAACTTTAAAATCTTAGAAGAAAATGTCTTTTTTAATCCTTACTCATATTTTTATTTCTTAGGACACAAATGCAAAGAACTAAAGGAAGTAAAGGATGCATTTCACGGGCTCAAAATTAAAACCTTTAGATGCAAAACCACCGTAAGTGATAAAGTAGGAGATATTTCATCCCGTTCAGGCAACAAAGGTTTTTATCTAGAACATCAAGTCAGCAAAAATTTAAAAACTGGGCAAAAGATATAAATAGACAATTCAGAGATAAGGAAACTCAAATGCCCAATAAATATGTGATGATTTTAATCTCTCCCATACTTAAAATAATGAGTGGGATCCATATACATCAGTCAGACTTCCAAAAATTCACAAAATGCAATGTTCATGAGGGTGTGGAAAGGCAGCTGCTAATGTGAGGGGTGTTAGGGCACAGCCGCCTTTCTGTCCTTCGGGGACAGTGCTAAGCAGAGTTGAGGACACATGTGCTCCCCGCTCTGCTGCTCCCCACACAGTGCTGAGTCTGGAGTGACACTCGTCCATGTGCTCATAGAGATAAGCGTGCCCACAGTGTTAGCTACAAAGTGCCCACTGAGAGAAAGGACAAACAAGACCTGCCGGCAAAGCTTCCTTGAACTGATTCGACCATGAATATTCGCCTCAGCCACAACAGAATTTGCCATGGAGTGGTGCGCAGCTCTCACCACAGAACACTGGGTGAAAACCTAAATTGCAAAACCATGACATAGTTCATTATCTTTCTTGTAGCAATGAGGAGGAAAATCTTATAACTTACGGATGGGCAATCAGAAAGGCCTGGCTCACATAGACCTAGGAGCTGGGCAGTTTCTAGAAGGGAAGTAGGTGACAAGCCTAATAAATGCTTTCTTGATCTGTAGAAGCAGAAAACTCCCGGCCAGGTGGACAAAAGTCTGATCTAAATCCTAATAATGGAGAGCCTCGGGCCCTCGGTTGATTCCCAGCCTGGAACCAATTACCAGCCACAGAAGCTCTTCGGCGAAGGGGAGACAGGATCCCCTAACGGAGGGAGCTGGCCACACCATCAAAATTTTACAGGATTACTGTGTCTTCTGGGCTCACCCTAAGGACGTATGGCCTTTTACCAGGGTGACTGTGCATCGAGGAAAAGAAAGCAAGATCTTTTGTGAACTGATGGACACTGACTCTGAACTGACACCAGTTCCAGGAGACCCCAGACAGCTCTGTAGCCCTCCAGTCAGACCAGGGACTTAGGGAGGTCAGGAGATCAATGGATTTCAGCTAAGGTCCATCTCACAGGGGGCCCAGTGGACCTCTGAACCCACCCTGTGGTGATTCTCCAGTCCCGGCATGCAATAAGGCACCTGAAGCAACCCCACATACTGGTCCCCAGAACTGTGGAGTGAGGCAGTGATGGTAGGAAGGATGAGTGGAAGCCATAGAGCTGCCTCTACCTAGAGAAGAGTCAATGATAATGGTGCACATCCGTCCTCAGTTCTTTGCAGAGGTCAGGGCCACCACTGAGGACTGAGAGGTGCAGGAGGTGACTTCCAGCACCCAATCAGTGGAAGTATCCCCCAGTGTCTGGCACACAGGTAACAGTCTGGCAAATACCTTTGCCTCCATCCCTGGGCATAAGGCCCACCAGAAGCAGTACATGTAGCTGCAAGGCCACTACCACATCTTTAATATCCTACCTTGGTGTCTCACACTAGGCACTTAAGGGTCCTGATCACCTTCTCCTCCTACTTGTGTATTGTTCTGGTGAGTCTCAGTGAGTGAGGAGTGACCACCCTGGAATTACTGCTCATTCGAAGTCCTCAAAAGAATGAGCACTATCTTCTATGGAGTTATCCATAGAAACAGAGCTGTATTTTCTGAGGGCCAGGTGGCTGGTGGCCTCAGATGCGGGAAGGCCATGCCACTGAATGGGGTTACTTCTGCCACTGGAAGTGCTGAGGCCAATTCTGCTAAGGGTGAGGAAGTCACTTCCACAAGCAAAGGATTCCTAGGATTTAGGGCACAGTGTCCCTAGTTCCACCAAGACCCTACCCCAAGCTGCAGGCACCCATTCTCTCCCAGGCAATGGTTGACACTACTATCACCTCGAGTTGATGGTGGACACCCTCAAGGCTGGGGCCTAGCTTGCATCATAACCCAGCCAATCCCCAGATGAGATTTGGAGTTTCCCCCACATTCGGCCCACTGGCTACAGGAGATGAAGGTCTCCTTCAGTCCACCCAGAAGCTCCGCAGTCACACAGAGGTGGGCAGTTTGTGCTGGGAATTCAAGTCTCCAAGAATATCTGTTTTGCTTTTTCACCATTTCGTTCAGCAGTGCTAGGAGCAAGCAAACAACAGCAGTGTATTTCTTAGTTTTCCAGAAGTGTTCGAAAGCATCATGTCCAAAGCCTCCCAGCTCCTCGCTTCTAACATATGATGGTCAAGAAGTTTTCAGTGCAGATGCTTTGTGCATCTCTGCGGATAGTTCACGCCGCGGGCTGGCCTGCACTCAGATATAAAGCCATTAAGGTCTTTAAAGCCAATCAGATTGGAAGCTGATTCCAGAAATCCCAGGACCAGTGTACAAAACTCATTCATAAAATTATGTCCTCTATGGGCCAGGGATTTAGCTCAGTGGTTTAGCCGCCTGCCGTGCAAGTGCAAAGACCTGAGTTTGATCCCCGGTACCAAAAAAAAAAAAAAAAAAAAGAAATGATGTCCTCTAAAACCACTCGTTAATGAAATCTGTACTAGTCAGGGTTCTCCAGAGAATCAGAGTCCTGGGATACACTTGTAGACGTATACAGAGAGATTTGTTTGGGGGGATTTGCTAGTGGGATCACAGGGCCTGAGACATCCCGTGATCTGCTACCTGCCAGTAAAAGGCCCAAGAGAGCTGAGGAAGTTCCAGGCCAAGCCCAAAGGCCAGGTCTGATGGTGCAAGTCCCTGCCTGAGTCTTAGTCTCAGGTCTGAGATCAGGACAGGGTGCATGGCCCACCATAAGAATGAGGCAGAGCTGATGCTCTCGTTCCTCCCAATTCAGATTCTGGGCCGATTGTGCGATGCCCACCCACCCTAGCGAGACCCATAGTCAGGCTTTACTTAGTCTTCCAATTCTAACATGGATCACTTCTAGAAACACCCTCACTAACGCACCCAGAAATAGTGTTCAGCCTGCCACTGGGCACCTGTGGCCAGGCAAGTGGACACATGGGACTGGCCACCAGGTGGTCCCATCTGTCTGGCTCAGCCAAGTGGAATGCAAAGATGCAAGGAGACTGACTGGGCTCTGCCTGACTCTGGACTGGATCGTCCACCTGCTCTTGTCCTGGTCCTGGTTCTCAGGCCTTCAGAGGGGACTGGAACCCACACTGCCCATGCTTCTCCAGGCTCTGAGCTATATCAGGCTTGTCCGGGTCCCCGCTTTGCAGATGGCAGACCGTGGAACTGCTCAATCTTCTTAGCTGTGTAAGAAAATTTCTTCTAAGAAATATTATATCTATAAACTTATACTTACTCCTTTTTTAAGAAATCAGATGTGATGTACCCATTGTTAGGAACTGAGATCTGTGAGTATTTCTGGTGAAGTTTTATGTTCATGTGGCTAAGCGATGGATGTTTGGTGTTTACTGCAGCTCAGGTTCCAGGGACTTCACATCTGTCCAGTGTCCTTGCTGGCATCCGTCCTAGGTGAGATGCACACTTGCAGGTCACCATCAGGTAACGCTTTCAGTCTGGTCAGTATCCCACAGCTCTGCAGGTGTGGTGGGGCTGGGGGTGGGTGGGGGGAGGAGAACTTCATGATTAATTCTTAGTCTCTCTGTGTCCCGTGACCCACACCCTGCCTGTCACAAATGCTCCGTACTCCCTCCCTTGGGTGAGACAAGAAACCTGGAGGAATCTGCAGGGGACAGTGTCCTGCCTCTAGGTGGTGAAGGGCTGTGGGGAGCTCTACTTCCTCACTGAGAGGGTTCCTGTCATGGAGAACACCTGACCACACTTCAGAGCAGTCCCTCTTCCCTCCTCATGGCCAGAGCCTCCTAGAGTCTTCACTGCTCTCCACCAGGAGAATCTGGTGAGGGCCTGGAGGTCAAACCCACAGAATGATGGGACCTCATTGCCATAAGGATGGTGTGGGAGATATCTCAGCTGAGTCTCTGTTTCCACAGAGTCCAGTATGGTGGCTCGCCAGCCACCTCCACACCCAGACAGGCCAGGAAAAGCACTGGCTTTCTGTTTATTATAGACAGCCAAGTTAGATAGAAATCAACATGCATCCAGAGAGAAGCGGGCCTCGGAGGAAGTCAGTACAAAAAATAGAGACATCAGAACTGTGGCTGGAGGTGACTCGGGAGAGAGCCAGGCTTCAAGATGGAGAAGCATAGCCAGGCCCATGAGCTGCCCTAAAGATAAACAGCAGCTGGAGATTCTGCTGTGATTCGCACCCCCTGGTCCCGTGGGCCCAGATGGGCATCAGACACAGAGGTGGGCTACCAGAACATTGGACCCATACTCCCTTCCCTTCCCAAGAATGCCTTCGTTCTTTCAGTGTACCCTTGCTCTGTGACCTGTTTCCCTATTGGATCAATATTGGCTAAGCAGCTATTCTGGTAATCCTATAGGTTGATTGTAGTCTGATCCATCTTGTACCTATGTTGTATAAATTTACCCCTGACAAAGGGCCTCCTCTGCCACCTACTGCAGACCCCTCCTGGACATTCAGGATCTATTCTTCTTCTCCTTATTTCCAATAAAAGCCTCCGAACTTCCTCCTTCGGTTCACAACTTCATTCCTCAATGCTGTGAGACCATGAACTCAGTGCATTTGACGTCTAACAGGTGGGGAATTCTATTTCTCCACATCAAGTTCACCTGGCTTTCCTCATGTAAGGATGGGGTGCTGTTCTCTGCTGGGCTCGGATGGAGCAGGCCAAACAGTGCTCCCTGCCACATGCTCACTCCACTTGCACAGGAGAGAGCAGGGTGCGGGCTCCTCTCGGATACAGCTCCACAGCTCCACGAGGAGCCGAATTCTGAAGTTTCCTGTGCCCCTTCTTGTCACCGTGTTACCCAGAGGCAACAGCAAGGAGGCTTCTTCTTCCCCACCGTGGACTCAGCCCACTGTGGGCCTCACGGTGCTCCCGTGAGACAGGCACCCCTGCTCTGGTCAGACTGCAGGAGGTGCCATGCACAGGGCTCAGGGAGGCCTGGGTCCCTGCGTAGCTCCCAGCAGGGCATCCCCACAGACTCGAGGCTGCCTACAAGCCTGCCCTGTGTTTGAACCTCAATTCTTTGTCTCTCTGCTGTCCATGAATATTTATGGCTGAGAGAGCCAAGTCAGCACACCAGCAGCCCATTCACGGGCCTCATCAACAAGGCTTTTGTGAACTTGACCTAGGGACAAGGGATGGGGAGGGGGAATGCTGGTCCCTCTCCGAGTCCCAGGCTGCAGGAACAATGCTAAATGGGCTTTTATTCCTTTATTTCTCTCCACCCGACTTGGGACAGCAAGCTAATGTGAATCGGCTGAGAACTAAAACAAGGGTCCATCCGTAGGAAGAGGCTGAAGGGCTCCGTGTTCTGCTCTGGCCACTTCCAGCCCAAATCCCCCTGGACCCACGCTCAGAGGAGCAGTCCTGCAGAAAGTACCTGCTGTTCCAAGCCGGGCTCCTCCTCCATGCACACAGAGGGCCTGGAGCACAAAAGACCAGCCAGGAGGGAGCAGGCTCCATGCCCTAGCACTGGCTGTTTGGTGTCAGAATGGCCATAAATCCAGCCCATCTGAGGAGAGGCACATTTCACCAGTTGTCTGAGGCCCTGTAAAGCAGCAGGCGATCCATAAACACCTCCTGCTGAGGGCCGGTGCCGGCACACGGGAACCGCAGTGCAGGATGGCAGAGCCAGGCACCTGGACCCCTGGGTCCAGACAACTCCTCCAAGAACAGGCTGAGTAGCCAGTGGGGCCCCTTGTACCCCACCTGCAGGAGCACCCCTGGATTTGCAGTCAGCCCAGGGCACGCCCCTTCCTAGATGCCAGCTGCTGGGGAAGCCGGACTCCTGGGCCCTCTGGGACGTTTCCTGTTGCTCTCACAGCCCCCAGAGACTGCTTTTTTTTCCCTTAAATTCTGTCATTGGTACATTTTAGGTATACACTACATTTACATTTAGCATTGGGTGCTTGTACCTGTACATGATGCATCTTGGTTCTTATGTTTTCCCCATTCCCTGTGCGCCCTTCCCTATTTACATAGATTTTGTTCCCATGTTTTTTCTTTTCTCATAATGTTTCCTTTCCCTTCTTTCCTTTCACCCAGAGACCGCTTTGGGTGGGCACCTCTGTCTCTCTCCCTCGGTGTCCCTGATTCTCTACTTTTGTCCTGGTCTCTCCACTCCTCTCTCTGTCGATACACAGAGGCCCACAGCCCAAGTCCCTCTTGGAATCCTCCCCATCCTCTAGGCCTATTGCTGAGGAGGGTCCTCTGCATCCATGGGGCCCAGGTCTCTCTGCCTGGCTCCTGAATCTGTCCTTGCACCTCTCAGGTGAGGATACTGGAGTGGAACTCAGACCCTGTGGCCCAGGCTCTGCACGTGATGTGTCCATGTGTCCCCTGCACCAGCACCTGCCATGTGCCTGGTCATCATCATGAAGGGTGGTATCAGGGCTGCAAGGGATGCCAGACTCCCTACCCTCTGGAGGACCTGGAAGGAGGCAGGAGCTGTTCTCATCCAGGAGAGGCAAGGTCTGGAGGGGACAGAGGTCAGCCTCGAGGAAGGTGCAGGAACCCCAGGCCTTGGATGAGCAGCCAGCACCACCAGAGTGGCACTGCTGCAAAAGTCCAGGCCAGCTGATCCCAGCAAAGGCTTCTGGAGGATTCAGGCACCACAGTGAGGTGACAGAGCCCCTGCTCGGGAAGAGCACTGCATCTCCAGTCTGTGACCCAGGAGACCCTGGCTCTAAGGAAAAGGTGTAGGGGTCAGAACGAGGTGTGAGGATCCAGCTCACTGCTCAAACTTTGTGGTCTGAGGTTTTCAATGTGCCATGCAGTTAGAAAGCTGTGTTTGTCATGAACCACCAGTGCCTGGGACCTGAGGCACCATCCCGAGTCAAGGCAACTGTGGCACACCAGGATCGGACGGTCACCTTGGGCAGGAAAGGGGCAGTTGGTCCCAATGGCACAGCAGCTATTTTTATCCGAGCGCAGGGAGGGGGCCCAGCTTCACTTCCTGACAGGGGCCCAGGGCTGAGACCGCACCAGAGGACAGTTGGGAGAGTCAGGGAGGGAACACTTTCATGACTCTGAGTTTGCCTTGAAGCCTGAGTGGGCTCCAACCCAGGGACGTAACCAGAGATGATCATGAAGACCACGTATCTTGCAGCCCCTGTGCGCTGCTGTTGGAAGGAAAATGGTCAAAACCCTGGGAATTCTGCAGCAAAAAGACAAAGATACGCTGCAGGGAGCACCCATTAGTGATAATGATGGCCGAGCCGGCCAGTCCTGCTAGTGTGAAAGTGTGAGAAGCTACTGCTTCCAGAGGGAGACGGGAGGGGAGAGAGGGAGAAAAGAGAGAGGAGGGGGAAGATCAGGAGGGAGGGGAAGCCCCTCTGACACACTTGGATTTTCTTCACTGTCTTTGCAGGAAATACCCCGCTAAGAACTTCTCTGCCCAGGGCCCCTGACATCCTTCAACACCCCAAGGCTTCTCCTTCCACCCCCATTTGTATAACAGCTCCTTCTACTTCTCCAGTCACCCCCTGCCCAATTCTGTGCCCAGCCCTGTGGTCTGGCCCTGCCCTGCCTGCTGTCATCTCTCCCTGCACCCTCACCCAGGCCACCTCCCTTCCCTGATGGAGGCTGCTCATGGAGATGCCTGCGGCCCTGCCCACAGCCACCTCCAGGACCTGGGCCGAGGGCTAGTGGTCTCAAGGCAGCACTGCTCCATGGCTGCACCTGCTCTGAAGTTTCTTGTAGGATCAGGCTGAGAAAACTTGGACTCAGGAGAACCCCATGCCTGCCCACTTCCTCATTGGAGTGTCTGGACACCTCAAAGTCAACAAGTCCAAAGCTGAGAGCTTTGTTCACCCCCAAAATGCTTCTTCAGTTGTGATAGTTAATTGTGATGTCAACTGAATGGATTTGGAAATGCCTGTGGGACTAGTCGGACACAACTCTGTGGGTGTGTCTGTGAGTGACTGACATGCAGGCTGCAAACTGAAGCAGGAAGACCCACCCTGGATGTGGGTGGAACTGACCAATAGGCTTATAATTTGGCTGGAACAAAAAGGGAAAGAAGGAAGTCTTCCTGTTTCTTCTTATGGTAGGAGGTGCTCCAGTCCTCATGGTCATCTCTGGACAGATGTTTGTCACCAGTTCCTTCCGTCTTCTGGTGCACACTCTTTAGCTTCTCAAAACAGACTTGCCCCAGACTCTGCAGTGAGCACCAGCGCTTCAGCTTCAGACTGGATCCTCCAGCTCTCTAGTGCACAGATAGTCATTCTTCATTCTTCCATTCCCTACTCTGCAGGCAGTCATTGTTAGCCTAGCTTGTAAATCCATATTATATTATATTACATTATATTATATTATATTTGATCCTCTAGAGATCCCTACTTGATCCATCAGTGTTTCTGAAGAGTGCATGTTCACCCAGCTTTGGGACTTCTAGAGCAACCTTTTCCTTGTTTCTCTTCCTGCCATCAATAGCCACGTTGCCTTAATTTCGGGTGCTTCCTCTTCTACTCCCAGCATCTTCCACGCCCCTTTTAATTATCAGCTGACAGCTCACCCTCCCTCTTTGTGCACTGTCTGCTGCTGAGTCTGAGACTCAGCCACCTCAGTGCAGGCCTGCGTGCTCCTCTGTCCCCTGGGTCTCCTGCAGGTCACACTCCATCCCGGGGATACCCTCAGGCTCAGAGCCCCCTCTGGCTCACCCAGAGGCACTGTCCCTGAAGAGGTGGGTGGAATGGTCATGGGTGCTGCATACTGAGATCCACCAATTCATGGAAAACATGAAATGGGGATTTTCTAACAGTAGCATTTGATTTTCCTTTGTCAGCTAAGCAAATATCCCATGGAGCCAGCCCTTCGCTCCCCTGCTGGAGATGCCAGGATACAGTGGCTGGAGCATCGTTGCTATGGATGCCAGTGCTATTTCACCAAATTCCCTACATTTCAATATAGCATCCTCCCAACCATCCATTAGGTGCCCTCTGAGTTTTGTTTCAGTGTGGTTATTTGATTGATCGAGACTCATGAGATGGGTTTTGATCAGCACAGCTCTGATTCTGCAGATCAAACCATCTCAGACCTTGGGCTCCTCTTCTCCTTGGGCCCTGAGTGTGGGCAGCTTCCACTGTCAGGAGCACGGGAAGGTTCTGGGCCAGCACTGCCCCAGCCCTTAGGAGGCGAGGTGTGTAAGGGCCCCTGCTCCCCTTAGCATTCTCTGAACTACTGACCAGTGCCTCCCAGGCCAGTGTCCCAGACTGCCCAGGCTGCTCACAGTTGCGGTCACCATAGCTGCCTTCCTCAGTGTTTTCTAAGCATCACTCTGGTTTGCCAACTAATTACTCTGCTTTTATGTGGAATTTGGGGGAGATGCAAATGCTACACTGTGACTACCAGTGCTACCTCCCCGCTCCAGGTTCTGTTTCCCTTCACTCCTTTATCAACAATAAGTCACTGCAGGTTTTCTGATTTTTGTCCCACTTAGAAGCAAAGTGTCATATCTTCTCCCCAAAGTGCTCATCTGAAGCATGGCACATCATGACTGGACATGCGGTAAACATTCAGCAGGGGAAGCAGTGAGCACTCTTGAAGGCACACTGTAAAGCAAGAAAGTTCCCTCATCGAATCCCCTGCAGCACTGTGAAGTAGGTGTCATGATTGAATTCCATTTTAGAACAGAGAAACTATTGTTTAAAGAGGGAACAATGCGCCAGAGAGAAACATGGAGGGGCATACCCAGATGGTGGCTCCAGAATCTGCATCTTAATTAGGTGGTCCCTGCCTGCCTTTGGGCACTGGGCACCGTGGGAAACTACCTGGGGCTGGCATCACTCCTGGAGTGCTGCTGTGGGCCAAGCAGGGTCACACCTGCCCTCAGGGTCCCATCTCAATTCTAGGAATGTGCCTGTGGCACACAGCCATGGTGGCTCAAAGAAACCCACCGAAGTCAACAGCTTGTACTTTTCTGGGTGGGCTGAGTAGTGTGATTTTAAAATTCTAGACACCTTTTCATTTCTTTTTAAATGAGCATGTTAGGGTTTGTGTCTTAACTGTCTCCCAGTAACTCATGTCTGAAGGCTCGGTCCCCAAATGACTGTGGAGGGACTTGTCAGACAGAGTCCCAGGGCTTCATGGAGAAATTCAGGCCTTGGGGCTGTATCCATAAAGGTGATGTTAGAACCTAGTGGCTGTCTCTTTCTCCCCAGCTGCTGTGAGGTTGTCAACTTAGTCTTAGTGCACATTCCCGCCATGCTGTGGTGCCTCATCTACAGGCCCAAGCCACCATGGACTGATGCCTTCAACAAAGTGAGCCAAGATGAACCTGTTTTTTTTTAGCTTATTATCTCAAGTATTTTGTCACAGGTACGGATAAAAATATAAGGGAATAACATATTTAAAAAATGGTTTTAAAAGCTGTCTATCTCAAGTCCACATGGTGGAGGGTAGCCTTGCTAGACACCCCCTCAAAATGTCGTGGGTCCATGGTGGGCAAGCATCCTTCCAAACCATTTCTAGATGTGAGCATGGATTCATCGGTCTGTCACCTCTACTGCTTTAGGGGTCATCCCTACACACCTGCTGCTTACAGATGGTTCAATCACTTAGAGTCCTTGACTCGATCTCACTTGGCCGCCAGATCTGTGGTTTGTCCCCCAGAGTTTCATGAGCTGGAAGCTTGGTCCTAGGGTGGCAGTCTTGGGTCACTGGAACCCTAAAAGATGGACTTAGGGCAAAGTGATGAATCATGGGGGCACCACTCATTAGGCAGGTAGATCTTGCAGGACCCTTGGCAGTTCTCCTGAGAGTGAGTCTTTAAACAAGAGAAAGCTTGGCCTTGACTCTCTCTTGCTTATCGTCTCTCCATGTGACCCCTTCCTCTCCCACGAAGCCTCACTGTGAAGCCATCTGCCATGTTTCAGTGTGGCCGGAAGCCATTCAGCAGAGGTAGAAGAGATGGGGCTGCCCAATCTTGTCTTTTCAACCTCCCAAACTGTGAGCTAGTGAACCTCTTTTCTCTATAAGAATCAGTTTAGGGTATTTTGTTATAGTATAAGAAAATGGACTGATACAAAGCCCAGATGAAACAACCTAAGTCTCAGCTGCTTGAGCAGACATAAACGACAGAGGCGCTCTGGGGTATGCATCAGACAGGCTTATTCTTTCTGCCTCTTGTGCCAAGGAGCCCATGGATTTGCAGTCTTCTGAGGATGGAAGGAGATGAGAAAATTGTGGGAGCCAATGTGAGGAAAGGGGCCCAGCATGGCAATGCCTGGCCTGCCAGTTATGCTCTGTGGATGCTGGCCAACTTGAAGATGCTTCCTTTGATTCATCACAGCTCATTCAAGATGTGTCGGAGTGGAAGACATAGTTCCTGTTCCACAGCGAACACGGCTTCCTCACATATGGTGCTGGGAGGAGGGCAGTGATGTGAAGGGGTGAATGCTTCTAGGGGCACCAATGGAAAAGGCAGGGGACACAGCACAGGGACACTGGGTTCCGGAGAAACCAAGCAGTGTGCAGGCAAAGCAGTGCCCACCTCAGCTTCACACCCAGGAAGAGGCGCTGCAGGGTTTGAGTCTGAGTCTGCTGCTCGCTGCCTGGGAGAACGCAGCAAGGACAGGATGCCACACCACACATGGACATCCATGGCGAGAGGAGCAGATCTAGAAGATGCTGCCTCCCAAAGTGAGTCACCCAGCCTGAGGGTTCTTTCCCAACCCCCAGGACTCACAGGAAAGCCAAGGTGGAGGAGGTCGGGGAGCAGGTCCTCCTGCTGGCAAAGTGTCAGGACTCCTCAGAGTCCAATCCTCAGGTGAAGGAGGAACAGTGGAGTGGCAGCCACCACTGTGCCAGAGAGGTGGCAGCAGGCAGAGGGGGCACAAAACAACGGGACTCAAGCTAATGACAGACTCAGCCCAGTCCCTGAGCTACTGGCAGCTCAGGTCTATTTGCCCCCAAACAAACTACAAGAGGCCACTTTTGGGAAAGGAAAAAAAAAATTCATCAAATTCAGGCCAACTCCACGCAATGGGCACTGACCTGGCATGGACCACCGTCTCCCTGGGCCAGGTGTGCCTGAGCCTCTGCAGTGAGAGGAGAGAGAGGGAGAGGGAGGCAACCTCCAGCCTCGGTCATTCCTGGCCAGGTTTCCCTCCCTTCCCAGGGGAGCAGGAAGTGGACGTTGACCTCCTGGGGCAGCACCTGTGTATTCTGTCCACTGCCTGTGTGAGGAGAGGAGGCGGTGGCAGTCACCCCCCAGGCCTGAGGATGTTTGGAGAAGCCGCTTGTGTCTAAAGAAAAGTCATCCTAACTTTCAAAGTCCCATTTTGCCCTGCCGGTTGCTCCAGCTCAACTGGACTCCAAGGAGGGACCTGAATAACGAGCGAGGCTGCAGAAAATGACCAGAGCGCCCACTTCCTGATCCCAGGCCCCTTGTGCAGATGTGACTCGGATGTGAAGAGGTCTCGCCGGATGACCCTCGTGACCCTGGTTAACCACACGTGGGCCTGAATGTGGGAGAGAGCCACAGAAGGCGAGAGCCCGGGGATTAGAGGACCTGCAGGACCTGGAAGAGGGGCAGAAACAGATTCTCCCTGAGGCTCCAGAGGACAGAGGATGCAGCCCTGCTGGCCCTGGACTTCAGCCCAGAGAGACCCATTTCATACTTGTGGCCTCCAAATGGGAAGGAAAGAAATCTGTATTGGTTTAAGCCCCTGACTCTGTGGTAATTTGTAAAAGCAGCAACAGGAAATGAATAAAATCTGTCACTTGCCTTAGCCATCAAAAAGATGCTCTGTAAAGAATAGGTAAAAAGACAGCAACCAAAAATATGTAATTTCCATCGTTCCATAGCTGTAATACCAAAAATCAAGCCTGAAGACAAATGAAGGAAGTAAATTCAAATATTACACAGTTACTGAAATTAACATAAACCCACCCATCTAAGTATTTTGCAGTTTTGTTCATTTTCTTTCCAAAAAAACCTGTTTTGTTGATGTTTTAATATAGTCTTTCTATTCTCTATTTGCTTTATTTCTGCTGTGATGCTTATTTTCTTCCCTCTGCTAACCTTGTGTTTGCTTTTCTTGTTCTAATATCTTGAACTATAAATTAGACTGTTGGTTTGAGATATTCCTTTTTTATTATGCTGTGGGTATTTCTCACTATAAACCTCCCTCTTAGCATTGCTTCTGTGGTGTCCTAAAAGTTATGGTAAGTTGTGTTTATATTTTCATTCATCTCAAGTTAATTTTTAAATTCCCTTTCAGCTTCCTCTTTGACTCAGTGGTCTTTTAAGAGTGTATTATTAGTGCCTGTATATTTTTCTTTTTTGTTTACTAGTTTTTCCTTTTTTTCACATTTTTAATCAGTGTATATTGGTTATACAGATTAATGAGTTTTATTTTGGCAGGATTGTACATGTGCAACATACTTTCACAAACCCCTCGTTGCCTCCTGGATCCATACCTCTCCTCTAGTTTCACATGATTTTTTTTTTTGGGGGGGGGGTTCAATGTGTATAATGTTATGATCATATTCATGGCCCTGTCACCTGCCCTAAGCTCCTCTTGTGATTTTTCCCATTTTCTTGCTGTTATTAGTTTCCAGACTCATGGCTAAAGAGACACTTAATACATTTTGGTTTTCTTTAATTTGTTGAGACTGTTTTGTGACCTGATGTGTGACCGACCCTAGAGAATGTTCTGTATGCACTTGAGAAGAATGTCTCATCTTCTGCTGGTGGGTGGCAGGTCCTGTATATGCCTCTTGGGTCCATCTGGTCTGTTGTTTGAGTTTGCTGTTTCTTCACTGCTTTTCTATCTAGACATCCTGTCTGCCACTGGAAGTCAGGCATTGAAGTCCGCTGTTGTACTACTGGTGTCTGTGGATGTCTGCATTATCCACTGAGGAGTTTGGGTGGACATATTACAATTGGCAGAGCTTCCTTGTGACCCTTCATCATTACACAATTACCTTCTGTGCCCTTAGAGAGAGGTTCGAGGTGAAGTCTATTTAGTCAACATAAGATAGGCTCTCCTGCTGACCTTTGGTTCTCACTCACATGGAATGTCTTTTTCCTTCACCTAGCTTCTAGACCATGTATTTCCTTGAATCTAAAGAGACTTTCCTGTCGACAGCACGCAGTGGGGTCTTGTTCCTTACTTTCCGTTTAGTCACTGTGCATCTTTCTATGAGGGTTCAGTCCATGTTAGGGGGGCGCCCAGCATCACCATCCTTCAGGCTGCGTCTGTCTGTCCTGCTCTTCTTTCCTGCTTCTTTCAAATTTCATAGCCGTTTGTATGGATCAATTTTCATCGCATTCTCTTATTTCTAATACTTAGGTGTTAATTTAACAAAGTATTTGATTAGACAGTGTCCAAGTTGGTAAGTCAGGATCACCTCCCCATTTCACAGCTTAGTCACATCTGCCAAGGGCCATTTACCAGGTGAGGTGCACATTTGGCTCCTTCTGACAGGTGGTTATTCCACCAGTGACAGATGTAAGTCAGTGGACAGACACACGCTGGCCGTGAGCATCACGATGAGCATCATGTAGTTATTAGTTCTCAATAAATTTGTTTTAGATTAAATGCAGCTTCAGGCATATCCCTGGGGATGTCTCTGCAGAAATTAGCAAGTTGAGTCTAAGATTACTTGGGAATACAAAGGACCTAACTGTATGAGCCAGAAACAACTAAGAAACTGAAAGAACAAAGGTTCAGGACCTCCTTGAACTGTTCTCAAGACTGAGCATTAAAGCAAGAAGGAGGCATTCGAGTAAAGATGGGCACCTGGGTCAACAGAACCAAATAGAAAGTCCAGAAATAGAGCCGGAGAAATATGGTCAGTGGGTTTTTGACAAAGGGGCTGAAATAATTTGATGGGAAGGGATAATACTTTAGCAAATGGTCTGCAGGGAATTTATGTTCATGTGCAAAACAGTGACCCACAACCCTTCCTTCACCCCAAAGATAACAATTAGGTTGAAATGGACAGCAGAGCTAAGTGTGAGTGCCAGCCTTTTGGAAAAAACATAATAGAACCACTTGATGGCCTTGTGTCAAGCCACGATTTCTTAATGAGATATTAGGAATTTGAGCTATGGAATTTTTAAAATTGATAGATGAGGCTTAATCAAAATAAAAATGTTTGCTCTTCAAACCCACAAGAAACTGAAATGGCTAAGGACAGACTGGGAGAGACAGAACAGATGAAAAGCAAGACTCAATTTTATGCATTTTATAGGCAGTGCACCTCAAATACAAAGAAGAGTTAAAAGAAAATAGACAATAAAAACAGATATACAGTAAAAACACCAGTGTATTAGTATCAGAAATGAATTTAAGATAAGAAGTAGTTCTGGATAAAAGAGAATTTTAAAATAAAAAAATATGAATTCATTAGAAAATATATTGATCTTGAACGTACTTGGACAGCACACAGAAAGAGGACAGACAGATGAACAGTGTGTGCTTCAAATATTGGAAGCAAAACAACACTGGGATGAAAACAAAAAATAAATCCACCGTGACAGCAGAGAGTTGCGATCATCCTCCTTTGGTAATAAATATATCATGGGTGTAAAGATTATAATAATAAAATCAGTGAGATAAGAGGACATGAGAGGAGTAGCTTCACACCAAGCTGCCTGCAGGTACGGAACAGAGCTGCAGTCCCGCCCAGGAGAGACTCAGAGCTCAGCCCACACTGGGCCTCCGAACAGGCGCAGTCAAGTGCATGGGATAGAAAGTGTATGATTTATATTTTCCAATCACCAGGGAGTTAAGTAAAAATAAATAACAACATTGTATGTAAAACACCTCTGAATTGGGAAATTATCAACTAACTTCTAAGTAATTCATGGGTCAAAGAGGAAATGCACAAAGGGCATTAGAAAAAAATTAAACAAAATGCTAATGAATATATAATACATCAAACTTTGGGGGATGTAGCTAATAGGACTTAGAAGCAGATTTATAAATTTTATTTTTAGATTTAAAAATGAGAAATTCATGAATTAAATTATATATAATTCTACAGTAAGAAGTTAGGGGACAAAGCAAATTAAACCTGAGAAAGCAAAAGTGAGAGAATAATAAAAATGTCAGGAGAAATTAATGAAATCAAAAACAGACAACAGAGGAAATGAACAAAGTCAGAGGTGATTATGTGAAGACACTGGTATAGTTGAGAGACTTCTAGATAAATTGATGAGGAAAAAAGTTAGGAAACACACTCACCTGTCAAGAATGCACTAAGGACATTATGAGCAAGTTCCTGCCATGACTTTGCAACTTAACCAAGGACCACATGCATGAAAGGGAATCAGAAAACCAACACAATAAATGAAAGATTGGAGAGGGAGTTCCAGCCAAAAGTGCACAAAGTCACTTTATTAGGAAAGCCTATCACATACTGAGGGGCAAAACATCAATTGTAAGAAACACTCAAAAAATAAAGAGGAAGAAAACCCTTCCCAGTCCAGTGTGTGAGACTGTCAAAGTCCTGTGCTCCGGGCCCAATGATGACCACAGAAACCAAGCCGGGTGGGGGCCAGTACCCTGCTAACCACAGGCTGGAAACTCTTAGCAGGTACTCTCTGAGTCATCAAAAATTGGAGCAAAGCATCATAGCCAATGAGGTGAAAATGAATCAGAGCCATCTCACTGCAATTTAAGAAGAAGAATATACAAGTTTAACAACTTCACAGATTCATGTACAGACACATCCAGTCGCTCTTCTATAGATTAGGAATAGGAATAGACAACAATTTAAAACTACTCATATTTAAAGCTGCATTAACATTAACACAGTTGGGAATGGACTTAAGAAGAAAAATGCAGGATTCTGCAGGAGTCTGTAATGCTCCCTAAGCTCTGTGTGCTGAAGGCTGGGTCCCAGCGGGTGTGACCCTAGGAGACAGGGCCTGGCAGAAATCTCCAGACTGTTGGGGTGTGGCCTGGAGGGAGACCCTGGGAGCCCAGCCTCTTCTTTCCAGGAAGAGTCAGTGTCAAGACGCTAGTTTACCCTGCCCCCACCTACATCTATAGATTAAAATCAAAATTCCAAGCAGAATCTTTTGTAGAAATTTATAAGCTGATTCTACAAGACAAACAAGGGCAGGACTCAGAATAACCCAATGAACTTGCAAATGTATCTTCTTTACACAGAGAACCCCTGGCTACTCAGGGCCTCCCTTGGCTCAACAGGCAGCTCCTGGTGCAAGGTGAAAAGGGTCCTGGGTCAGCTCCCAGGACAGGCCATGCCTGCCATCATGACAGTGCCAGGGTGGACTGAGGGATCCAGGACCTATGGCTGTGGACCAGAGAAGGGTGAGGAGCACAGTAGTCCTGGAGGCCTTGTGGAGCCTGCTGTGTACCTCCAGCCTGTGCTGGGCAGGGAAGCCCAATGAGGTGGCCAGGCCTGGGTCCAGACTTTCTCCTGGTTGTTGATCCATGCAATCACCATGGCAACTCAGCTCCCAGGAAGCCCACAGCCTTCAGGGAGCGTCTCTGGCTCTGATGTCCTGAGGCTCAGCGTCCGTGATGGCAGAGGGACAGAGTGGCAAGAACCCTCCTCACCCTCGTCCTCCTGGCCACATGGAGAGGCCTGGGCTCTGTCATCCTGTGAGGCTGTGGCCACCCAGGAACCTTGTGTAGCCCATTCCTCCTCCATCCTGCAGGCCAGGAGGGTTGGAATGATGCATGTCTCGGCAAGCACCTGCCTCAGTGCTAGCCACCAGAGGCTTCCTGTGCTTACCTCTCTCAGGCCGGGACACCCTGGAGACCGAGGTACATCCTGACACTCAGAGGCTGCGGACAGTGGGCAGACAGCTGTGCAGACAGGGCGGGAGCCTGGGCGAGGCTGCGTGCACCTGCTTCACCGTCTCTTGGGCACAGTTTCTGTCCCCGTAGGTGCTCCGATTCAGAGCATAATGGGTGGAAAAGCTTTCCTTTTCCAATAAGCAAGAAAGATGCGATATTGGCAGAGTGCTGGGACAGGGTTAAGAAGGGAGCTTTCTGCAGCACGTGGGGGTGGCTTGGTCTCATTTCCCGGGACCTCTGAGGTGTCCTCCCGCCTTCACCCCTCTGCCCCGCACAGCTCGTCTTCATGGCGAGCAGATTCCTGTCACTGGGGCCACACTCAGGGTGCATAGAGAGCACACAGCTGCAGTCGTCATTGCGGAGTTGTGGGCTTGTGTCCTGCAGGCGACGACTCCCCAGACAGGTTCCTGTCTATTTTCTTGGACATCCTATCCCGCCAGCTGCTCATTACCCACTGCGGTTGCCTGATCTCTCCTTATTCTGCTGGGCAGCACCTGGTGTCAGAGGAGGGTGTGTGGCTGCCTCCAGAGGATCGTGGCTGAGCCCAGGAGGGAGATGGAAGATGCTGGTGTGCAGGACACTGTGGAGCCCCTGGTGAGTGCAGGTGGGCGCCTGCATCTCTTTGCTTTGCCCAGTACTAACCAGCTCACTAGTCCACGGGCAGGTTCCTGGGAAATCAGCTGTTTGGAGAAGTGTCACTGCTTGTCGAGGTACACTGTGCAAGGGCTCTGGGTTGTGTCATCAGAAAAGGGGCGGGGCTGACACCTCTTCCAGCTCCTGCTCGGGTGGATGTGCTTAGTGGTCTTCATTGGCATGACTGGCACAGTGCCCATTCTGGGGAGGAGGTGGGTGAGGAACCGTGTGGTGCCCGGCATGGGGATTCCAAGTGAGGAGTCAGGAGTGGCCATGAGGCTTTCACAGAAGACCAGGGCCTGAGCACCTTTCTGTAGTCACCCGGCATCTCTTCCCTGCAAGCACAGGAGGCTGCGGAGGGGAACTCTGCACAGGGCATCATCACTCACTGCTTGGCCTCAAAACAGGTGTCCTGGTGAGGTGCAGGTGACAAAGCCATGTCGAGGAAAGGGCACACTAGATGCTGTCCTGGACAGCGAGGAGAGCCTTACTGAGGACTGTGTGGCAGGGCCGGGTCTGCTCTGGGGAGGGGGCCAAGCTCTGAATAGGGCAGAGACAGCGGAATCCACAGCCAGTGGGGAGAGGGAGGGTGAGTGGACCAGCAGGATCCTGGTCAAAGGACACCAAGGACTTTGACATCAAGGCCGTGAGAACCTGGATTGGATGCATGAAGCCCAGGAACTGTCTGCGAGTGGGCTCAGAGTCCTCTGGTCATGCTGGGCTCCTAGGACCTTGATCTGAGGGCCCAGAGCAGCCACACAGCCAGGCTCTTCTTCCCTCTGCATCAACACTGCCCAGGCCTCAAGTCAATGCCAGAGCCTCAGCTTTCCCTCTGTGAAGTGAGGCAGATGGACAGACACCCCATTCCAGTGGCTGCCTGCAGGAGATGAGGATATGGCCCGGCAAATCCTCTGCCGCCAGGGGAGGGCCAGAGCCTGCTGGGAAAGGCAGGTGGGCTGTGACGGAGGGCGAGGCCAGGAGGGCCGAGGCCTGGTGTTCTTGCTAGAAAGTCAGATATCCCATCTCTGGGTCGCTCCCTGAGCTGTCCCCACAGGAGGGCGTCCAGGGGGAAAAGGAGCCCAGCACTGCCCAAGGCTGCGTCTCCACCCAGCATGGGGACACACTGCACGGCACGCACACAAGCTGCAAGAGGACACTCCAGCTCAGGCCTGGGCAGGATTGATCATCATCCCTGCAAGGACACGTGTAAATGCTCCACACTCCTAGCCCGACAGCTGTCAGGCTGACCCAGAGCCTGAACCATTTGAAGACCTTGGCCAATGGCGACCAGATGAAGGTTTGCAGCCCAGAGCTCTGGCACTCGGCATTTGCAGAGCTCTGTGCTTGGCAGACTTTCAGAGAACAAAATGTTAATTGCAAGGCTCCAGCGCAGCCCAGGCCTGCCTAGCAGCCCCATCCAGGAGAAGCAATTAGCGATGAATTAATGCAGACTCCAAGTAAACATCCACGCCGGATTGATGGCAGCTGGGGCAGAGATTGCCGTTATCTGGGTTATTAGGTACAGGAACAAGGATTCACAGGCACTTAGATTTCCTAAGCTTGGACCACAGTTCGTTAGCCTGGCACTTAACAAGACTCAGGCTCAGTCAATACTTCCTCTGATCAGTGTGATCAGAATGTAGTCATAGCTGCATGGACATCTGCCATCCTTCACTTGATCATCCAGGTGTCTGTGTGCTCCTCCTGGCCATGCTGAGGTAGAACGCTGGCCCCATAGCTGCTCCCTACAACCTCCAACTGGGGGCTTCCGAGGAAAAGCATCTCTAGGAGCCTGGGAATCAGAGGCTCCACAAGGGCAGCCACATGACAACAGTGGGGATGGGCCAGAGCTTCCAATTGCAGAACTTCCTGGAGCATGGCCTTTGCATCTCTACTCCTCCAGGTCCACAATAATCCAGTGTGGTAGCATCAAAGCCCTGAGGACTGAGCAGCCCTATGAAGCCACCACACTGAGCCCCGCACAGATGAGCAGAGGGAACACGTGCAGACTGCAGTGGTGGCGTCCAGAAGTAACACCAGCTGCCACATCTGCAGTCCAGCTGCATGGACAGAGATAGCTCTCCCCATGGGGACATCCTAGAGCGACAGTGGGGTGATCCATGGGGTTGAGGGTAGAAAAGGGCCGACGAATTTCCAGAGAGAGTGTTGGGTACCATGTGTGACTGAAGATGGTGTCAGCGTCTCCGCAGAGTCTGCCTGTCACCTTCCAGGTGAGGCTGCCACTGTGGGGTGGGGGGGTGTCCACCACGGCTGAGGCTTGATGCATCCTCCTGGCTCCTGCCCAGAGCATCCAGTCCCCTCACCAGCTCCTGGATCTCAGGCTTCTCCTCTGGAACTGTGAGAAATAAATTCCAGTTGTTTCCAGGCTGCCCTGTTGGCAGGAGTCGGACCCAGTGGAGATCCCAGCCAGCCCAGAGACTAGAAAGTGAAAACTAATGTTTGCTGCTGAGAGAGGGTGGGGTTGGGGATGACTTTGTCACACAATGTCACCACAGGAGAGGGGCTCCTGCAGTGACCCTGGCTGCAGAGCAGCCCTTCCTTTCTGCTGGCCACTGTCAGATTGACCTAGGGATGGAAGTGATGAATCTGGCCAGGAGCAGGTGTGGCACTGTGCAGCTCCTGCATGACAGCCATTGCCTCCCATACCACCTGCGTCCCCAGCATGCTCAGCCACCTTCTCCTCCCTGCACATGCCTCAGAGGCTGCAGTCAGCCCTGCCTGGGGGCCCAGAGGTGCCCCTCTACCCTTGTATCCAATCCCGCAGCTAGGCCCTGCTGTCCCTGCTCTGCCCAGCAGCCGTCTGTGGTAGTGGGAAGGGAGGGGACGCACAACCCCGCTGCCCCTGGCTCCATGCCACCGAGACTCACCCTGTGCTCACAATGCAGTCCCTGGTGGGTCACTCAGGGCCCCAAGCTGATGAGCAGCCACCATCACAGAAATGACAGTCACCACTCCAGAGAGGGCAGAGCGATCCCCGTTTTTTTTATTCTGATGCTCAGACGTTCAGCCCAGGAGCAGGGCCTGTCACTTCCACTCAGGGCCGGTGGAGCAGAGGAAGGTGCATTGTCCCGTGCAGATGAGGTTGGGCACTTCATCCACCCAGGCATGAATGCGGAGCCCTGGGGCAGGACTGGCAAGTGGCCACATCCAAACCTGGGCCCAGAGCTTGTCCTGCCCAAACTCAGGGCCAGGAGCCTTGTTCTGCACTGACCTGGGCTGGGAGTCCTGTTCTGGTGTGTCCAGCAAATAATTGTGACTGCTTGGACAATGTCTTAGATTTTTAAATTATAGTAAAAATAACCTGAACAGGCTTGCAGAGACTCAGACTCCTCGGTAGGTGGTCACAGGAGTAAGTATGCAAGAGGCAGTGGAAATTACAGCATTGAGGCAGGATCCCCAGAGACCGATTGGTAGAAGAGAGGAAACAGATCAGATCACAAAGCCAAGAGTGGCCGGGTGCAGAATAGCACCTGCAATCGAAGCCACTTGGGAAGTGGAGCTGGCAACTGAGTCAGGCTATGCTTGAGCCATTCAGTGATAGCCTGCCTCGAAACTTAAACAGGGTGGGCTGGGGATGTAGCTCAGTGGTGGAGTGCTCACCTAGGATGCATGAGCCCTGACCTGCATTGCCAGTGCACTACACACACACACACACACACACACACACACACACACACAGCACCAGGAATGGTATATATGTCTTCTGTAGTTGGGCTGCTGAAGTCTGCTTCAGGTTGGGATCAATCAGGAACAGCTCCACCCTCTAGCCCTTCCCTTTCCAGCTGACAACCAGAAGAGGATTTGCCCTGATTGACAGCTATAGCTGTGGCTTTCCTTGACAACCTTAATACCACAGGACCCTAGTATCTCCAGGAGATGCCCGCCTTGACCACAGCAGGATTGAACTTAGGCCAATCAGCAGTCTTGAATCTGGAGCGATCCTGGATGACTCCACCTTGTGACTTCCGATGAGCCTGCTGAGAAAGGCTTGACACTTCAACCAATCCCAGCTGACTTTTCCCTGTGGTCAATCCCTTGTGACTACCCTGTCATGCTTGGAATTCTGACCAATGGCAGATGACTCCACCCCTCTGCCTCTCTATATAAGCAGTGCTCCCTCACACTCCTCTGGTTGGTCTAGGAGGACTTTGTCCTGTGCATTGACCCTCTGTGCTGCAGCACAGTCCCTAATTAAGCCAGTGACCAGTGGTGTTGACCAGTGGTATGGACTGCTTGCAAGGAGCAGGGGTGGCAACTGGGATTCAACCAGCTGCATCAACCAACAGAGGCCAGCAGTATTTTCAAAGACCAAAGGAGACTTTCAGAGAGCCCCATGGAGGTTGCTAGAGAGCTCCAGAGAGTTGCCCAGGTGTCTACAAGCTTGGGAAGCCAGGAGCTAGGAGAGCTGAAAGAGCAGCCACCCAGGGCCACTGGCTCTCAGAGCCTGGAGCTGTTAACAGAGCTTCACTCAGTGCATCTGCGAATTCCATCTGAAGGGTGCAACAGAAGCCTCAGCTGATTGGGGACACAATCACTGCAGACACTTGGTGAGCCTGGGTGCCCGCTTCCTGCCCATCCTGCCACCCAGAGAAGGGGTTGGGAGAGGACATCCCTCACTGAGTCCTTGGGAAGTAGGATGGGGCTGAGCTGCTCCCTGCAGACCACACCCAAGGACAAGCATACCATGCCCAGTGCCAGCTTCAGGGCTGGCATCACCAGACAGCCCAGAGGCCTAGGCAGCAATTGTCACCTAGGGAGTCAAGAGCAGATGACAGGGTTCTGGAGTCTGGATTTTCTGTCCTGCTGGATGCAGGGAACTCCAGGCGCTCCACAGAAAACCCCAACCCCTGCCCTTTATTGGGGTCTGTTGAGGAGGTGCACATGGGGGCTGCAGCAAGCCCACAGCAAAGCCCAGAGGAGGGCTCTAGATGCCCTGGAATGTCCCAGTCCCAGGGTCCTCCATGGGAGACAGGGATCAATGCTGGTTGAGCTGAGCAGAGGGACAGGAACCTGAAAGCTTCAAGCGCTCACATCCTAGGAGAAGCAGGAGGCTCTGGGGATGCCTGCTTTAGAGGGTGGTGGGCTTCAGAGCCAGCAGAAACCCTTAGGAAAGGGACTGGATTGATTCTGCCCAGCTATAAAGGTCAGAGCAGAGAGGAAATTGCAGGGATGCACAATTCTTCTCAACAGGAGGAGGAATTTAGCAGCCGAACACCAGGCGGTGGAATTGGCTGCAGAAAGCGGTAGCCACTCTGCAGAGCTCCAGCCAGGCTGAATGGCCTCATCAGGGGGCCGACAAAGGCCTTGTAAGGTTAGCACAACCCCCCAGTAACCCCCGCACCGGGGACTGGTTAGAGCCAGCACCACAGGCCTGGGAGGGTGGACCCCGATGTGTCCCCTGCATTCCAGCATGTGAGATCAGTAGCTTTTGATGGTTCCCACCCAGAGGCCATGAGAAGCAGTCACTAGAATGACTCAGTCCTGACCCAGGCCCAGCACTGTGGTGTGACTTCCTGTGTCCTGTGGTGGAGGGTTAGGATGGTGTCTCAGAGAGAAGGACAAAAGCAATGCCAGCATGTGCCTGCAGCTCCCATGTCTCCTACCCTGTGTGGACAAAGTCAAGGTCTCAACTATTCTTCCATCCAACCCCAGCTCTGCACCCTGCTGTGTGCCCCGCAGACAGGGCCGAGGCAGCTCCAGAGAGGTCAGCACAGTCACCTACATGGGTTCTGGAGGGACGCTCTGAAGGACCCTAGAAGCTCCTTGAATGCTTAAAGTCATCAAAGGAGCCAGGGCCGGTCCCAGGTCCTGGACAGCAAAGGGCCTGCTGTCTATCAGTGGCATTAGAACGAGCCTGGTACCAGTCCCACCTGTGTGCCTGCACTGTAACTCCTGTACCAGTGACGCAGGGAGGCCATGTCGCCTGTCAGAACATGGAAAGTGAGGCAGGAAGCTGAGGCCGCTCGGTGCCCACGGGGCCGGCAGAGGGTGTGTTTGATGGTGATGTGGGGGAGAGAGATGAGGCCTAGGTCCAGGAGAAAGGATGAAAAGCAACCCAAGCAGCTCCCCTCCTCTGTTCCACAGTGGGAAGCCTTCAGCCGGGGTTGGGAAGCACACGAGGTAGGAGGCAAATGTCTCCTTCGGGACTACGGACCCTCACTTTCCCATGGCTGCTTATAGAAGGTTCCAAGATCCTTTGTTTCATTAGTAATGAAATCCGAGCCATGTTTATAGCTGTGGAGCTTATTCATGAGCCCTTTCACAGGCTGGCATCTTGCGGTCCAGCCTCACTGTTATATGAGGGAAGCAAGATATGCTACAGAGCACATGCACAGCACATTGTAACTCTCTTTCCGGGGGCCCCTAAGTGGCACCCAAGGGATGCAAACAGCTTTTTGTTGCCCCTGGGCTCTGTGGGCAGGAACAATGCATGATACCTGTTTACAGTCTCAGTCCCCACCATCCTTCAGCCTGGAACCTGGCCAGTTAGGGTGACCCCAGTGAGAAGGAGGCCTGGGGCTCACAGGTCATTCAAAGGGAAGGAGCTCCAGGCCGGGAGACAGCATAGTGTACAGCCACTGCCCCAGCACGGCCTCCCCTTCAGTGGCTGCTCCCAGCTGCGCCCCAGGCTGGAACCACAAAGCTTCACAAAGCAGCTGTGAGTGCTGAATGTTCCTGGCCCCAGAGCCATGCTTGGATCCCCCCAAGGTGGCGGTGTCCAGATTTCCCTTGGGAGGGTGGCATAGAGAGTGCTGGTCCTGTCTATCCTCACCAGCTCTGGCTATGGAGGACAGAACTCCTCAGGCCCAGTGGCCTCTGCAGGAAACTGATCTCTCCCTTCTGGAGGCTGCAGGTCCAAGGCTGGGATTCGGGTGTTGGGTCCTTCAGGGTAAGAGTGCTGTGTTGGGGCCCTTCCGGGTGTGTGTGTTGAGGATACGTGTCTGGTGAATAGCACGTAAAGTTTATTATTGAGGGGCCATAGCATGCATGCATTTATGTATGTGTTTATTTGCAGTACTGGGGATTGAACCCAGGGCCTTTCTACTAAACTATATCCCCAGCTCATTTTTTAAATTTTATATTTTGAGTGTCTTGGTAAATCGTAAAGTTGCCCAGAAACTTGTGATCCTCCTGCCTCAGCCTCTGAGAGCTGGGTTGTTTTCCAAGGCCTTGCAATGACAGGAGCGGGACACAGCCTTGTACACAGGGCCAATGGTGCCTGGAGAATTTTACAGCAGCATCTCCTGTTCATGGGTTCCCTCTCCAGCACTGCTATCATCCACAGTCAACCAGTCGCAGCCAGGAAATGTTAGATGGAAATTGACAGAAACAAGCCATTCCCGGGTTCTAAACTGTGCACCACTTGGAGTGGCGTGAGGAAACCTCACCTCGTACTCCCTTTCCAGCAGAGGGCCAGGGCATCCCTTCATCCACACCAGGCACCCTGCTCCCCACCCTGCTCACTTAGCAGCCCCCCCGGATATCAGATCAACCATGGCAGGACTGCAGGGCCTGCATTCAGGCAATCCGAATTTCACTTCCTAATGGTCCTGAAGTGCAGGAGTGGAGACACCGGGTCCGTCGCGGTTTTTCTGTTTTACTGCTAGTTTTGTTGATGCCTCTTCTGATGCCTTGTTTACAAACTGAGCTCTAGCATAAGCGTTCATATACAGGAAGACCCCAGAACCTATAGGGTATGGTACGGTCCGTGGTCTCAGCGCCCATCAGGAGTGGGAGCTCATCCCCATGCGGAAACGGGGGACAGATGTCATTGTGGGCTTGCATCCGGGACAATACAGGTCTGTGACAACAAGCTCTTTCAGCCTCAAGTGGCAGCATTTGATTCACACGGCCAGATGCCGAAAAGTTGGTCACAAAGCAATGAGAATATTCCTGAGAATATTGTGGTGATGTCCTGTTGGATCAGGGGTTCACAGACTCCATCCTGCCTCACAAATGGTGGCCCCACTGTTTCCAGGAGACAGGGTTGGGCAGGCCCCCCAGGGAGCTGGCTGAGGCTCCATGTCCCCACTGGGCTGTTAATTAACCTGGACACTGCTTGAAGACTGCCTGGAGGAGGGTCTTTCAGGAAACAGAGCCAAGTTAATCAGCAGAGGACATCATTATCAGTGGAAAGGAGGTCGAGGGAGAACTAGTTAGTGGGCCTGGCTCTTCCAGGATGTCATGGGATTGCAGCATAAAGGATGGCGGCTAAGGAGCGCGCATTCTACTTAGGGGGGGCCGAGGTCGGACACAATATTAATGACATCGTTAAGGCCCCATGCATTTCCATACCCCATGGGTGCTTGTGCACGGATATTAATGCTGCCCATTTCTGGAAGCTGCTGGGTTGCCGTGTACAGAATAATGAACACGCGAGTGACCATGGTGTGCTGGCTACCCAGGTGCTAGCCACTGGACTGGTGGGGCCTGTGGGTCCCGGAAGGAAGTCTTGCTGAGGGCCAGCTGCTAAAGGTGGATATTCTTCTAGAAGTTTTTCCATTTCTAATTCCAGAAGAGAGGGCCCCTTCTTGGGTGCATGTGCCGCTTCCTGCAATCTGAGACATCAATTTATATCACTGGGAAAGAAGTCCCTGTCTCTGTAATGCTGGGGGTCCCTTTGTCAGCAAACACAGTGCATGTGGTATTAGTTAGCATGCTGCTGTTACACCTGCAGATTGGGGCTTCGATGGCGTTAGAATAAGGAAGAAAAGCCATGCCGCTCCTCTGTCCCCACAGCCTGCTGTGTGGTATATAGGGGAGTGGCCCTCCTGCCACCTGGCTGGACTCCCTGGAAAAGGCTCCATCCTGGGCTTCTGTCACCAGTAGACAGCCTGAAAGGTGCCCCAGGGGCTGCACCGGAAGGGGTGTCTCCTCTGCAGGCTGCAGTGATCTCTCATCTGCTATATTCAAGTCACTGGGGCAGGGAAACGCACCTAGAGAAATGGTATCCACACCAGTGATGGGTCCAGGGGCAACATGGAAAGGAACTGGGCAAAAGGAACATAGAGCAGAAGTCAGGGGCACACGAAGCCAGGCCAGATGGTACCCACACAAGGGTGTCTGAGATGGTGATGAGCACTTCACTGGGCAGTAAGAGCTGAGGTCTGAGGAGGAGGAAAGGGGTGGGAGGTCTGCCCAGAAAGCAGTGCTGGGCAGACTTGACCATGCTGGGGACACTGCCCCTCCAGGGACCACACAGGACACAGAATCCACTTGATCCTCAGTCTTTGCCAGCCCTGGCCTCCGCTCTGTCTGTCCAGGATGTGGGGTCACAGCTGCCATCACTGGAGGGTTTGGTACACAGACCCAGTAAGTGCTGCAGCTGAGCACATGCCAGGCACCACAGAGGGTGATCCTCGGAGGGGCCCTGGATGTCTACAGACCCTAAGGAATGACAAGCGGAGCCTCAGCCGTGGAACACAGTGGGCAGCCACAGAGGGGCCACCTCCTCGGGCTGAGGCTTCCTGGCAAAGACACCATGCTCAGGACAGCTGTGATTTCAGCACATGCCATAGCCCATGTGGGCCCCTTCCCCGACACCTGCATGTACATGGCACTGTCCACAGGGTCAGGCAATGCTTGGCCATGAAATTTTTTTGATCCCTGACTTTGAACAGAAAGTGGAAAAGCACCTCATGCTGTGCTTAGGTTAGGTGTTTCTGGAACCCAAGGCTAAAGGCCAGAAGCTGAAGGAGCCTCCATTCCCTGGTGCCCCTTTTCCCCTGGTCTGGCCACATGTACCCCACAGCCTCTGTGTCCTGAGGGTGACCCTCATTCCATGGAGCAGGGTCTCGTCATGGCTGGTACATAGGAACAGGATGCTGACCCCGCCCACCCTGTTCCTGTCACCTCCCTCATCACAACTGCTGCCTCTCACTCTGTCCTGCTGATCTTCCCCCTGCCCAGGACCACCTCACCATCTGTCCCCCATGAGGGGCCCTCTCAGCTCATGTTGCTGCTGGAGAGGACCCAGTCTAGCTCCTGTGACCCTGTGGCCAGAGCAGTTCACCCAGACTGGACCCTTGACTTCCAGGGCTGGTTATTAAAATTCCATGGAAAGGGGCCTTGGGCCATGCCGTCTTCTGGTCGCCCCTCTTGACCTAGCCAACCTTCCTGAGTCTCAGCCTAGTTCTGGGGCATGGGACAGAATGTAGTGTGGGCAGGGAGAGATGAGTGTCCTAGCCTCAGGGACAGTGGGCAGCTCATGAGCCTGCTGCTCCATGGGCGTCTCATAGCTGGCTGCAGTCTGCAGCAGTCTCCGCTCCCCTGGCCTCTGTGGCTGCAGGCGCCCTCGCCTCAGGGCCATGTCGCTAGCGTCTCTGCCTATGTCCTCTGTGGCCTCCTCCTCACCACAAGTCTGACTCAGGCCTCCCTGTATTTCCTCTCATCGATAACCCAGGATGGTTCCTCTCAAATCCTCTGCTCCATCACAACTGCACCGACTCTTTCCCAAATCCAGTCACTCTTACAGGTTTGGGGGCTAGGAAGGGGGCGTATTGTTAGGGGCACCATCAGCCCCATCAGCCCTTCGCAGCAGTGCCCCCCATGTCCCTTCCCTCTCCAGCAGGGGACCTGCCTCTCTTCCTCCCCTTCCAGCTGTGATCAAGTGGCTTCTTGTCCCACAAGCCCAAAAGGGCCACTAGGGCCTCCCCCCGCCCCGTCTCAAACCTCCAGTGGGCTGTGCCCCAGGAAGTGCTTCTGGCCCTATGGACCTGGCTTCATACTGCCTTAGTGAAGGCCTCTTCCTGACCGCACCTCATTCCCAGGCTAGCGCCCCACCACCTCGGTAAAAGAGCCCGACACAACAAGGACAGGGCGGAAGGGACACAGGCAAATTCGGCACAGTGAATGGGCATCTGTAACACGTGTGCAGAGGTGGACCCCAGGGAGGAGACTCCTCTGGGGGCACTGGTGAGGCGCTGACTGTGGCCCATTAGTGCACTCTGCTCCAAGGGTTTGAATGGGTGAGATTTGGGATTGGCTTCACTGGTTATTGTAGTTTTTCCGTTATTTTATTGTGCAAATTCCTAGTAGGCTCAGCAGAATCTGGAGGCAAACTGAGCAGCTACTGTGAAGTGTGAAAAATTACCCTCAACTAATGCAATCAAACTATTTGCTTATGGGATTGTCGCATGGAAATGAGGCCTCGGGCTGGTGATTTGGCAGCAGACTCAGGTCACCTTCCCAGGCTGCTGCAGCCCTGGGCCTGGGAGCTCTGGTTCCTGACTTTAGGGCCGGGCAGGACTTTCCACTTGCATCAAGGCAGACCCCAGGTCACTTCTGCAGTGTTGACAAAACCATTCCTTAGACCACTGGCAGCTCAGTCCTGAGGC
Source organism: Heterocephalus glaber (assembly GCF_053883595.1). Lineage (NCBI taxonomy): Eukaryota > Metazoa > Chordata > Mammalia > Rodentia > Bathyergidae > Heterocephalus > Heterocephalus glaber. Next base: position 1,636,273 of record NW_028258297.1, read on the forward strand.
CAGGCAGGGCTGAGGCAATCGGCAAGAGAAACACCATCTCCAACAGTCCACCCATTCACCCAGCAGATATCGACTCACCTCCCCCAAGCCCAATACAGACCTCCATCCAGGCAAGAGAGGCAGGAAGGTAAACTTCCAAGAGCAAGGCCTGCCATGATGAGAGGTCCCACAGGATTCTGGGATCTTCGAGGCCATGGAAGGATACTGTGGCCTTTGTCCTAGAGCTGAGCTCTGTACATTCCCCTCATCCAGGGGGTCCCCCAACCATGTGATAGAGTCACCATAGGATGTCAAACAATCCCAGTGTCCAGGCCACACCCAGGACCAGTTAGATCCAAACATCAGGGCAGGGGTCAGCATTTCAGCATTCTTCAAATGTCTCCCTAGCAGCTTCCTGAGCGGCCAACACTGAGAAACACTGTCCTTACCAGAGGTCCAGCACACTCATCCTGGAGATGTTGGAGATACTCACAAGGACCTGCATCTGGAATGGAAGAGGGTGTGAGCTCAGGGCATCTTCTCCACCAGCACTGCAGCTCCAACATGCAGGCATCTCTGCAACTCAGCCACTGCTTAAGGAGTGGGTGGCCAGCAGTTAGAAGGAAGCATGGATGTCTGAATGGGTAGAAGGTGGTTGGGTGGCTGGACTGTGGCTACCTTAATGGAGGAGTAGTGGGGTGGTGGTCGTAGCCCCCAGGTCTTCCCTTCCTGGGCCTACTTCCTCTCCAGAAAGACTCCACTTCCTCTTTTACCGGGCTCACTTCCTGTCCAGGATGCTACTTCCTCCCTTCCTGAATCCACTTTCGCTCAGAAGTCCCACTTCTTCCCAGGCCCCAGGCTGAACTTTAAACAGCCTGGAAGAAGAGACCTGGTGCACAGGGCAGTGGCAGCACAGAGGAGAAGGGGTACCCCATCCAGTCCAGTTTCCAGATCCTAAGCACCCTTAAGCACTGAAAAATAAAGGGGACACAGGAGACCAGAGTGGGAGAGCTAGCCCAGGGGAAGGCTGGGCAGGGCAGAGGCTGGGCTCTGGGCCTCCCTCCAGGACTGATGTGAGGGGGCAGAAGAGGGTGGAAGGCCCAGTGGCCCTCGTCACTGCTCAGTAGGGGACACAAGGGCAGGTGGGGCTCGCAATGGGCAGCTGGGCGGGGACCCTACAGGTGCCAGGTACTCTGTCAACCTGGAAATCCCAAAGCTCGTCTTCCACTCAAAGCATGATGCCCTCCTCTGGGCGACTTGGGCCTGATGCAGCATCCCAGCTGTGGTGTGAGTGTGTGCGTGCATGGTGTGGCTGTGAAGTACACAGCCCAGGGAGGATGAGTGGGTGACCACTGGTGCACAGTCCTGGTCTTCACCTGGGAGGTAGAGCAGAGGACACGCGAGTTAAGGGTCTGTGTGGGATGTGCAGGCTGCCTAGACCCTGGACTCCTAGACCCTGGACATTTTCTGCAGATGCAGGGTGCTAGCATACAGTGTGAGTGAGAGTCACATGTGGGGGCTGCGTGGGTGTGTTTGGTATGTATGGTGTGCGTGTGTCATTTGTCTATGTGTTGTGTGTTGTGGAATGTCGGCAGGTGTGAGTGGTGCATTACACGGTAAGAGCAGGCACAGGAGAGCAGGCTAACGCCCCAGTTCTCCGCTCTGTCCCTGGTGTCCATGTGGACCCTAGCACTGGGGTTCTTGTGGCAGGAGGGGAAGGAAGTTCTCACCGGGGATGGGGACCGCCACCGGGCCCACCACACATCCCTCTGGCCGGAGCTCGGCAATCACAGCTCACTGCTGTCCAAGTGCTTTGGGCAGCAGTCCCTGTACCTGTCTTGTCCCTCAGGATCTCCCCTGCACAGTCTGTGACCTTTGAAGATAGAGAGTCTGGGCATGGCACACTAAGACTGTATCTGCCACCAAGTTCCCAGGCTTAGTGAGGCACTGGCGTGTGTAGGACTCCGTCCTTCTAGAAGACACCGCCAGAGAGTTTGAGGTAAAAATCACGGTCCTAAACTTAGCTTGCATGGCACTGCTCACAAATAACAATCCCACAGAGGTTAAGATCTTCTGGCAAACTATCACCGAGTGGGGAGCCCCGGTACACGGACATGGCGTGTGTTGTGCTTCTCTAAATCCCACCCTGCCTGAAACATTTGTTTATTTGATTGTTTGTTTGTTTTTGAGATTGGGTCTCACCATGCACCCCAGGCTGGCCTCGAACTTAAAATCCCCCTCCTTGGGCCTCTGGAGTGCTGAGATTACAAGCATGCATCACCGCACCAGAGTTGGAGGTGGAGTGGTTCAAATATGGACAGACAGCAGGAAGGAACTTTGCGGGGTGAGCTAATGTTCTTCGTCCTGATTGCAATGGTGGTTGTTTGACTCTGCATTGTGTTAAAACATATCATATAATGAGAGAGCGGGGGAAGGAGAGGGGGAGAGAGACAGGAGGAAGAAGGAGGAAGAAGAGGAGGAGAAGGTGGAGGAGGAAGAGCAGGCGGAGGAGGAGGAGAACTCTAGCCCAAATTATAGACAGGTTGCAGATATGGAAAATAATAAAATTGCAGAACTTGAACCAGACAAGAAAGTAATAGATAAGGCTTCAGTGAGTTTTAAAACCTCCAATAATAGCTACTATGTATGCTCGCTAAAATGAAAGTAGGTAACAAACCAATTAGTACAAGAGATGTAGTAAATCTCCAAATACTTTAAATTTTAAAATCAGTCTTCTGTATAAGCCATGAATTAAGAAAGAAATCGCATAAAATATATAAAATAGTATAAACTGAAGACAAAAACACAATGTATCTAAATTTGTGGCGTTCAGTTAAAATAGTGAATAGAATAAATTTTATAGTTTTAAAAGGTCACATTAAAAGTGAAACATAGTTTGAAATCAATGATCTGATATCACACAAGAAGAGAGAAAAAGAAAGCAAAAAACCCAGACATAAGTAGAAGGTAGACTATATTAAGGGCAGGTTAGGAGTCAGTGAATTCGAAGCCCTCAACAACAGAGAAGCCGAGTGGGACTAAAGAATCCTCCCGATTTCTCTGGTTCTATGCGCTGGAGTGTAAGCCTGGCTGCAGACCGTGTGGTGTTTATGCTGGTGTAGCCGAGGTCCTGTGTTGTGTAACTGTCCTTAAGTTTGGAAAATTCTCAGTCACTGTGATGTCAGATCTGTCTCCTCCCCCTTTCTCTCTCCCCTCCTTCTGGCTTCCCATTGTTCAGAGTTCTCCAGTAGTCGGTCCCTTTTTATTTTCCTCATTGATTTTCCCTGTGCATTTCAGATTTGGAAATTTCCTCAGTTCTATCTCCAGGCTCACTGATTCTCTCCTGACCTATGTCCAGCCCACAGAAGCGCATCAAAGGCCTGCCTCATGTCTTACAGTGTTTTTGAGTCTTGTCTTTCCTCATTTCTCAGAATGTCTTTCTCTCTGCTGACCTTATCCAACTGTTCTTCAGTGTACACTTTTGCCATTACAGTACTTAGCGTATTTGGGATAGTTTTTTTTCTACTCAAACTGACTGTTCTTACTCTGGTCTTTCACAGTGCCTTGCTGGAAGGCAGACAGCTTTGTAGTGGGTAAAAGACACAGGGATAAGCAGGTCTTCCATGGGTGGCCGCCTTTACGTGGCTCGGAGTAGGCTGTCTCTGTGGGTGTGGCATCCTTGGTTAAAGCTCCCTGTGGTGTCCTTGTGCTTCCCCTCCTCAGTGCAGGCTCGGCAACACAACTGCGCCCCTCATGTTCTCGGTTTTATCTACACAGGAGCCCCACGGATGTGCAGACATAGGAAGTGTTTTCTGGCGCTGTGGCTAGCGGCCCCTGGGCTCCAGGTCTCCTGGTGCTCTGACCCAGAGTGCACTGGGGGAGCTCACTCCGAGCCTCTGTATCTCTGCAAGTCAGATGTGGTGTGGCCCAGCCGCAGCCTGAAATCACACTGCCGCCCTTCCTGGCACCCAGCTCCCAGCCCAGCTCAGTTCCCTTGCAGGAAGACCTCTGTGGTGTCACCACATGGCCCTGGGGATGTGGAGAACACAGACACTCCTGTCACCAAGGAAATTCCAGGGACCCAGGAAGGAACCAGGACCGAGGGGATGACAAGTCCTTGTCACACCACACAGAGACACATCCACAGCCTCACAGCAAGCGTGGTCCCCACCCCAGGGGACGTCACTCACACAGCCTCTGAGTCAGCGTTCAGCAGGAGGTCCAGGTCCCAGGAAGGGCCGAGCCTCAGGACAGCTGTGCTGTTCCTTCCAGGCAGGTCCTAGAGGGCCATCGAGGGCTCCCATGCCTTCATGGCCTCCTGGGCCCACAGGTGCTCTGGCCAGAGACCAGCATGGGAGCTCGGCTGGGTTTGAGGTGAGGGGCTGTGTGGGGCTGACACCCTCACTCAAAGCCTGCCCCAGACCTGTGAGCCAGGCTCTCCCACCCTGGTTCCATGGGTGACACCTTCCAGAAATGTCCCAGGATGCTACCTGCACCTATGACGAGAAAATAAAGGCACAAAATCACCTCCAAAATTAGGAAAAAAGAAATAGAAAAAGCACCTTCCTGCTTTCAGGAAATGAAGACAGAACACTAATAGAACACTATTAACTTAAATACCAGGAAACGAGCTCAAAGGAACGGATCTTTCTTTCTCCAGAACTGTCAGGCTGAGGAGTGCAACTTCGTTCAGGAGGCTTCTCAGACCGCACTATGAATTTCACTTACATCCTCACAATCACATCGAAGCAATCGATTAGGGTTTATGAAGCCATTTCCCCTCCATACCTTAAAACACAGACTGCTCCCTAAGCTCATGTTTACTGCCATTGTTGCAATATTGACTTTATTTTATTATCTCATTTTGTGATTTATAGCTTTGTTTGTCTCGAGATTCTAATCTTAATGTTGTGAACCTATTGGTAGAGTGGGGTACAGTACTCTTCCTAGGGAGGAGCTGAACTCCTTTGTTTCCGGCTTTCTTTTTTTTAATAAAACAACTTTATGAAACAAAAAGACTGCATACCACATACTCTACCAATTCAAAATGTAAGATTCTGTAGACCCCAGCACATTGACAGAGTTGTACAACCACAACTATAATTAAACTTAAGTCATTTTTGCCGTCCCAAATCAAAACCCTCTATGTGTTACGTATCATCTGCCACCACCACCCCTGATCCAGGTAACCGCAGAGCTACTCTGTCTTCCTAGATTTTTCCTATTCTGGGAATTTAATTTTTTTTTCTTCAAAAATAGACCACACTCACAACAACAATAAAGTCCTTACCATATCCAAAGAAGTATAAACCCTGCAAAGTGAGCTCCCACACCTTATTAGGGCAAAACCAGAGATGGGCAACAGAGACATACTTAGAATATAATTACTTTTTTTCTTTCCCTTTTCTCTCTCCCCTCTTTCCTATCACATTTTTCATATAAGGGAATTGAACTCCTTACCTCTTCCTTTCTATGTGGTTCTCAGTCACCTGGCAGCCTCTGGCACACCTATCTGCAGGTGGGGGCAGAGAAGCCTGTGTCTCTCTGGTGGAAGAGGAGGAGAGAGAGGTTCCAATGGACCTAGGTAGGATCCAGTACATGCTACTCACTGTCAGCCTCCTCCAGAGGAGCACTGGCCTGCAGAGCCTGCCCCCACTGATGGCTTTGTGTCTGCTGTGATGGGCTGATGAAGTCACAGTGAGGTGCCATTGAGGCAGGACAAGCACATGTGAAAGAATGGCTCGTTCTACTGCTTCTGTGGCCTTCAGTTTCAATGCACGACAGATACACACAACTTGTTAAATGACCACAAACAGAAGTGAGCACATGGATGCTCATGTAAACACATGCCAGTGCACAGGGGCAGACATTAAGGCTGCCTGGGCCCAGTGGCCCCACAGCCAGTGCTGCTGCTTGGATGCCTCCCAGGGAAACTGAGATGAACAGGGCATGACCTGCAGCTCCTTCATGTGCACATGGCCCCTGCACTGGAAGAACTGCAGAGCCACCAGGAGGATTCTGCAGCCCTCGCCTCATTCTCTTGGTCATCATGTGGAGAGCCGTGCTGGCCAGGATGGGGCCTGGAGCGTCCCCAGCTGAGGCCAGGTCCCAGGCTTGTGCTGTCCTCTGCGGAGAAAGGTGAGGCCTCAGTGTGACAGCCCCTCCAGCTGAGGTGTGACTGCCCTTTCCTGGAGTTAGGTCTCAGGTTCGAGTGGGCCACATCCCATTTCTTCAGGCTCTGCCTAGGGTCCCTTATATGGAGAGGTGACGGTGCCTGCCTCCCTCCAGAGCTGCGCCTCCAGGACACTCCGTGCCGGCTGCTACACCTATCCCAGGCCCTGGGCCACCTGGCAGTCTCCTCTCCTCCTCTTAGGAGGAGGTCACAGGCCCCACATGCCAGGCTCTTCTCTCTGAGGAAAAGTTTTACTATTTTAGTTTTGTGAAAATCACAAACACATTGAGATTAAAAAAAAAAAAATAGAGAAAATAAAATCACACCCCAAATCTCATCACTTGGGAAGAGCTTGCCTTGGTGGGAGGGACCCTTCTGTGAGAAGGCCACAGGGAGATGGCTGGGAGGGAGGAGACAGAGTAGGGGAGTCATTCTATAATCTTTTAGTTCATTCCTTTTCACTGCTGAACAGTATTTGTACATTCAGCACTCAACACTCAACATTTATTCATTTATTCGTTTATACATTCAACACTCAACAGTATTTATTCACTCAGCACTTAATGAACACTTGAGCTTCTCCAAGCTTTCACAATAATGAATACACCTGAAATGAACATTTGCATACAAGTCCATCCGTGGATATGTGTTTTCATTTCTCTTGGCAGATGCCTGGAGGTATGGTTACTGGGCCACACAGCATGTGCTTGACAACTTCATATAAAGTTGTCGAGACATTTTTAAGTACTTGTGTAATTTTGCCATTTTTCCAACAGTGCAGGAGCAGGTCAGCTATCCTGCCTTCTCACCAACACTTGGTAGTGCTCATCTTTCTAATTTGGAGTCTGGTCAGTCTGAAGCAGTACCACACTGCACTTCCAATTCAGGCTCCACTAGAGAGCGACAACATAGGAAAAGTTCTTATGTGTTTCTTGGCCATCTGTATGTCTGCCTATCTGAAGCATCTGTTTAACTAATTTACTATTTAAACAATATGGCTATATATCTTCTTGTAATTGAGTTTTAAGAGTTCCTTAGATATGCTGGTACAAGTCCTTTGCAGATATATAATTTGCAGACATTTTTCAAAGTCTGTGGAGAATCTTTTCATTTTTTCCATCAGTATCCCTTGAAAATCTCAGATTTGAAATTTGAAGGAATCTGGTTACTAGCTGACTTCTTTTTTGGCTCCTGCTTTATGTAAACAATCTGAGGAATCTTCAGATAACTCAAGGTCACAAACATTTCTTCCCAGGTCTGTCTATAATCACCAGGGCTGTTTAAAACTCAAACTGCATTTGGATGTGTACTGATTAGTGTGCAGCCAGCACAACTGCCATTTCTGCCTGTTCTCTGTCCACCAGTCTGTCACAGGTTCTGCTGTTCCTAGCTGGCTGCCCACTGCTCAGTTGACTGCATGATCTGATCAGACACTTGTTCCCGTGATCTGTGATTGTGGAGCTTTCCCTGCAGAGGATTTATTCATTTTGTCTACACAGTCATTCCCCTCTGAGCCTGGGTTGCACTTCATGTGGCTTTATTTACCCACAGTTGACTGGGGTCTGAAAATAGCAAATGGAAATTCTCAAAAAAAATATTGAGAGAGAGAAAGATTATACTCGGATAACTTTTATTAGATTATTCTGTTTAAATTGTTTCATTAGTAGTCACTAATTTTTCTCTGCATAATTTATAAATTAAACCTATATGGACAGAAAAATCATAGCAGGCATAGGGTTTGATACTCTCCATGGTTTCAAGCATCCACTGAGGACCTTGGAATGTCTCCCATGCAGATAAGAGGGGCTACTGGGTGCATTGCTTGAAGTCTGTTCACCTTTGTATATGTGATAGACCTGGCAGGAGTGAGGTGGCTGCTCTTGCTGTTTCCCCTTGTGCCCAAGGACTCCATCCTCCTGTGCCCAGTCCCATAGCTATTGAGACTCCAGGATCTGAGACTATAATGATGAAGCTCATCCAACCCTTACCATCTTCAACAGTTCTCCTTTGCTGATGGGATTCACCATCAAGAAGCTCTTTTAAGAAGGAAGCAGGAGTTACGGTACTTTGGAGTCATTGCCTGTAACTTGAGTGACACCCTGTGCACATGCCTCCACTGTCTTCTGGAGAGGAATGATGCACTGAGAGCCTCAGTTTCTCTCCTTGGAATTTCTTGCATGCTCCCCAGGAATGAAGGCCTCTTCTCTGATGGGTAGTGACTTTGTGAGGGTGTGTCTAACTGTCAGTTATTCAGCATTGGTAACCTTCATAGCTCAACGTTGTTTCTGATTTATGATACTGTTCTTCTTTCTATGGGAAAATTTTTCTTCTACTATATCTTTGGAGATTTTTTTTTTCTGTTCTGTTAGTTATTGTGATTATTTTGACATCTCTCTGCTTCCAGAACTGTCATCTTCTCTCTTATTCTTTCAATTTCCCTATCTCATTGTGCTTTCTCATTCACTGGGAATACGTATCAATCACATCCTATGCCAGTAATTTAATTTTCATTCAAATTTCTACTTTGCATTACTATTTTTACTTTATAAGTAAAATAATTTTAATTCATTTATATTTTAATTAAGTTTATTTCTCTAGTATATAAAAACATACCAATTGCACATGTTAATGAGGGTACCATATGATATGTCAAAGCATGTACATATTGCATAACATTTAAATCAGGTTACGTTTATATGTCTCCTCAAGCATTTATCATTTCTTTATGATAAAAACATTGGAAATCCTTTCTTTCAGGTTTTTGAGATACATAGTAATAAGTGTGTCTGCAATCACCCAATTGTGAAACAACACAGCAGAACTTCTTGCTCCTATCTATGAAGAGTTATCAAGGTATATTGTAAATGTTTAAACATTTTTAAAGTTTATTGCAGTAAAGAACACATTGTCATTCATACCCCTCAAAATACTCCCCCTTTCTTCAAACACACTTTTCCTGTCATTTTTAACATTTTCTGAAGCGGTTCTGCAAGTATTCTTTTCATGAATGTTTTTTGAGGTGTGATCAAAACTACAGTGACTGCTGCTGCCAAGTGCTACCCTACAGAAAGGCAGGCTCCTAAAAACGTGATTCTGTGTCCTCATCCACCTTATTCAAATATCTGGCACTGTGTGAATTCTGGATCTCCCTCAAAGTCAAAATTACATGAAAATTAAACATTTTTAATTGATTCAGGACATGCAGGCAGTCATGACAGCTGACTAAAGACAAAACAAAACAAAAAAGATTCCAGAACTGCTTTAGAAAAGGGGCAAGGATGATGGGATAAGTGTGTGCAAGCCAAGGGACAGTGTTTGGAGGGTGATTCATGGCAATGTGGCTTTTACTGTGATAAACAAAATTTAAACATTTACCATGTTTTTCAAGCACATTTCATTATCTATAACTGTACCCATTGATCCCCATTGACCAAATGCTCATTGATCAAGCTTTCCCTATCCCTCCACAGTCCCACTCCACAGTCTCTGGTAACCACCCTTCAATTTTCAATTTCTTGATTAACTTTTTTAGTTCACACACAAGCAAGATCAGGCTGTGTGTATTTCTGTGCCTGGTTTATTTCACTTAACTTAATGATGTCCAGTTTCATCTATGTTGTCACAAATGACAGGAGCTCATTTTGCTGAAGCTGAATAGTACCCCATTGTGTGTATACACTACATTTCTTTATCCATTCATCACTCGATGAGCACTTAGGTTGTTACCATTTCTTAGCTATTATGAATTGTGCTGCAATAAACACAGGAGTCCAGATGTCCCTTCAACAGATGGGCTTGACTGCTTTAAGATATATACCAACAGTGGGATGCTGGATTGTATTCTTAGCTGTTTAAGGCACCCCCATGTCATTTTCCATAATGACTGTACTGGTGCACCTTTCCAGGAAGAGTGTACAAGTCATCCCTTTGCTCTACATCCTCACCAGCACTTATCATTGGTCCTTTTGAGAAGAGCCCTTCTCCCTGGAGTGAGGTGTTATCTTACGATGGTTTCAATTTGCATTTCCCTTATGATCGGTAACAGTGAACATGTTCCCCATATACCTGCTGGTCATTGTAAATCCGCTTCTGTGAAATGTCTAGTTAGGTCCATTGCCCATTTTCTAATCAGGTTATTTGTTTTCTGCCACTTGGATTTTGTCAATTCTTTATATGTTCTGTATACCGACCCCTTGTAGAATGTATAGTTTGCAAAGGTTCAGGTTGTCTCTTCACTATTTATTCTTTCATTTTCTGTGAAGAAACATTTTAGTTTGGTGTAAGGCCATTTGCTAATGTTTAATTATTTCCTCTGTTTGGAGCATTTTGTCCAAAAATTCCTTGTGCACCTCATTTCCTAAAGCATTGCCTCCAGTTTTCTTCAAGTAGTTTCATAGTTTCGTGTCTCACTTATAAATATTTAATCCATTTTACTTGATGTTTTGCAATAGTGAGAGATAGGAATCTAGTTTCATTCATCTGCCTGTAGATGTCCAATTTTCCCCGCACTGTCTATTGAAAAGACTGTTTTTTCTCCAGTGTGTGCTCTTATCACCTGTCAAAAATCAATTGCCTGTAGGTGTGTGGGTTACTGCTAGGCTCTCAATTCTGCTCCGTGCATATGTGTCTGATTTATGCCTACAACATGCCGTTTTGATTTCTACTAATTTGTAGCAAATAGTGAAGTCAGGAAGTATAATGCCTCTCACTTTGTTCTTTCTGCTCAAGATGGCTTTAGCTATTGAGGGTTTTCTGTGGTTCTGTACAAATTTTAAGGTTGATTTGTTTCAAGTTCTTTCAAAGGGTATCATTGATATTTTGACAGAGATTGCCCTGAATTTGTCTATCTGGGTAGTGGAGACATTTTAATAATATTGATTCCTGTAATCCAGGAACACAAGATGTATCTTCATTTATTTGTGTTTTCTCCTCAGTTTAATTAATGAATGTTTTATAATTTTTATTATAAAAATCTTTCACTTATTTGGTTAAATATATTTGTGTTTTTTAGACCCATTGTAAATGAGATTGGGTCTTGATTTCTATTCTATTATCTCGATAATTCACAATGGTGTATAACAATGCTCCTGATTTTTGAATGTTGATGTTTTAATCCTACAATGTTGCTAAATTCATTTACCAGTTCTAGCAGGTTTTGGTGGAGTCTTGGGAGTTTTCCATATATGAGAACATGCAATCGGAAAGTGGAGACAATTTGACTTCCTCTTTTCCAGGTAAGGAGCCCTTTATTTCTCTTTTGCATCTGGTTACTCTATCTAGGATTTGAAGTATCAGGTTAAATAAAACTGGAAAGAGTGGGCTTCCTTATCTTGCTCCTGATCTTAGAACGTTTCAGTGTTTCCCTGCTCATTCAGCAGTTGGCTTATTATAAATTGCCTTTACTATGTAGAGGTATATTCTTCTGTACTTAATTTTTTCAAGATTTTTATCACAAAGTGATGTTGAATTATATCAGATGCCTTTCTGCATCTATTAGATGATCATGCGCTTTTTGTCCTTTGTTCTATTGCTGTCTTATACCAACCCTACTGTTTTGTGTTGCTAAATTCTTCTTATGCTCCTGGGAGACTCTGTAATGGTGGGTACTCTCTGTAATGCACTGTCAGATTTACCTTGCTTGTGTTTTGTGGCGGAGTTTTGCATCTATGTTCATCAGGGATATTGGCCTGTGGTTTCCTTAGCTTTGTTGTTTCCTTGTCTGGTTTCAGGATCAGAGCTTTGAAGAATGAGTTTGGAAGAATTCCTTCCTATGGGTTTTTTGAAGTAATTTAAGAATTGGTATTGGCTATTCTAACAGTTGGAAGAACTCAGCCCTGAAGCCATTTGGTTTGGGCTTTTTCTGGAGAAAATGCTTTTTATTAGTGATCTTATCTCATTACTTGTTATTGGTCAAGCCTTACTGTTGGCATTGTGTTTTTTAATGTTCTAGTTTGGCAATTATGGCACTTTTTAGCTCAGCATGTCTCCAATGCTCTGAAATTTTTATTATATCCTCATCAATTTTTGACTCTCTCATCTTCAGCTCTTCTTTTGTTGAAACTGTGTTCTTATTAAGCCTTTAACTAGCTCAGAGAAAATTTTCATGGGCTGTATTCTCCTCCAGTTTGTTTCTTAAGTGTCAGTTTCCTTTCTTTCTCATGTTATCCATTTCTCTTTTTCTCCTCCTTTTCCCATGCCAGGATTTCCTCAGCTGCCACGTAGCTTCTTCTTCTTCAAGGTGATTGTCCCAGAAGGACTGGTCTCTCAGGGTCCACATATGTGCTGCCACAGTGTGAGAAAACTTTTCCTTGATCTCTGCTTCTCTGAGGCTCCTTGTTTTACCCTCTGAGCCTCTGTGGGCTTTTTGTTGTAGGGTCACTTTGTCCAACATCAGTGACCCACCAGCCTGTGGCCAGTGGGCCCCGGGGTCATCATATTTCACCAAAGGTCATTCTACTTTTGTCTACCTTCTTTGTAAGATATTTCTAGATACCCAGTCTGAGTTTTCCTCCTCTACCTACCTGGTGTGTATTCTGCCTCTTTAAATGGACTCTCCTTTAACTCAGCCTGGAGACCTTGGTCTTTCTGGCTCAGCTGGGTTCCTGCAGTCTCACTAATTCTTGTCTTAGCTTTTTCTTGGGCTGCCCATTCACTTCCTGACCCCTCTCCAATTCAGGAAAGCTTTGGGGTACTGCTAACACACCCTTTCCTAGAAACACATCTACCAGATGAAGCAGGGTAGGAAAGTGTTGGGAACTCCATCTGAATCAGCTTCTTTTTAAGGTGCTCAATGAATTTGCAAAGTCCATGCACTGACTTTGCCCTTTATTCTTGTGCAGCTTCTGAAATTTCAAAAATGTATTAAAATATGTCTTGGCCAAGGATGGGTCACATATATGACAGGGGTTCCATAAGATTATATTGGGCTTGAAAAATTCTTGTAACCTGGTGACGTCATGGCTGCTGTAATGCCCTAGCACAACACACTGCTCATGAGCCTGTGGTGATGCTGGTGTAAACACCCTTCTGCCCTGCAAGTCACAGGAAAGTGCAGCACAGGAATTACACACTCTAGTTGTGTGGGAGGTTACACCAAATACATTTGTGTAAGCACAGTCTAGTCACACTACTACAAAATCACCCCATGAGCTATTTCTCCAGCTTCCAGGGTTAAGTGACACAGGACCATATAAATATATTAAAATCACACCCAGCCCTACATTGTTCTGCTCTATTCTCCCCAGGGCTCTGGTTTGCTCATATGCATGAATAAACCTTTCTTGGTGATCGAAGAGGCGAACACACCAGTACCTCCTCGCCACACCCTTTGCAGTCCTCCTCCACACTCCCAGCTGCTGCCCGTGGTCAGCAGGTCACTTTCCTAAGGCTTTCCATGCCTCTCCTGTGTGTCTGGTGCTGGCCTGCAGGAAGGTTCCAGTCCTTCAGCCAGACCTCCAGGCCCTTCAGGCTGCAGTGGTGGCCTCCCTCACCCAACCTGAGAAGTGTGCTCCTCACAGTGCCAGGCACAGTCACATCCATACATGCCCACCTCCCCTCTCCATGCCGGGGTCCTGCGGTCCTGGTGTGACATGGCGTGAGCTGGTACAGAGAACACCTGCTGGGTGGGGATCAGGAACTCAGATATGACTCCAGCAGTCCCTAACTGTGTGCCTTTCGTAGCTTTCCTCATCTTCAAAGTGACTTCTAGGAGTATTAAATGAAGCGATAGGTTTCTAACATTGGTGATAAGAGCCCTAAAGCCTTTCCTCATCCCACCCTAAATCTAGGGAGCCCCTAATCCCTGAAAGGTCCTCCTCTGCAAGATCAAGATAAAGTGCTTTCCAGGGATCCAGTGTGCACTGTCCTCGTGCCACCCCCTTCTGTGCAGCTCTGCTTCTCCCCACTTTACCCAGCTGCTTCCCATGAGACTCAGCTCCCCATGGGAGGCCACTGTATCCCTCTCGCAGGACTGGAGCTGATGTGTTGTGGGCTTCAGGAGCCAAGATGTAGAAACCACTGCAGACGGCTGCAGTCCTGGGCACTCCTCACCCAGGACCACAGCACCAGCCATCTTCTGTGTGGGATTCTGGCCCCGCTCTGACCACATGTGCAAACGATGTTCAGAAACCCTCAGCAAGCACAAATGGTCAGCAGTGGCAAGGTTAGGACAGCCACACACTTCCAATATGGCCATTATGCTTCTTACAGCTGCTGTTTCCCCTGGGTGTACAGCAGGAGCCAAGGCCCAGATTCTGCAAGGCTGTGCAGCAGCTCATATCAGGTCAGGCCTTGGCACTGAGCCCCAGGATGTCAGGCTGTGTTGGAGCAGAGCCTTCCTTGTGGAGTGGCCTCATGGGAAAGAAGTGGGCTCTGGACATGATTCACCTGGATCTGGGGCTCTGATGATGCTGGTTGGTCCGATTCTTCATTTTCTCAAGCTTTAGCCTTTTCTTCTGTAACACAGGCTTAACAGCAAGTGCTGCCATTCCCATAAGGTTGCTAATAGTGTTGATTTAGCTACTCTGCATAATGCATCGACCTGGGCGCACAATTCTCAATCATTGTTGTGTGGATGGACGAGGATACGGAGGGATGCATGACAGAGAGTGAGAGGGAGGACAGATAGTAGGTGGATGGATGGGTGGGAGTGTGAAAGGATGGATAGATGGATGGAGGATGAACAGGTGGGTGGATGAGAAAGTGAATGAATGGATGGTTGGATGGGTGAATAGATGGATGGGTGTGGATAGGTGGATGGGTAGATGGATAGAGGATGAGTGGGTGAAAGGATGGATGAGTGGATAGACGGATGGATGGATGGGAGGATGGACGAACAGGTGAATGAGTAGGTGGATGGCTGAGTTGGTGGATGTCTACTATGGAAGTTTTTCCTGCAATATGCTAAAACTGACAAAGTCTCAATCCTCCTGGTGTTTACAGTATAGCAGGATAAATGGACGTTATTCAAATAAACCCAGGAACAAATGGAACATTGCAACTGTGATGTGTGCTGTACCCAATTCTTTGTAGCTCTGTCCCAGGGCACTGCACCTAGTGTAAAAGCCAGAAAGTCTTCATGCCAAGACAACTTTCAAAGTTGAAGGGTGGGTAGACAAAAAGGAGAGATGTGAGGTATGCCTTCAGGCAGGCACCCTAGAATCGCATGCAGGAGCAGAGCAGGGTGCTGGCTGAGAACGATTCCAGGCTCTGAGAGATGGCCAGGACCAAGTCGGATGAGCATGGCACTAACTGGAGACAGGAAGGGACTGAGAGGCATTGGGGAGGTTCTTGGATTTCAGGCACCATCTCCAGGGCAGTGGTGGTGACTCCTTGAATGAAGGGAGGAGTCTCGAGCTGGGATTGGACTTGAGCCAGGCGCCTTGAGGCATTCATAGGAGGTGCCGGCAATGGGCAGATGCAGGGGGAGTTGGAGCTGGAGGAGGAAGGTGGGTGTCTGCTTGTGGTCCACACCTGGAGCTGCAGATAGAATGAGATCATCTGTACAGAATGCAGGGAATGTGAGCAGATGTCACTTTGGCCTGAGGAGCTCCTCACATAGTGACTGGCCAAAGCCTGAGCCACACCAGAGAGAAGGTGCATGGGACAGGAGGAGGCAGGAGGGCGGTGGGGAGTGGCCGGCAAGAGGACAGGGCTACAGGGACGACTGCCCTACAGGGCAGAAGCAGGAGAGATGGCAGCAGCGAGCAGGAGACAGGAGCTGTGGTGATGTCTTCAGACCCTGCTCTTCTCAGACTCACTTCTGACTGAGGCCACCTTCCAAGTTGATCATGCCAAGCATGCCAGAGCCTTCTCTGCCACCGTTTGTGCAGCTCTGGCCTGGAGGCAGCTGGAGCCTGGAGGGGAGGCCGGTCCTGCTCTCATTTCTCTTGCCGTCTTCTCTTGTGGCAGCATTCCTGTTCACACACATGAGTGCACACACACACGCACACACTGTTGTTTAGTTTGGTAGAGTTCCTCACTTAAAAACTGTATTTCAATTTCTTTCAAATTGATCTATTGCCAAAAATCCTCTAACTTGCTATTACAAAAATAATCATTATAATCTTCATAAATCATAAACGTAGAATGATTATGGTAATCAGGGACGGAATGGTTGTTCTGCTGAGATGGATGGCCTCCCAATCACTCCCCTTCATTAGTGTCTCGGCCGTGACTCTGCGAGGCCTCCCTCCATCCCATCCAGTGCCAAGGCCATCTCTCCCCCTTGATGACACCGTGGCTGGAGCAAGGTCCCTTCCCTACCTCTCCCCACAGCCACACCAGCTACCTCAGCCATCTGCCCCTCCCACAGGCTTGTGCCCCCAGTTTGTACCCAGGATGTCTGCGAATGTGCATTCCATTCACCATGCATTAGCATCCTTTCATCTATCCACACACCAATGCCAGTGCCCCAGGACAGGGCAGAGGAGATAGTTCCAACGTGCCCCACCATCTTTACAGTGAGCAGGTGCCAGGGCAGGATAGCCACCTCCTCCTGAGGGTTGTAGCTGGAGCCAACCCTGCCCAACAGGGCAGCTGTGGAGGGGGAAGCTGTGTGGTCACAAGGGCCTCATGCCATGTGTGCCTGAAGCAAGGGCCAAGGGTGCTTGTCTCCTGAGAGAGTCACCCTCCACATCCTGGTTCTACACGGTGGATCCAATCAACCTCAGGTAGCAATATCCAAAGCATGCTGCTGATGTGTACGATGTGGTCAGGGCCACGATGGCTGTGTCTGTCCTGAGAGGCATATTCTCCTCATCACTATTCGCTGAGCCACAGAGTATGACAAGTGTTTACACAGTGTTCACACTGGGGTAGATGCTGTAGGTCATCAAAAGATGATGTGTAAGTTATATGCAGATACTGTCCATTTTATACAAGAGATTTGAACGTCCTTGGATTTTGATATCCACAAGGTCCTGAAGCCCATGACCCAGAGTAACACATACACACATACCCTCCCCAGAATAAGAGGCCCTCTGTGTGGCCTCACGAAGGCTAAGATAACAAGGAAGGCAGTTTCCAGGACATGGTGACTGGAAGCCAACTTTGGATTGCCACCTCCCTGCCTCTGACTTGGTGACAGCTTATCTTCAGCATAGCCCAGCATCCACTTGTAGGACCCACCCTGCTGGCACAAGTCTTAGTTGGGCACTGGCTGACCTTGGAGCCAGGTCCCCATGCAACTCTCCTGGTGAGTCCAGGTGCCCTGTACCCTGATCCATGGAATCCCAGCCCCCATCACAAGACCATGGGAGATCACAGAGGGTGGGATCCTTTCTTCCTCCATTCCTGTGGCATCTCCAAGACTCTGAAACAATGCCTGGCTAGAGCAGAGGGATAAATAAAGAATGGATGGGTGGCTGAATAGATGGAGAGATGGATGGATGGATGGATCGAAGGCTAAATGGAAGGAAAGATGTATGGGTGGCTGGATGAATGAATAATGGCTAGATGATAGACTGATAAATGGGTGGTTGGGTAGATGGATGGCTGATGAATGATCGATGGATGATGAATGGGTGGATGGGTTGGTGGGTGGATGGGACAATGGATGGATGGATAGATGGGTGATGGATAGGTGAATGAATGGATGAGTATGAGGATGGATGGAGGGAGGGATAATAAGTGGATGATTTTTTGATGGATAGATGATGGGTGAATGAGTGAGTGGGTGAATTGATGGATAGATGATGGGTAGATGGATGAATGAATGGGTGGATGGATGATGGCTAGGTGGATGGATGAATGGATAGGTATGTGGATAGATGGACAGAGGGAGGGATGCTAGCTGGATGGATTTTTGATGGATGGCTGATGGGTGAATGAGTGAATGAGTGGATGGGTGGGAGGAGAGATGAGTGGATGGAAGATGGATGGATGGATGGATGGATGGACAGATGTGCAGACAGGTAGGTGGATGCTTTCCTTCAATACCTTATAGGAAGCAGAATATGGGACATTCAACCTACAGAGAATGAGCACACAGGTGTCCTGGGAGTGGCATGACTACATCATGAGGCCTGGACCCATGGGTCCTTTGGGGCATAGAGATCCCTGGATGTGCCAGTTCTTGGGAACACAGAAAGAATGCCTCCTGTTCCTCCCCCTAGAGCCCACCTCCCTGAGGAAAACTCCCCATTCTCATGTTCTCTTGTAAGAGCCCGAGCAGGACAGGAACTCTGCTATATGTCCAGAAAACAGCTCAGTCATGGTCGCCGTGGATGCTGTGCACAGGGCCAGCAAAGATGGGAACTGGCATGGGGGCCTGAGACCACCTGGCAATCATGATCCCACCCACACATTCTGTGGACTCAGCCCCAAAACTCAGATGACCAAAAGGACAACAAGGCTGTAATTTGGATGCTTCATCGTATTAAAACCCCCATAACTTTATAAATCTAGCTCCAACATAAATGCCTACTCCCTGGGCCAACACAGCCAGTTCCGTCTCTGAGGAACTCATAGGCAGAGAACGGCCCTTCCTGGGAGGTGAGTGGGATTCTAAGGGGGATGTGGTTTTTCCTCCCTCCTCCGATACGGAGCATCTAAGATGACTGGAGTGGACAGTATGGGGGGCACAGGCTGAGGCAGATCCCAGGCTGCAGATTGGGTCAGCAGGGCCACAGAGATGCCAAAGCCAGAGAACTAAATGGACCCAGACTGACACTGTCCTCGCAGTGACTGCAAGCTCAGTGACAAGCAGCAGGTTCTGTGTGTGACTCTGGCTCAGCACTGTGTGGTGAGCAGGTGCCCCCACGGAGGGCGGGAGAGAGCACGGGCCCAGCGGAGCCACCTCTAAGGACCCGGACCCCACTGTACTGCTCTCCTGGACTCATGCCACACCATGCAAGCCACTCTGGCCTCCACTGTGCTCACCCAGAGCTCTCCTCTCTCTCCCCCTCGCTGAGTGCATCAAGCTGCTGTTGCTGCCATTCAGCAGCTAGGAGCCTGCACTCAGCTCCCACAACCTCCTCCCCTGGCCTGCAGCCCCGACCCCACCCATCCTAGTGACCTTTCATGAAGACCAGCTGCTGATTTCACTAACTCACAGGCCCCAAGTGCTGCGCATCAAGCCCACCCTCCTTAGCACAACCACAGAGGCCTTAACTGATTCATCCACTCCCACCTCGTCTGCCGCTGCCCACTCCCTCTGCTGACTCCGACCTGACCACAAGTCCAGGCCCCAAGTCCTGGCAGCCTCGCTCCAGAGAATTTCCTGCCCCTTCCCAGGCTTCCTCTCATCCTTAGGGTCTCAGACTCAGCAGAGTGGGAGCCAAGGGGCCACGTACCCCCAAGCTCACCAGCCCTGCGGTGCAGTGTCAGCTCCCAGCAACGTGGCCCCAGAGCCAGTGCCCAGTATGAGTTCAGAGCCAGAGGAGGCTGCAGTCAGTCATAACCCAGAGCCCTGTTCTTGTCTCTCTTCCATCCTCTGTTCCACCTGGTGTCCACTGGGCTCACTGTGACGACAGCCACACCCTGGGGTGAGGGAGACCTTGAACCTCCATTCTCTTAAAGGAAAAGGGGTCACTGGCTCACAACAACCAGGGCAGAGCAGAGCAGAGCTTAGCCGGCCAGCCTCCCCACACAATGCTCATTTCTGTCTACCCCCGGGTTCATTTTCCACACTGGCTGTCTCAGAGCCACGAGCTTACATGGCTTTTCAGAGATTCTTTGATGTCAGAGGCTGGGGAGCCCCATGCCTGGGTAGGCATGCAATGGGCCAGGCCTAGGCCACCTGGGGGTGCTCCTGAGGTCCTGGGAGGACATGTGCTCTCTGGGATGAAGTGGGTAGCACAAGTGGGACCACTGGGCAGTAGCTGCAAGCAAGCAGTGCCCACGTCACCTCCAATGGCCTGAGCTGTGGCACCTTGCCTGAGTGGCTGGCGGACAGCTGGTGGGGTCATTCCAGCAGCCTGTGGTGGGTCCGACTAGGTAGGCCACACTCCTGGGCCAGTGCTGGTCTCCTTTGCGCATGCTTGGGCTTGGACACCAGGCCCCTCTGTGCCCACACAACTGTGGTAGGAAGACAGGAGCAGTGAGGCCCAAGGACCTCCTTATCTCCATGTGCCTCTGAAGGGGTTCAGACTGCAGGAAGTCTTCTCTGGGTCAGTGCTGCAGATCTCCTCGGGTTTGGGAGGTCTGTAGATGAGAGAAAGGCTTTGTTCTTGTGCACACCTCAGAAAAAGCTGTTGACCATGGATCTCAGCCCTGGTTGACAGGGGTTGGGAGAGGAAGGAGCGTTCCAAATGTCAGAGGTGTTTCTAGGACCCCACACCTATACCCCAGTACTGCTGGGACCCCCACTATGCCACTTACCTCTGCTCTCATGCACAGTGATGCTCACAAAGTCCAAGCCAGGCCATACTGCAATCATTACAGTCTTTGGCTGTTGGCATCTCCCTCTGCCTTGGCTGTGCTGGGAAAGATGTGGGCCAGGCCAGTGGCTCCAAAGGCAGAGCCAGGGATGAATCTCAGCAACAGCAAGAACCCTGCCTTCCACGCAGGGTTCATCGCGCTCCTCAAAGCTCAGGTGTCCTCTATGAGGCAGACAGAAGGACTTGCACCAGGACGGAGAGGGATTGCACCAGGTGGGGATGTGGGGTGACTCCTTCATCTCTCCCAGTCCGCAGGGCCAGCTTCCCCTGGGGCTCGCTGGTCATTTCAGGCAGAAGAGCTGATGAATCTGGAGAAATTTTCCCACCTGACAAGGGCCTGGGACTGCCTGCTCCTTCGTGGACCCGCATCACACAGACAGATAATGATGGGAGGGACGCATTGATTTCTGTGGAAAGGAACACTGAAATTTATTGATCCTGGATTTCCTATTGATTCTCGTGGAAGCAAGGTCAGTATGGGCCTCCCAGGGTAATGGCCACTCCCAAGTAAGAGTCAATATTTGCTCTTTTCAAAGTGTCAATCAGGGGCTTGCCACACTGTCCATGCTCAAGGTTAGTCCAGTCCAGAGCTGGGGGAGGACAGAGTGACACAGAAGACAGCATGGTTCTGAGCTACAAACTTGCAGGGTGAGCTGACAGCACCGGGTTGGCACCCAGGACAGCGCTGTCCAGGTGGACTACCAGGGCAGGTGCACATCCCTCCTAGGGGCCAGTCAAGACCTGTGGTCCTGGTTCTGCCGCCTCCCCCTGCCAGTGAGGTACATGCACCTCTGGGCACCTCAGCCCTCTTGTTTCCATTTTCCTCTGCGGGTCTAAGGCCCTCCTGTGCTCTCCCTCTGCTGGAGCCCTGGGTTTGCCTTTGCGGCCTTCCCACCTTCCTGACGCAAACACATCAGGCTCCCTGGGACTCTTCCTCCCTGCCCACTCTCTGCCTGGGTGGTCTCGAGAACTGTCCAGTCCATGACAATCTCCAGAGCCTGGGCAGCCAGTGAGCTGTGTACTGGGGAAGTTCCTTGCTTGGCAATGTTCATACCTCCTCTCCTGCTTTTCTCTTCTGCCATCTTTCTTACCATGACAAAGGCACATCTCTCCCACAGGGATCATGGGTACCTGGAAACTGGTTTCCTCCGTTCTCTGTCCCTTCCTGCCTCTCCCACCTCCTTATCTCTCCCTCTCCCTGTGTTCCTCCCTGCCTCTTGTTTTCTCTGTCCTCTCAGTGGCTCTTCCCATCCCTACTTCCTCAGACTCTCTCCTGCCCTTCCCTCATCCCTCTCTCTTGGCCCAGTGCTCTCCGTACCCCTTTCCATGTTTGAATGCAAGCATCTTCACGACTACCCCGAGGTGGTGGGTGCCATCCTACTGAAAACATTTGAGCATAGCTGTGAAATCACCTCCTCCCGTGGCTGTGCCCTTGACCCTACCTCCCTGGCCTGAGATTGTTCTGCAGGGCATGCTCCTCTGGATGAGGGCTAAATCTACCCAGCCGCTTGGGTCTGCCACAAATGCATCCTGTGCTCACACTATGGCCTACTAACATCTGCCCAAAGACCCCACTCTGTGGGAAAAATTATCTCACATAAGGCTCACCCAGGACCCACTCCCACTGCCTGCCCAGGAGAGATGGGGAAGTTGGAGACCCCACCTGCAGGACCAGCTGTTACAGGCTCTCCAAGGATGGTCCCAGACTAGTGACTAGTGCAGGAGCTGCTCAGATCCCAGGAGAGGGCCCTGGGCTTAAGGCTTTGTTTTTTATTTCTTATCTGTATTTTTTAGCACTGTTGAGAGGCAGGTGCAGAAGTCTTCTGTGCACCTCCTACCCTACACACACACACACACACACACACACACACACACACCTTCATCAAGCAGCTTCCCCCAAGGGTGATACACTTCTCACAATGTCTGAACTGTACCATTGTCATCAAAGCCCACAGCTTACATGGGAGGTCACACTTGGTTTGCAGAGATCATGCTGAGGGTCTGCATAGGTTACAGTGACATGGGTCTGTCTTTGGCATGTCACACCCTAAGTATCCTCTGAGTTTTGTTTATTCATCCTTGTAACTCCTGGAAAACAAGGATTTTGGGCATCTATAATTTTTACCTTTTCCTGAGTGCCATATTGTTGGAATCACACATTCTGTGGCCTTTTTAGATTACTGTCTTTCACTTAGCAAGATGCATTTAAAGTTTCTCCCTGTCTTACCATGGCTTGACAGCTCATTTCTGTCCAGAGCTGGATAATATCCCATAGTCAGGATGCATCATTTATCCACTCACCTACTGAAGGTTGCTTTCAAGTAGTGACAATTATGAATAAAGCTGCTGTGCAATCTCTGTGTATTTTTGACATAAGTTTTCAGCTTCTCTGCATTAGTACCCAGGAGCATGATTGCTGGGTCACATTGTAAGAGTGTGTTGAATTTAGTAAGGGACTGCCCAAGTGTCTTCCAAGGTGGCTGTGTCTGTCACATTCCCACCAGCAGTGAGGGAGCGTTCCAGTTGACCCCCATCCTCACCAGTGTCTGGCATGGTTCATGTTCTGAATATTACATGTGTGGTATCTCATTGCTGCTCTGGCCTGTTTTTCAGAGCAAATTGGGCTAAATAGTACAGAAAGTGACTGTAAAGCTCACATTCTGAAGCCCTAGTTTCACTGAACGACAGAGAGGGGATTGCACAACCATAACATCCCGTTTCCTAGTCTTTACCATCACATCACCAAAGACCTATCTATGACAGTTCCTTTTATCTGTACATCATGACTAGCTGTCAAGAAAAGAAATTGCAAGACATACTAAAGGGCAAAAAAATGTAAAGACACAGAGCAAATATCAGAACCAGATATTGAGAAGAGGTTGGGATTATCAGACAGGGAATTTGAAACAATGATTAACATGCTAGGGACCCTAATGGATAAAGTAAACATCATGCAAGAACAGATGAGTAATGTTAGCAGAAAGACAGAAATCTCATAAAAGAACCCAAAGGAAATTGTAAAATCAAAAGACCATGACAGACATGAAGAATGTCTGATGTGCTCATCAGTAGCCTGGACCCTGCTGCAGAAAGAATCTCTGAACTTGAGGATATCTAAATAGAAACCTTCAAAACTTATTTTTTTTTAAAGGGAGCAAAACCTGAAATAATAGAAGAGAATGTCCAAGGGCTGTGAGACAACCACAGAAGGGGTAAACATAAATAAAGGTAAATCTAGGAGAAAAATGAGAGTAAAGAACATTGTAAATGTTTGAAATAATAATGAGTATAAAATTCCCCCAAATTAATGGCAGGCACCAATCCACAGATCCAGGAATTTCCAAAACCGCCAAGAAGAATTAGTGTTTCAAAATACTCCCAAAGCGCTACACCTAGGAATATCCAGATTTTATAAAATCAGAAATGAGGAAAAAACAAATGTCTTGGTTAGTTTCCTTGTCACTGGAACAAAATACTCAATGCTTACAACTTAAAGTAGAGGTTTATTTAGGCTCACATTTGAAGGCCATGGTTGGCCAGCTCTAAGGTAGGAAGGCATGGTGGAAAGGTCTGGAGGAGAGCTGCTCACCTCATGGTGTTCAAGAAGCAGAGAGATAGAAGAGGAGCTGCAAAGGGAGCCAGACGCCCCCAGATCACACCCCAGTGACCCACCTCTTCTGACCAGATGCCACCTCCCAACAGCAAGGCAGCTCTGAAGCCCCCATAATCCAGTCACTTTACAAACACATGAGGCTTTGGGGACCCTTTTACATCTAAACCATAACACCAGATGAGTACACAACTTACCTATAGGAAAAATGAAAACAACATCTAGCTTCTCCTTAGGAGTCATGCTTGCAGGAAGGGGCTGGAGGAAAAAAACCCCCACCAATCTAGAGCTCTGCGCTCTGCAAAACTATCTCTGAAGAGTGAAGAAGAAATATATTTAATTTCAAAAGTTTGTATGAATTTTTCTAAAACGTCCCTTGCCATGCCCTGGAAGGTGAGAACACTTCTCAATTCATTTTCTGGGGTCAGCATTATCCGGAAACCAAAGCCAGGTAAAGACTTTCCAGAAAAAAGAAATTGCAGACCAACATTCCTTACGAACATTGGAGTAAAAATCCCCAACAAAACACTAGCAAGCAGAATTCAGCATTATATTAAGAGAATTATACACTCTGGCCAAGCAGGATTTATTCCTGGAACTCCAGGGTATTTCAACATCAGAAAATCAATCACTGTTTGCACCACCTTAACAGACTGAAGGATAAACATACATGACCATGTGGATTGATGCAGGAAAAACATTTGGTACAATTCACTACCCTCTCACAATAAAGACACTCAACAAACTAGAAATAGAAGAACACTAGCTCAACATAATAAAAAAATGCATAATGGGCCTACAAAAAAACATCACAGTAGATGGCGAAATGTTGCTTCTTTTCGCTTGAGTTCAAGAGCAAGGTGGGATACCGCTTTCTCTACTTCTTACAATGCAGTCAGTCCTGGATGTTCTAGCCAAAGCTATTGGGCAAGAAAAAGAAATAAGAGACAGCTAAACCGTGAAGAAAGAGGTAAAATCATTTTTGTTCACAGATTTTTATGCCAGTACATGTAGAGAATTCTAAAAATTCTACCCTCCCCAAAAAATCCAAATTCTAAAAAGTGAATTTATCAAAGTAATAGGATACAAAGTTGATAAGTAATATTCAGTTGTGTTTGTATATGCTAATAATGAATACTCTAAAAGGGAGATTATGAAGTAATTCCAAATACAATAGCATCAAAACGAGTAAAATACTTGGGAATTAATTTAACCAGAGAAGCAAAAGACTTAAAAATGAAAACTACAAAATCAAACTGAAAGAAATTAAAGAAGACTTTAATAAATGCAAACATATCTCAAGTTCATGGATTAAAAGACTCAAAATTGATACATTGTCCAATACCACTCCAAGCAACTTCAGAGTCAATCTAATCCTTATCAAAATCTCAAAGGCAATTATTGTGTGAGTAGAAAATCCATCCTAAAATTCGTATGGAATCTCAAAGGTCCTTGAATAGCCAAAACCATCACCAAAAAGAAGAAAGTTATTTGGAAATTTAATACAAAGCCACCAAAGTTGAAACAGTGAGGAACTTGTATAAAAATAGAATATAGACAAATGACACAGAATGGGAAGCCTGGAAAGAAACCTCCATGGAACTGCTCAGATGGCCTTTGATAAAGGGCTACAGCCGCTCAGTGAGCAATGGTCAGTCTGTGGCAAATGGTACCAGGAAAGTAGGGCATCTACACGCCAGGGGATGAACTTGGACCTTTATCTAACACCATATACAGAAGTCAACAAAGAATAACAACATGGAAATTCTAAAACCAGTAAACAAGACAACTAAGTGTTGTCTTACAGTGAAGGAAAAATAAAAACTTTCTCAGATGAACAAAAACTGAGGAACTTTGTTGCTGGTAGACTTGCCTTGAAAGAAATGTTGAAAGGAATCCTTTAAAGGGAAGTAAAATGGTGAAAGCAGCACTCTGATCTACATCAGGGAAGGAAGGACATCAGAGGAGGGATCAGCAAGGGCAAAATGAAAAGATTCATTTTTATTATTCTTAATTAACTTGACAGATAATGATGTGCTCAAAATGACAGCAGCAAGAATGTATCCAAATGCATATGCTGATAGATGGAGACATAAGTGATGGATAGGTAGCTGATATATAGACAGAGAGGTATGGATCGATGATGGATAGATAGATGTTAATAGACATAGATGATAGATAACAGATACATTCTAGAAAGATAGATAAATGATACATGACTGATGGAAAGATAGAAGATAGATACAATGATGACAGATAATAAGAAATAGGTAAGTAAATGACAGATGGTAGATAAATGAAAGATAGGCAATAGGAAAATAGAAAATAAGGAGCTAGATGCTAGGTACATACATACGTACGTGCAGATAGATCTCTACAGCCTGTCCCTGCGGGGAGCGGAGCCTACGAGGAGAGCGGTGCCGCCTGTCACTGCTTTTGTTAAGGCGGCGCGTGTGGGTGGGCAGTTACCAGCTGCGGAGAGAGTGGAAAGGCCACGCTGTGGGTCCGCTCCATCTCTTCCCGTCCCACATCCACCCTTCACCCAGAAATGGGTCTTCAGACAATACGGGAGTGAAATGCAGTTCATCTGGGGAGATGCGCCTTAGAGTGCATGGAAGCCCTCTGGGATCCTGCATCAGAATAGTCCTGTTCTGGGCGGGGCCTCTGTCCTCAGACACCCAGGGCTGTGTGCCCATAGGGGAGGGTGACATGCATGCCCACAGCCTGACTCTGGGGCAGCAGGGACACCAGAAGGCACTACAGGAGGAAGGGATGGGACACGGACACCAGAAGAAGACTGCAGGGTGGGCTAGGAAGCCACCAGACAGCAGAGCGTGGTGACAGGAGAGGGGAAAGCCTGTGGCACCCTCTGCTCCTCTCTGAGCGCTCTGTGGCTCAAGGAGGCCCTGGTGACAGCAGTGGGCGGTAGAGGCCAGAGTGCACTGAGCCTGGGGTGGGCACAGCCAGGCCTTCTCAGAGCCCCAGCAAGGAGTGAGCCTGGGGATGTCCCCAGCTCTAGCAGGTGTCTCTCACCACATGGCGAAGTCCCTACAACTCAGCATCTCAAAACCATACCAGGGTCTCAGAGAGAACCTGGCTCCGCCACAGAGCTGGGGCTCTGCTCCGGCCCCTCCAGAGGTCAGGCTAGGGCCCCTGCTTCAGCTGAACCCTGTGCCTCATGGGCTGCCACCATGGCTTCCTCTGTTCCCCACCTTGTAGCCCCCAGAGGCAGCACACTGAAGGCTCCAAGAGAGTAGGCATTGGACACAGGGCAGGGGGAGGTGAGTGGCAGTGACCTGAGACCTGCCCTCTCTCCCATGACTTCTGTTAGATGTGACGCCTGAGGTTTGTTCCACACTCTAGAGAAGGACATAGGCACAAGAGCTGGGGATCCTAGTAGTCCTGAAAGAGGCTTCCCCACTGCCAGCCTCAGGGAGGACAGCCTGAGACTGCCCAAGACAGGCAGCCCCACCTGAGTCAATCAGAGGAAATACTGCAGCACCTCTGTCATGGATCAAGGAGCTACGCCTGCCTCAGGAGCTCAGGCTCGCAGGGCTTCCTGGGTAACAGCCCCTGAACAAGCCTGCCTGGCCAGGGCACAACGGACTCAACTCTAAGTGGGTGGATCAGGCAGGGTCCATCTTGGGAGGTTAGGGGAGGCCTCTGGGGAACAGGAGGCCAGATGCAGACCATGGGAAATGAAGCTGAATGCTCACATCTTCCAAGACCCTGAAATGAGATGGAAAAGCAGCAGCTGCTCTGGGCTGGGGTAGAGGTAGTGAGGAAGGGGATTCCTGAGCCCATCCTTCTCCCAGGAAGCTGGGCAGCCGTGGGGAAAAGCCAGGGGGAAATGGGCCAGAATTGGATTTTCTGCTTGCTCTTACTTTTGAGCAAAGAAACAAGCTATGGAGAATGCATGACGGACTGCATTGGATGGGAGGCAGATGAATCGGGAACATCATGGGTTAAGTGGGATAAATAACTCCTGCTTGCTTACAGCTGCTCAGTCTCATGCTGGAGGCAACCAAATGGGAACAGCAGAGGCAGAGACCCACAGCATGTTCCTGCTGGCCTCAGAGCCAGGGAGGTCCTGTACCACGCTCATTGTGAAGCTAGCACTGCACAAAGGCTTCTGTGGCCATGAGGCAAGCCATTCCCTCGGGACAGTGCCCACCCTAATGTCCCCAGGCTCCCCTTCCAGCTGGGCACTGGGCACTGGCAGCAGAGGCAGTGTGTCCCAATTCTAGGTCCTTAGAGGGCCAGGAGCCAAAGCCTGTGGGACGCTGGTCCCTCCTCAGCTCATTCCTAGGCGGCTTGGACCCATGTGGTACCAAGACCATGGAGGCCACAGCAAGAAGTCACAGGAGCAAACATGGCCATCAATGAGCCAACAGCCGCTTCCACAGGGGACAGTGTCACATTCACGGACTGTCCACCAAGGCCCTAGCTCCAGGACCATTTGCCAAATGGGCTGTCATCATCTGTCCAAATAGCCCCCTCCTGCCCAGCCTGCTGGTCCCAGGTCCCAGGAGCACCTCCCTCCTCTTTATGCACGCCCCGATTCTCCCAGGATATGGAGAGGTGCAGAATGCTACGGAAGAGGACAGAGGAATGAGTGGCCACAGCCATCCTGGGAGGTAGAGAACTGCAAGCATGCATATACACAAGCACTTTGCACATGCACAGTCAGATACATCCCCACAAATGCACACACATGCACACAGGCATGAGTACACACCTTTAGCACACTTGCACTCATGTGCAGCCCATGTAAACAAGCACACACACAAGAACACTCGGTTATGAGCACACATGTGTACAGAGGCACATGTGTGCACACTTGGGCATGCACACCTTTGCACACACAGAAAAGCACACATGTGCACCCAAGGCTGGACCGCAGGAGAGGAGAAGATCTGGGCAGAGCCATCACTAGAAGTGAGACACTGCTGGGCAGGCATCCACATAGCGTTCTGGCCCATCAGGAACCAGCCCTGAAATCCTGGTGACCCGCTGAACCCCTCTGTACTCTTGTTTCTGCTCCTCCTCAATAAGGTGAACACAGCAAGTCCTGCCCCATGGACAGAGGCATCCAGCATGGTAAAGGAGGAGGGGACAGGGAGGTTGCCAAGCCCTCTGCTTGCCCTCAGCTTTTCTCCATCCTGAGTGGCTTGAGCTCAGGGATGTTCACCCAGGCGCCACAGAACAGCTGCATTCAGGACACGGAGGCTCCCGTGGTGCCCTCCTCTTCTGGGTACACACCTCTCCCCCTGGTTCCAGCGATTTCCAAAGCAGAACCCCACAAGAGCCAAGGGAGAGATGGGACTCTGTCAAAGCCTTCTCTCTGGCACCATCTCTAGTGCATCTCAGAACTGGTCATTGTCCCAGGGTCCAAGCAGGACAAGCCTGGGTCATGGTCACAGGACCTCCTCAGTCTCTGTCCTGGGCACAGTGCTCTGGACTTGTCCCTCCCCTGCAGGGTTCCCTGGGTCAGCCCCATGCCCTCGTGTGTGCCCTGGCATGGCTTCACACCTCCGGTGCATCAGGAGCCCGTGAGCAGTGAGTGTGGCACCTACACAGGGCTGGACGCGTGGCTGTGATTGTGACACTGAGGGTGGACAGGTTCCAGCCTGTTGCCCAAGATCCACGCTCTCTGTTCCTAATCCACTTCCAAAGCAATTTTCTCTATTAGGGCAAGACTTTCAGCCAGACAGTAGGGGGATTTGAGGAGGATGGAGCCAGTGGTCTTTGCTTTTTAAAGAAATCTAATCTCAAAGCTGAATGGGGCCCACGCCGAAAGCCTACGCCTGGAGACAGAACTTGATAATGCACAACAGCCCGTTAGAAGACACAGTGGGAGGCCAGATCCCACTTACAGCAGCAACAAAGGAGACGAAATGCCCATGAATAAATTTGACAAGAGATGTGCAAGAGCTACATGAGGACGACTTTCAGAGGCTCACGAGAGAAACCCGAAGTAAATTCGAGCAAACGGGATTCACACGGTCAGGGGAGCAGCACTGCAAAGATGGCCTTTCTGAGGTAATCTGTGGATTTAACTCAATCACAATAGAAGAACAGATGGGTTGCCTTCTCCGGGTCAAGATGATTTCAACTTCAGATGGAAAAATAAAAGCAAAGGCAGCCAGGGAAGCAGGAGAGAAGGTGGGCAGGGGCTCGCTCCAGCCCACGGGTCAGCAATAGGGTTGCTTGCTCCTTGGGCCTGATGCCACCAGACTCACAGAATGGATGGAGGAGCCACAGCAAGGCAGGAGGTGCCCACAGGAAGGCCCAAGCTGACCAGAGCCTGGGAAGGGCCCTCGGCCTGAACCCAGAACAGGGCAGGGTGGAGCTGGTGGCAGGAGGCAGGGGCTCAGGATGCTTCTCCCTCCCCAGGGGCCGTGTGAGTGCGTGCACATGTGCGTGTGTGAGGGCATGCATGTGTGGGTGTGCACATGTGTAACTGTGTGAGTGCGAAGGTATGCATGTGTGCAGTGTGTGGGTGGATGCATACAGACATAAGTATGAAGGTGTGCGTGTGTGTCCACACATGAGTGCATGTGTGAGAGTGTGTATGTATGCATTCATGATGTGTAGCTTATTCCAATATATTCACATGTATGAGCTGCACCTATGCAAAGGGATTCACATGCATGTGCATGTACAGTGTGTGTGCCTCACACACATGTGTGTACCCACGAGCATGTCCCAGGCTGCTCAGGGTGCAGGGAAGTGGCCTTGCTCCAGCTGCCATTTCCCCCTGAGGACAGAGTTATCTCCACACCCCCAGGAGTCACTCCCTGGCTCCACGTGCCACCCAGGACCCTCTGCAGGGGACCAGAGCAGGGGCCTCCCCATTGCAGGGTTTGGAGGGTGACCTAGTGATTCCAGTACAGACCACCAAGGAAGGCAGCAGGCATGGTGGTCTCCAGGGGGCCATGATGACCATTCTCCCATCCCCGCATTTCCCTGCACAATATGGGGACAGCCCTGAACACCCAAGAGACCTGGACTCCCTCAGAGAGCACAGGATGGATGCTCCAGGCACTGAGAGTTGAAACGGAGGACTGAAAAGCCAGCAGGGGAGCCCAGAGGCCTGAGCAGGGCCAGCTAGGAGCTCTGGCCAGAGCCAGGGTGGTGCTGGAGGCCCAGACGGTGGGGGAGCACAGGGAGATGTGAGCAGTGTGCAGGGCGGGGTGAAGCGGCAGGTCCGGCTGGACAGACATGGCCTTGTCACCATCGCAGTTTCCAGCAATCAGAACTAAGGAAAACTTATAAATAAAAGAGAGCACAAAGCCCCTCCTTTCCCCTGTGCCCACCTGTCATTCTTTCCTGCCACCCCTTTCTGGGGTTCTCAGCATCACCCAGGGGCCTGCAGGCTGTGGGCCACCTCTGCCCAGGCAGAACTGTCTGTCCAGTTCAGCGGGCTGCATGGCAGAGGTGGCCATCCCTGCCACTGCTGAGGAGCCCCTGGCTCCAAGAAAAGCACCGATCCCCTGGAAGTGGGGACATAATGGGGGAGATCCCAAGGCAGGAAGGATTCAGTAAAATGCCACTTCCCGCCCCCCCCCCCCAGGCCTGACCATAAGGGAGGGACCTGGAGTTTATATTTGTTTTTCTTTTTTTCATTAAGTTTATTGGTACATTTTAGGTATACTACACAGTTACATTCATCATTGGGAACTTGTACCTTTACATGATGTATTTTTCCCCATTCTCCTGCCCTCCCTGGTGTCCAAACTTCCTGGTCTGCCATAGCGCTCCCCAGAGGGTATGAGCAACGCAATTGTATCCCCCAGCCCTCGACTTCAAGAGCTGAGACAGAGGAATGCAGGTGTAAGTGCCTCTGAGAGCTTCTGGTGGCCCCGGGTGCTCCCTGGCCTGGAGATGAGCCCTCCAGCCCTGCCTGTCTCCATGCAGCTCCTCCTGTGTCTCTGTCTCCTCTCCCCTCTCTTGTGAGGATGATGGGGACATGGGCCCCTCCTGAATAATCCAGGACAATCCTTTCCTCCTAAGAATTAATTTCATCAGCAAAGACCTTGGTGCCAACCAAACTCACACTCGGATTTCCAGTCAGGAGTCACACAAATCTTTTAGGGACATCAACCAGCCCAGGAGTCAAATACAGGGTTGCTGACAGCCCGTCTGTCATAGGGGCATGAACTGGAAGCCAGGGGATCAGGGGGCATTCAGAGCAGCTGGGGCCCACAGAGCAGGCTTGGAGTAGGGAACCCCTTCCAGGGTCATAGCGTATCCACCAGTGAGGAAGTCCATGAGAGCCCCAAAGGGGAGAGGTCAGGGGTGGAGCGCTCATAGGAATAAGGCTGCTGAGCCAAAGGGCATGAGGGTGAGAAAGACAGAGGGTCAGAAGTTCTCAGTGGATCACCTTGTGTTGTGCCCCAAAGTGCCTCATGCTAGCAGGAGAAGGTCAGTAAGGTGCTGCTACTGTGGAGAGCAGTGTGAAAGGGAGCACCTACAGCCCATGGTGTCAGCAGGACATACACACCCCAGCTCCTCGGCAGCATGACATGGGATCAGCCAAGTGCACAGCCACAGTGGACAGGACAGAAAATGTGGTGCCTGGACACACCAGGCTCTGGTCAGCCCCAAAGAAGGAAATGCAGCTGTTAGGGATCACTTGGGTGAGTCTGTAGCATTGTGCTACAGGAAATCAGCCAGGCCCAGGATCCTAGACAACTGCAGCTGTTGCTCACATGTGGGATGCAATGCTGTCAACCCACAGGAGCAGAGGGCAGTGCTGAGGTGACCAGATCCTGGGGGTGATGGTGTGAAGTTTCAGTCATGCATGCAGAGTCCTGGAGACTTGCTACACAGCACACTGCCACTGGCTGCCCCTGCGTGCCCACTCTGCCAGCATGCGGGCACCTAGTCCTCCCACTCAGTGACAAGCAGAAATCAGGAACCAAAACAAGAGCATAAGAACAACTTTGGAGGTGGGGACAGTGTGTGCACCAATGGTGCGTGCACACATGGAGCTTCCCCGAGTGCACACAGTGCACATGGGACTCTCTGTGCACACAGACAGCACCTCGGTGGGGCTGCCCACACTGGAGAAACCAAATTTTGGTGAGGAGCATGAGAGATCATGGAGGTGCAGAGGAGACCTGAATTTCACACTTTCAAAACCAGCAGGGACTCCAAGGGCCCTAGTCTGGGCCAGCGCTGCTTGACGTGGCCTCAAAACTTCTAAGCAGGATGCACATCTTCCTCCTGGGCCCTCTGTCCTCAGAGGACAATGGGATCTGTTGAAAGCCTGTCCATATGGGCCTGCTGGACCTGCCATCTGCCGGCTGGAAATGCCACTTCTTCGGGCTCGTGGGGGAGTCGATTCCTCCTGGGACATGCTACTTTGAGTAGAACAGGAATCTGCAGGTTGGGCCAAAAGGGCCCTGGACCTTGGGGCTTTGGAGAACTTGGGCAGGACCCAGCCCACCTGAGCTGAGTAGGTGGAGAGGACGGGAAGACTTGAGCTCTGACCCAAGGGCGCTGCTGCAGCCAGGAGACCAAGATCGCTCCCCACATGCTGTGCCTGGGGAAAGTGGGATCCCAGCCTTGCAGATCACGGAAAGGCACTGAGCTTCACTCCAGACCTGACTGTGCAAGGCCAGGCGGAACCCGTTGTTCAGTTACCTCCCTGGTTCCTTCCTGTGCACACAGCATTCACAGGAGTCCGGCACCTCACCTGATTCTCATGTGCTCACTCATCTATAAGGGAGGGGCCTGAGCCCTACAGCTAATGCCTGGCAGAACCCTCAATGTCCAGACACCTACGCCCCAAACTAAACAAGTTCTGGAAAACAAGGAGAGAAGAGATAACCTGTTTTTGACTTGGCCTTTTACTTTGGAGGGTCTAAGTTATTTTAGTTCTTCATTCTAGATTATTAGTCCTCTGTCCAAGGAATAGTTGCCAAAACTTCTTCCCATTCTCTAGATTGTTCCTTCACTGTGTTGGTTTTTTCCTTTCTTTTTTTTTTTAATTAAATTCTTTTATTGGTACATTGTAGGTATACAAAACAATTACATTTCTCACTGGGAATTGTACCTTTACATAATGCATCTTGGTTCTTATTTTTTCCCCATTCCTAGCCCTCCCTTCACGCCCTCCACCCTTCCCTATTTACAAAGACTTTGTTTCCATTTTTTCCATTTCTCATCATTTTTCCTTTCCTTTCTTTCCTTTCCCCTGCCCCTCCCACTACCCCTACCCCTTTGGACCTTTTCTTCCTATTTTGCATTACCGATTATTCATTCTAATCATTGGTACATTTTAGGTATACAATATAATGACATTCATCATTGGAAATTTGCACCTTTACATAGTCTCTCTTGGTTCTTTCCTTTTTAATTTGATGTGATTCTATTTATTGATTCTTGATGTCAATTTTTGTGCAATCGGCATCCTGTTCAGAAAGTGCTTGCCTATGTCTACGATTTCCAGAATTTTACTTCCCAGCAGGCTAAGGGTTTCTGTTTTAACGTTAAAATGTAGGGGGATTGATCTTTTGTGAATGGAAAGAGGACCAAGTGATGGGGGGAGGGGGAGAGGGGACATGAAAGGAGTTAATATGTGTTGTGTACGTGCACCAATTCCCCATGATGAGTGTAATCATTATGTACTGCAAACATGCAGTAATAAAAACAAAAACAAAAATCAAAAGAGAAAGATAACCCATGCTCCAGCCAGGGCCTGAGGAGAGGAGCAAGTGCAGCCAGGCTTCTGGAAGCCCATGGAGGTCCCTCTACAGGGTCTTCTGCTAATGGTAAGGCAGAGCCAGCTGCGGGCACTGGTGGTCTCCATCAGAGTGGCTGCACCTGCTGCCTCTGACCCTGCCACCCTGACCGTGGTGGGAGCTCCTGTCCTCTCCCATGAGCTCAGCCTCTTGCTCCTTTCACGGTGCCTGTTGCCACCTGAATGTCCCGTGAGGACACGGAGCCGCAGTGGAAAGACCTCATTCTCTCATCACATTTGTGTTCTGAGCAATCCCAACGAGGAGATCTTTAAAGGCATGTGTGCATTCTTAGTAACTGGCCCTTATGCGTTGTCCTTCAACATGTGTGTGGAAAGTGGGGAGGAGCTGATAAAACTTCTCTTAAAGGGTCTCGGGGAAGGAATATAACACCCTTGTTTGTGGAGTGGAATTAATATCTCACTGATAGCATTTGCTACTGTGTATCTGTCTCTCTCAATCTAGCTGCAGGAGGTGACCTCCAAATAAAGTTAATTTAATCTGCAGAAATAACCTCGCAATTGACTTTCCCGAAACTGATATTAGATGAAATCTCTGTTCCGCTGAGTCTGCCTGTCATTAGCTATTCCCCGTGAAAGGCCTAATGTACAGCATTTAAAAATCTCCTCTGATGTTGTCAGGTTTCATAAACGTACTCTTTTATTAAGGAATTAGCAGCAGCATGGGGTGTGGGCTTGGTCAGTGTGGGCAGAGAAGCAGGACCTGCCCTGGGTACATAGGACTGCCTTTAGCGGCCTCAGCAGAGGCACCAGTGCCCCCCCACCCCCAGAGCCCCAAGAGAGCAGAGGGGGAGAGCTGCCTCCCCTGAACTGTGGGTATGCACTGCTGTGTCAGGCTCTGCTGGGGCTCAGGTCACCACAGTCCCAGGCACTTGTCCCCTGGGAGCACAGGACACACACTACCTGCATCAGCCCATCCTCCACCAGCTTCCTTCTGGCCAAGCTTCATCAGATGTCCATTTCACCAGATGGGCAATGTGGCAGGTAGCAGGCCCTGGTACCTCCCAGATATGCTCTCATTCCACCTTGCAGAGCCACAGTGCCCAGTGCCACTCTCAGGGGACTCTGGGCATGTTTGTTCCAGGTTCTGGGGATGGGTTTACCCCCTGAGTCCAGGCACACAACCCTCCCTCCCTCCTAGTGGGAATGAGGGAGCCTGGAGTAGGGCTGGCTTTGACCTGGTTCTGTCCCTCCCTCCCTCCTCAACTTTGAGGCAGTGTCTCCCACCTCTGTAAAACAAGTGGTGTGACAGCCCCATGAGAATGTTAGGGTTCAATGTGGCCACATTGCAAAGAGATGAGACACAGGATGCTTGGAGGAAGGTTCCAGAAGGCTCTTGTTGCCCTCTCATATTATCCACAAGATGTCTAAGGCATGAGCTTGTCCAGGACCCTGCCACTCACTGACACCTGAGGGCACTTGACAGGAACCCACTGGTTCCCAGCCCAGCCCAGTGTCCAGAATAATTTCCACCCACACTTTTGACTTTACCTCTGGAACAATATCCTCGTCACCGTGGAAGGATAACAGAAAGACAGTCAACACTCTTCAGTATGCGCCTTATTACATCTTATCACTAGAACAATAATATAGGGCTTTTTTAATTTTGTAAGACAATTTAGTATTAAATTATATGCAACATAGACATTAAATTCTTGTTGCTTTGATTAGCACTTCTTGCATACTTTTAAAATATACTAGGAACACAGAATAAAATCTTTGTGCTCTAGGGCCAAGTAAAGAAGTCTATAAATGTCAATGGTCAAAATACATCTGTTAAAAGACAGCTTGTCGGAGTGGATTAAAATAAGACCCAAGTCCAGGTTGGCTGCAAGGAAAGCACTTTAGATGTGGAGAAACCTGGGTTAAAAGTGAAGGCTAGAAAAACATCTGCTATGCCAGTTAACACTGGTCAGAAAAACATGGAGAAGCTATAATGATGTCACACGCAGGAGACCTCAGGGCAAGGCACATTGTCAGGGATAAGTAGGGCACTACATAGTGACAAAGGGGTTGTGACAATTAATCTCAATTGTCAGCTTGCCTGGATTAAGAGTCTTCCAGTGGATTAGTAAAGCACCCTCTGGGTGTATCTGGGTGTATCTGGGTGTGACCTTCGGCGTAACATCCGGTCCCTGGCCCTTTCCCTCTGGCTTCTTCACCCTGTGCTCTGCTTTCTGGCCACTGTGAACTTAGCAGATTTGCTCCACCACACCCTTCCCCTATGATGTGTCTGGTTTGCTGCCAGCCACTCAGACTGAAACCTCGGAAAGTACAAGCCAAAACACACCTCTTCTCCTTAAATTGGGAGAGGGGCGTATTTTTTTCCTAGCAACTGAAAAGCTGAGAAACACAGGAGTGAAGAGTCAACTTTGGACATGTAAGTGTTTAACTAACAGCAAAATACACAAGACAGAGGCTGATAGAACTTCAAGGAGACATAAGTGAACCCACTGTTACCATTGAAGATTTTAACATCCTCTATCAGAAATAGACAGATCCAGCTGGCAGAAAATCAGTAAGGACGTAATTGAAACTAACACCACCGTCAGTAGATTGGACATAATTGACATCTGTGGACTGCTTCATCCAATAACACCATCATATGTTGTCTTCTCCTGCATACATGGCACATTCACAAAGATAGACCACATCCTGAGTTATGAAACACCTTAAGAAAAAAAAAAGAAATCACAAATGTCTGCTTTTAGACAAGAGTAGAATTTTTAGACTACTAGTAATTAGTTACAGAGAGATAATTGGAAAATCCCCAAATAGTGGAGATGAAACAACATACTTTTCAACAAAATATGTGTAAAGTAAGAAATATCAAGAGAAATTTTAAATCTTATAAATTAAATGAAAATAAAGATTTAAAATTTGTGGTATGCAGTGAAAGCCATGCTTAGACTGAAATTTATAGCACCGATGCACATATGAGACAAGAATAAAGATCTAAAATCAATAATCTCAGCTTCTACCTAGGAAGTTAGGAAAACAAATCTAAATGAAGCAAAATTAAACAAATAATAAAAATTGGGATGGAGATCAATGAAAACAGGAAATCAGCAAGGCTAATAAGAAAAAAGAAAGATACAAATTACTAACATCTGAATGAAGGGACATCACTACAGATTCATGGACAATGAAAGAGCAATAAGGGAACATTATGAGCAGTTATATATCCCAATTTGACAACCTAGATGAACAGTATCAATCTCCTGAAAGAAAAAATCTGCCAAAATTCACATAAGAAGAAATAAATTATCTGTATAGCCCTGCACCTATTACACAGTTGCATCAATAATTAATTGCCTTTTGAAACAGCAAGAACCAAACCCAAATGGGTTCACTGTTAAGTTCTACAAAATATTTAAGAAAAAAAAATGATGCCAATTTCCTAGAGTCTGGGCCCTTCTATGTATCAGCCATAAACAAGTGGAATTTGAAATTTAAAACAATATCTTTTATTTTAGCAATCTAAAAACAAAACATTTAGGTATAAATCTAACAAAATACATGTGAGATTAATAAGAAGAAAACTCCAAAGCTCTGATGAAAGATGTAAAAGAACTAAATACATGGACAGCTATCCCATGTTCATGGATAGGAAGAGTCAATATTGTCAAGTTATCAATCTCTTCCAACTTGATCTAGTCAATGGACCCCTAATCAAAATCCCAGAAATGTATTCTGTAAGTATTGAAAAATTGACTAACACTTACATATAGTTGACTAACACTTATATGGAGAAGGAAAAATCAAACACAGAGCAGCCCACTCAATAGTGATGAAGAACAAAGTGGGAGAACTGACACTACCTGATTCAGGACTTGCTATAAAGCTGTAGTAACTAGGGCTGCATGGTATTGATGAAAGAAGAGACAAATAGCCCAGGGGACATAACTAAGAGCCCATAATGAACCCACATGAATACAATCAACCAATCTCTTAAAAAGGAGCAAAAGTAACACAACCAAGCAAAGATCATCTTTTCAACAAATAGAGCTGAAACAACTCCACACTCATAGACAAAAGAATGAACCAGAGCTTAGATTGTCACAGAAATGAACTCCAAGTGATCAACTCCAATCATGGGCATAAAAATGTAAAACAATGAAAGTCTTCAAATATGGGAGAAAATCAAAGTGACCTTAAGTATGTTGATGACATTTTAGATATTCTGACAGCAAAGGCACAGTCCATAAAATAATTTAGGGTTGACTTTATTAAATTTAAAAAATAATTTCTTCTGTGAAAGACACTGCCATGAGAATGAGAGAAGAAGAAAAGGCCTGGGAGAAAAACATTTGTAAAATATG
Organism: Heterocephalus glaber; assembly: GCF_053883595.1. Classification (NCBI taxonomy): domain Eukaryota; kingdom Metazoa; phylum Chordata; class Mammalia; order Rodentia; family Bathyergidae; genus Heterocephalus; species Heterocephalus glaber. The sequence goes on from NW_028258297.1 coordinate 1,675,502, forward strand.
CATCCGTTATCTAAAATATACCAATTATCTGAAATACATCTAAACTCAACAGTATGTGGGGAGAGAAGATTAACAGTAGACAAAAGATGAAAACACAAACCTTACCAAAGAAGATATACAGATAGCAAATAATCATATGAAGAAATATTTGATATTATGTATGTCAAGAGGAAATTACAAATTAAAGCAAGATACTGGTACACACCCATTAATGTGGCCGAAATCCAAACCACTGACAACTCTGAATGTTGGCAAAGTGTGAAGCAAGCAGATCTGTGAGGCACTGGTCTGGAGGGAATGCAGCATGGCAGGGCCACCATGAGGGATAGTTTAGTCATCTCTAGCAAGATTAATCACACTCATCACACTATCCAGCAGTTGTGCACTTTGTCCTGCACCCTTGTCCACACATAAACCTGCTCACAGATGTTGGTAACACCTTTGCGAAAGATTGCTAAAACTCGGAAGCAACCAAAATCATTAACTGAACAGCTGAACTGTGGTACATCTTGACATGGAACTTTAATCAGTACTATGAAAGTGAACTGTCAAACCATGAAAAGCCAGGGAGGAACTTCAATTGCATATTATAAAGTGAAAGAAACCAATGTGAAGAGTCTAGGCACTGCGGAATACCAACCATATGGCATTCTGGACAAGGAAAACCTACGGATTCAGTGAAAAGTCCAGCACTGCCCAGGAGTGGGGGAATGGGACTAAGGCAGCAGGGGATTGAGGGCAGTGGATGGCTCTGTGTGACTCTGCTGTGGTGGACTCATGTTATCACATATGTGTACAAATATAGGGAATGGACAACAAGTGGACCCCATGGGAACTGCGGACACGGGATGACAGTGACACAGCCGCGCAGGTTCTGCACTTGTGACAATGGCCCCGTGTCCCCGCCTCGGCGACAAAGGTTAGGGGAAACCTCTGAACATTCCAATCCATTGATCTGTGAACCTAAAACTGCTCTTAAAATAAAATTTTTAAACAAAAATGTGCAAGATACTTCCCATTATTGTCAAAAAACATTACTCAGCAGATTGAAGGAGACAATGAGATTTAAACCCGGACACACAAAAGTAGAAACTGCTGAAAACCAAAGGCACCAAAGAAACATACATTTTGTTAGAGAAAAATGACAGCTGACCTTTAGAAATAGAGACAAAAACTCAGCTGATTCCCAACAGAGTAATGACAAGGAGAAAGCTGTGCAGTGACACCTTCAGGGTGTCTGAAGAACATGGGTTCTGTACCTGGGAGAAGCATCCTTCAAGAATAAGAAAGAGATAAAGTCATGTTCAGACCAAAAAGAAGAGTGGAGTATGGGAGCTACTTCGGCGAAGTGCATTTTGTTACTTTGTTGCTTGTCTAATTCTTTAAAAATGATCCAAAGAGGAAGCTAGAGATGCATGAAGGAATAAAAACAGTGAAAAGTGTAAATATGAAGGCAAATCTAAATGTATATTGATCTTATAGGACACGACCATATTTCTGAGCTGTCTAAAATAAGAATTCAAATACATGGCAATATAGACATAGAAGTTGTAAGCTCCCACAGTTATTAGGGATGAGGATAAGGATGGTCATCACTATTAGACACCCTGGAGCCCAAGCACAAGTTGTTAACATCCATGATGTGTAACAGGATGACGCTAAAGCATTCTACAACTTTCACATCAGAGGAGAAAACTGGAATAATGAAATAACCAACCCAAAATTCAAGAAATGAATGGAAATAGGAACACAGAGCAGGTGAGTCACATATATGATTGCATAATTAATCCCTAATATACCCTTAATTATATCAAATGAAAAGAATCAAATGCTTCACTTACCAGGCAATTAATGTTCTAACTGGATAAAATTGTAACTCCCATATGTGGAGCGTTTACAAGATAAACATCTAAAATGAGAGGAAATTTTAAAGGAAATTTTACAGGTGGAAAATGATAAGCTGTATAAAACACTCAGCAAAATAAAGCTGGGGTAGTTCTGTTGGTATTTATAAAATAGTACTTTGGACAAAAAGGTGTACTAGACACAGAGACAGCTTTCATTGTGATATGAGGCTCAACTTGCTGCTAGATACAACAATTCTAATTCATTGGTATCTATCAGTCAATCAAGGCAAATTTCTATTTCCCTAAAATAAAGGAGAGATTGATCATGATGTCATTCAAAAGCTGTGGGACAAAAAAAAGAAAACTTACACACAAACTCAGAGTAAGTAGCAGAAAACTTCTCAAGATGACAAATGGTGTCTTCAATAACAATGAGAAGATGAAATGAGCAATGTGAATACAGTAAACAGTAAGCATCATCAACGATAGAGATATTTTAAAAGCTTTCTCTCTGAAGCTGGAGACACAGAAAGGAAACCCCCCATCACCTCTCACCCAACAGTGCAGGAGGACAAACAGCAGCAAGTCAAGAAAGATAAAATCTGTAGAGATTGAAAGGGAAGGAATGAAACTCATTATATACACACTATATGATTGTATATATAGAACCTAAGAAATTAACACAAATATTTCTTAGAAGCAATGTGTAAATTTAGCAATGTTGTTGGATAAAAGTAAATATAAATTAAATCAATTATATTTCTATATACTATAATCAGAAAATTTTTAAAAACATAAAATTTACAAAAATATAGAAATACAAGAGATGCAAGATCCCTACACAGAAAATCATGAAACATCAATGATAAAAATTAAAGTTGACCGAAATAAATAGGGAGACATATCATATTATAGATGATCAAAATTACTTCTGCAAATGTTCATCTGATATTATGGAGCCAATTCACTTCCAATTAACTTTCTGGCAAAATTTTGTTTTATTTCTTGTAGAAGTCAAATGTTGATTGTCTATGGAAATGCAGAGTTTAAAATAGGTGAGAAATTCCTGGAAAAGGACAGAGTGGTCAGACTTTTCCACTGGATATCTGGATTTTTTACGAAGCTACAATAATTAGGGGAGTGTTGTTTTAAAACAAGAACAGTCAAATAGAAATTGCAATGGAACAGAGTCCAGAAGCACGTACTCCAGGGAGCTAGGAAAAGGGTGTTTTCAATAAATATGCTGGAGTAATTGGTTTGACCCTTTGCTTGCTCCACACATTACAATTAAATACAGGTGCATATAAACCTACAGTGACAAACAAAACAGTGAGTCCCTGAGATGATAACAGGGAAACACTGGAGCTTCATGACTGATCAGAGAGAGACTTTGTAGACACAAAAGCCAAAACACCCAGACACGATGGAATGAAGTAACTGGCTACAGCACACAGCAACCCAAATTTACTTGATGCTGCAAACCTGAGGACCTCACAGACACACAGTGTGCAGAAGAAGACCATGTGACTGCATGATTTCTGGATGAGTACTGTGCCAGCCTGCAGGGTGCTGCACAGGTGGACAGTGTAGAGGATCCACACGATGTCAGAGCACGGGATCTTCCTGGGAGGACTGGGCAGCTGGGCTCAGGTGGGCCATCTGGGGCACTAGGGCAGGAGCCAGGTCCTCTGTGATCTAGTGTTTATTGCTCATTTGATGAAATTTAGTTAAGATGCATGTTACATTTTATATTTTGTGGCTTTTGATGTATTATTCTTCACAGTAAAATATTTAAATGGTCCCCCATGTAAAAATGTTATTTCCTTTGCATTGTAAATATTGAAACAAAACTATTACATCATCGTTTAAAATGTTTACAATGAAACATAAGGTTTCATCTCATCAATACAATGTATCTTTTTTTCTAGCTGGGTATCACACTCAGGGCCATGCATATACTAAGAAAGCACCCTACTGCTGAGCTACATTCTCAGCCCCTGCATCATGTTTTGTTTTTTTTTAATTGAGTTAAATTCTTACTTTACAATTGAAATTGAAACCAACACACTTATTTTTAAACTTCAGCTCATATTTCTACCACAGTCCTGCACAAAATTATACCCTAAGATAATATAATTTATGTTTCAAAGATTTTCATGGACAGTCTCATCATAATTCCTTATCATAAAATCCACAAATATATATACAAATTGGTATTTTAGTAATTTCCAGCTGCCACTGGGAAGAAATTTCTTCTAGTCTGAATTATTGTTTCAATTATTATTAGCAACACTAGATTAAAACCACAGAAATGTATTATATATTTTAATGAATAATTAGTAAACAGAAGTTATTTTAATGCATCTGATATATGATGAACAAGGCTTCTCCTCACATTTAAATCATGCTTCCTCAGATGCATGTAATAGCTAAAGTGAGACAGGCATTTGGCACCAGTTTTATTCTTAATTTTAAATTTATTTTTTAATCTACTGGAGAAAGTATCCCTGTAAGTAATAGGGGAATGGAAGGAAGTTTTAAATGTGCAGATCCATTGGCACTGGAGGTGGGTGCATACCACGCCCAATGAGGGCTGTCCTCACCTTGGGGTGTGGCTTCCTCTAGGGACTGTGGGGTGTGGGCTATCACCCTCAGTGTTTGCGGGCCTGGGGCCACAGCAGCAGGATGTTTGTGACCTCCAGGCCAGGGCACAGAGGCGATGCGGACTCCACACCCATGAGGATGGCTCATGTAGTAACATAAACAGAAACCAAAATCTGAAAATAACGAATGTTGATGAAGATGCTGAGACATTAGAATCTATGTTCGTGGACAATGAGAATGTAAAATAGTGTGGGAAACATGGTGGAGGTTTCTGGAAATTGAAAGCAGAATTTCCAGGCTATCTAGGAATCCGACTTCGGGGTACAACAGAATCAAAATCAGGGTCAAGGGGAGGTTTGCAGGCTCAGGCTCCTAGCCATACCATTCACACTATGGAGGTCGTGATGGGTGAACGTACCCTGGACCATCCTCTCCATGAGCGTCACTCAGCCTTACAAGGAGGTTGGGACCCACTGCCACCAGGCAAGTGAACCCTAAAGATGTGACCTGTGGGCAGTCAGCCACACACAAAAGGGAACCCTGGAGAGTCCCACTAGCCTGAGGAGCCCTGGCACTGGAATGCAGAGGGACACAGTCACCGGCACCACTGCTCAGGGCCAAAGTGTGGGAGATGGAGCATCTGGAGGGGTTGAAGTGGATGGCCACACAGGCGTGACTGCACCCTGCGCTCAGCTGCGTGCTCAGGAATGGCAGAGACTGCAAGGCTCATACTGTATGTCTCCATCTGCAATTAAACTGCAACTTCTAGATTAAAATTTTTAAAACCAAAGAAAGATTCATAAAATAAATCTGTCTCTTCATAGGTGTGGTTTGTACCCAGTCACTGCACTGGAAGGAGGCCACGGAGGGGTTCTGAGGACAGCCTGTCTGCCACCTTCAGTCACCAGACCGGCCTGCGGGCACAGCCTCAGGGGTCACCAGCACTGGCCACACAGCTGTCTGCAGTGAGGGCCACCAAGCCCAGCAGCTGGGAGAGCGAGTCTCAGGCCTGTGGGCAACTCAGACAACTGTCCACAGCCTGATCGGTAAAATCCACAGGCTCTGTCCAGTAGAATTTCAATGATTATGATGACAAAACTAAAATGGAAATTGCAACTACAGTGCTTTGAAATTTTTGTAATTTATGGGACAGTGGGTTTTGTTCAAAGGGAATAATTAGAACCTCCCCTGCATTTGCAAAATTATTTGTTACTTAATCATTTGAAATTCTTGTTTTTCTTCCCTAAATCAACAATATTTTGAATTGTCCTTTGGTTTGAGCCTCAGCATTTTAGAACAGGTGTCAGAAAATGAGCCTGCCTTTTTATGGATGGCCAGGGGAAGTGGATTTTACCTTTTAAAGGGTTACGTCTACAACAACAGCATGGGTGACAGAGGCTATGTGGCCCACAAAGCCCCAAAGACCTGAGGCCTGGCCTTGACAGAAGCCTGTGTCCACAGCCCTGCCTGGAAAACCCTCTGCCAGCCTCTCGCAGCAAGGCTTCTGTTCTGCCCGGACAGGTTCTGCTCCTCTTTACCTCAAAGGCTGCTGGACATCTCCCCAGAGCCCTGCCCAGCCCTGCAGTGACCCCTTGGCCATCTCACAAGGTGGCTCTTCTCTCTGGCTGCTCTGAGCCCCCTGTCTGTGGCTGGGATGCTCCGTGCCCACCTCAGTGCAGAGCTCTTCTTTATACTCTGCTATTCTGGCTGTCCTCAGCTTGAGGGTCCTACAGGGGCATCTGCTGTCTATGTGTGCTGCGTCTCCCAGGGGACACTGACTCGGCTCTCACTGCTGTTTCTGCCAATTCTGTTTCCTGTGGTGGTTTATTTCAAGTCTCAGTTTCTGTTTCTTTACTTTTCAGACATCCTGGGCACTTCTGATTTCAGTATTTTTCTGGGTCTGTATCTATGCTTTTGAATCCCCTTTTATGTTCAAACTCCATCACCTACTGTGGGCAGGGCCACATGTTGCTGGTGACATCCCAATGTGGCCTCCATCCCTACACCTACTACTGCCCCTGGGCCTGGGTTTCTTCCACCCTTTGGGCTCTACCCTCTCCCATCCTGAAGTATAACAGGACCCTGGGTGGGATGGGAGGTGGAGGGAAGGACGCACTGACCCCAAGGCCCTGCTGAGTCGTGGACTCTTCTCCTCATGCCTGCCCCACCCTCCCACTCATCTTAAAATCCCAGGCCCATGCTGCAGAGGTTCAAAGGGGTTCGGCCCTGTCCAGAGCCACCAGGCAGAGATAAGGGAGGACACAGGGAAGTTGGATCCCCAACCTGTCCCTGCCAGACACTGCGGTGGGCTAAGATCCACACTTCCTAGCCACCCCCCACCCCGAAAACAAATCTACCAGTCTGGCAGGCGCTCAGGGACAGGATTCTACTCCCTGTTCAATAACTCACTCAGACACCAAACACCAGCAGAGATGTTCAGACAGCTGAAAAAGAACAAGGGATTCACTGGGGTAAAGGCTGAGGGATGGGAGACTCTTGTTCTTCTCAAATTCTCCAGTCTGGGTGGCTCTGCAAACACCAGACCATTTTGGCAGCCTGTGGACTGCAGAGGACACACAAGTGAGAGGAGATTTCTGAGGGCACAGAGGGGTTAATAAAACTGTCAGCACACGCCTTCTTCCAGCGACCCCCTCCTCATTTCTTTCTTGACTCCAGGACCCAATTCTCAGCAACTGATTGCTTGATCCCTTAATCTCTGGGCGTTTAAGCCCTGAACCAAGCTGGCACCAGCTGAGCAGAAGCTGCAGGTGCAGATGAGGTAGAAATGGACAAGAGCCCAGACCAGGGCCATTCCAGCAACTCAATTCCAGAGCAGTCCTGTGCACCCCGGTCTGCTCACTGATGTTGACATCCCAGGGCCATGGCCATGGTGGGGCCTGTACCTCCTCCTTTATGGGAGAGGAGACAGCACCAACCTCCCGGTCCAGCTTCTGACTTCAGGGGACCCTGCAGCAGGTCCTGCCCACTGCTGCCCACCTTTCCTTGTCCAGCACAAGATTACTGTCCTCCAGGTCTGCCAGGTGCTGGAGACCAGGCAGGAAGGCTGCTGCCCACTGCCCTAGGGTGTCCAGCAGTCAGGAGATCCAGGCTCTGGTGGGGCCTCTCCTAGGGACAGGGCCCAAGCAGGACAGGAGGGGAGGACAGAGAAGCTGGCCCCTGGCCAGGGTGTGAGCTTGACAGGAAAATGGCGAGGTAGCTGCTGGGCAGATGCTGTAGGACTCTCACCTGGGTCAGGTCTGGAGGAAGCTTGAGGAGGAGCCCTGATAGGGCTGCATGCCCAGGGGAGGAAGAGGACAAGGAACATACCACCCTGCACAGACCGCTGTGTGGCCTGCAGCGTTGGAATCACCTGCAGTGCTGGAACCACAGGCCTTTCCTGCAGGCCCAGTGAGCTGGAGCATTTCTGGTGAAGGGTGGAGACCGTGGGCCTGGATGCAAAAGCATCAGCCCATGGCACATGTGGGAGGGAAAGGACAGACGGTGTAGACGTTCAAGGCCCTGTGGCGCTTCCCTGCTGCCCCTGCAGCTGGGCACGTCTGCCCAGCCCCTGCCCATGCAAACGGCCATCAGGACAGCTCAGTCCTGCCCTTCCCACACTTTCTGCCAGGTAGCTGTGGGGCTCGCCCAACATCTGCAGTGGAGTCTGTAGGTTCTCCGCATAGAAGCTGGGGTAGCCCTTGGGAAGTGAGGACCACCATGAGCACCCCCAGCCAGCACATGCAGTGCCTCTCTCTCCCATGAGGAAGCCCAGCATGCCCATCACGGTCTCAGGACCCCTTCGTCCTGTACCCACACCCTCCAGGCCAGTGACCTCCTCACCTTGGGAAGCACCAAGCCCTCAGAGCTCCTGGGCTGCTTCTCTCATTTGTCCCCGACTGGCTCCCTACTTCCCTCTGGACTCCGAAGTGCCACCTCCTCAATGTTACAACAGCCTCCCTCACCATGGCCAGTCCCCTCCTCTGAGCCTGTCTCAGTGGCACCTTTCACATTGTCCCTTGTTTGTCCTTGCCCACACGGTCCCCTGCCTCCCTCTGCTCTGTACGCTGCAGGAGCGAAGAGTGTGTCTGTCTCCCCTCTGCTCCGTGGAGTCAGGAGGAAGTGCTGCATGCTCACTTTCTGAATGAAGGAGGCGAGCACCTCCCCTGGGCTGGCATCAGGCTGCACTGTGGCACTGAATCATGCCAGGAACCTTGAGCCCATTGCTGTCCCCCTGTGCCCCTGAGAGCTCAGGGCACAGGGGGACCCAGGAGCCGCCCCACCCAGCACAAGCCAGAGAAGCCTCAGGACCTGCTGGAGGGAGGTGAGGAGCATGGGCTGGGTGACGGTGTCCCGTGGCACATCTGTCTTTGTGTCACTTTGCCTCTGACAGTGGGCCCCAGTGCCCACGGTGTCGATACCGAGTCGGAATGCAAACACAGTGCCACGCTGTAATTGCTCCATGAAATCAGTATCCGCTCCCTGACATGCATTTTACCCACTCGACTAATCATTAACTGATAGTTTGCTGCACGGAGATAATATTTCTAATATGTAATGCAATTTGCAGAGTATAGAAAGTGCTTACAGTACAAAGCTGCTATGAGGGGTCAGCGACCTGCATGGAGATTGATGGAGAAACGGCCTGGTGCAGCCAAGCTCAGAGCAGTCCGGACGGTGGTGTTTATCTATGCTGGGGACGTATTTGTGAATCAAGGGGAAAAGAAAATCAATGAATTTGCATCTTTTCTCTCTCAAAAGCCCATTAGATGTACTTTATTTAATGCAAGGCTCATTTGTCGTCCATCACTTAGGGTGATGTGCACGGGTCAGGACCTACCAATAATTTTAATCTCCTAAAAGCACATTTCTATGCTAATTTTTAATTACAATTAGTGCCAATGTCAGCTGTTAGCTTTGGTGGCTGACTTAATGATCTGCCTGTATTATACCTCTGATGTGAGACAGAGAGAGGTCGCTGGGCAAGGAGTGAGCCAGATGACCAGGAAAATTATCTGAGACTGCACTGGTGGAGCCCACATGAAGGATGAGGACCCATCTGCAGGGAAGCCCATGGAGTTTGGTGTGTGCTTTCTCCTTAGTGCTCCATGGGTGCTGACCTTCACCTCTGCCCTCTCCCCGCTGGCCTGCCTGTCCTGTCCCAGTCTACCTGCAGGAACTCAGGGCCCCCCAGACACAGGAGTAGGGACTTGACAACACTGACCACAGTAGAAACTTGGCTACATCTCAGCTTTGTTCTGGTCTCTGGGGTTGGGCTGCCCCCAAGACCCCTCATTTCATCCTGGGCTGATCCTATGATCAGCCCGCGTGATCTCCACAGCCAGAGTAGGAAGGTAGAGGACTTCAGCCTGCCCTGATCTTCACAGAGAAATCCAGAAACAAGTTTGTTCCCAGCTGCTCAGAAGAGGACCAGAAGCCCCAGCCCTGAGAATGTTGAGGACTTGTGAATTTGCATGCGGCTGATGGCCTTTAACAGACTTCCTATTAAGCACAGAGGAAGAGTCAGACCCCCCAAGCCAGAGAAAGTGGGGGTTCCAGAAGCAGCAGGTAACTTTCGTGCAGCCCTGCCTTGGGAAGTGACACGGAGTGTCTTGGGGCCTTTATGGACCCTGTAAGAGTCACTCTTTGGAAAGCCCCATTTGAGAGCTGTATTCCGGACGAAGTGTTGCCAGCTGGGTCTAGGAGAGCAGGAGACTCTGCAGAGTGCGCTGTGGCCAGCCAGCCTCGGAGACCCTGGGGGCAGGATGCCACTGGGGATGAGACACCATAGCACACTGGCCCCTGCAGAGACAGCAGGGACATTGCCAGGCAGAGTCCAGAGCTGGGACAGAGCTGCACACTGCTGGCCACTAGGCTGGGATGGTGGTGGACAAGCTTGCTCTGTGGAGGCCCAGACAGAAAACATTTCAGGCCTTGCTGGCTATGGAGGCTCTGTCACAACTGTGAACACCGCCAGTATGTCACCAGAGCAGCCAGAGACAAGAATGTTGCCATGTTCCAATAAAACTTTATTTACAAAATAGGTGGAGGGCCAGCCTAGGCCCAGGGCTGTCACGGGCTGACCGCTGGATTAAGGGACAGTTTCATGAGAAGAGAACCAGACCCAAGGCACCCTCAGAGACTGGCTGTGGTGTGCATGGCAGACTGGATTCACAGCTGCCCTCAGACACTGTGTGGTTTTTATTCAGATGCCCCCCCCAAAACCTCATGCACCCAAAGACGGGCTTTTGAATAGTGATTGGATTATGGCGGTATAAAAGCTAACTGTGATGTTAAAAGGCAGGGCCTTGTGGGAAGAGCTGGGTCAGTGTGGATGTGAGCTGGAAGAGTCTCTCATCTTCCTGTCCTCCATACTGTGAGCCATGTACTCATCATGCAAAGACTGAAACTTCTCAAATGTGAGCCAAAATAAACCTCTCCTTCTCTAAGTCACGGGTGTCAGGCATTGTATCCAAGTGACGAAGAAAGTGACTCAGACAAAGGCATTGGCAGCATGACAGTGGCTTAGCTGCCTTCCTGACTGCCCAACCGGGGCAGGAGTGGCTGGAGTGGAGACAGCACCGTGTGTCACTTGTGTGCTGGGCTGGGGTCCTCAGATCAAGAGCAGCCACACAATACCAGACCACCAGCCCATCCATGACTGAAGGAGACTTTGGGGATTTGAAGGGCAGATACCTCACCCACAGACTGACAGGGAAAAGGGCATGTTGCACATTGGCCAGTTCTCTCACAGATGGTGGCCTGTGACACTGCTTCTCCACCCAGCACAGCCTCTCTCTCCCAGCATCAGGAATAGCCTGTGACTTGACTGCCCACCGAGAAGAGGTGGGACGGAGGCTCTGTATACTCTGGAGCTGAGCTATTGGAACCATGAGAGGCCCAGGGATGCCTTGGAAGCCAACTCCAGGCCTGCAAGGCAACTCTACACCATCAGAAGGCAGAAGACATTTGGAGGAGATCAGAGCCCTCTTGTCCTCTCTCCAATGGCCAGGGGGCCATGCCAGTGCTCTCCTGGGGAGGCTTTTCAGGCATTCCAGATTGTCTCCACTGAAGTGGGGTGTGGGCGAGGCCCAAAGAGGAGCACTGTGAGATCAGTCCAGCAGAAGAACAGCCTGGCCAGTCTGTGTGCAGGTTGGAGGGAGGACCCATGCAGAGCCTGGTTTCTCACCCAGCTTCACTTTTGCTCAAGCCCCTGCAGAGATGGGCAGGAAACCCTGTAAGAGAAGAAGCTCCTGGACAGCAGGACAAGGAGGAAAATAGCTCACTGTCCACAGGACCTGGAGCTGCAGGAGGGGCGCTGGCCTTGGGGACAGGACCTGAGGCCAGGGCAGGCAGGAGAGAGAGGGGTCCCTCAGAGCATGGAGGGGCTTGGTCCAGCAGAGCCTCCCATCTTCCTTGGGGCCACAGGGCCTCCTGCCCCTGCCCATCCCTTCTGTATCAGCAGCTCCCCTTCATAATGGAAGCTGATAGAATGCAAATGAGCTTCTGAGGGAACCAGCAAAAGTGGCAATTTTTCTCATTTCATGTTCAGATAAGCTGTCTGTCTCCTGAGTGCACAGTCTCATTAGAATTCAGAGACTACTTTTGTCCATCAATATGAGATTATTGGTTTGAGTAAGGTTTGGAGGGCATCTCTGGAGCGGGAGGACTCGCACACTGGAGGCTCTGACCCAGCAGAGACAACCTGGGCTCTCGGTGCAGTCAGAGGCCTTGGCTGCAGCTCGGCTTCTGCCAAAGAGAAGAGGCCACCTCCTGTGTCTTCTTCAGTGACTGCACACAGCTGAGGCCCGCAGTGGTCTAAAGGCACCAGAGAAAAGAGAAAGTGCTGGGTTCCTTTTGGCCAACTTGTGGCTCCCAGGAGCAGTGGAGATCTCCAGGTGTCCTGAGCCAGGAGTGGCAGCCTTAGCCATTGGTGCTGTGTGGCTCCCCTGAGCATAGCAGGATGCCCTTGTCTCACTCCCTCCTTGCAAAACCCTTCTGAAGATAAACCCCTCTGAAGGACACTTTAACTCCATTTCACAGGGGGAATATGAACTCCCGAAGTGGCTACCCCAGGGCACAAGGGCACATGGCCAATCTGAGCCAGGCTTTGAACCCAGATCTGTTTGGTCCCAATTTCCCACAGCTCCTGGCCACCCCCAGGGACTGTGCTGGAGCTCTCAGGAGGAAGAAAGCTCAGGAGAAGATGATCTTTGGGCAAAGCCCGGTGCAGCAGGGTATGGGGCACAGCAGGGTAGAAGGGCACAGTAGGTGTAGAGTGTGAGCTTGCAAGTTGGTGGATGAGCTGGTTCCTCCTCCTCCTCCTCTTCCTCCTCCTCCTGCTCCTCCTCCTCCTTGTCTGCCCCATGTCCCTGACTCATGGGCTCCAGGGGAGAAGTGACACGAGGGAGCCAGGTGAAGATGTGGGAGGAAGGAGCTGAACTCCCCACCTTGTGCAGCACCCTGCGCCCTCCCCTCCCCAGCCTCCACCTGTGAGTCTAGTGGAGCTGCACCTGCACCCTCGCTGTGCCACACTACAGGCAGAGAGGTGCCGACAGATGTCTCCCACCTGGAGGAGCGTGGGAGAGCAGCTGTGTGGGTGTGGTGAAAGTGACAAAGATCCAAGGGAAGAAGCCAGAGCCAGAAAGGCTCCTAGTGGTGCTGCAAAAGCAGTCAGAATAGAACTGCAGAGTACTGAAGTGGGAATAGCCAGTGTTTCTGTGCACTTGCCATGCTCCTTGGGGGTCCTCCCTGTGTGGGAGTCTTCTCAAGCCATGCTCCCTCAGGGTCCCTCCAGCCAGGGCAAATGCCCATCATGCTCCCTACTCTACAGAGGGAGAAAAGTCCCTGAAAGTCACTGTGAACTGCTCCCTGCTGTCTGGCTCCTAACGGGAAACACCAAGCAAGAGCCCCATTGCTCTAAGCAGAGCCTCAGCCACTTCCTCAGTGGGATGCCTTGGGAGGGTGGAACTGGGGACATCGCAGGGAGCCAGCAGGTCACATACAGTGGCAGGAATCTCCCTTTTCATGAATATGAAAAACCAGACCTGCTCAGTCTCACTCTACAGCCCCGAGATGCACCAGGCAGAGCCAGCGTCGCAGCAAGAGCTGGAGTGAAATCCCAAGGCCAAGGCAGGATCATGGGTAGTGCTGCTTGGTCACCTCTCCACCTGCTACTGACAAAGTCCCTGGACAGCATCTTCTGCAAAACCACTCGCCCAGGTGTCCTCAGCACCCAGAACGCGGGCAGTGGGTGGCAGGCCCTGGGGGTCATAGCCAGGTGGAGGCGGAAGAGAAGGGGAACCCATGTCTGCTAAGAGGCATGGTAAAGAAACACCCACCCACCCTCCCCAGAGCAGGCACCTCAGAGAGGCCACCTGAGGACCCCGGATCCGGGCTCGGTGATCACAAGAGACTACAGGACTGTGGCAAGAAGACAGGTGACTGGGCCAACCAAAATGTCTCTGCCAAGGTCACCTCCTGAAGGACAAACACACCCCCCAAGAAATACTTCTGGGGAGAGACCCCCAATCACAAAGGGCAGGAACATGGTGGGGAGTAGAGAGGAGACAGCGTACAGGGCCAGGTCACAGCACTGTGCCTGGGCTGCAGAGGTGACTGGACCCAGAGGTAGCACCGTCAATGGCTTTTGATGACAGCAGAAGAAGGGACCCTGCTCCACAAGTCATAGGGGTGGGAAAACTGCCCAGGCCCATCCACACCCTTACATACACACCTCCTGTAAAATATAGGAATGCAGATGTCTTTCAACAGTGAGCAAGGGAAAAGGGTGGTAGGAAATTCCATACAAAGATCCCTTGTGAAACTCAAGTGAAAATGCACACTGAGTAATGCCCGTGATGAGGAGGCTCTGGGAAACATGGGATCCAGGCAGGTGTCAACGGGACCCTGAGCACTACATGAGCCACATGCAACTGGTTAGGGAAGGGAACACGATGGTGAAGGATAGCAAAACACAAACAAGGCAGCCAGACCAGGAGTGTGCAGACCCACAGAAAGAGCCCACAAAGTAACAGAGAAAAAAGCTTATTTCAGAAATAAGAATTTCACCAGCACACAACCGTCCACAAAGATAAGTCAAATTACTGGGTAAAAGGAAAGAGAATATGGGAGAAACTATAAAAGAAAGATTCTAGAGGAAAGTATAGCCACATAGTGGATCCAAGATAATGCAGTGATCGCAATATACTGTGAATATTTACATTTAAAAACATTTATTTCAGCAAAATTGCAATGAATCCCCTGCAAAATACCCCCTCCCTTGGAGCACTCTGATCCCATCCTTCTAGCCACTCTCTGCAGCAGCTCTGAAGTCCTCTCTCCAAGTGTCTTTAGTACCACTGTCATGTCTGCCTCGATGTCCTGAATTGATACAAAACATTTCTCTTTCATGGTCTTTTTGACTTTGGGGAAGAGCTAGAAGTCACATGGTGCCAGATCCAGTGACTAAGGTGGATGAGGACACAGTGTCATGCTTTTACAAGCCTGCCTTTCCTTTGGATGGTGCTCAGCAGCAGCATTCAATGTATTTGTTTTAATCACACCTTGTAAAGACGCTTGGGAAAGAGGACTTCCAGAACTGCTGCAGAAGGTGCCAAGAACGATGATGGGGTGAGTGTGTTTGAAATGAGGGGAGGATTTGGAGGGCATTAATGGCAATGTGCCTTTTACTGTCATGAAGTTTTAATTTTTATTTAAGCATTAACTCTATATTTTGATCACCAGAATCCAAAAGTGGCACTGGAAGAACAGAGTTGAACCCAGGCTACTGGTGCTCAGGACACCAGCCATCCTGACACAAAGAAGGGGCCCGTAGGGAATCCAGGGCCATCCAGCATGACCATGTCGAGCAGAGTCTATATGACCAGTGGACTTGGAAGGAGTCATCTGCCAGGGCAATGGTTAGTAGGGTGACAATAATCTATCGTGCAGTGAGGACCAGGGACACTTGCTTGTCTGGAAATGTACAGGCCACAGGCCAAGCAGGCTAACCTTGGGCAGGTGAGGACACACAGGTACTGCACATAAGAGAGGATGGCAATGAGATCACTGCTGAGCCAAGCCCCTGCAAGACCCTGCTCCACAAGATGACAGGTAACAACAAAGGACAAACCCAGGGGGTCTGCAGCCCACCTGAGCTTCAGCTATGCAGGCCAAAGAAGGCAGTGGGAACAGGTAAGAACTCAAGCCCTGGCTTTCCTGTGTGTCCTTCCTGGGAACCAGCATGGAGCAGGAGGGTCTGCAGATGACAGCCAAGAAGGCACAGAAGGACCTACCCAGTGCAGACCTGAAAGAGTGTGTTGGTAGATCTAACTGGAGAGCTGACCCTCCATAACAAGTATGTAGGTAACAGTGTGACATTACAATAACTGTAATGAACTAATTTGTGGGAAAGTCAGAATAGATGAAAAGTGGAATTGCACTCTGACTGTCTCATGGGTCCTGATGCAAAGTAGAGAGACAGGACTGACAGAAATACTGGAGAAAAGGTGGGGAGAGAGAAGAGGTTGCTGGCTAATTTCACCACTGCTCATTAGGTAAGCATGAGGATAGAGGTCGTAGAACAAATACACGTGTCTTCCCAAACACCAGGCATATGCAAAAAATCCAACTGCTAAAAGTAACAGAATGTCATGGTGGTACAGAGTCCAACTGTGTGATCGGTGCCAGTGTGTAAACTTAGGGTTACAACTGCCCAGGCCAGGTCGAGACAGGAAAGCTCACCGATCGTGTGCAGCTGGTGTTCACTGTGACAGAGGGATTCATGCAGATGTAAATGGAGGCATGAGCCAAGACACAAGCACGAGGGGAGAGAGAGCAGGGGTGGTGGGAATTCGACCAACAGCATTAAAGTAGGGAGGGACAGAAGTCACAAGGGGAGGGTGACATTTTTAATATCACCGCACTCAAAAACCTTACCAAAGAGAAGCCACAAAGTATTAAAACTTTGACAAATACAAACCACAAATCTTTGATAGAGGCCACAAAACATAAAAACTTTGATGAGTACAAAATACAAAATCTTTAATACAGAGAAACTGCAAAATGATCAGCACACACTGAGCAGTGGTAGTGACAGGCCGATTGGCTGACACATCCATTGCAGACAGAAGATTTAAGCTGGGTGGAAACATTAAGACAGCCCCCGTGTGGGTAGCAACCCAGAATTGCTATGCTGAGTGCAGTCTGGGGCAGGGATGGTCCCCCGAGGCCCCTTCACGTCCACGTGTCCCCCCCCGGTCTTGGCTCAGGGATGGACAGGCACCGTGGGCCCCACAGGGTCACAGTGACCACTGGAGAGTTGCAGAGGCCTCCACAGGGGATGTCTGTGTGCACCTGAAAGCCCAGGCCTGGGGCAGAGGCTGCCGGTGTCCCCTCCTCCTGCTGACCGCGACACGACACCGCTGTTCCTCACCACTGACTCGGGTTTTGTTTCCTGCTTCTTATCACTGCGCCTCTCTCCCACCCAGGGCTGCGCTAAGAGCACTAACGGGCACTAATGGGTGCTCTGAGGGGAGATAATCCTTTAATGTTCTCCCCGAGGCCTCGGTGGACACAGGCTTGGAGAGCACACCTGACAACCAAATCCTGGCTTAGCCTCCACTTAGGCAGGTGCTGATGAGGCGGCCTCTCAGCAGCTAGCAGGGAGTCTGGCGGGGCTGGGCCCAGCTCTGGGGCTGGGATCTTGTGACTGGAGATCTGGAAGCCAAGGCCCCCACTGAGCACAGGACTCCCTGGAGTGGGGAGGGACTGAGTCTTAGTGGGCATAGGCCAGGGCCAGATGCCCGGCAAAGTGGGGTGAGGACCCAGGGCTCCCCTGGGCTGGTTGCACGGCCCATGTCCCCACCTCTCCTCCTTCAGCCTGCAGACCTTGATGTACCCACTGTCAGGGGGCAGGGGTGTGGGTGCACTGCTGGGGAGATGCCAGGTGACAGACGTGAATCCCTGTGTGAGCACAGCTGCACCACTCACCTGCACTGTCCACAGGACTGATTCAGAACCTCCCCCTGGGGGTGCTGGAAAAAGCAGCCCAGCTGGAAAAGGCGGTCCCCAGCTTGGGCCTTCAGGGGCTCTGTCTCTCACTGCTCTGCCCCCACGCTCTGATCCCCAGATGCCATGAAGTGGTTAGCCTTGCTCTACTTCACCTTTCTGCCATGAGCCTTGGAGCCAGCTGGTCATGGGCTAAACCCCTAAAACCAAGAGCCAGATTAAACCCCTCCTCCTTCAAGTAGCAGGTGTTGGGTATTGTACCCCAGTGACAGGAAAACTGATTGATATACAGGCCCTTTCTAGCCCCAGGCTGACCTGGGGGACCAAGGACTCAGGGCATTAACTCAGGGCATTGACTCTTGGGCCAAGTGCCACAGGGACACAGGCTGCCCTCTCCTGGGTTGGCATGTACTTGGCTCCATCCTGGACAAAGACACCAGCCCCTCTTACCTTGCCCAGGAAGCAGGCCTGGCAGTCCACCTCCTAGACAGGTTCACTGGTCACTCAGGGCGTTATCACTGGCCCGCCCTATTGAACAGGGTCCCTGTGCAGGCTGGGCTTTGAGGCGTCAGGAGGGGTCTGATCAGCCCCTCTGGTTGTCTGGGCCTTGGCATTCCTGTGGGTGTCCCTGGAGAGTTTTGAATCCCGTGTGTCCCCAAGCAATGTGCTCCTACTGCTGGTCAAACTTTCTTCTTCCCAGCAGAGGGAAAGCAGTCTGCCAGCTTCCTGAGCCTGTCTGTGACTCCCTGGCCTGTGGCCCTCAGGAGCATTCATCAGTCTGCCTGGGCTGAAAGGGGACAGGTGCATCTGTGGACCAAGTGCTGACCCAACCATAGAAGGACTGGGTCTGAGGGGTGTCCTCAGCCCTTGGCACTGCTGTATGGCTTAAACACTTTAGAAAAACCACCTTCTTTGGCTTTTGCGGGTCCCAAGGGGTGCAGGGAGGAGCCACCCACCTGGTGTCAAGTTGAGGCCACTGTCTCAAGGCCTCTCTCAGCTGCTGGTCACACACTGAGATGTCTACGGCATAGGTCTGCATCCTTGTGAGCCTGTACATCTCTGCCAGGTGCCTGCTCAGTGTTGCTGGTGGAGCCAGAACAGGAGGTTACAGGGTCTGCTGCTCCCAGAGCCTTGGTGCTCCTGGCAGGGGCAGGTGAGACCACTGCAAAGCAGAGCTACCTGGGCCTCACGAGGTAAGGTGGAGCAGTGCATATGGAAGGAGAAGGAGGGTTAGAAGGTCAGGCTGGGGAGATATGGGCATGGTGAAGTGAACTCACCTGGAAGGGACAGGGAAGGACAAGGGACATCTGGCCCTGTGCTTGGCACCCTTTACCTGCCCCATAGAGGAGCCCCTGCCTCTTGTCCATCCTCACACTTAGGAAGCCATGCTCCCCTGGGGAGACAGCATCCTTTGCCCTGGAGGGTGACCCCAGGGTAGGATCCAGCAGTGTGGAAGGAGGGTCCTGAGGGCCAGAGCAAAGCCTAGCACCTGGAGCACCCCACCCACCACCCACGGCCCCAGGGATGTACTTCAGTTAGCAAGACTCCCATGCCTCCCTTAGGGAAGCTCACAGGGAAGTTCAAAAGGCAGTAGACAGTTCCCCATGGTGGCTCTGGAGGACAGTGCTGACATTCAGTGTCCGCATCTAGTCCCAGGAGGAGATGGCACTGCTTAGTCCAGTCTTCACGGGCTTAAGAAATAAAACTGTAACTCTCCATGTCCCTAACCTCTGAGATCAGATTGTACTGCAAGTGTTATTGGTCCTTTTTTTCACACATTTAAAAAATCAACTGTAAGGGCTTCCTTAAGGAGAGTCTTAACGAATGCTAAAGGCCAGGGGAGAGTGGCCATCTTCCCCTGAAGGTCAGGACCATTAAGCTGCTCTCTTTTCAGTGTGAGGCTGCCATGCCACGGATGGGTGTGCAGACACCACGTGGAGGAAATGAGTGTCATCCTTTCGAGGTGCTGTCTCCAGGCTTGTCCTTCGTGGCACCCTAGAAAGGTGGGTCCATGGCTCCATCAGCCAGTGTCTAAGATATGGTAACGTGATGGAGCTGGGACCCTCAGGCCAGATCTCTGAGGCTGCCGCATGTGATGTAAAGGGCTTTTCCATGGTGGGACCCTGGACAGGCTGTCATGGGCACAAAATCAAACCCACAAATAGATCTGTCATGGGTTCTGGGCAAGAGTGGTCACTGTCTTTTCAGCCACCAAGGTGTCAGTGCCCTTGGGGGACAACCCATGCACAGGCTCCTGCTGGCCTCTGGATGGCCAGGGCCAGGGCCAGGGCCAGGGCAGTGTGGTGAGTGGGATGACGCAGGCTGAAAGCTACATACAGCCTGAACCCTGTACCAATATGACTCTGACCTGGGCCCTGGTGCCAGCACAGTGCAGAAGCCAACTGGCCAAACCACTGTGTTTGGATGTGTCTCCTACGCGGTGGCACAGCACACTAGACAAAGATATCTCCACTCTCACAACCCACCCTCACCCCCAACTCTGGACTTCCTCATCTCAAACCTCCATTGTGTGTGCTTCTGAGCCTCTGCCCAGCCAGCTAAGCCTTTTGTCTGTGGGTTTTCCTCTCTTCTCACCCAGGCTACTGCTCCTGCCGCTGGGAGACCTCGGGGAGCTGCATTCCCCAGCACTTCCTGCACATCATCTACCCAAGTGGAGATGTAGTGCAGCAACAGCTGCACGCAAACCTCATCTCTGCGAGGGAAAAGCTCAGCCTCTATCCCCTCCATCAGCTGGTCACACAGTCAGCACAGGTGGCTGCAGGAGGTCAGGCAGGTGTGAGGCAGCTCCCTGTCCCCTGGCCGGACAAACCTCTTCTGGGTTGCGGTGCGCTCCACACTGGTGGAAATGGCAGCCTGGAACCCATGGAAGATGTGGCCAAGCAGGCATTCACGAAACAACCCCACACTCACTTCTCAGCCCCAGCTGCTCACACTGGCCCGGTCTGCGATACTTCAGGTGCTCTGGACATCAGCATTGCTGTTCTCACTGACCAGGGGTCACCCTGGCTTCACGAGCACTGTTTCCTGGAGCCCTGACGCAGTTCACTTAATCCCTTACACCCTGGGATTGTGCCCCCATGTGAACAATCCCGAAGTCTCCCCCTTGGACCTCCTCCACACATGGCCTCCGGTTCTGGGTGCCTGTCTCTAGTCTCTGTCACGTGGACTTCCCTCTCTCAGCAGGCCAGCCCTTCCCTGGGTGTGTGGTCACTCAAGGAAAGGGATCGGTCCTGGGGTGAACACACATTGCCTTTGAGGTAGGGCCTCTGTGTCCCCTTTAATCCAAGGTGGAGCCCTAGCCTTTCAGTCTCATAACTCAGGGAGTAGATAGTTAAGCAAACCCCTAATTCCCAGGGGTGTCAGTGCCCCAGCTGGGAGAGGCTCGGGTCCTGTGGGGAAGTGGGGGTTAGGCCTTCTACTCCCTGCGCTCCCTCCATGGGTCACTGGGGATGCTCGGTTTCCCTCATTACATCAAAGCCTCCCCAAGGTGTCTGTTGTCACCAGGGTCCCTCTCCATCCCAGATAACATGGGTGACGCCTGGCAGTGATGGGGGCCCCTCCCTCTGGAAGCCTCACACGTTGCACCCCGCTAAGCACAGACCCTGGTATGTATCCCCAGCAGCCTCCCTGTGTCCTTCCCATGGTTTTCTGACCTCCTAGCGCAGAGCAAAGCTGCTGTTTTCTCTGCTCAGCAGCTCGAGCCCAGGCCCCTAATCCACTCAATCCTTTCCCTGAATTCCAAGCAGACCATGGCACAGACTCACACACAGCCATCTGTTGGTGGCTGGCAACAGTGGAGAAATGATTACCAGGAACTGCTCAGAATAAAGAGACCGGCAGCCTCCCTGATGGCATTAGAGGGATGGGAAATGGCAGTTTTCCCACCGCAGTGCAGCTTGCAGTGTGTTCGGCACCGGCTTTGCCCGCGTGGAGGGACCCACGTCTCACTCAGAGGGTTCCCGGAACCATGGACAGCGCCTCCCCTCTGAAACTTACCAGACCCCCTGAGGAGGTAAGGAGAAAAAACATTTAGTCTATTTTTATTGTTCTTCTCGTGTTTGCTGATTTTTAGAGAGTAGTGCCTTGGCAGCAGTGGCCACCTGGAGCTTCTCGTGCACATGTGTATACAGGAAGCAGGCACCTGCCAATCCCAGACAGCAGCCCTGAGCTCACTCCAGGCCACCCCAGCTCTGGGAACAGCCACTGCGGCTTCCAGCCCTGAAGGCTACTACTGGGTATTCTTGAACCTCATGAGTACATGCATCGCCCAAAAAGAACACGGAGCTGGTGCTCCTGGCAGCTGCTCCTAACTGGTCAAAACTCATCTATGAGTGTGCTGGTCCCAGAGAAAGGAAAAGGACAGGCATGCATCAGGGCTATCTGAGGACGAAATCCTGGATGCTGAATCAGAAGCCCTGGGATCTGGGCGTGGTAGTTAGCTTAGATGTCCCCACTTGATCGACTTGAGAACCATCGAGGGCATTAGCTGAGCACACTTCTGGGTGAGTGTCGGTGGGTATGGAGGTATGGCCTTGGATGCTATGTCTGGTCGCTGACCCCTTTCTTTCTAGGGCTTTTCTCTTGCTCTGCTTCTTGGCTACCACGAAGTGAGCAGCTTTGCTCTCCCACACCCTCCCGCCATATTGCTCTTGCCTTGGAGCCAGCCAACCATGGACTGAATCTCCTGAAACCATGAGCTAAGATAAACCTCCTCTCCTTTATGCTGTGAGTGTTGGGTACTGTGTCCAGCAATGGGAAGGCTGACTCATACTTTGGGTGTGGCCTTTTATGGGAGACAACTGAAAACCACACAATAAGTGGCAACAACATAGCTGAAGGGCAGGGAAAGGAGACAAGTGCACATGCTCACATGGCCCCAGGACAGCACCACAGAAAGCAAGCTCAGGGAAGAGATGCAGAGATGCAAGTGGTCCAGCCCCCCCCCCCCCCCGCCGACACAGCTGTGCAGCTCTGGTGAGAGCTGGCTGTGGCAGGTGCACAGTGAGCACATCCTGGAGCTGCTGGACTTTGCTTAGGAGACTATGGGCACCCATCCAGCTGTTCCTGGATGGTGTGCATTCAGATGAAGCCCACGTGAGGTGCCTCTTGGGGCAGAGTGAAATGCGGTATGTCCAAATCTCACTCAACAGGACCTGGGAAAGCTCTTGCTTCCAACAGGATTGGGAGGCTGTGACGGGCTTTTCTTTGACAGAAGCCACAAAATGAGAAGAATCTTTGTCCCTGGGTCCTCTTGACGCAATTACGCAGCTGCCGCTAACTGACATGTGTGGTGTTTAATCCAGACATTGTGTTGAGCAGCTCTGGACCCTTGGTAAGAAACGGTGACTGGTTGGCTGGGCAACCATGGGACCCACACTGGGCTTCCATGGAAGAGAAAAGCTCCAGGGCCCAGGAGCAGCCAGTCCCATGCCCATCGCTGCCAATTCCTCACAGTCCCAAGGCCAAGGGCAGCACTGATGGACGGCCTGTGTTGCAGTTGGGGCATGAGGTGTGTGTTGCAGGTGTGCAGTGACTGGGGACATGCCTGGACCCCCACCAGGGCCACTGGACTGGCTTCCCTCATGGGTGGGCAGCCAGGCAGTGAGGGTGTACCAGCAAGGCACATGCACTTGTGCCCCCCCGCCAAAAACAGCCTGGGAGCTGTTAATCGCTTGTCCTCCAGATCCCCTTAATGTTTTGCCATGTTTTCTGAAGAGAAAAATAAACATTTGCCTTACCTCATGGAGCTCGTTGGAGGGGACGATAACGGATTAGAGGCTCTTTGCAGTAACAGACTCCAGTGCATTTATTCCATTAATGTTTGATTTAATAGTCTCTTATGGGCAGGAGAGGTGGGAAAATGGCCCTCACCATCATGGCCCATCCGTTCTCCCACAGCTCCGGGAGATGGAGTAGCTGCCCGCTCTCCTCCAGCCCCACCCAGGACCCAGCTCCAGTGCTGTCTGTCTGTCCCTGCCTGGGTTCCTGCTGCCCCCATTTCCTTGTCCTCCCCTACCCCAGAGCACCTCTGCCTGGCATCCTCACTCTGCTTGGAGAACCTACAGCTTCTGCTGTGCACTGTGAGCTCCACTCCTCACAGAACAGACCTGGGCCAGGTGCCGGGCACCAGGCCCGTCTGGGCTGTCTATTCCCTGCATCTGCAGGGACCTGCAGAAGTAAAGAACAGCCCTCCTGAGGCTCCTAGGGCCCAATGCCTCCTGTTGAGGCTTTTGTTCTGATATCTCCATGTTGAAATTCCAGCCCCTGGAGCTCTGAATGTGAACTCATTTGGAAATAGAGTTCAAGTAGATGTAATTAGTGAAGACCCAGGGGTGGAACTGGACCCCAACCCAAAGATAGGTGCCCTTAAGAAAGGCCCTTAGATTTGGACACAGATACACAAACAGTGAGCATAGGATATACAAACAAAGTTGGAAACCAGGACAATACTGCCACATGCCAAGGGGCACCAAAGATCACAGAATATCAGACAGGCAGGGAGCCTAGGGCAGACCTTGCCTCTTGTGTCAGAGGGAGGCAAGGGACCCTGACTTCAGAACTGTGGTCCAGTGCTGGAAACAATAAATTTCCGTTGGTGAATCTGCTTGGTTCCCTCATACTTCCTATTGGCATCTTTGGGAAGCTAGTAGACAGGTTCCTCTGTGCCAGAGGGGACCCAGGGCTGAGCTCATGCTGGGAGCACAGCTGTCATCCTCTTGAAGGACTGTATTCCTGGAAGTACAAAGCATCCCATTCCCTCAGGAGCCCTCTGCAACCCTGCTTCAAGGCTCCAGCAGAGGACATGGTGCGTGTCCAGAACACACAGCCACCAATGCCTGGCCAAGGCCAGCAGCACAGGAGCTAGGGCCCTGGAGCTGGGGTGATGGAGACCAACTCCTGGAGCAGACAGGCAGACAGATAAAGCAGATGGGCATGGAGACAGAGAGGTGATAGATGACTGGTAACTACATAGATAGATGGATAGATAGATAGATAGATAAAATAGAATTAAGCAGATAGCACAGTTAATTAAAATAGAAAACCCCAGCCCTGGGAGCCTCCTCAAAAGCCTTCATCCTATAGATGTATGGGCTACCTCCTCCCCTGTCTGCTTCTGTGGTTCTGACCCTGAGCCTGGGGTTTGGACCTGGTGTTTGGGGCGCAGTTGCAGGCTGGTCATGTCCTCCATCCTGTTGCTTTAGCTCTGTCTTGCTGAGACCTCTCTGGCACTGCCACATCATCCCAAGACAGGCTTTTCCCAATTCAGAGTGTCTTCCCATGAGGATAAGTTGGGGTGAGGGTTTGCGACCAGTGGATAAAGGAACAGAACCCGTCTTCCATTTTTGCTGGAAAGAGATGGATTCAGGTCATCACCCTTCCGCACAGTGAGAACAGGTAGAGCACCTCGGTGGGGAAGCTGGGGTTTCCAGGATGGCCTGCCAGCGCTCTCCTGTCTGGCTGAGGCCTCCTGGTGCCCTCGCCAGAGAGAAAGGAGGAGAGAAGGGTAGTTTGCTGGCCTGGAAGGCACCAACTTCCAGGCGTACAGATGAGGGAAGTTGCTCACTTCTAGGCAAAAGCTTCTCTCTCGTCCCCTTCTCTGAGTCAAGAACAGCTCAGACCTCTCTCCTAAGCTCCAGAATATTTTAAATTACATTCAAAAGATAATAAAATGATACTCTAAGAATGGTATGACAATAACTTTAATAATCTTAATGACATGGAAAAATTTCTGGGATAATAATTTCTCAAATTTGACATACCAAGAGATGGAAAATCCAAATTATCTTATATTTCTTAAAGGGATTACATTCATATAGAAAAAAATCCTACAAAACGTTTCAGGCTTTGCTCGGAAAATATGTCACAAATAAGGTAGCGCTCAAAGGCCTCACAGAATCTCTTGCAGAACAAAGTGAGAGGGTGCGCGGCCTTGCTCTGTGCACGGGACTCCCAGAAGCAGAGCGTACATTCTCTCTCTCCTAGTGGCCAGGCTCTTGCCCATTACACCGCTTAGAAATCAAACCAAAGTAGAAAGTGAAAATTCAGAAAACTTCCAGAAGAAAACATGGGAGAAAGTTTAGATAGCTCTGATTAGGAGATGAGTTGTTAGACATAGCACTGAAGTCACCATCCATAAAGGAAAATAAGTTGTAGATTGCATTCAAATTAAAAAACTTTTTCTCTGCAAAGGACACTGATGAGAGAATCAAAGGCAAGCCACACCCTGAGAGGAAAGGTTTGCAAAACACAGATCTGATAAAGAGCGAGTGCCTACAAAGAATTTTTGAAGTTCTGCAGTAAGAAAGCATCCTGATTAAACTGAATGAAAGAACTCAAGAGTCACCTCACCAAAGATGCGAACAGCTGGCAAATAAGCATATGAAAAGATATCCAATGTTGTTAAGGACAGATGTGATTTCTATTGTAAATACAATTATAAATTAATTAAAACAGCAGTGTGTTAGTTCTGCCCACCCAGAAGGAGGTTAAATCCACAGCACCAGCCGTGGCAGTGCCAGCCAGGACTCCAATGGAGCTATAGGAACTCTCCTTGGTGCTGGTGCAAATCCAAGGTGGTTCAGCCCCTGGGGAAGGCTATTTGGCCATCTCTTCCAAAGCTAAATATAGTCTCACTAAGTGATCCAACAATACACTCCTATGCACTTACCCAAATGACTGGAATAATCATGTCCACATAAAAACCAACATGCAAATATTTATAGCAGCTTTATGCACAATCTCCAAAACCTGGAAGCAACCAAAATGTCATGAAAAGGTGAATGAATAAGCAAGTGACAATGTGTTCACACAGAGATGGCCATGAGCTCTGGAGCCAAAAGACGGGGGGTCAGGCGGGGGCTTATATGCTGAAACAGGAAGAGCATTTCTAAGTGGAAGGAGCCACTACTGTTACCAGGTTCTGGGGTGGTGGTGGTTTCTAGGCACTTTTTGCTCTGAACAAAGACTTGGACAAGTGAAAAACATAATGAGTATTACATTTACTAAGGGCAGGAAAAGAAACATGCTCTGCAGAGTGAGTGCTGGCCAAGTAAAAGTAGGAAAAGAAGTGTACTCTGAAGTGAGAGAGGACCACTGTGAGAAAGAGCACATTTGCAAGAGCTTAATGGAGGCCATATTTGTATCTCCCACTCCTTGGACTGACTTCAGGTCCAGACAGTCCTATCAGAAACCTTCTTGAGCTCTCCTAAGAAGATCTGAAGGTTGCACACTCTGATGGGTCCCACTTGCAGGGCTTCCTTGGGAACAGTTCTGCATATGTGTCCTTGGAACTCCATGATCGACAGGTCATGCCCACTTGCGTGGCCACTTTGCATGCCCTAATCTACAGTATGGATGGTTGGTTGCCAAGGATTGGAAGGGAAGGGAGGAGAGAGAATGGATCAACACAGAGGACTGTGTAGGGCAGGGAGCTGTGATGTGGGACGTGGCATCGTGCATCTGTAAAATTCGTATAATCCATTCACAGCCTTGGGAAAGAAACTTAATGTATGCAATTTTAAAATGTTTCATTCTATCGAATATTGGCAAATTATAATTTCATACAGTTATGGGGTACATGTGTGTGTTGTGATACACACACATTGTGGAATGACTGAATCCATCTAATTAAGGCATCCATTAATTTAAATACTTATTATTTATGACTCCTTTCTCATTGAAACTTTTTACCTTCTAACCATCACCTACCCCATTGCCTCACCCCAGCCTCTACTGCATTCCTGATCTCTGAATCTGTGGGTTTGATTATTTCCAATTCCACCCATAAGTGGGAACATGTGGTATTTGTCTTTCTGTTTCTGGCTTGATTCACTTAACTCATGCCCTGCAGGTTCATACACGTTGTCACAAATGGCAGTTTCCTCTTGTTAAGGGTTTGTAGTATCCCACTGTAGACACACAGGGAGACAGCCATATGCTCCCAACCATTCACCCATGGATGGACTGTTACATCCACTCCATTACTTGACCTTTGTGAAAAATGCTACCAAAAAAGCCAGCAAATACAAACAAAAACAAATGGGATTAAGCCAAATCAAAAATCTGCCTAGCAAGAGAAACAATGGAGTGAAGAGGCAGTCTATGAATGGGGAGAAAGTATTTGCCAATCTTAATTCTGATAAGAGATCAGTATTCAACATATATAGAAACTCAACTTGGTAGCAAGAAAGCAAATAACCTGATTTAAGAATGGGGCAAATATTAGAATACACATTTCTTAAAATATATAAATGACTAACAGATATATGAAGAAAATATGCAATATCTATAAACATTAAGAAAATGAAATTAAAACAACATTTAGATACCACTTCACATCAGTCAGAATGGCTCCCACCAAAAAGACAAAAGATAACAACTGTTGCTGGGAGTGTGGAGAAAAGAGAACTCTTGTGCTCTGTGGGTGGGAATGTAAATGATACCGCCACTAGGGAAAACGGTATGGAGACTCCTCCAAAATCTATAAATAGAGCTACCATATGATCCAGCACTCCTACTTCTGGGTGTAGATCCAAAGGGCTTGAAATCAGCATGTTAAAGAAATGTATGCAAAACTTTGAAAACCCATTGAAGTGATTAGGGGATTTCAGGTTACACAGCTGAGAAAGGGAAAGAGAACAGCCATGGGGGGACACCTGACAAGCCCTACCTGGACCAGGTGAGAAGCTGATGCTGGACAAGGAATCATGTTGACACAGCGTGGTGGTAATGGTCTCTTTCCAAAACCAAGTCCATGAGCAAAATACCAGATATATCTCAAGAGACTGCTGTCCCACAAAATACTGACCTGCACACCTGAGGACCTTTTAAGGCCACCAAGAAGAGCAGAGTCTGAAGATGTGTGACGGCTAGAGAAGCCCCGAAGGGACATGAGGACCAAATGTTGTGTCACATCTGGGCTGTCCTGAGACAGAGGAAAAACATCAGATAAAAACTTGGGAAGCCAGTAATGATGAGAGATCTATGCTGCTTTATCACACAGAGAACAGGGGCTGGCCATGGGGTGTAAAGGAATTCTCTTTACCATCTGCTGATTTTCTGTAAATCTGAAACTATTCAAAAAAATGAAGACTATTTTTTAAATCAAAGCAAAGGCTCAGTATGACAGCGACGTGTAGAATCTGTCTGTTCTGTGTGCTCCTGTGACCACCAGCTTAGCATGGGGCATGGCGTAACTGGGTCAGTCCCCCACCCCCAGCCCTGCCCATCCACAAAGGTCCCGACCCTGCATCTATGCATCCAGACTTGGGTCCCCGCTTCGCTTCCTCTTCTTGGGATCTCAGGCTCCTGTGTCAATTCTGAATTTGCATCTCACTCTTCATCCTTCTTACCCCACATCTCCTTCTGCACGCCTTAGGGTCTGTGGATCTCGGGCCTCAACATTCCCTCTCCTTTGAATTTGGGACCATGCTGCTCCATCTATGGGCTTCTTGTCCCTCCGCTCCTGAGCTGATTCAGTCTCCTCTTGGGTCAGCCCCAGCTTGCTCTCCACTGGGCACCTCTCCAGCAGCCACCAAAAGGTCCACAGCCATCTTGAGCTATGTGTGCTGTGGGCATCTTGTCCCAAGGATGGACTTTCAGTGAAACCTACTGTTCTACCCACAGGGTGACCCCAGGCCCAGTACCAGTGGGTATGTTTCCCAAACAGTAGGTTTGGGGAGCCAGGTTGGCAGAGGGTGCAGGAAAAGCCTTCTGACTGGGATGGTAGCCTGAGGCTCTGCCTACACAGATGGAAATTAACTATGAGCAGCCAAACTTTCCATGTCAGTGCTCCCAGCAGGGAGTGCTCAGAGCTCCTGAGAGCCCTGCACCCTGCCCTGGCCCACACAATGCTGGACTGTCCACAGGGAAGCACAGGCCCAGGACAGTCCTCGGCTGCTCACAGGACCTGAGAATGTGAGGAGCCTGTTTCCCTGCCCTGGCCCTCATCTGGAGGGTCTCACTCTGCTCCTCATCTACGGTGTGTCTGCAGCACCTCTGCAGGACGGCGGTTCCCAGAGACCAGGGCCCTGCCTCTGTGCAGAGGCCCCTGATGTACCTTCTTCATCCAGCCCACACTGTCCCTCTAGCCCAGCTCCCTCTTCCCACTCAGGGGACAAAGGGTTGCCATACATACATGGCAGGAAGCCTCAGCCTTCCAAGCACAGCACAAAAGCACCCAGTGACCATGAGCTGGCCAGGTCCTCTAAGCAATAGCCAAGGAAGAAAGAGGGAGAGAGAGGGAGAGGTGGAGACCTTGGAGCCCACTCAGCCGTGTACACTGCAGAGGGAAGAGGATGGCTGCACAGATGCATACTGGGGGGTGGTTTGAAGTCCAGGGGAGCCAGCTCCGTGGAGCAGAGGACATCGCAGCTCCAGGCCCTCGAGCCCTTGGGCTCTCGCACACTAGGTACAGCTGTGGTAGTGGTGGAGCTGCAGACCGAGGAGGCCAAGGCACAGGGACACGGTGGTTACGAGTGGACCAGGCGGGTCGCCCTGTGCCCACCCATACTTCACACCCCCCCACACCCCGCCCCCATGTCCTGGCACTGTGGGAAGCTTGGACCCCGCCCCCTGGACCTGGATGAGCATTCCTATCAGCCTGACCACACGGACTTGGGTCAGAACTTAGACCACAGTGTAGAAAATAAGGACAACTGTGTCTCCTCTGGGAATTACAGCAGAGCGGAGAGGGCTGCACATGTCAGGGGCTCACCCTGACCAGGAAGATGAGGGCCCGTCTCCCAGCCCCGGGCCCAGGTGCACACTCCAGGGCACGTGCCGGGACCTGCCAGGCAGAGGGCAGGGCTGCTGTGAATGTGAGCCATTTCAGGGCTGGCTTCTTGTGACAGCTCCCAGAAGGGCAGGACAGGCCATCGAATGATGCCTGGTGCCTCCGGCTTGAGAGTCTGAGCAGCCTCCTCTCAGGCTAACCTAGTGACTGAAGAACACTGGAAATCTCTGGAGTTGGGGTCCCATCCCCCAGATCCCCCTGACTGGCCTCAGATGAAGGGATGAGGGTGGGGAGCGTGGACAGCATCTTGTCCTCTCAGGGTCGGAGAGCCATGGGCCTGGGGGAAGGGCCTTATTTATAGCAGTATAGTCCATAATAGCTAAGTCTCAGAAGCAGCCTGCATGTCCATCAACAGATGAATGGATAAAGAAAACATGATATTTACACACAAGGGAGCACTACTCTGCCATAAAGAAGGATAAACCGGAGTCACTTGTAGGACAATGGAAGGCAGCTATGCTCACCACTATACCACCAATACTGCACTTTTTTTTTTTTTTGGTCCAGGGATCAAATTTAGGGCTTTGCACTTTTGAGGCAGGCAGCAGCACCACTGAGCTAAATGCCCAGCCCTACTTTGTAGGAAAACGAACGCACCTCGAGAACATAATTAAGTGAAGTAAGTCAGACACACAAGCTTCAATTTCACATGGTTTCTCTTGCATGAGAAACCTGAAGTATAAATAAAGAATGAAATAAAGGATAGATAATAGGAAGCAGGGAGATGGATCTTATACAAATGGGAAGGAAGCCAAGAAATGGAGGGAGAGGGAGAGAAAGGGATGTAAAAAGAGCTAAGATGTGTTGTGTCCACGTGGCAACTCCCCACCATGAATACAACCATCACATATTGCAATACAGCATGCACTACCAAAAAAATAGGCAAATTCTTATCTATGAAGAAAAGCCTGTTGTGACCATCATCCTGGGCTCCTCCTTCAGGACCAACCTGGCCAGGGCCAGCATGGGGTGAGCAGCAGGATCAGGGCAGCTGGGTGCTCAAGTCCTCTCCAAAGCTGAGAGAACCTCCCTCGAAAACTGTAAACAGGAAGCACATCTGGTGCAGGCTCCTCACTGGGTTCTGCGGGAGCTGGGGGTGTCAGGCCAACCTGGAGCCAGCGTCCAACCTGGTTAATTAAGGCCAGAAGCAGGGCTCACTAATTATTCACAAGCACAGGAGATGCTGTCTCGCAGAATAAAAGTGCTTGAGATGGATTTTCCGTAATTGCAAGTTGGCAGGCCTCGTCTGGGTCTGGAACTGAAGGCGAGCCATTGGCAGGAAGTTTGGCCTGCGGATCCCCGTCCTGGTGAGCGCCTCTAGAAAGATTCATCTTTTCTCTCCCCCTCCTCTGTGGCCCACTTAGCAACGTAAATGGCCAGTGTAAGTTAGCTGTGCTGGACAGCTTCGCAGCCCTGATGGCAGGGTCTGACCTGCATCCGTGACAGGAGGTGGGGGCTGTGCGTAGGCCCCGGAGGGGTGACAGGACCTCTCCCTGCCAGGAACTGGCTGCTGCTGGGGCAATGTCTTCCAGATGCAGCTGAACCAAGCACAGAGCATTAGTTAGGGTTCTCTAGAGGAGCAGATCAATAGAAAACGTATGTGTGATTAAGCAAGGGGATTTATTAAGTAGCTCACAGGATCAAAGGCCAAGGAGTTCCGAGCTGGAGGATCCAGTGCTGCCCAACACAAGAAGACAGGAGCTGCTGGACAAGAGGCAGCAAGGACAGAGCTCCAGTCCAAAGTCAAAGTCTGGAAGCTCCCTGGAGGTTCGCTGGGTGAGGGCCAAGAGGGAGCCAGTTCCAGCCACCGGGGAAAGGATGCTGTGTCCTGAGCTGGGGAGCTGGGGTGTCTGGGCAGGGAGGGCGGGTCTCGTTCCTTGCTGTCCTTGAGTCCAGGGAGGCAGCTGGTCAGCACTTTCCAGGGAGGGAGACTGAGGCATGGAGAGGACCCGTGCAGAAGAACTGAGCCCCCAGCTGTACACATGCCCCTGCCCCACCCCAGGAGGACGTGACTGCCACCGAGCTTGCTCCCAGCAGGTCTGGCTTGGAGCCACAGCCAAGGTGTCTGCACACCCAGCATGAGCACAGCTTGGACTCCAGGTGAGTGTAGGTCTCAGACCACAGAGTAAGGGCTATGTGAAACACAGAAACCCTTATTTCCTATGCTTCAGTCTAAGTTCTGACCTGAGTCCGTGTTGTCAGGCTGTTAGGAATGCTCATCCTGTGTCCAGGGGCGGGGCCCAAGCTTCCCACAGTGCCAGGACATGGGGCCGGTGGGGTGTGCGGCATGGGTAGACACGGGATGACCAGCCGTGGCCTCAGCTTTGGTCTGACCCCGGGATGAAGGTCCACCTGGTGTTCATCGCTGCTCACCACCTGTGGCCCTAGGAGTCTGTCCTGGGTCAGGAGCTCTCTGAACCTGCAAGTCCACTTTTCTGGCCCCCAAGCAGGCTCTGCAGATCCCTACCTGGGGAGCCCTGAGTCTGCTGAGGGCAGGGTCAGATCCCAAGGGATGGAGTCTGAGCTCCAAGTCCCCCTGTTATAAAATCTCCATCACTGGACACTTGAAGAGTTTTATGAACAGACAATGAATTTCATCACCAAGATTATTATTTTTTTTAATTTTGAAATTAATAAGCCAAGATTCCTCTACATATTTTATGAAAAACTCTACCTTCCATTTAATGAGCTAATCAGAAAATAAAACATGTGAGGTAGACAATCAGCATGAGGAATGGAGGTGAGGGTGAACCCCACACTCAGCTGGCGATGCCCTGCTGGTGCTGACCGTGGGGACACTAGGACAGGGTCGGCCTTTGGGAAGGGCAGAAGGCAGGCACGGTGGCCCCAATGCTGGCCCAGACACCCTGCCCCGAAGCACACCCCCGGGAGGGGTGGCAGGTGACCCGCCTTGGCCTTGAGCAGAATGCACAGAAATTGTCCACTTCGCCCACTTGCTGGTCCGCCAACTTCAAAGAACCACACAGCCATGCACCAAACACCGGGATGGGCCAGGAGTCTCCACCCCGACCCCAGAGTGCGCTCCCTTGTGGAGACCAGGTGGGAGCACAGGGGACCATACAGGCCAAGCTCTCGCCTCCATGTTTGTTGATCACTGATTTAACAGGAAAGACTGCAAACGTTCATATGGAAGTCTCTAATTCCTTAGCATGGAGCAGAAATTCCTGTGGAAATGCAAGTTTCTGGGAGCCAGGTCTCCCTAAGCAGCCCCACTGTATCCTGCCTGAGGTCTGAGAGGCCCAGAGAGAAGAGCCAGGCAGGCTGGGTGTCCTGAGGGGAGGGCTGCTGGGCCAGCTGCTGGTGGCTTCCCTGAGGCCGGGCCCAGGGTTCTAAGGGCTTCATAAATGTGCAGGGCCTCTTTACATACATGGCCTGCGAACACTAGAAACTGTTCAAACACAAGTCATCAAAGACATGCGAATTAAAACCACACACTGATTGATACTTTTTTCTGTTTAGCAAACTGGAAAAGATTACAGAGGACAATCGTCCCTGCCTGGGTGCCCTGCAGGAGCCAGCTGGGGAGCCCGCCAAGGTGTGTGTCTTCCTGGAGAGAGCCTTGGCAGCCTGCAGCCCGGGTTAAAAAGCATGGGCCTTTGTGTCTTCACTGAGGGCTTAGCATGCAGCCATCCTCATCCGTCACAGCAGAGAAGGATCCCTGAGTATCAATAAAAAGAAGGCTGGCCCTCGACCTCCTCCTCCATGTTTTAAGTCACAGGGTGCATTTCTGGGTGTTGAGCCTGAGCAGCAGCACCACAGAGCTGACTGGGGAAGCGGGGTGAACCTCAGTGCATGGAATTCACCTGGTCATCCGGCAGCTGTGGGGAGGGCACCCACCTTGTGCTTCAGGACCGCAGTGTGAGGATCCAGCTCTTAACCCACAGCAGCCTGTGTGCCCCTGAGGAGCTGCTGCATGGGACGTGGCTCTAGTGCCCCTGTGCCCTGGGGAATTCACACCCCAAAATCCATTCTCTCCCTCTCCAGAACCTGGAAGTCCGAGGTGAAGGTGTCTCAGGGCCCCACCCTTCCAAGGTTCTGGCTCCTTTCAGCCTCTTTCACCTCTGGTGTCCTTGGGGTGGGGGGATTCACTCCTGCGTCAGCCTCCTCCTCTGTTTCTGTGACCCTAAAAGTCCCTCTCCTCACAAGAACACCAGCGTCAGCCTTAGGATCCATCCTAACCTAGTGTGACCTCATCCTTACCTAGCAACACCTGCGAAGAACCCATTTCCAATCAAGGCCACATTCATGGGAGCCAGGGAACACAGCTCAACCTGCACTGGACAGTACTGGAGGCTTCCAAGCACCTGCTGTGAATGGCCCTGCATGTGGGGATCCTGACCATATGTCACAACCATTTGGGGAGCAGCAGGAGCCAGAACCACTCACAGGCAGGGAGCTGGACAGGAAGGTCCGTGAGTCACCTCCCAACATGCAGAGCCCACAGTGGGCAGGGAGGGGTTCCACCCCCAGTCCCGAAGACAGGATAGAGTTGGGTTCAGGATGGGTAGGGACACCCTACCGACCTGTACCTCTCCCCCTCCCCCCGCCCCTCTACCCGGAGGATGTTCTGGCTGTTTACTTTCCAGCCATGATTTTGTTTTTCTTCATAGCCTCATGGCTCACATTTAGATGCCTGGACAGTAGGGCATGGTTTCATCTCTTGTGAACTTCATAAGAACAGACTATTTTATGTAGGCTTTGCTTCCTTCACT
Organism: Heterocephalus glaber; assembly: GCF_053883595.1. Taxonomy (NCBI): domain Eukaryota; kingdom Metazoa; phylum Chordata; class Mammalia; order Rodentia; family Bathyergidae; genus Heterocephalus; species Heterocephalus glaber. Next base: position 1,710,508 of record NW_028258297.1, read on the forward strand.
CCACAGTGGCTTTAGGACTAATCTCTTTTCCCTGGATCTGTGGTTAATTCACTTCTGTTGTTGCTGGATGCATCACAACATGCATCGCAACTTACGGATTCATCTTGCTGTGGATCTGCCTCAGGCTTGTCCCAGCTTGGCCGAGGTTGGAATCGGGGTCATGGCAGTCACAGCCTTGACTTCCTACGTGAGGCTAGGCGGGCTCTGGGCCTACACTAACTTCCCCCACTTCTCTGCTCTCAGCCATACAGATCGCTTCTGTATCTTGGCACCGATTCCACACAGGGACCCCCTTCACCCCATCCAAGTTTTGTTTTTTGAGGTTTTAGTTCCCCGTGGGCAAGCCTCATTTTAAGATATTAAGTGGAAAATTGAAGAAATAATTCATGTTTAAATACCTTTTATTACAGTGTATTTTAGCCATTCTGTCTTACTATTGGTTATTATTGTTCCTTGCTGTACCTAATTTATAAATTAAACTTCATCACATGTATGTAAGTGTAGGAAAGGGACAGGACACATGGGGCTCAGTATGGTATCCCCTGGGGGTCTTGGGTCGTGTCCTATGCATCGGGGGTTGACTGTAATCTCTCCACTTTGGACTAAGCTAAGACAGAAGAGATCTGTAGTAGGGGCCCAGGCTGGAAGACTCAGACCCATGGCCACACACACAGCCTGTCCAGTCCCCATGACCGTGGGCATCAGGGTCACCTCTGGGACCCAAGTCCCCCAGGGCCTGCAGATGAACAGGGAGGGGTATGGGAGCCCACTGGGTGTGGGTCTGCTGTGATTGCTTTTTCCAGAAAAACAAAAGCTCTTATTTTGAAAAAATAATGAAGTCACAGTGAAGAGGAGATGGGCAGAGGACCCTCAGGGGACAGCCCTGATCCTTCACCTTGAGGACCTCAGGGCCTGCGGGCACAGGGTGTGACAAGTGAAGTGAGCCATGGAGACCACTCGGTCAGAGCCAGGTAGGGCCCCACAGTAAGGCCTCCAGGGGACGGTGTTGGCAGAGCGGCCATCTGTCCTTTACACCCTGCTTTGAGTTCACCTGTCCCTTCTTGACCTCAGGTCCTGGGGAAGAGATTGTGCAGAGTGGGGTCTTACAGTGGCAACGCAGTTAAACCAGGACGGTAGGGTGGCTCCGACCCAGTGGGACCGTGTCCTTGTCAGAAGAGGAAATGAGACGCACATGCAGAGGGACACGTGAGAGGACACAGGGAGAAGGCAGAGTCTGCACTCCCAGGAGAGGCTCAGGGAGCCATGGTCAGCTGGCCCCTGTAAGCTGCTCCTGCGTCAGTCAAGCATAGGTGATTCTTCTACTTGCATCTTTTTTTCAAACTCCTGGCTCAAGCAGTCCTCCTGCCTCAGCCTCCTTGGGGGCTATGAGGACAGGCTTCACTATGCCCAGCTTTGGCTTCCCGTTTTCTTCTGCTCTTTCTTTTTCTCCTTGAATCCCAGATGCTCTCTGCAGATGCTCAGTGGTTGAGCCCCACATGAAGCTTTGTCCCTTGGGGGCAGGCAGGGCCTGCATGGGCCTCAGGATCAGCTCAGCAGACACCACTACATGACCCTGTAGCTGGGCAGCCTGCTGTATGTCCACCCAGCCCCAAGAACAGTGTCTGCCAGTGGCTTCTGCTCCGTGAAAGGGACAGAGCAGCACCTGGTTTTGGTGAAATCAGCACAAGATGGCGCACACAGCACAGCAGGCTAGGCAGAGTTTCCCACAATTTAGAGGCTAGGAAGGAAGGCAAGATGCAGCCACCAGGCCCCTCCCCAGTTGACTCCCTATGGGACCCACAGCCACAGCTCGCTGGTAGGAAAAGCAGGATCAGACCCACAGGGTCAGTGGAATCTGTTGAGCCAGACACTTCGCTGATGTTCAGTTAAGTTGCAAGCAGTTGCTCAGAGTTCTACAACATCCAAGGTTACAAGAAAATAAAGCCAAATGGTCCATTTTATGATTTTACGTCAGCTACCACCATGCTGGCAAATGGCACCCTGTCATGGAAAGGAGTGGATTCATCTCTTCCTTGTCTCCATGCCTTCTGCTAGGAGCTGGTCCCTGTCTGCTCCCTTCCGGACTCTTCTGGGGCCTGGAGACCCAGGTGCTGGTCCTGAGAGCAAGGCTTCATGCTGGAGAACAGTCTCCCTGGGCATTTGGCAGGTGCACATCAGCCCCCACCTAACCCTGCCCTGGTCCCAGCCTCAGTCTCCTTCAAGCCACAGGGCCCATGGTCCTTGCTTACAATGTGAATGTGTCTCCTCTGTGCTGGCCCAGCATGGTCCTCTCTCTTCCAAGTCAAGCAGTGGTCCCAGCATCCTGGGTCTCAGATGGAAACCCCTCTGGTCTGTGCTTTGGGCTCACAGCCTCCTTGGCCCTCAGGGTCCAAATGCTCACTTCCCTCAGGCCTGTGTTCCAGTTAGTCAGCTTCATGTTATTACAGTGAAGTACTCAGGGCAGCCAACCTTGGTACAGAGAAGAGATTTCCTTAGGTTGCACTTCTGGAGTCTTGAGGGCTGGGTGCTATATCAGCTCATTTCTGGTGGGAAAAGCAAAGAGTCATGGTGAGGAGCAGGTGTCTGGACAAAAGGTTGCAACTTGAGCCAGGAAGCTGTGGGGAGAAGAATGTCTGGGATCCTACAGTCCCTTTACAATCCCTGATGGTACAAAGACCTCCCACAAAGCCCCACTTCCCTCGTGGTACCCTCATCTCTCACAAGTGTGACCATGTGGGCTTCGGGGAAGCACACATCCAGTGCACATCAGGGATTAAATGTCCCCTCTCATGGCCTTCTCTAGCTTCCTACTGGAAAAGGAAGTCCCACTAACCATAGCATGCAAATGCTGCACCCGCCCCTAACCACCCCAATGGAGTATTCTTCCCCCATTATCTCATATCACAGCACCTAGGCCCCAGTATCCTAACCCAGCACTCCAACCTCACACCTATACTCCAGGACCCCATCCCCAGACCCCAACCCAGAAGCCATACCCAGTACCCTTGCTTATTTTCCGTTTCCCATAGTGCTGTTTGCCATCAAACACAGTGAACGGTGGAAGCTTCCAGAAAGAGTGGATCTGAGTGTATTCTGTGCTGCGTCCTCAGATCCCAACCAGGCATGGAAAGATCTAAAACACAAGGACATCAGTTCACAAGTGATAGAACAAATGGACTCTGTGGATGAAAAGCAGCTCTGCATGTACCACTGGCACAAGTGGAGACCAAGTGCCAATCAATCTCGCATCCACACCATGGGCATTCTGCCCAGACACATACACACACACATACACACACACACACACACACACACACACACACACACACCCCTAGATACACAGTTACAGGCACACACAGAGACACATGGGCACCCAAACAGCCACATGCAGGTACACACAGACCCAACCACAGACACATAGAGAAACACACACACACTCACACACACACATACATGTGGACCCTCAGACCCAGCAAGACACACGGAGAAGCACATATAAGCACAGAGACACAAACAGACACACAGACACACACACACTCTAATACACTCATGAACTCTTTAACTTTGACCCAGAGAGAAAAGATGAGCTAGTAGCTGAGTACAAACTTTGGGATCCTTTCTCACATTGCCTTTTTTTTGTACCAGGGATCGAACTTGGGTCCTTGTGGTTGCGAGGCAGGCAGTGGAACCACTGAGCTAAATCCACGGCCCCACATTGCCTTTTTGAACACCTGGCCTGAAAATAGCTCTCCTCATCCAATAAAAATACTAGTAATATGGAAGAGGAACCTAAACATATATAACAGAAAATTTTGTCCAAGAAGACTGAAAAATAGTATATGGATTTAAGGATCCCCATTGAAAAATATTACAATAAATTAGGAAACCAGGGCCTTAAATATTAAGACATATAAATACATCGGTAGTCCCTGCAAAGTAATGGAAGGCCACTAAAGCCATAACAGAAGAGGCCATATTGATGCTTCATAAGGACAGTCATGCCAGGAGGGAAATAAGAATGAAAGATTTGGGAAAATAAAATGATTTAAATTTTCATCTGAAATATAAGAAAGAATGCAATAGTTATTAATGACAAAGATCATATATACATGGGGGGCGGGGGGGTAAAATTGCTAAACCCACTCCCCTACCAAAAGAAATTTAGTCACTTTTAGAGGACAATACTGAGCTGGCCTAATAATTTTATACCCAGCTAAATTATCCTTCAAGTGTAATGTAAGGGGTAGATCTTTTCTCATAGGCAAAAACTCCATGAATTTCTCTGAAGACATCATGAAAAGAAAAAATTCAGCCAGCTAAGAGGTTGGTAGTAAAATAACTGAGAACAAACTTCTTATAAAGCTTCACAAATTAACACTAGGCTTAAAACTAAGGCAAACTATCGAAATGATGGCCAAGGAGAGTCAATAAATGTTCTGAGCTATAATAACGTAGAAATAACAACTGAATAATAGGCAGATGGGAAAGGCAAGTAGAGGTTGAAAGGATGTTGAGCTTGTCATGGTTCTCAGCAGAGGAGGTCAACAAATGTTGTGTGAAGCTCATGACTCAAATAAGAGAAGCATATTTATGTTCTTTAGGCATTAATAGGACCAGTGGCATATATAAGAATAATTCTGAAAAAAAAGAAAAAAAAAAAAAGAATAATTCTGTCAGCAGGGATGTTGAGCATACTCTGCTTGCCCCTCAGACTCCCAGCCCACTGATTTGCAATTGATTTTGGCCAACAGGGAGGAAGACCTAATGAAAAGTCAGAAGTGGAGGAGAGAAAGGCCAGGTGCTGACTCTCCCAAGAGGTTCCTTGAGCTCCTGGTCCTTTAACAAAGTGTCACAGCTCCTTTCAAGGTGGCTGCTGTATCTATCACTTTTAACTTCTAGGTTTCAGTGATGCATTTGGAGTTAGCTTTTTGCTCTTTCTACATGAAATTCAGAGAGAGAGAGAGAGGGAGAGGGAGGGAGAGGGAGAGAGAGAAACAAAGACAGAGAGAGATAGAGACAGAGAGAGAGAGGATAAAGCCAGAAAGGAGGGAAAGAATAAAGAAACTCACATAAGGTAGAAAAAAGCCATATGCATAAAAAGTTGTATACACATAGAGAATATTAAAGTGCAACTAATAATAACCAATGTAATTTTTCTTAAAAAGTCATATGCTATGAGACAGATCTGCAGTATAAGAGTAGACCCTTTTTGAAAGCAAAGGACAGAGTCTTGGAAACATATTAAACCTAAAGCCACATTGATGTAGCTGTAGTAGAGCAGAACAAAAGCTCTAGAGAGAACGAGGTCATTTTACAGTGAAAGAGTTAACTTCCCCAGGGATTATTCTGTATGCACACAACATAGCTCCAACTCTAGAGGTTTTCACAGTGTTTTCTCAGTACATCAAAATGGCAAAAATATTTTAAACATATAAAAATTGAAACAACACAATTACAAGTAGAACAAGTGAAAATAAAGATTGTAGTGTCTTGTATCTCAAAATTTCAGGATAGTCTTACTAAATAGGCATAGAGTACTTATGAAAACTGATCTGTATGACCCCATAAGACAAATTTCAGCCTATTTAAAAATATTATCATGAAACAATATATTTTGTGAACATTGCATTGCAATTAGTGATGAAATAATACCTTCAAGGCTCATGTATGTAGACTGCCTAAGCTGCACTACACCTATCCCATGGAATACTATTCAGCAGTCAAAAGGAACAACATGGAAGTGACAGCTAAGACAAATATCCACAGAATTACGTGGAGCAAAAAAAAAAAGCCGTTCTCAAAAGGCAACAGGCTATATAGTCACATTTATATAAAATTTTTAGATGACAAGTTTTAGAAAGAGAGGACAGGTAAGTGGTTGCCAGGGGCTGGGAGAAGGGGACAGGAGTGGCTGTGACAGAAGAGACAGCAGTAAATATCTTTGAAGCATTGGAACCATGTGGTGTGTTGACTGTGTGGTTGGATGTGTGAACCTATGAAAGAAATACAGTTACATAGAACTGAATGAGTGTGTCTGGGCGAACACAAACACCCACACACACACAGTAGTGCACGTAGATTTAGGGACCTGAGTTCCATCAGCAGATCACATCACTTGGTGTGGCCTTGGAGGATGTTTTACCTAATGTTTGCATGGAGGGAAACAGGGTCAGGATACAAGGGTTCCCTCTGGGTAACTTCTCACAACTGCATATGAAACCACGATTGTTCTCACAAGAATTCAATTAAAATCCCATTATTTGAAACACACCTTAAAGTAGCATGTAGGTTAAAAATCAGCCCCGCGTGGAGAAGAGGCGAAGGAACTGCAGCTCCCTGACACCTATTTCACAAGGGCAGGAATCCTGCTACTGGGGAAGGGCCCACAGGGCTCCATCTCCTCACATAGCCCCGCCTCTTAGTGCCACTGCCTTAGGGTCTGGGCTCCAATATACTGATTTTGGAGGAACATATGACATTACATCCATAGCATTTGGAAAGAAAATGAACAAAATTTCTGAAGCTGAGAAACGTAACAGTGATCTGGATCAAATTATTGAGCTTGAAAAGTGTGAGTCTCCAGCTAGTGAGGAATGTGAGGACAAAACTAGTTTATCTCAGGAAATTCAAAAGTATAAAAGGAAAGGAAGGGAGGAAAGGTGGAAAACAAGAATGGGAGAAAGAAATGAAGGAACTGGCAGCCCAGCAGCTGCCTCCCCAGCCGGGGGTGAGAGCCAAAGGCTCAGGATGTGAACCCACTGGAGATAGGCACAGGAGTCAGATTCCAGCCTTGCTCTCCTCTCTCATGGCTTCTCCTCCATGTGTAGATCTGCTGAAGTCTGGAGATGCATTTTCAATAGATGGCAAAAGTGATGTGTGAGTGTTTTGAGTGTATACAAGCAAAAACTGGCAGCCAAACCTTACTTTTGGGGCAAGGAATGAGAAGACTATTTTCTGGGGCAATGAGGAATCCCAGAAGAAATACCTGGAGAAACGTAGGGCTCAGCCAAGCACCCTGGCATTAACAAAGTGGTGAGGCTTGTCCACATAGACAGAGCTTCCAACCACATCTGCAGACCCCTGCAGCTAATCACCAGCCACCTGCCAAGGACCATCAGTGTAGGGACAGTTTCCAGCAAGGAAGACAGGAGCCAGACCACACAAATGGAGCAGATCACTTGGAGGATATGCACAGGACAGATGGAAGCAACTCTGCAGATGGGTATCCCCTACTCTAGAGACAGCACAAAATGTTTCAGGGACAAAGCAAGCCCAAGAAGCTCTCTACAAAACAAGAGGAACATTTAGAGAAAAATAACACAATAGCTACTGGAAATTAGGTACATGTGACATCTGAAATAAACACTTCTCTGGACAGTCAGTCAGGCAGAGCCAAGATGTCATGGGGGATGATTCTATAGAAAAATCAATGGAGAAAAGTCAGAAGGATGGAAAAGTAGAACCTGAAGACCAGTCGAGAGGGCTTAAGCAGCCCAGCGATCAAGGACCAGAAGAGAACACAGAGAGAGACACAAGGGGGATGATGGTAAAGGCACCAATTATTCAATATGGGAATTGCCCACAGTGAGGCTCATCATGGTAGAACTTCAAACTGGAGCCCAGAGAGAACACGCTAACCTCTTGCATGTAGGAAATATCAGACACAAGGACTGAGGCTCCCCAGGCTTTGGATTTCTCTATAGCAATACAGGAACCACAGCACACTGCCCCCATCACTGGAAGGGAATGGTTTCCAGGCAAAGGTTCTATCCCTAGACAGACCCTCAAATATGTATCAGAGGAAATAAAGTCTACCCTGGAGAGGTAGGGTCCCCCAGATGGCCCCTCTTCACTCTTCCTCCGGAAGCTTCAGAGGATGGGCCCCACCAGGTCCAGTCAGTCCGTAAAGAGGTGAGTCCAGGCTCCATGCCCCAGAGGCCTTATGCAGGGATAGGAGGCTACAGTCCTCATGAGGATGTCGAAGGGACATTCCACATGGACAGTTACACCGGATTCAAAGGTCCTCCCACCAACATTGGAGCATGTCCCAGAAACGGGCATGTTAGGGTCAACCCAGAGCCTCTTACCCTCATACCGTCTTTTTAACTCAAGCACTATGTACCTGACCAAGACTTTCCTGTGGTGTGGTGTGACTGTGTGCTGATGAGACCCCTCTCCTCTCCATGACCAGAAGTGCAAGCCAGCTGAATGGATATGTCTGCAGGATGTGAGCTGGAGGAGAAGCTCATTTCCTATCTGTGTTTCTTCTGGGTACGTGGCTCCTGGTCCACAGGACAGCTCCACCAGGACCCACACCATGACAGCCTTAGGCTCCAGCCTTGAGCCAAGCCACTCATGGAATTCTGCAGGAGGCTCAGATAAACTCTGAGAAGCTGGAACCAGGTTTGTCTTCCCAGCTCTCCTGGCCTGCTTTCCTCAGATTCCTTTAACTACATAGACACATTATCATTTTTCCCTATGAAGCTACTTATAAACTAAATGATACAATGCTTGTGCATGCATCACTAGACCATAACATTATAAAGAGATGTCAAGAAACAATTTGTGAATATTCAGGACAATTATAACTCCGGAGAGAGGGAATCAGAAGATGAGATTGATGTAAGGTCATGGGGGCTTCTAAACTATTGTTAGGATCTGCTTCTTCACACAGGGTGTGGGTAGACGAATTCTTCATTTTTTGCTCCTTTTAAAACTGTTCACATATGATTTTGAATGCATGATGAATTTTATAAGAACAGCCTTAAAGATAAGAGAACTAACCCTACAAGTAAACTTATACCAATACACATGGAAACTTCATTAAACTAGAAATAGTGTTGGAAAATTATAACTTAAAATGACTCAAGAAGAAATAGCAAGCCTAAATAGGCCTATAACCATAAAAGAGATGAGATCGGCATAGTAAAGTCCTTTCATGTTATATTTTCAATTTCCCAAAGCTTGGGTGGTTTTATGGATGACTTCTACCAGTCAATGGACGGATTGTCCCATTTCATAAAGAATTTTCCAGACAATAAAAAATGAAAGAACTGATTTTATGACATGAGTCTAATGTTGATCCCAAACCAGGCAAGGACAGTATAAGAAAGGAAAATTGTAAGTCAGTAGAATTTATGAGCATAGATTTTTATAAAGCATTCATAACATTAACAATTCAAATGCAGTAACATACTAACAAGATTACTTATGACCAAATTGGGCTTTCTTCAGAGTAAAAGGATGTGCAGACACCAGGTGATATAATTCACTCATGAAAATAATACAACTGTTGGGATAGATGAATGAAAATGGTTTCTAAAAATTTCATACCATTCTTAATAAAAGTTCTGAGAAACTATGAGGAGAGAACTTTCTTAACTCGATATAGGTTACCTTTAAAAGTTTAAGCAAGCATCATACTTTAGGGTAATGTTTCAGACACTTTCTCTTAAAATTTGGAACAAGTTAAGGATACTCTAATCCAATGGAGTAAGACAAGAAAAATAAATAAAACCTAAAAGGAAAATAATTGACATTATTTTATTGTCATCAACATTTTTAAATTAATAGAGAGTACCAATGTTTCTGTGTATAAAAACAAAAAGAACAAAACCTTAAGATAGAAAAGTATGTAAATAGAGAAAGCAATAGAATATAACTGAAGAATATGGAGAAGATCTACATAAGTGGAAAGATTTATAATGTTCATATAGGTAAAGTTGCAATGTTTAAAAAGTCAGTTGTCCCCCTTTAGGCCACAGTTTGATAAAATTCTCATCAAAATTCTTATAAGAATTTTCATAGAAACAGGCACCTTGAAATCAAAATGTGCACATTCAGTATGTGCTGTTTACAAGAATCGTGCCTTAAACTTAAAAGCCTGTAAGACTGAGAGTAAAAGGATAGAAACACAACCTATTAGGAAACTGCTAACCTAAAGAAATCTGATGCAACAACTCTAGTAACTTAAATCTTAAGACAAAAATACTGTTCTTGGGCCAGGGATGTAGCCCAGGGCACCGTACCTACCTGGCAAATGCAAGGTCCCAAGTTCAATTCCCTGTACCGAAATTAAAAGATGGTGTTCTTAATGGAGAGAGTTGTGACACAATTCTTTTTAACACAATATAGCAGTATATTTATTCTATAAATCTAAAATTTTTAATAAAGCTTCACTTGAAAAAATACTATTCTTGCCTTTTGAAGAAATCTAGTAGTTAGAACTGATACATATTTAATAACATAACAGAGACAACAAGTCTCAAGACTAAAAATGAAAACAAGCTATAGCAACATTTAACATGCATACTCTTAGTAATCTCCAAATAGATGAATAAATAAATTACCAGACCTACTGGGGAAAATGATCATCCAATATTCTGGCAGAATATTTCAGTGCATTCTGTGTGTAGGAGAAGCAGAAGGAAAATCAGCAGAGATAATTGAAATGCCCTTAATCAGAGTTAGGCAGCCAACAAGTAAGGAACTTTCCTCCAAGCACACATACAAAAAAAGTAAAAAACCAATCATGGAATGGGCTGTAAAGAGGATCTCAGTATATATCTAAACACACACACACAAACACACACACACACCAATATATGTGCATCACCATTCAATTTTTTAAAAAAAGTTAAATACCATCTATGTTTAGAAATTGAAATACCATTCCTAAATAATCTTTGGATGAAAAATAATATCTGAAATGCTAAAGGACCCAGAACAGACTCACAGTGGGAGCTCTGCTTACCATAACTCTGAGCTTGTACTTCTGGCAAGATGGTGGGAGCCTCCACAGTTGCAGACAGAAACTAAAAAGTGTGCAGAATGCAAAACATAGCTACTTAAGTATGTTAAAGAAAAAAGCAAAGCAGTCAGGTCATGGGGTGGCACCAAAAAAAGGAAGGTCAATTGACAAAGGGTGAATTTTTCATGGTTGGGTGGCTTTCCCATGAGTACAGGTCACAGACATGGAGAGCTACACAGCAAGCAGCAGAAACTCTGGACCTAGACCCGAGCGCGGGGGGAATTCAGAGAAATCACCACTGATAAAGAGTGACAGGATAAAAAGGGAGGCGTGAGTGTCAAAGAATGGAAGCCTCTCATTCCATACCTGATCCCCACACACATTTAGGCAGACCCTCCCAGGCTCTCCAACTAGGCAGGCTAAGGACAATCTAAGCAGCACACCAAAACATCAGAAAATTAAACTGTAATTTGAACCACCATCCTCAAAATGCCACTCAGAGCCTAGTGTCTGAATTGAACTAGGTTAGTTGCCAGCTGAAACAGAAGCATTCAAGAGAGGAACATATCAGAATTCTGGAAGACCAAGCACAGTGTTCTATTTTAGTTGCCCAGAATGGAACCCAAAGCCAAGCTCATATGTAAAATAACAACAAGAAGCAATAATAAGAAGCCAGGAATTAAATATATGTCTTAATTTCCAATAGTTGAACTTGAAATCAACTATTACACCCAGACTTAAAGGCAAAGAAAAATATATTTGAATTAAATTAAAAGATGAGAAATCTTAGCAGAGAAATAGAAAATATTCTTAAAATAGTAAAGCCCAGGACATAAAAATGTGAGTTATGAAATAAAAAGCTCACTGGATGTGCAAAAGAAAAAGAAGATAACACAGGAAGTCATCAAGATAAATCAATAAAAGTTAAGAAGAAAGACTTAAAAGATTTTTAAAATGAACACAGCCTCAGATAATTGAAGACAATATCAAAACCTGTGATATCCATACTCTTGGAATTCCAGGAAAAGAATAGGGAGAAATTTGGACAGAAACTAGTATTTTAATATTCGGTGGGCAATAACTTCTCAAAAACAATATTTGAAACACTCGAATTTACTGATTGAAGAATCTCAGAAAATTATAAAAGAATAAATTCAAAGAAAACCTTCTGTAAATGCATTGGTAAAATTCCTAAAAAATAAACAAAGACTAAGAGAAAATCTTGAAAGTAACTAGAGAAAAATGACAGATTGAATCAGGAGTAAAAAAGTACACACATTAACACTTTTTTCGTCAGAATCACATTTTAACATCTTCAAAGTGTGTAGGTGAAAAAGAGGGGGAAAGAACCATCAACCTAGAAATCTATGGCCTTCAAAAATAGCGTTCAAGAATAAAAACAAAACAGCAACATTTTCAGATACAGATAAAGGACAAATAGGAGAATGCACTGCCAGCACATCTTCTTCCTAAGAAATGGCAAAGAACTGAAATGAAATAATATCAGGGGAAAATTTAGATTTTCCAGGGACAAATGTTGCTCATTTGAATGATAAATATCTAGTAAATATTAAAAGACTATTCTTCTTTTAAATGAATATAAGTATTATATATATATATATTTTTTTGGGGGGGTACTGGGGATTGAACTCAGGTCCTTGCACTTGCACAGCAGGTGGCCAAACCACTTTGCCTTAGGAAGTCTGTCATGTTCAAAAACATAGCACATAAGTCAGCTATAAAATAAAATATTGAGAGAAAAAATAGAATTTATATGTCTGCAAGATTTCTCAATTTTTGAAGAGTTTGATGGGATAGATTGTGAGAGGGTGAGTAGATAGACTCTAATTCATGCAGGGACCTCTAAAAAGACAAAGATGAAATTAGAAGCCAAAAGGTAATTAAAATTAACCACTAAAAATGCTTTTTTTTGATAGTGGGGATTGAACTCAGGACCTTGCGTCTGTGAGGCAGGTGGTGGAACCACTGAGCTAAATCCCTGGCCCTTAAAAATGCTTTTTAAAATAGAAAAGAGTGGAGGAGGATAAGAGCAAAGATCAGATGATTAAACAAAAAAAAAAAAGGAAAACAAATAAAATAGTAGATTTAACTACAGACATATCACTAATTATATTATGCATCTGTGATCAAAAACTTCAGTTGAAACTCAGAATGTCAGAGTGGAGATTTAAAAGCAAGACACGATTATGCCTGTAAGAAACACACTTTAAATCTAAAGACATAGAAAGGTGGAAAGAAAAATGGTTGAAAAAGATAGTTTATAATGGCAAGCATAAGAAATCTAGTGTGGCTCTGTTAAGCAGGTAAAATATATTTCATTAGTATTACTACAGTTAAAGAAGAACATTTAATAACAATAAAGGCATCAATTTTAGGAAGAGATAACACCAATCTGTAATAACAGAATTTTAAATAACTGAAGCAAACTTAATAAAACTAAAAGGAGAAATACACAATTCTACTATGAAAGTAGGAGACCTGAATACCAAATTCTCAGCAATTCAAATATCAAAAAGAAGGAAGATATACAGAATTCAAACAGAGATATATAACATTTTACCTAATTGACATTTATAAGCATTAAGAAAAATTGTGAAAGTTAATTGAAAAATGGTCAATTTTACACTCATAGTAGATCTCACCATTTTTCAAAGATTCATTGAAAAACATGACAAAAATGCAGTAAAGACAGAATATTTTAAGAACGTTATCAACCACCTTGCCCTACTTGAAGTTTATAAAACCCTATACCTAACATTTACAAAATATACATTTATTTCAAGTTAACATAGCACATTCATGATTCACCACTGTTATATAATGGGCAATAGACACTTGGCTACAATACATTTAAAATTACACAAATTAAAATTAATTAAAATTAAAATGTAATTGTAATTAAAATTACACAAACGACTTTCTCTGATCACAATGAAGTTAATTTAAACATCACTGACCCTACAATACCTAGAAAATGCCCCAATATTTGGAAATTAAATCACAATTCATAGACCAAAAAGAAATAACCAAGGAAATCAGAAAAACCTTATAAATGAATGATAATAAAATACAACAGATGAAAAGTGGGTTTCAGCAAAGTCAGTGCCGGGAGGGAAACACAGAGCATTTGGTGCCTGCAGCAGAAAGGAAGGTGGGCCAAATGTGGGGCAGGTAAACTTCATTTTAACAAGCTAGAAAGAAGGACACAGCAGGCCCAAAGTAGACAAGAGAAATGTTAAAGACAGGACACAGATCAGTAAAATGGGAAGCAGATAGACAGGCACAGGGTGAGGAGGAACAGAAAGATGATTTGGGGATGGTGGGTCCATCACTGTGTGGGCAATGATGGAACTGATGGTGGATGTTGATGGAATTTGGGGGCCCCACCATATGTTGAAGCCATAATCCAATGTTAGATGAGGTCCTGAGCCTGGGACCCTGTTTGACAGCAGTCTGCCTTATAAAAGGAGACTTCCAAGACCCGGCTGACACTCTCCCTGTGCAAATACTGAAGACACGCAAGAATGCCATGCTCTGCTCTGCAGGCCAGGAAGAGAGCCCTCACCGGGAAGCCCACTGGCTGCACCCTGTCCTGGCCCTCCCAACCTCCAGGAGAAGGAGAAAAGAATTTCTGGGCATCCAATGCCCCCACCTGCGGATTCTCATTGGCCCCTCACACAGGCTAAGCCAGTCCTGATGGTTTCAAGGCTGTGCATTTGGGTCTACACTTCTCACTGCACGCTTTAAGTACAGGTATTTAATTGCCTGGTAATCACCCTCTCCCCAAGCATTTTTTAAAACATGCTTTGTTTTCATTTATTTTCTTCTAGTTACTTATTTTGTATCTCACTGATGTCTGCTCAGATCTTTGTTGCTTGAATTCATTCTGGTTCTTGCTTTTTCAGCATCTCAAGAAGAGAGCCAATTCTTTCGCTTCAGACCTTTCCTTCCATTTAAGGAGAGCTTCCAGAACAGCTTCCTGTAGGCACTGCCTTAGGAACACTGACTGCATAGTTTCTTTTGCTATTCCTTCTCAGATGCTGTTTCTTTTTTCTTTTTGATGTAAAATCAGGGCAGTTAGCATTTCATTCTCCTTGTTGTTTATTTATGTTTAGAGGCTTCAAGTTCCTTTCTTCTAGTTCTTCACAAAATAAGTTTATTGTGAGCTGTGCCCACCCCACTGAGCTGTGGAGCAGGAGCCCTTGTCCTCTTAACTGATTGTGTTTGGAACCTGTTATCCAGCTTCCCTGTACCCCTCTGCCCACACTCCCTGGCCTCCAGCAATCTCTAGTCTACATTTCAATAGATCATTCTTTAGCTTCCAAATATGCAAGAGGACACATGGTATTTAGCTTTTTGTGTCTGGCTTCTTTCACTTAACATAATGTCCTCTAACTCCATCCCTTATGCTGCAAACAATGAGATTTTATTCTTTTTGTGGCTGAATAATATTCCAATGTATATAAATACTCTCATTTTCCTTATCCATAGTTTTGCTGTTGGCACCTAGGTTGATTCCATATCTTGGCTATTGTGAGTAGTGCTGCAATACAGGCGTGCAGGTGGCTCTTTGATGTGCTGATTTGTTCCTTTGGATTCATACCCAGCTGTGGGAGAGCTGCGTTATATGTAGATCTATTTTTAGTTCTTTGAGGAAATGCTATATTGTTCTCCATAATGGCTGTGCTAATCCACATTCCTACCAACAGTGATATACGCTGTTTCCTTTTCTCTCCACTTCTTCATCAACATTATTCTCTTGAATAGCCATTCTAACTGAGGTGAAACAATAATCTCATTGTGGTTTTGATTTGGATTTCCCTGATGGTTAATGACATTGAGCACTTTTCATTTACCTACAGCCACTTGTCTTGCTTCTTTTAAGAAATATTTATGCAGATTGTTTATCTGTTTTCATTTGGATTACGTGTTTTTTGGTTGTTGATTTTTTTGAGTTTCTCACACATTCTGGATACTACTCCTTTACCAGAGAAGCAGTTAGAAAATATTTTCTTTCTTTCTACATCTGTGTTGCTTGTATCCTTTGCTGTGAAGAAGCTTGGTGTTTGATATGATACCTTGATCCGTGTTTGTCTTTGTTGAGGATTTTATCCAAGAAATCATTGTCTAAGCTGAGGTCTTGAAGTGTTTTCTCTGTTTTCTTCTAGTAGTCTCATGGCTTCGGGTCCTACATTTAGGTCTTTGATCCACTGTGACTTGCTTTTTCTACTGGAGAGAGAAGGGAGCAGAGTTTCAGTCTTCTGACCTGGTTATTGAGGTTGTTGAGCAGAACCTGTTGAAAAATTTGTCCTTTCTCCACTCTATTTCTGGAATCATTATTGAAAATCATTTGTCTATAGATGCGTAAGCTTTTTCCTTCAGTTTGTTGTGTCCCACTTGGCCTCTTTTTTATGCCACTCCCATGTACTTTGGTTAGTACATTCTGTGCTCTATTTTGATGTCAGGGGTTGTGATGGTGGTTGCTGTTATTTTTGCCTAAGATCACTTTGCCAATTGAGGGATTTTGTGTTCCCATACGAATGTAGGACTGCTTTCTCCAATCCTGTGAAGAATGTCATTGGTATTTGATGGGGATTGCAATGAAAGTTAAGGTCCTTTGGATAGTATGTACACCTTAACAATATTAATTCTTCCAATCCACAAGTGTGGGAGGTTTTCTATTATTCTTGTGTATTCTTCAATTTCTTTCATCAGTGTTTTGTAGAAGTCTTTCGCTTTCTTGGTTAAATTTATTCCTAGCTATTTAAATTTTTTTGTAGCTATGGCTAATAGGATTGCTTTCTTGAGTTCTTTCTCAGCAAGTTTTTGGATTAAAAAAGGCTACTCAGTTTTGCATGTTGATTGTGTATCCTGCAGTTTTATTGAATTGTAATTTATCAGTTCTAATCATCCTTTGATAGAGCTTTTGGTTTTTTCTACATGGAATTGTGTCATCTGCAGCCCAGGATAGTTAGGTTTCTATGTCTTTTTTTCCCCTCTGGCCTAGTTGTTCTGACTAACTATTCCAGTAAGAGCAGTGACAGTAAACAGCCTTATCTTGTTCCAGATCTTAGAGGAAATGCTTTCAGCTTTTCTCCATTCCGTAAGATGCTGGCAGTGGATTTGTTACACAAGACTTTTATTATATTGAGGTACAATCCTATACCCAATTTGTTCAGAGTTTTTATCTTGAAGGGATGCTGACTTGTATCAAATGCTTTATCCACATCTGTTGAGGTGATCATTTGATTGTTACTCTTCATTCTCTTGATGGGATGTATTATATTTATTGATTTTCATATGTTGAACTATCTTTAAATCCCTGGAATAAATCCACTCTGGTCATGGTTAATAATCTTTTGAGTGTGCTGCTGGATTTGATTTGTTAGGATTGTGCTGAAAATTTTTGCATCTATGTTCATTGGTGATAGCAGTCTGCAGTGTGTGTGTGTGTGTGTGTGTGTGTTTGTGTGTGTGTGTCCGTCCTTTTCTAGTTTTTGTAGCAGAATAGTGCTGGCCTGATAGAATGAGTTTGGGAGAGTTACCTCAATCTCAAGTTTTTGATAGCTTGAGAAGAATTTAGTGTTAATTTCTTCCTTGAAATTTAGTAGAATTCAGCAGTGAAACTATGTTCCTAGGATTTTCTTTGTTGAGATAGGTTTTATCACTGATTCATTTTATTATGTGTCAGGTAAAAGGCTGAAGACCAAGACCAGACCAGGCCACAACAAGCCTTTATTAGGGGAATAGATCTGCAGGGCTGTCTCTGAACAAAGGAGAGACAGAAGCAATATGGCCGGGGCAGGGAGAGTCTTTCATAGAGACTGGGGTGGGGTTTGTAGGGGCTGAGGTGGGGTTGAGTGAGGTAGTGACTAGGGAATGGAGGAGCCGGTGACGTCATTAGGTGGTAGGAGGTGAGCGAGTATTAGGTTACTCTCTAGGCGGGAACAGGGGCATGCTGGGAAGAAGGGTTTGTTCTTTGGTGGGAGCAACCATCTTGGCATGATGTCACACAGGGGAGGGGGCAAGGCACCATAGGAAGAGGGCAGCTACTATACATAATAGCTGCCGAGGTGGTGGGAGACCTATCATTATGCATGAATGGTCTATTCAGGTTTTGCACATCTTCATGGTTCCATTTTGGCAGGTTATTTGTACACAGAAATTTATCCATTTCTTCTAGGTTTTCCAATTTATTAGTACATAGCTGCCCCTAATAGTCCTTAATGGCCATTTGTATTTCTGTGCTATCAGGTATAATGTTTCTTTTGCATCTTTGATTTTATGTACTGAAGTCTTCTCTTTCTTTCTCCTTGGTTAGTCTAGCTAATTTTTTTTTTGGTACCGGGGATCGAACTTGGGTCCTTGTGCTTGCAAGGCAGGCTGCAGAACCACTGAGCTAAATCTCCGGCCCTATCTAGCTAATTTTTGTTTGTTTCCTCACTTCTCATTTTCTCATTGTTTTGCAGTACTAGGTACTGAACGCGGGGACTTTATACTGTAGTGCACACACAGCCTTTTTTAAATTTTGAGGCAAGGTCTTGCTAAGTTGCTCAGTCGGGGATAGAACTTCCAATTTTGCCTCAGCCCCTTAGAGTGCTGGGATTACAGGTGTGGGCCACTGTACCTGACTAAATTAAAAATTTTTTTGTTAATCTTAAAAAAAATAAACCTTCATTTCATTGACTTTTGTTTGCTTTCCCCTCTATTTCATTTATTTCTGCTCTGATCTTTAACATTTCTTTCCTTATAGTGATTTGGATTTGCATTGTTCTCACTTTTCTAAGTCCTCAGAGATGCATAGGTTACTTGTAATCTTCCTAGTTTTTTTTTGTTTTTTTTTTTAGGTAGGTGCTTATTGCTACTAACTTCCCCCCTTAATTTTACCTTTGCTCTGTCTCCTAAGTTTTGGCATGTTGTGTTCTCATTTGCATCTTTTTTGAAAAACTTACGGAGCTACTGTGAATAGGACTATTTTCCTGACTTCTTTCTCAGTGGGTTCATTGTTGAGGTATAGAATGCTACTGATTCTTTATCTTGTATCCTGCCACTTTGTTGAATTTATTTATTAGCTTAAAGGGTCTTTTGATAGTGTTTTTTGGATCTTCTATGTAAAGGATCATGTTATCTACAAATAAAGATAGTCTGACTTCCTTTCCTTTTCAAATCCCTTTTATTCCTTTCTCTTGCTGATTGCTCTGGTTAAAGTTCAAGTACTATGTGGAACAGAAGTGGTGAGAGCCCACACCCTTGTCTTATTCCTGCATTTAGAGAGAAGGCTTCAGTTTTTTCCCATTTAGTGTAATGTTGGGAATGGCTTTGTCATAAACAGATGCCATCAACTTTCTCTTTTGATTTCAACAAAATCAGGAAAGATGAATGCTATGATTTTGATGGTTTTGAATTTTGTGGCTTATTACACGGAGAATTCCCATGTGCCGATGAGAAGAACATGAATTCTACAGCTATTGGATAAAATGTTCTTTTCAAAAGGGCCTCTTAGGTCCATTTGCTCTACAGTGTAGTTTAACTCTGATGTTTCTTTGTTGATTTCTTGTCTAGACTACCTGCCTATTGATGAAAGTGGAGTGTGGAAGTCTCCTACTGTTATTATTTTGGAACCTATGTTTTTCTTTAGATTTACTAATACTTGTTTTATAAAAGTGGTTGCTCCAGCATTAGGTACACATACATTTACAATTGTTACATATTCTTATGGAATTGATTTCGTGACCATTATGTGGTGGCTTCTTTGTATCTTTTTATAATTTCTGACTTAGAGTTTATCTTCTGATATAAATATAGCTACTTCTGCTTATCACTGGTTTCCATTTGGATAGAATATCTTTTACCATCTATTCCTTTCTCTGCCCAGGTTTCAATGTATTGTGCTGTTATCATTCAAGTCAAAATATTTTAGTTTATTTAATTGGATAAATAAAATTTATATTTCTTTTTGTATTAACCCATGATTTTTTAGAAGATATTTATAAATTTGGGAGTTTTCCAGATATCATTGTCTTTTGATTTCTTGTTTAATTTTCTTCTGTTCTCATACACAAAACTGTATGAGTTTTATTGTTTGCATTTTTTTTTTTTTTGGTCCGGCATTTTGTCTATTTTAATCTATCTTCAATATGACGTAAACAGATTATGTGCAAAGCTAACACCCTAAATCTATTAAAATGACTAAAATTAACAAAGTCTGATCAGAGTTATCATAACCACTTCTGAAGAAAGACTGGCCATTAAAGAAATGGAAGTGTGCCTCTACTATCCGGGCACCAGCCCTGGTATTCTCTTCTTTCCGCGGATTCGCAGAGGAATAATGAACCCTCTGTTTTCAAGGGTGAAACTGTCTATTCTTCCTTTTATCACTGTCAATTTTGCTTTGTGTATTTTTGAGCTCTATTATTGGGGACATATACACGTATTACTCTTATTTTCTTGCTACCTTGACCCTTTATTATTATTAAATGGTCCTTTATTCTGTAATAATATTCCCTGTCTGAAAGTCTACTTTGCCTACTATTGACAGGTGCCCTAGATTTCTTATGCTCATCACATTCATGGTAGCTTTTCTACTCCGTCATTTTTTTTCTTTTTTTCTGGTACCAGGGATCAAACTCAGGACCTTGCACTTGCGAGGCAGGAAGCAGAAGCACTGAGCTAAATTCCCAGCCCTCTTTGTCATTTTAAGACATAGGTTTTGGTCTTGCTTTTTTAGTCCATCTTTCAATTTTGATATTTTTATTGAAGTTTCTATTCTGTTCAATAGTGTAATGAATGATGCACTGAGATGTATGTGTTACTTTGCTATTTTTCTTTGGTCTTAGTTTTCTTTCTACCTTGGGTTGTGGTCATCAAATATTTTAAGCATAACACTTTAACTATTTTTGGGTAAATTTTTTGGCATTATTTTCTAATGCTATGTAGTGTATGAGCTCAATCAATTTAAAGTTAAAATTAAATTATGTCTAACAAAAGACAGGAAACTGGCAGGGCAATAATTTTTGCTTGAACTACTTATCATTTGGGTGGTCTGCTTTTGCTCTAAATAGTCACGTATTCTAAAGAAATTATAAGATATGTATGGATGTATATTTATATTATTTACATAATTCTTTAGTATTTCTTGCAGTTCACTCTTACTGGCAATGAATTTTATCAGCTTCATTTTACTGGGAATGTCTTTGTTTCATCTTCACTTAGAAGGATGGTTTTCCTGGAAACAGAATTTTGGGGTGACAGAGCTTCCCTTTTAACACTTTCCTTATGTCTCTCCGCTGTCTCTACGAAGTCCTTCATTTTTCATCCTTCCTTTCTGAGACGTGTGTCACTTTTTCCTTGCTGTTTCCAAGAACTCATCTTCATCTTTGTCTTTGTCTTGCAGAGGTTTGACTACCTTGGCTATTGATCTGAATGGATCTGTTAATGTTCTCACCATGTGTGCGGAGTTTGCCCAGGATTTCTTCAGATATTTTTTCTCTACACTGTATTTCCCTTCACTTTTTCTGAGGTTCTAATTACCCGGTGTCAGACCCTGTGATATTATCTCAAATGTCTCTGAACCATTTAAATTTTTCTTCAATCATTTTTTTTTATCAATGTCTCAATGAACAGTTTTTATTGATCTATATTTGGGTCTACTGATTCTCTTTCTGGTCTCTCCAATCTATAGTTGAACCCACCTGGTAATTTTTTTCATTTTTTAATTTTATGATACTGCATTTTTTTCTGCTTCAGAACTACTATCCTTTTTTATAGTTTTTATTTCTCGGTTGAAATTCTCTACCTCATGAATCCACAACATTTTCCTGGAATAATTGGGCTAATTTATGATAGCTATAAGTAATGATGACTGTATAGCTTTGAGCCCCTTGCTAAATCCAACAGGAAGGCTGACTCCAGGTTGGTTTCTATGCCTGATGCTCCTGTTCACTTTCCTGGTCTTCGTATGTATGACACATTTTGGGAAGGCTTGCCATTGTGAGTGTATGTTGTGAATGCTCTGAAACATCTTTTACACTTCCAAGGGTCATGGGTTTTTGCAGCCGGCTGCTAATGTGCCTGCTTTCCAGTGTTTCCTCTCAGGTGAGCAGCAGGTGAGGGCTCTGCAGAGGGTGTTGTTGCTGCTGCTCTTGCTTTGGCCCCCAGCTGTGCAGTTTTCTGGCCCCCTGTGCTAATCCTACAGCTGTGCTGCTTGCTCAGCGATCCATGGGGCAGTATTTTCACTCAGATACTGGAACTCTCAGGGTGCCTTCTTCTGAGACTGCCCCTGCATTTCAGGGCACTTCCTCCTCCTCCAATGCCCACAGCTCCCCTCACTGCATGGACCACACACAGGCTGCAGAGTGAGCTTGGCCAGAGGCCAAGATTCCTGCAAACACTGTGGGGGAGTCCTGCATCTGCCTCCCCCCCACCCCGAGCTCCTGTGTTGCTTGGTGGTCAGCCAGGGATTTGGGCAAAGTTTAACTCAGACTTCTCATTTCAGCCCATCTGTGCACCCCGCTCACAAATGTTCCTCTTGCATTGCAGCTGTTCGGTTGCTCTGCAGGCAGTCATCTGCACCAGAGCCGAGGAGAGCGGGGCTTCTCTGTCAGCACAGGTGGGGCTTATGGAGCAGCCTCGGGCACGAAGCCACAGAACTGCAGCTCTTTGCAGATGCAGCAGCACCCACTCAGAGGTAAACTCTTCTGTGTTTTCCTGCTTTTGTTCACTTTTCAGTGCCTTCAAACAGCTGCTCTCGAAAACCGCATTTGCATTATACAGTTGTCGCCCCAGCTCTGTTGCCAGCGATTCCTTCCCAGGCTCCAACATTCCACTAGGCTTGGGGTTTTGTTTGCCTTCTCATCCTTTAGTATTTCCCAGGGTGAGTGTTTCTATTTTTGTTTTTCCAAAAGTATCTTTATTTTACCCTCATTTAAAAAACACCTCTTTGCTAGACATAGAAGTTTTAATTGGAAAGGAGTGAGTTTTCTCCCCCAGAACTTCCAAGATATGCAGCTGCCATCTGGCTTCCATGGCACCCCGGTCCCTGCCCATGGTCGCATGTCCAGCCTCCATCCGGGAGTCTGCAGCCTGGGCTGGGCTCCATGCTGCGCCCTCAGCAGGCAGTGTGGGTGGGAACTGGCAAGCTGGGGAGGTGGAGCGCTGGCTCTTTCCTTTGGCCCCCTGAAGCACTGCCCAGGCTGGTGCACAGGTTCTGGGTGAGAGGGCATCAGTGGTGGGATCTCTGATGGTGATTCTCTCCATGAGTGTTTTGTGTGGCGTGCAGTGTAGTGTGTGTGCTATGTGTGTGTATGTGTGTGGTATCGAACTGTATACGTGATATGTAGTGTAGTGTGTGCATGTGAGTGTGTGTGGGACCTCACAGTACTCAAATCCACTCTCAAAGCCTGTTTCCAGTGTCCCTCCCCCATGTCACTGTCCAGAGTCCCCACCATCCCCCATGACCTCTGGACTCTGCTCACACAGACAGGTTGACCTTGGCTTCTGTCCAATTCCAAGGCACTGGTCCTGGGTGCTGGGCACTTGGCCAGCAGGGCCCATGAGCACCTCGTCCTGTGCCATCTCACCTGCCCCTGGCTGGTGCCTGGCTTGGCCACCCTCTCAGGATGGGACTCCTCCTCTTTGAATCCCTCTCACTTTGCCAAGCTGGCTGTAGCCTTGTGGATTCAGGCAGTGAGCAGAGCCTGGCAGGAGATGGCTCGAAGACCCCTGGCTTCCCTCTTGTCACCTGAGCTATCCCAAGCATCTCCACCAAGGCGCCACAGCAACACAGACCCACTCCCTGCACCCACATTAGCCCAGTGCGCAGGGAGGTGCAGTCCAGGCAGCCCCAAGTCCTGGAGATGCTGAGTAGGGTTATGCAGAGGTTCACCTAGGACCCGAGCATCCTGCACTGGGGCCCCAACTGGGGGGCACTGCTGCAGGGTACGTGGGTGCAGATGCTGGTGACCACACAGAGGCTTGAGAGAGAGAGAGAGAGAGGACACTGGTGTGGATGGATCTGGAGCTCCAAATGACCTCCAACATGTGCCAAGGGCAGATAGGTTCAAGTCTCCACCTCCGTAGACTATCATGCTGTGGTGGGAGGTTACCCCCAAAATCTTTGAGATTCCAACAACAATGCTTTACTCCTCCCCCTTTCCCACCCCTGGAAGGTGGCCGGCTGGGCTCTGCTGACCCATAGGCCCCCTACCTTCTGGGACTAGGCTGAACTGCTCCCATCTGGGACAAGCCCGTCTTGTGGCAGTAGGGAAACAACAAACCAAAATAGTGGTCTGACTCGATGGCCTTTAGAACCTTTGCTCAGTCATCAAAGTCACCAACACACATGATTCATGGGTCAGGAAGCTCCACAGCCGAGCCCTAGGCCTACCAGGCAGAAGGTGGGTCCGCTACCCAGAAGAGTGGTGTTCTAGTGACAGCAATGTCACTGTCACTGCCTCTTCAATCCAGCATACAGCTGGGTCCAGAGCTGGGAAGGGCTACGGGGTGGGCTGATCTGTCCAGGGGATATCATTGAACGTCCAAGTGGCAGAGGTCACTAAGGTGTAATGGGGGGTGGACAGCCTGGGAAACAGATAGGTGAGAAGGGTGAATTGTAGCCAAAACATAGGCACCCCGCACCTTCTAAGTCTCCTTCAACAGTGACACGATATGGTGCCAACAAGAAGGGGAAACTGTCTTGATCACTTTTCTGTCACTGGCACACAGTGCCTGAAACCCACAACTTACAGGGCGGAAGTTGATTTGGCTCTTGTTTTCAGTCCAGGGTCAGCTAGCTCCCATGCAAGAAGCCTGGTGAAGGAAGGGTGTTCACATCATGGCAGCCAGGAAGCAGAGGGAGCAAGAAGGGGCTGGGGACAGACATCTGCCATCCATCCAGGGTCCACCTCCAACCAGGCCACATCTCCCAAGAGCAGGGCAGCCCTGAAGTGAACGGATGAACCCACCAATGAGGATGGCACCCTGTGACCCAGCAGTCTCCCTCCACTTTTCTGAGACTTTGGAGCCACTTGAGATCTGAGCCCTAACAAAAACAAGCAGGGAAACACCACAGGTGACAGGTGCATTGAGAGAGGCCTAGGCCAGGCGATCTGGAGGTTCTCCATCCAAAATAGACTCTACCTGGCTACTTCTGCACAGATCTGGGCAGCTTCCAGAGCCCCCGGTGCCAGGAAAGCCCATGGTCCTATTCCTCTCCAACCCTGTCCCAGCCCTTGGTGACACAGGTCACACCTGGGCCAACGCCCAGGGACCGTGTGGAAGGGGATCGTCTGTGGCACAGGTCCCCTGGGCAGCCAGAGGTGGCACTCCCATCACTTTGCTGGACTGGCCCTGAGGTTGGTTTCTGGTACACCCAATATGGTGTGTCCTGTCCTTTCTAGAGGACCACGCAGACATTCATGTGGCAATGGCACACGCTTGTGGTCAGAAAGCATTTGCTGCCTTAACTCAGACTGCAGCCTCTGTGTGCCCACTTACTGGGAGTTTCTCCTCACTGTGAGAGTCAGGGCAAATCCAGGACCCCCACCCCCAACCTCCAGACATGAGTCACAGGGCACCACGTGATGGCACAGGCCTATTGCCCATGGTGTTGATGCCACTGTCCTCGGCTGAGGCTACAAGGCAGGCTTCCTATCACAGCAGGCCCCTGTCAGTTCCTCCAGCAACCCTAGCCAGTCCTGGCTCAGGGCTTTGGCACTTATGGCATCTCCTCCAGAAATACCCCTCCCCAGACAGGCCCAGTGGTCCTCCCTCCAGCGCCTCCTGCCCTTGCTGGTGGAGGGCCTCCTGATTGCCTTATGTCCATAGCACTGCCACTGCCCTCCCTAGGCAGCTCATGCTTCCTCAGCAGGGGTCAGGCCAGGAGGATTTGAACACAGGGGATTATCAGTGAGCAGCCCCAGCTGATAAATGTGAGCTGCACCTGTCCCCAGTCTCTCGGAGCAGCAGCAGCAGCGAGGCCTCTCCTGGGCAGTGAGCCTGCCAGTCAAGAGCGTCTCTTCTGAGCCCCTGAACTGTGTTGCCAGTGTCTGGGAACTTAGGGGCATGGGTGTGGCCTTGTGGAAGGTGTGGTCCACAGAGGGACACTTGGGTCCCGGGACCGGGCTTCTAGTCTGGTGTCATTTCCTGGCTCCAGCCAGGCGAGGGGCTCAGGTGGTTGTCACACTGTGCCCAGTGGCGGGGTTCTGGCTGACCCACCCCTGGCTGAGGGTGCTTCCCGGGTTCCAGCTGCTCATCTCTGAATGCAGGCTGGGATGATACCTCCCACCTGCGGCAGCTCTGTCCCGGTTA
Source organism: Heterocephalus glaber (assembly GCF_053883595.1). Classification (NCBI taxonomy): domain Eukaryota; kingdom Metazoa; phylum Chordata; class Mammalia; order Rodentia; family Bathyergidae; genus Heterocephalus; species Heterocephalus glaber. The sequence continues at coordinate 1,736,585 of NW_028258297.1, forward strand.
CCTGGCCGCTGACCTATGGCCATGGTCACTCCACTGGCACCCGCACTCCCACTCTGGGAGGCCACAGAGTTTCCGGGGAGCCCAACTTCACGTCTGCAGTGATTTACTCTGTGTCACTGCTGCATCCCTGGGAGAGTCCCTAGGAGAGAGCCCTAGGGGCCTCACCTGTCCTGCCACAGCCATCTACCTGCCCTGCACATTCAGACACACCATTCCTCCCGCCGCTTCCCTCTCTTCCCACCTATCCCAGCTGCAAAGACAGCAGGGCCCATGCAAGGTTCCCAGGACAGCCTAGCCCATGTGCCTCCACCCGACCCATCTGGCCCAACCTTCCAGGCCTGTCCAGTGGGCCCACCTGAGCCCAGGGGGCTGCCACACTCCAGGATAGGCACAGTGTCCTTGAGTGTGGAGCAGCAGCTGCCTCCCAAGGGCAAGAGCTCTGCCTGGGCAGCACCAGGTAAAGTTCCCATGCAGGTCGGGACTCACCCATACGGAAATGCACACACACACAGGCACAGACCCACAGCACTGATTCCCAGGCAGACACACTCAGAGACACAGACACAGAGAGGCACACACATGGATACACACACAGGCACGCGCGTGGCCACGTGCATAGACACCCTTTCAGGCTGGTGTGGGAAATGAGGATGCCCTCACACAGCCTGTCCAGCAAGATTCTACTATCAGGTAGCCCCACTCAGTGGCTCCGAGGGATTCTTGGGCCCTCCTGACCTGGGGCTTCCTGCTTTCCTGGGCCTGGAGTGGCTGTGGTCCGATGCCCTCTTGAGTCTCTAGGATAATGTGTGCAAACCATGCTGGCCGGAAACAGCTCCACTGGGATAATCATGATCACATCTTTCCTCACAGCATAGCAGCCCCAACACCCACATCCACAAGCCACTCCCACTGAGGCCCCCAGCGGGGTTGGGGCCGGGGCTGCAGAAAGAAGCGAGAGCCTCTGTGCTGGGCTGTGGCTCTCAGGCCCGTGGGCACTCATGAGCGAGCACTGCCGGAAGGTGGTTTCCCAGGATGGCTCTCCTCTCCCGTTGCCCCCAGGACCTTCTGAGTCCCCGGGACACCCAGCCAGGCCCTCCTGTATCCTTGTGGTTTCCTCATGGGGAAGGACTGGGGTCCTTCCACTCCAGTGCAGGGCCACGCCCCTGAGGAAGCCAGAGTGCACCAGAGGCTCACAGTAGGCACTGTCCTCTTGGCCACGCTCTGGTCAGGCCCAGGATGTGACCTTGCACTGAATCTCGCTCACTGGGGTAGGAAGAGTCCCCATCAGCTCTTCTCACTGCTCCTCAGTGGTTGTGTCTTTTCATCCCTTGTCCCTGGCCTTGACACCTGTCACCAGAGTCTCACAGAAAGGTCTCCTCATGGTCTCCCAGAGTCAGAACGACTTCTGTCCACACTCACCTCTCAGAAGAAGACAATGCTTCCTTCTCAGGTCACCATCCCTGAGAGGGGCTGGACCACAAATGGTATGTGCATCCGCCTGGTCTGGCCCAGGACCAGGAGAAAGCCACTTAGGGAAGGAGGGCAGTGCCAGGAGGTCCACCCAGCCACCCACGTCCTTTGGGGAAAACCAATGCCCTCCTGTGCAGCACCAGGGGAAGGAGTGGATGAGCTAACACTCATAGAGGCAAATAAATGTAGTCGTTATTTCAGAGTACTTCCCTGGGCACACAAGGAAGAAATAAAGTACTTCTAGGGTGCAGGATTCCCTAAAGGAGCTGACCCTGAACAGAGAAGCTTTTCAGGGCCAGACTGAGACCAGCCACCCACAGAGGAGTCCAGTAGGGATTCCAGAGCCATTAAGCCATGTAATGGGCACCCAGGGACGTGCAAGAGGACAGAGCGGTGCTGCAACAGGCATCCTGCAGACTCGGGCACACCTCTCAGAGCCTGGGGCCAAGTCACAAAAGGGCAGTTCCGTAGGAAGCAGCCATAACCGTGCCTGCCCCAAGAGGCCCAGAGCCAGGGACAGCTCGACAGGGTCACACAGGGTAGCACTAGCATACATGCAGCTGGTACCCGTAGCCTGAGCATACCTTGTGGCTATGTCCCCTCTTTCATGAGCAGGGGCCATCCCTGAGCTGGAAGGAGCAACAGGGCCAGGACAGCGTACCCCTTCCCTCATTACGAGGGGTGCACGGCCTGCCCAGCCAGCTCCTGGAACAGGATGGCCTTACAGCTGGTGCTGGACCCTGCAGGGGGTTTCCTAGGGTCCTGTTCCAAGAGCAGTGCCCCAGTTCCTCTGCAGCCAGCCTTGCTCATTACACAGCAAAACCTAGGCCACCCTGACTGGTGGGGACCTGATTTCCTCCCAGCACCCCAGCATCTGGTTCCTCCACCAGGCAGATCCTGATGTGGCCAGAGGAAGGAGGACCAACCCTGCCACCCCACCTTGCCTGACTTGGTCCTGACTGTGGAGCCTAGGGCAGCTCCCCAAGGCAGGCTTCCAAGAGAGGGTCATGAGCACCAGGGCCCTACATGGGCAGACAGGCCAATCCTGGGCTCTTGTGGAAGCTACAGCCAGGCTTGTGCTGCCCTCTCTGCCCAGGACAGGTTTGCTCTTCTCTACCTGCTCCACTGCCCAAAGACCAGTGATGTCTCTGAAGTCAACTACAGGCCATCAGATGGCCACAGCCCATCCACAGGCCACCAACCACCAAGGTCGGTACTTCTAAAGAGCATAGAATGTGACAGGTGTGACCCCCGTGCAGGTGGCTGTAGGTGGGGACTCTGAACCTCAAGGTCTGCTCTCTGGAGACCCCTAAGGAGGAGTCCTTCAGACTTAGTCTTCTCTGGGCGACCTGGGCTCTGAGGGGGCTCAGTTCCCCCATGTTCTGGCCTAGTGCAGTCAGCTCACAACCCCAGGGGACAGGCGGGAACATGTGGCACCTGTCCTCCCTCTGGCTGCCTGACCACAGGAGAGAAATGAAGAGGAAGTGATGCTTTCTGCCCAGCCAAAGCACTCTGCTCTCAGCCTCGGCATAGGGTGTGGGGTTCACCTGCAAGGATGGAGGTACCCCACCCCTGTCCACCCACTGGCAGGCTTCAGGGGCGACCCCACGGGTCCACAAAAACCACAGGCTTCCAGCTGGTGCCCCGTCCTCAAGCTGTAGGGAGTTCCATGTGGCCGAGCTGCTCTGAACCTGGGGGTCCACGCCGCCTGCTGTCCCCCAAGCCACTTCAGCTGCGGCCTCTCCCAGGACGCCACGGCCAGGGAACAAAAGCCATGCTTATCAAAGGAGTTTTTCTTTATTTTAATAATTTAGCTGAATCAACACAAAATTTAATACCGTAAAACAAGGAAAAAAATATGCCGTAACATCTTAAATCTCCCGATCTCTGCCCTCAAGGGCGGCTACACTTGCTTTCAGAAGAATCAAGGGGAGACAGTGGAGGCCCTGGCAGGTGAGCCGGTGGGGGACCTCCTGTCCTGCCCCCAGAGCAGCGGGGCGATGTGCTTCCGGGTCATCTCCTCTGTGGTGAGGTGACACCCGCCTCTCCACCCTTCTCTCTGGCCAGGACCCAAATCCCTTCCGCCGTGTGGTCACTGATGGTGAGGAAGGGCCGTTGCTATGGAGACAGGACTTAGATAGATGGGGGTTCTTTCCTATCTTTAGTCTATGGTTGCTGGAACAGCATCTATATACTGTAGTTATATGTGTTGTCTTTTACTTTTTTATTAGCATAGATCTAGCATAATACTTGTGTTAATTGGACTCATAGGTAGTATACTTCAGCAGAAGTCAGGAAAATGAAGAAGGGAAGCTGGTGGGCCATCGCCAGGGGAGGGAAGACATCCCTGCACCTTGCCCTTGGCCAGCCCTGCAGTCAGTCCCTTCCTTTAGCGGGGAGGTGGTGGGAAGACGGAGTTTCTGGTCCGTATCCCTCTGCCCAGCCTGCTTCCTTGGCATCCTGAGACATCCTTGGACAGAGAGGGCATCTGGGACGAGGGGACAGCCACTCTAGCAGGAAGAACCGGCCGCATGTGGGCCTTGAGATCTATGAGTGGCAAAGGAGTGAAGGAAAGGGAAAGAGAACCTGTTGGAAGAGGCATGACCAAAATACCATACACGCAACGCTTCCCAATACACAGACCACAAGGGAGCGGACCACCAGGCCAGACCAAAGCAGAAAGAAACCCCGGTCCCAGACACTGGCTGGGAGCCAACAGGACTCAGGGGCTGGACCCCTTGACCCCTTCTCCCACAGCCTTCCCTGCCCACCCGGCCCCTGGGTCCCACGCGGCCCACCCCACAGTCTCTAGGGACATCAAGTCCTGGCTCCAAAGCTGGGGACTGCCAGGGCTGCCACGTTAATGGTTAAATAGGATTTTCTACAAATATACAACATATAAAAACTGTTAAATATATAACTTTAGGCTTTGCAAAATACATTTAATGATCTCTTTCAAACAAGTGTTACTTCAGTTTCCTTTAATTTGCTTTCTGGAGCTAAATGGCATATCGGATGAGACAGCAGTCACGGGAGACCCAACATGCTCTTGGCAAATACTGGATTATCCAACTATCAAAAATGGAGCTGTAGAAGAGGCATGTTTAACTGGTTAAAACAGAAAGTGATTTTAGTACGATCAAGTTGGTCTAAGCACAGAGGAGGAACGGGTCTGTGTCCCGGGGAGTCCGTGCTGTCCGAGTGGGAGCTGTCGCCGGCCGTGCCCCAGCCAGGTCCCGAAGGGCTGGTGCGGCGCTGTCCTCCTGGCCATGCCATCCTCCTAGGGCACAACGCAGTGTTCGTGGGGCAGAGGCCTCCGCTGTGGGCACCCTCTCCCCTCCAGTGCCGCCACCAGGCCCACCAGCATGTCTCTGGCACCTCGCCCTACCCGGCCCCACGCCCCAACCCAGGGCTCTGACAGTAAGGGCGTGTCCACGTTAAAATAGATTTTGCTCTTTGGTCTATTGAGTATACTGAAAGTATAAGAAAATAAAAGCAATTCAGACAGTCTGGGGCCCAAGAAGAGGTGGCTCCGGCATGAGACAGTCCCCGGACTGTGTGTTGGGACTCAGCTGGCTGGACTGCAGGTTCCTCCTGGGCCCTGTCCTCCTGCTCTGAAGACAGCACAGCTGCTGCACGGTGGGCACAGCTGGGTGCCACAGGCCTGGTATTGCTGATGCCCGACACTGTCCCCACCTGTGTGTCCAAGTCCTGGGCTCCTGGTTCAGCTGGGCGGAGTGGAGTACCAAGTGCCAAGTGCCTGCCAGGGGCCAGGCCCAGGAGCCAGTTGGTGGGAGGCGGAGAAGTGGTGATGTCCTCAGAGGACTCGGGCCCTGGCTGAGGTGTGGGCTCTCCAGGGAGCTGAGACCACTCCTGGGCCCCTCGGGGGCTGCTTGTGTCAGGAGACCTGGGGAGCAAGGAGAAGAGAGCGTCAGCCTTGGCACACACCTCAGGGCCCGTGGGCTGCTCCCAGGGCCAAACGCCACAGGGGAGACAAGCACTCAGCAGGGACAGTGCCCTGCAAACCCCCCAGCCCGTGTGCCCAGGATGGTAGAGGATGCCAAGGTCCCGTCTGTCTCTGCCCCATGCAGCTTGGCGGGGGGAGTCCAAGCTCCCCCACTGCTCTCCCAAGGCAGCCTTGCAGGCCTGTGTGTACAGCAGCTGCATCACCATAGCACAGGAGGGGATGAAATCTGCCCAGGAGCCTGCACCTCAGCTCTGGACACCAGCATCACCGTCCTGCAGCGTTCTGGGCTTTCGACCTCAGAGTTCCAGAGCATCTGGCCCACCAACACAGTCAGACCCCTTAGGCACAGTGAGGACTGGCCCCCAGGCCCTGCTGCCATGAGTGCTTGCAGTGGGCACTGTCCCTGTGGACTTCAGGGAGACTAGGGACTCACTGGTTCGAAGCCACATTTCCATGGCCACAGCAGAATGTGCAGGGCACCGAGACTCTGTCTCTGCAGGTCCTTGTGCTCAACCAGCCATGGATGGAGAATATTTGGGTTAACTGTGTCTGCACACTGAATACACACATTCTTTTTTATGCCTTTGTCATTGCCCCTTGATGGTGCAGGACGAGGAGTATTGGCAGAGCATCCCCATTGTGTCAGGTACCATAAGTCACAGAGATGACATACAGCTTGTGGGAGGAAGCTCATAGGTTGATCCTTCACCACCCTGCAGGAGGGACAGGAGAATCCCCGGGTCTGACATCCAGGGGCCTGGAACTGAGCCCTGTGGATCCCAGAGAATCCACACCTCTGTTCTGTGCCAGAACACACACAGGGTTCTCACTTGCTGCCCAAAGCAAGGGGCCAGCACTCCTGCTTCCTGTCTTCATCTGGGGACAGTGGGGCCACCAGAACCACCTGGTTGAAGGAGGTGAAGGTGCCAGGCAGACCCCCAGGGGGAGCCCTGGACCTCGTCTTAGGAGCTAGCTCATCCTTTGTCCCAGGACCACTGCAGTGTATGTCAGTTGGCACATCCATGGTCCCTGGGAGTGGGCACCACGGTCCTAGCAGGCTGCAGAGAATGGGAGGTCACTGCCATCCAAACCTCAGGGAAAGCCTTGGTTGCAGGGCCAGTGCCACTCGTGCTGAGCGTGTCAGGTCTTTCTGGAAGTCTGTCAGGGACATGGCTGGACTGGGGGGCGGGCTGTCTGGGGTGTACAGAGAATAACTGAAACTGTACTGATGTGGGAAAACATGCTGGTTTGATTATCAAGAACTTGTCTTTCCTTAAATCTGTCCTGGGGCTGCTCCTCTGTCACCTCTCTGGAGCCATGGCCCTTGCATTTCCTAGACGCGAATGGTGAGGCGGGTCTCAGAGCTGTGTGCTACACACCCGCTTCATCCACCAGCTCCCACCGCCCTGTTGTTCTGACACTCCCCAGCTCAAAAGGTGTCCTAGGCTCCCAACCCCTGGGCCAGTTCCAAGCACTCCCAGAGTCCTTAGGTGACTTCTGTCATGGCGAGGGGCTCTGCCTGGGCAAGGCCACCTCCTCCTCCACCTACTCCTCCTATGGCCTGACTGGCTGTGACCATTCCTCCAGAAGCCACCCCAGTTCTCGAGCCACCTGCACCCCCAGTGTCTGCTTGCTGGAGACAGTGTCCCTGAGGGACAGGCAAGCCAGGGGCTCCTGCACTCATAGCTTGGATGCTGACCACGCCACACCAGAGCCGCCTGTGACCCAGCCACCCCGTGAGGGCCTCCTTAGGCCAGAGCGTCTCCTGTGGCTGCTTCGGACAAGGGCACACACAGGGTACTGTCACATGGTAGCCTTTGGCCTCGAGGTTGTGTGGGCGGAGGTCTGGGCTCAGGCAGGAAGGGGTCCTCCAGGGCTCTCTGAAGTCACCCTGGGAGCTCTGTGGTTTGAAGCTGTGTCCCCAAATGGCCTTCTCCCTGGGTCTGAATCCCTCTGGCTCTTAGCCAGTCTCTCCTTGGGAGCCTTCATGTAATTACATCTGCAGAGACCTAGTTTCCACATGAGTAGCAGGCTCTGGTGGGCATCTTTGGGGGCCACTGTGAGTCCCATCCACATTTTCCTTTTCTCACACCCTGAATGGCTTATATGGTCTCATTGTTCCTGTCCTGAGCTTCTGGCCTTGACTCTGATCTCCAGTTCTTACCCTGTGCCTCTGCCTGGCTCAGCCTAGAGCTGGAGCTTGTACTACCACGTCCCTGTCTTTGAGTCACCCATGGTGCCTTCCGGGTGAGCACCCACCCCTGCCCTCACTCCAGTGGCCCACAAGAGCTTCAAGAGTTACTGATTTGCCTTTAGTCCTGCAGAATTGTAGAACTGCTCATTCACAGAAACCCTGGGAAATGCAGAAGTGTACACACAAAAAAACAAAGACCTGCCCACATCTCCGCATCCAAAGGGGACACTTTGTAAGCAATTACATTCTAACTGCCCTTCCGATTAACACCCTGTGAGGATTGGCTGAGGGCCAGCTCCTCCTCCTGTCTGTGGCAGTGTTCCCTGGTGACCAGAAGTTGGATGATGAGCCTGTCACCAGGGGATGGAATTGGGTGGCCGATGTCCTGAACCTTGGGTGGTGGCCACTTGTGTCCTTCGCTTTGGATGGCTACAGTGGTGGTCACACAGGCCTTAGCATGAGCACTTTGGTCACCAGGCACCAGCACCGGCAGAGTCTGCCCAGATTTGCACCTTTTCTAAGTGGACAGCAGTATTCCGCTGTGGTTCCCTCTTCAGTATTTTCGTGTGTGTGTGTGTGTGTGTGTGTGTGTGTGTGTGTGTGTGCAGAAGAGAAAAGTAGGATAATTTTCCACCCATGTTTCTAGCCACTCGCACATGGCTCCTATTTTGTCGGTGCACCTGAGGGAGTCATGTCTGTCTTCCTGGGGTGGCTGAGAAGGTGTCTGGTCATTGCAGGCCTGTGTCCAGTGTGGCCCATCTCTTCCCTGTGTTGACACTGCACTGGACATGGTGACATCTTCATATCATGCAGTGAGCATCACTAGTCTTTCTTGAGGCTTTCCCCACTGCGGACACAGTGTCGCTTGATGTGCATGTACTGGTCATCTCCCATTTGGCCTGGATCCACCTGGAATGTCTGTGGCCTGCGGATACACAGGTGGGATGAGGGGACCCTGGGGGTCCCCACAGAGCCTCTTCACTGGGGACAGTTGGTGCCAGCTGCCACTCAGTGGGACCCGCTGCACTGACTTGGGCCCAGCCTGGCTCCCCTCTCCTGGCTTTGCGTGAATCTGGGGTGAGCTGGGTGGTCTTGGGGAGCTTCCTGTGTTTTCTATCCAGGTTGGACATGGTGTCACAGGCTTGTTGACCACCTCCATGTGCTGTCCCTGGGGCCCAGGCCCTGCCCGGGTACTGCTGATTTTGCCGTGTGGTACATGAATCACAGGACACTGTGGCAGATTCAAAGATCCTTGTCCCAATGCCAGGGAGCATCCAGGGTGGCCACAGCAGAGCAGCAAGCACTGTGTCCTTAGCAGTGGGAGCCTGTGCAGTTGCTGGGGGTGCACGCCTCCTGCACCGGTGCTCTCTGTAAGGTGTGACCCAGGACAATACATGCCTGGCATGTGCAGAAGCCCTCCTGGCTGTGAATGATTCTCAGCGCCACCCTGGGTACAGGTGGGCAGCTGGAGGCCACGAAAGCAGATGTGTGGGTGACCCTGGTTCTGTTCTCGAAGTTCCAGGTGTCACTCGCCATCAGCGCGACACCACAGCTTTGCAATCCAGGTCCCACAAGTCTGTCTGTTTCACCGACTTCAGTCCACCATTAGCATCAGTCTGTGTCTAAGGGGCAAGCCAGCGCTGTTACCCGCCTTCTCCACCAGGCCCCCAAACCTCAGCCACACTGGGGCGTCCTCTCCATTCACCTTGGCCTCTTGCTCCTTCCCAGCTATGTGTCTACCCTCTTGCTCCTGGGGGTCCAGGGGAGGGACAGTCACCAGACACACAGTGAGCAACCCCAGGACCCAGCCACTCTGGGGTCAGCTAAGCCCAGAGCTGGGGGTCAGTGGGGTCCAGGTCTGTCTTCTTAGGCTGGCCAGTCACTGAATGTCCCACTCAGCTGGACAGAGAGCCCACCTCGAGTCAGGCTGCATGGGGACAGGCACAGCACAGCTGGCATCCTCCTTCGAAGTATGGGGCAGGGAGGACTAAGAGCCACAGGAAGGGTGGGCTGCACTGGCCAGCAGGGCTGGATGCATGGGGCCATTCATCCTTAGACCTGGAGTCCCCCAGACGAGACCTCGATGTCCACAGAGGCTGCTCAGAGAAGAAAAAGGAAGGAGGGACCAAGGAAGGGAGGGGTTGGCAGAAAAGCTTAGTAGACACTGAGTATCACCCCCAGAAGGCTACCCTCAGCTGTGCTGCCCTCTCTGGGGTGGTAGCGGCCCACTGTCCCGGCCTGGCCAGGTCCAGCGAGGCCCAGAAAGGCAAGTGAGAGGCAGGCTGTGGTAGAAACAGGAGGCACATGGCACTAGGGCACTGGTGGCTGGGTAGGTCCCGGGCCTGTCCCACCATGGCCTGGGTGGGAGGTACCCTGCTTACTGATGCCACTGGCAGGATCATGTCTGCACCCCGACTGGGTCCCTGCTGCGATGACCTCCTCAGTCTCCACGTGCTCCTGGTTCCCATCCTGTCACATTACAGGTCTTGGGACAGCCCACTGGGCCCTGTGACATGAGGAGGCCCTCCAGGCTCCACCTACGGGGTGACCGCCCAGCTGAGCTCTAACCACGGCAAGGGCAACATTCTTACCTCCTCTGTGGGGAGCCCTAGGCTGCGTGAGACCTGGCCAGCCACCTGTCCCGAAGCCCAGGACGACCCACGCCAGCCTGGCCCACATGCACGCGGGCCTCGCCTCCCCTCTCTGACCCTGCAGGTGAGCAGCTCGGCCCTGGCCATCCAGGCCTGAAGCCTCTGCCTAGTGGCCCAGCAGGGTACAAAAAGGAAACAGTCCTAGAACTCAGTGTCCCCCTGACATCAGCTGCCCCTAAGCCCTGTGTCAAACCTGGTCAGGAAGTCCAGCCTGGGGCCCAGCCTTGCTGAAGGTGCTTAGCCACCATGACACCACCTCCCAGGTGGGCAACCATGGGCACCTGTTCATCCTGGGTGCACTGCAGTCTAACCTGTCACTCAGCCAGGGTGGCAATGAGTGTCTCTGCAGAGGCCAGATGTTCCCGAATGCCCTCAGGGCCCAGGGGTCTTCTCCATGCCCAGTGCCAGGAATAGCTCCACTTCCTGGACCCTACTCAGATGGCAGCTGAGCCCCAAACTCACACATTTACAACGAGGGAATGTCGGCCCTCTGATTCTGGCCTTTTTGGGCTATCTCTGGCCTTCCTGCCCTCTGTGGCTACCAGGCCCAGGGTGGACATCCTGGCTTTTAGGAACAGGGTCCTGGGGCACAGCCCCTGCAACACCTCCTGGTATGTTCAGGCTAGGGAGGGCACAGCCCGAGCTCTGGCATGCTGAGAACCCTGTGGGCTGTGTCCTCCACACTTGTGGCTGTTACTTGCACCCGAGAGATCTGTGTACTTGGCCACTGTCACTTGCAGCTTGGCCAACATAAATCTTTCTACAACCTTTTGACAACAGTGCTTGGTGCCACACAGACATGGCTAAGAGGGTGCAGCCTGAGTACTTCCCTGAGCTATGGGTTCTGTGGGATCGTCTCAGTGACTTTGCCGAGGTGGATGACAGTGTTCTCTGTATGTGGATGTTTCAGACACCCGCAGCCCTGTGCATCCCTTGTTAGACACCCCCAGGACCCCAAGGTCAGCTGCACTGAAGCACATGCTGCTCTGCACGAATGCCAGCCAGAGAAGCCCCCACACCCAACAGGACAGGTGAGCATCAAGACAAAGAGGATCTTGTGGTCCTCCTGATCAGTGTGTAGGGTATGTGGGACAGGAAGCACTGTTCCAGGGAGAAATCAAGCAAAGGCAGGAGCCTTAGGGACCTTTGTAGCAGTTGTTGGCTCTGGCCATCCGAGTTCTCTGGGACCAGCTTGTTCTGGGGATGCATAGGCCACTCTGAATGGACTCTGGGTTCACTGCTCCAACAAGGGCTGTACTGATCCTGCCTTGGGGCCCTGTTCTGGGGAGGACAGGGGACACTAGCTGGCTTCACCTGAGTGTGGAGGGACAGGGACCCCCACTCCTCACCCCTGTGCACTCAGCTGACCCCTTCCGGCCTCCCAGGAGGTGGCCAGAATCGGAGGAGGGAAGAGGTACTGCTGACACCTCACTCTGGCCACAGACCATAGCTATGGTACAGGGCTGCACCAGCTTCTCTCAGATGTTGCCCAATGCTCACAAGGACCATGATGGGCAGAAGAGACATCTGATACCAGGCAACATCTTTGCCCTGATAACAGACATTTGCTGATAGAAAAAATGGAGTTAATTCCAGGGCCTTGGGTCATTTCCACAATGTCTACACTCAAGGTGGAGTCTGGAAACATGGTAATGCACACCTGCTTATGGGGCCCCAGTGACCAGGAGAGCATCCGCCAGACAGGTCAGCCATATACTATAAAAGCACTTTCCTGTGTGCTGAGCCTGTGCCATAAGAAATTGGACTTGGAGTCCTTGCAGACTTGGGTTCAGTGGCCTGGGGAACTGTCACTGGTGGACCATCCCAGGGACGATAGGACCCCATCATGCCCCCAGTCCCAGGAGAACTGAGTGGGCTGTGTGAAGGGCTCATAAAGCCTGAGGTCTGTGTGCACACGGATCTGTGCAGGAGCAGCAGTTGTGTTTAGGACACCTCTCTTCCATAATCAGGGGTCTGTCTGCAGTGGGACTTGGCCTAGAACTCAAGGCCCTGAAGCAGGAGGAACACAAGTGGGGGGAGAGAGGCTGATCGACACTGGGCCTCAGACCTGGCTACGTCCTGCGGTCCACACTCACCACAGCCTGGGGATGGCACTGCGCTCAGGTACCTCCAGGTCTCCTGGTGTCAGCACTTTGCCTGCTCCTCCCCCGGCCTCCACACACTTCTTCCTGAGATGCTGCGGGCCCACAGTTGGCCTCCAGCTGGAGCCAGTGGGGAAACAGAGGTAAGCAGAGGCCCCGCTCTGACCCCTGGAATCAGCAGCTCGCCCTAGGGCACAGGGCTCCCCCCAGTCTCCTTGATGCCACCAAGAAAGGCGACTAAGAGACACCACTGGGTAGCCCATTCCCAAGGTTGCGGACCTGAGTTCTAGAGGTTTGCCTGGCCTATTGTGGCTGGGCTGCATGGCCAGGACCAGGATACTGCTACAGCACAGATCTGTGCCCAGGAGCTGCCCGATGGCCAACGCCAGCCCTTGTACACAAAACTGTTCAGAAGATCAGCATGAAAAATACTGCACACTAATCAAAGTGAGGGTGATCTGTCTAGAGAGATGGAGCATGCCGGGAGAAAAAGCTTGCTCGGTGGCTGTGAGAGTCTCCGAGGAAGGCAGCGATGGCTGATGATCTGCCCACGGAATCATCCCTTCACCCATTCAGTCTGCACCAGTCTCCTGTGAGCCCAGCTACCACTCGGGATGCGTGATGGCGAGCCCGGGCCGTAGAAGGGGTTCTCCAGGCACGCAGTGGGCTGAGGCCATGTGTTCAAGACCCCATCCTCCAAATGCCCTCTTGGGCTGCCCTCACTCCACGCCTGTGCTGGGAGTGGGGCTCCCTGCCGATGTCACCTCTCCATAGGCACCGACTGTGCTGTATTCTACTCAGGCCCCTGCTGAGCGCTGGGCTGTGCTCTGTCCCATCTCCAGGCCTGAGGTTGTGATCTGACTTGGAAACAGGCTCTTGCAGGTGTAATCAGGTTAGGGTGCAGTCACAGTGGGTTATGGCGGGCACTTATCCAGCATCTAGTGTCTTTATACGGAGCAAAGATTTGACATAGAGCCAGACCGGAAGCTCAGGTATAGGCGAGAATGATGTAGTCTTAATCAAGGGACGTCTGGAGGCCCAGAAGCTGGAAGAGGCAGAGGGATCCATCTCTGGAGGCTGTGGAGGAAGCGTCCTACCAGAACCACACTTTGGGCCCAGGGTTCTGGGTCCCAGGACTTGAGAGAACAGCTTCTCGTGCTTGAGGCCACTGTGTCTGTGCTGTTATGGTGGCCCCAGGGGACACACAGCTCCACGGAGGGAGCCCTGCTGAAGATGGCTAGGACTCGTGCTGCTGGAGCCTGCACATGGGGCTGGGGCTGCAGGGACCCAGCTGGCCACCCAGCTCAGCCTCCCCTGCCCAGCCTTCTCTGCCCCTCTCCCTAACTCTGGCCACACAGCCTTGCACAGCCTATGGTGTAAGCAGGAGGCACGGCACCCACCCAGCCAGGTAGGGGCACCTGGGAAGCAGGGGCCACCTCAGCACGGGTGGAGAAGGCTGTGCATGGGGAGAGGCAACACTGCAAGCCGCACCTCCCTCAGGGCACTGCTGTCTGCCATCTCACTACCTGTCCTGCCTGGAGCCCGGGCCTCCCCACCTATCTGCTGAACATGACTGTGTGGTTTACTTCTTCAGCAGTTGAGAGGAGTTGTCACTTAGGAAGAGGCACCAGGATTGCACAGGGAGGCCCCTGGAGGGCAGCAAGGAACCCTCAAAGTCTCACTCATTACTTTGTAAGATGAGGTTCAGCTATTACAGTGAAGTACCAGAACCTCAGGTGCATAGCTCCATGGGTCCTGGCATCAGTAGATCCCGAAGCCCCAAGACCAAGGTGGAATATCTCTATCTGTACCCAGATATACACTCCAGGCAGGGCCCTTTGTCTCTCCCCTGCCTGTGACCCTTGGTCCTTGCTGCCCAGCCTCTGCCCCCAAGGGACCCTAACTGTGGCATCTGGAGCCATAGGCCCCTGCATGGTGTGTTCAGCAGATGAGTGGATGGCTCTGGACTGGCCTGGCTGCTCCTGGGGCCCAATATCTGCTCATCCCAGCTTAGAGATGGGGCTGGGAGCCCCCACTATCCCAGCGAGGCTGAAGCTCCTGCATCTTCCTCCAGGGAGGGCACCTGGGGACAGGGCAGGCCCTGCACTGGGGTACATGGCCTGGGCCCTCTAGGCTGAGACTGTGCCCTTGTCACTTAATCTTTCACCCTTCACCCAGCTGGCCCTGTGAGGGGGGGTGGAGAGGCTCTACTAGCCTCAGTGCCACCAGCCGTGGAGGCCCCAGGACCTCCTTAGCATGGAGAGCGGCCTGGCTGGCCCAGCAGCTACTCACAGGAGCCTCAACAAGGGGACAAGGAAGGACACAGCTTTGTAGCCCTGGGTGGCTTCCCTTTCTGTCCCCAGCCCTGAGGCTGCTTTGAAGTTCCGCTTGCTTTGAGGGCACTAATCTTGCTCAGCATGTGGCCCCCTTCTGCCAGCACTGATCCCGAGACTTGGCTGGCATCCAGATGATGACCATGGTGGCCTGGCCAGCAGCAGCAGCAGCAGTAGACTATTGCATTCCTAAGTTCACAGGCAGCTGTGATCAAGGGGATCTGAGAAGACAGAGCTGGCACCAGAGATGCAGCCTGCTACGGCTTCTCACTGCCCTGAAGTCAGGGGCTATCTGAGCTGCAGGGGCATTGGGCTTCTGAAGTCAATCAGGCTGCTTCTCTGGGAGTGGCAGGGCTGAGGCTCATGTAACCTGAAGTCCCAAAGTGGCCTGCACACGTCTTTCTGCTTCTCTTGATGCTGCCAAACACCACCCAGAAAGACTGGCAAATGTGTATTCTCACCAGTACCTGTCGAGAGACCTCCAGAAGGAATTAGATGAAAATAAAGTAAACCACAGTTGGACCAGAAGAGCAGCACCTTGCGGTGACTGCAAACCTTTCTGGCCCAACTTGTTTTGTGTTTAGGAATCTGTTTCACCTTTCACCACCTTTCCCTGGGCACCATACTCTGTCACAGGTGAGAGCCATTTCTTCCATCTGTGCTACACTTACTCTCCCGCTTACCCTGGGTCCACTTAAGTGTTTTTGATTTATGATGGTGGTAAAAGCAGTATACGTTCAGTAGAACACACACTTGGAATTTTTGCTCTGTGCTGCTGGGGATGCCAGGGCACGTTCTGCCCGAGCTACTCCCAGTCTCTGAATTTCCCTGTTTTCCTGGGATCGTCCCCTGCTACTGTGTACTTTCTAGGGCACCAGAGCTCCTAGGCAGCCCAGCGTCACAGGGGAAAAGGCATGCTCCGGTGTGTCATGCTGGAGCGAGGGCGTTTGGGGTCGGGGCATCCAGCGCACTTTCTGCCTAGGGCATCTTCCATTTTCAATGAGAACAGCACCCGGCGCGGAGTCAGATGTGTCAGCTGTTGGTTTCTCAGACTGGGTTTGTGCTCACAGCTTTCTTTCTCTCTTTGACCTGGGTTAAATATTTACCTATGATTCTTCTTCCTTCTCTCCAACTTTCGCTCTTGGGGTCTACTCTGTAATCCCTAGGGAATTTAACTTGGAACACACAGAAGTAAGGCTCCAACTTGTATTTTCACACATACATGGCGAATTTCCCCAGCACTTCTACTGGTCTGAAAAACTCCCAATTTGGAATTCGATTCTTACAAACATCACGGTACATTTCAGAGCCACCTGGTCTGTCTCATTGGTCAGAAAACAACAGCAACAAGAGCAGACATTTGTTGGGTTTTAATTCTGTGCCTAGGACTTTGCTCTGCATGGCCTTTACCTCACTGCAGCAGGAGGAGGACAAGCGGCAGGGGCAGGGCAAGGGCTCAGGCCTGGCTCAGCAGCTCCAACACCCCTGCTGCGGATCACGGGTCTACACCTGAAGGGCCAGAACATGGGTTAGAGTTCTCCTGGACATCCCAGGCTGAATCTGCTCTGGCATAAAATGTCAAGTCATTTGTAAAGTTCCAAAATTTTATTTGAAATTTGAGTAAATACAGAAATTATTTTTTATGGTATTAATGGTGTCCTGTGCTTCATCCTCAACCCTTTCTTAAAATTTTATTTTGAGCCAGGGTCTAAGTTGCCTATGCTGGCCTTGAACTCACAGTCCTTCTGCCTCAGCCTCCTGAGTAGCCGGAATCACAGGTGTGGACCATCATGCTGCCTTAGCAATTAATCTTTGAAGGAAGAGACACCCCCTCACAACATGCAGCCAGTCCCTTTCATGTGCTATGGTGTCTTTTTTATCTATTTCCTTGAGTCTTTTTGAATTTTTCAAGGTAAGTCTTTGCACTTAACAAAAGTGCCAACCACTCCTTACTAATTTCAAGCTATCTTGTGTGTTTTCTACTGTTACTAATAGTGTTCTTTCTCCTTTCTCTAATTTTGTTCATGTATTTTAATTAAACTGGTGCATTTCTAACCCCATCTGCCTGCAATGGCTTCTCTATTTGTGTAGGTGAGTTTCCTTCTAAAGTTGCCTGACGAATCACTGGTTCTCACATCTGACCCCATTAGGACAAGTGACTGTGATTTCCGGCTGCGGGCAGGGAGGGGTGGCGCTACCGAGCTCCTCATGCTGGTCGGCGGCCCTCAGCTCTGCAACGTAGCACCAGGGCACCTGCAGAGGATGCCAGGTGAACAATGGGCAAGGCTGGCCCAGGAGGCTTTGTTTACCAGACAAGCGGCAGGATCCGGATAAAGGCTACGGCTGGCCACGCTCTGTTCCAGAACACAGGCTGTGCGTATCCATGAAAACCTTCAGCGGAACAGGAGGAGACAATTCTCTATACCCATTATTGGCCCAATAAACTCTTTTATTAGTTTTTGAAGCATTTCAGTTGAGTCTCTGGGGCTCTGAGCACCTGTCTGCCTCATCTGTGAGTAATAACAATTTATTTTCTCAGAGCAAATGCTCATGTGACTACATTTTTGAGATCCATCCAGAAAGTGGCCAGCAGCAGTGGTGACCAAAGCACCCTGCACTGGACTGGGCCTCGGGGTGACGATGCATTCATTTCAGATGGACACTGGGTACCAGGTGGAGCTGCCTTAGCCTCTGGGTCAGGTGAGGTCTGCAACTGTTAGTGATGACACCCACTTTTATTTTTTAATGACTGTATTTCGCCCAGCTGGTATCTTTTTCAGCATGTGTTCAATCTGATTTTTTTGATCTGGTACGGTGTGTTATTCTAACTGTTCTGAAAGATTAAAATGCACTTTCACTTCTTAATGAAATACTGTGTGGATGGTAGCCTTGTCGTTAGAATTGTAGGGTTCAGGGTGCCACTACTTCCTGCAGGGGAACACATACCCTCCTGACCACTACCCACCAGGAAGGTATGTCCCGGGTGCAGGATTCCAGGTGTGTCTGCGATAAAGCAAGAAATGAGGCCTCGGGGACACTCGGCAGAATCAGCCCAGGGCCCGATGATGCCTAGGCCACATCAGACTCAAAAGTCCCCATGGAAGGAAATGACTTTGCTGGTGGTTTTCACCTTTGGGGACACTTCTGATATCAGGTCTTTGCTAGTGCCTAACAAACGGGGCAATTTCCCAGTGTTCAGGCAAAAGACACTTACACACTGAATCTTTCAAGAATCGTACCTATCGTATCAGCTGAATCTGGAGATTTGACAGGAGAGTATTAACAGCTTTCCCTTTGTCAGTTATTTTTGGTTATTTCCCCCTTAGGAAAATCATGTATTTAACCAAAATACCCAGATTTAGTGACGAATACACTAGCTATGCATACATTTTGAACAGTTTAAGGCCAAGTGTATGCTGCGATTTTGTCCTTTCTCCTCTCAGATTTATTTTCTGACCTTAAAATAATAACATGAAACAGGGGTTTTAAAAAACCCCACATTTTATAGAATTGTCAAAGATGAAAGCTTAATTCCATGCATTCTTCTGCAAATTTATTAATACAGTATTTCATTTTATCCTTTCTCACCATTTTTCACTCCTCAGAGAATGGCTTTCCTCTAACTTAGGATCTTTATTTTTGTTGTTCATGATTTGAAAGCATAAGCATGTAAAGGCACATGCACTGGGAAATGCACCTTTCACTGTACGCCCAAACACTCCGTCTTATTTCTGCTGCCTGGCAGCCAGACAGGTGGGAGATCTCTGGCAGTGCTGCCTGCTCACCCCTTTCACCTTCTGCCCACCTGGTCCCTACATCAGCCCCAGCAGGCAATGTGTGGCCCACTTTACCCACCTAGAAACCACAGCACAGACAGCCTAGGGTCTCTGCGTTAGCCAGGTGTAGCTGGAAGTGGACCCCAGCAGACGGACTTTAGACCTTCATGTGACCCCAAAGGAGTGTGGCTCACTTTAACCCAGGGTCGCCAACTGCCAGGCAAAGGCTCATGGTGTGTTAGGAGGTGAGCAACAGGCAGGCGAGGGGGCGCTTCATTGGTGTTTACAGCCGATCCCCATGGTCTTCCTCACAGCCTCCATCCAGATCAGCACTGGCTTCAGATTCTCACACATTCTTTAGGAGCAGGAAATGCCTCAGGATCTGAGGTGGAGCTGAGGCAGGGATGCTAGTGATGGGGAGCAGCTGCAGATAGAGATGAGCATGAGCAGAGAGGTCTGACAGCAACCAACAGGATTACAGAGTAGACTGGACACAGCAGCACACTCTGGGTGTCACTGTCTCCCATCAGTTCCAGAGGGGACCATCTAGGTGCAGAAAAAACAAGACCAGGGCTCCTACTGATTCTGCACTATGGTGAGTTGCATGATTATTTCATTATATTACAATGTAATAATAATAGAAATAAATGCACAATAAATGCAATGTGCTTGAATAATCCTAAAACCGCCCCCTCCTCTAATCTATGGAAAAACTGTTTTCCATGAAACCTGTCCCTAGTGCCAAAAGGGTTGGGACCATGCTCTAACTAACATATTTTAAGTACTGGTTTCTAAGGCTGTATTTGTCGTTACGGTTTTAAACATGTGTATGGAGTGGACAGAAAGGTTGGCACATTTTTTCTTTTAGGAAGGTTTAATTCATGACCTGACCTGGTGTACAGATATTTTTGTAGAGATTTCAAAAATGACAGAATATTAGAAACAGCCTTGTTCACTATAGTTTCAACAGGCAAGTGCAAATTCAATCTTGGGGAGTTTAAAAATCACAAGACCTGTGTCCTGCATCTTTTTATTATTGCTACTGGTGGTGTTTACTTGATCTTCACCCATATTTGAGAGTTGACTTTCAAACTAAAAGTTGTGTTTCTGATCATGTTATATGTCACCATGTGTGCAAAATCTATGCTCCTACTGAGCTAATCAGTGCATGAAGCCTCTGAGTGTGACACTTCATTACTCTGGTTTCAGGTTGACAGAATGTATAAATATGTAAACAGTATGACAGTTGTGATGTCATCACGTATCAATATGTGCTATCATATTGTGTTCTGGAATAAGTATGCGCCAGTTACTGTATCAGTATGTGACAGCATCATGTTATAATTTAATACATGTTATCTCCTGATTTCCTTTCAACTGCATCTCCCTGGTATGTCTCTCTCTCTCTCTCTATTTTGCTTTCTTAACCTCTTTATTTGTAGAGTGCCTTTAGAACAGGTGGCTATTCTGAACACCTGACCTCTTAGTCTGTGCCTTTTAATAGCAGTGACTAGCCTGTTTGCATTTACTGTGGTCACTGATACCGAAATCCTGTCCCAAACGCTATGTTCAAGGATAATTTCTGGCTGTGCTCCTTTCCTGGTTTATCTCATCTTTGCATGAAATGTGCCTTTGCTTCTGTGAGTACTCATCAAATACACTGCTAATGCAAGGCCACTCTTCTGAATACTGAGTCTGTTATAGGCCCCTCTGACCATGCAGAGGCGAAGGGTGGCCCCCTGCACCCAGTGCTGCTGCCACCACCCCACAGCCCTCATTAATTCCACCAGAGGGGGAAGACCAGGGCATTATTGCAAAAGAGTTGTTTTTCACAATGTGCACAATGTATTAAAAAGTGGTGCTGTGCATTTAATCTTCACTTTGTAGCCATAGCTACAGGAACTATTTATATCCAGCTCCTGCTCTTAATTGGTATCAATGGTGACCATTAATCTTCTTACGTGTGGCCTTTCCCATCTTTGGCTCCTGATTTTGATGTCTGTCTTCGTTGGCTTGAGTGCATCTTTTATTTTCCTTTTCGGAACAAGTATGTGGGTGGCATACTTTCTAAATCCTTGCAAATCTGCTCTGTTCCTTTTTACCAAAAAGAACTAGAAACAGGGCTGAATTCATAGGCAAAACTACTTTTCAATCAGATCCCTGGAGGGAGTTGTGCCCTCTCACCGAGTTCAGAGGACAGCCTGTGTCTGGGGGTTTGCAGATTCTCTCCTTCCACGCTCCACCTCTGCTGCACAGTGATCACACAGGTTTCCTTTATCCCTGACATCCAAAGTCGTCGCCATGAGATGCCGGGCCCAGGATGGCTGGGCTCTGCTTCTCACGGCTGCTCCCCTTCAGCTTGGCAGATGGGAGAAATTTCTCTCCCACACCATCTTCTAAGCCTATGCATAGCCTTCCCCTCCGCCATCCACCCACTCTGAGCACCCTCTGTGCTTAGCTTGGCCATCCACCCTCTGTCCTCTAAGCTCCCACCTTCGCTCTCTGTGTTCCACTTTTCTGCTGTCTCGTATGAATTATCTCTTGGTTTTAAGACTGGTATCACCACACTTCTTTGATTTTCAGCACCACAGTTCTGTCCAGTACATATTTAACCTCCAGTACATATTTACATTCCACTCTTGCATTTTCTGGATCCTCAAATTCACCCCCTATTTTCCTGGCAGATCTTTCTGGTCTGCCTTGCATCCGGGCTCCCCTCTGCCCTTGGTGCCTGCATTACCACAACCACCTCAGCCCCTGTGGGACTGAGAAGCAGTGTCTCTAGAGGCCACATCATCACTGTCAAGGGTTCTTTTCAGGGCCACAGACTCCTTCCCACAAGCAGTGCTCTTTTGTCTCAGGCTCCTGACTCAGTTTCAATTTTGATTCCTGGAATCCAGGAGGCTAGGAGGGCCGACTTCAGCCTCCCTCTCTGTCCTGTGGGTTGGGAAGGGCTGGCCTGGGAGCCTGGGCTAGGTAAGGCCCTTGTCTTCAGGGACACCCAATAGGTTTTCACCGGTAGGAGGAGCCACCGTGCTGGGCTCCCTGGCCATCAGGAGACCAGGGGACTGTTCACACTGGGGCAGCTCTTTAGGGCTTGAAGCAGGGGGAGGGATGGGGGGAAGAGACTAGGCCCAGGGGCAGGTCAGGAGGGACAGAGCACGTGACCCAGGCCTGTTCTACCCCTAACTCTGGTCTGGACCCCAACAGGCACTGCCTTCACCCCTGCCCTTCGCTACCCTGATGCCACCTCAGGGTAGAATCCAGGCACTGGGAAGGCTGCTGAGGACCTCTGCAGCACCAGGAATACCCTCCCCACATGCCCTAAAGGACATGGCAGGCTCAGTCCCCCACTTCCCACTAGGTCAGCTTCCTTGAATTTCAGCCATTTGCCATTTATGTATTTCAAATGATTCAAAGAACAGCTACTTTAAGGAAAATTGAGACTAATGCACCACAATTACTGTAAATAGAGACCAGCCTATAATGTCGCCCATTACTAAAAGTGCCCGAAGAAATAATGTGGGCTTGGCCAAACCAATCTTTTTGTTTCTGGGCTCATTTCTGCAGAGAAAATGAAGAATGTCACTGCT
Source organism: Heterocephalus glaber (assembly GCF_053883595.1). Lineage (NCBI taxonomy): Eukaryota > Metazoa > Chordata > Mammalia > Rodentia > Bathyergidae > Heterocephalus > Heterocephalus glaber. The sequence goes on from NW_028258297.1 coordinate 1,758,671, forward strand.
TACAATATGCGCTGATGTGGTGCTGGCCATATATGTTTTTGTTTACACACCGAATCTATTAAAATGTCCGGCTATTATTGTGGTGATGAATAGCAGTGATTCAAAAGAACACAAAACAGATTGCAGACAGGGATCAGAGCAATGACTTGGTATTTTTCATTGTTTGTGCCGAACAAAGATTAGTTGGGGTGTGGGTCCTGAGCTCCTGGGGGCGCAGCACCCTTAGCCTGCCTCGTCTCTCCTGTGGCTTTCTAATCCTCAGTCACTTTGCCCTTGGGATGTCACGTTCTGAGACAGTCTGGATCGATGTGCAGTACCAGGTTACGGGCACAGCGCCAACTCTGCTCCTCTGGGGGTGAGAAGGGACAGTCCTCCCCCTGCCACCTGGGATGGTCTCCGTGGGTGGTTCCTCCCTGTGTGGATCTTCTCCCTCACAAGCTGCCATTGCTCCTGGCCAGAGCGCTCTTTGGTGGACAGGAAGTGTCCTGCTTATCCTAGGAATGGCTTTCTGTGGGCCTCAGACCTGGGTCCCCTCATCAGGTCCTGGAGGACAGGGAGGAGGGCAGGTATGGGGAATCCTGGTCCCTGGATGTGTGTTCAGGCCAGGCCAGTATCTTGGGGGCCACAACTACCTCCCTCCCCACAAGGGTTCACACAAGGAATCCCCAGGTGAGCATCCACTGGTCCACATGAGGCAGATTCCTTGCCCTCCCCTTCTCAGGCAGGTGCACAGCGAGCTGCACCATGCCCTCTGGGGCCACTGCCCACTCGGGGCAGGGTTGTCACCCCACAAGCTGCCTGGAGATGGTCCCAGGGGGCTCCTTCCTGCCTGGCTCCTCCTTGGGTTCTGAAGAACTTCTAGAGCTCAGCTCTGGCATCTGTGTCCCTCTGTGTACCTGCCCTGTGTGATGGAGGAGGCCCTGTGTCTATTTTGGGTTCCCAGGCAGAGGCTGGTGTAAGGTGACCGGATTGGCTCCTCAGGCACCTGGACATCTTGGAGCCCACTCTTGTGCTCTGCCACTGTCTCCCAGCTCCAGATGACTTCCTAGAAGGCCCGGGGGCCAGCTCAGAAGACGTCTGCTCACAAGCCGTGCTGGCTCAAATGACACAGAGGAAGTGGCTCAGGGGAGCCCCATGGTGGGACTGGAGCCTGGGGTGAGGGGCTGGGTGTTCCCTATCTCCTTTTGGGGCTGCAAACTGGCTGCTGCCCACTGTAACTGGGGTGATAGCCAGAGTGGTGGGGAGTCTGCCTGGGGTCTAGCACCTGCCTAGTAGGACAGGGAATGTCTCAGAGATCTTCAAAGACTTAAAGGAGAGAAGGACTTTGGGCTGGGGGTGGCAGGTTCCAGTCCTTGCTCAGTGAGTGCTGGTCCACCTCATTCAGGCCAGAATCTGCTGCCTCTCACTGGTTTTCAGGGAAAGTGGGCCTGCAGCAGAGACTCACTGGGGTCTGTAACAAAGGCTCCTGATGGCAGGGGCACCTCATTGAGTGCAGAGACTGCATGAGTCGGCAGGAATCACAGCTGGCTCTGGGCTCATCAAGTGAACCAGGGCTGTGCTTCCTCCATACTGGGAACAGAGCCGCTGCTCCAAACCCTTAGGCGGCAGGCAGAGGGCAGACCCAGAGTGGGCACAGGGCATGCCAAGGCGGGTCGGAGGGGCCTGCCTCAAGGTAGAGGGGAACAGGAAGCAGCCTTGGTGAGAGCAGGCCTGGAGATGCTGTACCAGGTCCAGGGAGGAGGTGACAAATTGCACCCATATCCCCAAAGTCCAGAACACCAAGGGGAGGGAGTTCCTTGTCGCCACGCACAGGAAATAGGCTACAGAAGTTCCTGGTCACAAGCAGAGGGAGGAGAGCCACATGGGACTGAGATGCAGAGGGGGCCATAGCAGTCCCATCAGTTCAGAAGCTGCTGGTGTAAGATTCTGTGGTAGCCTGAAGGGCTGGGAAGAGAGCGGGCCAGCAGGGGTACAAAGCGGGTGGGAGGAGAGCTCTGGGGAACAAATAGGATCGCAGGCTCCCAGCAAGGCTGTGGCTGGGCAGACACTGGGGTGTGGCAGGGCTCAGCAGGTCGGCTCGGTCACATCTGCAGTCAGCCAGCAGGTGGCCATGGCTGCCAGGCCATCTTCCTCACCGCCCTCTCCGCTTGGTCTCTAAAGTGCCCTACAGGCCCTGCTCATCCTCAGGGAGCCCTGTCCCTGCCTGATGTCTCCCACTAGCTGTGTGGAGACTGGACATGATCATGGGTGACCAGGAGAAGATCCAGGCCAGGATCTCACACAATCCCATGCTGGCCCCTGCCTGTGTCATGCCATTGTCACTGAGTCCCACCCAGAGCACTGAATGTCTTTCCAGGTCCCCCTGCTCCTTCTCTGATGGACACCTCTCTGCAGTTAGGCCCTGCTGCAGCCATACAGAACACTCCTTGGCCCAAGCTGGAGCCCTGCAGAAATGGTGGCTCTCGGTGACATTCGGGGTCCACTGTGCTCACCGGTCTCCAGCATCTTCCCCACAGCCCCTGTAGGGCTGCCGGCTGGAGCCTGGCTCATTCTTGGTCATGCCTTGGCCCCCTGGGCTCTAGGAAGCCAGAGGCAGGTCCTGTGTGGACACACGCTTTCCTATGTGCAGCCTGCACTCCAAGAAGCCCTGTTGAGGACTCGAATGGGGCTCCTCAAGAGTAGGGGCTACACATCTAGGTGTGGAGGGAAGCCAGGGTGAAGCCAGGGTGAAGCCAGGGTGGATCAATAACATTCCTATGTAGTTCCAGGGACTGACTTTCCCATTTCCTGGGAAAGCATGCACTTTACTCCTCGACTTTCTGGGCACTTGGAATTTATGCACAAACTCCTGTTAGAAGTTTGTACATGGGAACCTCTTCACTGCTCTGGGCAACGCCCCTGTGTTTGGGGATGTCTTCTGGTCCTGGGCCCCTTCGTCCTCAGCTCTGTCTTTGTTCTTCCTGAGGAGAGGGGCATCAGACTCCATCATGGGGACTTCAGGAGTGAAGCCTATGATGCCCTCACTCCCAAGGGCCCTTCCAGGGGCTCAGGAATTCCAGCGCAGGAACTGTACCTGGTTGCTGTAGAAGCTGGGCCCGGAGCTGCTGCACCTGGAGCACTAGGAACAAATGTGCCTGGAACACTTGAAGCACCTGGGCCTGGAGCGTCGGCCCCTGTTGCTGGCCCTGGTCGGGCAGTTCCCTGAGACACTGTTGCATTTTAAGGTCTAAGTCTTTGTTTGTGACCTAGTTTTTCCTTCTGAGCTTTTAGGACATTTTCCCATCCCTAGCAGCCTGAAACTTCATGCCGGAAGCTTTTGGATGGGTCTTTTCATTCCTTTGGGCCTGTGGTGCGTGCTCTCTCTCAGGAAACCCACAGCTTTCAGTGCTGGGAATATTTTTAGAAAATATTTCTTGGGTTTTTTTCTTTCTTTTTCCATTTTTCTCTATTTTCGGATCTTATTTCCTCCAGACTTCCCAAATCGATCTCCTATTTTTTTTCCTTTTCCCCCATTTCTTTAAAAAAAAAAATCTACTCTTTTGTCCGATTTCTTCAGTTTCATGTTCCAAATATTCTATTAGAGTTTTAACAAATTCTGCTCTTACACACATTCCTATAGGTATGCAACAGGTACACACATATACGTGTACACACACACACACACACACACACACACTTCCCCAAAATGTTTCTTAATGCTTCCTGAAACGGTGTCCCATGCCAGCATTTCCTGCCATGTAACAACTCAGTGTCCTCACACAGGGTCACCTATTCTGTCCACAATCCAGGACCTGGGCAGCTGGGCAGGACGGAGAGGGTGGGTCGGCTGCCACCTCCGGCCAGTCCCAGGGGCTTCTCTGCACTCTCCAGCATGGCAGCCTTTGGTAATCTGACTTCTTGTCTTGGCTCAGGGGTCCCAGCAACAGTGTCCAGAAGCCTGGCCGGGAGCCGTCTGAACCCCCAGCGCATAGCAACTGTGCCTGTCCGCTGGTCCCACAGTCACACAGCTGGCTGAGTCCCAGGGGATGGGAGAAATGGGTGCTACCTCTGTTGGTAGAAGAACACAGGCTCTGTGGGCGACTTCAGTCTCCACTCCCTTCTTGTATCCTGAACAGATCCTCTCCCACCTTTCCAAGGGCCATGGTCTAGTTTACTTTTGTGTGCTTGCTTGTGCTGCCTTTTCTTCTGCTGCCTGTCGTTTCCGTCCCTTCGGAGTCCCTGTTCCGTTCCATCTTATCTTTCTCCCAAACAGGCATCCTCGGCTCTCCCTCCATGTTCAGGGACACGGCACTACAGGGCTGATGGATGGCAGCTGAGCATCACAGGAGGGTCCTCTGGGCCCCGATTCACAGCACTGCAGGTTTTGGGTTGGGTGTCCCCCAAATTTACATCCACACGGAACATGAGAAGCTGACCCCATCTGGAAAGAGGGTCTTTCAGATGTCATTAGGGGTCTGGTGATGACATTGTCCTGGATTTTGTATGCACCCTGAATCCAGTGGCCGGCATCCTTGTAAGAAAAGGAGAGGAGATCTGACACACAAGAGGCCACGTGAAGACAGAGAAAGAGACTGAAATGATGTGGCCACCAGCCAGATACACCTGGAGCTGCCAGGACAGGAGAGCAGAGGATTCCTGTGAACCCCTTCTCAGGACAGGCCTGTCAACCCCCAGAACTGGACAAATCTTGCTGTGTTAAGCTGCCCAGCAAGGGGTCATTGCTTATGACAGCCCCAGGACACTCACACAGGGAGTTGTCTACCAAGAGTCCCAAGGCTGTGTGTCCTGGTTGCCGAGTGGGTCTTGAACCCAGGAAGTCCATTTTTGCTCAAGCCCCTGGTTTCCAGAGGTCCCCTCCACCCTCGGCTGTGTTGGTTTCTCTGGTGTGAAATGAAGGCTTAAACTCAGGCCTCCAGGTCTATCCTCTGTGGGTGCAAAGCGGGAAGAGCCAGGTCGGTCACGCAGGGTCTGCCAGCCCACGCAGAGGGACTGGTCACCTTGGCACCGGCTTCTGCTGCTGTCCCGGAGTTTAGCTTTCCTCTCCACTGAAGCCACCCCTGCCCACCTTTCAGAGCAGGCTGCTTTTGGCCCCTTCCGCTGGTTCTGTGCATTTGGAAATGCATCATTTCCTCTTCAGGCAACCTGTCACTTCACAGGCATCTCCTGAAGGCAGGCAAGGGCGGTGTGGGATCACGCACTTTTGGATGAAGGCCTGGTCTGAGCATTTGCTACTCTTCCCATGAAGGGCCTTCTCATGAGCAGTGTTCCTGGGTACAGGCCAGGCAGGCTCTGGCTCCTGCCAGCCAGTGAGTTGACAGAGTCAGGGTGGGGCCCAGGCTCCTGCTGGGGTGCTCTGGAGCAGGGGTGCCCAGCCAGGGTTGTCCGTGGATCTGTGAGCGAGGCCATCTGACACACGAAGCCCTTGTGAGTGGAGAGAGCCCTGGAGGCTCCAACTTGTTTTCTGCAAAAGCGCCTTTCCCTGCCCCTGCTTTGGGGTTGTGGGAAGCTGAAGGGGTCCTGCCTCATGGTGGCTGGACATGGCCACTGCCCATTGAAACTACTGGACATGCAACCAGACAGAGAAGGGTCTCCACACTCCAGCCTGGCTCTTCACTGCCAGGGCAGCTGTGGGTGTGGACAGGTGCTGGGCTCCACAAGAAGCTGTCCAGGGAGATCTGTGACAGATCTGTGTTTTGTTACCTGATTATTCTGCAGCTGGACTGACCTGAGGATGCCTCAGCAGGCTGGGAGCTTGGGCTAGCGGACCAGAGAAGCAGCTGGTTTAACGCAAGGGCGGAGGGGAGAGAGGGCTCCCGGGACCACCATATTCCCAGGATTTAATGAGTCCCCAGGACAAAGCTGCACATGACACCCAGTGCACTCTGGTGTCTTGGCTGGGGCGGAACAGAGACATTCAATCCCAGGCTTTTTTAGAGGCAGCACACCCCGGATCTCTGCCCAGGAAATGTGATTTTGCCATGACATGTCCCATGACACCTGATCCTGAACTGAACTTTCATGAAACCCACTGAGTGCCCCCACTCCCTATGACGGTGGTTTCCTGTCATACAGAATTAAAATATGACACAATAGTTAATTGGAAAAAAGATGCGAATCTATGTTTTCTTCCGATTTAGAAGACCGAATGGGTTGTGGCTGAGCATCTTGCAGTCCGTAACACTACAGAAATGTGCAGAGTAAACACGGAATAGAACGTAGGCAGCTCCAGCCAGGGAACACCTGCACAGACGTCCTGCTGGGTAGGCATGTGGGACCAGGCATGTCCCCTCCTGGGCCTCCAGTCTTCTCCCATCTGGTTCCCTTATGAGCCCCACTACCAGGACCAGAGGCAGCCAGAGCAGAGTGAGACATGAAGGAAGCAAGCAGAGGGGCACAAGGACTGTCCCCAGGGATCAGGAGCTGAAATCGGTACAAGGAGAGGAGCTGCTCCTGCCCTGGTGACCTGCAGTGTCCACTAGGGTCACACAGCCCAGTACAGACAGATGTCTCCAGGGCAGAGGCAGACCACAGGCATGTGTGCTCCATTCATTAAATGGACCCCCTGCTGGCCTGGGAACTCACTGATGTTTTAATCTATTTCTTCCTCCTTTTAAATGCTGATCATGAGCCACTGAATTACTTTCACGACCCACTAATGGGGTGGTGACCTGCACTTGGAGAAGCAGTGATCTCGGAAATGCAAACGTCAGCATGTGCCCCAGTCCCTGTTGGGTTATTCAATGAATCCATTTATCACACTACTTATGCAGGCCCCAGGGGGCAGGGCTGGGGACTCAAGGCCCAGGGCCTGCACTTGAGTGGCACCCTCTCTGGGGACACATGGCAATGACAGGGTGACCGGAGGAGGGACCAGGGGTGTCACAGCAGGGTTCGCTGTGGGTGGGCACAGCCAGGGTGACAGCAGTGGCTGGAGGAGGAGTCTGACCTAGGAATGGGCACTGGGATGGAATCGCCAAGATTGTTAAAGTCAGTTTATGAGAAAACCATCCTCTCTTGGAAAACCACTTTATAAGGACAGGGGAACCCTAAGGTGCTCATTTACCCACTATAATGGGTCATGATGCGACCGTGGAGTGGGATTATGAGCTCCAATTCTACGACGTCTGGCTCGAGTGTTCAACCAACCTTTTAGAGAGCTGGAAAGTAGGGCACCAAGGGGCCGGGATCGGTGGGAGCTTGGTCCTGCCGTTCCCAGGACAACTGCACAGCCATGTCCCTGGCCCGGGCATAAGTTTGCTTAGGACATCACCAACAGTGCTTGGTGACGAGAGTGCAACATAAGGGCCAGGACCCCGGTACAGAGGCCTGGCCCCGCTGCACACCCTCTGCGGGAAGGACAACCCTGTCTCTCTGCGGACCTCTGGCCCTGCGAGGGGACAGCCCTCCCCTGAATTCCACAGGGTGCAGCCGTTCTTGGACTGCACTGGCTTCCCCCACTGTGCCTGCTGTGTCCCTGATGACATCAACAGACGTCTTCTGGGGGCTGCATGTCCCCTGAGAGCACCCGAGGAGAGAACAGATGGGGCATCTCAGTCCCGAGCTGAAGGGCACCTGGGTCCATGCCAGATCTGGCTTTGGAGCTGGGCAGCCTAGCTGATGAACCCCACCTTCCCAGCCTTCTGACTACCTGGCCACTGTGGTGACTCAAACAACCAGCTTCCCAGCCACAGGAAATCTCCTGGTGCGTGTCCACAAGGTTCTTCCCATGAATCGGGCACTGGGCAATCACAGCTATTGCTTCCATGTTAAGCAGACTTGCAGCCCATCCCAGTGTCCCTGGTGGTGGCCAGCACTGGGTACACCCTCAAGAACAGGAGCAGGCCCAATATACCTGGAGGCCCGGTTTCTGGCCACAAGGAGATGGGCTAGTGGCCCTTGCTTTGGTTCTTGATTCACCAGTAGGACTCAGTTAAAAGAACTTGACAGGGTAAGAGAAGAGGACACAGGCATGGGGGAGAACGTAGGAGCAGGCAAGGCTGAGTCTCCTTCCTGGGGTGCAGCAGCACTGAAGAAGTGACAGTGCCTGCAGTGCATTCAGTACCGTTCCAGGGTGCCCAGCCCTTGTGTAAGACGGTGCCATGTTTGCATAGAATCCCCACATGCCCTCCCACAGAGGCACATTGGTAAGTCCCCCTGGAATGCTGAGGGCACCGGGCACCAGGGAAATGCTGTGTGCACCTGTGCCCTGCTGCAAGGTGGGACAAAAATGAGACTGACTCTGAGGACACAGGACCTGAGGCTACACAGGGCCAGCTGCCACTGGAGCCCACTGACTGCATCTTTCTCTGTGGCCTGGAGTGGCCACTTCCCATCCCTGCACTTCTCAGGGGGCCCCCGAATACCGGGGGCCACCAGATTGCCAGTCTGGAGGTGCCATAGTGAGCCTGGGCTGAGTGTGGGGACGGACGCACCCCCGACTGCCTGGCCAGCTGGAAAGCAGCTACTTCAGGGGAGGACACATTTTGACCCTAGACACAGTGGTGGTTGCACCGCATTGTGAATGCACAAAACCCACCAAACGGCTCACTTTATAACGGGAGCTCTGTATTACAGGGATCTCACCACAGGAAACGGACGGGTGACACCGGCAACCTCCAGCAGGGCACAGCTGCTCCCACGCTGCCTGGCCTGTCTTAGCCACGGAGCTGGGCTGGGCTGAGGGGCTGATGGGTCCTGGCTCCCTCTTGTTCCAGCAGGGACTGAGTCCAGGTGATGACACTGCATGTGCAGAGCTGGGCACATGTGCAAAGCCAGTGCCCCGGGAAAAGGGCTCAGCAAGGGGAGAGACAGAGGTGCCCGCCTTGCTGGGCCCCCAGCTGGTGGCTAGGCACTGGGTCACTGACACAAAGGCTGTGCTCGTCGGGCTCCAGGGCAGCAAGGTGACTGCACCGCAGATATGGATTTGGAGCAAGTGTCCGACCCACAGCCCCTGGCTGCTTGTGGCCTGGACAGCTGGTCATGCAGCCTCAGGGACCACAGGAAACTGTCACCCTCTCTATGTGATCGGGGATGATATTTTTTGCAACTCCATTGTGCAGCGCTTGTGCGTGCAAGCATAGGCAGCAGCGGGACCCACAGTCTGGGACGAGGCAGCCCTGCAGGGACCCCACCTCTGGTACTGGCCACACACCCTCGAATCAGAGCCCCCATGGGTCAGACTTTACACAGGCTTGTGCAACATCACAAGTGAAATGCAGGGATGACTGACGATGGTATTTCAACCTGCCTATACCTATGTGCCTGTGACGGCTGCTAATAAGCAGACATGGAGGTTTCTCATTTTATTATTAAACTTTGGCTTGTTAAGTTATAATGGAAATGTTATAATGAAAGTATAATGGATAAAGAAAGCGTTGTTACTGGCACACGTTAAGTATATTATAGATTTATACGAAGCCCAAGACAATCCCTATTTACTCAGTTGGCCCAGGAGAGCCAAGAGGGCGGACACCCCTGACTTAGAAGCAGAGACATGCTACAGAGCCTTGGGACACCTGGAGGGGACAGAGGCCTGAAGGACAGGATGTTCTTGTCTGCCCTGGCCGTCCACAGTCCACAGACACCCATCCAACCCCATAGTCCCCAGGTCCCTGGGCACAGCAGAGCAGGACCGAGAGGCAGAACAAGAGGAGATGATGAGCCCCCACCCACCACTGCTGCACGGAGGGCTGCTGAGGCCCCTGACACCACGCCATCTATCCAAGGCCCAACCTGCCACCCCAGCTGCTTGGCCACTGTGACAAAGTCCCAAGAGTGGACAATAAGGCCGAGCAGAAGTCCCTTGCCCATGGCCTTGCATACCCCAGGGTGCAGCTGGGAAAAGAGGTTGCTTGCCTCCAGGCCTGTGTCTTGGAGGGGCCAGAGGTAGCCCAGACTTGGGGTGTCTTTATCACGCACAGGGCTCCCATCTGGGAAGGCACAGCCTCCCCCAGGGGGCTGCAGGAGGCTGGGTTCCCCAACAAGGTGCATCCCCTCCAGACTTGAATTTAGGGGCTGGGCTGATTCAGTGGAAGAGGCTTGTTATGGCCACACTTCCTGATCAGGGGACTGAGTGCCTCTCCCTGTGGTCCACTGTCAAGTGGCTGCTTGCCATTAGGTCCCTGCCTTTCTGGAAAGCACTCGAATGGGAAACCCAGGCGCAAGAACCCCAGACTCCCCCTGAGGGCACAGCCCATTGAAGCAGGAGGAGCACAAGAGCAGGAGGTAGGAAGCTTCGGATCCCAGCACCCGCCACTGGGGCTGGACAGACCCTCGCTTCTGTACCGGAGCGGGATAAACCCAGAGCCCACATTCATCCTGGCACAAGATTGGGGTCCAGGAGCCAGGAGCCGGTAATGTACGGTGTCCTCTGCCCAGGAGGCCCTACAGCCAGGTGGTCTGTGCATTCCTGGACAGCTATGCTCAGGGAGGGACTCACAGCTGGCCCAGGCTGCATGAAGGCTAAGTCTGCTCAAATTTCACAGCACAAGAGGTCTCAGGACAACCTGCTGGACCCTGGAGTGCAGCGCTGGCCTCTGGCTGCAGGGGTAGGGGATGCTGAGCTTCATGGCCCGGTCCTGACCTGTGCTCAGACCCATCTGCATGCCCACCTTTTGGACCAGGTGGTCTGAGCTCCCTCCTGGGCAGCCACAGTAGAGTGGCTTCTTGGGTATGCTGCTAGAATAGCCCATCCGGGGTCTTGCATGAAGGGACTGGGCAAAAGGGGTGGGAGTTTGTCTAGCCCCAACTGTGGGCTGCTGGCCTGTGCAGTTCCTGGAGGGGATTCAGGTGCTTTCCAGCCCCTTGCTGAGGGCCTGGATCCCCTCGGCCCCCACAAGGAGCCTGGATCCGGCAGGGGGATGGGAGCCCAGCCCTCACCTTTGCCTTCACTGTTAGGGGGAGAGCCCAGACTAGGGTGGCATCGGCCACTAGAGAAGAGGTCGCCCTGTGGACCGCAGCATTGGAGAGCCCAGAGCCACCCACATGGACATCGCAAGGGAAAACTGCCCACAGTGCCCAGGGACTATCAGAGAAGGGCCCTGTAAAAGAACCCCAAGCCCTGTGCTCCAACCTATGGTGGGAAGAGTGGTTCTGGGGACCAAGCTGGCCAGGGTTTCTATAAAGAGATGTTCACAGGGCACCCTGATCACTGGGTTAAGGACTAAGGTGCCCTGAGGGTCAGTAAGCACCCACCATGCCACACCTGGGGTAGCAAAATCCTGCAGAATTCAACAGTCCTGCTGCTTTGCAAAGCAACCAGAAGCTCCAGAAGCTCCTCCTAAGGTCAGTGGTTACCTGACATTCCCTCCGTGTGCCCCTGCTACCAGATACCCTAGCCAACATGATACCATGGTGTCGACCAGCCTGGCTGACGGTTCTGAGTCTGTCACTCTGTCCTCAAGGGGACCTGATGATCACGTGATCTGGGACAGGCTGCTGGGGCCAAATCCCTAAAGGCAAAGGAAGGAGCAGAAGGGACAGCGGTTCTGCTCCTGGAGGAGCCACAGCTGCCACTTGTCCCGTTGCAGGCCCCTCCTGGCACCCACAGGAAAGAGGGGGCCACATACCGTGGTGGTCTTTATCCGCCCTCCGGGCTGTGTGCACGTCCAGCCGGACCGGTTGATGAGCAGGTCACAGCCCTCCCCCTCCAGGCAGGGGAGCATGTCACACCACTGCTTAGTTCTGATGATGCGAGCTGGGGAGAGAGGAAGGAGGCAGCTGGTTAGTGCCCGCCCACCGGCACATGGGGATGTCCTGGAGGGGGCCTGAGTCCTAGCACCAACTCTGCCACCCTGTCACCAACCAGCATGTAGCAACCAAGGGCTGTAGCAATGTTTTCATGGAAGAACACCAAGGGCCCTTCCTCGAGAAAGCTGGGGCTCAGTGTTAGGAGCGAGGCAGGCAGGACTTGGTGGGGCTCACAGCAACTGTGTCCCCACCCTGAAGGCATGGGCTGACCCTAAGGCTGTCCCTGCACCTGTGACCCCAAAACATGGTCCTTATTGTGGCCATGGGGCAGAGCAGAGCTGGGCATTGGAGAGGGACAGGTCAGTAGGAGGTGACTCCTGACTCCCATGAGCCCCAGGACCCTGAAGCCCAAAATGACTTCTTCCAGACAGAAAATTGCATGTCTTTTCTTCCCTGGACCTCCCACCCCAGGGACAGGGAGCCCGGAGACTGCATTGGGACAGAAAGCCCTGGACGCAGGGAGCCCATAGTGGAGTTGAGTAATGCTAATAGCATCATTGTAACCTCATTTCCAGAATCTCCAAAGTCTTACTAGCAATTTCTCCAGTAGGGAAAAATACCACCTTCTTTCAAATGGGCTTTTAACTACCTCACTGCATGCTTACAAAAGCAACACCAGAAACTCGTGCTGGACTCTAGGGAGAAGGACACCAGCCACTGTCCAGGGCTGTTTCTTCTCAGGGTTAACTTATACACAGGCACACTTGCATATTCAGGGTTCTGCCCCCAACTCCAACTGCAAGGTCAGAGAAGGACGAAAACAGCGTTTTACACAGGAAAGAAACCCCACAAAAGCCAGAGTCCAACACCTCACAGGAGGAGATGGAAGTGGCCATGCCTGTGTCCCATGCTCGCCCATCCAAATGTGCCCCCATAGTGGTCACTGTGGCTCACAGTATCTGGTGGCTGTCCCTCATGTGGAAGGGCTACGTGACCTCTCATGGCTGGGGATCACCACTCAGAGCACCCTGTTTCTAATGTGCACCTGAAATTCCTCTCATTTGGATGCTGGTAACACAAGTATTAAGAACTTCCCATTTCCCTGTTTGGGCTCCTCCTTCCTGGGGCTTCCAGTTCTCCGGCCCGGGCCCAGCAGGGGATGCACAGAGCCCCGTGAGGTGCTTGGGCAGTGGCACTGCCTGCCTTGCAGAGCCCACCGGCCCAGGTGAGAGGGGATCAAGCCCCCTTCGTCTGGCTCTAGCCCTGCTTCCTCTCTCTGGCAACTTCTCCAGCTCCTGGGCTCCTACCCGTCTTGGACGTTCTTTTTTGTTTCATTTTTGCCTTAAAAAAAAAAAGCCACAGGACTCTCCACTGGCATTAACTAGAGCTGCAGTTCTGCAGGACACACAGTCTACTAAAATTTCTCCCAGCAGGGGCGAGAGGGTTGTCCACAAACATCCGCAAATGCCTGCTACCCTGTGCGTGAACACTGCAGACAGGCAGCCGGGGCTCACGCTGGGTGTTGGAGCAGCTGCACAGGGCCCCACGCATGACGATGGCCCTACTGTCCCCGTGCCTGGAAGTCTTTAATTTCACCAAGCAGCCCAGCAGTTCCACTTTACATGGGGTCCTGAGTCTGGCCCTGGAGGCAGAGACCACCCCGTGTGAGCAGTGGGCAAAGGGCAACATGACTGCGGACAGGCCTGGGTCATCAGGTGACATCACCCAGTGAAAGCCTGTGTTCTCTCCAGGGCAGGGAGTATGGGAGGTCAGTGATTAGTGTGGAAGGGGGCAGGAGTGACTTGCCCTCCTCACTCAGGTCTGAGGGACCAGTGGGAGGTGCTGCAGGTCTGCACAGAGCACAGGTACAGGTGCAGCAGAGGCCCCGAGACTGTGCTGCCTACCCCACTCTGCCTCTTCATGCCCACATCTGGCAAGGCGGGCCCTTCCGGGCCACTGCTATGCACTGAGTGTAGATTCACATGCTGAAGCCCTGCTCCTTGTTTTTGGAGATGGGGCTTTGGGAAGTAATTAAGGTCACACAGGGTCCTAGGGCCCTGATCAACAGGACCAACGGCCTCTTGAGAAAAACCATAGAGCTCTCCCCACCTGCCCACCACTCTGGGAGGGTGCAGTGAGGGGCAGGCATCCGCAGGCCTGGAAGAACCCTCCTCAGAAACCTCCCTGCTGTCCCTGGATCTTGCCTTTGGCCCCCAGAACAAGGATAAATGTGTGTTGCTCACACCCCCAGCCTGAGGGATCTTCCCACGGAAGCCTGAACTGAGAGGAACACAGGGGTGGGACTGTGCCTTGCTCAACTGAAATGCCAGGTGTGGACAGAGACACCAAGAGGGCACCAGGCACACTGCTGCCCTGCAGAGCCCGGGGGAGGAGCCTGCTGGCATCCTGGGAAGGAGCTTCAAGAGGACACAGCTGCCCCAGCCCGTGCTCCCCTAGCCATGCAGCAGGCCTTCCTAGCCACGGCCCCCCCAGCCCCAGTGCAGTGCCCACTGGCTGAGGGGCCTGGCAATGCCACACATCTTTCCATGGCTGTTCCTTATCCCTTCCTGCACAGTCACCAACACCTGCATTATTTTAGTGACAAAGATGGTACAAAACCCTTCCCTAACCCCACGAATAAAACACAGGGCTACCCCACACCACCCTACCCAGGAATCCTATTTACAGTGCCTGAGAATTCCCCAAACAAATCACAGTGTGTATGTGCGTGCATGTGTGTGCCAAGGTGGCACTGGAAAGGCTCCAGTGGGACCTGCCCCAGATGAGCCACCCCAAGGACATACTCAGCACAGCCTGCCGCTGCTTGCACCCGGAATCTCAGGGACCATCACCGGGGCTCCGGGACCTCGGGGGTCATCTTCTTCTGCCCTGAGAGCTTGGGGTGGGAACTCTGCTGTTGGGTAGGGGCACCTCCAGCTCCAAGAGCTGTAGCCCAGCCTGCCACACACAGAGCAGGCCTGGGTGGTCCAGCCAAGCTTGCCCGGACCAGGCAGGGCAGTGCAGCAGCACCAGGGCCGGAGCCTGACCTGTATGAGGGGCACTTATACAGGGCTGAGTATCAGAACTTGGACCCCACAGTACCTCCTGCTGGGAGGGGGGGCTCAAGCCAGGTGCTCATGCTCTGGGCAGGACTTGGCTCCTATCCCTACCGAAAGTCAGCCGAGATCAGTCAGTCGGTGCCCACCCATCGCTACTTACACGAAGCTGAGGATGGCGGACAGATGCTCACGGCATCCTAGGCAGTGGGCATGCATGTGCCTGTCCCCTCACAGGGCCCAGCTCATCACTGGCCATCAGTGAAAGCAGCCAGGCTTGGGTCACCATCCCCACAGCACACAGCAGGCTGTGGAGCCCCTGTGTGTACGCCTGCCCTCTGTACGCTCTGATCTGACAGCTGGAGGTAAGGCCAAGCGTGGGGCACTGTCATGGGGAGAGCACCAGAAACAGGATGTGATGACATGAAACGCACAGGTGCCCAGGGCCAGGGCTAGGAGAGAGGACTGAGGGTGGGGTGTGGGGCTCGGATCGAGCCCAGGATGAAGTCTGCCATGCTGCAGCCTCAGTCACTGGCCACACACCGCACCCTGCACACAGGCATGTGTACAAACACACATGTGCACACATAAAGCACATGCACACAATAGGCACACATGTGTACATACATGCGTCTAGGCTCAGTGCACACTCCCACACACACAGTCAGGCAGACCACTCCGTGCTTGGGAGCCCTTGCACAATCAGCGGAGAAGCAGAGTCTCTGGCCCTGCCCGTCCCCCTGGCCTGGGTGTGCCCAGGGACCAGCCCTCCAAGGACACTGGTGCACAGCACTGAACACTCAAGTCCTTTGTTGGCCTGCAGAGCTCTGCACACCCAGCCCAGCTCAGCTCACTTCCTGCTGGAGGTGGTGGGAGGCACAGTGCTGGGCCACCACATCCCAGGGACAAAGGGGCCTTTCACGCCCACACCACAATGCTGTTTCACCCGGGTACTGCTGAGCAGGCCCCTCCTCTGCCCCTGATGTTGCAGCAGCTCTCAGGGCAGGGAAAAGATGTCCTCAGAGGCTGAGGGGCATGAGGAACAGGCTTGCTGTGGGACTCAGTGGGGACACAGTCACAGCCCGCAACATGTGACAGCCACCATGGCTCCTCTGCTAGCAGTGGTCAGGCATTGGGGTCTCCCACACCTAGGTCCTCTCTGCCTGCCTCAGCCTGGGGCACAGCAGCCCCTCTGCACATGCCTGGCCTCAAGGAAGGAGGCTGCAGCTGTGTGTCCAGACTGGCCTCAGGGACAAAGCGGACGGGCTCTGCCAGGCCCAAGCTTCTGGCAGGTGTCACAGCCCCGGGACCATGCTCTCTGTCTCCACTGACAGCTGTTCCCAAAGCAGGGCTCCGTGTTCTACCCAGAGTTGGCATGGTGCACAAACATACACACATAAGCACACGTGTACACATAACACACACCACACACAGAATACACACCACATCCAAACATACACACACACACACACACCACACATATGAATGTACATAAGTACACATGTCCACACATGCATTCTCAGAGCGTATTTTTGAGGATCGGTTGCTGAACCTTCCTGAAGCTGACCACATGTGAGTCCCCACCCAGCCCTCACTGCACAGCCTCAGGGGGACAGCCACCCTCAGTGACCGTGGCGCTGGGAGAACCTTTGGCTGGAGTCATGCTCCTTGGCCTGTCCCATAAGGGAGGGACAGCTCATGGTGTCCACTGACAATGGCTAGTGAGGAGGGCCCATACCCTTCCTTCCAGGGGGGCCCTGGTTCCTTCTTCTGACATCAGAAACCTGATGACTTTTTTTCCTCTGCCCCATTTGGTTCCATCATAGGAGAAGGCTGAGGTCCATGGCAGGCTGGAAGCTTCATTCCAAGTCTTCTCCAGCAAACTAGGGGCGCCGGCCTTGGGGCCTCTCCACTGCCTTTCCTCAGTGTGTGCTCTGTCAACAGCAGTGACACCTAGAGCCAAGGCGGCTGCGTCCTGTGTAGTCTGCAGTAGGGGCCCCTGCACCTGCATGGCTGTGCATCCCACCATGTGCAGACCAAGGGTGTGCCTGTGGGATGTGTGTGTTTAATCACATTAAGCAAGGCCCCACCCAGGCCTGGGATCCCAGATGAATTCCAATAGGATGAGGGGCGCCTAGCTATGCCACTCCTGAGGGAGGCCCAGGGCAGCAGTACCCAGCACTGCGTGCTGCCATCTCCCTCTTCCTCGCTTCCTCCTCCTCCTCAAGCTCCCTCTCCTCCGCCTCCATGCCTAGGGCAGTTCATTAGCAGTAAGTGCGGCAGTAAATATGCAATGAAATTTTTTTCTGTTCACAGTCCCTGCAATAATTGGATTATTCCCGTTCAAGGCAGTGACTGATCATGCTGCAAGGCGAAGCTGTCCTCGCGCAAAGACGATGGACAGCATAAGCAAGTTATCAGGAACCACTATGAAAAATGTCCTGTGGGATGGCTCGGAGTTAAATTATCAGGTGTAATTACAACAAACAAAGCCACGCAATTATTAACACACATGATCTCTGACAACACCCCTTCGTGTGTAAGCAGAGGCCGTGGAATTAACCAGGAGATTTAGGCAGCAGCAGGTAACTTGCTGCACCCTGGGGCCCAATCCCGGTGCCTGTGTCTCTGGGAAACATCTGCCCTGTAAAATTAATGCTGCAAATTTAAATTTTATTGGTTTTGCAGTTTTGTTTGTGTTTAATTTGTAAATGGGTTTTGGTTCATTCTGATTTTATGGTCTGGGAGGGCTCTGGCTCTGTGTTGGTTCATATTCCTGCAACGGTATAATCAAGGCAATGTAGGTCAGCGGTGGGCTGCAGGGAGGGAAGGGGCTTCCCTTTGAGGGATCTGCACAATATTTAGGTCTAAGGCCCCAGGAAGCTGACTGCTACCAGGCCACAGCAGGCTGGTCAGTGGCATGGGACAAACAGCTGGTGCTGGGTTGGCCAGCAGAGAAGCCTGGTCTGCTGCGGGTCGAGGACAACCCTGCCAGGCTCGGGCTATAGGAGCCCAGCTGGGAGGCAACCTGGGCTGCAAAAGGGAGGTCAGGAGGCACCTGCCCTGGAATGAGGAAAACTCTGGGAAGGTCCACATCCCTGTCCCCATCTGAGGAGGGCATTGGTATCAAGGGACAGCTCCTCTGGGTTCACACTGCCGGTGGGCCATGCCAGACCACAGGGTTGGGCGTGAATTGGGGAGCAGGCATTGGGACCAGGGTGAGGTCCAAGGTAGAATCAAAGGGAGACTTGATTTCCCATGGTTACAGGTTGTGGCATCTCTGCTGCTGGACTCGGGAAATTCTAGTGGTCCCATGGTTAAACATCCTGTCACCTGCAGCCTAGTGTCGTAATTAGGTATAGGTCCCAGATAGTCAAAGCACAGAACCAGGGTGAGCACTGATTTCTTCCTGCTCACAGCTGGGCCTAGTCAGCTGCCTCTTTGTCCTTCAGCCAAGCAGGGCCTGGGAGGAGGCAGGTGGAGAGGCTCAGGAGAGTGCCACACTGAGCCCAAGGCTGGCCGGCCTCCTCTGCCCCTCCAGAGCATGTTCCTGAGGCCTCAAAGCCTGACAATCAGGCTGAAAAGTCTCCTCTGCTTCCCACTCTGTGCAGAACCCCTTCCTTGCAGGGCCAAAGCGGCTTCCTCTGCAGAAGCCACCTAAGCCTACAGGTGGCCTGCCATCACCATCGCCATCACCATCGCCGTCATCATCATCATCATCATCATCACCATCAGCATCACCACCATCAGCATCACCACCATCTCTGTCAGCAGTGCCTCCCTCGATGGGTCCCTTTTGCCCATGCCGGGTATTTGGCTCCCTTTCGCCTCTCCGAAGTTCAAGGCAGGCCTCACAGGAAATTCCAGCTGCGCGGTGCTCTGGAGTGCTTTGGTCTCTGAGTTTCAGGGCACTGTGCTGGCATCTCACCACCATCCGCAGGATTCACCTTGGCCTTCACCTAGGGGGCCAGGCACCCACTGACTCCTAAACACCAGGAAACACCATCACTTTCCACAGCCCCTCACCACTTCCTGTCTCTCCAGGGAGCACAGTCCCAGACTGGGCCCCTGCATCTCCATGGACCCTCCGAGGACCTGATTTATGGCAGGCTCCTCAGGCCATGCCCTGGGCTTTGATGGAAGCCTGAGGTGGAGGGTGGAAACCTGGGGCAAGGGAGGGTCCCTGGGGTGGGCCATGGTGTCAAAGCTCAGTGTCTGCCCCCAACCCCCTGCCCACCCAGGGGGCCACCATCAGGGAGGAGGGAACCTCAGCCTCTGCACACGACATGCAGGGTCACACAGGCGTTGCCTACCCCTGTGAGCTGGGGGTCAGTCTCAGGCACTGCCAGCTCTGCACCACATTCCCAGCTCTGGCTCTGATGGTCTGAGCTGGCCCTGGCTTGGCTGTCTCTCCCAGGCCCCAAGACTCCGGGGATGAGCCACAGGGGAAGGAGTGGGAAGCTTCTTCCAGATGGGCTCCCAGAGGTGAGGTTCACAGGTGGGTGGGCCCTCAGGGTCCTGCCCCACATCCGCTCCTGGAGAAGGTGTATGGGGCCAGGGAGGGGTCTGCCCTTGTCTCTGAAGCCCGGGCCTCCCTAACTGAGAACTTCTGTGAGTGCCAGCCCTGTGGAGGCAGAGAAGGGTGGAAGGACCCAGCCCCAAGGTCACACTCAGATGCATTAGGGTCCTGCTCAACAGGACATATCTCACCCCAGAGGCTGGGGACTCCAGCCTTTCCTTCAGCATTTCTAGGGAGAGGGAAGAGCCACCATTTGTCCTCAAGGCAGGATGGGAGCAGAGTGACCCGCGGACCCAGTGCTCACAGGACAAGTGCTAGACAGAGGCCACAATTCAAGGACAAGGGGAACCACTAGAGTGATGGCGTCCTCCGGTCCTGGGAACGCAATGCTCCATCGTTTGATCACTTAAGAAGAGGCAAATCTGCACAACCCAGATTACATCTGAAAATTAGACAGCATTTTTCTTTCTACAACTTCCAGACAGCATAATTTAGTGAGAACAGTCTTGATAATCATTTTTTCTTTAAATAGTTACAGTAGAATGTATTAATTTTCCTGATGGCTCTCTGATTAGAGTGATTCATTAGCTGCCGAGAACTGTCCCCACCAGCCCTCAAGAATGGGGAGCCCCGCCTTATGATTAGCACACCGTGCCACACAGTGCAAAACACTCCAAATTCGGGGAATCAAATTAGATTGAGAGAGGGAAAAAACAGCCCAGCAGTTGTCATGAGCTACCTGTTTCATTATTTCATTAGGATCGAGACATGTAAGAGGAAGGAGGAAAAAGACACTCCAATCATTTTTCTTGGGCAAATTCCTAAGAACTGACAGAAGCTGTTTAAGAAAGAAGACAGGAGAGGCTGCAGTTTTAAAAATTTGAATGTATAGAAAAAGAAGCATTTTCTGTCTGGCTCTGGGAGCCCCTGGGCCCCTTGCTCATGGAGCAGATCTGTGGACAGGTGGTCTTCACTGTGGGGCAACCACACATCCCCCACCAGACGGGACACTCTTCATACAAAGAGGTGGCCTAGGGCTAGCCAGGTGCACAGAGGGCTGGTGCTCGGTGCTGTGGGCTGATCTCTGTGACAGAGAGGAGGACAAGACCCACAGTGAGGTCTTGCTTGCAGGATGACTGCCAATTCCTCTGGGAGACACTGGCCACAGCCAATGGACACTGAGGCTCAGAGGTCTGCCTGCTCCCAAGGGAAGCTGGGGCCCTCACTAGGACAGCCTGGTCATGTTCATGGGGATCTTCAATGGCAGGTGCATGAAATATCCATCCATCCATCCATCCATCCATCAATCTATCAACCATCCAGCTACCTATCCACCCATCTGTCCATCCATCCATCCATCCACCCATCCATCAATCTATCAACCATCCAGCTACCTATCCACCTATCCATCCATCTGTCCATCCATTCATCCATCCACTCATCCACCAATCTATCATCCATTCAAACATCCATTCCCCCATCCATCATCCATGTATCCATCCATTTGCCCACCCACCCATCCACTGACTCATCCACTATTCTTCTATTGACAACCTGGCACATGGCAGCTACATCCATGGCCTGTCCAAGATTGCTTAAGACCCCAAGGGCTAGGTGTTCTCAAACCTGGTCCTGCCCATGACAGCTGGTAGGGTTGTTGCCCTGGGAAACCTTAATTATAACTACCTAACTCCATCAAGTGGAGAAGAATGTGAATTGTTCTTCTAATGAAAATTAGCTGAATATTATACAAAGACACACAGATAGCAAATCTTTAAACAACACCCTGCATGAATTCAGAGGTGGCTGGGTAGCCAAAGAGTTGGAGAGAGAGGGTTTGAACTGCAAGGACGCAGCACTCAGTAGTGTCACTCAGGTTTAAAGAAGCAGAAATTTGATGTCATCAGTCATGGCCATGAGCCTGGCTTAGGCTTCAAGAAACAAACAAAACCCCCCAGAGGCAAGTCATCCCCAGGCAGAGGCCGTATCCCCACTCCTCAGGTCATGCCAAGAAGGCTGGGCATGGTGGGGCTGAGTGGTCTCGGGACCTCAGGCTGCCATCCCAGATGGGATTAGGGGTCCTGAGTGTGAGGCTTGGGGGTATACAGGGACGCAGGGAGGCCAAGCTTCAGGACCAGGCAGCCATGGCCACTGGGAGAGTTGAGGCAAGGGCTGCTATGGAGGACAGGGAGGAGAAAGAGGGCCACAGGAGGGAATGGACGGAGCCCGGACATGGGGACAGGGCTTCTGTGAGACAGTGGGCCAGTTCCACATCAGGTTCTAAGTCACTGTGACAACATAAACAGAAAACTCTGACACCAACATGTGTTATCCCACAGAGGCCAGAGGCCCACCTGCGTTTGTGGGCAGCTGTGTTCCCTGGCAGGCCCTTGGGGAAGACCCACCTGTCTCCTCAGCTCCCGGCAGTGGTGATGGCCCTGGTGCTCTTGTTGGAGCTGAGTCTCTCCAGCTGGCCTGGTGTCACATGGCTGCCTTCCTGCACATCTGTCCAGACTTTCCTGTTCAGCAGGACACCAGGCAGACTGGACAGGGGCCCTCCATCTTCCAGGGCCTCACTTCACTTGGCCCCATCTGGAAAGACTCTGTTTCCAAGGAGGGTCATGTTTCAGGTGCTGGGGGTCAGGATTCCAACACACTTTGCACTGAATTCAACTCCCATGGCTGCTTTCTTGTGTAAGGGGATGCTGTGGTGGCTGACAGAAGACCAGCAAAAGGCCCCCGCAGGTCCAGGGAGAAAGAGCAGAGTGCAAAGAGCCCACCACATCCCCCCCTGACACCCAGCACCGAGACAGGCGCTGCTGTTTGATCAGTGTGGGACCGGGAAGTGTGTTTGGCTAACACGGAGGATCTATCCTGTTTGCAGAAAGGATCGGCCACTTCCGACTACACTAACTTCTCCACCTGGACCCATTCGTGGAATCCAGAAAGGCATCTCTGCCAGAACTGTCTCCTCTGGCTTCAGAGGAGTCTCTGCTGACAACCTGTTTCTGCCCTGCTCTGATATCCAATGTCTGAGTTTTGGAATTGAGGTAAACTGTCTGGCACCTGGATGTGGTTTCCCGAGTGACTCAAGGCTGTGATCCACGCCTTGCGGCATCTTGCTGTGATTACAACATTTTGTGATCAAGGAGAGCTGGGCACAAGGTTTGCCCACCAACACACAGGATCTGCTAAGGCTCTGGGTGACCCACTGGACCCAAAGGAAAGACCCCAGTGAAGAGCCGAAGGTCAGGGTGCAGCTGCATGTCCGGGTCTCCATGAGCCTGGATCAGGGCGGTCCCCGCTTCGTGCTCCCCAGTGCTTGCCACCAGACCACTGTCAGGTGAGGGGAGATACAGCCCGCGGGCCTGGCCTGCTACGTTGGCCTGGATGTGGCTAATTGGTCCCATGAGGTCTCAGGGGTCCCCACCGCTCTGTGCCCTTGCAGCTGCTACAGCAGGACGAGTCCAGGGGACCCTCCTCTCCCCAAGGTGAAAGCCACTGAGGCTTGGCACCCACGAGCGCCAAGAGATCAGTGCTCAGCGCCCAGGGTTGCGGTGAGCAGCAGCTCTGTGAAGCTGTCCTGCCTCTTCAAGGCCTCCTCTGGGTGGTGGGCACCTGCTTTCCAAACCGACGGTGCTGCTGGCCGCCCACCCATCAGCTCTTCAGCTCCTCCAGCTCCTCTCCCTGCCTACAGCCTGGACGGGGACTGACCCAGCGCACAGAGACAGGGTGCAAGCAGATGCCTGAGTGCTGGTGTGGCTGAGTCCTTGCTGGGGGCTTTTCCTCTGGTTCTGAGAATCCAGAAAAGCCAGGAGCATCCCACGCAGCAGGTTCGGGGCCCTTCCACCAGCATCCTCGGAGCTGCAGGCCATAGGCTGTGGACAGCTCTGCCTCCTTTGGAGCACAGAAGCCAGTTGGGCCAGTGTCTGGGCTGAAGCAGCAGAGTCTGTTAGACTTGATGGCCCGTCTCCCACAAACATACACAGGGCGGCTGGATCACAGCCAACCATCCACACCCACCATGATGGCAAAGCCACAGTGGACTGGAGGCTAAATCTGGTTCTGAGGACCCCTTGGTGCCCAAGAAGAACACTGGTCTCCTTGTTTCTGAGGGGGGAAAGTGCGGCCCAGGAGGCCTGCCCGCCTGAGGAGAGGAGGGCACTCCGAGATTTCCAGCACAAGACCCACTCTGGTACTACCAGGCTGTGCTGTGGACACCAGAGGACACAGGGATGGTCCACATGGCATGGGCAGAGTCCACGATGCCCCAATTTCTCCATAAAATGTGGTGTCCTCAACTGCTTCCAGGAGCAGCAGCGGTGAGTCTGTGTGTCCACTCTTCTGGGCTTATGGCCCCAGGCCACTAGGATACCAGATGTTTACATTTTTCTTCTTTTCAGATGGGCTGCGTGTTTCTACCCCATGGGCAGGAGTCCTGGCCCTGCCAGGCTCACAAGCACACACACACATGAACACGCACACCACTCCACTCTCTCACTGCCCCTCCTTGCCTCAGAGCCACTGAGCCCTTACACCTCGTGCACAGGCCTGTTCTGAGCTGTCCTGGAGCACAGGCTCGGCATCCTCCTGGGTGCCCTGGGCACAGGCAGAAGCCAGGCCTGGGCACTCACTGGGAGGTTGGGTTCTGGAGGCAGGGCTGCCTGCTCCTGTCCTGGCTGCAGTCCTGTTTAGTGTCCCATGCACAGAAGGACCAGTAGTGCTGCATGAGCTTGCATTACAGCTGCACAGTGCTGGGCCACTGCCGCTGCTCCGCCACTGCCGCTGCTCCGCCACTGCCGCTGCTCCGCAGACCCCAAAACACATCTGCAGCCTTGTCTCAGGACCTCAGGACAGATTTATCCACACTGATTTGGCTGCCCTGGGGTGCTGGAAGTGGCTTCCAGATGACCCCCTTCCACAGAGGGTGAAGTCTCCAGCAGGCAGCAGAGCCCTGCCCAGGGCCACTTCCGGGAAGTTGGTGACAACAGCTCCTGGTGATGAGGGCTGCCCAGGCCCTGCTCAGGGCACTGCAGGCCCGGCACATAGCTCACTCTCCTGATGGCCTGGGGCTCAGTCTGGGAGCACCGCTGTTCTCAGAAGAGTGAGGCTGAAGAGCCCATGGCCCCTAGTCCAGGTCCATGCTGGGAAGGGGGCAGGACTAAAGCCAGCCTTGTTCACCACGGCCCGAGGGTGCACACCCGATCCTCCACCCACATGGGGCAGGAGCACAAAGCCCAGGCTGGTGGGAATCAGTCTAGAGCCCACGCTCCCACCTGCCCAGTAAGTGGGGAGAGAAACAGAGCCTGCCCCATAGAAGGACCACTCTGGAGCCAGGAGCAAAGCACACATGTGCCAGAGCCATGCATGATCTTGCTCTAAGTACATCCTAAAGGTCACAAGCCACTGGGATCGTTATCCCCAGAAATGAAAGGAGGTATGGGGAATTACGGCCCAAATCTCCACAGGCAGCAGTGGAGGAGTCCTGTGAGGTGGAGCCTGAGGCAGGGGACAGCTAGGTGGACAGTAGGAGACTTGCTGCCAGCCTGGCCTCAGGATAGCGCGGAGCCTTCCATGTCCTTCCAGCTGCCACCAAGGCCTCCAGACACAGCATTTACCCCGGGACATCTGGAGGGGGCCTTGCAAACAATCTGTGGGTGGAACGAGGGGCCTGAGGTGGGGCATGTGACAAAGGTCTCCTTACGATCATTGGAGCCTAAGAGGATGCTGGCCCAAGCACCTCCGTCCTCACACATTCCTCAGTCCGTGTGCAGCACACACACACAAGCACACAATCACACGTGTACACATTTACACATGTACACACAGGTACTCAAGTGCGCGCACACACGTTCAGCTAATGGGGCGTCCACCTCCAGACAAGAAGCCTTCTCCACCCACCAATGACAACTGTCCCCCAGTCCCCACTGTCCCTCAAAGGAGGGCCAGCCTTCCTAGGCTGGCAGAGCTAACCCAGGGAGAAGGTGCTGCAGAGGCAGAGAGTCCCAAGCCACCTCATTCTCAGCATTTTCACCTCATTCTCTTCTGCCTGGAAGGAGACAGCCAAGGGCCCTGTGAGAGGGACACCGCTGTATCCGTAGGAGCAATAACTGCCTGACGGTCACCGGGAGGGAAAAAGGAGGAGCACACAGGAGTTCACACTGGGGCTGCTGGAGAAGGCCCTGACGGTGAAGACAGCGCCCAGGACCTCATTCAGAACCAGAGCAGGAGCCTCCTGGCCTCTTCTAGGGCAGGAGCCTCAGGATTCAATACCCCTGGTCCTGGGCACTACAGTCTTTACAGCGATGAAGGCGGTTCATGCGTGCCTGAGTGCCGGGGTTCCACTCCCCGAGGAGAACACTGCCCATAGGAGTCCCAAGGCGATGGTGACACCAGGGAAGGCGAGAACCAGAGAGAAGAGACCAGAACGACCTGCACTGGGTCCCGAGGTGTCACCACACTGCTGTAACCCACACCACACCTGCATCGAACAGCGATGCGTGTGGCTCCAGAGGTCACTGCATGGGGAAGGACGGGCCACCGAGTGGCGAGGAGAGGACTGTGGCATCCTCCACGGGCTGGAGGGAAAGCACGGGCCCCGAATGTACACCCAGCTGAGGTGTCAGCTGCAAGCCATGCTTTTAGGAAACATTCTTTATAGTCAGTAACTTCTTCAATGGCACGCACTTCTTTTGGTCTTCTGATAAATTCAAGGAAACTCAATCATTCCGAAAAGAGATTTCTTTGGGGGCAATATAATTATTTCCATTTTCTTCTTTCCATTTTATTTTTCTCTGCAATCCAAACCTTCCAGAGATCTTTAGGGTGCCGGTTATAAACATACGCAAGGTGGGTATGTTTACCCTGTATACACCTGCCGGCCAGCCTAGGGGGTCAAGTGTGGGGAGCAGGGTGCTTTCCTACACATTGACTTCTCCATCCGCTGTCTGGGGTGTGGGGCTGCCATCGTGTCTGGTGAACAGGGTGGAGGTGCCCTGGTTGCCTCAGGTATCAGAAGATGCTAGGTTCCCTGCCTGTACCTCCAGATCTGGATCAGCTGCAGGTCTGCTGGCCAGCATGGCCGGTTCTTCCCCAGCAACATCGGTGCCCATGGCTTCCAGGACAGAAGCATCTGGAGGTGTTGCTGCTCTGGGCTGAGCATGGATGAGGACGTTGGGGAACACCACGATGCCCTCAGAGTGGTAGCCACTGGGGCTCCAAGCCCACCCGGTCAAGACCACCCAGCTGAGCACCTCTGCGTCTCAGTTGGGCCCCAGAGGTCAGAATCACTCCATAGTGCAGAAAGGGTGGTCTCAGCTCCCAGGTCAGAAGAAAGTCATGCCATTCTGTGCCCACTGGGCGCCAGCAGGCACCTGGTGGGGACCTGTCCTCTTTGACTGCTTGCTGCAGTTTGTGCTGCTGGGAGAGCCCTGCAGGGCGGGAGCTCAGCCAGAGGGGACTGACACGTGGGTTGGTATTCTTGCCTTCCACATGTGTGATTTAAGGAGTGTGTTCAAATGATGTGTTTGCTGCCTCAGGCTTCCCACGTCCCCGGAATACACAAGAGCCTCTGGCGTTTTCTAATCAATCCCCATGTGCAGTGATGCCCCTACCCCGTGCCTCCTAATTTATGGGTAATGACAATGACAGTTTGACTTAACAAGGTTTAGGATTTTCATTCCAACAGATAAGTTAGCACTACCTGTCGCAGCCTCTGGAAGTGGTGTTTCCTGAACTTATTTATTATACAGAGTTGAGTCACCAGGGGCCCATAAAGCCTGCTGCAGAGAAGCTGCGGTTCATAATGGCCTCCATCATGCGAAATCGCCCTCATACAACTTAGGAGATGCTTGCAGGACGTCAGGGCTGTGACAAAATGCCTCGACCCAGCATTTTCCTACATCCTGTTAAGCGGCAGAATCGCCGGGCTGTTAACCAGCTGCTCCTAAACCCTCCCTCTACTGCCAAGAACCCCAACCTTGGGTTTCACTCTGCCCAGGCCACACCAGCTGCTATCCTGTCCCTGTCCCTATGAACAAAGGGGCTCATCACAAGGTGGCTGGGGCAGGCCGCACAGTGCTAGCCATGCCCAGAGCGGCACGGGCATGCACTGACCAAGTGCCCCCACCTGCCCCTGGCACCTCTTAAGTGGTCTGTATGCAGCAGGCTCCTCCGGCAGGAACCTGCACCGAAGAGCACACTCCAAATCCTCTCTGTAGCCAAATCACAATGACCTCTTGCAAGCAGAAATGCCCTACATGAAGGAGTTATAATAAATACTGCATTTATTTACCATTAAAAACCACTATTAAAGACAGCCAACCGCACAGTAAGCACAGCGATTATCAGCCAATTACAGGATTACAGGCGCCGCGAGCCAGCCTTGAGCTGTTGCTGTCATACAGGCTGACCAGGCCTCCCTCCGGAGGCCCCTCGCCCCTGCCTCTGCCCCACACCTCAGGGTGCCCACACTGCTGTTCCTCAGCTCTGTCCTCTGTCCTCCTATGCGAGGGGCTTCTGCCGGTTTCCTGGCCAGTGGGGTCACCCGCTTTGTGCTGAGAGTCACCAAGACCTGGCCAGGGACATGGAGGAGGGGCCGGAGGCCAGGGTTGGTTTGGTTTTTCCACTTCAAACTAAGTGACTGGAGAAGCCAGCTCAGGCAGGAGGCAGTCTGGCTCGGTCCCTGAGACCTGGACCCAGGTCCAGCTCTGTGACAAAGAATCCTGTGATCAATGCTGAGCTTCAGCAGGTCTCTGGGCCTTGGCTGGGAGAAGGGACAGGTGCCCTGCCTGTGGTAGGGACACTACCAAGGGGACCACTTCCCTGTTGGCACCTGACTCTGGGTCATTCAGGACCAACCTTGTGCAGGGAAAAAAGATATACACTTGTGAGGAGGAAGGATCCTTTCTCGTGACATATCCATGAAACTACAAAGGCAGGGTGCTCCCAGTCACCCAGGCAGCTCACATAGAGGCCCCTCTGCCATGGTGACCGGACACCTGCGTGATAGTGATGCCTGGTTATGCTGGTGGTAGCCCTGTGCTCCCCAAGGATGTAGTACTACATGAAGGTCTACTGAGAATGGGATGAGACAAGAAAGGAAGGTAGCTGCCTGGGCTTGCAAGGAGGGGTGGCCCAGGACCTGAGCTTTTTATCTGTGTGGATCTCCACACTTCCAGCAGATGAACCCCATGGCCAGGCCGATCTGCAGCTGCACCCTCCTTCCTAAGCACCTGAACTGGAGTAGATGCCCGTCTCGCCCTGCCCCATGGGGAGTGAGCAGGAAGAACCTGGGGAGCAGCCTTGCAAGAGACCCCAAAACCACTCATGCTGCTGTAACAAACACTACGTACTGCATGGCTGAGGAGCAAACTCGCTTCTCGTGGTCCTGGGTGCTGGAAGTCCAAGCTCAAGGCACTTGCAGCGTTGAAGTCTGGTGGGAGCCATTTGCTAGTTCCTAGCCAGCATCTTCTGGCCACGTCTTCACAGGGTGGAAGGGCAAACAAACTATCATCTCTTTTGTATGGCACTGACCGCGTAACCTAACCCCCCTCTGGAGGCCCTGCCTTCTACACCACCATCTCGGGAGGTCAGGGTTTCAGCAGGTGTACCTGGAGAAAACAAACATTCAGGCCACTGAGGGGCCCACTTAGGCAGCCCAATCTTTCTCTTATTGCAGTTAATCTGTAGACTGGAAAGCAGTTAATCCCGGCAGCAGGAGCCACTCCAGGAACACAGCTGGAGGCCCGGGCTGGGGATTACTCCCGAAAGACCAGCTTGGGATGGGAAAGAGGCAGCCCTGGCAGCAGGAAGCTGATTACTTTTGTCAGGGGAGTCGGAATAGAGGAGAAAAATGAGTTAAAACGGGCAACGAGACACAAGGCAGCGTGGGTGTCCTGAGGAGGAGCGTCAACATTCACGTGAAGTGAGTGAGGTACAGAAACATCAACAGGAGAGAGAAGCACAGGGCTGGGGGCACGAGTGTGGGAGACTCCCAGTCTCGAATCCACAGCGGCCATGTCAGAACCAATAAGGCTGCAAATACATCAGGATCACAGTTATGGCTATTTCAGGAAATGTAATTTTATTAGAAGTTTTCTAATCTTTCCTCTCTTTTTCCCGGTCCTTCTCCTGACACTGGGCAACAGCCCCTCCACTGCAGGATGCTCCCTTCTCGTGGGCGAAAGGGACAGGCTGATGGATGATCACACCATTAGTCAGCGGTAACCAAGCCAGACAGGTGTGGGCTGCAGGCCGTGCCTCACCATGTCACTCAGATGCTGGGGCCTGTTGGACCTCCATTACCCACCCTCACCACACTGGCCTGGTCACACAGGTCCAAACATGATTTCCAAGGAAATCTTCCATGTCGCTGAAGGTTCTGAGGTCCCTTGCAAGGCTGCTCCCCAAGTTCCGCCTTCTCACTCCCCATGGGGCAGGGCGGGGCAGGGCAAGTAGTCAGAGGTGGGTGGCTGGGCCCTCCCTCTAGGACACCAGATGGAACTCCCTATCCAGTACCATGAGGGTCACAGGGCATCGGCTGGATCAGGCCCCACCAAGGCAGGGTGTCCTGAGAAGCCACTGTCCTCATGGTCTGGCACACATAGAAAAGGCTCCAACTGAGACGGAGCTTTAGGGCTGTGAAATTATTATGTGTGACACTACCCTGGTGACTTGTGATACTACACAAGTGACAAAGCCCAGAGCACAACCATACCAACAGGGCCCTGTCTGAACTGTGGCCTCTTAGCAATGCACGGATTTCAACCAAGGGATCTCACCCACGCAGAGGACTCTGGCAGCCCCCTATTCCTCTACTAAAAGAAAGCTAACACTTCTCTGAAATAGAAGGCCTACTAAAACACACAAACACACACACCCAACTCGAGGCAGACACTGCACCACCAGCCATGTGGCCTAGGAACCATTCTTGAACTGTAGCAAGGGCTCAGCATCCTCCCCTGCCAGGTCACATTTGGTGGGGACAAAACCTCCCAGGCTATTGTGGGGTCCAGCTTACCAGCCTGCAGTGGGGAAAAGCCATCTCACCAGCCAATAGCCTGGGACAGGTGTGTTATGGTCTCTGCCTCACCAAGGGGTACAGTGGCCCCTCCACTTCTGCCCACAAGGCCACAAGAAAGGCCATCAGGCCAGGGGACCCTTGAGATTGTTGGCATCCTCACACCCTGGGGAACCAGCCCTGAGTTTCCTGGGAGGGGCAGGGGGCAGGGCTGAGGGGAAAAAGCAGGGGATGGGGAAGTGGGAGCAATGCCACCTCCCCCTGGCAATCCCACCCTGGGAAATGAAGCAGAAATTCCACGGTCTCATTAGTTAGTATGGGGTAGTCAGTGTGAGCTCAGCCCCAGCTTGCAGCTGATTAGACAGGACGAGATGATTAGCTGATTAGCCATAACAGAATCAGCCATGAGTCCTAGCTCCACTCTGCCTCAAAAAAGTGTTTCAGAACTTTGCATAAAATCATTGAGTAAAGGCTAGAACTTTTCAATGAATGATGCTGGGTCTGTCGGATACCCACGAGCAGAGAAAAGGGAAACTGGCAGTCGATCTCAGACCCCAAGAAACATTAAGCAGATGCAGAGCAGTGGCTGCATGTGCAGGTGACGTAGAGGGCTCAGAGAAGGGCAGGGCAGACGCCACAAAGTCTCAGGGTGAGACAGAGCCAGGGCCTCTAAGACACAGCTGATAAAGTTGGACTCAGGCAGAGTTAAGAACTTCTGCTCACCACGCACCCCACTCAGTGAAGGGAAAGGTCGGCACAGGGCAAGTGTGGATCCGGGTGGTAGGGTTCAGAGGAAGAAGACACTGAGGTCCTGTCATTGCTAACAAAGGGCCAGCAATGGCTTGGGATGCAACGGGCATGTCACAGGCATGTCCATCAGCTTTGCTTTCAGGGTCATGACTCAGCAGGAGACACTGCCAGGAAGTACCAGGGAGCTCAGGAGAGTAGCAAGGTTGGGAGAGCTTAGGCTGAGGTCCCCTGGCTGGGTGCGGCACATGAAATGCACGCCTGCTCTGAGAAACACTTGGCAAGCACTGATGGCAGCTGATTCACAACTCTGCCACACACAGCAATAAATGAGCATCCATGTCTACCAGAGACATGCACGGGCACAGCAGCGCAGATGCCACGTGTCACCATGCACAACAACAAGGATGCTTTCAACAGTGTGTGAGAAAAGCCACGGACTCCTGAGTCCACAAACAGGAAGCTCTCAGGCAGGGAAAACTGCAGGGCACATGGAGACCCAGCCAGGGCATGGGGGCTTGAAGTTGCACTGTGCACTTATCTAATGCATGTCCAAGTTATGTTTCTGAAAGGAACAGTCACTGACTTTTGATTCTAGTCTTAAGCTTGGATCCTCCCTGGGTGACTTACTGTACCTGATACAAGGGAAAGACTGTATTGTTTATGGGGCAACAGCAAGAGGAAAAGTCTGCCCAGGTCTGTGGCAAGTCTGTCCATGCAATATTTTATAAAGGATTTTTGATATGAAGTTGACCAAATCTTGAACAGGTAGGCCATTAGAGTACTTGTCTCTTAGGAGGCAGGTGGCAGCGCCTTCATCATCTGGGGCAAAGCAGGCCCAGGCCAGTTCAGGGTCCCTGGGGCAGAGACCGCAGTGTCCACAGCCCTGTATGGTATGGCTTCATCACACAGAGTGTTCAGAGGCCCCAAGACACAGGTGACAGTATTGGTAGGGAAGTGACTGGCCCAAGTTCACTTGGGCAGCAAGGCAATGGGTTTCAGAGACAGGAGCCCACCCTGCAGCCTGCTCATCTAGTGGTACCCATAACATGGACATCTCACCCTCCTGCAAGTACAGCTCTGCTGGCCAGCTGTACCAAGAGCTCAGGACATGGAGACAGAGCGAGCAGCCCAGGCTCTTGCTGGGCCCAGTGCTGTCCTGACCCTGTGGCCCTTCATGTGGAAATGCTGTGTCCCTTGCTGGCTCCTCCCACCCCACAGGCCTTGTCCCATGTGAGCTGTGAACTGCTGCATGCCACCTGTATCACTGTAGGGAGATCTGCACTCGTTCTCCAGGCTCCCACACTGGAGTTTCCTTTCCTTCCTTCCCCTTCTTCCTTCTGCCACTAGCAGCCCAGAGACCAGGGATGGGGAAAGGACAGCCCCTCTGGCCACCGACAGTCTTCTGTCCACCTGTGGGGCAGCCCCAGGCCTGGGAATCACTGCATGCTGGGTGTCTAGTGGGCTTGGATCCAGGGAAGGCCAGGGTGGGGCAGCAACACGGACACAGGGACCCCAGGCTGCATCCCATCATGAGGACAGAACATTCCAGCCGCCCTTCCTGTCCAGGGGCAAGGGCTGCAGAGGACACGCCCAGCCTGCTCCATCAGTGAGGAAGAGAGGCTCAGCACAGGATGGGGAAGAGGCTCTCACGGGCCAGAGATGACCCAGGAGGCCCTGGGCCTGGGTGGGGTGGGCAAGGCTGTACCGGGTGGCTGGGGCAGGTGGCACAGGGTGCTGACTTTGTTGTCTGCACCTGCCCAGGGTGCCAAGTGCACTCAGGATGCTGGGCAATCTCCCTACAGGGCCCAGCCACCCCAGGCCCATGTGAGGATGGCCGGATCCATGAACTTGCATGTCCATGCGGCTGCCCTGCCCCTCCCTACACAGACCCCAGGCCTACTCTGAGGCACTGGGACAGGAACATTCACTGTGCACCTGGAATGGGCCCCTCCCAGGGCACTGGCTGGACAGAATCTGACATGACGAAGCAACACCTCTGGGGACGGAGTCACCGCTGCAGAGTGTGCCAGTGTCCTCCAGCACACCTGAGTCAGGGGCAGTGCAGGAATCCATGTTTAGGTGGCCCTGAAAGTGACCAGGGCTGGGAGGATGAGAGGCCAGACCCACACCCCATCAACCCACCCCATGATCACAACAGCATCCAAGATCAAAATGAAATTATTCTTCTCAGTCGTCCCTGACTTAGGGTTACTTGTCATCAGGCCATTTAATTTAGGCTGAGATGCTGAACAGCATGAAAGGCGCCATGAGGCTTTCTGTCCACCACAGAGCATGTGCTGAGCATGGCGGAGGGTGGCAATGCAGCTGCGGGTCCTGTCCCTCAGTCCATACACATCAGAGCCCTTGCCATGCCATGCAGCCGGGCAGGAGCCTTCCCGCCCCAGCCCCGTGGCCACGGAACTCACAGCTCAGAGGAGAAAAAGGGTTCATCCATCCCTGAAAGGGCCCCACCTCCTCCAGGAAGGCTCCCTGGCTTGGGGCTCCTCCACCCACACTTGCCACCTAACTCAGCCCCTTAGGTAGGGGGCTCTGTATCTGCCAGGTGGACCCAACCCAGAATCCAGTTCCCTGTGTCCTCTCCTACACTCAGCCTCCCAGTGGGACCAGGACAGTGGGCCAGGCTGCAAACTTCTCCCTGCACAGGGGGTCCCCAAGAGCACTGGGCTCCAGTGCTGGACCCTGGCTGCTGGGTTAGGACTCTCCACCCACCCAAAGCCCGGTGAGAGATAGTGGCCATCGCTAAGACGTTGGTGCCATGTGTGGGTGATGGGTTCTAGGTTAGGGCAGGGTGCTACCCACGTCTCTCCTCTGTGGCCAATGGGCACGGAGCTAGGCCTCTCACCTTGGGGTCTGGAAGGCGCTGCTTGCTCTGAGCAGGGCTCTGACACCTGGCCATGCCACTCGGCCCCAGGGATGATGGGCACAGATGCTACCCCCTTCCTGGATACTGCATCCCAGTCTGTGTTCCCTCCTCTGAGGGCTCTTGTCATGGTCCCCCTGTGTCCCCCACCCTCAGGGCACCCCAGTCCTTTATGCCATGTCCCGGAGGCCCCTGATGCCACCCTGAGGCTACAAGCCTGAGTCTAAAAGCTGTTCTTCCTCCCTGGGTCCGGATGCCGGGTCTGGACCAGCTCAGAGCTGCAGATGTGTTTCCAGGGGGACAGTAGCCTTCCACATGGCACCAGTGCTCTCCAGCTATAAGCTGTGGAGGCCTCACCCTGCACATCATTCAGCTTCTGTGTGTAACTGGTGCGTCGTCTCCATGGTGGCAGCTGTACCTCCCTCAACGGGTATTTGGGAAAACATTCGGAAGAGATGCATCGGAGGCCTCCTGGCAGGAGCTGGCACTGTGTGGACCTGCATGTGCCAGCCTCACTGACTACGCATCAAACTCTCACCTGCGGCTTCCCCTGAGGCTGTGGCAGTCCCCATGCTCGCTCCACCCGGACCGCCAGGAGAGCTCCCTCACAGCCTCCTTCCTAGGGCGTCAGGGCTGTGGGCGCCACCCGACGTCACTCAAGGAGCCAAACCTGTTGTGTCAGACAATGGGCCTGCTCGTCCTCTCCTCGGCAGAGCCCAGGACCCCAAGCTGGACACAGAGACCAGAACTGGGTGGTAACAGGGCCCTGCCACTCCAAGGTGAGGACCCCTGTGGGCCTGTGCCAGGTGTGGAGTGGGATGAAAGCAGCTTACAGCTCCCTGGCATCATGCACCCTTCCCGGGGAGGCAGGAGTGTCCCCGCTGGAGGCTACACTTAGGGTACACAGGATGCCACCACACTCTGGGACCAACAGTTCTTAGTTTCCTGGAGAGAATTTCCTCAAAGATTTGCCACAGCTGTTTCTGCTCAGGAATGCTCATTATGCTCAGATCCTGATTGAAAGCAAAGATGAAGGAGTTGGTGTCATTCACACAGAGTGTCCTGGACGGGACACACGTCCCTGACCTAGAGGGTGTCGCTCGGACACCGGGGCAGAGGCTTCCCCCTCCTTCCTGGTGGCCCAGCAGGACTGAGATCTGAGCCAGCACAGCATGCTTTGCTCCTGTTCTGAGCGTCAACATGCCCTCTTTACTGCTAAGTACAGAGCTCCCTGAGGCCCCACGTACTACTACTAGATAGATAGATAGTACTACTACTACCCACTACTAGATTCAGTGTGTCACTTTGCTGAGACTTTAGGCACTTGTATCCCTCCCTCCCCTCCGTCCGTAGTTTTCTTGTGCTGTCTCTGCGGACACCTCAGGTACTGGGGAAACACCAGCCTCACAGCTTGAGCTACGACATGCTCCCTACTCCTCCACATTTTTGGAAGTCTCTGAGAAGGTCTGCAGTTAGGTTTTTAAATGTCGAGGACAGTCCATGGGGGAAGCCATCTGCTCTTGGGTTGGGAAGCTCTGATTACCGAGTCATCGACTTTTCTTGTCACAGGTCTGCACAGTCTCTCCGTTTCTTCTTGAGGCAGTCTGGGCAACATGCATCTTTCTAGCCATGCGGCTGTTTCACCCCCATTACCTAAAGCGTCGGCCAACAGCCGAGCATTCCTCATGCACAGGGGCCCCTGGTCCCTTTCCATCTCGGCCCTCTCCTATTGCTCTTTTCAGCCTCTGGCCCTCTCTCCTCACCTCCTACCATCCTGGGCAAAGTCTTGTCAGTTTCATTATCTGGACGGGAGCTCGGAGGCTTCTGCCCTGGGAGGGGCCAGCACTGCCTGCACTGGGAAGGAAGCACGGCCCTCCTCACACTGGGCCTGCGGTGTCCTGTCCCTGGGCTTCCAGGCTCCAGGACCACCAGGATGCCTGGGACCCCAGGCCTCTCTGCCCCTGCTTTACAGAGTTCGGGGAACTTACAGAGTGGGGCCTGCTGCCCCAGCAGAGTCCTGCTCCCTGACTCCCAGGGCCACAGGTCCTCCTGGAAGCTGTGATCATGACAGGCCCCAACATGGGAAACTGCAGACCTGGGCACACTGAGCACCAAGGGCGCTGTTGGCTTCAGTGGACACTGGGAACCCCTTTTCTGGGCCTGGGAGGGAAGGTCTGCCTGAGGTGACAGCCCCACCCACCATGCAACTCTCTTGTAGAAACCACTGAGCTTGGGGACCCCATGTCCCCAGGTCCCCTTAACCACACCTCATCCAGGACAGGCAAAGTCTTGTGCCAGGCCCCTGTCCTTCCCCCAGAACCCCAGGCCTCTGCCAGGATGCCCCCAAGGTCAATCTGCTTCATACCACATGGGGTCAGTGGCTGTTAGCACCCAGCAACCTGACACACAGCCATGAACCTGACACAGTAGCCCTCTGAATGCCAGGGATTCTCTCCTTCACCCCGACCCAGACTTTTACTCTTCAGAGTCAAGCGATGGGTTGGCAGTGGGGCCCATGCAGGGGAGCCCAAGTCCTGAGTCAATGGTGTCTTAGTTACTTTCCTCATTGCTGGCCAAAATCCCAACACCCACAGCTTAAAGGTGGAGGTTTATTTTGGCGGGAAATTTCAGTCCATGGTTGGATGCTCCAAGGCAGGAAGCCTGGTGGAAGGGCCTGGCGGAGGTGAGGTGAGCTGCTCATCTCATGGCAGCCGGGAGGCAAAGAGAGAGGGGAGGGGCTGGAAAGGGAGACACAACTTTCCCGGTCATGGCCAAGTGATCTGGGCCCACCTCCCGGCAGCACATTCAGCTATGAACTCATCCATGGATGAATCCAAGATGGGCAGTGTCCCATGGTCCAGTCACGCTCCATACATGAGACTTTGGGGGGACATTCTTTACCTAAACCATAATAGATAGTGACCTGGCTGACCTCTCGCCTGTGGGTGACATTAAGTAGCCAGGTTTTCTGGCAACCAAGAGCAGCAGGATCTGGACTATCCGAGGTACATCTTGCTGCAGAAGCCCTCTCTCCTCTGATAGAACTGAGCTCCTAGAAAGCACCCTGGCCACTAGCATGGCAGCTGTCACCCCCTGTGGGCCCAGCCAAGCCTGCTGGTCATGGGGCTCCCCTGACACGGATCCACCCAGAGCTGCCCCGGGGGATCCCATGCGGGACATCCTGGGCTGGTGCCAGTTGCTGCTTCACCTGCCCCCCTCCAAGGTGGCTCCTTGTGGGGGGCTAATGTCCTGCATGACCTGCCACCATCCTTCCTAACACCGGTCCTTGCTGGTGGCTCATGCTCTTTCTGATGTGGCAACACACAGAAGTGACAATGGGCCTGGAAGGCAGAGAGGCACCAACACTCCCCAAGCGCTTTCCCCCTGGAAAGGGGTTTGCCTCAGGCCAAAAAGAACCTACAAACTCCAAGTTTCTTCCTCCCCCCGGACTGGACACCTGCCAAGCAGAGGGCCCCCTTGCTTCTCATGTGGGCAGCTAGAGCAACTCATGTGGTTCATGCAACGAGGCAGGGACCCAGGCAGGGAGAGGTCTCCAGGGTGAGCAGACCCGCAGCCCAGCTGGGAGCCGCAACCAAACTGCTGGAAGCACAAACTGACATCAATTGAGACTCCACCAGGAGTCTGGCTCCTTCCCCAGACCCCGAGGCATGCAGGAGGATGTGGGGGGTGACTGGGCCCAGCCCTGCCTCACCTTGCTGAGGACCCACTGGTGGGTACGCACTGGCCTTCCCCGGTGGGTTTTAGAAGATTTTCATCACTCCAAAAGATGCCCAGGGTCCCTTTACCTACCACTCCCTATGCAGGCAGCCCTGAGCCCTGAGCCCTGAGCCCTGAGCCCTCCTGTCTCCAAGTCTACCAATGTGTGTATTCTTTTCTCTTATTGTCATTGCTTTGGGCATAGTGTCTAAGCATCTTTCTCTAAACACAAGGTCATGGCAATTCAGCTGTTTCTTCCAAGAGGTTTATAGCTGTGGTCTTAACTCCTTGATCTCTGACCCATCCTGAGTTAACTGTCCTGCAAGGTGTGGAGTAGACTGGTTTGCTACTGGATCTTTCCTCAGCAGCTCTGTCAGCTGGATGGACTTATGCAGGGGCACAAGGGCACAGTGCTGGGGACTGGTTCACCCAAAATGCTTTAGCCAGAGACAAGGCCAGGGAGGCTGAAGCCCAGGAAGTCCCTGAGCACCACCAGCACCGTCCTTCCTCAAGAGAAGCTCTTCTGGTGAGTTCCTCTTCATCCCTCAGTTCCCTACTCAAATGCTCCCTTGGGGATGCATCCTTGCCGAAGGCAGGCAGGAAGCGGCCCCACTCCAGTGCCCTCACCACTGCAGGTTCTATGGGTCAGGGACTTTGAGAGTTCATCCCCCTTACATCCCTCCAGCCACAGGCCTTATTTAAATGAATAAATGAGTGATTCCATCCATTTATGCACAGCTAAGAAGCCCACAGACTGGGGAATAAACAAGTCCATAGAGCCAGTTGGCTCTCGCTCTCTTTGCTTCCATACTTGCTGAGCCCCTAGGGCTAGCACGGACCACCCTAGGCTAAACCTGCTTATGTCCAGCTCCAACCTGACCTGATATGGCATGAGCTTTCCTCAGGCAGCAGACACCGTC
The DNA here is from genome assembly GCF_053883595.1 of Heterocephalus glaber. Classification (NCBI taxonomy): domain Eukaryota; kingdom Metazoa; phylum Chordata; class Mammalia; order Rodentia; family Bathyergidae; genus Heterocephalus; species Heterocephalus glaber. Next base: position 1,797,222 of record NW_028258297.1, read on the forward strand.
ACATGTGGGGAAGCTGATTATGCGCAGAGAACAAGAAACAGAAAAGCAGAAATTAAATTAGATGGCAGCCTGGAAAATGCCCACTGTGCAGAAAATGCAGGCTAACTAATTTGTCTGGCCTCCCTGGAAAACAGTGAGGTTTTAATCTGGGTCTCTGGGACCTGGCTCCTGAGGCACACCGTGCCTTGGGAGGGGGAGGCAGACTCCACTCCAGATCAACAGACCCAGATTCAGTCAGTACTGGGTCCCACTGGCTACCAAGGGCGAGCAGGGGCCTGAGAGGTGGGGAAGAATCGGTATCAACCAAGGGGCTCCAGTTCAATGGCAGGAAATGCAGGGCTCGTGGGATCAGGCGCAGCACACTGGGAAGCCCAGTGAGCACCCACCCAGTGTTAAGGGGCACCAGGTCGTGCCTGGGGCCCTGTGGACATGTGTGGGTGTTTAAGGAACATCAGGCTGGGTGAACCAATAGGCAGCTTCAGGGCGACCAGGCAGGGCTGGGCAGCCAGGCCATCTGTGCCTAGGCTGTCCACACACAGACCCTTAGGTCACCTATTGATTATCCCCAGCTGGTAGGGCTCCCTCGGACCAGGTCTCCAGGTGGTCCCAGGACATGAGCTGGTGACACTGGGAGGACCCCTTTCCTGAACGTTCCCCAGCGCCTGAACTCTGCTAGTCCCTTCCTGGCCGAGACCACTGCCGGAGACCTCCCCAGAGTGACTGTAGCATGCTTACACGCAGCCAGCCTCTTCTGTCCTCACCACTGAGCCCCGAGCTCAGCCCTTCTGGTCACTCCTCCTGTAACCTGAGCAATCTGTCCACACTTAGGGTCCCACACCACAGATAAGCCACAGAGGAAGGGGGTGCTGTGTGTCAGATCCTGGGCATTGGTAGGGAGTTGGAGCTGCCCACAGGCCCTGGGGAAGAAAATGGCCCCAGATCAGAACTAGAAAATTCAGGCTCCAAGTCAGGTCTGGGCAGCACTGACTGGGCCTTTGTCCTCCTCAGAACGCATCTCCCTGGCCTCCTTCAGTCCTCTGCCAGCCTGGGACTGGGCACGGGTGCAACCTGAGTGCAGGAGGCCAAGGGTGCCGCTGCCCTGAGGCCAACCCAGACAAGGACAGGCTGGCAGGCCAGGGGTGGACCTCACCTGTGACGGCAGGGCACTCACCACCCTGCTGCTGCCCTTCCTGGCTGAGCCTCCAGCCTGCCCTGCTCCCTGGCATACCCAGCCTGGACCCCAGCCTTAGGTCTGGCCCTAGGGAACCTTCACCTCTGCCCTACCTCAGGCCAAGCCACACTGTCACCTCCCTCCCACCACACCCTCTCCAGGGATGGGGAGACACTTCCACACCTGACCAGGCCACTCCGTGCCCAGAACGGGGTGCCTCACCTCAAGACCGCCTGGACGGACACGCAGGCACACAGGGACGCAGACCTGCCCATGGTCTCTGCCCACTGTGGTCACAGGGTCCAGGGCAGGCTCTGGGCTGGCTCTGATGCCAGTCGTGATGTCACCCCAGCCCTGACCCAGCTGGCACTGGCTGCAGCCTCTCTCTGCCCACGCCACTGGGGCCGGGGGAGGCCCTGGCTGTGGGGTTCCTGGTCTCACGCTGCCACCCCCTGCCGGTCTGGTCAGTGCAGAGTCCTCCCACGCAGCCACCCCTGCAGCCTCCTCCATGGGCAGAGCTCACCTCCGAGCCAGCTGCCCCTCCTCCCTTTAGAGACCCTGTGACTCTGTTTTCCAGGACAGGCCTCAGGCAGGGAGCAACACAGCAAAGGCACCTCTGAGCACCTCTCATGGGCAGCTTGGCTTCTGGGGGGTCCTGGGAGGTCCCTACTACTACAAAGCCTGGGGTGGGTGCCCATCCCAGGGGTGCACAGGGCGACAGGCCTGGTGTCAACACCAAACTCAGGGCCATAGGGTCTGATCCAAACCAGACACAGAGAGCGAGGGCCACATCCTCACAGCAGCCTCGGCCAGAGCCCCGTGCAGCATATGGGATGGGCACTGGGGACCTTGGCCCTGTGCCCGGGGACTGTACTGAGAATGGAGCACTTCCACCGTCCTCCCCCTCCCTAGAGCAGGACCAGGGGGCCCATCCTTTGGCCACAGTCCCACTCAGGGCCTAGTGTGGGAGGGACATGGCACCTGGCCAGAGATGGGGTCCCTGACACCAGGGCACCCCGAAAGCCATACAGGGTGAGAAGATGGTGCTCCTGCATGCATGCCATGCTCCCCATGGGGACAGTCACCCTTGGTGAGCCAGCCCGAGGCCAACACTGTGCAGCCAGAGCCTGACCAGGGGCGGACCTCCAGAGCTTGGCTCAGAAGACTTGCAGCGGCCCGAGGAGACAGCATCTTCCGCCCCACTGCGCCGAGAGCCCCCATGGGCTGGGCTTACCGTCCACACAGGCAGGCCGTGCTCTTGTGGTCCCGGCGATTTGCCCCTTTCTGCACGCGCAGCGAGCCGTCTGCCGGGCGATTGTCCTCCTCGGCTGGCTGCTGTCCCGGTCCAGGGTCACAATCTCGCAGGTGCCAGCGGCCAGCTGACCTGCAAGACAGGTTAGCTGTTGTGAGCTGTGTGACCCCAGCCACAGCCTTTCAACCCAAGGTCCACCCGGCGCCCACTATGGGCAGAATGGGGCAGGGTGGCCTGGCCCTGCAGGGAGTGTGCTGCACAGCCTAGGCTGGCCTGGCCACCACCAGCCCCTGCACATGCCCTGGTTTCAGGCAGCCTCGGCTTGGCAGACAGGAAATTAAACGCGGCCCCAGCTCAGCGCCACCGGAAATGAAAGGGCCAGATCGCAGTGTAAGCAGGAGCCGTCCCCCACCCCCCTATGCAGGGCTTGGGAGGAAGGGACCTGACTGCAGAACCCGAGCAGTCCTCAGCCTCAGTCCCCAGGCCAGCACACTTCACATGGTGGCACCCAGGAGTCAGAAACAGGCCTCACTCCGGGGAGGCCCGCTGCTCCCACTGGGGCACAGGTGGAGGGCCTGGCTGTGCTCATCGGCACCAGGAGTTCCAGGCTCCCTCCTCCACCTCCTGAAAGGCCTCCCAACCCCTCACACGTGCAGTGGAGGGGGACATGGTGTCCCACTGCACACAGGCACAGATGGGACCTACCACATGCCGGGTGCACGCAGAGCAGACACACAGGTACGTGAGCCACTGGTGCACATGCAGGCAGTCTGCAGGGGCACACACACCCATGTAGACACCCAGGTACAAGCATGGGAACATGCCCTGGGCCACTGTGGGTACAGAGAAGGGAGCCATCCCTCCCAAGGTGCCACTCAACGGCTTTCCCAATGCCCCTCACCCCAACTCATCTCTCAAGGCAGGAGGGCACACTGTCTCTGGCACTGGGGCCAGCATCCCAGGGGCATAGCCAGGGAATTCCAATGGGAACTGAGCCCCTCTAGTGTAACTCACCACTCTGCCTGCAAAATGTGGCCTGGCCACTACCAACAAGCACTGAAGAGCCCCACTGACCCATAAGGATAGCACAGCGCGCAGCAGCCGGGTTTTGAAGATGAGAAACCGGTAGCTTGTGGGAGGAAGAGGGCGTCCTGGCACCTTGCAGGCGAGGACTGGGCATCTGTACCCGCCGGGGAGCAGAGTCCTGAGCACAGAGACCCACGGCCCTCATGCAGGTCACCCCTGGGGCGCCCAAGGCCCCCATTCACCCACAGCCTCGCTCTTTCGCTTACTCAGCAAACCATGGGCACCGACTGTGTGCTGTCCCCTGTGCAGGGCATCACAGACGTGCTCGGACCTGGGGACTCCTGCCACCTCATGGGGGCCAAACATGGGCACGGGGATAGGACTAGGGATTACGCTGAGGCTCCGAACAGGATGATGCGGAGGCCACAGCAGGAAGGAGCCCAGAGTCCACCCTCTCCCACCACTCCTGCTCCTGTCATGGCAGATGTCCTCATGCAGGCAGCTGGTACCTGTGCCACGCCTGCCTTGGTGTCCCCTGTTCCCTGAGGGTCCTCAGGCAGCCTAGGCCCTGGCAGGAGGCAGTGGGCAGTGGGCAGTGGAGGCCCAAGTCCTGCAGCCCAGCACAGCCCGCAGGGGTGCCCTGAGGTGTGACTCTGAGGTGTGATCTGGATAACCCGGGATGCCTGGGGTGTTTTCAGCAGCACTGGAAACCCCTGGCCCAGCCCCATCTGCCCCGGAGGAGCTGTCCATGGTGGACAGAGCCAGCTGCCCAGGGCCCACGTGTGCGTGAGTGGCAGGGTCACACACATTCAGAAGATTCAGCCTGTACCCTGGTCTGGTGGGTGGACACCTCTCTGGGCAGCCCTGGTACCCTCTCCCCTAGGGCACTGTGATGATGGGCAATGACCCTTGGAGCAGGTGGACCCCAGCCAAACTGCCATGTGTCTTAGGGGAGCTGTCCCAGACAGGGTGCCAGTTCCTGTTAAACAAAGCACCACAGGCCTGGCGGCTTACACCATGGACATTTCTCCTGCGTGGTCCTGGAGGCCGTGGTCTGAAATTAGCAGGGCTATGTCCCCTGACACACTCCAGTGGTGGCTGGCAGTCCCCAGCGCCCTTCGCCTGCAGCAGCATCCATCTCTCCACTGTCACCCAGCCTTCTGGCCAGGGCCCCCTCCCTTCTTACAAGGGCACCGGTCACCTGCGATTAGGGCCCTCGCTGATGCATCTGGCCCTGATGATTTGTGCAGAGACCCTGTCCCCACATCCACGGTACCTGGGATAATAGGCGAGCACACCGTGCTGGGACCCAGCTCAACCTGTGCCAGAGAGAAAACCAACCTCTGGAGACACAGGCAAGTCCTGTTGGGAGGCAGGCCGGACACCCACCTGCAGTGTGTGTGCTCCACGGTGCCTGTCTGTCGGAGGAGCAGGAAGTGTCCTCAGGTCACCAATCTATCTAGCTTACAAGAGCCCGGGGATTCACCCCAGGCTTCCTGACCAGTCCTCTCTCAGTCCTCCTCCCACTCCTATACCCCATGCCGCCCTGTGCCCTCCAAGGTCTCCCACCCCAAATTCCTACCTCTGCCATTCCCTACCTGGGACGCCACTGGTACATCCTTCCAACCCTCCCTGTGTGGCACTATGACCATCTTGCCTGGTGAGGCTGCACCAGAGACAGTGGGCACTGAGCCCCAAGGAACCAAAGGACAAACGCTGAGATGCCTGTGTCTGTCCCTGGGCTCCTGCCTGGCTGCCATAGTCACAGGACTATAGCATCCGGTGAAAACGCTTGCAGATAGGATGCCTCCTGGAGAGGCTCAAGGGGAAGCAGTGGCCAAGGTGGAGTCCAGGACGAGCACACAGCCATAGGGCCCAAACAGAGGCCTAGAGAAACCAAGACACCTGGGGATGGGAGGCAGCACCTGGTGCACGTGCTCACTCCACAGAGGGGTGTGTCCAGCAGGCCACATGCTGGAACGTGGCACCAGTACAAACGGGTATGATGTGCTGAGACAGGGGAAGGGAAGGAGGGGACTGGTGGGGTTGCTGCCGGGTGGCAGGAGCCAGTACTGGAGATGAGACAGGGCCAGCATAGCGCATGACAGGAACCTGTCTAGCCACAGTGTCTGCTCTGAGCACATGAAGAAGTCACCATGGGCATGAGGCACCTTCGCCTGCAAAGTGCTCACCTGGACCTGCACACTGAGTTGACGAGCTTGGGTGCCAGCCCACGAGAGGGCAGCCTCTCTGCAGGGGACCTGAGGGCCTTGGGCCAGGGTCAAGGCCCGATGCCCAGCATGGCCCTCCAATCGCCTGGTGGTGTGTGAGGTGCACTGCATACATGCGTGCAAGGGGCGGTGATGGGCAACAAACCTGGGTGTTCTCCTCCTAGAGAGCAATGCAGCACATAGCTGTGCAGGACAAGCAGAGGGCGGGGAAGCTCTGAGAGGGAATGAAGAGGAGCGCCACTCCCAAGGACGAACCCCTGCAGATGCGCCAGGCTTCAGCTCTGGTTGATGCACGTGGGTGTGATGCAGAACTCCTTCTGTGACCTGCCTGTGTCCCCGAACCAGGCCCTGGGACACCCTTCAGGTAAGCCATGTGACACACGCTGTTCTAAGGGAGCTGGTAGGTAACCACTGGGCTCCATTGCCCACTGTTGCTGCTACTGGGTGGGACTGCCAGGGTGGCACCAGGGCCCCTGTGTCAGATGGCTGGACTCCCATGGCTCCAAGATCAGATGGGTGAACGGTCCATGGGGTACAGTGTGTCATGGTGACACAACTGCCCACGTGTGAACTGGACTGACACCCATGGCCCTGTTAGAGGGATGAACACCTCCCTCTTATGTTCAGTGCCCACAGATATACCATAGCTCTGGTCTGGGGTGGGTGAGTGAACACTACCCCTAGCGTAGAACAGCCCACTGCTCAGACAGAGTGGGCCTGGTACTTGTCCCGCCTGGCCACTGTTCAGGAGAAGCAACCATGTCCCAGGTAGCGGTAGACAATCTAGGTACAGAGAAGCTCTGACTTGGAGCCCAGTGACAGCCCCTCCCCTGGCTGATGTCCTCATCTCTGCAAGAACAGGCCCCTCTGCCTCTGCTTGATCTTATCCTGGCTGCCCAGGGCTGTCCCCAAGCCACAGGGGTGGCCTGTCCCCTGAAGCCCTGCTCACAGGTGTACCCCACTGGGGCTGAGATGAGCCACCTGGCTGAGGGGCCTCTGCAAGGCCAGGCCATCATGCCCTTCATCAGCATGCAAGGACAGTGGGCACCTCCATGCCTGCTTTGATATCATCCCTGCCGTCTAGTGCGGCACAGCTGTATAAACACACACCCCACTGGGCCCACGCCAAACCTGATATTCCGGGCAGGGGTGACATGCTACCTGGGGCCACCAGGAGCCCAAAACCTCTTTAGGCTGAGAACCAGTGTCAGCCCTGCCCTGGTACTGGGCTCTGGGAGCCAGGAAGGGTCCTGGGCTGCACGGGGCTGGACGGCTGCACTGAGCTCTCAACCACCCCAGAAGGCCAGCATTGCCCTTGGCACCATTTCTACAGATTTGGCAGAAACAGCTCAGAGACACAGTCTACTCAGCTGGGCACGAGGGGAGAAAAAGCCACCACGAATGTAAGCAACGAGCCATTGGGGGGCTTCCAGTCTCCGAGACCCTGGAGGGAACGAGCAGAAGGGCACGCCACTGCCTGGAAGACACAGTCCCTCGGAAAGCCAGGGCCATGGAGGGCACAGGAAAGACCGGACAGAGTGGGCTGTGCCGTGTCACTTTCCAGGCAGCGAGTGGCAGGGCAGAGTCCGCCCTGGACAAGGGTTCAGGTGAGCACCGCCTGGGCCATGGTGCCCAACGGGGCAACTAAGGGCAGCCCCAGGCAGAGACCCAGACCTGGGGTCTCAGGGAGCATCTGCAGCTAGGCAGCCATTCAGGCCAATGTGACGGCACAGATCTGGGACGACTTCTGACACGATGAATGGCAGGAGAAAGACTCAAAATGACTCTGACAGGCACAGACTGCGAGGATGGCCCTTACCTATCCTAAATGTCAGTACCACGTCTGGGTTCCAAAGGAAGCAACTTGCACCCCTGGGGTGGGGAGCTGAAGGCCTGAGGGGCCATGGGCTCTGGGGCACCCGGAAGACAGGGCCTAGGCGGGTGTCCAGCAGGAGGATGTGCACCTGGGGTCTTCCTGGAGTCCCCTGGGGAAAGCGGTTCCAGACCACCCTGCGGCCCCATGTGTCACAGTTGCTGTGAGGAGCACACTCCACACAGGTGCGCCAAGGGACACAAATGCGTGTCTCTCTCTGTGACACCCAGGTCCTGCCCCCATCTCTGCATCCAGAGCCCACCCTGTGCCTCCCTGCTTGTTCCTGCCCTGTGCCGGATGGCACCTCTCCCTGTCCCTCTTCCCTGTCACTCCTGCTGTTCCTGGCATCCACCTAGGCACCAGAAACACTGCAGACCTCAGGCTGACTAACACCGGCTCTATGGTGGGCATGCTGGGGGCACATGGGGCTCAGTAGTGGGCAGGGCCCTGCAACTAGCGGGGGGTGGCATCAAGGCCGGATACCAGTGTACACGGAGTGCCCCCCACCACAGGACAGGACAGCACTCTCCGTAGAGATGACTGCATACTCAGCTCTGCCCCGTGCTCACAAATTAAGTGACTGACATTTAGTTTTATCCCCAATCCTATGGACATATGGCATAAGGATTATAAAATACAGCAAAGAACGTTCTTCAGGATTCAATGAAGTGTTAAAGTCTCAATATTTGAGTTATAATGCAATCAAGGTCCTATTAAAACCCAGTACCTAATTCTCCATCACAGCTCAACTCCAACAGAGCCAATTGAGTACGAGTGGCAGATCATGAAGCCCAGCTCTGCCACAGACAGGGCCGGCCAAGGATTATCTCTGCATGACAGTGTGTGGGGCAAGATAAAGAAATTAAGCAAGACCGGAGTCTGCAAAGAGGGTCCTCTCCTGAGGCCTGGTTTTATACATGCCACCTGGCTCTGGTTGCCTACCCCATGGTGCACATGGCCCTGGCTTTCAGGCTGGGGCAGTGGAAGTTGCTAGGGAGTAGCAAGAGGGATCTGGGGGCCCAGGGAAGCCCTCACACTGCTCACACCCTGGCCAGGGCTCAGTTGAAGCCCTGCCCTGTGTGACCCTAGGGCTTCTGGGAGATGTGTGCTCAGGACAGAGGGGTCTGCTGGCCTTGCACTGGGAGCATGGCGAGACAGAGGCAGAAATAGAGACAGAGGCAGAGATGAGAGAAAGAGTGAGCGAGGGAGCAAGAGAGGGTGAGCTGAGAGCCTTGGGTGGGAGAGGATGGCCAGGCCGCAGGCACCGGGGAGGGTGATGTGGGATGTGGGGTGGGAGCCTGGTCTCCCCAGCCCGGGGGGCAGCACAGGTGCAGGGCAGCGCTACCAACAGCACAGCATCAGACCCCAGGACCACAGGGCTCTGAGTTCCACAGTGAGACAGTAGCTGGGAAAAAGGGTTCTGGACAGCACCCCGTGCAGGGTGAAAAGCAGGCCCTCGAGATGACCGTATCCTGGACCCCGGGACCCACGTCACAGCATCCACATGACAAGCGTGGCAAAGGTGTGACACAGCTAAGGACTACGGACCCCCCCCCACACACACACACTCCTGAGTCCCTGGGTACCCATCGATGCCTACCACGAGCACAATCTAATCACGAACACAGTCTGGCGCCAAGCGAGCCCCGACTCAGCATCCTCACAGGCACTTCAGAAACAGCATGGTCCACAGCCTCCCTGCCTGCAGCCCCGCACAGTGGCTGCCCCAGCTGGGACCTGTCCCTTCCCTCATTGTGTCCTGAGAAGCAGGACCGAATCTCTGCCAGACTCACAGGGCCCCATTTCTTGCCTTGCATCAGCCACTAGGGAACAGAGGATCTGGGCTCAAACCAGGCACATTCCAGCTGCTATCCAGGACCCTTCACTCCCTCTACACACCCTTGTGTACTAAACTCTGCCCTGGGTGACAAATGTCAGAAACCCTGGGGCTGCAAGATGCCTCCCACAACCTCTCTAGATGAGACCCAGTGGGAGGGTCAGCAGCAGCGGCGAACACCACAGTCTTGGCACGTGCGTGTCCTTGATCTCTTCTGCAGTAGGACAGGACTATGGTGGTGGGAGGAGCAGGCCCTGGGTAAGGGGGCTGCAGGGGTGTCACCAAAGTGCTGGGACTAAGCGCACCCTCCGGAGAGACCTGGAGTGACTGCAAGGTGCAGGGACACTCACGAGTGTGGGACAGCGGCCTCTCCACCCTCACCCCACAACTTTCTGTCTGCTGGGCATCCTGGGACAGCAGGGGACTCACCCAAGGGTCCTGGAAGCACCGACTGACCAGAGAATCCCTTCCCCCAAGACATTCTCCACCGCTCTAATGGACAGTGGCAGTGCGCCCAGACTGGCCCTCCAGGGGGGCTACCCACTGCCCTCTCCCAGTGGGGTCAGATCGCCCATGTCATCTGCCACAGCTGAGCTCCTCCTTGACCCTCACGGCAGCTAAGCCTAAGGTGCTCATGGCTGGGATCTCAGAGCTGGCCCAGCAACAGCCCACCCTCTGCTGTGGACACCATACCTGTCCCACAGCACAGGCCACGGGCTGGAGGACCTGAGCCTCGCTCTCAAAGAATAAGCAGGCCTGAGCTCTCTGGTTCCCTTGCCAGCCCTGGGGGCCGGGGACAAATCATTCGGGTGACTTAAGGCCCTGGACGTCCTGTGCTGGCCAAGAACTGGGTCCAAGGCTGGTGCACTGGCCCTTTATGGCGGCGGCAGAGGCGATGTGGGCACTTTTATTGTTCTCCTTCAGGCATCCGAGGCTGCGCAGGGACCAACACCGCTACACTACACGCCTCTGCCGCCCAGCTGGCTCCCCGTCAATGATCCCTGTTAATGTGCATATTAACGAGGCTCTGCCCGCCTGGCCGGGCCAGTGGCAGCCCCAGGGCCCATCACAAGCTGGCCTGAAATGCTGTTGGCACAACATCATAAACACCTAATTACGCCTCAGTTTACGACTTTGCAAAGGTCAATGAAAGCCATGCCTGCCACATTCCTCTTCGCAAGGAGTAGCCCGTGGCTGGTGTCCTGGCCTGGTCCAGCATCCCCTGCACCCAGCCAGAGGTGGTAGGGAGCAAGGCAGCACCTTGGCTTGGTGTCAGGCTAACTTAAGGGTGTCCCCACCCCACCCAGTGGCCTCCCATGCTGGCCAGCACAAGAGCTGGGCGATGACACTAGGCAGAGAGACAACGGCACCCAGCGAGCCTCCTTTACTGGAAACAGCCCTGTTGCCCCGTCATAAAAGCCCCCTCTTTAGAACACCAGAGTCCCTGCCACAGCCGCCCCTGCGCCATCCTCTGCCCCTGGCCCAGTGGAGTCAGCTCCTTGCCTGGTAGCCCTCAGCACACAGGACGACTCCCTCCCCACCCAATTCCTGGCCATCTGGGGCTCCACAGGTAGCACAGAGCCCAAAGGAGAGGCTAGGACTTCAGGCAGAGGTGCCCAGCTCAGCTGCCCCTCTTCAGGCACCCTGCACGCCATCCACACAGCACCAGAGTGGCTTGGGGTCCGCAGCTGGGGGCGGAGGAGATTCTAGACATGGACCTCACACCCTTCACAAAAACTAACTCAATTCTATCAGAAACCCAAGTGTAAAACACAATAGCACACGACTTTCAAAAGTTACACAGGAGGAAAATGTGACTTTGGATTTGGCGATGAATTTTTACATAAAATACCAAATGTATAACCCATGAAAGAAAAAAAAATGTGATAAATTAGACTTTACTAACATTAAAAACATCTGCTCTGCAAAGATACTGTTAAGAGAATGAAAAGACCAGCCACAACTTGGGAGATGATATTTGCAAACCACATATCTGACGAAGACTTGCATCCAAAATATACCAAAAAACCCAAAAAAAACCCCTGAAAACTCAGCAATATGAGCACAGACGACCTATTTAAAACACAGGGCAGAGATCACAACAGATACTTCATTGAGAACTGGCAGAAAAGCACAGGAAAAGATACACAACGTTTTTGCTGTCAGGAAATACCAAATTAAAATAATGAGATAAAGACCACACACCGTGCAGAGTGGCTAAATTCCAAACTCCCCAAAATATCGAATGCTGGCAAGAGCATGGAGCAACAGGGGCTAACACAGACCGCGAGGCCACTCTTGGAGACAGCTGGAAGGTTCTCACCTACCACACCCACACAATACCAAAGTCATGTTCCTCGTAATTCAGCGATGGATCTGAAACTTTTCTGAACTCAAAAAATTGCACGTGAGTGATTATGGATTTCTTCATAATCCCCCCAAACTGGAAGCAGCCAAGCGGCCCCTCACGGCTGAATGCAGGACCAAACTGTGCCACAAGTTATTCAGTGATAACAACAAAGGGCCTCAGCTGCCCAGAGCTATGGTTGAGTGAAGGAAGCCAGCCTGGAAAGGCTCCAGACTGCACGGACACAACTATGTCACTCTGGAAAGACACAATGACAGGGAAAGTAAAAGGATCCATGCTCAGCACTCAGGGGAAGGGGAGGACAAGTGGAATCCTGGGCAGCAAGACTCTCTGTGTGACACTGAAATGCTGGACACCCAGCAACAGAGATCGGTCACATCCCACGGCAGATGCAGCACAAGCACGGACCTTAAGAGCAGCCAACTTTGGAAATCACCTGGGAGCCCAAGAGGTTCAGATGGCATCAGGGGGCATCTGACTGTGTTATAAATGGATGGCGCCCTAAGGAGTACCATCTGAAGGTGAAAGGCACAGACCCTAGACTCAGTACACTGGTACACACAGCTGCTTCCCCCAGGATTTTATGCCAGAGGTTCCAGCATTGCTATGCACATGCACCATCCAGGGAATGAAGGAGAAGCTGCAGGGCCAGGTTTTGAGGCTGCAGTGGGAGTTTGCAGATCCGCGAGGGGAGGTGTGGAGATCCCCATGGGGTGGATCACAAAGGGAGGAATCAGCAGCACTCCTGTTTGGCGTGATGTGGATACAGATGGTCATGCACCTGCAGACGTGTATAATGCACGCTTCCAGCTGCGGAGGGCTGAGATCCAATGCCAGCCCTAGCTACAAGGAGTCCTAACACTGAGACCTTGTCTTCCAATGCCACTAAAGAGAAGGACCTGGGGTTCCTTGGGAAATGGCAGTTTGCAGGACTAAAGGAGGGAATGTGCAAGAGGTGCCTGGTGTACCTTACTGTACCAGAGAGGAAAGAAGTGTCCAAAAAACAAACAAGCAAAACTGTGATGGTACATCAAAGGGACACAAGTGCCACTGGGTGGACTCGCAGCAGCCTGAGCTAATGAAAGTTCAAAAATGTATCAGCCAAATGGACATAAGTAAATAACTGAATCAATTAATGCTAGGGGCAAGGTAAAATTCCCCAAGCAGAATACCAAATAACGCTGACTTCACCCTCAAAGAGGTGACACAAAACATCCTCCGTAAGCCTGTGGTGCAGGCTGCACAAAGTGACTTCCTCCCAGTGTGCATCACATGGGACTGAGGAGGGGCAGCCTTGTATAAAGGAAACCTGGCAACTCCAGCTCACATGGGCGATCAGGGACAAGTCCATCAGACAAGTAGTGTGGACTCTGATCATGCAGGAGAAGGGGGCGATTTAGGCCTGCAGTCTTCTTGACACCCCAAAGCCCCAGGCCAAGACTGACCCAGCAAAGGGTCAGTCCCTCAAGCACCGGACCAGCGTTGCTGGCGGCCGTCAAGGTCATCGAGAGCGGAGAAAGGCCCCCGAACTCAGGAGACCAGCAGGCCCAAGAGGAGCTGACGGCCCTGAGGATTGCATGCCACGCAGTATCCTGGGGGGACCTGGGCAGAGCAAGGGCAGGAGGTGAGTAAGGCATTCTGAGGAAGATGAGCTCTAGTTAGTGACCTGGTGCCAGTACTGGTCTCTCAGGGGGACCAAGTGCCCTGGACATACCCAGGTCAGGATGCTCATTACTGAGGCCCCATGGAGAGGCTCCAGGGTGGACGAGGCTCTCAACCATCTCCTGCACCATCTCTCCGTACAGCTGAAACTTCTCCAAGAGAAATAAGGTCTATTACAAAATCTCTGGAAGACATATGATCTGCCTTGCTAATGTGCACACCGAGGGCCTCATGGAGCACCATGCCAGCCTCCGATGCGGTGAAATGGGGCATGCACACGCCTGCTGGTCTGTTCCACCTCCCACCTGTCTCTAGGCTTTCCAAGAAATACGCTGAGCCCTGGGAATTTCCTATCAGTCTGTGCTCCCCCCAAAATCAACAACCTCCGCCCCTTTGCCGGCCCACCCGGGCCTGGAGAAAGGCACCCTCTGCTCCAAAGAGCTACTCATGGGCTCCTCCCACAGCCCACTCACAAGCAATGCCACAAGCTCAAGCAACAGGCCGCCAAGGAGCACCCCTTCAAACGCTCCTGTCACCAGGGCATCTTCCAAGGTCAAAGGCGGCAGCTGCCTCTGGAGTTCACATGCTTCCAGAATGTGTTTCCACAGGCCTGGGCTCACTGTATGCTGGGTAATGACAGGGTTTCTGGGGGGCCAGTCTGGAGATGAGACCTTCCCTGAATGTATGAGGTACAGAATGGGGCAGAGGGAGCTTCGGCAGGCCAAGGTCATGAGCATGACCTCCACACCCACTGGGTGAGTGGCACTGCTGGAGGCCACATCTGTTCCCAAGACTCAAGAGGGCTACAGCTCTGTAGTCAGAACCTTTCCCGTTGAAAGTGTAAGATGCCAGTCCATGCCTGCCCATCTTAGTACAGCAGGTGGTCTCAGGGCGGGCCCTGTGCCATCCTCTGCCAGAATTCATTGGTTATCTGCTCTAAGAAGCCTCCTCTGGCTGCACCACCCACCAACATTCACAGCTTCCTATCACCTCGTGTGACAGGGCCTCTTCCTGACCACCCCTGGTCAGCTCCTCCAAGCTTCTCCACAAGGCCTGGCCTTGCCTCTTCAGTCCAGCTTCAGCAAGGACCCTGGCTCAGCCTGTGCTGTGGGCTGGATGTGGATTGTTCCCAAGTGTTCGTGTATTGTCCCTCATTTAGCAATGTTGAGGTGGTGGGACATTAAATAGCTGGCCCTAGCAGGAAGTGGCTAGGCCATGGCGAGGGTTCCCCTAGAGGAATCAGGTGTCTCCTACAGCAAGCCAGGCCCCAGATGGCTCAGGCCTCCTGTCCTACCAGGTACTGCTCTCACGTGCAGGGCCATGATGTATCTGCCATGATACTGAACCTTCAGCCTCAAATCTGTGCGGCTCAAATCTAAACAAACCTCTTTCTTACACATGTCCACCCACAGGGATTGTGCTGTAGCCATGGAAAGTGGACCAATGGAGCAGCTGATCAAGAAATGCCACCTTTTAATTCCCCAAGAAATCCCTCTTCACCCACCTGGGACCTACCCAGGTTCCCACCCTCATGTCCTACATGCCCTCATCCTGTGAACCTCCCTGGTCCTTGCTGGAGTGGAGTTGGGCTCGATCCTCCTCCTGTCCTCAATAAAGCTTCCCTGCTGTTTTTAAATGAGGGACTAGTGCACACTTTAAAAAAAAACACCTGTAAGTACCAGAACACAGCCCTTGTAAGAGCGCAGGCCTTGATCCTAGTGTGAGCACCACTTGCTGCTGCCATGTGTCCCCTCATCTCCAGGTCGCTGAAGGATGAAAACAGTAGAAAAACATTTGTGGTACAGAGCAATTAGCAGGGCTTTCAGAGTTTCTGACCTTGAAAATCATCATTGCTGGGCTTAAGATTGTCCCCCTGGTGCAGCAGAGAAAGTCATCAGGTTCTGACACTCTTGTGTATTTTACTGACTGCTCCCCTCAAAATAATGAGGGAGACAAGAAAAGAAGATGTGCTGTGAAAAGGGAGCTGCTACAGGGACTCTACCTGGAAGAGGTGGCTACAGAAACACCTGGGCCCTGGCGTCCAACACCTGGTCGGTGAGTGGCAGAACAGATGACTGGGTGCTAAGTGAGCGGATGGATGGATGGATGGATGGGATGGAAGGGCAGGTGGACAGACTGGTTGGATGAATGGATGGGTGGATGGCTGGATGCACTGATGAGTGGGTGAGTGGGTGGAAGGATGGACTGAGTCAGAGCCAACCTGGCTGATGGAATGGGGGAGCAGCTGACCACCAAGTGCTCAGGGGTAGGAACCACTTCGGTTTCAGCATCATGTGTCCCGAGGTTGGATCTGACTCAGTGTGGGTGTCCCTTAAGCAGATGGTCAACTTCATTTTATTTTTTAAGAAGATAAAACAGAGACAAAGTAGGGGTCCAGCTGCCTCTAGAGGTTGAGCTTCTCTGACTCAGCCTGCAGATGTGCCTTAGCTCCAAGGTGAAGCCCCCCATGTTGTATCCCTTCTCAACCCTGGCTAGATGCCTCACAGGGCTCCAAGGATTGCAGGTGCTCAGCTGGGACCCCAAACCTCCAGAATCTGCTTGAGACATGTCTGTGAGTGCATCTGCAAAGTCCAAGGTCAAAGCCACTGTTACATCCCCGCCCCAACCCCCTCCTGAGGACACGGGGCTGGCCTCAACTCATGTCACAGCCAGGGACACCGAGACCGGCCACGGAGGAGCACCAGGCTGCTCTGGGGGAGTGCTCTCTGGCATCCACAGTCACCCTAGCAACTCATTTTTCCTGCTCCACCACACTCCTGCTGCCAGCTCCAGCCCCCTCTGAGAAGCACAGCCAGCCTGCACATCTCCGGCCTGGCATAGAGAACAGTCCTGTCCATGAGCTCCAACATAATGTGCATCCATGGTACCCTGTTGGCCTGCCTGGGGGATACTGCTCTCAGCAGGTGCCACAGCGGGAACATCCAAAACGTGGATGGATGGAGGAGGGGTGCGTGGATGAGTGGATGGACCGATGGATGAATGGATGACTGGGTGGAAGGAAGGATGGATGGACAGATGAGTGAAAGACTGGAAGGAAGAATAAAGGAAGGGTAAGCGAATGAGTGGGTAGAAGGTTGGCTGACGGATGGATGGGTGAGTGGGTAGATGAGTAGATGCGTGGCGGATGGTGGTTGGGGGAGGGTGACAGGCGAGTGAGTAGATGAATGGGTGGAATGGACGGATGCAACAGGGAGCAGCTGACCGCCAAGTGCTCATGGGTAGGAACCATTCCACTTTTTTTCCATGTGTCTGAGGTT
The DNA here is from genome assembly GCF_053883595.1 of Heterocephalus glaber. Lineage (NCBI taxonomy): Eukaryota > Metazoa > Chordata > Mammalia > Rodentia > Bathyergidae > Heterocephalus > Heterocephalus glaber. The sequence goes on from NW_028258297.1 coordinate 1,813,920, forward strand.
GGTTTTGACTCAGTGTAGGTGTCCCTTAAATAGATGCTGGATATATAACCACATGTAGGGCAAGGATTCAAATGCTACAGGATGTAGACACCCATGGTGGAACAGACGTGGGACTTCAGGGAACAAATCGGCACCCCTGTGGGTTCCAGGACATGCAGCTAAGGTGCTGGGAACACCCACCAGAAAGCCACGGGCAGGGCTCTGCGACATGCATTTGGAGAGCAAATTAAAGTGTTCTTGGCAAAAAAGGAAAAACGAAACAAAAACAGGCGAACAAAGGAAACTGTTCCCTTCTCTGAGGAGGTGGCCTTAGCAGAAGTGATTCAAAACCACCTCCCAGACTTTATGAGCATCAGAAAAGTCCAACTCCAAATCCGGCCGTTTTGAAATCATGAAGTCAAAATATGCACGATTATTTGCACAAAAATAGGAACGGAAAGGAACACTGGTGGTGATCTGCCCAGGGGTTCGGAATCAGGAAAACAAGGCCCGAGATTTCATCCACAGGCCGGGGACCTGGGACACTGTGGAAGAGGCACAGGGGGCTGTGCGAGACAGTGGGGCTTGTGGGCTCAACAAGGGGACAGAGGCTGGGCCAGGTGACAGGCCAGGTCTCATGGGAGTCAGGTAAGGGAGTGGGCGGGCAGATGCCCCTCAGGCCAGCCCAGAGTGTGCACCCTGGGCTCTCTCCCCAGGCCTGGCGGGGGCTTCTCTTAAGATGGGCACACCTTGCCAGGAATGGGCAGTCCATCCTCAACAAGAGGCCACAGTCTCCCCAGCAGAGCTTGCCGAACGACTGTGTGGGTGCAATTGGCCCAGGCCCCCGACTCTTCCTAGTGCTTCTTCTCGGCAGCCCCAATTCCTGGACCCTAAGGAGCCCCTGGTGCACCAGGGAGGAATGTCAGAGGCAACAGTGACTACTGTAAAGCTGTGCACCCCCAGGACCCTTGCGAGAGGACAGGGGTGCAATTGAGCCCCTGGTCAGCAGGCAGTGGGGCTGGGAGGACTCAGGCAGTGTGGGGGTGGGGCCGGGGTTTGGACCCACTCAGAACCTTCTAGAGCTATGGTTCGGAGGTCTGGCTCAGGAGAAGACTGGGCCACATTTTCACTGCGAGATCAAGTCAGGCTCCTGTGCTTGGCCTGAGAACAGGGGCGAGAGGAGGAATGGCTGCAAGTGCCAGGAGCGGCAGGTGGGGCCTGGGGACAGCGAGAGAGATGGAGTGTGCCTGGTCTCCCTTGACCCCTGTTGGCCAGGCTGAGAGTCTGGACTCAGCTTGGTTCTGTGTGTGCAGAGCGCTTCCGAGCAGCTGTGCTGTGAAGGAGGCCACCACCAGGCCACCCGGTGCCAAGTCTGCTGGTGAGCATGAGCAGGAATGGAGCAGGCCTAGGGCTCGCAGGAGGAGAGGCTGGGCCAGGGCCTCGGGAGGGACTTTCTGCAGGGGACGGGGACCTGAGGAGGCAAAGGGAGAGGAGACAGATGTGCAGGAGCATCCTGGAGCAAGGCGACCCATAACGGTGCCCCTTCCCATACCACAAAGCCAGCTGCTTGCTCCTTGGTGGCCACAGGGTGCATGAGAGGCCACGAGACCCCACAGTGCACACACAGCCACTAGGGGCCCCAGAGCTCTCTGTAGGCGGTGGCTTGAGCTGCCTGATTACCAGTGATGAACATGAAGGCACTGATCAGTTTCCAGCACCAGGCAAAGCAGTCCTGGGCATTTTTATGAGCAAGTAAATCCTGAGCTCGTTCCATAAAGTGTTTACGAGGGCTCTTGTTTCAAACTGCACGAAGAGCTTTTCTCCACTCCATCCATCTGCAAAGGTAAACATGGACGCATTCGTGGATCCCGCTGTGGGGTCTGCGCTAGCCCTCAGAGGTCAACCACCCTCTATAGGTGGCCAGGGATGGGACCCTGGCAGAAGCCAGAACAACTTCTGAAAAACACAGACCCTGGCACTTCTTGCCAGCTTCTGGGTTTCCACACAGCTCAGTGTCTCCACGCCCCGCTGTGGCCACAGATCCCTGAGTTCAAATCCTAGCCCAGCCCTTGTCAGGTGATGCCAACCGGGGGCCTGGACATTAGGTGTGCACCAGCAACTCCTGGCAGAGCTCTCAGAGCCAGTAACGGAGGCCACCACTCCTCAGGGGCTCATGGGAGGGTCCCTATCACTAAGCAGCCAGCAAGGACACAATGGACCCACATGGGCCTCCAGGCACATGCTGGCTGGGTGGAGGGGCCTCAGTGCCACATCCTGCGGTATCTTCCTGGGAACAACCCGCCTGAGCCTTTCACCCGCCTCTAGGAGCAGCGGTAAGTTTCCAGGTCACGGTGACAGCCAAGTGCAAATGCAGCATCCGGTGTCACACTCCATTTCTCCTGCTTGTCTTTGGGGTTCTGGGGCCTGGGTGAGGACAACAGTGACCATAGTCACAGCCCCAGGGCTTCCGTGCAAGGTGAGAGGCTCTTGCTGGCAACACCAGCAGGGACAGTACCTGCTGCCTCTTCCTGTGGAGGCTGGCCAGAGGAAGCCTGGTGCCTGGTGTGGGCTGTCTCGAGGGGGCTGCAGGACGAGGGCTGGCTGCTCTCCTGCCCTGGACGCGTTTGGCCAGGACTCAGAACAGGCATCCTATGGAACTTCTGGTTTTAAAACCAGGAAGTCTCCACCCAACTTTAGGGCAAGTGGATCTGCCCAGTAACAATGTATCGATGAGTGCAATGTATCTATCGATGACCACAGTATCCTGCAACAGGGCAGGCCAGCTGTGGGCTCACCTAAGGGAAGACAAGGAGGGACTCAAGTCAGGTCCTCCGAGCACAGAGGGACCAGTGCTGGAGAGACAGCCTTGGGAGAGGGAGGCAGAGCACTGTGTGATTTACCAGCATGCCTCAAAGGGCCCCCATGTGAATGGGGCTGTGGGGGAACCTCCAGCTACTACACTGCAGAACCCCAGGCTTCAGAACCATCTGTAGGGGGAGCCTGGCCACATCACAGACCAGAAGCTGCTATCCCTGCAAACAGAGAAAGACACAAAGGGCACCTGGTGGGGTGGGACTAGGGGAACTGCAGGACGGAGGTCATGATTGCTGGCACCCTGTGTGCATCACACTCACATCAAAGCCTGACCAGCCAGCCTAGGGGTGCCAGGCCACACACAACTCGCTGCAACCCCATGCCTGGCCACCCCCTGTTCACTGTCATGGCCCACAGACAGCTGGCCTGGGTTCTCAAGGGCCCCATGTGCCATATGGAGATGTCCGTGTACTGGAGAACATTGAGAGGTGCCTGGGTCCAGGACAGGAGAACAGGACAGGTGGAGGCTGGGCCAGAGGGCTTCTCAGAGGAGGGGACGCAGACATCAGGGTTCACAGAAAGACACAGGGGCACAGCAAACACATGGGGCATGCACACCTGCCTGTCAGGTGAGAGCCACACTGGATTCAGAGGAGGAGTCCTGCCCAAGCTGAGGGCATAGGAGGTCACCCTATATGGGAGGGTGACCAATCTAGGGCACCACTGCCAAGTGGAAGGTGAGATATGTGATCTAATGCCTCTCAGGTTCCCAGAGATTCACATGGACTGTGAAGCATGATTGGCTGCCATGAATGTTATACTCTTCCTTTTGATTATGCATTAAGCTGCAAATCAGCAGCAATACGCTGATGCAAGGGTGTACAAAGTCAACCTCACTCTCTGGCTCAGGACCTGTTGTGCAAAGACCACGAATTTTTAAGATGAGGAGGAACAGATGTCCAAGGAAGCACTGGCCAGGCATGGCCTCCTCGGGAAGAGGCATGGCCCCCCTGAAACAGGTCCTCCTGAGCATTCACCCACCTAGGAGCTCTGAGGCATTCTGATCCTGCCCACCAGTGCTGGCCATGCCCCGAGACCTTCTTTGCACCTGGATGCCAAATGCAGGACAGCAGTCACTTGGAGGGCCTTGTGCCCAGCAGAGGGGCTGCTCACTGCCTCACTTCCCAGCCCAAGAGTTGAGAGTCCTCACAACTGAGTTCAGGATTGGGGGGCCCTTTTCAGGGCTCAGGGTGGCCAACAAGGGGTCTTCGAAAGCTTGGGCAGCTTCTGTTATTGGCTCAGGGATAGAAACCTGACATCCTGTGCTGCCTCTTTGCTTTGGAGCAGGGATAGTTTTACATTTTTTGCAGATGGAGAAGCTGAGGCACGGAATGGTGTGGGTGTGAACAGGACCAAGACTCTAGCATGGTTTCTGATACCCAGGCCCTCCTTTTCCCCTGAACTGGCAGCCAAAGGTGGACGCCTAGCTCCCGACTCTTGGTGGTTCACAGGGCCATGCACTGCACTTAGGAGCTGAACCCCACATCCAGTGTAGTCCCGTTGCTGTGTGTGGCCCTCATTCAGCCCCAGCATGAAGACCAGAGGGGTGGGCCACTTCTCGGGAATCTGGTGCTTCCCATTCCACTCTCTGGAGCTGCACATCCAAGTTTTACCTTCTAGGCCTCCATCTCTGCTCCTAAAAGCCAGAGAAGGGACTGTATGCAGTGCCTGCTGGTCCACGCAAGGAGGCCCATCCCACATATCTGCTGGTCCATGCAGAGGCGTGATTCATATATCCGCTGGATCATGCCCAGAGGCCTGAGCCACATATCCACTGAGTCCATGCATCTACCAGTCGGTGCACAGAGGCCCATTCCCATGCCCATCAGACTGAGTCTGCAGGAATGGGGTGTCCACAGAGGGAGCTGGTCCCCAAACTCAACTTTGCCAAGTGCCAGGACAGCTGGGGGAGCCACTGCTCTAGGGTACAGTGGACCCCAGCCACAAGGGGCAGAGACCCATCAGGAAGGTCCGGCATGATATGCAGGGACCCCACCACCCTGCTGGCAGGACCCATCTTCCTCTGCACAACTTGGTGGGTCGCTGTCCTCAGCTGGGTTTGCATATGGGCCTTCTGTGCACAAACAAGGTTTCCATAGCCCAGGGACATCCTCCTGGAGAGGCACTGCAGCACTGCCCAGGAGGATGACCGAGGAGGTCCCTGGACAGCAAATCCACGAGTGTCCCTCCCTGACCAGGAGGGACTGTGTGAACAAAGACAGCTGTCTGTCTCTCACGCGTCACCTTTATTGCTTTTGGAAAGACCCCTGGATGGTGTGCTATGGAGACAGATTAGCACAAAGCCTCTCATGATCCGGGCTGAACATGACCATGCTGTGAACGTGATCATTCCGCCTCCCGCAATGACCGGCACATGGGCTTCTGCTGGAAACACATAAAATCCTGCACACAGGCAGGTTTGAGGCAGCCTGGAAATGTGCCTTGGACCCCCCTCCCCATGAGTTCCCCTCGGGACCTGTGGGCCCCTTGGAGCTGCTCTGGGAGCTCTGGGATGGACCACTAGCCACCCTGCACTCAGCCACCAGGCCCTACTTCCCTCTGCTCTCACGATAGCCCTCCCACATGTCACACTCTGTCCTCACAGTCACTATGAAAGCAAGGAGGGGAGTGTCGCCTGCCTGCGTGAGGGCGACCTCCTCCCACCACACCCTGTGACATTACACCGGGCTGTGTTGCCACAGACACCAGCTGCTGCCAAAGGCCTCCTGACTCCTGCAGGCTATGATCCATGCTCTTCGCTGGGCAGTGAGACACTTCTGATTAATCCTAGCAGGGAGGCAGCCCCAACCTGGCTGACTCAGGGTCCCTAGGAGGTAAGGCTGATCGCCCAGTCCCATGGTCCCTCGGAGCCATCTCCTTGTGTCCCAGGAGAGCCTGGCCTCAGGCATTCGAGTGTAGGTAGCCTGCCACTCTTAGTCTCAGCTTCTCCATCTGCCGCCCTCTTGCAAAAGGAGCTGCCCTGCCTTTGATCAAGGTCAACATTTCCCACCCTGGGGCTCACTGTCCAATGAACCTAGTACCTGAAACAGCATCTGGCCCAGAAGAGCCAAGCTGCAGGCATTTGCTGAGGAGTGAGGCAGAAGAGGGTAGACATCCAGTCACATTGACACTGTCAGGACATCGAAAAGACCACATCAGAGACAGCATGGGGGTGCAGGGAAGCAGCACATGACACAGGCTTCCATGGCCCCTGGGAACAGGTGCACTGAGTCTCAAGCCACAGGCCTGGCGTTCCCCTCCAGCCCTAGCCACCAGCCAGACACTGATAGTTACGGACGCCTAAGTACCAATTTCCAGCCCAGAAGCATGGAGAATCTCTGAGGGTGGTGTGTCTGTTGCTCTGCCCGAGCTGACATCCAGCATCTAATAGAGAATGGATGGATCTTAAAAAGCGAAGTGATGAATGAGCTGGGTTCAAGGAATGAGAACAGGACCCAGGGTGTACAAGAAGAAAGAGAACAAAACAGGGCACAGCATTTTAGGGATTGGCTGCAAGCAGTTTTAACAAAATTCTCTAAAATAATGGAGTAGAACCACCCAGCAGAGCAGGCCGGGTGTGCAGAGGGCGATGCGCTCTGGCCTCAGCCCTCGTTTCAAAGGAGAGGGAGAGGAGGGTGTGGCCTGAGAGGAGCAGGCAGCGTGGCTCCTTCCTTCCCTACCCACAGCCTCCACAAGCGCCTACCACTGAGACTGAGAGGCCTACAGGAGGGACCTGGCCACACTGAGACCCTGCTGTGAGAGTCACCCTGTCCCTCCCTGGGTTGAGCGCCATGCAAACTGGCCCTGGTACCCACTGCCTCTGAGAGCCTGGTTTCCCCTGGACCTTCACAGGGTGCTAGTTTCATTGCACTGGAGTTCACTATAGGTGTGAGGTGGCATCAATGGATCCTTGTCCATCCACACTTTGGCAGTGTTGAGGACAATCCCGTACCTGCAGCGATATACTTGTAGCAGAGCAGACCCTGAGCTCAGGTCCATAGATAGCAAGTGTTATCCCATCTGGGCAATAACTCCCTGCTGTCCACACCGCACAGGTGCCCAGCTGTCTAATCCTATTCCAGTCCCCCTGGGGCTCTACCCAAAGCTAAAAGACCCCCTTCCCTTAGGTGTGGTTGTGGGGTGCACTGTGTCCCCAAAACTACATGCTCAAGCCTTAATGCCAGGGACCTCTAATTGTGACCTTATTTGGAAACAAAGTCTTTGCAGATGTGACCAAGTCAGGATCAGTCACTAAAGTGGATCTTAACTCTGTATGATTGGTGACTTCATAAGAAGCAGCAACTGGGACCAGACACATGGAGGAGAGACAGCCATGTGCACATGGAGGCAGGGACCGGGGTGCTGCAGCCAAAGCCAAGGAACAGCAAACTCACTGAGGCTAGAGAGAGGCCTGGGACCAGGTCCGCATGGGGAGCCTGCTCTGCAGCTCCATGACAGCAGCCCCAGGATGCTCAGAGGGTCCCTGGATGGTGGCTTTCAGTGCCATGTGGCTCTTGGCAGGACAAACACGGACCAAACTCGTCCTAGATCTGTAGCTGACCACAGCCACATGGGCCGAAGAGGGTGGTGCATGTTCCAGCACCGCCCCTGGTCCTCCGATGCTGCCCCTGTCCACTCCGTGTGGTCCAGTGACACAGCAATGTCCACCAGGCCACTTCGATCAGAAATGTAACCAATGTCACCAACCAGGGACCATGGCCCCTAAAACACAGCCCAGGACCCCCCTCCTCAGGCCTCCCTAGGAAAGAGGAGGAGCAGAGTGAGCACCTTTCAGGAAGGACTGCTGCTGTAAGTGCTGCTGATCACTTGGTCCACCTGTGTGGACTGTCTCCCAGTTAGTGGGTATAAAACCATCACACCATACGGGAGGCCAACACCACAGTGTTCTCAGAAAGACCCCACTCAGATCTTTACTGCACAAATGAAAAGGGCTGTTGCTCCTGACCCCAACACAGGTCAGGAGCCCTGAGCTGCCCAGGCCATGTGAAGTCCCTCCTGTCCACCTGGCCTGGACCCAGGGGTGTGCCAGGGCCTCCCTGAGCCCAAGAATGGCAGGATTCCCCAAAGTGGGGATGACCCACTTCTGGGGTCAGTCTGAGACACCCAGGGTGGTCAGAAGACAGCAGAACTCCCACCCAGCAACAGGGAGGCAGGTTTTGTTCTCTTTGTTTCTATTTTAATAAGTAGAGAGTCCGTGGGTTGGCCTGGAGTGGTGGGCACAATCAGGGAGTCTGGGTGACATACCCCAGGCCACCTGGGCTATGCCTGCCTCCAACAGGACAGGACCCGTCTCCACTCCTGGACAGGGGCTTGTGGTGGGGGACTCGCCTCCACCTGAGGAGGAGTGCCTGGCTGGATCCACCCTGTGACCCCAAGGGCACTTGCTGCACAGAGTAACCTCAGCTCCTGGGGTCCCTTGTCCCCGAGAGCCCCAGAGCCATGTGCGTCTACCCGAACCCGGTGCAGGGAGCCACACAACTTAGACACAAAAACGAGTACTTTCCTGGAATCTCGGGAGCCAATCCTACCACAAAGGGGGAAACTGCACAAGAGCTTCTTAATAATGTGTTTATTCATGCAACAGTACAAATGACTTCTGTATCAAAAGATGCAAATCACAGAAGGAAATAAATAAATTACTATCCTTCCACCTCCTGACAGGCGCTGTGAACTTCTGGGCCTGTGTTCCCACCAGCACAGCCTTTTCCCACAGCTGTAATACAAACATGTGCACTCCCATCAACACGGACACCCAGAGCAGCCCTGGGGTCACCTTGCTCCTGCTTCATCCACTTCCTCCAAACCTCAAATGTCACAAATTCTCCCAGGCTCTGGCTTGTTCCCCAGCGGCTTGGGCACCCCTTTGGATAAACGACGAGATGGACTCAAGCTTCTCCCCAAATGCGGTCTGTCCCCAATAGTCCCCCACTGTCCTTCACGAGGACATCTGTCCTTTAGCTCTCTGTGTTGGTGCTCTGAGACAGGTATGTGGAATGTGGTTTCTGAGTGCCTTTGTGGCCCTAGAGATGAAGGAAGGGCTTGAGCGCCCTCCAGAAGGTGGAGTGGAGCAGAGTCCTGGCTGCTCACAGGGAGCTGCTCTTGGACCAGTGCACCTGCTGCCACAGTGGAGAGGAGTCCTCAGGGTCTGGCCTGTGCTGACTCATTCGCTCCTGGGGTTGAGTCATCTCTGGGCCACCTCTCCTGCCCTGAGGCTACAGAGCTGATTTGTCCCCTGCACATCTGGAGCACTGTGGGCCCAGACCCCTGAGAGGTGCTGGGGCTCCTGAGCCCGACTGCCTGGCCACATTTAGCTTGGGATTAGTGCCACCCACCTCACCTGCAGGTGGGGCCCTGGCACAGTGGGGGCCAGGCACTGACACTTTAGCCTTCTAAACAAATTTTAATCACAACCAATATGTGCTTCTGGGTCAGAAAGGCAGGGCTTAATTTTGGAAATGGGCTTAAATTCAAATTTAGGCATCTGCTAGGCATTAGCTTTAGGCTTTGACCAAGGTTTGAACCTCTCAAAACTTCAAATGTTTTACATGTACACTGCCTGCCTGTGGCCCAATAGGGTTGTCAACATAAATTGACATGCTGAGTATAATTCACTAAGACACAGAATGTGGTCCTCATTACCACTGTCAACATCAGCAGCATCCCCACCATCACCATGACCACCACCATCACCATGACCACCATCACCATGACCACCACTATCACCATGACCACCATCACCATGACCACCATCACCATGACCACCACCACCATGACCACCACCATCACCATGACCACCATCACCATGACCACCATCACCATGACCAGCAGCACCATGACCACCATCACCATGACCACCATCACCATGACCACCACCATCACCACAACCACCATCACCACGACCACCATCACCACGACCACCATCACCATGACCACCATCACCATGACCACCATCACCACGACCACCACCACCACTATCGCATCATGATGGTCACCGTTATGATGCTCTCCCCACCACCATCACCAGTCACACCCATCTCATTTCCAGAGCCTAGCACAAACATGCTCTCTAAGCCGAGCAAATTCTTCAATTCCAAATGCAGCTGCTTTCTACCCAGGCCTCAAGGGACCCTCAGCCTGCTCCAGGCGCCCAAGTCTGGGTACCTGGAACACCATGGGAGCTGCCACACCACATAGGGTCTCTTTATGAATGCTAATGTGTCCCGCATCTCCCAACCACTTGAGGCACTAAAGGTCTTCAGACACACAGAAAGGGTCAGAAGGTGTGCTTGTCAGCTACCCCACCACCCAGCAGGGCGGCAGCTGCATCAGGTGGATATCAGAAAAGCTGTGGATTCAGGTACTCAGGCCTTACCAAGCTGGGACTGAGCACAGGCAGGGGGCATTGCAGCATGAGCAGAGAGGGCACAGACAGAGTATGACAGACACTGCCCATGAGAAGCCATGCTGGCTGCCAGGAGGACATCCAGGCCCTAGACATGCGGGCCTGGCCTGGGCCCCTAGGTCAGGGCTGTGTGAGTGTTCTCACATCACCCAGCCACTCTGGACCTGGAGACAAGCAGGCTGACCCTGTAGGCCTACTGCCTTAACTTACCCACAAGGCCGCTTGGTGGGTCTCCTGGGCCTCAAGTGCATCATCTTGTACCCAAGAAGGCTCCCCAGATCCCGTATCTGGAGGTTCCCACGTGACACGAAAGAGCTGCAGCCTGTAGGACTCCAGTGCCTATATGTTAGAATCCCGGGTTGGGCTAGAGGGACTCTGAGTTGGGCTGGCCCTGCAAGGCTTGGCCCTAACTCCTTCCCCAGGTCCTCAGGCACCTGCTCTTGCCATGGCTGTGCAGATATCTGACTCCATAGCCATGGGGAGGCCCACATGAGCCCCTGCAAAGTGGCCATAATCACAGTCCGAGAGATACAGGCAACTGGCAGATAACACAGGCAAATATCTGTGCTAGAGCAAAGACATGGGCTGATTGTCACATAAAAGAGTCCTATGGCCTGGACAAGATGATCCCACACAGAACAGTCTACAGGGACTTTCCCATTGCTGTCTGCTTTCCCATTGCTGGACACAAATCCCAACACCTGCAACTAAAAGGAGGAGAGGTTAAATCTGGCTTATGGTTTCAGGGGATTCAATCCATGGTCAGCCGAGTCCAAGGCAGGAGCATCATGGTAGAAGGGTGTGGAGGAGCAAAGCTGCTTAGCTCATTTGGGCCAGGAACCTGGCAAGGCAACAGTGCCAGAGAGAAAGGGGCCAGGGGCCAGATATAGACCGAAGGTCACACCTCCATGCCCTCTCAGACATAACCAAAGGTGTGCTTTACTAATCTCCTGGGCAGCCCCAAGCCACTCCAGTTGACATAATCCAACTGAACCTCCAGTGAGGAACAGGAAAAAGAATAGAAACTGGACAGTGTGATAGCAAGAGGAGCACAGGCGAACCCCGCTCAGAGAACCTATCATGACCATGTGGGTACAGATGTGGGGAGATGGGCACATGTACCTTACCAGAGGGGGCACCCTGGGCTGGGGAGGCCCACAGGGTCTCAATCCTGTGGCATCTTCGTCCTGCACTGCTGTCCACGCTGTGGCACTCAGGGGTACTCAGTCCTCTCAGAGGGCACATTCCACAACAGTGGGAGACCCAGGAGCCTTGGTGTACTGCACCTGACGGAGCAGTATGCAGTATGCAGCCATAAAACAGAATGAGGGCTCCTGCCCACTTGTCCTGGGAGAGTATCAAGAGCAGGCCCAAAGGGCAGGAGTTGGGGCAATGTTACGGCTGCGCATACGCAAGTACACTGTGCATGCGCAGGAGACACAGTCTGGAAGGACAACCTTGGTCTTGAGGAGGGGTCCAGAATGTCCAATGCTCCCAGCTGGAGGGAGGTTGTCATTGGTGTCTGGAAGGTTGAAGCCAAGGACACTGCCAGCCCCCTGTGAAGCCCAGAATGCCCCCAGCAAGAACCTCCCAGCCTCACCCTTCGGCCCAGCTAAGGCTGAGCAAACCTGCTTTGGAGGAAGCAAAGGCAGCCGAAGCCTTGCTGCAGCTGCAGACCCCAGGGCCCCCGGCTTTGAAGCACCTGGACCTGGGCAGTAGGCACAGCCTGAACAGCAGTGGCTGCCCAACACGCACACCAATCTGCCATGTCTGGGCAGAGAGACAACCCCACCCTGTGGTTTGGGGGATGTCAGTTCTGCCCTGCTGTGAAGCTCACAGGGCACTGTGTCCAGTCTGTCCAATGTCTACAAGGACAACCAGGCTTTTCTGGACAGTTGAGGCAGCCCTGGGATGTGTAGGAAACAGGCTCTCCATCTCTGTCCCTGGCTCCAGGGTGCAGTTCCTGAAGCCTCGTCATCTCCAGGGAGACAAGAGTCTTCCATGAAGGTGGCTGGGCCCCGAGACCTGTCACCAGGGAGCAAGGCACAGTGCACAGGGGACATCCGGACCCCTGACCTCAACTCCAGGGAGCAGAGGGGCGGGCTGGGGAGGGGTGACCACCAATGGCTGTGACTTAAGCACACCCCACCATGCACCTCCGTATATGCTCTGCAGCAGGGGTCCAGAGAGCTTTGGGTTAGTGAACAACATGAAAATCAGGTGCTGTGAGGGTGGGCATCAGAGAGAGCTCGGCCCTGGCCCCACACTCTGCAGTTCTTCCACGTGACTGGCCCGGAATTCATCCTTTCTAACAAACGTTCAATGAGAAATAAAGTATTTCCTGCGTTCTCTGCATGCCAATGGCCGAGTGGAAGAGAGGCAGAAGCCCCGGTCACCTCCAGCAGGGTGGAGGTGCAGCACCCGTACACCTGCGCGGTCCACCTCCTCTGCAGGGAGAGTCTGAGCTGTGCTGACCACAGGGCAGACACGGGCATCTAGGTGGCTGGAGAACTGGCTGGTGTGGGACCCTGGTGGTGGTGGGAATGCTGCGAGGGAGGGGAGCCACTCTGGGGCATCCACAGTCTGTGGGTGAGGACAAGGCCAGACCCTGGAACAGGAGGTATCTGGGTGCTGGCACCAGGAGGGGACATCATTCTTGTATGGCTTTTCTTGGCCTGTGCTACTGACATGAGGGACTCTCACATCATCAGCCCTTCACACTGCCACCCTGAAGCCACCTGCACATAACAGTGAGTGCCCCTCAGCCGGACCATGCACCATGACACTGGATTTGTTAGGATGTAACCCCAGCTGTTACCACCAGGGTGTTTTGAAGAAGACTACCATACAGATCTGTGTGCTCAGCAGAGCAGACAGCCCTTGCAATGTGGGTGGGCCTGGGGCAGGCAGCTGAAGGCTTCACAGAATGAGGGCTGAGCTCCCTGAGCAAGCAGGTACCCGCCACAAGACCTTGGTAGGACTGTGGCCCCAGCACTCCCTGAGTCTCCACCTGCCTTCAGGTCTGGTACTCACTCAGCTTCCACAATCTTGCGAGTGGCTGTCTGGAAGGTGCATCTCTTTCCCTCCCACATCCTGTTGGTTCTGTCCTCTGCAGAGCCCTGGAGGACACCTGCCCTTCATAGAGGGCCAGGGATTCCTGTGTCCCCTCCGTCAGTGTCCTGGTTGAGGACCCAGTCCCTTTTCCACCTCACGTCCCAGCAGGAGCTGCTCCTGGTCCACCTGCCTTGTCTCCACCATCCTGGCGTTTGCACTCCTGAGGGTGGCAGCCAGGCCACATCACCCACCCATGTCTGCAGCTGGTCCGCTGGGCAGTGCACACCGGGCTTCATGGGGAGAGGGTGAGGATGAGGACAGCAGAGATGCCCAGGTGCAGGAGTGGGACTCAGAGCTCACGTGGAGGCTGAGACAGCCCACACCCAGCAGGGACAGGAGGCCCAGGTGAGGCAACAGGACAGGAACCAAAGAGTGGGAGGCCCAGGAGAACCTGGTGGGGAAGCCAAAGGGATAGAGGTGGCCACGTCCTCCCCTTGAGTAACACGGGACCATCGCTGCTGGTTTATAAGGATCATAAAGTGAACACCAGGTTTTTGTGTTAATGTAAAAAAATAGACTGTAATATCCAGTGGTGGACTCTCGGATGCATCTGGTCCTATGGCATAAAATCTGTACTGGGAAGGGCAGCAGTGCGAAAGGCCTGGCCACTAAGGACAAAAGGACATCCTCAAGTTCCCTCCTGCTATGTTCCTGCCCCTGAGAACCCCAAAGTGTACACCCAGTTTTCAGGGCTGGGCGGGCAGAACACGTGGCTAAAGTCTTACAGTGTAGCACCCAGTCTGTGGCGCTCGGTCAGTGCCAGCATCGTGGCTCCTGGCTACTGGAGGTCGCCTGCCACTGTCCTGCCACTCCAAGAGGGAGCCAGGCTCCCAGTCCAGAAAAGGAACCAGGCCTCCAGCTCCGGTTCAAGTTCAAACCCTGAGTGTGAATAATCAGCCGGGGAGGTCACTGCAGAAGCACCTCTGGAAGCACCCTAGGAAACACACACACACACACAAACACACACACACACACACATGCATGCACGCACATGTGCACGCACATGCACACGCACAGAAGCACACGCACACGCATGCAAGTGTGGCCTGCCTGCACTCAACAGGTCTTGGCAGTGAGCATGATAAAGGTGACCCTGGATGCACAGCACAAAATCATTTCGGGGCATGGCACTGCTTATTATGATGTTGGCACAGTGCACATGTGCGTGACATGTTGGTCCAGACCCACAGGACACAGCACACCGAATGCCAGGCCTGGGGCAAATGTGTCTGCAATTGCCAGTGCATCAGCACCAGCTCATCAACCTGTCAGTGACCATGAGGGCAAGAGAGCAGCCACAGGGCTTCTCTGCACATCTGCCCAGTCCTTCTGTAGCCCGAAAACTGTCCCCAGTATATTAAAACAAAACACCATGATCCTCAAACTTTGACACAGTTTGAGAATGCGCCCAGAGCTGGCCAGCCACTGAGGCTGGCATGGTCACCAGAAAGGGATGTTTGGCCTGATGAGTCCCAGAGGCTGTGTCCCCTCCTGCTTCCCCCACCTTCTCTGATACAACTTTATCAGGGTGACTTGCAGGAAAACAACATTTTTTTTAATTAGATAGAAAAAAAATCTTCTGGAACAACAGCCACAATCTTTCTAGATTAGCCAAGCTTTGAAGTCCTCACGCTTCAGGCTTGTTAAACCTGCGAAATCCAGGCTGCGTTCAGATACATTTCAAAGCTCCAGAACATGCTTCCGCAACACAAAAGTTAAGATTTAAACCATAATACCACTAATTCCCCTGGAATGGAGCTTAAATAGAGCAGAATGAGAGATAATGAAGGTCCTGTTACAAATCACAGCGAAAGTTGCATTATCATACTTAACGATTTTTTTTGCATAATCTCACCACTTAATAAGGCTACAAGATATCATGTACAGGAAGTTTTAATTTATTCAGCTTGTAACTCCAGCTTTTGCAGTTGAGACAATCTCAGTTCTTAAAGGATTAGCACACAATGATGTCGGCATGGCCCTTCCTGGGCACTAATTAAACAGCAAGCGGGGGCCCTCGCGGCTGGGGGCAGAGGGAGAGGCTGCACAGCTGCCTGCCGTGCACCTGGACACAGGTACGGATGTGACTCCTCCCTGGCTGTGGCTGGCCTGGTGAATCTGCCCAGTCCACACAGAACCACCTGGCCCAGCCAGGTCTCAGGAGAGCCCAGCCATCCTATTCACCCAGGGGCTCCCAGCTGCAGGCTGGTGTGGGGACCTGGAGCAGTGACCTGTTTAACACACACATCTACTTCCTGACCTTCTCCATGTGACCAGGACAGCTCTCACCTGTCAGCTGCACCGGCTCCTGAGAAACTAGCTGGAACCCCTGAGTGTGATCACGCACACCCAGAGAAGGCCCCTGAAGTCCCAGCCCATCGGCAGTGGTGGCCGTGCCCCTCCTCAGCCACAGAAGGTGCAGGGACAGCTTTCCACCCCAAGCAAGCTTCCCTTGGGCCCCACAGGCTGCAGATACAGAGCTAGGTGGACAGCCCCAGTCACCCCAACCCCCAAGTCCACAGTGTGACTCTGGGCTCACAGAAACTCTGACTTCCACAATTGCCCAATGCGAGGCTTGGTTGCCAGTGTAGATAGGGCAGGGCGGGCAGCGAGTCTACAAGGATGTTCCCGGGGCACACGGGGCGCAGGAGCCTGAAGAACTTCTCTGGGCAGACCAGAAAGTGCTGGAGGCACACACGCTGCATGGCTCAGTGTAGGTAGAGCATGGTGGCATGGCGGCCACAGGTCCACAGAGAGCAGTGTCCCCCACAGTGACACCAGGGAGGGAGGTCCAGCCTTCATCGCTGCTGCCATGTTCCCAACCAGGATAGGCAGCTGCTCCTGGGAGGTGGCGTGCACATGCATCTGAGCACCTATGTGCACACTCCCAGGAGTGCTTGGTGCTGGGAATGCAGATGCATGGGTCACTCTGGCTGGCCAGGGTTCCCTGGTGATTACCCTGAACTGGGCCTGGCTCTGGTTGCTTGGGTGTGGTTCAAGCTCAGCTCCCCAGATCCCAGCAGGACAGCAGACCTGGCAGGCAAAGGGAGCCTGAGAGCCCCAAGGAGCTTCAGGCCTAGCATCGTGGCTAGAGGCTTCCATTTCCAGTAGTTTCACCACTGGGCTCTCAGGAAACCAGAGCTTTTTAAAAAAATTGTTGAGTGGATGGGAAAAATAAAATATGTAACTAAAGGAACAACCACAGCTGACCAGCACTGGGTGGCTTGGCTTCCTGGGTGACTCCAGCTTCCAGACCCATAGCACTGAGGATCTCAAGAGAGGTAATGACAGGGGCTCGGGAAGTTGCCCTGGGCTGGAAGCAGAAGGCACAACTTTGAGTACTCAACATTAGCATGCCACCTGCAGTGCTGGTCCAAGGGCCAGTGGAACATTTCTCTGGAACACAGTACTTACCCACAGCTCACCCACAGTACTCACCCGTGGACTCAGCCCACAGACCTCGGCCAGCCCCAGCAGCCCTACCATCCCTGCCATAGCCTGCAAGGTGCAGCTTCACATCCTGGCCAGCAGCCCCTGCCTACCGCAGGGCCTGAGGCCACCTGCCTGCAGAGCTGCTTCCTCCTCCCATGTCCAGCACCACGAACTGAGAACCCAGGTGGACCAGGGCCACTCACTCTCCTGTCCTGTGCCTCGGTTTCCCCATGGGCCACATCAGATGCTTTTCTGCCTCTATAGCCCTTTATCTCTGGCATCCCAGGAGAAGCTTTTCTGAGGTTCCATTTAATAAACCAGAAGCCACCCAGGTCTCGTGGAGCCACTGTGACCCAAGAGCAGCCACAGGCTGGGATGCGGCAGGGGAGGTAAGCAGGGAAAGGGCTTTGGACAGTCCCAGGCGACTCAGCTTTGGGCAGGACTCTGAGCAACCACCATCCTGGAGCTGCTGCCACCATCCTGGAGCTGCTGCCACCTCTAACACCTCATGGCTGCAGGCAAAGCTCTAGCCTGGGAGCTGCCCTCTCCTCTTCAGCAGGCCCCAGTCCCCAACCCCATGACTGCATTAGCCCCACAGCATCCCTCCTAGAGTAGGGGTTCTCATCCAGAGGCCCCGGCAGCATGCACAGGAAGCTCTGGGAGCTCTAAGCCTGTGTGTGCTGTGGGTCGCTCAAGGAGCTACACTGACACCCTCGTCCTCCTTGTGGGTCTGGCCCTGCGTGGAGGACCTGCAGGGCCTGTATCACTCCCATAGTGCCAGGGCAAGCTGAGACAGGAAGGATGCAAGCCCTTGTCACACACCACTGAGAGGAGAGCTGAGACTGGACCCTGGGGCTGTCACCTCAGGGTGCGGGCATCAGTGACCACTGGGACAGAATGAGCTCGTCCACTAGAGGCTATGCGCACAGTACAAAGAGGGTCTCTCACTCAGGCCCAGGGGTCGAGGGCAGAGGCCACCACACTGGACCCACTGGACCCACCAGAAGGACCCTGAGTCTGCATCCAGACAGATGCTGTACAGAAGCAGGTGGTGGGGGGCTCCTGGACCAGCGTGGGTGTCCCCATCTCCTCCACCTTTTGCTGGCTGAAGGACACTCATGGCTGAGCCAAGGCCAGGTTGTCCAGGTCAGGCTGAGGCTCTCCCTCCAGTGCTCTCACGCCTGACTCCACGGCCCTGGCACAGGCTCCCTGTCCTCTCTCTCAGCCCTCCACCAATGCCTCTTGTACGCAGTGTCCCCTCCCTATACCAGGAAGTGTCCCCTCCACAAAGCAAGCGCCTGCCCAGCACCTTCTGGTCACCTGTGTGCCCTTGACTGGGGTCAGACACGGGACCCCTCCTGCTCCTGGAGCCGGGCCACAGGCAGCAGGGCCAGCTCCTTGTTCCCGCTCACAGCCCTTCCCAGTGACACTGTGGAAACAATGCACAGAACCTAGCATTTTGCTCCTGCTGCCGAGTCACTGCCGAGCCACTGACTTAATGGAAAAGAGAAACATCTCAGTTTCGATTAACACGAATTAATCCATCAGGAATAAATCACAAACAAAATGAGTAGACTTTAGGAGCCTGTTTTAATAACATACCAGGTAAGTGCTAAATTGGCCACAGTCTATTCCAATTGGAGTAAAGGATACCTTCAGCAAGGCTGGGCACAAATGCCAAGCTGTTTCCCACAATTTCCTTTCTGAAAACTGAAAGGAGAACAAGAGGAGAATTAAGTTCCACGTGGACACAAAGCAGTGGGCTCCCAGAGGCACTCCCTGCTCGTCACAGGGCAGTCCTAGGCTATCAGAGTGTCTCCATCGGAAGCTGTCACAGAGCCCCAGCTGTCACGTGAACAAATGTGGGGTCCCCGGAGCCCCACAGCACACCGGGCTGAGGTCTGCACCGGGGTGCATTTGCTCCACCCTCCATGGAGGGTCCACCCGAACCTTGGAAGAGGCCGCATCTGGAGTGGGCCTCTTCACACACCTAACACAGGATCTCCTGACAGCCAGCCCGGTTCAGGGCAGGCCCTGATGCTCAGCTGGTGTCCTTCTGAGAGCCAAGGGAGAAAGGCGTAAAGAGAAAGCACAGTCACGTGTGACGGGCAGAGACGGAGTGACGCGGCCACGGCTGAGGAGGACCACAGCCTGCTGCAGCCCGGAAGCCAGGAGGAAGACCAGGACTGACGGTCCCTGGGACCCCAGAAGGTCCCACGCCAGGGCCACTCTCCTCTCCCGCTCTGACTCTGGGCCTGGGAAGGGACACGGCCCGGCACGTGAGGCCCAGCTTCTGGAGCCTGCCACAGCAGCCTCAGGACACACACAAGCTCTCCTCACTCTGCACTCCTGTCTCCCCCCGGTCTCAGGGGTCTCCTCACCCCCACTCCTCCCTGCACCCTTAAGGGTGTGATCAGTCTTCCACAAGCCGGGGCCTGAGGGGACCTCTTGTCCCTGTCCACAACTCTCCACGAACCCACTGCCTACCACTTCCTCACCCCATTCCTCTGTGCTCTCGGTCCACGGGTCAGCTCAGCCCTTGCTGTGCACTGGACACTTGGTAGGTGCTTGATAAACACGTTCCACCCACAGAGTGTCTCCTGCCCCTCAGGCACGCTAAGCCTCCCGGAATTTACCATATCCATGTGTCACTTGACTATGAAAAAGACACTTTCCATCACCCCGTAAATAGAAAGCTGCACCACTGCCATAAATAGAAGGTAACCATAAAAGTAAATACACAGCTATTAAAATGAAAAATGCCCCTCCGCGTCCTGCATAAAAGCCGCTTGCAGGCCAACAGTGGTGCGTGGTCCCAACTTGGGAAATGCTAAATTTATGGGTACAGGGACATCACACATTTCCAGGCTATCTGCCTCAGTCCCAGACCCTCTGGGGAAAACAACTTTTGCCTTCAACCCCACCCTCAGGTGGGCACATGTCTCCCCAAGGAGGAGCCAGAGTCATCACCTGGAGCCTCTGAGACACGTAGGAGACGGTTCGGGCTGCTCCGCCGAGAGTCACACAGTCAGGTGGGCCCTCCCTCGGGGCCGCTGGTCTCGCTGCCCCTTGCGTCCACTGCTTCCTCTTCTGGGACCCCCTGATAATTTCCCAGTGCCTGGTGGCTCCAGGCATCCCTGGCCCCACCTCTTCCTGCCCTTCCTCCCGCCTGTGTCTGCTTCTCCTCCCGTCCAAGGATCTGCCACTGGATTTTGCATGTGTCCTAAACAAGAGGATCTCACCTGCAGAGCCCTGACCAGGTCTAAAGACCTTTTTCCCAAATGGGGACGCGCTGAACTTTTGGGTGCCCCTGTCTCTGGGGGCCACCAGGGGACCCCTAGTGGCATCCACATCTCACCAGTGCAGGAATCCCAAGTCCTGCTGTCTCTTCTCACAGAATCATCTCAGGGGACCCACCAATGGCCCTTTCCAGTCCACCTCACTGCCTTCCCCTGTCCCAAGCCCAGGGCTGGACAGAGCAGGTGCTCAACACATGTACGCCGAACTGAAGCTGATACGTCTATCAGGGTTGTCCCCATGGCAACGGGCAGGAGGCGCAGGAAGCTGTCACCGTCAAGGCGTTCCCAGGGGACAGGAGGTCTGAAGACACTGTAGGGCTCTGCAAAGCACAGAGTTATTTATAATCGAGGTCTCGGGCTCTCCTATCAGTAGAGCGAATCACGGCCTGATCAACTGCCTCTGTAATCTGGGAGAAGGGAGGTAATTGGCTAATAAAATCCACCTTCTCCGAGGCAGACGCTGGCCTTGAAAAGAGTGTTTTAAAGGCTGCGTGACCTCTTCTAAATATACCTGGGACGATCACATGGGCCCCGGCTGGTTCCATGCAGCCCAGCAGGACTATCTTGGGGACAGGTCTTCCACAAACTCCTGGGCTCCTACCGGGCATCCTCGTAGAGGGCACCTTGCCTACCTGGGCCTGCCCAGGTGGGCACAGGGAGAGGAACACCCATGGGCAAGTGCAGAGGGCACATACCATCATCCTCTCCATGGGTTCTGCTGGCAAAGGGAGACCACAGCCCAGGGACTGGACTGGCACCCTGAGGTCACCAGCCTCACCCAAGGGGACTCGCTCTGAGCTCCGCAGGGGATCAGGACAGGGACCCAACCTCAGGATGGCACCCCATCCCACCCGACACCCTCATGCACCCTCCTTCCTGCAGGCACCCCAACACCCCGTGTGGTTCCTGGCATGCACAGCAAGGTCAGGAGAGGGTACAGGCCTCAGCTCGCAGGGGCCTCAGGTCCCTGCCTCCAGGGCTTGGCCAGGACTCTGTGCCTCTGCCCGTGAGTCTCCTCCAGGGCAGTCATGAAACAGGCGCTCTCCTCGAGGGTGGACTGAGGGCAAAAGGAGGTGACAGCTGAAAGCTACACAGTCACCTCCAAGGCCACCCCACCCCAGCCTGTGCTCAGTCCAGGCCTCTGTACCTCGCAGTCCCTCCAGAGTCACACTGGCCTCCCTGGTCCCCCTGTCCTCCCCTGAGCCAGATGACACAGGCAGAACTCGGCCCAGGTAGGGGCCACAGATAACCCTGGTGGCCTCCTCTCTGTACAGCCAAGAAGAGGCCCAGGACCAGGGTCCCTGGACACATCAGTCTCACCACTTCTCCTGGGAGAGAGAACGAGCTCTAAGAGGTGTAGCAGCCCAGAGAGGAGCAGATCACAGCCTCCTGCATGTCCTTGGAGCCCCGGAGACCACTGAAGGCCAGGATTTGCTTTCAGAAGTTCAAAAGGCTAAAGAAAGGACAGGCAGGAGGCTCTGTTTGGAACATGTAGCATGGTGGCAGGGGTTCAGGGAGCAGGTGAGGGCCCTGGTACCCCAGCTAGAGTGTGGGAGAGAGGTGCTCCACCCACCTACACGGGGCCCCACGAGCCACAGGCCACTCCTGGTGGTGCCAGAGCCCTACAGACCCTGCCAGTCTTCACCCATGGACAGGGTGCTACAGAGCTGGCCTCCTGGGCAGGGTGGTAACCTTCTCCAGAGCCTTCCCGAGGACCACTGCTGAGCTGCTCCGGGGATGCAGCTTTTCCAGAGGGGAGGACAGGACAGCCGCTCCCTACACTACCCAGCACAGCGCCTGCACACAGACAGAAGCCTGCAGGCAGGACAGGCGGATGGCTCTCTGGGAACAGAACCCAGCTCCTCATATCTGGGGACAAAACAGGCTGCAGGGAAGGCCACATCAGACCCGGGAGGGAGGACAGCTGCCATCCACAGCGCACATCCACTGGACAAACTGGCCTCTACTCTCAGAGAGAGTGTGTGCAAGGGCCAAAGAGACCAGCACACACGGAGTGGCAAGGGGACATCGCTGGCAACTCCAAAGCTGCTGGCATCCAGACCAGGGCCAGGGACAGCTCGGAGGGTGCGTCACTGACACCCACCCTGTGCTCCAGGGACAAGAGGTCACTCAGCCGGGAGCATCAGGCCCAGCCACCCCAGGATCTACTCCATGCTCCAGGACCCCTGAGCACCCAGCAGCCACACACGGGATGGGGCAGCAGTGGGATGGGGGCCCAGTGCCACGTCCGCCCCCATCCCCCGGAGAGGGGTCCTGTCCCTGTCCCTGGCCTCTCAGTGGCACATAGACACACCTAGTGCCTGAGGAGGTGGGCAGTCGGGTACGGCACAGGGGCCCACTGAGGAAGAAGTGTGGTGTCCAGGCCTACTATTGCCTGGCACAACCTCCCTCCCTGCCCCTACCCCCAGCCACTGAGGTGGCATCAGCAGCATCCCCCGGACCTGTCATCTCAGCACTTAGTAACCAGGCAACCAGCCGGAGGAGCCCGCAGGGTCCTTCACCTGGCTCACCAGGCCCACTGAGGGGTCCTCTTAGGACAGCAGGAGGCGGTGATGCTAGGCATAAGATGTCCTGGCCATCCCAGGACCCTCAGTCCTCAGCTGAGCACAGGACGTCTGGGCACCCCAGCACCCAAGCTCTCAATGCTCCTTCTAGGGCCACCTCCTGCAGGAACAAGCCCTGGACCCCAGGTCTGGCTGGTTCCTGAGGCAGACCTGGACTGGGGGTCTGGCCCAGTTCCCTTCTTGCTGGGCCCAAAGAATCACATGCTCTCTGTGAAGCCCCTCAGAACCTCCAGAGGAGGTTCTGGAGGCTAGGCAATCTCAGGAACCCCCAGTCCAGGGAAAGCACGTGACACAAGCCAGCCAATCAGTGCTCAGAGGAAAGGAAGGCAGACTGGGCCTTCCCTGGGGACCTGGCACCTGCACCCAGGTCCCTGAGCCCTGGGAAGGGCTGGGTTACTGCTGACAGCCCCAGGAGAGAGGTGCTGGAAGCCCAACCCGGGCATCAGGCTGTAAGGGTGGACAGGGCAGCTGCAGCCCATACCCCTGTCCAAGGCTGCCTCAGTGGCAGCAGCTCAGCTCCCTCTGTGCCCCATGAGACCACCAGGGCTTCCCCTCTGCCAGTGTGGTGCTCCACCAGCACGCCTGGACAGGACAGGACAGGGCAGGGCAGGGCAGGCCCAGCCACCGGGGCTCAGAGCCCACCTACCATGGCCCATGGCCCCTGTGGCCACCAAGCCTCACCTTCCGTCAGCCTGCCCACCCTGGCCTCAGGGCCAGCGGACATTTGATCTCCCGAGGTGATACTCACTTGCCTGTGGACACAGAGTGTTTGCCCTTCCTGTGGCCACGTCACGCACACAGACCCTACAGACATCACTCACGAATACGTAGCACAGCCACGCCACAGGTCACACACACACACCACACACCTTCCCTGCCTACGCCCTGACCTGCAGGAGGAAGGTGCAGAACCTTCTGGAAGGCTCAGTGCACAGAGTGGCAGGAACAGACCGACGCCAGGAACAGAGGACAGGGTTGCTGTGGGCTACCCTGCACCTCCCTCCTGCACGACAGGGCTGGGGCCACAGGTGTATGGTGTGCATGATCTGTGGTGTTGTGCGTGATGTGTGTCCGTGATGTGTGTAGGGTGGTATATGCGTGCATGTGGGTATGGTGTGTAGTACACATGTGTATATGTAGAGTGTGTGTGTGGTACATTTGTGGTGTGTGTGTAAGTGGTATGTGTGCATGGGTTACTTATATGTGGCTTGTCTGGTAGTTAGGCATCACCATGTGTATGTGTGTGTGTATGTGTGTGTGTATGTGTGTGTGTTGTATATGTGTGTAGCATGCATCAAGTGCACATAAGTGCCATTTGCACTGCTGTGTCTATGCGTGATATGTGTGTGGTGTGCATGGTGGTGTGTGTTTAGGTGTGGTGTACATGTAAACGTGGTGTGTATATGTGGTACGTGTTTGCAGGTAGGGTGCGTGACGTGTGTGGAATGTGCGTGGTGTGCCTGTATGTGTCGTACTGCGTGTATATGTGTGGTATGTGTGTGTGGTGTGTATAAATGTAGTGTGCAAATGTAGTGTGGGGGTGTGTGCACCTCTGCCGTGGCTGTGCATATGTGGTGTGTGTTTATGCAGTACGTGTGATGTGTGTGGTGTGTATGTGTGGAGTGCGTCGTATCTGTAAATGTGGTATGTATATGTGGTTTGGTGGGGTGTATATCGTGTGTGGCATCTGTGCCTGTGTGATATTTATGAGGTGTGATCAAAATATGTAGTATTCAATTATTTTTTAAAATGTCTTACAATGAAAGGCACATTGCTATGACTCCCCTCAAAATTCTCCCCCTTGCTTAAAACACACTTTTCCCATCATCCTTGCCACTGTCTGCAGCAGCTCTGGCGTCCTCCTTCCTGAGAGTATTCAGTTGTGCTGTCCTAGCTGCCTCGACGGCCTGAATTGATGTGAAACATCGACTTTCCCGGTCCTTTTAACTTTGGGGATGAGCCAGAAGCTGCATGAGGCCTGATCTGGTGAATAAGGTGAATGAGGACACAGGCTCATGCTTTCCTTCGACAGAAACTGCTACAAATATTTTTAATCAATTCAAGAGATTGAGGCAGCCACGAAAAAGACACTCAAGAAAGAAGACTCCAGAACAACTTCAGAAAGTGGCAAGAACAATCGGATAGGCCACCTAGGGGGAGGATTTTGAGGGGAACTCATGGCCATGTGTCTTTTACTATAACAAACATTATAAACTCTTTTTACCTTTTATTTTTATTATGCTTGTCTGCAGTACATAACGACGCATTTATCGTGGGGAGTTGGTACATGTACATAAATAACACAACTTAATTCTTTTTACTTCCCCTTTGATTGAAACAACCACACCTCACATACATGGTATGCAGTGTGATGTGTGAGAGGAGTGTGTGGTGTGTGTAAATGTGGCGTGGTGGCTGTGTATCTGTGAGTAGGATCTGTGTGGAGTGCACGTATATACGTGGAACGTGTACGGACATGATGTGCGTGCTGTGGGTGTAACACGGCAGTGACCTGTGGTCGGGCCTCCCGAGCCGTGGCCTCTGGCGGGTGGGTTCACCAGCAGGCTGTGCCCAGGTGGGAGGAACAGACTGAGACCCTGGGGCTGCTCAGGGTCAGGCAGCACGCGGCCCACTGTGAAGCCAAACGTGATCCAGGGGCCCAAATCCACTTGCCAAACAAGGCCAGTAGCAGCCGCTCGTTAGGTGCAGCTCCCAACCTCACGGTCACCCTGTACACCCTGCACGGGCTCACATCCTAACAGCCCATCCCTGTCCCATCTGCCCCTGCTCTCACTGACACGCAAACGGGATGGAGGACCAGCCCTACTGCACACCCTCAGGTGTGTCTCTGCTCCCTAATTATGCAGCTATATTTTAAATCAAGTTCACAATATGTGCTCATAAATTTTTATATGCTTAGGTGGATTACATGCAAGGGACTAAATACCCACGAGTATTTAATTGCATACATTACTGTGTGTGCACGCACAACAAAACACATAGAAAAATGTGAGAAACCGACCATTCTGCAACCACCTGCCCCACACCTCTCCCAGGCCCAGGGCTGCTGAGCCGAGGGGTGTGGCCACTCCTCCAGAGCTGGGGACATGGCCTCCTCTACTGCCCCTTGCTCCCTGCCCCATGACCCTGCCCAGTGCTAAGGGCCCAGAGAAATGACAGTCCTGAGCCTGAGTGAGAGACTGACATCCTCCTCTGTGAGGTTTTCAGACATCAAGTTGAGGCGGAAGCAAGACAGAGAGGGATGAGTCTCCCCACGGCTGCAGGATGACAGCCCGAGTCTCGTCCCTCCTGGTGGACAGAGTGGTTGGACTTCTGGAAGGGCACGGCTCAGGCCCCTCGTCCTGCACTAGGAGGCTGGGACTCAGCCTCCCGCCTCCAGCAGGCCTGCGCTGACCCGGCGTGTCTGAAAGTCACCTCCATTACCAATCCCTTTATGCTTTAACTTTTACAGTTGTCAGACACTCAGCCCATGAGAATCCTATTACAGTGAGTGTAGGTTTTATTTAGATTCTGTGTCACACAAGAAATGATAGTAAATGATGATAAAGGAGCTGGTTATTTTTAACGCCTTTCCAATGCCACCCCCGCCCCCCCGATGGCCAGTCAGTCATCCCTGGCCTCACCACATGGTCTGCAGTCAGGGAGTGGCCACGTCAGGGGGTACTGCACTCGGTCCAGCCCTAGCACTGAGAGCATCCTGTCCTCAGAGGGACCCTGTGGGCAGCAGCTGGAGCCCCTGGGCAAAGCTGAGGCCCCTCCTCCAAAGGCAGCCCAGAGCCCTCCCAGCACCAGGCCTGGCGCTCACGGCCTGGGCAGGAAAAGGATGCCGGATCCAACTTGGACCGGAGAGTTGAGCAGGGCTGCTGGGATTTCCTCTTCCTTGAAGGCTCGGGCCTGGAGCCATCCTCTCCTCCTCTCCCCTGCCATCACAGGCTCTAAAGAGGAGGTGGCACAGCCTCAGGCCCCCAGCAAGAACTGTGAGGCTGCTTTGGACAGGCCCATTGGGTCCCTGAGCCTGCACCCAACCCAGGATGCTCCCCCGTGAAGCCCTGCCCTGCCCACTGCCAGGCCTGGCTATGGTAGATGTTTAGAACAGGAATGATGATTGTTTTTGCATTCAGTGGACGTTGTTTATGGACTCTTAGAGCCAAGAACTCTGCTGTGTCACCAAAGACCTTTGTCTTTATTTTAAAAAGAAAACTGGTCAATACAACAAGTATCCAAAGGCTCAGCGCCGGCTGCCAATCTTGTTAGGTGGCACCAATTAATGGTCACTGCAAGGAACCTCAATTAGCACCGTCCAGATGCCTGCTCCGGGTTAAGCACGCCCCTGCTCACTCGGCCCTGTGGGCTTGTGGAGTTGACGTTTTACTTCCAAAACAGTGAGCTCACTAAGTAAATGAAAGTTGGATCCTGTTTACTTGATCAACAGTCTGCCCTCGGAGCAGCTGCTGAAGACGGGCAGGCTAAGGCCACTCAGGAAGTGCCCAGGAATGAAGGCGCAGGGACACTGCTCAGGCGGTGGAAAGCACACGTTAATCTCCCCCACAAGGTCTCGATATTAACCCACTAAAGAGGCTTTTTAATAGCACACTCGGCCCAGGGAACTCACTCCCTGCCATCAAAAGGATTTGCAAAGAGAGTTAAACCTCAAATCCACAGCTCAAATCCAAGTCCCTGTGCACACAAAGGACTGCCAGTGAGCTCCTGGCCCTTTCTGTCTCCTCTGGGTCCTTAACCCCCGAGGTCCCCAACCTGGGCCACCACAGCCTGCCCAGGTTGCCTGGCTTTTAGTCGCCTGCTCTCTGCAGTACGGTCCTACTCCTCCTCCTGTCATATGAAGTAGCCACATCAAAATCAGGAAGCTGGGCGACAGGATCCTGGTGCAAAGGGCTCAAAGACTTCAAGAGAAAGGTATTAAAGTCTTTGGAAAAGTGCAGTGAAAATCTGTATATTCCAGCTGTTGCCATAACCCTGTACTGTCACTGTGAGACTGCACATAATTACAGAAAAGCACAGCCTCCGGCCTCCACCCCCACCCCTGGCCCCATCTTCACTAGCTCAGAATCACCACCATCTGCACACCTTCTCTTGGAGGGTCACTGTGTCCTGAGAGTCTGGCAGCAGGTCACAGGACTGCCCAGGCCCTCTGTCCCCTGGACCCCACACTGCAGCCATACTTTCCCAGCCGTCCAGCTACCTGCTCTGGCCGCACAGTGGGCAGGGCCTGTTTTAACAAACCTTGGGACAACCCAGAGCTGCAACCAGGACCACAATTCGCCTCTCTGGGTTCACAGCCCTATGCATCTTCCCAGCCGCTATGAGACAGACCCTCGAGAGAGAGGGACCGATTAGCCATGGAGTGGCCTGTATCTCCACACAAAAGGGGGAGGGTAGAAAAACGGTTCCCCGAGTCCCCCATTCTTCGCCCCTGAAACACCAGATTGGTGGAAAAGGCTATTTAAACAGCTCTTTCCCACTCCATCCCCAGGCAACAAGTCACAGTGGTCCTGGCTGCTGGCTCTGGCCCTCCTGCTGGCCTCTGAGAGCCACCTTCTAACCTCTCCCTTCAGATCCCAGGGCTCCTGACCCCAAGGGACCCAAGGGCACTGAGCAAAGACAGGCTGCTGCCCCTCCCTGACCTTTCAGACTGAGGCTGGCTGCCAAGGACACTGGAAGCAGACAGCAGAGCCAATGGGCACAGTGTCAACACTAGGACTTGCAGGGCCCTGGGGCCACGAGTGGGCTTGGACTTTCCCGGACTGCTGTCTCAGAGATACCTGTGCCTCCCCGGCTGTACCCGGGCATGCACATGTCTGCCCAAAGCAAGCACTGGGCTCCTGTGTGGGGTGCCCTGCAACCCATCCTCAAGAAGCACCGTTTGTTCCCCGATACACACTGGCTTGTAATGCCTCACACCCAGCCACTCACGAGACAGGAACTTTGCCCGGCACCAAAGACAGATTCCTAGAGCAGCGCCTTCAGAAGACTTTGGACTGGTGGGTCCCCAAGAAGCAGAGAAGGAGGGACAACAGGGCCACCTGGCCTCAAACAGCCAGTTGTTCCCTGGGTCAAGAACTCATGCCTGTTATACACCATCCACAGTTGGCCTCATCTGACCTCCTCAGAGAAGCACTGAAATGATAATGAGCTTGCTCCTTGCAAACAAGGACACCCCACTAAAGAGTAGGCAGTAGGAAAGACCAATCACTTGTGGCCCAAATCAGCCCCTAAAGCATAGAGACCCTATTGCTGAGTGCCTGTGACTTCTGGTTTAGCAGACCCTGGCTGAAAAAGAGCCTTCTGGGGACAGTCTGGAGGAAATGAGTCCTTAGCAGAAAGGACAGCCACACCAGCTGGGGGACCACCACCCTGGGCAGAAGCACCGCTGCTGAGGTAGGTCAGAGCCAGCAAGTCTGGCCTCCCTTCCAGGAAGGGCCCAGTGAACCTCCATGGAGCAGTAAACTTGGGCAGCTTCTGCTTGCCCTGAAACTCAGTCGAGGCCTGGAAGCATGACCCAGGCCAAGGCCACAGGACTGGGGAGCTCACACACCTATGTGCTTGGAGCACCCAGCAGGTCATTAATTAGTCAGGGAAGCAACTGAACCTTGCAAGGCCTTCCTCTGTAGGAACCCACAGCTAATGAAAAGGAAAAGCCATCTTCAGCAGGCCAAGGCCACACCGGGCAGTGGGTACCACCCTGGGAGACAGGCATCTGAGTTCCTACTGTCCACATGGGCAGGGCAAGCCCAGCCCAGGTGCACCTGACTGACCCTGCTTCAGGGGAGGCCGGTCCCCAGTGCTACGAAGTTTCCAGCAGGGTACCCACCAACTGCACCTGCCAGCACACCCGGCACCAAGGACAGGGTTCCCCAAGCAAGCGGTCCCTCTAGCTGCAAGAGTCCAACTTTCACCAGACATTGCCTCCACCTGACCCTGAACTAGGACCAGAGTCCTGCATTGTGGAAAGGACCAGAACTCGTTGAGGGATTTGGACTCCAGACTGAAACACCTTGCACTCCAAGGCGGGGTCGAGGGTCCCGACCAAAGGTAGTATAAGGCTTGCGGCGCAGAATGCCGATCAAGCCTGGGCCCTGCCCCCACCCCCCCTCCGGCCACTCATGCTCCCCCAGCCGCGGCCCACCAGCCTGGCTGGCTCAGAGCCCACCCTAGCCTGGCTTGCCAATGTGGAGCGCTGGTGCCATCTACCGAGGGCCCGCAGCGTGCGGGCAGGCTCCGCGGCCACCAAGCCATGTGGTCAAGGGACCAGGCTCCGGTGGCCGGGAAGGAACCAAGGCCGCTGCGCGCCCTGGGCCCCACATCACATCAGGGTCTTGAATGCCTCCCTGGGGCCCCTCGGGCGTGGAGTGGCGCGTTTCGGGCCGGATAGGAATCCCAGTCCTGGACTTAGGTCCAGGAAGGCTCCAGCCTCCAACCGCCGGGCCCCACAGGGTTGCCCGTGGAGCCTGGACTGAGCGTCGGTAGAAAGCGTCGGAAGCCAGGGGTCGCTGAGGCCCTGAGAGCCACCCGGAGCGCGGGGGACGGCGCCGTGGACCGCGCGCGCGGGGACAATTACCTTCTGTGAGGAACTGCGCGTGGATCACCAGGACGAGGAAGCAGCAGAGCGCGGCCCCTGCGAGTGCCCAGAGCGCCTTCAGGAGCTGCATCGCGGACTGCCCGCTCGGCCGACGCCCCCGAAGCCGCGCTGCGAAAGTCCAGGCGCCGCATCAGCGCCCCACCGGGTGCAGCCTCCGCGGCCGCCCGCTCAAGCCCCCATGCACGCCGCGCCGCGCTCTGCCGCGACTGGCGGCGCCACTCCGGGAGGCGACTCTGTCTTTGCGAGCAGGGGGAGGGGTGGGCGAGGAGGAGGACGCGGGGAGGGGGCGGCGGGCGCGGGGGCGGGGAGGTTAGCGGAAAGTCTCGGGCCGCGGCGGCCGCCGCTCCGGCCACTCGGCCACCATCGCGGGCTGCGGGGCGCCAGGGGCCGGGGCGCAGGGGGGCGGCCGCCGCGGCCCCATGAATCGGCCCCGCCGCCGCCCGGAGCCTCGCAGCTGGCAGGGCCCGGACGGCGGGCCGCGGATGGCGCAGCGGCCGGCGGCACGGGGGGCGGGGGGGTCCGGCCCGGCCCGGCCCGGCCCTGCTCAGCCTGACGCCCCCCCGCGCGTTCGGCGTCGCCTTCCTCCTCTTCCTTTTTTCTTCCTTCGGGTCCTCTTCCTGCGCCGCCGCTGCTGCCCGGGTTCGCTCCGGCCCGGGGCTCAGGGGGCCGCCACGCCACCGCCGTCACCGTCTCCGCGAGCCGGGCTCGGGGCTGGGGCTGTGCGCCGCGCACCGGGCCGCCGCACCATCACCTCGGCCCAAGCCGCTGCGACCCAACTTGCGCGGTCCGGGTCTCCGCGCCGCTCGCCTCCGGGACGGGGCCTCCGCGCGCCCGGGATCCTGCACCTCTGCTGCTGCCGCCGCTGCCGCCGCCGCTGCCGCCGCCGCCGCCGCCGCCGCCGGGATGGGTCGGGGCCCTGCGCGCCGCGGGCCGCCTGCGCCGGGGTCGCCGCGCCGACAGGTGGGGCCGGCGACGCCGCGCGCCTCGCCGCCCGCGGGACGCCGCCGCTTCGGCCCTGGGGCGCGCGCCCGCCGCTCTGCTCGTCTCGGCGCAGTCCTTTCTGGAGAGGCGGCGGGAGGGGAGCGCGGCGCGGATCTCCGCCAGCCCAGGCGCAGAGCCGCACTGTCTGCGCTCCGCCGGGTCCGCGGAGCTGCCGATGCGCACTGGGCCTCGCGGGGGACCCCGGGGACCCCGGCCGCCGTGCAGCGCCCCCGCCTGGCGCGCCAGTGGGTCAGGTGGGGCCGGTCCAGCCGAAAACTGCGGGTCGGGCTCCACCTAGGTGCTCAGGAGCCTCACTGCAGAGCCGGCCGCCGCCGGAGTGTGGAGCGGGGGACGCGCGGCCTGAAGTCGAGTCCAAGCCCTGTGTACCTCACGGTCCAGGAGAGGCCATGACCTGGGACTGACCGGTGGCTGGATGGGCTCAGAGCAGGCTTCTTTGTGGGTCTGAAAACGCACATCTGCCTGGAAACGCGGGCGCACGCACACGCTGGGCCCTGCTGTTTGCCATCCTTCTCCAGTGGCCCTAAACCGGAAAACACGCTGTAGATGCCCAAGGTCTGCTGGGAGGGAGCAAGCCAACGCCGGCCCACACCGCCTCTGTTCCTCCTCCAGGAAAGGCGTGTTTGTTTCTGCCCAAAGTCCCTTCCCACAACCCCATCTCAGAGTAGGGGGCACTGGTGTCCTATATCCAGAGCTCAGCTCCTGGACCGGCTCGGCAGGCCTTAAGGCATGTGTGCCTGCACCGAATTTCAAATGCCAGCTCTGGGCAGAAATCAGGGCCTGGTCCCTGCCTGAACCTATGCCCTGGCCTGTGGGGGAGTCCTGAAAGCGAGGAGCCTGCAGGGTAGTGGCTTTGCCGAGAAGTTGTGTCCTAGCCTGCAAGTGTGTATAGGCCCGGTAGGTTAAGAAGCCAGCCCTGAAGGGCTCTTAGAGGTCAGAGAGATCGAGCCTCTCACTGTACATGGGGGTAAACTGAGGCCTCCAGAAGCATGAGACCTAGCACCAAGTCAACTAGCAAGTTAAGGTTATAGCCAGGACTGCCCCCAAGCTCCGTGCTGTTTGCCTGACCTGGCAGTTGTGCCCACACCTGGTCAGACAGAAGCTGGCTGAAAAGCAATTTATCACCTCTGGACGCCATGGCCCTGGCCTCCACCCAGCAAGCTAGGAGAGACAAGCCCAGGCCCAGTACCTCACCGGGAGAGAAGCCCCAGGCTCCACCAGCCAAGGAACTAGGAAACTCTGGGCCTGCCCTGGAAGAGCCTGCAATTCCCTCCCTGTGCAGCCCCTCTCCAAACCCTACTTCCTGTAAGTGCTCCCACCCCTTCACCCCTAGACCTCTGCAGTAGAGCTGTCCAGGCTGCAGCCCTCAGGATCCTGCCCTCCGTGGCTTACAAAGCCTGACCTCCGCCAAGGTCACTGGCCTCTAGCCTCCCCTGGAGCAGGCTCTGCACCCAGTGAGCTCAGAGCCTCGGGGATGCTCATACACTGGGCACAACCTTGGCCCCGGAAGGACCTCAATCAAGAGAGGAGCCACCTCTGACGTCTCCTCTGTCCCCAATCAGGTGCATATTGTCTAAAGCCTGGAAAATTGAAGAGTATCTTAAATACACCAAGGGAACTTTCAAAAAACTAACAATTTGGAGAAACCTTTTGTAAAGAGAACTGGAGAGGACAAAGAGAAAGGAAGTTCATAAAGAGAGGCAGGGCTTACTGATATAATTGCACCAGGTGGGATGTGTGGCCTATTGTCGTGGGGAACAAAATTCTTAGAGGCAAGACTTCTGTTAGGAAATATGTGGGGTTTTGCTGGTGCCCTGAAAAGAAACCTCAGGATAAAATGGAGAAACCTGAGCTTGGCACCCAGAACAGCTGGTTAACTACAAACCAAGGGGGCCGGGATGCCACTGGGAAGTCAGCTCAGGATGGCAGCATGTGACTTCAAGTGAATGAAACCAGTCCAGGCCCAGGGGGCACACCAGTCTCCCTGACATGAATGACTGTAAAGGCAATAGAGCCACATGGTGTCGAGAAGGAGAACAGCCAGGACAGAGAAGACAAGAGGCCTGGGCACTGGTGCTGTATAGAAAAGCGGGGCCACGGGAAGAAGCAAAAGGGGGATGACACATCCAAGGGGCACGGACAGTGATGTGGCTGGTGGGTATCTGCTAGGAAGCTGTATCTGCAAAAGTCCTGGGCAGGCGTGCCCACCCCAACCTTCTTACAGTAAGTTCAGCTCACGCCAGAGCCAGAAACTATCCTAAGAGGGGCTGGGTGCCCGGGGCATGGGGGAAATGTGCAAGGTACTTACCATGTCTCTAACTAAAAGTTAACATGGCACATGAGCATGTGGGCAGTAAACACAAGAGTTTAGCTGTAACTGTGACTTTGTCACCAAAAGAAATCATGGGTATTTTCCTATCGCATTATAGCTTTCATGGTTATCCCAGTATATTGCTTATGTTCACTGTTAACTTCAAATTACGGTTGTCCCACCGCTAGACTTTGTTATGTAATGTCTTAATAAAGAAGCAAGCATGTTTCTATATCAAATAGGTTTTGTAACATTTGATAACTGCATTTTAATATAATTGGTTTTCTTAGTAATCTTACACATTTTTTAGTTTATTCTGAGATGGTCTGGGCTTCCAGAGATGGAGAATTATTCCCACCATCCCCTGTCCTAGTGAGAAAACGCCCAAGTATGAACCAGAGCACAGGGCACTTGAGGACTTCAGCCCTTCATGGAAAACAAGACAAACAAGTCTAAAGGTGGCATGAGTTCCCCAAATCTGGGCTGAAATGCTCAGTACTGGTCCATCCTCGGGGAACTATCTGCCTATCAGCTCTCTGCTGGTTTCCAGGGGCACTCGCCCTTCCACACGCCCTGCCCATTTGCAAAGAAAACAGGCAGAGGCCACAGGGACACCCAGGTCAGCGGTGACCCCAGAGCTTTCCCTATACACTGGTGCCTGTACTAGCATTCAGACGGGGCCTCCCAGGCAGGGCCATCAGACGTCTGGAGAGCCAGGCCTGGAGCGGAAGAGGCTGGAGATGAGTGTGCTCTGGGCCTGAGTCTGAGAGGACAGAAGTAATTCGGGGAAGAGTGAGGTCATCATCATAACTCTAAATAGCGTCACTGGATGCCATCAAAGAACTATCAGCCTCCTGTGAAAAATGCAAAAGCAGAGAAGAAGGGTCTCCAAGATCAACACTGCTGACCAGCTTCAAGAGACAGGACATTTGGAAAGAGGGTGAAAATGGAAGCCAGGTGGAAAACAAAGACACAGAGCAAAGAGCTCCCAGGAAACAAGAGGGAAGGAAAAGCAGAGGAAAACAGATATGGAGGCAACATCCAGGTGCCCAGCAATCCTGTGTCATAAATCACCAAGGAGACAATGAGGACATCCCCAAATCAATGGGCACATGTCTGCAGACTGTGGGGCTTGCTGTGTTACAAACACATCTAGGGCAGATCTGGATCAGAGCATGACCAGAAACTTTCAACCCTGCGGAATAAAAAGGCCATCACTGGGCCGGGGATTTAGCTCAGTGGTTCCAGCGCCTGCCTTGAAAGCCCAAGGTCCCCTGTTAGATCCCCGGTACCGGAAAAAAAAAAAAAAAAAAAAAAAGGCCACCACTGACAAATCCATTCCTTCCACGAAGCTGGAAATAAACAGACCCTGAGCTTTTCCTCATCAACATTGGCTTCTGGGAGCAGCAAACAGTGACAAGAATGTCAGGACCCCTGGAGTGGGACATTGGCCTGCCCCTCAGCAGACAGCACCACAGAGCCACCTTCCCGTCCCAACCCCACAGACATCTGCCCAAGGCTGATGTCTGGCAGAGAAAGCAATCCAGGATCGGGATGTTGCAAGGCCATTCAGAGAAAAGTGAGCTCCCTTGACTTCTGAGAAGCTGCAGAAGCTGAAAGATACAGAGAAAGGTGCACTCCGCTGGACATGTGGAAGGGCCCTCACCCAGCATGATGTCTGCGGTGAAGCCCCGTCCTTGAGTCACAAACCTCCCTTCCATGGTGAATGACATTTAGGGAATAGTACTTCAAATGGCGTTCGTTCCTGTTCAAGTTTTAAAGCCAACGTGTTGACAAAGCTGCAAAAAGCAGTGTCAATTCTTAAGCCTTGCTTTATATTGACAATACTGTGTATGAATGGAACAAGGGATATTTTCTTTCCTGGTCAAAAGGGAAAATAAGGAGGGGCTAACCAGAGCTGCTGGACCACAGGGGAAAACTGTGTCACTGTGTTGATTAAAAATGAATGAATCAAAATTACTATGATAAAATTCAGAAGGAGGAAGTAAGCTTTTAACAATTTTGTACTTTAGAGAAAGGTTGAAGTATCAGGAGGAGGTGGGGCAAAATCTTGGTTTTCATTTTGAGCCTTCATTGTCATTTGGATTTGTGTCTATTCTGTGTATTATGAGATATTCTGTAATTTGAGAAAACCTAGAATCAGAACAAAAGGTACATAAATTGTATTACTGCCATATACTGTCATACTGTGCACACACCAGAGAATGGGAAGTGGCATAGTAGAGTTGGCCAAAAAATATAGACATCAGGAAAAGAAAAACCTGCATAAACATTTTAATACTAAATTTACTGAGACATCGTGAAGTTAACACAAGTTACCTTTGGCCTCTACAATTACGAGGTGCTCAAAGTGGCGGCCATTGGCTTCCAGACATTTATTAGTAGGGTGAACTGCTGAGGTGTGTATACAGTTTTTTGGAGGACTCTGTATTCCGATGGACTCTTCATTTTGACAAAAATAAAGCTAACCCCCCACCTATGTAAATGGATGTGAACACACACACATTGGCACAACTAAAGGCCAGGAGGCGGGGGTGGCCAACTGCCCCAGCCCCTGATGGGCAGAGGCAGGGAAGAGGAAATGCTCTGGCTGCAGTGCCCCAGGTGGTCTGCTGGGGGCCGAGGGGCACAGGTGGCATCTGCAAGAGACTATGGAGCAGGCTGTGGAGGCTGCCAGTAGGCTACTTGAGTTCTTGGTGGCCTCCCAGTTCACTACCAGAGAAGCTAGTCCTGAGGGCACAAAACAGAAAGGCACCCGACCCACTGAGCTCTCAGGTGGCACTGTTCATCGAACTGACCTGCCACAGGAAGTGAGTGGGGGAGGGTGGGCCAGGCCAGGCAGGAGCCCTCAGGGCACTGGCAGCCAGGAGGTGCTCAGTGGATGGAAGGGCCGGTGTGCGCATCCATGCTCTTTCCAGTGCAGGGCTGTCAGTGGTAGATGGTCCTATACCCTGCCGCTAGCCTGGGGAGGGCTGACAGGCGGGCAGTGCACACCTGACACAGCCAGGATGGCAGCCAGGGGAGGAGACCCTCAGCATCAGGAGGAGGCCAGATGGCTCTTGGCAGCAAGCTCTGCAGAAGTGAGAAATTGGGCTGGAGGATAGCAGGAGAGAGCCCCATTTCCAGAGACGCTTGGAGACGCGGGGGGTGGCTCTGGGGCAGGGCTGATGGAATTTCCAGGGAGGTCAGCTGGAGCTCCTGCTGGCACCTTGGGGGGGTGGGCAGTGGACAGCAGCGTGGGTGGCTCCCAGTAGCAGGCCGTATCAAGGACCCAGTGCTCTTCCTGCAGGGCCGGCTCCATGAACGAGGGCGCCATGTGGGCTCGAGACAGGAAACACTACTGCCTGGCACACACATGTCACTTTGCTCAGAATCAGCATCTGAAGGTGTGGGGCATGCATGTGGACACATGTGCATGCATATGTGCAGGTGTGCATTAGCAGACTTTACAAACTAGTTACATATCGTGCCCACATGCCATTTGTGTGTGCATGCATGTATGCATGGGGAGAGAGGTTTGTGCACGGTCACAGGTCTATGTGCATAATTATATATATATGTGTGTGCACTGTCTACACGTAGGAGTATTGAGTTTAGTGTGCATATATGTCTGTGCATGCCTGTGCTGTGTCCAGGTGTGCATGTGGGGGTGTCCAGGGGACATCTGTGATGGGTGTAGGTATGCCCACATATACATCTCTGTTAAGTCTATGCGCTTGTGTGGGCACCTCCTCCAGAAAGCCAATAGAAGATGTTTCCAGATAGGTTTCCCAGGGGACTGTGGTCTTTTCTGCAGCCTGTAGTTTCAAAGATGGGTTTGTCAATATCAGTGGAACAAAATCCTCATTGGGATTGGGATTGCACACACACGCACACACACGCACACACGCACACACACACACACACATGTGCTTATGGGCTGTCTGCCAGCATTGCTCTTGCCCCGCTTCCAGGCTGTGAACTAGGTCACCCCTGGATAGCCCAGTGTGCAGAGTACATGGTGGACTCGGCACTTGTCACCCACAGCACACAAACCTGGGACAAGTCATCTGCCAGCCCCAGCCAGGACTCCTCCTAGTGACACAGCAAGCCCAGTGGCCATGATGGTCTGGGGCAGGGCAGTCAGGGGATCACTGGGGCAGCTCTGCAGTTGGAGGTCACAGCCAGGATGCCAACCAAATCTCTGTGAGCCAGGCTCAGCCACTCAGTCCCTCTGAGACTCAGTTTCTCCATTGCTAAAGGGGGCAGTGGTCCTGCCTTCCTGAACCATGGAGCGATGCACTCAACCCTCCCCATTGTACGGTGGGGACCCTCCCCACTGTATGGGGACCCCCTCCGCCTCCAGGTTGGCCATGTACCCAAACTGTCTTCTGGGGAAGGCAGGAGGTGGAGTTTAGCCTTCTTGTTTTAAATTTTATTTCCAGGATGCAAATTAGTACAGCCACTATGGGAAAATGACATGGAGACTCCTCTCAAAAGCTAAAGATAGATCTATGTACGATCCAGCTCTCCCACTTCTGAGGAGGCACCCAAAGGACACGTGATCAGCATACCAAAGAACCACCTGCACAACTGTGTTCACCCAGCAGGGTTCACGACAGCCAGGACACAGAGTTGGCCTAGGTGCCCCTCAGGGAACGCAGGAGTGAGGGAGCGTGGTGTAAATACCCATAATGGAATACTACTCATTCTTTAAAAAGGATGAAATCCTGCCACTTGGGGCGAGACAGACGAATGCGGAGGACATTGTATTAAGTGAAATCAGCCAGGCACAGTTCAATATGAGGGGTGTAAGAAGCATGACCTAACGGAAGTCTAGAGTAGTCAGTAGTCAGCAGTGGCTGGGCAGGGGACAGGGGATGGGCAGGGAGAGGCTGGTTCACCTGTCTGAAGTGACTGGGTGTGCTAGGGTGGGATATCAATAGGGAAGATGCCCTGTATTTCATCATCATCATCATCATCATCATCATCATCAATATTATTGATACCAGGAATCGAACTCAGGTCCTCAAGCTTGCCAGGAAGTCACTGTGTCACTGAACTACATTTCCGGCCCTCTTGTATTTCAAAACAGCCAAAAGGAAGGCTTTGGTCCACGCTCACCACAGAGACGATACATGCTCCACATGATGGGCCATGCCAGCTACCCTGGTTTAACTTGCACTGTGTACACATGTGTGGAAATGACTCTCCCTCCCTCCCAACTAGGTACAGTACTGGAAGTCAAACAAAAATAAAGTAACACTTTCTAAAAGATCTGAGGAAGACTTCCCAGCTGGGTGAGCCTTTCAGAAGCCAGTATTTTGTGTTCATTTGTTTTTACTATCGACAGCAGAGTGACTTCATTCCTGTGAGCTGGCTGCCAGGTTGGAGGAGCCTACTCTGAACCCTCAGTTTTGCACTCCATGGCAGGAAGGGTAGCTCCAGACTTAGCAGTGCAGCAAGCCTCAGGGCAGCCAAGCGGATGCCAGACAGCCCAAAGACAGGCGACCTTCTGGCCTAGAGTAGGGCTTTCACATTCATTTCTTCTGTGCTGACCTCTGGCACCCCTAGGAAACAGGCCATGACCTCAGCCAAGCCACCTCTCACTGTCCACCAGCTGTGATGGGACCTCCTCAGGCCAGTGCTCTTGGGCATGGCTGCTCAAGGTGGGCACCTCATTCCTCCAGTCTCATTTACCCACTCTGGGCTGTGCCAGATGCAGGAGTCCTCCCTGTTTCTCAAGCCTGTCTTCATCCTAGCAGGCTGACCCCTACTCCGTGACACCCCAGCCTACACTGTGAGGTCCTCCCTGCCCCACCCCATGAAAGAGCTCGTAGTGCTGGCTCCGCCCATGGACCTTTTGGGGGGAGGTCACCCGCCGGCAGAACTGCTTAAATGGGGAATCGTGGGGCACAGACATGCTCCCTCCTCCCCTTGCGGTGTCTCCTCTTCCTGCTGGACTCTGTCCTCCGCCAAGCCAATCCCAGCAGCCTCTGTAGCGGCTCTTATCTCCAACCCCTGACCAAAGTCAGGCACTCCCCTCCTTGAAATTCTTATCTTTGCTCTGCACACATTGGCTCTCCCTTGGCCAGACCTAATAGATGCCATTTGTGCAAAGGAGTATTGTCTTTTTAGATTTTTTTCCAATGAGACTTGGAGGAAACTGCTGGCCAGTGGAGGTCACCTCAAGGCTGCTGGTTCTTAGAAACAGATGTGTGAACACTGAGGCCTCCATCAGTGCCAGAGGGCAAAGGACAGGACTTGGAGTTGCCCCCAAGTAAGAGTACAGCCTGCCCCTCAGGGAAGCAAACACATGTTTTTGTTTAAGAACAATGATTTACTGCTCAGAAATCCTGATGGAGATGTAATCAAGCTGAGGGCATCCAGTCCCAGAATACTCCTCCAGCCAGCACAGCAGACCCTTGGGAGACACTCCAGTGTTTCATCTGGGAAGGGAACCACAGGGAGGTCAGGCACAGGATACACCATGCAGCTAAGGAAAAGGATCAACTTGGCCCACTGATGGCAGCAGGACTGAGTCCTAAGATCATGCAGAACAAGCACAGCCGGCTGCAGACCCATTTGGGCAGACCGTGCCACCTCTCTAAAGAGGCCAGTATATCTTTGTAGGCCCCCTTCATCTCTCTACTCATCCATCTGTCCATCTATCAGCCCCTTGTCCATTCACCTACTCATCCTACTACTTATCCATCCATCTATCCAATATCTATCCATGCATCCATCCATCCATCCATCATTCATTCATCTATCCACTCACCCACCCATCCATCTCTCCATCATCCATCTCTCTATCATCATCCATCCATCATCCAACTATTCATCCACTCACCCACCCATCCATCCATCCATCCATCCCCCATCCATCTACCCATCCACCCATCTGTGGATAAGTCTACGGAAATTTTATTTCCAGAATGAAAATTTGTACAGCCATTATGGAAAAATAATACAAAGACTCAACTAAAAAGATAAAAATAGATCTACATATGATCCAGCGCTCTCATTTCAGGATATGCACTCAAAGGAAAAAGGAGCACATCAAAGAGCTACTTATATGCCTGTGTTCATCCAGCGCTGTTCACAACAGCTGGGATAAGCAGTTGGCCTAGGTATCCATCAGCAAATGAATGGGTCAGAAAATGTGGTGTAAATATATGTAATGGAATATTATCATTCATCCACCCACCCAGCTATCCATCCATCCATCCATCTATCCATCCACCCAGCTATCTATCTATCCATCCATCTACTCATCTGTGTGTTTACCCACCCATCCACCATCCCTGACTTTGTATAGGCAAGGAGGATTTAGAGGAATAAAGTCAGGGCCTGACATCCTGAGCCCTCCAGCTGGAGGAGGTAGACACTGCTCAGGGCATTTGTGCCCCCCAGGCCAAGCTCTGAGATGGAGCAACATGCAGGTCCCTGGTGTGTGTGTGGGGTGGTGGGGTGGTGGGGGGGTGGCAGGAGATCCCTGAAGTGGTCTGAAGCAATGCAGAGCTCAAGGTGGTAGGCAGTGTTCAGGAGCAAGGACCCATGGGTAACAAGGGATCTCTGCAGATGTTGAAAAGCCTTCTTTTGGGGGACCTCCAGATTCTGCCCAAAGCAGGCATAAGCCCCTCAGGTGAGTAGGGAGGAGTTAAAGACAAGCAACTCCAGGGATTTGTATTTCTAGAATGCTGTAGAGAGCTGGGCCTGGTGCTCTTCTGAAACCAGGCAGCAACACTGCTTCACTGATGCTATCCCAGCAGGGAGTGATGCTTTTCAGCACCCCTGAGTGCCCAGGTCTGGGCACATGAACTCACAGCTGGGAGAGCCCCTCCCTGTGCCCTGCAGCCGTACCCGAGGGACATCTGCTGTATGTTATGGGACCAAGCCCCAGAAGGTTCTTGGCTGTGACAAGGCCTCCTTGCTGGCTCCTCCAGCCCCACCGGTGTCCTTTGACCTCTGGTGGCTCCCTCAGGGAAGCTCTCCCTCCCCCAGGCACCACCATCATTCCCACCCTGACCACCAGGAGGCAGCATGGCCAGGGAGGAGGGCAGGATTTGTGCCTGGAATTTCAGTTCTCTTCCTCTCCTCTCCTGAACTGTGGATTCAAACCCGAAGCCTGCTGAGCCTGTTTCCTGAGTTCGGCTCCTTCACAGGGCTGCTGAGAGAGTTTATGACACTGTGGAACAAGAGGTATACTATGTCACAGAGAGGGGATGCCCAGGGCTTCAGGATCTTCCAGGATAGCTAGTGTCGGCCTGTTGTAATTGTCACAATACGACAGCAGCCCCGTGGGCCTGACTTACAGGGCTGGGCCTAGAGGTTTTCTCCAGGCCTGGGACTGTCTGCTCCAGGGACTAGGCTAGTGTCGGGGCCACCCCATTCCAAGAACCCCTCAAGTAATGCTCACCAAGGGGTCCAGCCAGCCTGGGTGGAGAGACCCCAAGGCCCCGGGGCACTTTCCCCAGGGTCCCTAGCGTGCTGCCTTCCAGGAGGACATGAGATAACAGCTCTGCCCTCTGAGGCCCAAAGGGTTGGCACAGGGCCAGTGACCTCAGCTGCTTCCCCCATTGCTGGCCCTTTGTCTGACCCAGGGCCAACCAGAGAAAGCCACACATGCCCTGAGCCGCCACAGGAAGCCACATTCCCAGCATCACTCACTTCCAGACTGAGACCCCTCGGGTCCTCTCCAAGCTTCCCACCCGCCCCCTCCCTCCCAGCCTTGAGCAGTGAGGGACTCTGCTTGTTTCCACCTGGCCATCTCCTCTGACATCCACCTAGGTAGAGTCCAGCCTTGGTGG
Source organism: Heterocephalus glaber (assembly GCF_053883595.1). Taxonomy (NCBI): domain Eukaryota; kingdom Metazoa; phylum Chordata; class Mammalia; order Rodentia; family Bathyergidae; genus Heterocephalus; species Heterocephalus glaber. The sequence continues at coordinate 1,856,367 of NW_028258297.1, forward strand.
TGGGTGCCCACCACTGCCCACCCTGTCTCACATCCCCACTCTGTAAGTAGACAATGGCAGAACACACCAATCTTCCTCGGGGGGCTCGCTTTTGGGGACCCGCTCAGAGGTGGCCTTGTACTTTGTGGAAGAGAGCTGGTGTGGAGGACATCCCCTGACACCCTGTCCCCAGCATGGATGGCTCCAGGTTTCGGGAAGGAAAGAGGCAAGGGCATCAGGATGCCAGGGCCCCATCCAGAAGCTTGCCTGCCTAGCAGGAGATGAAGGCTGGGCCAGGCAGGTGCGAGCAGTGCCTTCTCAAGCAGAGTGGAGTCACCAAGTCAGCTGGACATGAACAGCAGAAGCCAGTGCCCTCCCAGGACCCGAAGCTCCTGCTACCCTGCTAGGTCCAAAAAATGCCACTCCCACAGGCGTGGGACACCAGTCAGCTGGGGTACGAGGACAGCCCTGGGGCTGAGTGCCTAGCCCCTCCCCAGCACACCCTCTTGCCTGGCAGCAACATGCACTCGTCTCCTGAGAGGTGGTGCACGGTCCTGGGGGACCAGCATCCCATTCTCAGGAGAGGCCAGAAACACCGCCCCACATTCTGCATTGAGGAATACACCTGCATGGCTGGCGTCATCTTCTCTGTGCCTGAAGGACACCAGTGCTCAGCCCCCATGCTGCCAGTGAGGCCAGGCAGAGCATTCTGAACCATAGACAGGCCTTCTGTCCGTGTCACATAATACCCACTACTGTCCCTCGGAGGAGATGCATAGGGAGCCCTCAGAGGTGTGGGGGGGGGGCTGAAGGCTATCTCCTATCTCCTGAGGCTTCAGGAGTGGCAGCTGGCACAGTCTGCTGAAGGTCTGGCTGGTTAGGAAGCAGAGGGAGGGTCCACCGCCCAACGTCTGGAGTGGGAGCCACCTGGTTGCAGCCTACAGCCCAGTGGGCCTTCAGGCGCCATGGACAGCAGGTACAAACAGAGGCCCCCTGTGGCTTGGGGACACTCTTCTGTGTCTGCTAGGGTCTCCTTTCTCTGAAGCTGGCAGACCTGTCCAGGAGAAGTGCTGTTGGACCAGGCCCTGACCCTCCTGGGGAGACCACCTGTCTGTCTGTTGAAAGGAAACAGGCAGAGACACTCAAGGACCCCTGCCCAGCATGACACCAGGGGCCATGAGCTGAGCTACTCCCCTCTGGTCCCTCCTGTGTCACATAGCAGTGGACGGAAATGACTTTGGCCCTGGGTGACCTTTTCCCAGCGTAGGTGGCTGGGCCAGCCAAAGCCGTGCTTAAGACCATCCACTTTCATCCAGGTCAAAGCTCAAGTCAGCACCCCACCTCCGTCTGCGGCATCAGAATGGCTTATTGATTTCCAGCTCCATAGGGAAGCTCTGTTTGTGAAAGTAGTTCACCACCACCCGCCAGCGGCTGGGCCTTCCTAACAGGCCTCTGGGTTTGCGTGTTGCCATCATCCCTTGGTCACAGTGAAGTTGATCATCTCAGCCCTGCAGACATGGGAGTCGGCTCGAGGGCGTGTTGGCAAATGGTCTGGAAACTGCGAGTGCCCAGGCCTGGGGGCTGGACAAGGATGAGGACACGAGAGGTGGCTGGGCTGCTCCTGCCTCCTGCAGGCCTGAAAGCCTGCCCCTGGAAGGCAGCTTCTCCCTGCCCTTTCCTGATGTGTTGGGTGGGGGACCCATTACCTGCTGTCAGGACCACAGAAGGGTCACTGGGCCCATGCTCTGGCTGGAGGACCGAGGCCTGCCCTGCCCCGGTCACTGAAACTCCGGGGCCTTCCTCCAGCCTGGGCATGTGCCAGGAAACCCACTGCCCCTCCTAGCTGTTGGACACCAGGAAGAAATAAAGATCCTTTAAAAATAATGATGGTCCTCACTGCCAGACTTGAATCTCAAGACACACTCTGTACAACACAGAAGTGCCCAGCGCTCTGGCCCAGCTGCTGTTCCCACTTCCTTGGTCTTCCATGAAGCCAGGTGTGGTCTCCAGTGACCAGAGCCCAAGAGTGACAACTCCGGATGTCTTTCAGGGTCAGATCAATGCCAGGAAATCCAGGTGACCCCAAGTAGTAAGAGCTCCCACACCAGGAAGGTGACGGGCTCCAGGGACAGGGACAGGCCTCTGCTGAGAGCCATCAGGCTACCCACCACCAGGAGGACGGCCCTTCTCCACAGCATGGCAGCCTAAATCCTGCACAGGGGGCTTTGTGGCCTGCGGTGGCTGTGAGTCTGACGTGGCTCCACCAGCCACAGAAAGAGGACTCCGTGCCAGGTTCTCTTATCCAGAGCCCCAAGCGGGTCGGTCCCAGTGCCCCCGACAATGCCCTCCATCCCTTGTTCCTCCTGAGGGCCCAGCACCCATCACTCTCAGCAACCGTCACCTCCGATGATGCCACGTGCCTGGGCCCTCTCGACCTCCACCCACCCTCTGCAAGCTGGCCCCGTGCTGTGCCCTCACCCCAGTGCCCCCTGAACTCCTGCTGGTCTTCAAGGCCAACCTTCAAGGTGGCATCCCTTGTGGTCTCCCTGCTTCCCATACAGGTCACATGCACACCCAGCCTGGGGCATGGAGAGTGCCTTCGCCTTCCACCAGCGTCCAGGCCCAGGCTCAGAGCAGAACTCCTGAAGGTCATGCCCACAACACCCCATGGCATAATGGCAGGGGTCATAGATGCCTTGAGACCTGGAGGTCAGCTTCCCAACCCACCTTTGAGTTGTTATAACCACTTCTGAGAAGACCTACCACCAAAGCCAGAGGACATAATGGACATGTCCACTGCCCCAGGCAGCCAGGCACCTAACTAAACTCCATGGGCTGGGCCACGGCCTTGGTCCTGAGGGCTGGGCATCGAGACTAAGGTGCTGGCCAAGGCCCTGGCAAGGACCTCTCCTCTTGGTGCAGATAGTGCCTTCTCCCTCCATCCAAAGGGGGAGAGAGAGAGACAGAGAGAGAGAGAGACAGGACCAGCTTTCTTGTGGCTCTTCTTTCAAGGGCACAACCCCCAACAGGAAGGTTCCATGTTGAGACCTAAGTTGCTTTTCAAAGGCTTCACTTCCAAACACCATCCCTTCCTTCCTGGGTTAAGGAATTCAGTGGGGACACTGTTCCATCCAGGGCATCTGCTCCCCACATTCCCTGCGAGCCTGGTAGATCAGTGGATGCCTGGGGGCTGGACCTAGCCTGTGCCCTTGTGCCTGGCATGGCTGGGCACTTGGTGTGTCTCTACCCACCGAGGCATGTGCTTGGGCTGAGTCACCTCCCTGTTCTGCCCCACTGACCCAACAGAACACCACTACCTAACCTGCATCTCCTGACAAGTCTCCCTTCTCTGGCCCCATGTTTCCTGGTTGGAAGGACAGACTAACAAATGCAGGAACAAAGAGCCACTTCTCCCACCTGACAGCCACCACTCCTGAGGCCACCCTCAAAGTGGTGGTGCAGGAGAGAAGGTGAGGCCCGAATGGCACCGGTGCCACTCGGGGTCTCATTACTGGCACCGAGGACATGTCCCTGTAAGTAATCCACTGCTTGTGAATGCAGATGGTCGCGAGCTCGGAGACCCAAGAGGCGCTCTGGCTATTAAAACACATTATGTTGGCTCCAGAGAGAGACACATTCAAAAACAAGATTTAATTTGTCTAGGTGTAAAACCTGTACTTTAAGAAACACCTAGGGCAAGCAGCAAATGAGTGTGTGCTGCAGAAAGGCCGGTGACGATTTGCCAGCTCCCGGCAAATTGAACATAAGCCGACATTATGATGCAGCCTCAGAGAGCAAGGGCGCGGTAATGACCAGATCGGGATGTGGGACGCCGGCGCAGAGTAGGGATGATTGGTGCAGGCCGGCCCCTGGCCCATTTGGGGGTCTGTGTCCCCTCCTGCTCCCCGGGGTGGGCGCTGGTCCTCCTGGTGTGCAGAACCTGGAGACATGAGCAGGGCCTGAGCTCAGAAAGCTGAGGAAGTGGTGGCTGCCGTGACTAGGCCTTGGCTAGGCTGCAGGTGACAGTGCTGGTGTCTGTGTGTGCCCGAGAACGGCTGTGTCCTCGGGGACCCTGCATCTGGAGGGCTAGGGAAGTGTATGAGGTTCCCTGGGCGCCCTGAGCCTTCGGGGATGTAGATACCATCCTTACACTATCAGGGCCACTTAGGCTACAAAAACACAACTCCTGGCGCCCAGAGTCAGTCTGGGGTCAGAGTGTCGCCCCTCTCCTCCGTGTGCAGGCGCCATCCCACGCTCATGTCCCTCTGTCCTCATCTCTTCTTTTAAGGCCACCAGTTGTGCTGGATAGGAGTTCACATGTGTGACTTCATTACGTTGGTCACCACCAGACAGAATTTGTCCCAAACACAGTAGTGCTCTGGAGCCCTGGGGTTAGGACCTCAACACACAGACCTGGGGATTCAACACCATCACTGATCCGCCTCTCATCTTCAGCCCCCAGGCTCTGCTCTCTCCCTGTCCCCCGTGGATTCTCCCAAGAGGCCACTGAGGCCACTCTGGGCTCCACTGGATGCCATCTTCCTGTGCAGGAATAAGCTCTCTGGGATGGCACCTTCTGCAGGACCTCCTAGGATTGGGCAGGGAGGGACACACATGAACCTGAGGTCCTGAGGCACACTGTCATGGGCTTCGGGGTCTTCCAGATCCCAGGGATGAGCCACAGACTCAGGGGCTGCTTAGTGGCACCCTGAGCAGGGCTTACTGCAGGACCCAGGGCCTGTAAGCCCTCCTTGCTGGGGCCAGCAGCCAACCCAGGTGGAGCCCTGGTTCATGCAGGGAGCAAGTGGGAAGGGCCGGCCTTGAGATGTGCCATGGGAAGCCATAGATGCTGGCACAAAGCCTGTGTGGTCCCTGGCCAGCACGACACCCAACCAGGCTGTGCCAAAATGAGTGCGCTGACCACTGTGCCATCCATGCATCTAGAAGCCAGTGTCACCTTCCAACCACCAGGCCCAAGTCCCCAGAGCCACCAAGGCAGGCAGAAGTGAGGTGCACTGTTATAAAGCCTGTCTCACACCTGTGCCTTCGCCCCCAGCAACACAGCCAGGGATGCCAGCAAGTCCGCAATGTCTTCACAGCACTCTGGGTGGTCTCCCTGGTTGGGGGTGGGTCCTCAAAGAAGCCCACAGGGCCGGGCACAGCAGGACCCCAGCAGTCTGAGGCAGGGGGCATGGTGCCGTCTCCTCAGTCCATTCTGACAGACATTCGGGACACAGTAGTGCCTGAGGCTTCACTGGAGTCCAACCCAGCCCCCAACGTTTCAGCCTCGCCATCACCAGAAGAGGCAACCGCAGACCTCAAAACGGTGCACTTCAAGTCTGGGTGGAGCCCATCACACCTGGCACTTGTCCTCCTAGTGCAGGGACAGGAGCAAGGCAGCCTGCCCTTGCTGTGACACACCTGTCTCACCGCAGCTCGGCCACGGACGGCCCCTGTGGGGTGAACCATGCAGTGACCCCTAGAATCTCACGGGGGCCTGGCCCCTGGGACGGTGAACAAGATAAGGGGGAGCGGTGGGGCTGAGGCCAGCAAAGGTCTCTTTCAAGCCCTAAAGTGGGGCCCCCCAGGCTGCAGGTGGTAGCTGGTCCACTCTCCCTGCAGTCAGGCGGGGAACATTTCCCCAGAGCAGCCGGAGGTCCCTGCACAACACCTGCTCTCACTGTCTGTCTAGTCTGCCTGTGGTCATAGCTGTGTCACACCGCTGGGTGCTGAGCCCGGTGGGTCCTGTATCCCCAGTGCCTGGCCAGCTGGGGCCTTCCAGCTTCCTTCTCCCAAGGCCAAGGTGTTCTAGTGTGGGCCGAGCGAGAAGCGGCTCTCTGAGCTGAACCCAGATGGCAGAGGCTGATTTGAATAAATCTATTAATTATCTGTAGCTTAGCATGAGCGTCTATGTGTGCACTCTGCAGCTCCTAAATAATGTAATTTCGGAAGCCTCAGCATCTATTACATTTAATTACTTCTCCCTGTGGTGTGCAGGATCGAGATGCTGTGATAACAGTGCCATCCCAGGAGCCCAGTGAACCCCAGGGGACCGCTCTGCAGGAGGGGCTGGAGGGGCAAATGGGACTGCAGCACTTCCCTCCAGGGACCTGCCTCTTCTCCCGGCCCCCTGCAGTCTCCGCTCTGCAGGGCCTGCCGCAGGGACATCACAGCCCGGACCTTGGTAAAACTACTAGGCCCTGTTCTCCACCAGGGGTTCGGAGTCTTGGCCAGGGACCCAATCCAAGCTCCCTGTGGGCCCTGCCCAGGCCAGGATCCCCCCAGGTGCAAGGCAGGGCAGAGATTAGGGATCAGTGGCCAGGTTGGGGGCAACCAGGGCAGCCTCTACCCCTCAGGAGCGTCCCCAGGCTGTGGGTCTGGGAGAAGCAGCTCAGCCATGGCCGAAGGGGCCCACCTCGCCGGCCAAAGGCCCCCTTGCTGGGCTTTGGGCGCTGTGACTTCGGAGTACTGACATGGCACAGTACTCCGCCAGCCCACAGGCAGGCGCCCTGGCGCTTACCAGCTCTCTGCTGCGTCTCCTGCTCTTGATCTCTTCCAAGACCTGTGTGCTATGTTTTATTTTTAAAACGCGAATTGAACCCAGGGCCTTCCTATGAGCTACGTCCCAGCCTTCTTTATACATTTTCATTTTGATCAGGGTCTCACTAAATTGCAATGTTGTCTAGGCCGGGTTTGAACTAGCAACCCTCCTGCCTCAGCCTCCAAGGGATCTGCATTTCTGAAAACACAGAGGTACTTGGACCTTCACCGTGTGGATGTGAAGGAGGCACAGAAAAGCCCAGATGGGGCTGGGAGGTGCCTATCATGGACAGCAGCCGCCCTCCACTCGCAAGGAGGGCACACAGAGGGCTCAGCTTGCTCTGCTGGGAATGGTCAAGGGGTGAGAAGGCACCTGGCCTGGATGCCAGCCATGCTGCTCAGCTGAGCAGGGCGTCCAGTTACCCAGACCCCCTTCACTGTCAGGAACCCTGAGTCCTTGCCTCACAGGCTATGCTGCAAATTGGGCACTGTCTGGAGACTTGAGGATAGAGCAGCCGCCTCTTGGGGACAACCACAGGCAAAAAAGCACCTGACGAGCCCCTGACTCTCTTGGAGACAATCCTGCCAGGTGACCTCCAGGGTGAGCAGGGCAGCTTCTTCCCAAACCATCACCCCCGTGGGAGGACTGAGGGCAGATGTGAACCTCACCACTCATCATTCTTAAATTATATGCCAGACACCTGGGAAGTTTTGAAAAAATAGTAACTTGGAGGTCTAATCTGTTAAAACAATAGCTTTTAATATTCATTTGTTACTGGCAATGAGTGGCCATAATAATTTGATGATTAAGCCGCAGCGACCTTCACTGAACCTCCACAATTCTCATTTGCATTCTCATTAAAATGACAGTTTCAGGCTTATTCTTTGAAATCTGCGAGACTCTCCTTTCCAGAATTTCCAGGCCTCCCTAAAGAGTAATTAACTCATGTGATTAAAAATGTAATATGTTGGGGACAGTTTTTACTCGATGAAGGTACCAGGTTAAAAGTTTTAATATATGCTGTATTAATCATGAATCGCTTTGATTTAAAAAAAAAAACCTCAAAATGAGAAGTAAATGGAAAAGCTTCATTGCCAGAGTTGGATTATGGTAATTTCGCTCCTATTTTTAATTTTTATTAATGGGAAAAAACGATGGACTAAAATAGCCATCAAATCTGTGCACGTTCCAAGTGACTGCCAGGCTCCACCACAGCCGTCTCCCAGACCCCTCAAAGGCACACAGAGCCCCTCCTGCCCAAGCCCAGATGAGGAGGGGCCACTCGGAGCCGCCACAAGAATGAGCTCCAATAGCCAGAGCCAGATGAAAGGAAGCGGTAGTTTGTACCTAGCTTTGCACTTTGGGAGAATCTGCACATCTGCTTTGATGTCGGGCTCAGAGGAGTGCAGCTGAGCAAGCACGATCGTGCACACTCGGTGCGAATGGAAACCAGAGTGGGGCATACTGAGTGTGCTCCTGACTCGCCCACACTCTCCGGTGAGCTGATGAGTGCCAGGTTCTGAGCTAGACGGGCCGTGCACCATGCACCAGCAGGCCAGCAGGCAAGGGAGACCTAGGGAAAAAGTGAGGGGTCCCATTCGTGCAGAGGGCAGTGTCTGGAGCTGGCCTGGGCAGGGCAGAGCTGGGCAAGACAGGGGACAGACCACCAGGGTGGGCTTCCAGACAGGGAGAGGGACAGCCCAGGGGCAGCGGGCAGGCCTTCCTACCACATGCAGCAGGATGACCTGCAGTCTGCCAGCCAATGTCTTTCCCCAGGGTCGCACACACAGATATCTGTCCCCCAGTGCAGGGGTGGGCCTGGGGCAGTGGCTGTGAATAGGGGACCTAGAGTGTACAGACCACAAGGCAAGGGACAGGGAAGGAAGGGACGAGGGCAGGACGCCAACAGCCAGGGGCAAACACTGCGGGCCCATCCCTCCCCAGGGCACGGGAGCCTGGTGCCTATAGCTAGAGCTGACCCTGCTCTGCCCAAGGAGGCAGCCAGGCCCCTCTGAGGATGGTACATATTTATTTAAGGTTTTTCCAGCTGTCAATGTGATAAACGGACCTTTGACAAAATCAATGACTCAAGAAAGCTGAGTTAATCTGCAGGGGACCCACTGGAAGGGCCGTCCCAGGCTGGCTGTGACACAGTGCCCCTCAAGGGGAGTTGAGGTGATCGATCCAATTAGGTCAGAGGCAGCAAGGCTGGTCGTGAAGGCACAGAATCTTTTGAGTAAAGAGACAGATGCCCCTCGGCTAGGGTCCTCATGTCTCCAGGGTCAGCTCTAGAACACCAGCCTCTGCACCTCCAGCATCCTCAGCTCTCCACGGGACCAAAGTCCCACATCCATGCCACCCTGCATGTCCATCCTGTCCTCTGGGAGCTACCCGAAGCCTGGACCCAGGGTCTCTGGCTGGAGTGCCGCAGCAGAGGTCACTCAGCTGTGAGACCACCACCTCTCCCAGGAGCAGACAGGACCTAGCGTCTTCTTCCAAGAGCCTGTGGGCACCACGCCCTGCCATCCTTGGAAGGCTGCACCCAGTGTCTGCCTGTCGCACCTGTCCCTGTGCCCACCCTGTCCTGGCCAGGGCCCCTGCCTGACAGAGATCCCTCACCTGTGCCAGCTGCCCAGCCCATCACCCCCACAGGATGAGAGCCATCAGAGGAAGGAGAGGCGGCTGCTTTTACAGGGTGTGACCAGCATGAGAGGGGCTGCCCTACGGCCCACTTCAGGCCCCAGCAGAAGAGGCAGCAGGGGCGAGGCTGGCATTGTGTCCTGTCCCTTTGTTTGGGGACAGTAACTCTGCTCTCACCTCTTCCCTGTCTTGAGGTGCACACGTCAGAATGTCACAGAGCTCAGAGGTGCTGAGCCTCCCCTCACACAGCCAAGTCCTGAGTGCTGCGCGAACAGGCTGAGCAGTGGCAGATTCAGCAATGACAGCAGAACCAACTCCAGCCCAAGGCGCTGCCCAGGGCCAGGCGTCCTACAAGTGCCCAGCCAGACTCCTATGCCCTGGAGACGGGGCTAGAAGACCTCTGTGCCTAGCCTAGGGCTCCCAGGCACCACCAGGAGAGGCTGAGCATCTGCCTGAATTTTCAGGGCATCCTGCGTACCCTGTGCTCCCCAGGCAGTCCAGGGAGAGGGCACTGACACCGGGGCCTGAGACTGTTCTTCTAAGGATTTTTTTTTTTTTTAGTACTGGCGATCGAACTTGTGTTCTTGCACTTTCGAGGCAGGTGGAACCACTGAGCTAAATCCCCGGCCCCCTAAGGACATTTTAAGAGCTTCTTTTGAGGGTTTGGCCCCACTCCTGGGCCCTTGGGAAGTCTGAGCCACATGGAGAAGTATCCACCCTTGACGTGGTGGTGTACCAGCTCTATCCGTGTGTCCCACAGGGGCTGAGCATACCTAGTGCCAGGTCCCCCTGAAGGGTGCAGGGTTGGCAGCAGCCGGGCCCCAAAGCTCTCTCCTCAGAAGCTCCATCTGGAGTCGTCATCCCCAGGAGGGTGACCAGGGACAGCCTGGAGGGACAGGAGCCAGTGGATCCCAGGGAGCACCTGGGCCCACTTCTCTTGGGTCCTTGGAGCCAGCTTGGTATTAACACAGCGTCCCCTTCTCCAAAAGCCACTGCATGAATATGATGAATAACATTAAATTCAAATCAGGGCTACTTTCTGAAACGCACAGGTGTCACTCGCTGCAGCCAAGTTCAGATGAGCACAGATGGATGTGGAACTAGAGATCCACCTCCTGCTGTGGCTGTGCGGGGACCACCAGCTGCCCATGGGCCCAGGGTGGGGACTTGATGGCCTGATGTGCAGTTTCTGAACATGCTGGCCGGTCGCTATTGGATGGGCCAGAAGTCCTGAGGGCGCAGCTGCAGACCTATGACAGGCACTCTCTGGCAACTGTCGGCAGAGACACAAGGCACAGTGCTAGGATCACAAGTCCTGCATTTGGCGGAGACAGGCAGCTGGGATGCATGTTTACTCTCCATACTTTCACGCAGGAGACACTTCACAATGCTGACAGTATCATTCCATGCCAATGCATTTACATTTTACATCAGAAAACTCTTGTCAGGTTACTCTGATTTCCATAAAGAATCTTGGGCCAGATGGCTCCTTGTGGCTTCATGTACACCCACTCCCACAAAGGCAATGAGTTCAGGAAAAACAATCCACTTTAGTAGAGCAAGAAGCCAGGCACTCAGCAGCACCTGGTCCTGTACACCAGGAAGGGTGGGGATGGATTAGGGCACAGAGGTAAGGACCACAGGTACTGGGTGACTGCTGAGAAGATCTTCACTCCACCCTGTCCCTGAGGATGCCGGGCCCAGCCACCTGACCTGGTGTGGCCAGCAGGACTAGCTGGTGTCCAGGGTCAGCCGTCTATGTGCTTCTGGGCTCAGGCCTGTCTCTTGGGAGCAGTCCTGAGCCTACCCACACCCTGGAGCCCATCGGGCTGAGGTCATGGGCAAACCTACACCCTGCCTTCAGCTGAGGTCAGAGCCTGTCCCACCCTGCTGCAGCTGACCAGGAACCCAGTCAAGGCCACCCCAGCCATGGGGGACACTGACCACTGAGCTCTTGGTTTGTCACAAATGTCTGTGGTCGCAGCCAACCAAGGCAGGCATTTAAGGTACACACAGGTGGGCCGAGAATCCAAGATGGTACTGACTGGGGAACCTGACAAGCCATAGCCACTCACTGTCCCCACAGGGGAGAGAGCAGAAAGAGGTGACAGGGAGCCCTGGCGAAGACTCGGGAACATGGCAGCGTAGCAAGGGTGCCCAGTAGGGACCAGGCCACCAAGTTCGGCTGTCAGCTGCAGCAGGGCGTGGCACCCTCTGTGTGCATGGCACCGTAGCTCGGAGTCACAGTCCCAGGGCCACCATCCCCACCTCCAGGACTTCAGAAAGTGCAACTCCATTAACAACCGTTTCTCTGACCTGTACCTGTACATGGGCTGGGGAGGAGCTCGCTCTCTCTTCTTGTCTCCCTCTGTCTAAGACTTGAGCACACGTCAGAACCCAAGGCAGATGGGGGAAACTGAGGTCCCCCAGGACTCCCCCTCGGCAGGCCCAGGGGCAGGAGAACGGCACTGCTGAAGCATCCACTGTCAGGCTCAGGAGGTGGCACGAAAACAACCCAGATGGCACCTCTGCAGGGGAAGGAAACGCAGTTCCTGGGGTCCGGGAGGCAGTCTCCCCATGCTCAGGTGCACACTCCTTCCCCGGCCCCTCATCCAGGATGAGGGCTAAGGGGACATCACAGGCAAAGCCACCCTCACGGTCCCACCTGGAAAGAGGTGGAACTCTAGAGACAGGATGGATTATGGGGAGCCCCAGAGCCCTAAGAATGTCACTGAGGGTTCCAGCCCAAGGGCCCGATGCCCCACGGTCTCCCATGCCAGATGGTCCCCATGCAGGGTGACCCTGGAGGCTTCTTCGAGGTGAGGTGGCCCCAGGCCTTGCCCCACATCTTCCTGAAAGTGGTTCTGCTGAAGGCTGCTTCTGCCTTTCATGGGGAAATATAGATACCATCAGACACTTTGATCATTTCTATTTTTGTTTCTACACTTCAATTTTGGCAGTCCTCTCTTGGGAGCTGGGGGGAAAGCACATTTTTCTCTACCATTTTTAATCTTCTTTTATTTATCAAACTTAGCTTCTCTTTTGGTGGATTAAAACAGACTTGGACAGAGTCTGGAAAAGCAAACTCTTTTCAAACAAGACAAAGATTGAGCTTGGCCAACTGGCAAATTCCAGTCCTCACTGAAGAGCCTGCGAGGGTGACCTGCCTTTCTGGAGCTCAGGGTCCCATGCTGCCCTGCAGCGGGCAGCTTCCAGGGCCAAGACCGATCTTTACGGAATTGCAGGTGGCTTGGTCAGTGGTACCCCCATCTCTCCTTCTGTGCCCACAGGTGACACAGGCCAGGAGGGCAGAAAGACAGGGAGCTCCCTGTTCTCTTTACCCTCCTCAGAGAGGGGCAGCCCTGTGACCCTGCCCAGGTGCACACAGTGACAGAGCTGATAAGGGACCCCACGCAGGCGCTGCCCTGGGTGCTGAGCAGGACAGGGCAGAGAGGCCAGCACTGCCCACTGCCAGATACCTATGCAGACTCGCAGGAGTGCACCTCTTCCAGGGTAGCCAGAGAGCCTACTCCACACTTGGTGCCCCCCACTGCTCCTCCAGGCTGCCTATCTGGCTCTAGCAGTGACCATGGGGCCCAGCCCTGGCCTTAGATGTCCCTGCCATGTGCTGCCCTGGCCACCAGGAGCCTCAGGACAGCTCTCTAAGGCAAGACACAGTGCCCCTTCCCTACCACAGGAGGAGCCACAGCCAGTGGACATTGCATGGCTCTTACCCCAGACAACCATAGGGTACACCTGCCCTGCCAGATTTGGGGTGCTTCTAGAAGCACCTCTAGAAGAGATGGGCCAAGGGACAGTTTCCCTTGCTTCCTCCCTCAGGGCTGTGTGAGCTCTGGTCCACACCTCCTTCCCACCTTCTGGCACCAGCCACCTGCTCAGCTGTAGCGGCTCCCAGGAGCTCTGCCGGCTATGCCCCTGGATACAGCCCTTCTTCCCAAGGATACTCAAGCCCAGACATGGGAAGACCTGAACCCTGGACACCTCCCACCATTAACATAAGATCCTCGACTCCACTCCGAGAGGACTGAAAGGCAGCGGCTAGGCACCAAATATGACACACACAAGGCACACAAGCTTGGGATCACAAGCTTGTTGGAAAAACTGGGCTCCAGACACTGGCTGCTGCCTCTCAGGACCCCAGAGAATGCAACAGATGATAACAGCTGCTGTCACGGGAGACAGGAGCAGCCCCCAGACAAGCACCACAGGTCTCTGCCCAAGGATGAGGGGTGGCCACCAGGAAACCAGCAAGGGGACCCAAGGCCACTGAACCACCAGGCTCAGTGTCAGCCACAGCTGAGGCTGGGATGAGGGGCTTCAGAGAGAGAGCTAATGGGAGGCGGGAGAAGGGCATGCAATGGGGGAGGCGAAGTCCACCAGCGTAGACCATGCGCCTCGGCCAAGCGAGGAGACAGCCCAGCCCCTCAGCACCCGGAAACTCCCGGGGACAGAGGAAGTCACCCTGCCCGAGGGAATTCTTGGTCCTGTGGGTGAGCGGCAGGGCTGCTGCTCTCACTGGGAGAGACAAGGGGACTCCAGGAAGGGCAGTGGCCTCCTAGCTTCCGTCTACTACCAACTGTTAGGGTTTATAGCTAAATGCACCCCGAGAGCCTCGGGTGCTCACGGCCAGGGCTTTGGGAAGGTGGTTGGATTACGGGGCCTCAGAGCAGACTTGCTGTTAGGAAGTGGGGCCTGGAGGGAGGAAGAGGTCACTGGGGGCCGTGGCCCGGAAGGTTATATCTCCCTCTCAGCTCCTCCTTTCTGTCTCTGCTTCCTGTTTGACACACCATGAGCAGCTTCTCCACCATGCCCCGAGTCGCACTATCTTGCTTTGGAGTCAGCCGACCATGAATGGAAACAGGAGCCAAAATATACCTCTCCTCCTTTGAGTTGTGGTGTTGGGCATTGCAGCTCAGTGACAAGGGAAGCAACTGAGACACTGACCTCAGACTTCCCATTCTGTGCCTGCAGACACTTCTTGGCACTTCGCAGACCACACCCAGTTCTCAGGAAACCTTGCCCAGTCTGCGGTGCTGGGCACTTTTCCCGATTCTGGTAGGGCCAGAACTCAAGACCATCTCAGGGTTGGCCTCCCTGAGGCCCAGAGGGACATCAGGACTTAAAGAGAGAGGGAAGGGAGCAGGAGTGCTGGACACAGCTGGCATGGCCCTCGAAGCCCTGGAGGAAGCTGATGTGGTGCTAATGTAATTAACACCAACCACTTCCACTGGCCTGGAGCTGCTGCTTGTTTGAATGCAACCCAAATTACCTTTGGGCACAGAGGTCTTTGTATTTCTGCAAAGTGCCGCCTGGTTACATGGCTCCTCGTCATGCACTCTGAGAGCACCCATAAGCCCAGGACAGCTCCAGAGTGACAAGAGAATTGCACCAGTGGCAGAGGACCCACCACCCTCCAGAAAACAGACATTAACCTAGGGGAGTTCGCCTAGCTCCTCGAGGTAAAAAGGAGGAGGACCTTGTTCTGCCAGTGTTGGAGGCATCAGCACTCAATCTGTCCCTGGGGATCTTGGAGTGGCCAGTGGTCATTCAGGGTGGAGGGACAGAAGATGGCTGTCAGGTCCAGGGCCCCATGGGTGACACGGGGATGATATGGAAAGTCATGATCAATTGGGAGGATGCCTTTGGGTCCCCACAAGGGGGGACCTGGACTGACAGGTAGGAGATGGGGGTTCCAGGAGTCTACTCTGCTAACTCGTGGAACAACAGGCACCTGCAGGTATTGGCACAGCCTTGGTGATGCCCCTGGTGCAGAGCTTGGAAGCCCAGAGGCCTCAAGCTCCAGGTCCCCGTGGGGTCCCCAGGGTACCTGCTCCATCTCTGGCCTCAGCCCCATTCCTGCATGTGGGGCTCCTCTCCAGCTGGCAATGAGGCCTCCTGGAGGTCATCTCACGGGGGAAGCCCAGCCTGTCCTGACATAAGTGAACCCCGAGGCTGTGAGGGTCCCCCAGGCTGGCCCAGCTCAGGCCCAGAACAGACCAGGGAGCAGAGTGAGGGCTCTGCCAGGACAGGGCCACTGACACTCCAGGAGGGCGAGCATGGCAGGCTGTGGATGGGGGTGGGGCGGCTGCATGTCCAGAGCACCTCGGGGCCAGGGGGAGCTGTTCCCCAGTGGGTAGCCTCACCACCTGCTCTTCCTCGGTGACATTTTCTCCAGAGAGTGGCTGCAAAGGTCATCTCCCCTCCGCTCAGGCCAGTTTCACAGCCACAATTACATTTTATGATCCTTTTATGAAGATTTTGTCTTTAGGTTCCACAAATGTTATTGCAAAAATCACTGGGGCCCCCTCTCTGCCCAGGAGGAGATGGGCTCCACAGACAGGGACTGGGGACAGGATTCAGTGACAAGCATGCGTCCTGGTTTCCAGGACAACCAAGGCAAGCTGCAGGGCCCAGGCTTCCCAGGAATGTGCTGTGGACACAGGCACCCATACCAGGGAAGGTGTGGAGAGAAGCTGCTGTCCTTACGGTGTGCTCCTGGGTGCCTACTCTCTGTCCTTCAGGTCCTCTTCCATAGGACGACACGGACACAGCTACACACTGCCCCTGAGGTGGGCACACAGTCCAGGAGGGGAGGACTCCTAAAAACCAGGGGGGTCCCACACACTGCTCACAGCCACCCAGTGCAATGCCCAGCCTGGCACGAGTTTGGGGGTTGCCAGATGTCTGCCACTCCATCCAAGGACAGCCCCAAAGCCCAGCAGGGAGCTGTCCACAAGGAGCCGTCTGCACCTGCAGCCTCCAGAAGTCAAAAGAGTACAAGGTCCAAAGCAACACTCCAGGCCCTGTACACTGTCCAGACTGCACAGGCGGGAAAGGTCTCCAGGTCACCACAGGCACCCACCCAGGGACAGCAGGGTCCTGGGGTCTTCTGCAATATGCTGCAGGTGGAACAGGGTCCTAGGGTCTCCTGGATGGTGCTGCTGGGACAGACTGCATCTGCACTGCGACTTCCTAGGTCCTCCAGACCATGTGCTCTTGCATGAGCCCTGAGACCTGTTTCCCCTGTATCCCCCACTGCAAGCTCTTCCGCAGGTTCCTTTAGGTCCAGGGTCCTCACACAAAGCCTGCATCTGGGTGGGTATAGCCTGGGTGGCCCAACTGACAAACACAAAGGAAGTCCATCACCCTGAGGGCTATTTCTCCTAAATATCTAAAGAGGAAATCGAGTCTTCCTGTCTCATGGTGCATTAGGGACCGAATTCTGGAGTCACGTGCATACACAAGGAGTAACTGCAGATTCGTAGATGATGTCAGCGCAGTCACCTGAGGAAGAAGTACAGGAGGACATCGAGCCTGGGGTCACAGCACAGAGGAGAGGATGCACTGGCTGTGGTAGGAGGCCAATCCCATGTAAGTTTGCTGTCCAGAGCTTGTCACCACAGATGACTAGACAGGAAGACCTTACAGGTCTAAGTGCACTCGTCACCTTCAACCAACGCGACCAAGGAGCAGAGAGGTCAGGCAGCATGCTGGTCACTCACTCCCGGGCTCCAAGAGATGACACCCAGCAGGCTTAGAGAGACTCTGGGAGTTGGCAGTGACTACATCACCAGCCCTTCTGATGTGCTAGGCTTCTGCACAGGGACCCGGTCTCCCCTAGTGCTTGAGCACACCTGTACTTCCTGTTCAAGGATCCATCTGGATAGGCCTCAGTCACCTGTGTGAAAGGCAAGGACCCAGGTATGATAGCGCAGGGTAGGGGAAGCACGTCCCTAGTGCTGGCAGGCAGGCACATTAGGGTGAAGAGACTGGCACAGGAGAGCGTGGTCTGACAGGGGGACCCGTGCTCAGCAGCCCACCTGGGTCTGGACACGCTACCCACAGCTGGGAGCCCACAGTCCCCTGGGCTAGGCTGATGGATTGGGTGGAGCCGCTACTTTCAGCCAGAAACCTCTCCAGTTCTGGTGTTTCCTGGGGCTCAGCTGTGGGGGAATCAAGCACCAATGGGAATGGAGAAGACCTGGTCAGCCACACTCCCGGTCTGTGATCACCCAGCGTCCAGCCTGAGCCTCTCCTGTCCTAGGGGCTTCCGTCTCTCCTGGCATCAACCTAAGCCCCTCTCCGCTATCTGGGACCCAGCTCCCCACAGAGAGGGATCCTGGGTCCTGGATGGGAGGCAGCTTTGGAACTTCGGTGATTCTCCTCTATTACCTTCCTGCTGTCCAGAGCCAGCTATCATGCCACCCCTTAGAAGTAACCTTTCTCGGACAGCTGGGCTCTGAAGGTGTCCTGCACATGTCAGCTTCCCACAGTGATGTGCGATGGGCTTCAGGGCTGCAGGTGCCCAGCAGGCTGTCAGAGACGGGAGGTGTGCATCCTCCAAGCCTCTCAGGCTTTAGTCCTGACTGCTATTGGACAAATGCAGGCTTCATTAGCTGCACTTGCTCAAGAAAAAATCCAGAAGGCGGAAAAGAAAAGTTGCACTGAGGAACCATCCCCATGTAAACCTAACTCTGAGTACAGGAAAAGTCCACACGATAATTCTCTTTGTTTCATTCCAGGTGCCAAGAGGGAAATCAAAGAGCTTTTTCTGTCCGGGAACGGCAAGCAGCTCAGCGTGATCCCCAGCCACCAAGGCTCCCTCTGCAGAGCCGCCGTGAGGTCTACAAAGGGGCCCGTGTCCTATTATAGCGCCTTCATGGCTGCAATTATCTGCCAAATAAGCCAATTTGGGAGCTCACCTGGGTCTTTCTGGCCACCTCTCCAGGGTCCTGGCCGAACTGGCCTTATCTTCATTTCCATACAGCCAGCATCCTCCACGAGATGGAGAAATGTCATTATTTACCAGAAAAGCAAGGTCTGAAAATGGCAATTACTCCACAGGCCAGCGGAAGGCCCGGAGGTGCCGCTCTTGATAGAACCTGGCCCACCTGCAGCCGGGGCAGGGAGTCACGCGGCACCACCAGCCCAAAGGTCTTCACATCACACATAGTCGCACTGCTCCCTTTACAAAGTGCCCCGCCATCCCCCCGAGATAAACTTGCTGACAGCGGAAAGAGATCCACTGCGTGCTCCATAAAACACACACTGACGACAGACCCGAAAGAAGGAAGGCAGAAGGGGTCCTAAACAGTGCCTTCTCCAGTGACCGAGGCCAGACTCCAGGCCTCAAGGTGTGGATGGGGTCCCTCTCCACACACCTTGCCCCCATACCACCTGGCCACACATGGAGGGAGAAGGGACTATTTCCTGCCCTCTGACACTTGGCCCAGCCTGGTGACTGAGTTTGGGATGACCCACTATGAGCCCTACCTGAATGTGTGCAGTTGAGTCTAGTGTCTCATTTACTGGGACAAAACCTTGCCAGAAAGGTGCTAGTCAAGAACAGGTTGGAGACAGGCAGAGAACACCAGAGCCCTTCACCCCTTGTAGACTGGGACCAAAATGGCAGCCCACCTATAGACCCACATAAGGAAGTCCATGCTTGGGCTGGGGATCTAGCTCAGTGGCACCATGCCTCCCTTGCAAGCACAAGGTCCTGAGTTTGATCCCCGGTACCAAAAAAAAGGAAATCCGTGCTTGCTGCCATGGGCAGTGGGGGGAGGGTGTGTGCTAGTTAAGTAGCATCCATGTGGCAGTGGCTGACTGCTATAGTTTTAGACCATCACTCCACCCTTGTTCCACCATCCACAATATCTCACAAATAAAACTGCATTTCAAACAGTTCAAGAGTGGGAAGTTTCACCAGACACTAACTGATGACCCTGATACCCAGCCCCGGAAACCTGCCACACACAGACATGGACAGCCAGCTGAAGGCCACCCCGGGCTGGGCCTATCGCTCTTTGTGCAGGGTTATTCTTCAAGGCTAGCTCACCCCTGTCCTCCAAAGCCAGGAGTTGGCCACCTTCTAAGAAGGCCCAGGGAGACTCAGGCTTTGTGAGCCACAGGCTTCTCCATTGCTGTACACCTTCTCGTTCTGTTGACCCTTTAAGTACAGGAAAACTGTTTTTAAGCTCCCTGTTGAGACAGAAGCAGGCCACTTCCCTTCCTGAGGTCCTGCTGAGGGTGACAGCCATGTCTACACAATGCCTGGAAGCCCTGTCGGTGACTCAGAGGGGACACGGGGTGCCTGCTTCAGCCACCACCTCTGGACCTCAGCACCCACCCTTGCAGTTCCAGAGCGTCCTCCTGAGGGTCTCCTTGGACTCGGGGTACTGGCTGCTCCAGGGCCCTCCTGCCAGCTACCCTGCAGGGACCCTGCTGTCTGAGGATCCTGCAGCAAGGCAGGCAGGTGGAGCTGTGTCTTCCTGACAGGGACGTGCAGAGGACAGGAAGGAGCTTCTCCTGGGCCACAGCAGGCTGTGAGTGTTAGGGTCATCGCACCAAGAGGAGCTCCCTGCTGCAGACTGTCCTCGTGAGGACTCCAGAGTCCAGGTGGCGACTGGTACCTGAGACCCAAAGACCAGGCCTCCTAGCCCAGATGATGGCAGGACCAAGGTCCGAGCCGCCACCCCTTCCTGCTGTCCCCCACTCTGACCCAGGTCCCAGAGTTAACCAAAGCAGAGGGGAGGGCCACGCCTCCAGGCTCACCTCAGCCAGGACCACCCACTCCCAGTGCCCTCGCCAGGAAAAGCTCCGAGGCTGGGGAACCTCATGCCCTTGAGTGCCTTGGGGCCGGGCCATGTGCTGGCACTTCAGGCCACCCCGCCCTCTCCAGTCCTAACATCTCAGAGTGAGCAGAACAACAGGCACGGAACAACCCGTGCCGTCGCCACCGCCTGCCTGTGCCTAGCCATCTGGCTAGAGCCGGCAGGGCCCGGAAGCCAGCTGGGGAGTCATTTAGGGGCAGCAGCTCCCTGGCTATGGCCACCATCTAGAGCTTGTCCAGGACAGGCCCCAACCCAGCCTTGGTCAGAGAAACCCTGTCCCTGGGCCTGACCACTCTGAGCACAGCCAGCCCCTTCTGGCCGCAACTCCTCCTTACACACGCACTCAATGCCTGTGTACAGGCACAGACCATCCTGGACCTCGGGGATGTATGCGGCTGAATGTGTGCACACAGCGAGTGACCCTCAGCTGCTGCACACAAAGGCACTCTGTCCTCCCACGGCGCGCGGACAGTGAGCCCGGAAGCCGGGTGTCAAATGAAGACAGGCATGCGTTGACATGGAAACCCAACAGTTAAAAATTCTTCAGGAGGCTTCGAAATGTCAACTTTTGATCACCAGGTTGGAGTCCTTGTTCCTCCATCATACAGTGTTTGGCAAAACAAGCCCCGCCACAAATCGCTGACAACATGTCAGCACCGCACGCAGAGCCATATGTCCGCCCCGCTGGGCGCTGTGCACTTGTTACCCGGCGCCGGCCCCCCGCGTGGACGGCGCCGCTTTATGGACATATAACTTGTTGGCGAACAAAGGAAATCGCTGGTTTCCTGGCTTGATGGAGGGAAAGCCCTCTGATAAGACAATTCTCTCTCTATGTTTTGCCACAAAACCCGGGGCTGCTGGCATCCGCCTCCAGCCAGGGATGCCGACTTCCAAGTCCTTGCTAATTAATTGGGATGCATGTGTGTGTGTGTGTGTGCGTGAGCAGGGGCTGTGGGGCTGCACTGAGAAACAGCCCTGCACCTACATATGGACAACTGCCTCTGCCAAGCGAGTTCTAGGAGAAGATGAAGTCAGTGCTAGGAAATGTACAGGTCCAGCTCGCCTCCCTGCGGGGACCAGCGGGCACACATGTCCTGTAGTGGGCTGGTCGAGGAGCATAGGTATGCTTGTGACACGGCATGTGCATGCCTGTGTGTACGTATGTGCACGCATGAGTGTGCATGTGGTGTGTTCCTGGCAAGCACACACCCTCACAGCCTTGGAACACGTGTGCATTTAACACAAATCTCACAGAATCTGGAAATCTGACGCCTCTCCTGAGCACAAAGGTTACTGGTTCCCTTTCCTCACACACATATATCCCTAGGGTACGTGGTACAGGTGTGTGTGTGTGTGTGTCTGCGTGATACACAGGTCCACCCTCATGATGCACAGCCATAGCGTGAGCCTGCCATTTCCACACCCACCTGTAAAGCCATTCCTACTGTCACGTTGCAATCAGAACATCCCCACGAGGATGTGGCCCTGGGAGCTGACCCTTGTTAGAGCCTAGGACCCCCGATTTGGGGGCGTTCCTGCCACACCCCGGAAATCCCTACATGGTGCTGCCTGAGGGCTGGAGAGGGACCAGCCCAGGGCCCACACGTGATGACATGAGTGAGTCGGGCTGCTGGCCTCGGTGGCCACCCGGAAACCTGCCATACCCTCCCACCCTGTCCTTGTCCTCAGATGCCACCCGCGAAGGTCACCTCATCCTCTCCCCGGGGACCCCACCTGCAGTCAGGCCCCACCTTCCCAGTGTCTCTGGTACTGCATTCTGGTGGTACCTGCTGCCCTGCCCCAACCCAGGCTGTGGAGCAATGTCCCCACTGGGGATGACCCGCCCAGGTAAGGAACCAGGCTTCCTGACCCCTTCCAAGGGTCAAGACCTTAGCAGGCAGCACGCGCTCCCTGAGCCCTGGGACACACGGGGCTGGGCAGCATAGGAGGGGACAGCCCGGGAAGCAGGGCAACCCCAGCATCAGGCAGGCTCCCCAGACCCAGCCTCCAGCCCTGCCCAGCTGTCCCTGTGTCCTGGACCTGCTGCCAAAGGACATAGCGTCGGGCCTGGAGCTGGCTGTGTGGCCACCCCCATGGGAGTTCTCAGCAGACCTTAGGGGCACAGCTTGGCCCCGCTGCCGCTGCCCTGCCCTTGCTCACTAGCCCTGTCTTACCCCTCCTTGCCTGGCCCTGAGCACCTGCATTCTTGCCCTTGCTGGGACAGATGCCGCTGGAAGGACTG
Source organism: Heterocephalus glaber (assembly GCF_053883595.1). NCBI lineage: Eukaryota > Metazoa > Chordata > Mammalia > Rodentia > Bathyergidae > Heterocephalus > Heterocephalus glaber. The sequence continues at coordinate 1,878,403 of NW_028258297.1, forward strand.
GCAGAAGCCTGTCACAAACCTCGGGATTGAGCTGCCCATCACCAATCGTGGCCTACAGCCTCTGCACACACGTGCACTCATGTCCATACACGCACACGCACTTACAGGCACTGACAGCCCGTCAGAAAATGTGCCGCCCCCATGGAAACAGGGTGCTCCCTCAAGGCCCTGGGGGCTAATGGCAGGCCACCCCAAAGTAGCCCTCCATCCTGAGCACCTGGCCTGTGTCACATTGGGGAAGCAGCAGTGTTGCACAGGTGTGGCTCTCCTCCAGGTGGCAGCCAGCACCTAAGCCTGGGAATATGATGTCACCCTGAGCTGCCCTGCGGAGCTGCGAGGAGCCCGGGGAAGCAGCCCTGGGACAGTGGGCAGCCAGCCCTTGGGGCGCCCAGGACAGTCGCTGCCCTCATCCAATGTGGCAAAGGGAGGGGACCCTGGAGTCGTGGGGAGCCCTTTGGGAACACTGTGCGAGTGCTGGCTTACTATTCCTCTGTCACTCTGGAAATACACTGCTGGAGGAGACACTAGCCCAGCCCCAATTGTTCTGGGCCTGCCGGCTCTCATGCCTGGACAGAGGGAGGGGTTCTTGGGAGCAGCTGTGCACTCTCCACATCTTGGCTGAACCCTGAGTAGGCTCTGGGCTGCAGCAACACCCAGGACAATGTGCTGCCTGTTGGGGAGACGCCCAGAATCCCAGCCTGGAAGGCCCACCCACCACGCACACACCTGTGCCTGAGCTTCTACCCTGAGCCTCCTGGTTTTTCCAGAAAGCTCCAGACCTGGGGGGCAGGTAGGCCAGCTGGAGGCTGCTCGGGGCCATCTCCTCTGTTGGCTCCAGGGGCCTTTCTGGGGTCCACCTTACTGCTCTGACTCGGCCTGGAGTCCCCTCCTTCCTGGGCCTCTCCAGGCCTTGGGGCACCCTAGCTCAGCCCCTGGTTCTCCCTCTGGATGACGCTGGTCTCTCAGTGTGAGCGTGGGTGGAGGACACGCTGTTCCCCCACTTGCCTGGTGCAGGATGGCTGCAGCTGTCCTCACTGTAAACAGCCCTGGGGACGCCACAGATGGGCGCAGCCCCTGCTCCTCCACGCCTCCATCCCTGTTTTAGCTCAGCTCGTGGATGCAGACACTCACCTTCCTGCCATGGCCTCCGCGCCCTCCCCAGTCCACGCTGCCCCATTTCCCAGCACCCTCAGGGGCAGAAGGAGCTGGGTTCCAAGACGCACTCAGCTATGACAGACCCCAGCGAGGAGGGCAGGAGGGCTTGATGCTAGCAGAGCACCCCAAGCTGGGGTCAAGGGCCACCAACTGGCCACCTCTGGTTCCCCAGGTCCCACTCAGTGCTGGATGTCGTCCCACAGGAGGGCTGGGGACTCTGGGGCTGCTTCTGGGCCACGTCCCACATCTGATTTCTCCCAATCTACACATCTGACTTTCAGAGAGCGGAAACGGCAAAACTGAAGAAGTGCCTCATAATGAGGGAGAGCACATTTAAAGGAAAAGAAATCATTTAAAAAAATGATCGGGACAAGGCCACATCCTCTCCCTTTCAGAGGCACATGGGCCCTTCCCACAGTGGATGTCATTGTTAATTTTTCCTAATGACACATTCAAGAAACAAAGCAAAACAAAAGAACCATCAACTCAGCATTTAGAACAACATATTTTGACAGCGTATTTTTAAACGAATTCCCCTCTTCCAATGAAAGTGCCATCCTGCAGTCTTTTTAAGTCTATTCAGTATACACCAACATGATTATCTCATTCTTCTCCCGATAAAAACTCCCAGATACATAACGGCAGCGTGATCGACATGCAAATGCATTCGCAGGACATTGTCTCTCCTTGTAAGGACCAGGAAGGAAGGGACGTGGGATGTGCCTGCAGGGCCAGGGCAGCCAGCCTGTGCGGTCCCTTTGGCCAGGCTGGCATGGGCGGTGCCAATGAAATGGGACCCTGCACCTGACAAGTGCTGCTCCCCTAAGACGTGGTCTGGGCACCAGGGATTCTCCCAGCTCCCAGGATCCAGCCAGAGTGCAGGTGTGGACTTGATCACACTCTGCTCCCCAGAGGGCTCCGGGATCAGCTGAGGGGAACCTGTGGGCAGGTGAGGCACTGTCCTAGCCCTGGCCAGGTGCAGGGAAGATTCTCAAGGGAAGACAGAGCCAGGCACCCGTCAAGGTCCACAGGGAGGGAAAGCAGGGCAGGGAGAGAGACCGGACTTGAGTGCCAGGCCCACATAGCCTCTCACGCAGAGAGCACAGGGCAAGGTCGAGACTGTGTCCCTTGGTGTCCCCTGGGAGTCCCTTTACAGACAAATGGGCCCACACCAGGTACAGTGCGGGCAGAGGCCTGAACCCACAGAATCAGAGCCCAGCCATGCCTCCCCCAGGCCATATCAGGTGACCAGGACAGGCACCTCCAGGGTGCCTTGTCCACAGTGCTGGGTGAGGGGGGACAGGCCACCCACAGCCCCAGGCACCCGCAGCCTTCCCTGGGAATGCGTCCAAGAGCAGGTGTGAGGCCTCAGGGCCCCCGACACTGAGTCCAACACCCGGGTGGGGCCCCAAGACCTGAACTTTCACACCCTCAGGGACCTTGTGCAGGCTTAGGGGCCCTGGAGACCAGGGACTGGATGAAGGAACAGGTAGGACACTGGCCTGGGCAGGGTCTTTGGGCAGGGAGGAGTCCTGGGACTCGGAGAGCAGGAGGAGCAACCTCCAGTGCAGAGGGCAGCAGGGACACTGGGGGCAGACACAGCCCCCAGGGCTCTGTGTGCCACGGCAGGACCCCACTCCTTGCCAGGGACCCTCTGCAGAGGTGACCTTGTTGAGGGCCTGCGGGGTGACCCTGAGTTTGCCAGGTGGCTCCTAATGAGGTCCTCACACAGGGAGGTGGAGGGCAGCGTTGGAGACCAGGTGTCTGGAAGCTGCATAACACAAAGCAGGGGCCCAGCCCTGCTCCGGACTCCCGCCCAGGCCAGGCTAGGCCCTGGAGTCCCCTGGCAACACGGTCAGAGCCTCGGCTGCTCGGATTTTGCTGCTGCACAGAGTCAGCTCTGACCTGACCCGGCACCCCCAGGAAACGATTCTGCCCTGCCCTTCCCTGTGTGAGGGTTAGGCGGACCTCGAACCAGGCCCTCCGCCCCTGCTCCTCCCCTGGGCCCCCCAGGCCACCTCCCTCTGTCTCCTTGATGGCTTCTCACTGCCTTCAACCCTGTGGTCAGGGCCGGCTTGGCCATTCACTGCTGTGTGGCCTTCACCTTGGTGCTTACCCTCCATGGGCCAGGCCAACAAAAGCAGTTAAAAATTCCCGTTCACGAGGTGAGCCGACCTGGCAGGCCTGGGCCTTGGGTCCTTTTCCTCCGAACTTCCTTCATGGTGTGAACTGCTGTGGTGACTGTAGCACCTGAAGCTCACCTTAGCCAGGTTGGCCTTGGCCCCTCATCTGTGCAGGGAGAGCTGCCTTCCATGCCTTCCGGTTCATGCACAGGTAGGGAGGGGCATTCCAGCAATGACACGAGTTCCCACATCCAGTATCTTGAAGCTCCATGCTGAGGTATTTATTCCACATGCATCAGAAACCCCAATCCCTGGAGAGACGGAAGCTTCTGTTCCCACAAAACATGTACACAAAAGTCTACCGCAGCTTGGCCCACAATCAGCCCAACCAGAGAAACGCAGCTGTCTACTGGGGGGTGGATCGAAAACTTGGGTACAGCTGCCTACCCAGCAAGGTAGAGACAGGGCCCAGGGTCACACTGTGTGGAGGACAAGCCCCAAGCTCTTGAAGCAGATCTCACCCAAGAGACGTTCTGGACAAGGCAAAGCCCTAGGAGTTGAGGCGCTCTGGGGTGGCAAGAGCTCTTTGGGATGCTGGAGGGACCTAAGTTCTGTGCCTCGGAACCCAGAGAAGTGCCACCAAGGGCACTGTTCCTGCAGACACGGCTGCCACACCACACAGGACCACCATCTGCAGTGAGCACTGCAGGGTGAGCTAGGCCTGCGGTGGGGGCACTTGGGTCAGAGCAGAGGACAGGGTCTGGGGCCTCCTGAGTCCCACATCCTCAGGCCCTGGGGTGAGCGCTTCAGGGACTCTGAGTGAGGGTGGTGGCAATGACGGGGGGACGGAGGCAGAGAAGAGCACTCACTCAGAGAGCGTGAAGGTCTGGCTCCCTGAGTCTTCCACAGAGGGGTCTGGGGTGGAGTGGAGTCCGTGCAGCCTCGCAGGGCAGTCACGGAGGCCACACTTGTCCCCTGCCGGCCCTGGAGGTGCTGCATTGACCACAAGGCCTCCCCTAGCTTCCAATCCAGCAGAGCTCAGCCCATGCAGGGCTCTCTGCACCCTAACACTTCCACTCCTCAGACATCCCACAGGCTCCTTCAAGGCAGAACTGGGTCATATCCAGAGCCCGAAGGTGCCACTTCATAGAGAATGGGCACACCCAAGGCTCTGCCCCTGGCTGGGTCCTCCAACCCTGGCTCACATCAGTGTAGATTCCTGGATAGAGCAGGCTCATCCCACCCCGCTCCTGGAGAGTGCAGGCCAGGAGCCCCAGGCATGGCAGGTGCCTTGAAGGGAGGCAGGTAGGGTCTTGCTCACCTGCAGGACACATTGGAGCAGGAGGTGGTATCGCCTGGGTCCCGAAGGGCTGGGCCTCCACCACCCTCACCTAATGTCCAGGGGACACAGAGTGACCAGGAGGTTCCAAGGAGCGGGGGCCACACCTGTTTTACCTGATTCCATCCCTACTCCCTTGTGCTGCTCCTGTCCTCTGATTTAAGGACAAGAACTCTGCTTTCAGAAAGGAAGTATAGTGCTCATGGGGAGGCTGGATAGAACTGAGACCGCCCTGGGCATCAGCTTCTAGCTGCCACCTCCCCCCCCTACTCTGCAGGGCTGCTGGTCCCAGGGCCGTGAGACCCCGAACTGGACAGGACATCAGACAGCACGGAATGAAGACAGTTGGGTTTGGGCAAGGGCTGACACAGCAGCCCACAAAGTGCATCCCTGCTCCTGGCCTTGCCCAAGGACACTGCCCTGGAGAAGCCCAAGCCAGGCTGCTACTCGTGCTTAGGTGTCTGCAGGTGCAGTGCCTCTGAGAGGAGACAGCCCTTATCCCGACAAAGACACCGGTGCCCTCCCAGCTGCATGCTGAGTGGAGGAACCTGAACATGCCTGGAAACCAGGAACAGAGGCCTCAAGAGTAGGCTGCCACCCTGAACACCTACAGGCTAGGTCCTGGGGTTCTGAGCTGAGTTACTGGGGAGACACTGATGAAGTGGGGTATAGATGAGAGCAAGGACAACTGTCAGCCCTCAGAGGAGTGGGTGACCTGAGCTCCACCACCCACAGGGAGTCCCATGGTGCTAGAGGTAGCCTCTGAGGGAGGCCCAGGGGAGTCATCGAGGCATGGGGGGTCCTCCAGGGAGAGGGGCACTGTTTCCACATGTGGGGGACACCCTACCCCTCATTACCACTAGCTGTTGGGAAGCCGGTGCAGGGTCTCAGGTCCTCACGTCCGTAAAGGCCAGTGACTAGCCTGGCATCAAGAGCCAGGGTCAGGTTGCATTTAGGAATCAGCCCTGGACCGTTCCTGGGCCCTGAAGAGCGAGGTGTGGGACCTGGGTTCAGATCCGGCTGTCCTGTGTTTGAGGACCGCCACCTCACCAGCATCTCAGGATGAGCTAGAGGAGCTGCAGGGGTGTGGGGACTTCCTGTCTGTCCCTAAGCATCCCAAGGGCCAGACTGTGTTTCTGGGTGGCTCTTCATCCCAGTCCAGAAAACACAGGACAAGGTGGTCGCCAACCCGGCAGGTAGACCCACCCCTACGATGCCAAATCCACTCAGGAGGGAGACAATGCCTGGCAGAGATACGTCCCCAAGCCCACTCCACAGCAAAACTGGCTGGGCTGAATGCTGTTGGGGGAAAAAGGTGTGACAGGGAGAGTGAGGTTCCTCAGACAGCAGGGAGCAGGGGCTAAAATAACCCTGGGACAATAAGACAGGAAGCGTGCACTCGTTCATCCTCCCATCCATACCCACCCCTGACAGACACCAAAGGCTGCCAGGTGCCCCAGAGCTGGCTCAGAGTGGGCAGGGGAGGTCAGGCCACAGCCAAAGCCATCTTGGCCTCTGCCCATCCCCTCCCTGCAGCCTCCCCCGGGGCAGGCCTCAGTCCACACCCAGCCTGGCTGGGTCCCACCTCCCTGGCCTATTTGCAGCTGCTAGGGGTGAGGCTCCCATGAGATGCCCTCTGGGTGGTGGATTGGGCTCCCCATAGCCTGGAGCTAGAGTATGGATTCACCCCATTCCAGCCCAACACTGGAACCAGCCACGCAGATGCTCCCACAGAGCATGGGCCAACTCTCGATTCTGTGGCTGGTCCAGCCCTCCCCTAGGGTCCCCTGGATGGGCTTCAAGGGGAACCAGCTCTGGTGAAACCCTGCCCACCCCGGTCCTGCTGTCCGGCCAGGAGCACAGCCAGGTCGCAGTGGCAGCCACAGCAAAGCGCTAACTTTCGCAGCCGGCAAGCACCACACGTGCCAGAACTGGGAGCCAGTTGACACTGCAGGGAGCTACACGCATGCCACACGGGTCCCTGAGGCTCTGTCCCATGAGCACCAAAAGAGGAAAGGAGACCAGCAGGCCCATTGGAGCCCCTGTCCCAGGCTGCCACCTGGCCACCCAGGGCCACAGCCTTCCTGAGAGGCGGGCTGGGCTCTGACCTCCTGCTGGGAAGGCGCCTGCAAGCACAGTGGCTGCTCTGGGTTCCCACTCACTCGGAGCTCTCGGCAGCCCCAGCACCACAGCAGGGAGCTTCCTGGCTGGGTCCAGTGAGGGGCAAGCCAGCCACCCTGCGTCACTATCACAAGCCCTTCTGTTTGCAGGCCACCCCTGCACTTGCACCCTTGGGCTCAGGCGGGCTTGGAAGAGGGGACACTTAACAGTAGAGGGTGCCAGGCCCTGCAAAGCCGCAGGATTCCGGGTAGCCGCCCTGCCCCTGCTTCCCTGCAGGACACATGGAACTTGGGCTCTGCGTGAAGGGGACCTTGGATGGCCTCACAGGTCCTACGCTCACCATGGGCAGCATCAGCACAGATGAGGCGCCCCAACCAGGCAGAGAGCAGAGTCCAGGACTGCCTGCAGCAGGTCTCCTCACCTGCAGGGTTGTGCCCAGGCCTCTCCCAGCCTCCCACATACCTCAGCTTCCCACCCATGGGCAAGGCCGGAGCCTTGGAGGGACTGCTCATAGCCACAGAGGCCTCTGGGTCCACCTTCCTCCTGCCCGGCAGATACAGCATCCAGAGCTGCTTGCAATCTGGAGCCCTGGGGATCCCTGAGCTGCAAGAAGTGAGGAGCCAAGGCAGGGTCTGCCAGCACCTGGCTCTGCACAGGCAGGACGGCTCCCTGCTGCTCAAGCCAGTGCTGGCCAGGGCTCCGGGTAGTGGAGACCCAGGCTCTCCTAAGGGTTATGGCAGCCATGGACAGGATCCAAGATAGGGTCCAGTCAGCCCTCTCTGTCTGCCCTGTTCCCTACAGGGCCCTTGCTGGCAGGAAGTTGTGCTCCAAACGCACCTGTGTGTACCCTCCCAGCTCCAGCCCCACTCTGTGAACAAACCCCACAGCCTGGGGATAAGCAGAGACGCTGTGCCCTCCAAGGGAGCTCCTCCCAGTTCCAAGTGTATAGACCGGAGACCAGGGATTCGGAAGGGTGCCGAGGACGCCCACAGCACCCAGGAATGAATAGGGTGCTTTAATGACAACTCCAGTGCACACCCAGAGGTTTCACCCAGCAGTAGGACCCCGTCTCTCGTGCCTGAGGGATGGACCGCGCAGCTGCACTGCCTTCTGTCTGGGGCTGCCGGCCTGGATGGATCCTGCAACCCACATTGGTAATAAACACCATTCATCGTAGACACGACGCCCATCCTGGAAACAGCGCTTTAGGGTTTTTGTTTTGTTTTGTTTTTATCGCTAGCTTAATGATGACTAATGCCTGAGTGATTATCTTGTGCTTTTTCGGTGTGGCACCAGGAACAAACTATCATTAGCATTGCAGAGAAGGAGAGAAAACTGGAGGGGAGAGAGAGAGAGGTATGCAAAGGAGAGCTAGGAGTCAAGCCTCACCTCTGGTCACGGCAGCACCTGGCGAGAGCATTGCCAAACGCAGCCCCAGGGGCCTGTGGGCCATGATCCAGAACCTTCCCTGGCTCCCTGGCCCAAATCAGAGTAAGAGCTTCCCAAATGCACCAGCATTATTTTTAAAAAGCGCTTAGGGCCAGGGATTTAGCTCAGTGGTTTCGACGCTTGCTGTGCAAGCGCAAGGACCCGAGTTCAATCCCCGGTACCAAAAAAAAAGCACTCAGATGTCAGATGTGCACTTAAGACCAGCAGCCTACTGGGTAAATACAGCCAGAGGAGGGGGATGCGGCATAATTGGTGAGCTGGGCCAGAAGAAGCCGCCTGCGGCCCTGTTACTCGCCCCAATATTGCCTGGCAATTAGTTACTGAAGAAAACTCCACCACCCACGCGCCCCTCACCCCACAGATAGGCTTTTTCTGGATGGAGGCAGATCCCACTCATTGCCTGGGGTCCCCCGCAGCAGGCGTAGGAGGCAGCTGGGAGCCCACACAGCTGCACCTGCCTGCACTACGGTCCTTGCCAAGCCCCTCTGTACTCTTCCAAGGCTGCTCCCACCCGGCCTGGCCACGCCCCTGCTCTAGGCCCTCCCTGCCCCGCTAGCAGGACTCATGAACCAGAGGCCTGAAGGCAGGGATGGGCTTGTTCAGGTGGACACTTCCAGGCCCATGGCCCTGATCAAGAGAGGGCAGAGGTGTGGTGCTTTTCAGGGAAAGTCGGGGAATCCTCCCTGCGCCAGAGCCCAGGGCACTCTCTTCCTGCTCTGGCCTGGCCTGTCTCCTGGGGTATCCTTGAGCCCCTTACCCACCACATGGTGCCCCTTGCCCTCTCTGTCTGAGCCTCCCTACCTCTCCTACCCAGGTCTTGATGAACCCCTGCAAATCAGGTCAGGTCCACCTGCTTGGCTCTCAGATCCCCAGGGCACCATGGGCCCATCTCCCCTGGGTGACACTGGCAGCGGCCGCCCTCTCCAGCGTCCTCCCCATGGCGCCCGTCTCATCCCATGGGAGAATAGTTGCTGCAGTGTGGAGATGCCCTTCCATGCAAGGACTCCCAAGCTCAGATACCAAGCAGCCAGGTGAAGTGAGGGCACCATGGGGCAAATGCACCCAGGGTTAGGGGCTCATGCTCGGGACACTTGTGCCTGCTGAGGGGTCAGGTGCTGTCCTATGGCTGGAAGCCCAAGCTGGCAGCCTGGCAGGGCTGATTCTGCAGGGCACTGTGACTCCTGCCTCCTTCAGGTCTGGTGTCACGCTATCCTTCCTCCTGGGCTTGTAGACGTGGCACTGCCACCTCAGAAGGCTGCTCCTGGGGTCCCTCCTCTTCCTCAAAAGACACCAGGCCTCGGCATGTGGCTCACCATGCTCCAGTGTGACCCCATTTTAACCACATCACCGGCCACCCAGTTTCCAGTAGGTGTGGCATTCTAAACTTCTGGGTGGATGCCCCCAAACCCGTAGACTAATGTGATGGTCACCCCTTTTCCACAGCGAGGAAACCATGGCACGGAGTGGGTAGGTGACCAGCCCATGGAAGCACAGCAGTTGCGTGGCCAGAAAAGAATCCTAGAACTGGACAGCAGGAGTGGGGCCCGGCTCTTCTACCTCACTGTCACAGAAAGCTATCGATCGCTCAGCTGCTCAGGCCTCCGGAGTTGCAGAGGGGAGCCCGATGCCTCAGGAGACCATGACTGCCCCAGCTGCACTCCGTGGCATCCCTCCTCCCTCTCTGGGGACCTTGGGTGCCCACATCCTGTCTTCTTCTGTGGGAGACACTTCCCCCTTTGCCTGGAGCAACACTGGGGCTGAGAGTCTCCTGGGAGCAGGACATCCCTGGCAAAGAGGCCCTGTCTTGGGAACAGGAGGGAAGCAGCTTCTGAGAAGCAGGCCCCTACCCCAGGATTGCATAATAAATAGATTAGGGCGTTATGCACCGGAGTTATTAAAAGTGAAAGATTCTCCAGGAGAAGGCAAGGGATTCTTGGAGCCTCTATCTCCTACAAATATGTAATGAAATTTAAATTGAATCTGGTTTAAAATCATTTACCTTTTGACATCATGTATCAGTACACTAAGCATCGGTTGAGAAAGCAAATAACCTTTCAAGCTGAATGAAAAATTACTCTGTCTCTTTTGATTCCATGTTAATTTTCAAATTTAAACTACCCCATAGCTCCTGGCTTGGGGTCAACCCTGAAGGCGGCTGGCTGCACAGGGCCCGTTGGGCAGGCAGAGGCCTGGTAGTGCCCAGGGTACCCCGGCCCTTGCGGGAAACTGTCCTCCCTCTCCACCCAGAGGCTGGTGTGTGGGCCCTCCTGGCCCGGTAGGATTGCGGCTGGTCTTGCCTTGTCCAAGTACAGGGTGGCTTCCCCATCGAGGAAAACTGGTCCAGCCTGGAAAAGCCTGAATTTGCCTGCCAGTCCTGGCCTGCCTAGGGGTTCAGCAGTTCGGGAAACTGAGCCGGAGGCCAGAACCCGTAACACTACGATGCCTGGAACACTTCTCCTAGAAGGCCCCATTCCTCATTAGGAATCACTCAGTTCCCAGAGCCAGAGGGGCCTGGGAGAGCCTGCCCAGCCGGGGAAAGGTGGGAGGGCCCACACCTGCCAAGGAGAGTGGCGGTGACCGTGACAGCAATGGCTCTGCTCCTGTCCAGGACTCCACCTGGATCTGAGGCTCCAGAACAGGCAAGGCAAGCCCTCTGCACCCTGGGGCTGCTCTCTCTCTACGAGGGCCCCCGTGAGGAGCACCATCAGCTCTCCACCCACAGGCGGGCGGTACCACTGTCCCTCATCACAGCAGACAGAGGGCTGGGTGCCCAGCTGCACAGCACAGGAGGGAGACCCGGATGCCAAGCTCCCTGCTGTGCCCAGACCCACTCGGGGCATGACAAAGTGGCAGCACCCCGAGGTGGGCCTGGGTCTCCCTTGAAGTCTAGAGCTGGCCACACAGTCCAGCCCCTCATGAGCATGGCCAGGGTACAGAGAGGACGAGGGGCCTGGGCCCCCGCTGATGCCTGCTGCTATTTCTTAATTAGTGAGAAGAAACAAAGGGGCCTTTCACAGGGCTGGCCCTCCTGTCACATGCCAGCGTCACTGGGCTGGAAAACAGGGTGGGCTTTGCCAGGCTCTCAGCCCCATGCCACTGCGCCTGCCCGGGAAGACAGAAGCGGGGGTGGGCAGGGGAAAGGAGAGAGAGAGGCTACAGATGGGGGGCACTTGGGTGTGGCCGACAAGGGCCTGGCCTGGGAATCACGTGCCTGTGGAAGCTGAGGACAGAGCAGCAGACAGAGCAGGGGCCGTGGGGCTGGGTTCTGCAGTGAGAACCGAAAGTGGGAGCCGATCCCTACCAGGGATCCCACAGTCAGTCACAGGCCTGCAGTGGCCCAGCGCCAAGCCAGTGGTCAGCAGTCCAGATAGCCATGTGCTGGACAGATCGGCCCCAGGGACCTGTAGGGCCAGGCAGGCTCAGGCCCAGGGGGCCCAGCGGGTACTCCTGGGGCATCCTCTTGGGTACAGGCATCCCGGGGGCCTCAGGGGATGAGGAGAGCAGGTGGGCAGCACAGCAGGGCAGGGCGAAGTGCTCTTCCCATCACTCCCTGTGGCCGCTGCTCAGAGGGCCACAGGTAGACGTCTGTCCAGTGGAGAGAGGTCCCTGTGGCTTCCGCTTCAACACACCTGTGGGGTCTGGGACTCCAGGCAGAAGGGCCTGAGGAGTGACTGTGTCATGGGTACGGGGTCTTTCTGGGTGGGGGCTGAGTATGTTTGGAGACTGACAGCCTAAGATGGCACAAGGAGGTGAATGTGCCAGATGCCAGCAGACACACACTTGCAAATGGTTAATTGTGTTATGTGGCTTTCGCCTTAATAAAGAAACAAACAGAACTGACCTGGACCACAAGGGCAGCCAGGCTCTCTCCCAGGGGCAGAGCAGGCTCCCTACAAGAGGACAGGCCTGGCGGCGGTGGGCACTTCCAAGGCCACAGCACAGCCTGGCTGTGGGGAAGGCACATGGTCCTTGGCCCCCTGCCCAGCAGGAGCCCCCATGGGGCGTCTGCTCCTCTGTCTGAAGCTGGTAGTGTCCATGAGGACCAGAGCCGCCTCTGAGCCCAGGTCCCCAAACCTGGACACAGGACAAAGCCAGACACAGAAGCAAGGCAGGGATGTCAGCACCACAGGGCTTCATGCTGCAGAGTTCGTGACTTTGGGTTCTCCATGGCGTCCCTGAGCTTGAAGAGGAGAAGCTTCCAGACTCCAGGACAGGAGTTGGGGGATGGCACCCAGCTTGTCCAGCTGCTGGAGCCTCAGGAAGGCAGTGGTGGGGTCTGCGGTGAACCCCACGTGCTCACGTCCAGCTAAAGCTCCTTGTGCCAGGGACAAAGCTGGGAAGAGTCACACAGGGCAGAGGCTGGCTTGTGCTGGGACCTCTAGGAGGGGTGCTAAGGCGAGCTGTTAATATGTAGTTAAAAAATCCTCCATCTCCACCGGCATATGCTGTTCCACCTAATTTTGATCAACTTAAATGTAAAAACGTCTCTGCGCCTCCACGCGGGTTGCCGCCATCTGGTTTAATTAGTCCTCGGGTAGCGCACCATAAAGTTAATGGCAGGAACGTTGCCGGGCCAATCAGCAGCTGGCTGCCAGGCCCTATCTCACGAGTTGGTTTCTCCTCCACTCGCTGACGGCAGAGGTCAAGGCTGAGGTTCTGAGTGGGGGCAGTGGGTGCTGGGTGCTGGCACGGAGAGGGAGCCTGGTGCGAGCAGGCGTACGCCCCCCGGGCATCTCCCGGCAATGCCAGGGGGCTCTCTGTGCCCAGGCCACCTGCGTTCAGCATACCTGTTCGCAAAGAGGGACAGAGATGCCCACACAGCCTGGCAGGGGTCCCCGAGATCAGGAGCTCACAGAGACCCCATCCACTGGGAAGTGGCACCCCTGACACCTTCTACTGTACCCAAAGAGAGGCCTGTCCTACCCACAGCCAAGGATCTCCTGACTCTGCGGGAGCTACTTCCCGCCTTTGACCCCCAGGTCCTGCAGAGCAGAAGCCTCTGCTCATTGGGGTGAACAGGACACCGTCCCCAGGAACAGGGAGGGTGGGAGGCACAGGTCCACCCAGGTCCAGTACCCAGAGCTGCCCAGGCAGAAGCTGCAGGAGTGCCCTCGGGATGGGTGGCTGGAAGGTCGGTGTGACCTTGAGTGGAGAATTCTGGAGAAAGGAGGACCCAAGAGGACAGAGGGGACCATGGGAGGGCTGGGTAGACACAGGAGCAAGGGTCCTGTGGTCTGTGGTCACGGAGCTGCAGGAGGGACGGTTGAAGTTGTTGTGGTTGGGGTGGTTCCACCGGACGTGCGGGCCACACCCGGCATGTGATGAAGCTCTGCACCAGCTGGCTCGGCCTCTGCTTTGGCCACAGAAGATTTCTCGCTGCAGCCGGCCTGGCTGGTAGGACTGTGACACGTCCAACGTTGGGCCCCTGCGGTTTTCCCATTAAGAGGAAATGACAGTGGAGCCCGATATGGATTTGTTCAAGTGCTGCCACCAGGTCAGCACAGAGCAACAGCCCCTGGGGTGGCTTCAGCATTTCAAGATGCTCGGTGTCATTCATAGGCCTCGAGAGCCACACATCCAGTGGGTTTCCCCTTTTTGCCTTGTCTACCAGGAAGCTCAGAGCTAGAGTTTATAGTAGTTCTCAGTGGTTGTCTATAGATAGAGCTGGTGACCCTCAATGGAATGTGTCACCTGCTGACAGAGTGGAGGTCTGGCCTGGGAGTTCTCCTGCCCAGCATCTAAGGAGGGCATAAAGGGACATTCCACACTGCTAAGAAGAAGCTCCCTGGACTTATGCAGTTCCTCAGAGCAAGCGGCCACTTCATGGCCCTGCTGACCCGATGCTGACACCCAGACAGAGCCAATACTCAAAGATCACGGCAAAGTTATCCCCAACTCCCGCAGTTAAATTTATTAAGAGGTAGCGGATTTTCAGTGAATTTATTAACCAGTCCGACAACGCTTGGGGATTGTAATATAAAAGCAATCAGCTGGCCTCCTCACCGCCGTGAGACATCAAGAAAGGGTCCTCTCACTTTCCTGCAACCTCCGGCCCCCTGAAACTCACACTGCACTAATGAAGATGAGAGGTATGCAGTCAGTGACGTGGGGGCCTGCACACATGCAGTGTGCTCACATTTAGCTCTCCGGGAAACCCAAGGTCGCACAGGAAGGGGGCATGAGGGGCGAGGGGGACCAGATGGGGACTCAAAGGAACCGAACCGGCACCAACTTCAAGGGGACTCGGAGCCCCCAGACTCAGGCAACAAAGGGGCCCCATGCCTTCTCCTCCTCCAGGAAGCCTTCCGAGGTACACAGGTCTTGCCAGGGACAGTGCTGGCCCAGAGCACTGGAGTGGGAGCATCATACATACAAAGACCACAGTGTCCTGAAGAAAGAGACAAGGAAAACTCCACATGGCTCCGTGGCCTGCACCCTTCAGGCCCTGCAATCAGGCCCAGAAGCGTGAATTAGCACTGATTCCTGAACATGAACAGAGCCCTACAGTCCTTTAACATGTTTGGCTGCTTTCAGGGAAGTGCTATCAGGTAACCGATGCTGTGGGAGAGAGCTAATTTAGAAACAGCCCAGTGAAAGTGTCTTAGAGAGAGAGGCCACTCGTGGGAGGCAGCTCAGCATTTAAGGCGACCTCCGATTCATTAACATTTTAACTGCTAAAAGATCAGAACATGAAAGGCCTCCAGAGAATTCTCAGCTCTCCCCCCAAAACGAAATGCAGAGGCTTCCGGCTACGGGCACACGCGAAACCAACTCACCTCAACATTTAATAAAATCAAGTACACGGCAGATATTGGAGAGACAGCAGACGAGCTCCTCTCCCACTCAGTCCCAGCACCCTGGAAGACGAGACAGTGAGCTTGTCGGGTTTGTGCTCAGGCCCTGAGGCCAGGAACCTCTCCTATCCTCTCATTAGCCACGGAGTTTAAAAACACGTAAGTGCACACATCAGTGGTAAGGGCTACTGTGGACCTCCTAACAGTGGGGACACTGCTCTGCCACGGGGCACCAGCCACCAGCGATGACCAAGGCCATCAATGAACCAGCCTTTCCCACTCGGCACTCAAAACCCAAAGACCAGGCAGGCAGGCCAGGTGGAGTTAAGAGGATGTCCCAAAAAGTAGCCCTGTGCTCCACATCTGGAGCTCCTGTCCTACCTGTGCTCTCAAGAAAGAACTGGGGGACAAGTGCCAGCCTGCTGGGGGCAGAGCAGGGACCTGGGGTGCTCCAGCCAGGGTAACGGGGGCACAGACAGGGGAACTGGTTCAAGAGCAGTCATACTCATTGCCCCCGGAACACACTTACGGCCTTATGAGCTCCTTCCCTAGCTGTCACTTCTATTGCACACCTTGTCAGACCTTCCAGGGCCTTTGAGGCACGTGGTAGGAAGTGAAGGCCCCTCTGCTAGGTGCTCCCTTCCTCCCCTGGTGCACCCCAGCCCATGCCCAGCAGCCCAGCTAAGAGAGGAGCCTGCTGCCTAGCACCTCCTGCATCTCCAACAATCACTGGGGCAGCACAGTGTCATCCACACTGATCAGCCCTCTCAGCCCTTCCCGCCTTGGTCCCCCTCTCCCCACCACTCCCAGGGACCCTGGGCGCCCCCAAAGTAAGTCTGGCCCAAGAGGGTCTGGAGTCTCCCTAAGAGGAATGCAGAGGTGGCCAGACCTCCAGTGAGCACCAGTGGGGTCCGTGTCAAGTTCAGAAGAACAAACGCCCCAGAAACCGGACCCTGGGTAGGACTCAGGACTGTTCAGGGTAGCTCCAGCTCACTGTGCCTGGCAGAGCAGGCCTCCTACAGGCCAATCCATGCATCTAGCCCAGAGCTGCATGGTTCAGAACAGGAGCGGAGACCAGCTACAGCAGGGCAGAGGAGAGGGCTCGACCCAGTGGGGCAGGCAGCCCAGCCTGGGCACAGGCGAGGTATGCAAGGGCAGGGTCAGATGCCCCAGGACACCCAACTGGCCGGGCCGAGGATAAGGGAAACCCAAGTAGAGGTGACAGGGTCAAATTAGCAGTGCCACCCAAGGAAAGGGCCTTTTGCACCAAGTGACAATGAGGCCGACCTTCTGGGCTATGACCCTGACCTGACCCTGAGCACCCCTCCGCACACACCCCTCTCTTCCCCCTGGCACTGTCCAGGTGACTTGCAAATGCCCAGCACCAGCCACAACTCAGCCAGAACAGCTGCACAGGGCCCTCCCCGCGACCCCCAGTCCTGTCTGCACATGACAGGTGGGGTTCTGGGACACAGGGCACCATCGCAAAGAGATTGGTCACAGGGAGGTGGATCTCAGCTCCCAAGTGTCCCCAGGAGCTTGAGCTCCATGAGTCAGTCTGCAGTCACCACTGCTAGTCACCATGGCAGGAGGGTAGGGAGCACTGTCCAGCCCAGCCAGGACAGACAGGGACAAAGCCAGCCTCTGGGCCTGCCATGTTCTGCACCCAGCTTCAGTAATGACCGCTGAGTCCACAGGAGCTCACTGCACACCACGGTGACCAAGGGGAGCCACCATGCAGGGAGTCAGAAGCCCAGGTCTGTCTCTAGGCCACCTTCTCGACGGCCTGTCATTTCCTGCGTCTGCTAGCCAGTGAAAAGGATGAGCCAACCTGTGCTTCTGGTTCACAGGGTAAGAACAGATCTTGCAGCAAACCCTTAGGGATGATCTAGGCTCAACCTCCCCCTCCCCTTGCCAACTCGAGGCTTCCACAGATGCTGACCTGGGAGAGGGGAATAGCAAGTCTGGGGGTGCAGTCCCAGCAGGCTGGCTGCGCTACAGGAGGACCTGTGCACATGTGTCCATGTGTCAGCAGTGCTGGCCACCTCAGCTCCCCACCGCAGACAGGGCTGGGGGTCACCGCGAGGGGCTTGGGGAGCAGTTCTAGCTGAGTCGTGGGCTGCAACACAAACAGTGGTGCTGGCCATCAGGGTGGCCACCCTACCTAGGGCATGAAACCACAGGAAGCTGTGGTCCCCGGGAAAGATGAAACAAAGAAACTCAACTCAGCCACAAGGTGGTGGAGGAGCCCATCAGGCAGGGATGCACAGGGGCTGGGTGGTTCTGACCCCTTACCCTGCTGGGGACCCTGCGAAGGTCTGCCCTCAGCCAGAGCAGGGACAAGGGCAGGGAGAGGGGCTACTGAAGAGAAAAGGTCCGCTGTGCTCCACCAGGGTGTTGAGGTAGCAGCAGCAGAAGCACAGGCAGAACCTTCTGGACAGGAAGGCGCCTTTGGAATTTCTTCCCAGGGCTCCAGACTCCCCAGAAATCATGCTGAGGACTCCGGTGCTTCCTGGAGAGGTGAGCGTAGTTAAGCAAGTGGCTAGAGGGAGAGAAGGGCTGATGGACTCCATTGGACCAGGAGTGTTTGATTGCTTCTAAATGGCTTCATCACTGTCGACAGCACCTCACGCAGCACTTCAAGTGGACACGGGAAATGAAGATACAGAAGAGACTGCAGCACTGGACCCTGCGCTATTTCCAACCCGGAGTCGGCATTCCCTCCGCTGAAAGTCTCTCCAACGGCACAGACGGCGCTGTGCCTTCGGCGCAGGAGAAGCCACCCCAGGTCCCCGATGCCTGCGGGGACAGTGTCAGCAGCAGAGTGTCCAGGGACCCTGCGTGGCCCCTAGCCACACAAGTGGGAAAAGCCAGAAGGGGTCTAGCACTGCCCACCTACCAGGCGGAGCCCAGGATGGAATCTGGATCCCAAAGCCAGAAAGCAGCGGCAGCAGGTCCACGGGCGACCCACAGTCAGGGCACCCACGCAGCACACTCTGCCTCAGGGCCCCAGTTGCTAGGTCTGGGGGAAACTCTGGTCCTCATGGCCAAAGAGGAGCAATGGTAGGAGTGGGTGTCCCCAGAGGCTGTTCAGACACCCCCACCCCCCACCCCCACCCCGCGCTCCAAGAGTGAACCAAATGCCATGACTCCAAGTGAGAAAGGAACCAGAGGGAATCTGGAAGGGTCTACAGGGAAGACAGCGTCTCACTAGGGAGCCCAGGGTGGGCTCCTGGGAGCTTTCCTCACCAGCAACCTGAAAAGCCCACCAGGGGCGCCTTACACAGCAACCAGGATTTCACAGGGGTCCCACACTTGGCTTATTTATTTATAATGAGGTCAGAACCAGAGACTCTCCTGCAGAAACTTTCCAGAGGCACAGCCTGCAGACCTGCCCCAGCCCTGAAGTCCCACCCCTTCACCCCTCCTCCAGCCACACCCCTGGCCACGCCCCTAAAGGACAGCACCAACCACCAAGACCCATCCTTTTCTCTCCTCCCCCAGCCACACCCCAGCCACGCCCAAAGCCCCATCCCAGCCCGAGGCCTGGCTGCCGGCCTGGCTCTCTACACCCCTGTGCGCTCCACTTTTCTCCAGCTTACCGGCTGCACTGAGATGGAAACGTCCCTTCTAGAATTTTCTATCAGTGGGTGGGGGTGGACTAACGGAACCAGCAATGGGGCAGCTGCAGTGTTCCCCTAGAGAGAGTCTGCGGGACAGGACCGCTGTGGCCAGCAGGCACCTGCCCTCACCCCCTGCACATCCCTGCACACCTCAGTGGCTGACCCAGTGCAGGGAGGAGGCCAGGGCCTCAGGACCCCCCAGGGCAGAGCTCCCATGAGGATGTGGCCATCTGAGAGGGCCAGGCCCTCCCAGGTCCTGTGCTGGGTGACCTCACACCTTCCCCACACTGATAATTTATTCATTCACAGGACACAGACCAGGCACTAAGACGCCCTGGGCCTGCACTCAAATGGCGCTTCCTTCATTGTGACAGTTGCATGACACCAGGGATGGCCCCCACCTGCCCTTCTGAGCCCTGCAGCCCACCTGCACATCTGGCCCACAGTCGCCCAAAAGACAGCAGGTGTCCGGGCACTTCCAGCCCCACCAGGTATGGAGCAGGCCCCTGTGCCCACCTGACTTAGGGTGCCGTGGGGTAGCAGAGGAGAGCAGGCCCTCTCCTGCCCCCCACGCCTGGCCTGGCATCCCTGGCCACCGTACAACTCTGAGCCTGTGGGGCTGGGATCTACATAGATCTGTTCCAGTCCGCTGAGGTCAGGGAGGTTCAGGGTGGCCAACGTGGCATGCAGCCCATGGCCCACAGAGCACGACGGTCAGGAGGTGTCTGTCCAGAGGTCAGCAGTGGACTCCCTGCAGGCAGTGAGCCAGGCCCCTCGCTCAAAGCCTAAGATGAAGAAGGCAGAGAGTAACGTGACAGAGGCCATCAGAAAAAGCAGGGACAGAGCACGAGGAGCAAGGTAGTGTATTCAGGAGAGCGGTACAGGGCCTTGGGGTTCTGCAGGAAGGGCAGGGGCATTTCCTGGAGACCAGGAGACCAGTCCAGCTCACTATGCCTGCATCCAGCGTGTGTCGCAGGTGAGCCTCACTGTCCCAGACAGTGGGATCACACCTGTGAGGAAGGCAGGCTGGGACATTGGGGAGAAGCTTCCAGAAGCCATCACAGAGGCCACTCCCCGGGAGCAGCTGTCTGGTGAGTGTTGGACTCCATCCTACATGGGCTGCCCTGAGCCAGGACAGAAGGACAGAGCTTCACATCCCAGCAGGAAGGAGCTCAGCTCAGGTGGCTCTCAGCGAGGTGACACAGGGAACCTGGGGGAGGGCAGAGCCGTCATACTAAGGGAAGCCATGGGAGGGTCAGGTGACCACCCTGGAGAAGGACAAAGGACAACCATGCCACACCCATCACAGAAAGCAGGTGCTGGGGCCCAGGTGACAGCAGCCCAGACAGGGAGGACCAGCAAGATGTCCTCTGGAGAAGGGCTAACAGGCCTGGGACACAGGGACAGAGCTGTGGAGTGTGCAGGCAGCTCCAGACAGAGGTGAGATTCAGGGCCAAGCGGGGAGGTCTCTATGGGGGCCAGGGTGGCAGCTGGAAATCAGGCACAGGGACCCATGACCACCCAGTGCTGGCCACGGTGCTCGGCCCAGCAGCTTGTCTCTGCTCTGTGCCAATGGTCACCACCCCGCTGGGACCCTGAGACACAAGTTCCATGGCAGCAGCTGTTGTGCCCACTTCTCTGCCCTAGGGTCTGGTACCTTTGGAGCTCCCAACCAACCCAACTGCCACATCGCCTGACACTGGGGCCTGCAGCCAAGCCACTGCTGGGGAAGGACAGCCCCAGAGACAGCCAGGTCCCTGGGAGGGACAACGGGAGGCCTCTCCCAGGACACTGTCCACCAAGCCCAGTCCCGCTGCTCGAGCAGCACACAGAGTTGGAGATCAGGATCCCAGAGCAGCCCCTCTCGCCTGGCCAGAGATGGAAGCCATGCCACACCTGTTTCCACCCAGCACTCTCACTCAATAAGCAAACATTCTGGGGCCCCCAGAAGCAACCCCCCAAATTCTCTGGATGAAGGAGGAATGAGGGCAGGCGCCTAGACCACTGCCGGCCAGCTTCCCAGATGCTTGTGGGAAGCCCAGCATCCGGACAGCTCTGGCAGCTTCCAGGGCTGGGTTAGCACACACGCCTGGCAGAGAAGTCTGGGCAGAAGGAGGAGCATTCAGGGGATTCCTGGGGGCCTTTCAGGCCTCTGGGTATCAACAGGGCCTTCCCAGAAACCACAGGAAACTGGCAGCTCCGGGTCCTGGTTGATGGAGAAGGCTCCAGAAAAGCCTGCAGGGCAGCATTCAGGAAGGGATGCCACCAGACCCCACAGGCCCTGGCACCCTGCACCCTCAGGCTCCTGATCTGGCAGCCAACACACCACACTCCCCATATGTGAACCCCAGGAAGCCATTCGCCTGCTCCTGGAGCTGGCCAAATCAAAGTCCCTTCCAGGACTCCCCGTCCACTCCTCCCCTCATCACTAGGGCAGGGCCATCACCAACAGTGCTCTGGGTGACAGGTGGCTATCTCTAGAGGTCGTTAACTCCAGAGCATCAAGTCTTAATGCAAAAATGAGTTCTTCTAAATCAGCGCAGCTGCGATGCTATATAAAGAAACAGGGATTTTAATGTTTTGCTTTTCTTCCCTTTTCTAGTGCCACATTATCATAACATTTTCCCATAATTATGCCCATAAAAGTCACCTGAAAATACTTCTTGCCACAAAAGTTGATCTGCATATTTTATGCCTCGGATATAGAGTGGCAGGTCCAAAGTGTGGAGTCTTGCTGACCAGTCCCACCAGGGTGAGGCCCTTTTCTGGGTTCTCCTGTTCCCTGGCCTAGGTCAGGGAAGGTTTCTGTAGCCAGGAGAGGGGTCCTTTTCCAGAAGTCCCTTCCTTTAGGAAACTCTCCAAGGAGACAAAGCCCCTCGAGGTCCAAGGTCGTTGGGCACCCAGCTCAGCTAGTAAAGATCCCACAAGGAGAGGGAACCTACCTTCGTGTCCTTGAAAGAAACAAACAACACCTCTTGTGCCAGAAATTCACCAAATGAAAACACAGTAGGAAATTAAAAAAAAAAAAACAACCAGAAAAAAATTCTAGACGGCATCACTTCATTAAGCCTCTGTATTTTCAATTTTACCTCTTCAAGAACTCCGGAAATAAAAATTGAGCAGCAGGGATATAGCATATTCTAATCTCTCCTAAATATGCCATAAATTGTATTTATAAAAGAAATGCTACATCAGAGTGTCTATGCTTGGTTAGTATTCTAATGGATTAAAAACAATTCCAAAGTTGTTTATAATTTCTTCTCATAGTTGCAGCTGAGGACATGAGATTTAACTGAAAGGCACAATTCAATTTTGAAGGGACTTATTTGAAAAAAATGTCCATCAAACACCCCAGTTGCCTGTCCTGCACAGGGCTTCCTGGTACTTTGAAACGGGACTGTCCCCCACTGTTGACCCGCCAGGAGCACTGCCCACCAGTAGGAACCACGCAGAGCTCTCCACTTTAGTATTAAATACTCCATGCAAGTGTCAGAGCTGAGGCTCGGTGTCAGAAATGGCACCAGCGGACCATCTTCTCCGTGGTTCAGGCTGCTATTATGTCCAGCATCCCGCAAGCCAGCTAGGAGAGATCACATCTTCAGGGGCCAGCGCAGCAGGCAGCCACTCCCACCCTGGCTGTGCCTGGCACAGAGAGGTCCTTTTGCACTCAAGAGCTGAGTCTGGGCCGGCAGACCGCTCAGCTCCTGAGCTGCTGGAGGAAATTTATCCGCGTCGGCTCCTCCACAGCATGGCCTGAGGAGTTCCCCAGCCCAGAACGAAGCCGAGTAACTTTCTCTCACAGTGCACTCACTGCCTCCCAAGTCCACTCATTACCAGAGTCCAGCCTGCTGGCGGCATCGTCTGCCAGAGAAGCGGAGCCTATGGTCAGCGTGCTGGACACGCACCACAGAGCATGCACTTTAAAGGAAGCCATGCGGGGCCCCTTCCCTTTTTGCTTTTCCTGGCAATTCTTCCCGGATAGGAGAAAATGACAAGTTTGTGTCAC
This sequence comes from Heterocephalus glaber, assembly GCF_053883595.1. Classification (NCBI taxonomy): domain Eukaryota; kingdom Metazoa; phylum Chordata; class Mammalia; order Rodentia; family Bathyergidae; genus Heterocephalus; species Heterocephalus glaber. The sequence continues at coordinate 1,901,013 of NW_028258297.1, forward strand.
CATAGCAACCAGCCTAATTGGTGGACTGCAGGTCTTTCTCCAGCCAGAGGGTGGAGCTCATCTCCTTAAATCTGAACCTTGCAGACAGCAAAGAAGGAAGGACTTTCGCTGGGCCGAGAGCAGCAGAATTCCCCTCAGAGAAACCAGGCCAGGAAATAATCTGGTTTTCTCTTAGCATCACCAGGAAGTGAACATCTTACATACTGCAGAGAAACACACAGATTTAGGAGGTAGGACAACTGAATCCAGTATGATACCAGTTTCCCTAATTAATACAATGCAAATATACCTGCTCCATAACCCAGGAACATTCATTGGGGGTAATAAAAAATTCTTACTGATAGCAAAAACAATTTACACACAAGGATGCTAACTATTTTTCTTCATCCTAGCTATATGGGATGAGAGGATGAAATTATAGGAACTGTTTAATTATCATTTCATTTGCTTTGTCAATTCTAACAGAAAAGAAAGCATACTTTTCTGTAGGACTGCAACTCCAAGCTATAAATTATTATTGTCTATTTTGTATTTTAGCAAAATGTTTTAATTTCTCCAAGTGCATTTCTGGTGTAATGGGGTGCATCCGACAATGTTATCTTATTGTCAATTATTCCATTACACAGAGATGGAAGGAAAGAGCCATCAAAACACAGCTCACCCAAGCTGTTACTAGGAGTGTCTGCTGTGCTGGGTAAGACATTTTTACCAAATGTCCTTGTGGTGATGGAAGAGCCGCTTACAGTGTGGTGGGGAGTGTGAAAGATGACCTCTCTTCCTCCGTGTGTCTGAGCGGCCAGCACTTCCAGGACTGCACTCTGACTCTGGACTCAGGAGAGTGGACAGCAGTCCCGGGAAGGTGTGAGCCATCAGGATGACAAAGTGAGGAGACTGGGATTTGGGCCACAGCTGGCGTGGATGAGGCAGTGCAGCCTATGCCTGGAGAGTGGGCCCGGGCACGCCCTGGCTGGCAGGGGTACAGTGCTGAAGCCGTAGGCTAGGTAGCATGTACTTAGCAGTAATTAGCAGCTATGCTCCCAGCACCTGCCTGGCTGCCTGCATGGGGCCAGCCTGTGGTTCTGGGTTCTCTCAGAACAGGCCCCAAGGACACCATGCCAAGACCAAGGAAGGGCAGCAGCTGGGGGCTCATGGCAGGACATGGCCCTCCCCCAGTGCTGCTGAGCCAGCTCCTTCCTCCTGTGCAGCCACCAGGAAGTGCGTTCAAACGCCACCTCTTCAGCTCCAAGAGTTTACCTGCCATTAACCCCTTCTACATCACCAAGGATGCCATGCTCAGAGGGCCACTTGGGGAAGCCCTGAATGCCTTCTCCAGGGCTGGGTAGTAGGCACAGATGCCATGCATACCCCCAGACCCACCTCCCTGCAGCCATCCCTGCAAGTATAATCAGAGGGGTACATATCCAGGGCAGGGGAGTCCTGGTGGGCTTCCAGGTTACAGCCCCCCCCTTTGGCTGTGACCCTCCCTGCCTGCAGACCCTCCCCAAAGGGCCCACAGCAATAAAAGAGAAGCCAAAGCCCAGGTCAAAGAGTAGCATGATTTCTGCTCCAGGCACTGGGTTCCCCTAGAGATCCTGGGGCCCAGATCACCCACTCCATCCCAGGACTCTGGCAGCTGAGTCTCAGAGGCCCCTGCAGTCCCATTCCCAAGACAGCAGAAGGCTGCACTCAGAGGCTGGAGGCCCAGGCTCAGACGTGGCCCACCCCAGCTGGGAGGCAGAGGGAGGCTAGGCAATGGCTGGTCTCTGTCTCTTTGGCTCTCTCTCTCTCTCTCTCTCTCTCTCTCTCTCTCTCTCTCTCTCTCTCTGTCTGTCTCTCTTTCTCAGAGAATCCATATTTTTCCATTGCCCCCTGCACCCGTTGCAGTTCCCCAAGACAGGTGTTCCTAGGACCCATGCTTCCCCCCTGCTGGAATGGGAAGGCGCCAGGAGCCCCGTGCCCAGTGGCCAGGAAGCTGACAACCCCCCCCCCCCCCAGGCTGTGCCCAGCCACCCCGAGCAGCTGCCCGGACGTGGAGCAGCCGCCCCAAGTCTGTGCCCAGCACAGAGGCCGCTCTGCTCAGCCCCATCGCCAAGCACCCGCTCCAGTGGTCCCCATCGCACCCCTACCCCAGCCCCCAGCCGGTGCCCTGGCCCGCGCAGACCCTCTGGGCCCCCAGATAGATCCGACCCGGCCCTCCATCATGCCTGCAGGGTGGCCGGTTTCCTGGCACCCACCCCTCACTCCTCCGATTCAGGAGGCGCAGCCAGGAGCTGCTTTCCGGGGAGGCAGCTCGAGCCCCGCGACCGCCCCAGAAGCCTACTCGGGGCTCTGCCGCCGCGTCCCCAAGTCTTCGCTGGCGGAAGTGTCGCCCGCGGACAGCACTGGGCACAGCGCCCCAGACCCCGCAGAGCAGCTCGCGCCCAGTTCGCCGCCGCCCCCAGCGCACCGCCGGGCACCGCCGGGCCGAGAAGCCCAGGCTGCTCACAGGGCCGCTGGCCCGGGAGCGGTGGCGACAGGCGACACGCGACAGGCGCCGGGAGGGCACGGTGGGCACCTCCGCGCCGCGCCTCGCGGGCCTGGCGCGGGGCCCTGCCGGGGGTAGGGGGCAAGCAGACATGCCCACCCCAAGGTGCCCAGAGCGGGGCGCAGACCCCAGCCCAGACCGGCAGGGCCGAGGGGATCGGGGACGGCGCCTGCTCCAACTCCGTGCCACTCGGCGCCCACGGCTGCGGGCTGGGCCGAGGGCCGCGCGGGGCTGGGCACGGTACTCACTGCAGTAGGCGATGAGCAGGCTGGCCAGGATCATGAACGCCCAAAAAGTTGAGGACATGCTGGGCAGGGCGGTCGCATCTTGCCGGCTGCCGGTCCTGGGCGATGGCGCCATTGAAGCCGCGGCGCCCGCGCGGGGCAGCTGCGCGTCTCAGCAGCCGGCCCGGCCCGCGCCCCCGACCCGGCCTCCACGTGCGGGCTCCGCGCGCGCCATGGCCCTCCGCCGCCTCCGCCGCCGCCTCCGCCGCCGCCTCCGCCACCTCTGCCTCCGCCGCCCAGGCCCCTCGCGCCCGCCGCACGCGCCCGCCCGACCGGGGACGCCGGCCCGCGGCTCTGGGCGTCGCTGCGCGCCCCGGCTCCTCCGCGGCCCCGGCACCAGTGCGCGCGCACACGGCGCGCCGGGTCCCGCGCCGGGCCGGGACTGGCGGGGGAGGCGACAGAGGGGCCGCGGCGCCCGAGCCGTGCCTCTGGATGGCGACAGAGACAGCCCGGCGCGCACGCCGCCTGGGCACAGTGTGGCCAGGACGTGAAAAGTGAAGTTTGTGGACCCAGCCTGGCACGCGGGGCCCAGGCCTCCCTTGGGGTGGGATCCTGGCCCGGATGGAGTTCACTCAGAGCAGAGGCTGCCTGGGACCCTCCAAGGAGGGCCATGGCTTGGACCAGCGGGTCATTGGAGGCCCTGTGCCCTACAGGATCCCACTCATGCTAGGCAGACACTGCCAGGCATGGAGATCCATGTCCCTTTCATCCTCTGCACCAGGAACATTGTTGTCACCTCCGGTGAACACCTCTTTGGTGACCACCCTCCTCAGCCCTCTCTTAGAGTTGAGACAAGCCAAATCCCAGTGGCGACTGTGGGCTCTCGGCAGGGCAGGGCTGGGTAACAAGTGTTTACAGTTCATTCTGTTTGTGTAATTATCACCTGCAGAACAGGTTCAGCTGTAAACAAGCTGGAGAGGGAGAGTCCTTTGAGAGCACTTGCCAGCTGTCCCTGTCCTGTCCCCTCTCAGCCCGAGGGGATAAACTCCCAAGTCCAGATGGTCCTGATCCTGGGTCCATACTGCTCCTGTGAGTGCCCAGCCACAGGGCCTACACCCTCCCTTCTTGCAGCTCAGGGGACCAGCTAACACAATGCCCCACTTTGGGCTTCCTAGGATCATCCTGTCCTGTCCTGTCCTGTCCTGTCCTGTCCTGTCCTGCAGGGGCAGAGACAGCTTGCACCCCAAGAGGTCTTGGAGGTGGCAAGTCACCAAGTGATCACCAGGGGGTGATCAGCATCATCTCTTCACTCTGAGCCCTGGTCTGGGGACCATGCGGACGAGGGGCACGTGTGCACACATGCATGCCACCTGTCACATGCACACACTGCACACTCAAACACGCAAGGCACATGCTCTCTCTCACACAGACACACACACACGCACACACGCACACCCAGAGCCGCCTCAGGGACCCGAGGAAGCCGAGGAACTGAAGAGGCCCCTGACCACGTTCCCACTGCGGTGTGTCTGTGTCCATGCCAGGCTCCATGTCCTGCGCCAGCATGATTAAAACGCTATCTGCGCATCTTCTCAAGGATGGCTTCACCGTGCTCCCTTTCCTGCAGGGAGGATACACTGCAAAGCTGGGGCAGCACCCAGGGACAGGCCCCTTGGTTGGGATCTATGGAGCCAACCATGGGTGCTCAAATCTACCTACACAGCTTCCTGGCTTTGGTTCAGTCCTGTTATCCTGCCAATAGGAATGTGACTTTCTAAAACGCCTTGGATCCCATTTCATCGTGTGCTTCTTGAACTCTTGTTCTGTGCCAGGCATTGCTCATTCAGCCTGTGTGAACTGAGTGCCCACTAGATGCCAGGCATAGAGTGCCTGGAAGTCAACAGCACTTACACTTCCTGTCCCTCAGGACCTTAAACTCTATTTGGGACCAGACAAGGAACAAAGCAACTGCAGTAGTGTGTCACTGGTGGGATATTTGGCCCAAGATCAAGTTCTGGGGTACAGCAAGGAGTGTGCTGGAGAGAGTGTCCAGGAGATTCACTGTCACACATCGCTTGGTGTCATACTCAGGACCAACAGTCACATACCACACACACAGGTGCATACACACACACGCGCACGCACACACACACACACACACACACACATCCCAGAAATGAAAGTTACTCTCACGATACTCTCTGATGCTTTCTATTCTAATTCAGTCTTTAAATTGCTGGCTGTCCACCCAGTAATTGGGTTTACAGTGGTTTTTCTACTCCAGAACAGGTGTGATGGGGAGCATGTTGAACTGGAGCAGGTAACTGGAAGCTGTCCTGCCACAGTGTGGTGGGTGGGTGAATGGCTGCTGGGGAGAGGAGTCCAAGCAGAGGGAGCATGAGGGCATGGAGTGAGACAGCCCGCTGTATCCTGGAACATAGGCCAGGGGACTTCTGTGGCTGCAGCAGTGCTGGGGCTATGATGGAAGGGGTTAGGACAGTAGAGCACCGTTCACACTGTGTACTGAAGATCCCTACAGGAAATATCGGAATGGAGCCTTTGGATCTTGTGACTTGGAATGCAGGATGGTGAGGAGTGTGCAGGCTAGGGAGGCTGGAGAGGCCAATTCTCCTCCCAGAGTACACAGGGGATCCAGGGGTGGGGTCAGAGAGAAACTGAAGAGCTGACACAGGGACCTCTCTCCATGGAGACAGTAACCTTGGCCTCATCACAGAGATGCAGCCTGGGTGCCTGGCTCACCCAGCTCCATCCAGGCCTCTTTTCCAGGGGCCTGGTGAGACAGACCAGGAGGGAAATTGAGGATGGGGATGAGCAGAGCACTGAATTCTGTTGCTAGGAAACAGAAGTCTTGGTTCTGAATCCCAACATGCACTACCAATAGACAGTTTGTTGTTGTTGATGATGAGGTGGTTTGATTACCACCCCGAATTAACAGGGCATTGCATTTCAGAGCCTAAATAAGTTTGTGTGAGAATCACACCACCATCTTAGCCCCAAGCCTAAAACATGAAGGCAGTGATTGTTTAATCCTGGGCAATCTTCTGGCCTCAGAGCACATTAAGCTACCATAGTCACTGGGCTGCTAAAGACACCTGGCCAGGGAAGGCCAGCCTTGCCAGCAGGCCACCCATGGAGAGCAGAGGGAAATGGGCATCTCCCTGGAGCAGGTGGGCTTAGGTGGGAGGTTGCCCAAGGTTCACACTTCAGTCTTCCTCCCCCTACACCAGCGTGGCACACCGGTGTGACTGCCCTCACCCCATCTTCCACCCTGTGTCACACCTGCTTTAGTCCTGGGCTGTCTGACTGACCAAGAGCTCCCAGCGATCTGGATTGGGAGTTGTTTCGAAGTGAGATATCGGTTGCCCTGTTGAGACGACCAAGATGGGAAGCATGTTTTACGAAGTGTGGACCTTGTTCTGCAGGGCATCTGTACAGATCTGAGTACAGCTGGCTGCTCAAGGGTTGGACTGTTGTGGCACTGTGTGTGTGCCCCTCCCTGGCCCGTTCCTCCCCCTGGAACAGGGTTTCCTGTGAGGACCTCCCACCTCCATATTCACACCTGAGGGCATTTACAAGAGATCCCTCTGCCTGCCTGGGGGAGAAACCCTCCCACAGGTGCAGAGGGTGTGGGGATCCAGGTGGGGCAGTGGCCACTTCCTCTCCTAACGGTGAGGAGGGGGACTGGGGGACTCAGCAGCTTCCAGAGGTGTGGCCATGGCTTCCATGTCCTCCACCACTTGGGCTTCTGGCTCTGAGCCAGGGAATATGGCTGTGACTTCTGTGAGATGGGTGCTGCCCAGCTCAGGGACAACCTCGGGATCTGTGGGATCAGCCCTCAGTGAGCTCGCAGGCTGAGGAAAGAGAGGGCCACGGCCGAAGAGAAGTCCCCAAGGCCCCCAGACACCAGACAAAGAGCAGCAGGCTCAGCAGGAGCAGGACCAAGTGAGTATGACCACCTGCCTGCAGCACTGCAGCCCAAACTGTCCCATGTAGAGGCAGCAACAGAAGCAAATGTGTGACGCTAAAAGGCATTGCATTGATTATTATCGATACTATTGATCCAGCCTTAATACTAATAATTAGTAGTGTTTAGGTGTTCCCTTCCCTGTGCCAGGCCCTCACAGCAGCTCTCTGGAGTAGCCGATCCCTGGGTTTACACCTGAGAAAGCCCAGGCAGGGAGAAGGTGGCGGGTGAGGCTGGACCCCAGCAACCTGGCCCCAGAAATATGCAGCTTGGCTTCTCCTCATTACACAGAGCTCTTTAAAAAATATTGCAAAATGGAGATGCACTCAGAAGGAAAATAAAATGTTCCTCTAGTCTACCACTCCGAGTTAACCTTGCTGAGCATCTTGTTAATATCTTTCCTTCGAGATGAGCTCTCTCTCCGAAGACATCTTGCAGGGTTTTCCAGTTTGCGGTGGTCACTGTGTCAGTGTCATCTGTCTGCACAGAGCCTTTCTGTTCCTGCTGTCTGCAGTGCTGTGACACGGGGTCACCATAGTCCATTTCGCCAGTCTACTTTGGGATGGTAGGACCAGCGTGTCACTTCTCAACACTTCAGAAACAAGCACCCTTCTGCTAAGCCTTTTGGTGTAGTTACAGTTATTTATAGAACTAATTACAGAACTAGAACCATCAGGTCAGGATAAGGACACCATTCTAAGGTCTTGTTATGTACTGCCGAATGAACTTCCCAAACTGCTGATATCACTGACATTCCTGCTGACTGTCCCTACATCAGTGCCCACCCCAGCAGGGACTGTGTGACAGGATCCCTGAGTGAGCAGCTCAAACAAATTCATAGGTGATAAAACAGTTTTTAATGCCTTTTATTTGCATGTATTCCTTCTAATAAGGGTTAACAATTTCACACATGTCATTTTAATGTCTTCTGTGAATCAACTATTTATGTCCCTTTCTAAGTTTGCCCTTGGTCTTTCTTCTTTTTATTATTGATTAGTAAGAACTCTTTCAATTTCTAGACTTAATATCTTCAAGTTTTGTAGAATTAAAAACTAGAGAATGATATAAATAAGATAATGAGAAGAATTAACAATTTTTCACGTGTAAGCCTTTTTTTTAAATTGTCTTTGTCATATCTATCATGCCCGTTGTTCCTTTTAGAAATTTAAGTATATTGTTAATGGGAATATGGATGATGATTCTTATCTCTTGTATCTTTTGGTATTATTAACAATTTTGAAGAAGTATTCAGGGTTCCCTAGAGAAATATAGGGTTTTGTGTGTCAGTGAGGGGGTGAGTGTGTGGAGAATGGGAGAGGGAGGGAGGGAGAGGGAGAGAGAGAGGGAGAGGGAGAGAGAGAGAGGGAGAGAGAGAGGGAGAGGGAGAGAGAGAGGGAGGGAGAGGGTGAGAGAGGGAGAGAGAGGGAGGGAGAGAGGGAGAGGGAGAGAGAGGGAGAGAGAGAGGGAGAGAGGGAGGGAGAGAGAGGGAGGGAGAGAGGGAGGCTCACACAGCAGTGGCTGGGCAGGCGCAGAAGCAGGGCTTCCAGGGGAGGGTGACAAGCTGGAGACCAGGAAGGAGCCAGTGCTGTGGGCACTGTATGCAAAGCGTCTTTGAGCAGAGTGTCCTCTTCTTGGGCCCCTGCATCTTTTCTATTAAATCCTCCACCTGATTGGATGAGGTGCACCCCCGTCATGGAGAGTCATTCGCTTTCCTCAGACTCTACTGATTCTTCTTTTCTGCTTTTGGCTTTTAGAGCTGGGGTCTCTATGTAGCACAGGCTGGCTTTGAACTCACGCTCTTCCTCCCTCAGCCTCCCAAGTTCTGGGAGTACAGGTTTGCACTGCCATGCCAGGGCAGATTCTATGGATTTAAGTATAGGTCAAATCTGTAAAAAGCCCCATAGCAACATCTAGACTGGAGTTTGAGCAAACTCTGGCACATGGCCCCGCCATGTGGACACAGCAAGGTGGCCATCACAGAAGCACAAGTGGCACTCACTATATTGTGTGTCCTTCAAGTGGACAGTCTGCAGGTTGCATGTGTGTGTGTGCTGAAAGCATTGCCACAATCAGGATGGTGCAGAGACCCACAGCCACTGCTGAAGTCCACTGTCCCTTGCCATCACTCCTGCCACCTTCTTCCAGGAAGCTGGAGGCCACCAGGACACATCAGTTTATAAATTTGGCCCATACAACACATACGTGCTTTCTTCTGGCTTGTGTCACTTGGTGTGAGTATCCTGAGACCCAGCCACACCAGGGCACGTGAATGATCCCTTGCTTCCTGGTGTTCACAGTGTGCCACTCCAGGAACACACCATGTGTCTGTGCTTCAGCTGCTGATGGGCACGTGGTGTGGTACAATGCGGGCTACCAGAAATGGAGATGCCGTGAAGATCCATGCACACATTTGTTCTCCATGTTCTTGCCCTGCCTGGCTATAGCTGCTCATGCTTTTGCTTATAGCCATCCTACTAAGTGTGAGGCAATATCCCCAGTGGTTTTAATTTGTATTTCCATAGTGAATAATGATATTAAGAACTGTTTTACATGTTTATTTGCCTATATGTATCTTCTATGATGAAATGCCAACAATTTTTATTGGGTTATTAGCTTTCTTGATTTGGGGTCGTTCTTTAAACACAATTCTTTTATCAGAGATGTAAATTGCAAATATTTTCTCCAGGTCTATGGCTTGTCTTTTTTTGGTTCTGTTGCAATGTCATCAGAAGACCAGCAGTTTTTAATTTTGGTAAAGTCTAGTTTATCAATTGGTTCTAAAGTGATCTCACTTTTTCGTGACCTGTTTAAGAAATGTTCTGCCTAGCCTGGGGTCATGAAGTCATCAGTCATGTTTTCTCCTGCAAGTTCCAGAGTGTTAACTTTTATATGGAGGTCCATAACTTATTTTGAGCTTGCTTTTGTGATGTTGTGAGTTGTAGGTATGAGTTCAGTTTTTTATTTCGAGTATGGACTTTCAATTGTTCCAGTGCTATTTGCTTGAAATATTATTCTTTCTCCACTGAATTGCCTCTGCACCTTTGTCCAAAATCAACTGACAGTATTTGGATAGGTGTATTTCTGCATACTCTGTTTGGTACCAATGAGTTATTTATCTAGTTTTATTCAAGTCTTCATGTTTACTATGGTTTTATTATAAATATTGAAATCAAGTAGTATTAAGTCTTCTATTTTTTCTTAAAAATGTTTTATTTCTTCCTGATTTACATTTTCATTTGAATTTCAGAATTTTTATATTAAATTTCTGCTAAGTTTTCAATTGGAATTTCTTTTAATATATGAATATTGAATCTATAAATTAATTTGAGGGTTGGTTAGTGTCTTAACAATTTGAGTCTTTTGACCTATGGATGTTGTATCTCTCCATTTACTTATTTTTTCTTTCATTTCTCTCAGGAATATTTTGTAGTTTTCAATGTGCAAGGCCTCATCTGCTTTTGTCATCTTTGCCATATTTTCTGTTACTTTAAGAGCTATTTTTATATTATTTTGAATAAGTCTTATCTCAATCTGTGATTATTTCTCTTGTATGGAACTACATTTGGCTTTTCATATACATTCTGTGTCCAACTTTGATAAACTCAGATTTAGTAGCTTTTGTGTTGATTCCATCAAAATTTCTACATAAACAATCCTAATATCTTTGAAGAAAGAGTTTCACTTCTTCCTTTCTAATCCGAATGAGTGTTATTTCTTTTTCTTGCCTTATTTTGTCGACCAGAATCTCCAACATAAAGTTGAATGTAAGTGATAACAACAGGCATCACTGTCTTCTTTCTGATCTTAGAAGGAAAACTTTCAGTCTTTCGCTATGAAGTCTGATGTTAGCTGTAGGTTTTGCACAGCTACCCTTGGAGGTTGAGGAAGCTCCCTTCATGCCAGTTTTTGGAGAGTTTTTAAAATCAGAAATGGATATTATATTTTCTAAATGCTTTCCCTATATTTACTGAGACAATCCTATTGTTATTTTAGGTGTGTTTTCATTTCCGTTCATTCAAAAAGAGTTTCTCACTTCCCTTTTGGCTTTTTCTTTGATCCATGAATTACGTAGAAGCATGTTATTTAGCCTCTAAATGTTTGGAGAATTTCCAAGAGACTTTCTGTTATTGATTTATAAATTAATTCCATCTTGGCCAAGAACATACAATATCTTGTATGACTTTAATCCTTCAAAAATAACTGAGATTTGTTTCATGAACTGAGATTTGTTTCCAGAACATGGTCTGTGTGGCCAGTGTTTCGTGTACTCATGGGGTCACTGATGGAATACCTTCAAATTCCTTAACAGAAATTGAGTTAATCCACATTGAGTTAATCCACAATGCTGTTCAAATCACATATCTCTTCAACTGTGCCGGTTAATCCTGATCATCAACTTGACTAGAATAAGAGACTCTTGGAGAGGTAATTGGATGGGAGGGCACTTATTTCATCCATGGGTTAACCCATTGATGACTTCATAGCTGAATGAGCTATTGGGAGGTAGGGCCTGATTAAAGAGAGTGGATCATGTACACATGAACTCAGGAACTATATCTAATTCCTTGCTCCTTCTCCTCAGGCTTCTCCCCGGCTCTTTGCTTCCTGGATGGCATGAATGAAGTAACTTTCTTTCACCACAGGCTTCTACCATGATGTTTCTGCCTTCGAACCAGTAAACTATGAACTGAGATTTCTGAAAATGTGTGCCACAACTAAATTGCTGGTGTTGAATATTCTATACTAGTGATGAAAACCTGACCAAAACATCAATGATTGTCTGCTTGCTTGATCTGTCAGTTATTGAAAAAGTGGTGTTCCAATCTTTTACTATAGGTTGGGGATTTGTCTATTTCTTCCTACAATTACATAGGTTTTTGCTTCAAATATTTTGAAGTTCTGTCCTTAAGTGCATGACCACTTCTAATTGTGTTCCCTTGATGAACAGATCCTTTGTCATTCTAAAATGACCATAATTATCCCTCATAATATTTTTCTGTGAAATCAACTTTGCCTGAAAGTAATATAGCTATTACATTCAAATAGCAAGTAATTTTCTATCTTTTAACTGTTGTTACATTTGTGTTCTTATTTTTGAGATGAGTTTTGAAGAAACAAGTTGAGTCTTGGTTTTTTAATACCGTCTCTTCCTTTTTAATGTATTATTTGGACAATTGGCATCTAATGTGATAGATTATTTAGATGGTTAAATTTAAATCTACCCAATAGTAAACATTTTATATTTTGTACTCTTTTCTCTTTTCCCCTTTCCCAGCTTTTCTGGATTCTTGTAGATTAATTGAATATTTTTATGATTAAATCTTATGTTTTCCTTAACTTAACAACTATGACTCTTTTATTAGTAGTATTTACTTCCAGATCTATTATACAACCTTGAAGGTATATTACTGTATTACTTTACTTACAGTGAAAGCTATTATTTCTGATAGCTAGTATTTCAGGTTTCTCTTTCTTTTCTGCTCAGAGGACTACTTTAAATTTTTTCTGGTATAGCAAGACTCTGGCAATAAATTATTTCACTGTTTGTATATCACAAAAATTCTTATTTCACTTCCATTTTTGAAAGAGAATGGTAGGCATTCTATGGTAGGCATAGAATTCTAGGTTGAAATTTTCTGTTTGTTTCAGTGCTGTCTAAACATAATTCCACCATCCTCTTTTTTCATGCATTATTTTCAGCAAAAAAATCTGCTGTCTTTCTTGTGTTTATTCTAGTTTATATAACATGCCCTATTTCTCCAGATATTTTTAAGATTTTCTCTTTTTTATTTTTATTGACACCTAAAATTGCATATGTTCATCATGTTTTCAAATATATATACATTGTAAAATGAATAAATAAAGGTAATATACATATTTCCTCACATAGTTTTCATTTTTGTGTTGAGAACACTTTAGTACCTGCTCTTAAAATCTGCTCTTAGTATTTTTTCAAGCATATATTATTAACTACATTAACCATATTCTACAATAGACCTCTTAACTTATTTCTCCTATCTAACTGAAATTTTGGACACAACATCTCCCCAGGCACCCTCCACTGCTTCTATGAGGTTTTTTTTTCTTTTTTAGATCCCACATATATGTAAAATCATGCATAACAAATCATCAGATTGAGGAAGCAGCCTGCAGATTTGGAGAAAATATTTCTAAGCCATATATCTGTTAAGGGATTAATAGGCAAAATACATAAGGAACTCAAACAACTCAAAAGCAATCAAATAAATAGGCTTATTTACAAATGGGATAAGGACTGAGTAGACATTTTTCAAAAGGAGATATATAAATGGTTAACATTTGTATGAAACAATTGTCAACATTATACTCATCAGGGAAATACCAATCAAAATCACAGTGAGATACCATCTCACACCAGTTAAAATGACTATCATCAAAAGTATCAAAATGATGATTAAGATGCAGAAAAAGAGGAACTCTCTTGACTATAGATTAGTGGTGGGAATATAGATTAATACTGCCATTGTGGAAATGATTGTGGAAGTTCTTCAAAAAATTAAAGATAGAGCTACTATATAATCCAGCTATCCACTCTTGGATAAATATCCAAAGGAAATGAGGTCAGTATGTCAAAGAGACAACTGCATTTCCATGTTCCTATTCACATTAACCAAGATATGCAATCAATGTACGTATCTATCATTGTATAAATGGATAAAGAAAATGTAGTGTGTACACAAGGAACTACTATTCAGCCACAAAAGATGGAGGAAATCCTGTCACTGTGGCAGAGTGGATGAAGCTGGAGGAACTCATATAAAGTGAAGTAATCCAGGTTCAGAAAAATTGTCTCTTTATTGGTGGTTTCAACAAACTGGAGTAGTTTTTTTTAATGTTTCTTTTATTTGGGGTTCTTTGGGCTTCTTGGATTTGTGGGTTTATAATTCTCATCAAATCTGGAAAGTTTCAGCCAGTATCTCTTCAAATATTTTTCCTGTCCCTACCTCAAGGACACCATTCCACTGATTGGAATTATTCATGGCTCTCAATGTTGTGCTATTTATTATTAAAATTATTTCCCTATCTATTTCCTTTTGAATAGATTATATTACTATACCTTCAGATCCATTAATCTTTTCTCTATTTTCTAGCTTGCTATTAATCCCACAAGGGTAGATTTTTTTTTAAATCTCAGAAGCAGTTTTCACCTCTGGAAATTCTCTGGGCCTTTGTAACACCCATGTCTCTAGTTTGCACTGTGAGCATATGGATTACTGTCTTCATGTCTTTTTTTTTTTAATTACCAGGGATTGAACTCAGGACCTCACACTTGCCAGGCAGGCACATCCCTGGCACTGTCTTCATGTCTTTTAAGATGTCTTTGCTTGCTGATTCAACCATTTCAGTCAGTCTTGGGTTAGTTTCAATGTCTTTATCTCCTTGTGTTGAAATTCCCTCCCTAGTAGCATTTCTGATTTTTTCCGGTATTGGAGATGGAACTCAGGCCTTCTTACATACTAGGCAAGTGCTTTAACACTGAGCTACACCCCAGCCCCCTCATTTTTTATTGGATGTCAACCAGTGTGATTTTCCTTGTGATACTGGATATATTTAGATTTTTGTAAATTTTTTTAAGGTGTAATTTCAGACATCTTTCATCTTCCATAGAACAATACTGACATTTCCCGATTACCACCTAAGAGCTCCTTGTCATCCTTCAGACTTCTCCCTGCTCGGAGCCATCTACCACAGCCCAGAGCTCCTTGCCTATGACTCAGCCTACCACTCTTATTGCCTCTCTGGCTTTGACTTTCTTTTGCACAAACTAATGTCAGTATTTAAAAATTTTTTATTAGTATATGTTTGCTATGCATAATGAATATATTAATTGTGGTGTATAAATCTTCTTGAGCATTGTTCTGGTTGTATTTGCTTACAAGCAATATGGTTCCATTGGGAGTAGCCTTTGGAGGTATTTTTAGGAGGAACCAGGGGACTAAGTGGTTTAGGCTAATGTATCCACACTGCTGAGGCAAGTCCAGACTCCGTGACCTGCCCACTGCCTCATGACCTTGAGACTTCATCTGCTGGTCCACGTGCATAGCCCTGTGCTGTGTGCACATTTGGGCCCATTCCTTCTGGTCTTTCTGGATGGCTCCGTTTCTGACCAGGGGTAGAATTTCTCATTCAAAGACCCTTTAGTTCTCAGCTGACTCCGTGGGCAGCCCGTGCAGAAGTCTGGAGTCCTTTCTGGCCAGCTACTCTTCCTGGTACTCTGCCATCTCTGCTCCTCAGCTAACAGACCACCAGGCTGCACTGGGACAAGTCCTCCCCATCATCAGCCTGGAAACTCTTTCTTGAGGGGAGGCTGGGTACCCACGCCTGGCTTCATCTCTCAGGCATCATTCTCCTCCCTCGCCTGATGCCCTTGTTCTGTATTCGTGAATAACCGTCCTTGTGTTGTTTCAGGAGGGAGGGTTTTTTTTCACTGTTATATCATCATTTTTGGAAGCAAAACCCCTCTGTATTATATTTTTAATTAAACATGTGTTACCTTGTAAAATAGATGGTATATGCCATCCATTCAGTTACTCAAAATTGAGAGGCTAGGCAGAAATGTCCCTTTGCTGAGTGAGAGAAGACAGAACAGAGCCCTGCCCCCAGGATCCTCAGTGCTAGAGACAGTCACAGTGGGGTGACGTGTGTCCCGGGGTCCCCACAGTTCTGGGGACAGTCACAATAGGGTGACATGCACTTCAACAGAGCACACACACAATCTGGTAGCACCCCAGGCTCAGTTCAGGGAAGGGCTCCAGAGCACCTCTGGACAGGTGAGGAGGTCTTCAGAGCCAGGACTGCAGCAGGAGGGCTTGCAAGGTACAGGAAGCCAGGGTGCATGGACAATGTATGGTGGGTCCCAGGGAGCCCTGGTCAGGGTCTGAGGTCGGGGAGAGTGGGCAAGAGCGGGATGTGATGCTGGCCCCCACTCACAGGGGTGCCATGGGCCTGATGGCCCTGGAAGAAGGCCGGGCTGGGCCTCAGCTGAGGACTGGGGGAGATGGGGTAGAGCCCAGCTCAGGTCACCCAGGCCAAGGTCCTCCAAGCAGTGAGCAGGCCCTGGTGGCAGCTCTTCAGGCTGTGCCCCAGAGGGGTTCATGGGCATTCAGACAGGTACCAAAGGGTGATGACAGAGCCACATGGAAGTCCATACATGGCTTGGATGGTGTGAAGGGGCAGCCACTGGTGGGGCAAGGGCAGGGGGAATTCTGCTCTGGACACGTAGACACAGCCACCTTTGGGCAAGGACCAGAAGCCACCATGGGACAGAGGGAACTGCAAGGATGGAGAGGGGACCTAAGAGAGAAAGAGGATCAGTGCAGAGACGAGAACCCAGCAGGGATGACGGAGGCTCCTTGGGTCACAGGGGGTGTCACAGGGATGAAGGGACAGAGCGGCCACAAATGACACTCCCATACTTGGCTGAATCCAAACTTGAAAACACCAACCATCAAAGGAAATTTCTGGATAATTGTGGAAATCTTAGTCCAGGCTGGTTATTCGATAATACTCAGGAGTTATTGCTAATGTGGTTGGGTATGCTAATGGCATTCTGGTTCTATAATAACTGTGTCTATTTCCTGGTGCCTACTGGGTTGCTTAGGGGTGAATTAATACAAAGGGAAGAGATGTGCTATGAACTAGTGCAGAAAAAATGAAGACGAGATGGGAGGGAGGGGGAGAGAGAGAAAGGAAGGAGGGGAAGGCAGGAGGAGAGACAGAAGAGGCAGGGAGGGAGGCCGGAAGTGGTCCAGGCTGAGCTCACTGGGCTCTTCCCAAGGCCTCCTTGCCCTTCCCAGTGCCAGAGCATGGGAGTCTGCACTGCCTGAGAGCCAGCTCGGGGATGCTGGATTCCCTCCAGACAACACGGTGCTCTGTGCGGTTTCCGAGACAAGAAGACACCTCCAGTGGGGCTGGCTCTGCAGGATTTTCTTCCAAATTGCATTTATTATGTACTTTTTACAAGCAACCTTCTATTTTAGAACAGTTTTGGGAAATTGTGAAGATGGCTCAGAGTTCCTGATACCTGCACTTCCTCCCCCGGGTCCAGCATCTTACATCAAGGTGGCCCCTAAGCTGCATTCAGACTTCCTTACTCAAATCCACCTTCTTCAGGTTTTACCCACTGCCTTTCTCTGGTCTTCTCTCAGCACCTTTATTAAGTATTTAAAAATTAATGTTTCCGTCCACCTGTCTGTGTGACAACGCAGGTGTGAGGACCAGGTGGTGATGGGACCCCTGTGTGTCCGCAACACTGGGCGAATCATGGCGGCTGCAGCTCAGGGGGCGCGTGGCCTGATTGTGCATGCCATTGGATTTCCTGCCTTTTCTCCTTTTTGATTTGATGGAAAGGGTCTGCTGACTCCTCACCACTGGGTGGGCTACAGGGGCTGCCAGGCTGGGTGGGTAAGCCAGCTCTCCACCACTCTGGGACAAGGGCCTCCCAGGTGTGGGCTTCTGGGAGGGAGAGGGAGACGGGATGACTGGTTTTTACTGCCTTTAGTGGAGTCCTGGGGTTCAAGGCAGGACTTTGGCCCTGCAGGCCGTGCGTATTGAACCCTTTTCAGCCAGGGCTTCTGTCTCCTGTGGCTCCCTGAGGCTTTCACCCTGGGATGAGTCCAAAGCTGCAGCTCTAAGGGCAGCTCAGGGAGCTGAGTTCTCTCTTCCTGCTGCCCAGCTGTCCCTGGCATCCGACAGTCCCTCCAGGAATGGATGCCCCTGCCTTTGCCCGAGTATTTGGATAGGACCATCTGCCTCTAACTCCAGAGCCCACGGGACTCATACGGGCTGGCCAGTGCTGTGTTCCAGGGGAGCCGATTCTAGGATTTTGGCAAAAAGCTACTAGAAAAGAAGCCCTGTTGCCTATTGTCACCAGGAGCTGTGAGCGTCACCAGGTGAGGGACCTGCCTGAGTAGGTAGGTGGTGTCGGCCGCCCTGGGTACCCAAAGCCAGACCTTTGGGTTCTGTGGGGGATTCTTTTCAGTTCTTGCAACTTTGCATATGCCTTTCCATTAGGAGGAGGAGGGCTCACGTGATGTCTCTCACTCACCATAAAAGGTGTCATCCACAACAAGTCCTTGGCCCAGGACATGCTCAAGGACACACCAAGCTGCTCGTCCACACAAGGCCGAAGTCCTCATAGGCTGGCACGGGGCCCTTCCTGCACAGCCTCTGCTGCCCCTCTGAGACTTCAGGGGAGAACTGTCCCTGAGCAGGTGTGGTGACATTCCTGTCCCTTGTGGTCTGGACAGTTCCCACCCAGTGAGGAACCATGCCAGAGCTGGGCCCCATCCTGCTGCCCCTGTGGCAAATGCCCCAGCCCACACCAGGGCCTTCCCAGAGAAGACCTGGACACACAGGGGCCCAACCAATCTGTTCCCTCCTCACACCGGAGGCTGGGGATTTGTGGGTGATGTTTTCCAGTGGAGCTGTCTTTTGAATTATCGAGTAATTAAGATGCTAATGGCCCTTTGCAGAACCTTCTCAGGCCCAAGGCTTTGGAAAAATAAGGAACGCCCCTTTGTTATGGTGTAGCCGCCAGCCACGGAGAGAGAAACCCTTCCCTAAATCAATGTTTGCATCTTGTTTCCCCTTGTGCTGAAAGGAATTTACGAATGCTCATTAATTTTTTGTTGTATGAGTAAATTTCAGGAAATCCTGCTCACAGCCCCTTCCCTGGAGTGAGGACGAACCCCTATATTCCTTCTGGGGTGTTGAGGGGTGCTTCTTAATCAAGGAGTTAAGGTCTTTGCAGATCTCACCTGAGAAATCACTGGGGGCCCTGGGACCTCAGCAATGTTGTCACAAGGCCTCCTCTCAGGAGTACCCAGAAAACCTGCATTCAGCCCAACAGGATGGAGTCTGAAGGCCCCTGTGCTGTGCCTGAGGACTGTCCTGCTCACTGTCCAGATGGGGCCATGCCAGGTGGAGCAGTGTCAGGATGACTCAGAGGATGCTGCAGGCCGGGAGGAAGCCAGGCCTTCTCCCCATGGGACCCCACCTTGTGCTGCCTTCAGATCAAACGCCTTCCTTTAGGAGTCCTTTCCTCCAGCGGATTCTGGGCTCTAGATGTACCAGAAGGGCCTGAGGACAGCTGACGAGTGTGGGGAGAGCTGGGGAGAGCCCTCTGCTGCAGGGGCCCCTTGTATCCCTGTCACCAACCAGCCCTTGAAA
Source organism: Heterocephalus glaber (assembly GCF_053883595.1). Lineage (NCBI taxonomy): Eukaryota > Metazoa > Chordata > Mammalia > Rodentia > Bathyergidae > Heterocephalus > Heterocephalus glaber. Next base: position 1,919,956 of record NW_028258297.1, read on the forward strand.
GAGCCGGTGTTGCAGTCAGCTGTCACCAGGCGGCAGGGCCAAGGTGGTTTGAATCACACCCCGAGAGCTCAAGTGGGGAGGTGTGAGCCTCACACTCCTGTGTCAGCGGTGTTTGCAGGTTGTTAGGAGTAGACGAGGTCTAGATGATGCCAGTAGCCTTGCCAGGAGAGGAAGAAGACGTGAGCAGGAACCCCTCTAGCAAGAGCCCCGTCTGCCCTGTACCACATATACACCTCACATCTTACCCAGCCTCCTGGAGTTCAGCATGCCTCGATTACAGCAAGATACCAGCTCTACTCAGGACACAGTGGGGAAACACTGGTGAAAGTTCAGGACATGCTCAGTGAGTTCACAGAGCCAGCAGGGGCTCTAGCCCCAGCCTCTGCAGCCCTGGGGATCACATCCTGTGCTCCTCTTGCCCCGCATCCCATGGTGGCAAGGAGCCAGGACCACAGCCAGGGTGCCACCTGTTCCAGTTCAGTGTCTTTACAAGGCGTAACCAAAAATTAGGTGAACGCTGCTGCTGAGCACCATCCAGTGGAAAGGCAGGCTGGTAAAAACAGGACGCTGTGTCTTCATCCACTTTATTCACTGAATCTTGCACTATGCTACTTCTGGCTCTTCCCCAAAGTCAAAATGACCATAAAAGGAATGTGTTTTGAGTCAGTTTAGGCCATTGAGGCAGCCAGGACAGAGAAACTAAAGACACTCAGGAAAGAGCATTTCCAGAGCTGCTGCAGAAGGTATAAAAGAACCATGGGATAAATGTGTTTTAATAGAAGGGAATGGTTTTGAGGGGATTTATGGCAATATGTGTCTTTTATTGTAATAGATTTTTTGGTACCGGGGATTGAACTTGGGTCCTTGTGCTTGTGCAGCAGGCGGCGAAACCACTGAGCTAAATCCCTGGCCTCTGTAGTAGATTTTTAAAAAACCACTAAGCATTCACTGTATTTTTCAGTCACTCATTTACAAAGATTCCTTTTCCAACTCAGGGTCGATTCAAAGATTTTGGGTGAGAACGTGGGCATATTTGGGGCTCAGCACCCTAGCCCCTCATCTGCTTTTACTTGATATGAAAGCTTCCCTCATCTGCTCGTTCAGGGGCACCCCAGCACCCTCTGGATGCCCTCTGCTGTGATCATACTGGGCCCCCAGCTCAGCCTCCTTCTGTGCTCCCATGCTCCCGTGTGGCTGCAGCTGTGCTCCAATGGTCTCCACCACAATCTGTGGCAGCTCAAGAACCCACCTCCCTCCTTGGGGTGCAGCTCTGCCCAGCACAGGCTCACACATCACTGGTGAGGGGTGAGTGACCCGAGGGAGAGGGTTGGGGTATGCATCCAGGGCATCTGGCTTCTTGGCCTATGCAAGGTCTCACGCACCACTGCAGTAAAGCAGACAGACATCCCTGGGCTCTTCCCAGCCCTGAGTGCCTGAGATGTACCCGCCTCATGCCAAAGCCGAGCTTTGCTCCTGCCACAGAGTTAGTACCAGCCATGGGCACCTTGTTGTCTGGTTAAAGAAACTCTTCAATCTGTGCTGGATATAAGCTCAGGATTTGGGGTCCAGGAACTCAAGATAAGATTCTGCTTTAAAAAGGTAAGCTAAAGCTGGACATGGTGACCCACACCTGTAGTCCCAGCCCTCTGAGAGGCTGAGGCAGGAGGATTGGAAATTTAAGGCCAGCCCGGGCAACTTACTATCTTAGCGAGACACTGTGTCAAAAATAAAAGATGAAAAAGAAAGAGCTGGAGATGTAGCTTTGTGCAAAGGCCCTGGGTTCAATGCCCAGTCCTGCAAAAATTAAATTAAATTAACAAGGTAAGATGAGCACACAAATCAGCAGAGGAGAGAAAGAAAAGGCTGGGCACCCGGTGCCTCTGTAGCAATGGCGACTTAAAGCAAGCAGCCAAGGGGAACGACGGAAGCTGGGGGAACCTAGACTGAGACAGGAGCTGAGAGGCTCTCTGCAGCCTTCCATGGAAGGAAGGGAAGCGGAAGGGTCCTAGCCAACTGCCCATGGCTGGCGAGGGCACACTACTGGCACCCGAAGACATCAGTGCCCCATGCTGAGAGAGCCCAGGCCTCTTTCCTTCAGCTGGGGACACACAGGGCCACAGCACAGAGAGGGCAGGAGCAGGGCCCAGGGGGCCTGGGAAGGTGAATGCAGGCTGCACCCACCCAAGGGGTGGAGGGGTGCGGTGGCCCAGCACAGCTGGGATCCTGCTCACCACTGCTTGTGTTGGGGTTCCCTGCTGGGGACAGTCACCTAAAACGTGCGGTGGAATCTTAATAGGTACCATGGCAGAGGCAGAAGGCACTGTCGTCATGGTAGTCATGATACCGTGAGAGGTCAAGTTTGTCACCCCGGGTGGCTCAGCAGCCCCAAGACCCTGGGCCTCTCCTGAGTCCCCTGTGACAGTGACAGTGACAGTGTGGCTCTCATCTCTATGGGGCCAGCTTCCCCTGTGGGCCACACCCCATGCTCTGTCCTTCTCTGGGGACACGCCACCCCCTTCTGGCCCTCTCCAACAGAAAGCAGCCAATGCCACCAGGGCCTGTCTCAGAAATTCTTCGCTGACTGGTCCCAAATTGTATTTTCTCCTTGCAGTGTTAAAGTTTCTATCAGCTTGGTTTTTTTTTTTCATTATAACTGCTAAGATTCTTCTAATTGGTATCCTCACTGCCTACGGACTTGACCTATTTCCTGCAAGAGAAAAAACGTCATCTAATCATTAAATACAACGATTACTTCATTCTTCTTTCTCTTTAATCTACCAAACAATTATGTACTAAAGATTGTTCTAACTTTAATCAAAATAAAAATGAAAGAAAAATTAACCAGAATCCTGAAACACCTACAAAGCCAGTACCATGATTCCCAATGTTCTCGTTCATTCCTTGTCTCTGTGCCTTTAGAGTTCTGCACCTTTCACCCTAAATTGATATTATTCTTTTCTACTTAATTCAACCAAATAAGCATTATTCCTTTTGCTCTACAATCTTCATGATCTGTCTTAGTTTGAAGATTTCTGAACAAAAAGCAACAAGTACTTGTTGCTTAATATGGTCTCAGTCAGAAACAATGCCAAGGGCCTCCTGCCGGGACAGCATAGGGAGCCCAAGATACAGGGATCCCTAGGTCACACACTTACAGAGTGACAAATGACATGCGAACTGGGGAAACCTCAGCCATCACCAGACACACTAAGACAACCACTGAGCAGAGTGGATGCCAGGCCCTGTAAGCCCTCAAGTCGGGGTTGGGCCATGTGAACGGGTGGGCTCTTGCTCAGTCGTGGAGACCACACTTGTGGAGCTGGTGTTGCTTATCTCCAGGGGACACAACGAAGAAAGATAGGAAATGACTTGTGGGAAGCCCAGGGACTGCGGCCTGGGAAACCATAGGCCTGGAAGACCAGAGCAAACAGACATGTATTTGTGATGTCCCTGGAACCTCTGATGGAAAGTCACAGGTGGCTGTGTGAGGACCTGGAGCAGACTGAGGATGATGGAGGAGTGGTGCCATTCTGAGACTCTGTCTGTTCAGCAGGGCAGGAGGAAGGAAGAAGGAAGCAGAAAAGGGACTGAGAAGGAGAGGGAGAGGGAGGGAAGGGGGTAGGGAGGGGAGAGTAAGGAAGGGAAAAGAGGGAGGGTGAAGGGGAGGGAAGGGAAGGCAGAGGAAAAGGGCAGGGGAGAGCTGAGGTGTAAATAAAGAGAATCCTAAGAAATACAACCAACCAAATCAATTCTTGGAGTGTCAATTGGCTCTGGGTAGAAATTATCCATGACTTCATATAAAGATAGAATCTTCAAAATAAGTATGTTGAAGGCATTTAGAGAGATAATTGAAAGTAAAAATATATTTACAAATGAATAAAAAAAGAAACAAAATAGACAAAATGCTGTAACTGTTTTGGTGTATGGGAACTAATTGGAGATGAATTAAAAAGAAGCCATTGCAACAGGTTCAGTAAGAACAGTGCAGGTGGCACTTTGGCCACACCAAGGCAGTCACAGAGAGAGCAGCTTGTGGTAGCCAGCACAAGGGAAAGCATCTGAAACAAGGCAAAACCAAAGGTGGATTTGAAAGGTGCCTGTTTTGATGTAGTGGAGAGGCAAAGACTCAGAAGTCTACGTTTCAGAGGGATGTGTCTTTTTAGAAGTTCAAGTCAGTGGTCAGGAGTTTGTGGAAGAATCCTTACCAAGAACAAGGTCAAGTAAGACCAGGCCAGTGAAGACAGAAGGGGAATTATGAGGAAGATTTTTGAAGAAAACTATTGTTGCCTTAAAACTTCTATAAGTTAAGTATTTTGGCACTCTGGGAGGTTGAGGGAAAAGGAGTGTAAGTTTGAGCCCAACTTGAGCAGCTTGGTAAGACCTGTCTCAAAATAAAATACAAAAAGGGCCAAGGATGTAGGTCAGAGTGAAGGTCCCAGGTTTAACCCCCAGTAATGCACACACACACAAAATTCCATGTAACTAACTTTTCCCATCCCTCCTCACTTACGCAATCACCTCTGGCAACCACTCAAACAGAGCTGCACTCTGAAGTCCTGAAACCAGCTTTTGCAGATTACACACTCAAAGTAGAGCCACTATGGATGGTGACAATTACTGTATGTTTCAAAAGAGCCAGAAAATGGATTATGAATATTTTTGCCATAAAGAAATAAGTGTTGAGAAGACAGGTATGCTGACTTTGATTTGAACATTATACAATATATACATGTATCAAACCACCACACTGTACCCCATAAGCATGTACACTGGTTAATGTGTCAATTAAAAATAAATATTATAAATTCTCATATAACTACTGCCTCAGCCTAAGAAATTAAAGGCTAAAAAAAGATAATTGAAAGAGGGTCAAAATGGCACCAAAAAGCTAAGGTCCATTCTTGATAGAATTACTTTCCAACTAGGGGTTGGAAGTAACCCTTAGGGTGTGGAAAGGTATCTACCACACATAAGCAAGAGCCACAGTTAGAGATAAAACTTTGAAGTATTCTTTCTGAACTCAGAAACAAAATCAGGAGACAGTGTCAACTGCCTTCTTTTAAATTTCACTAGATTGAAGCCAATGTAACAGGGCAAGAAAAGACTGGATTTGGAAAGTGTAAAAACGAAATAAAATTTTATTCATCTGCAGGAGACACAATTGCATGCACAAACAAGACTACCAAGACAGTTTCTGGATATACAGTTTTCAAAAATAGCAAAAGTATTTGGAAACAACAAAAGAAGCAGAAAATACATCAGAGAAAACACTTTGCTTTCTTGCTAAAATACTATAAAGTGCCCAATTTTCTCTGGCTCTGTACAAACAAGGCCTTGAACTGGAAAGACCACATGCTTAGATACCAGTAGATGGTCAAATTCACAGAAGGATTAGAATTTGTGGTAGCCTACACAAGTCAGTCGTCCTCCTTTGTCTACAAATTAATGCAGTTCCAGCAGAATTTCAATGTCATGGACCATGAAAGTTTGTTCTCACATAATGGAGAAGGGAAAAATAGTGGAGTAAATTGGAAGAAAAAGGCTGGGGTCTGGTCCTATCATGTGGCAATAAATGTCAGGAGCCTACAGAATTCAGACAAGATGTTAAGAAGTCTACACCTGGCAGATGAATGGATGAAAAGAAATAGCCCAGAAGAGACTCAAGATATATGGAAGCAGTATGGTAGAGGCTGACTTCAAATGAAAAATATAGATTTTTTTCAAGTTATACACAATTGCTTATCAATATGGGAAAAATATATCATTATTTCATAACAAACTTAAAAATTTTATCCAGGTGGGTTGAAATTTAAATATTTAAAAAAGCAAAATCTGTAATTCTTTGGAAGAGGAGACATCTTTGTAAGGTAGTACAATTCTCCTCTAATACACTTCAGATGTGGGTAAACAAAGTGTAAAATATAGGCTTTTTAATGCCAGTCTCTACTCAAAGATAGAAAAATCTACAGAAATAAAAAATAACAGGGCAGTGTAAAAGCAGGTTCTGAAGTCATTGATGGCTGCAATAGCATCTGTTCGGTACAGCACCATGCGGTTTGGGTTGGACCAAAGGCAGAAGGCACGAGGTCTACTCCAGACCCTTGCCGGGACTCAAGAGCTGCACACAGTGGAGGGGCATCAATAGGAAATTTTTCTGCACAGGAGGTGTCCAGGCCTTCATCTTCTGCAGCTCTGGCTCTGGGAGAGGGATAACCCTTGTTAACGAGCTCCCTGTCTCTGTTGCAAGTACCCAAGATAATCAACTTATAAGGAGGAGAGCTGTTTCTTGGCTCAGTTTTGGTGTTTTCAATCCATGGTCAGGTGGACCCACTGCTCTTTGGCCTCTGGTCGGAGTGGGCAGCCATCATGGCAGAGCACATGGTGGAGCAAACCTGGTCTCCTCAAGGGGGAGAGACTGGGATCCCACCGATCCCCTGAGGACACAGCCCATGACCTAGGACCTCCCATGGGTCCTCAACGCTTGCAGCTCCCAGCACCTCCAATAGTTTCAATGGAGGACCAGGCCTTTAACACATGAGCCTTGGGGGGGCATTTCAGACATGAACCACAGCATAACCCATGTTTCAAAACTCCACAGAAGGTTGCAGGCTTGAATTTGAATTTCCAGTAGAGTCTAGAATGCTCAGGCTAGTATTTTTCTAAAAGCAGTTCTGGGTTCACGGGGCTTGTGGGGCCTGGTGGAAGGCAATGAAGTCCTCCCTGCAGTTCCACACCACAAGCCAGGCCAAAGTCTACCTAGAATGACCCTGTGAAGACACCCCCAAACCCCAGATGCACAGAATTCCCCAGAGCAGGACCGAGAGGAGCAGTTCATCATCATCCACACTAGTCAAGGTGGAGCTTCGAAGGTATGGGTTATAAACACCTGTGTTCCACATGCTTCCATTTACAAGGGAATAGCACACCTGGGTGGGGGAACACAGCATCTAGAAATTAGAGCTTACTTAAAAAAACTTATTTAATAACCAGAAATGGAAAATGTAATTAGGAAAATTGAAAGGCAAAAGGACAGGTGAGATAGCAGAGTTTGAACAGGGCTTACGGGTGAGAAGCAATGAGCAGGCTTGTCGGTGTGCAGCAGAATTTCCAGTGTCCTGCTTGGGTTCCACAGCCACTGGTTGGTGCAAACTAGTTCACAGACAACAGCTAAGAGCTGTGGTGACATGCGAAGGGTGGCAGGGTGCAGAGAGGAACCCACCGAGCCCTAGAATGTCACTAAGACTCCAGCTGTTCTCTTTCTCTACAGTGATAGGAGATGTCTCCAGGAGACAGGGTCATGGCCATCCAGAAATCCTCCGCATGAAATCCCACCCAACACCTCATCTGCTCATGGTTCCTTGGGGATATATGTTCATGATAAATTCGAAATAGCAAGATGCAGAATAAAGCAAATTATGTTCATAGGTTTTATATATTCTTTTATTTGGTTTGGTTTTCTGGGGTTTTTTGTTTTTTTGTTTGTTTGTTTGTTTGTTTGTTTTTGGTACCGGGGATCGAACTCAGGACCTTATTTCAGTTTTTGTTTAGAGTTTCTTTAAGGGAGTGGAGCTTATTCAGAACTACTTACTCACCCGAGAGGCAGTACTAATTAACTATGGGACCCATACAACAATAGCAAGTGCGTTACTGCTCACCCTCCCACGCTTGCAGATCACTGGCCATCTCATGGGTGGAAAGATGTAGGCTTTATTTTTGCCATCATTATGAGAATTTCACTGATCATGAGTAAGACGGTATCTTCCCATGGGTTTGGGGGATGCTTGCTTCTCTTTTTGCTGGAAATCACTGTTTGTGTCTTTACCTTGTGTTATTTGGGGCTGTTCATTTTTTCCTTTTGATTGGCACAAGCTTATTGTAAAGTAAGGACAACCATTTCTTTCCACATTTACCTGTCTGTTGTTTGTATTTTGCTGTTGTTTTCAACATTTTCAGATTTAAAAAACAAAGTTTTTATGTTACATATAGTTTAGAAAAATGCTATCTTTTCTTCACTGCATCTCCTTTGTACCTTTGATCTGCACAGCTCGGGTCTGGTTCTGCCCTCTGTTCTGCTCCATGGATCTATAAACACATTTCTATAAATACAGCACCACCTTCACGACTGCTGCTAAGAGCACATCTTTCTTCAGGTAGTGTCATTCCTCCCAGCTCATTCTGCTTTCCTATATAAATTTTAGTAACAGGGGAAGAAAGTACCTGCTGGCATTTTGATAGAAATTGAAAGTTAACCTGTTGTCCATTTTGAACAAATTAATGTATTTACTATGTTGAATCTCTTACACCATGAATACAATATATCTTTCCATTGATTCAGGTTTCTTTGATTTATATTTCTTTCCTTTCCTTTTCATTTTTCTTTCTTTTTTTAGTACTGGAAATTGAACATAGGGTTTTCACACTTAGATACATCTCCAGCCTTTTTTTTCCCCCCCAAGAAAGGCTCTTTTTATGTTGCCAAGTTTCCCAGGTTGAGTTCAAACTTATGATCCTCTTGACTGATTTTTTTGTCTGACACTTCATACATTTCTGTGTATAGCATTTCACACATTGCTATCACTAAGTAGCTTACCTTTTTATTGTTTTTGTAAGCAATGCTTTAAAATTTCCATTTCCAATTGTCCGTTGCTAAAATATGAAAATAAAATTGATTTTGTATATGTGTCTTATATTCTGTAACCTTGCTAAACATGCTTATTAGTCAAGTAGCATTTCTTATAAATTCATTCCATGGTGGTAACATTTTTTTCGAGCTTTTGTGTCTGATAAAGACTTTTCTGTCTTCATCTTTGAAGGATATCTTCTCTGGATATAGACATCACAGCTGACACTTTATCACTTTAAAGATGTGGCTCTGGCTTCTTGCTTGGATGAATCTTTATGATAAATCTGCTGTCATCCTTATCTTTGTTCTTCTGTATGTGATATGACTTTTTATCTGACAAATTCAAGACTTTTTCCTTTATCAGTGGTTTTGAACAACTTTATGAGGGTGCACACTGTAGTTGTCTTATTGTTTGATCTTGGGGGTTCATTGAGCTTCTGGGATTTGTGGGATTATAGTTTTCCTGAACTCACAAATAATTCAGCCATTATTTCTTCATGTATGTTCTTCTTTATTCTCTCTCTCTGAAGACTGAATATACATACACACTTTATGCTTCTGTTAAAGAAGTTTCTTTATAGCTTACCAATGCTTTATTAATTTTTGTTTTTCTCTATATAGTTTATTTTGAATAACTTCTATTGCTACTTTTTCAATTTCACTGATATTTTCTTGTACAACTTCTAATTTATCATGAATCTTGCTCAGTATGGTTTTCATCTCATACATTGTCAATTTCATCTCATTTTCCATGCTGACTTCTATGCTCCTAATTAACATGCTCAATCTTTAGCATTCTGAACATATGACAACTAGTTATAATAACTATTTTTACATCCTCTGTTAATTCTAATTTCTGTGACAGACATAGCTGATTGTTTTTTCTTCTCATTTTCAGCTGAAATTGTCTGATTCTTTGTATAGTTAGTAGATTTTGGTTAGACTCCAGACCTTGTGACGTTTACCTTGTTGAATGATGAGTGTTTTTATGTTCCAAAATTATTCTTGAGCTTTATTCTGCTGTGATGTTGTTTACTTGGAAGCAGTTTATTTTTTCTTTTCTAGAGTTGTTTTCCACATCTGTGAGGCTGGAACAGGACAGAATTTGGTCTAGGTCCAATTTTCCTCTATTCCTGCCTCTTGGACTCCTCTGCCCAGTGACCCCTGAATCGGGAGATTGCCCAGATAACTGGTGAGGATGGGGTTATGTTAGGGGTGGGCTTTGTTCCTCCAGTCTTTCTGGGCATTTTCCCCTCTGACTTGGGCCGCTTGCCCACTTGCGTGCTTTGGTTGTCATCTTGCGGAATACTGTACTAGGGAGGCCACTGGAGAAACACAAAGCTCCCCCAAGAGCTCTGTCCTGCAGATCCCACCTGAAACTTTGAATACTCAAGTCCGATGACTCAGCTCAGGTGTCCACTAGACTCTATGTGGCCTCTTATGGACGGTGACCTGGGAGCACTCCCACACAGGTAGCAGCTAGGAAGGGCCCTTCTGCCTCCGCTGTCTCTTCTCCCTCAGGGATCCCAGCCCTGTGTGACATCCAGTGTTTGGAAAACCATTTTTTTCATATTATCTGGCTTTGTTGTTTCAGGCAAGAGGCTAGATCTGGTCCTTTTTATTCTATCTCAGTCAGAAGTGAACAACGACTGTCTTCAGTACTGAATTAAAGAAAAAAAGATTTGACAATGGAGAAAATAAATATGCATGAGTCAATATGATATAAATAAATGACTGAGCAAATAAACAAATGGGCAAGAAGAGATAGAGCTTTGTTATAGAAGAATTCCAGGATGCTATGCAGACCCTCCTCCCTCCAGGGGTGCAGGCAAACATGCTCCCCTTGTTTCCAGCAGTAGGCTGAGCCTGGTGACTGCTTTCCAAAGAATGGGCTCAAAAAAAAAGTTGAGTTCTCCTCCTGTGCAGAGGGGAGGTGGCAGGAGTCACTCCAGCAAGGTGCAGGTCAATGGCACCCTGATGGACGGGGAGGCCAGGACCCCACTGCAACGTGAAGATAGCACACCTCTCACCTGTGGTACTTTTTGCAAAACCCAGTGACCGACGTGGCAGGTTCAGAGACGATCTCCAGGACACATGGCCAGCATTCTCCAGCACTAACACACTCATAAAACATAAGGAGCCGTGGAAAGCTGTGGCAGCAGCAGGGGTGGGGAGACCTGGCAGTCGAACATGTGCAGGACCCTGATTAGATCCTAGGACAGAAAGTGGACATTAATGGGAAACCTGGTGAATACGCTGGAGTTATATTAAAAAAAAAGATTTGAAACAAAGCCAACACTGCAGTCCAGAAAGGAAAGAATTGACTCTTCAATAAGTGGGGTGCGATCAATTGGATATCTGTATGGGAAAAAATCACCTTGATCCCTTCTTTTTACTTTACATGAAAATCAATTTTAGATGGATTACAGGTCTAAATGTGAAAACAAGAAAGCTTTTAGAAGAGAGTATAGGAGTGTATCTTTGCAATCTTACTGTAGGCAGACTTCTTAACAAAACCGACGCTGGGAAAACGGGCAAGTTGGGTTATACTAAAACTAAGCACCATCGTTGATCAGATTTATCCACCACTGGGGGCATCAGGAGAGAGGTGACAAAGAGGGGCAGTGTTCACAGTGCACAGTGCACAGTCCCCACAGGAACTGGCTGTTGTACCATGTAAAGAAGTCCAGATTAATAAGGATAAAAGACAAGTGTCTTAGTCACCTCCTTGTCACTGAGACACAACACCCCATACCCACAGCTTAAAGGACAGGTTTATTTTGGCTCATGGTTTCAGAAGTTTCAGTCCATGGTAGATAGGCTTCAACACCAGAGCAGCATGGTGGAAGGGCCTGGGTGGAGGAGAGCTGCTCATGTCATGGAAGCCAGGAAGCAGCAAGAGAAGGGAGGAGCTAGGGAGGGAGATACACCTGTCCAGGCCACGCCTCCAGTGACCCGCCCCTTCTGGCTAGGCCCCACTTCCCAACAGTAAGCCAGCTCTAGTGCCCCCATGGTCCAATTCTCTTCCAAAAGTCCTGCCTCTGAGCACAGGAGGTCTTTGGGTGACATCTAGATGTAAACCATAACAGCAACAGACAACAGGAGATGTTTAACTCTACCTGTCTCGCAGCCTGTGGCCCTGTGCACCATTCACGCCCTTACTACATGGGACCCAAGGAAGCACAAAAGTCAGCAAGGGTGAGGAGTGGCTCCAGCTCTTCATGTGGCGGCAGGTGTTTGTCACCAGGCTCAGCTCAGCATGTGGCTGCCCATTCCTGGGACGGATCCAGAAGGAACCTGCGCCCCAGAGCCTCACACTGGAACACTTGTTAGAGCGCCTTGCATTCACCTATGGAGCCCACTGCTGTGCAAGGCAGCAGCACTGGTGTAGGCGCGTCCATGCATCCAGCTGGGAACGGAGCCCTGGACACAGCAGGAACGCAGAGACACAGCACCACCCAGGGAGGAACCTCACGAACCGGAGAAGCTGGACACAAAAGACACACGTTTGATTTCATTTACATGAAGTGCAAACAGGGCAAAAGCAGCTGAAAGTGCTGAAGGTGGGCTTGGTGTCACCCTCCAGGGACAGATAGTGATGTGGAGCGAGGCTGGGGACTTCCAGGGGACAGTCAGGTCCTTTGGTGGTGTGGCTGTGCCCTGTCTATGGGAATTCCACAAGCTGTGCCTTTGGATGTACGCCTGTCCTGCAATCCAAAGCTGAGACGAGAGGTCTTAAAAATAAACTTGTGTTTTGATTTGCGAAGGCTACGTGTAGTGCACAAGGTGTTTATTAAACTTTTCTCTGGATCCTTGTCTTATATTTGAAATAATTTTAATAAAATAAAGCATGTGTGATTATAAAATGGGAAGTGAATATGCCCTATCCTTGCACCTACATAACCTCCTCTCCCAACTGCTGACATCAGTCCTGTTTCCCAAATTCCATCTTTCCATCTGGAAGATTCTGACCATTTTTACACAGAAGCTCAGGGGGCAGGAAATGTCTTAAGAATTATCCAGCGACAGTGACTCCTGGAGCTGATGGCTTCCGAAATGGGTTTCAGTTGCTGGGGTGCTCTTTGCTTCCCCACAGCCCCCTCACTCCTGCTTAACAAGAGGCTGTTCCGAGGCATGGTTAGTGCAACCCGCCCAAGGTCCTTGCCTGGCCCTGCCCCTCCCCACCAGAGCTCCGAACTTGGGCTGAGTTTCCAAGTTGCCTGAGCCCCAGTTTCCCCAGGATCAGAGCTAGCTACCAACAGCACCACATGTGCAGTTCTCTGGTGGAGGTGGATGCACAGGGCTCAGAGCCATGCTGGACATGCATCGGGCAACAGACTCCTTCAGCAGGTGGCATCACTGTGTCTGCACGGCTGGCTCTGAAGACTCACTGCCTGCTGTTAAGACAGTTCCATGCTGTGACAGGTTCCAGGCTCTGTGCTCAGCCTGGGGGTCAGAGGCCAGCACAACTTGTTTCTCTGCCAGGAGCCTCAGTTTGCAGCCCCAACACCATGACCAAGACTCCCTCACCCATGTTCTCTCAACCAAGAATCACTGCTACCTCCCGCAGTCATCCCACCTGGATTGAGCTGTGGTTCCCAGTGTCTTTGCTCATAGGACACTGGTGCTGAGGGGCCTACAGGATCGGGCTCCACTGCCCTGCCAGTCTCCCCCGGCGCTCAGGTCACCTGTCCAGCCAGCACAGTGACTCCCTGCCTTGCCTGTTGGCTCAGAGGCACAAGGAGCCCAAAGCAGCTGGTGGCGTCTGGTTCAGTGCCACCATGGTAGAGGTAGTCGTCTCTCTGGAACTGAGACTTGGGCATCAGCAGAGCACTGGGTCATGGAGACAGGAAGAGACATTTTGCTGGTGAGTCTGTAGGAGTGGTGTGAGCAATACACCCATTTCCACAGCTTGATTCTTGGACCAATGAATCCTGGTTGTTGTAGGAACAAGAGCCAGCACTGTCTGGCAGAGAACCTTGTCCAAGCCCCCAAGGTAGTACCACTTGGCTGGTGCTGAGCTGAGTCCTACACTTCTGTGTCCACTTCTCTTCAGCCAGCTGCCTCAGGAAAATGGAGAACACGACAGGGCCATTGCAGCCCAGGAGCATGAGCTCACTGCTACACTGTGCTGTCTCCTGGGGCAGCCGCAGTACTATGCAGAAGACTGCAGTGGTGGATGAGGCACTCTGGGAGTCTATGGTTGATAGGCTTGGCAGAAGCATTGTGTGCAAAGAAGACAAATTTACACCCAGGGTTTTGTCTGTTGCCACCTGAGGATGAACTGCTGTCCTTCCGTGGTGGAAGCAGTCCAGTGGCATTGACCTGCCCCTAGGCAGCTGGCTGACCACCTCCGGAATGGCGCCAGATTGGAGTGCAGGCTTGGTCTCTGCTGCTGGCAAATTGGGGGTCAGCGGTGGCTGTAGCCAGGTCAGCCTCAGGGAGTGGAAGTCATGTGGCTGAGCCCATGCATTACTCCCAGCGCTGCCACCATGGGCACTTTGTTCATGAGCCCATAGGGCAATGACAGCACTGTTTAGGGAAAGAATCAACTGAAATGCACAGTATGTCATCCTCTGTGTCATCCTCTATGCCTCATGGTTAAGATTCTCCTCTGCCAAGATCACCCTTTGGTAGACATTCTCATGGGACATGTATAGCTTCATGATTTTTGCCCACTCAAAGCAGCCTATCCACACACCCAGGCCTCCTGGCCACTGACCTGCCAACCATGTCTCTTCCAAGCCACTACCAATCCAATAGGTCAGACTTTTGGCACAAGCCCAAGAACTGGTAGGAAATTACACATCTGGTCATTCCCCTCCCAAGTAAGCTTTACATCCAGGTGCGATGCTCAGAGTTCTGGCCCAGGAGTATTTCCCTTCCCCACTGCCCTCAGGGACCCCTGAAGCAGCCATAGCACTGCAGCTGTACAGAACCCCTATAGGCCAAGCTGAGTCATCTCTTTCCCATCAGCTGATCACAGCAGCAACCCCCAAGGCCATAGGTGGGGCCGGAGAGAGGAGCCAGTGTGGTAGAAGTGGTGACCACTTCCGCATGTCACTTACTGTGGCTTCAGGGCCTGCTCAGGACTGATTGCTCACTTAGCACTTCTGCTGGGGAATATTTGTTTGGATTTATGTTTGGGGGGCTGATTGCACTCAATTCGTTGTGTGGGGGGGTCAGGCTCAGGATACCCATGGACTTCAGGGCCTGCACCGGAATTCACCTACAGGGGCCTGCTAAAGGCTTAGACCACCATGTCTGCCACCGGATCGCAGACACCACTGGGCCAGATGGCAGAGTGGCCCACCCAGCAGCCCGTGCCATGGCGGAGCCTTCTCTTGTTCTGGGCCTACTCAGAACCAGCAGCATTCTGATTCTTGGTAACAGGCCTGAGCAGCACACGGAGATGAAGAACACATCTTTATGACATCTTTAATGTCAAAGCAGGCTCATAACATGTTGTTCCTGGCTTTTGGTTGAAGGTAGGGCCAGATGCAACAATTTATCCTTGTTACTTCCCTCATTGCTGGAACAAAATACCTGACACTCGCAATTTAAGGAAGGAGAGATTTATTTGGCTCATGTTTCAGTCCATAATTGGCTGGCTCCAAGGCAGGACAGCACGGCAAAGGGGCATGGAGGAGAGCTGCTCACAGCATGGGAGACAGGAAGCAGAGAGTGAAGGGAAGAATTGGGAAGAGAGATAGACCCTTCCAGTCACACCCACAGTGACCATCTCTTCCAACCAGAACCCACCTTCTAACAGCAAGTCAGCTATAAGCCCCGTAATTGAATCACCTTTCAAAAGCCTCACCTTTGAGTACATAAGGCTTTGGGGAGACATCTTGATATAAACCATGACTGAAGAGATATCACAACATGTCCCTCTAGAAATGTGAGATAGAAGACCCTGAATTCTCATCAGACTCTCTCCCTCCTCTGACAAGAAGTATCTCACCAGTAAGTCCAGACAGTTGCTCCATCTTGCTTACTAGGTGCACTCAGCCTGAGGTCATCAAAGTCACAGGCCAGTGTCACCTTGTGGACAGGGAGGTACGGAGGAAGGAGGCAGACAAATGGCTGGGGACCAGGAGACTGGGAACCAGGAGATGCTCCAGCAATCTGTCACAGCAGCTGCAACAGAAGTGGCCCCTGGTTAAGCTTCCAGGAATCCACCTGCATTCTCTTGCATCCACCTGACGTCTGCAGGCCGTAGGAGGGACGAAAAGGGCAGTGTGGCCCCTGCCACCCAGGCCTTGATGGAGGCACTGAACTCTGCAGTGCCTATAGGAAAGTGTGTCACTGTTGGCTTCCTGTTTTCTTCTCTCACCTTTCTGGCCATCACAGTCCATGCTGCAAGTCAGGCGACCAATGTGGATTCTACCAGCTGCTGAGGATGTCTGCTCCACTGATACTTTGGACACTGGATACATAAGCACTGGATGATTTGGGGAATCCCCTGGGATCCTTGTGAGATGGGGCTGAGCTAGAGCTCTGTTGACCTGGCCTCCATAGGCCCTGTTCTGATGGGTGGGTCACCCTGGAATTTTGGGTCTCCTAAAATCAATGTCCCTTCAGAGCCAATGTCCAGCAGTGCCCAAAGTTCCGATTATCCTTTTTCCCAGTGCACAGTAATCCTGGTGAGGGTCACAGGTCCTTCTGGGTGGGGCTGGGAGAACCATAAACAGCACAGAATCTTCCCACTGTGGATGGGTCCTTCCCGGAGTGGATGGGCCTCCCTTCCTGCAAGGGATTGAGTCTGGGAACCAGGTTGAGTTGGAGCCTGGAAACCGATTGAAGGGCAGTGACTCTGCGTGATTCAAATTGGACTGGTTCTCTTGACCTGGAACTCCTCCACTTACACGGATCAAGCACACACTTAGTGGGCTGCCAATCTTTCTGCTTCGCAGGCAACACGAGCCCACACTGTGGACTCCGCCTGTCAGACCATCTGAACAGTGCTGTAACTCTGCTGACTGCTCACTGCTGTCCCTTAGCCCCTGCCTCACTAGATTCCAAAGACCCCCTTGCATTTAAGGATCTCTGTGCCTCACAAATCCACTTCTCAGGGCTGTAGTGAAGCTGAGTCCTCTGGACCCTCCCATGGTGGGAAAGCAGGGTCAATATTCAATCTCTGTCAGTCTTTGAATCCCTTACTCTGTGCTGAACCAAGGTAGGTCTGGATTCCAACTCACTCCCTGAGTCCATGTTTCATCCAATCAATCAAGTGATCAGTGGTGGTCTTTCTAATTATCCCCTCCCCAAGCCACATGATACCATCCCCCAGTGTCTGTGGGGACAGGGATCAAGGCCCTCTTCAGACACCAGAGCCCGCAGGTGCTGTCACCATTCATTGTGCTTTGTCACCTTTCTTGGCCTCAAAGATGCCCAGTGGATTCGCAGAAGCACCCTGGCTGTGTCTGAGAGGGCCCCGGAGATGTGACCTGAGGACTGTATGTAGGCCCCTGGTGCTTTCTTCTCAGTGCTGTTCCCTTCCCCTGTTTCCCAGCTGCCATGAGCTAAGTAGATTTGCTCCACCAGACCCTTCTGCCATGATGCTGTGGAGCCAGCCAACCACGGACCAGATCCCCTGAAACCATGAGCCAGATTAAACTTCTCCTTTTTGAAGTCATGGGTGTTGGGTATTCAGCTATGGGAAGATAATACAGATGCCATGTCTCTGACATGACATGGTGTAGCTTTTGCACAGAACCCATGCACAACCCCCTGTACTTTTCAGTCCATCTCTACAGTCCTCACAACACTGACCACAGTGTAAATGTTGTGTACACAGTTGCCACACTGTACTGCCTAGGGAACAATGACACAGAAAGAGTCTGCTCATGTTCAAGAAAGGTGCAAGCATTTTGACCTAACTCTACCTTTGATGGGAGGGTGGCTGAGTCTGTAGATGGGCAGCCCATGGACACCACAGGCTGACTGTTGTGATCCCAGGGTCTCTGCCTATTTGGCCTGTGTCAGCACATTCAGGCAAACCCAACTTGATCTTCCTTTACTCTTATCCCACGCCCTTAATACTCCATGGGTTTTCTCAGGATTTCTGTCTCTGGAGCTTGGAAAACTGTATTTGGTTTGGGGTGTGTGTGCCTCATCCTGGGTCACACTGTGGGCCTTACCTTCAAGGGCTGCTGGTTCTCCTTGTGGGTTACAGGAAAGAAGTGGGCACAGCTCAAGGAGGGGCAGCACAGGCCATTGCCTCCTGAGATGCCTCTGGTCAGCATACACCAGACAACGGGAGCTCAACGAGTGTCCAGCTCAGCCCCTTGCAGAATGAGACTCTGGCTTTGGTTTCCTGGAGTCTCCCCTCTTCAGCTGCAGGGACAAGGGCAGATGTGGTGTTCACACGTCCTCACATCTGCAGGCACGGGGCCCTGGAGCCTGAGTCTCTGCCCTGAGCTCCTTGCTTTGCCTTCTCCCTCTCTGTATGGTCAGAGCAGCCAGCCAACCTCAGGGCACTCACCAGGTTGACAGAAATGTGCTGAGCCCCCACTTAAAGGGTCACACAGAGCCTCACCTTGCCTTCCTGCTTGATTAGGACCCAATGGTGATGTGGTGTCTCTCTATGGCCACAGCATGCCGTGACCTCCTTACTGGAAACAGCTATTAGTGCTTTAAACCAATCAGGCTGGAGAAAGATTTGGAGAAAGTGAGAGTAGAGAACAATTCAGAAAACTGGAAAGGAAGAGGAGGAGCTTGCAGGTGGTAGCAGCCTGGTGGTTTTGGGGCTTGACAGCAAGTGTGAAGGCTGCAGGGGAAGGAAGTGGCTGGGGCTCAGGTAGAAGTGACACAGCAGCCTGGGGACAAAATGTGCCCTTCACTGTGCTCATAAGACCTGTAGCTAATTATGGGAGACGCCTGCCCCCAATGTGGTTAAGGCCAAACTGCTCTACTTAGAGCCAACTACTTGTAGATGTGAACCCTGTCACAGATACCCAGGATGCCACAAGCAATACCTACATCAGTGTTTGACAGAGCAACCTGGCACCGGGCACTGGCCACATTGACTGACCACGGATGTGACTAATTCTGGACATCTTAGCATGTTCCACTGGGCTGCTGGCCTGTGTGTGAGAACATGGTACCCTTGCCACAGGAACTTGATTAAAGAAAAGGCAATTCATGACCAGTCTGTCTTCCACGTGGAATTTTAAATCCCTTTGTCTGGCTAGCCAAAATGTCTGTGCAAGTATCTGGTTGGAATGTTATTAGGTGTATAAGTAACACAGGAAAGACCAACTCTCACTGAAAATATGGCTACATCCTCGGGAACTTGCATGGGAAAGTCTGGTTTGAAATGTGTTAACATTACACACAAGTGTACCCTACACGTTAGGGTAAAAGATAAGTTGACAAAAACAACATTTATTTTTCAGAAATAGTCTGTTTTGATTAGCAATGGAGGGAAAACATATTCATAATAAGAAAGTTACTTTATAAAATACCCAAGGGCATATTTCGTTAGCTAGGTATGTAGACAACCATAACACCAGAATAGACAGCAAGATATAGGGTGTTTCTTGATGGGGGAATTTCAGGCACTGGACAGGGATAAACCCAGAAACCTGTGTGGAGTGGTGGAGGAGTGATGGAACAGATGCCAGGGTCCCCATAGGCCTCGCTGTGTGTTGGGGAGCAAGTTCTTTAAGATCCACCGACTTCCATCTGTCTTCTACTCTTCCTTGAAAACTGGTCCTCATAATACCAGTCTGTTCACACCCTTGTGTTTTGGGGATCAAGTGTGAAGTGGCAATGAAATTGTTTTCCATCCTGCAAAGGCTTTGTGAGTGTAGCTTTCTAATTTAAAGTGGCATCAGACAGAGATGATTTCCCTTCTCTTCTGTTGTGTGTGTGTTCATGTGAGTGTGCACTTGTGTGTGCATCATCTTCACTTTATGAACTGCTAAATTAACAATCTTCCCTTGTCGGAGCTCAGGAGAAAATTCTAAACTGTGTGCTTTCCAGCCCATGCAGTGCAGGTGATTCTGTGTTCACCTCTGGGGTGGAAGGGAGTGGCTGTGGGACTCCCCCAGCCAGCATC
The DNA here is from genome assembly GCF_053883595.1 of Heterocephalus glaber. Classification (NCBI taxonomy): domain Eukaryota; kingdom Metazoa; phylum Chordata; class Mammalia; order Rodentia; family Bathyergidae; genus Heterocephalus; species Heterocephalus glaber. The sequence goes on from NW_028258297.1 coordinate 1,939,644, forward strand.
TTGTAACCTGTGGCTTCTCCCCCACGTTAACTCCCTCCACGTCCCAGCCGTGCAGGTTGGTGAATCGAACTGACCAGTTAAATACTCTGGGTGAGGCAGATGTTTGAAATGCAGAGTTGGTGCATGTTACCCAAGCATCTTACATTATTCAGGTAACCTTGGGTGAGTCAATTAACCTCCCTGGGTTTCGATGTCTGATCTGGGAGATGAAGGGTCTATGAGATGAAGAGTGAGTGTGTGTGAAGGTGTCCCAGCTCCTGCCCTGCCTTGGAGCTCCGAGGCTGTGTGCAGTTCACCAGGTTGTGCACACATCAAAGCCTCTTGGTGCTGGGGATGCAGGGGAGAACCCTAAATTCACTGTTTCAAACAGAGACATGTTCTCCTAAGATTAATATGTGTTCTCAGGTTGAGAATAATTATTATCCTCAATGAACAAGAAAGCCACCTAAATTATAACAAATCCGAGCAAATCCCTTGATTATGAAGTACAGAATATAATTCAGACGAAGCTCTATATGGCTATAAAGTGCTCTGTCGTTAGGGTTTGGGAATAACAGGAGAGAATTTTCGTCTTGGGCCCAATGTATCAGGGAGGGACGGTGTGCATCCTGGCATCACCTCGCTGGCCTGCTGAAGGAACTGAATGGAAGATATTTAATACTGAACCCTAATAGGATTCCATGCTCATTATTCAAGAGCAGGCACGGGTTCTGGCCCACGGTAATTATTAAAATCATGTTTATGCCAAGTAATGCAATGAACATCACCTATTTTTGACCTGACTGCACACAGAAGGTGGGGGAGGGGGTGTTTTAGATCTTATCAATTGGATTTAGGATGTATTTGCATCCAGGCGGGAGCAGGAGGTCTGGCGTGGTGATTAGTGGCAGGGGCAGTGGATGACTGGCTGTCGGGCTGCTTTTACCACTCAGATCCGAGGGAACCAGCACCCACTGCCTGCCAGTGAAGTCTGGGGTACAGGGGCTAGGTGTGGGCTCCTGGGGCTGCAGGATGAGGTCCTGACTCCCTGGCCTGGGCCCAAATCTGCAGGCTTCTGCTGGCATTGAGGCAGCGCTGGCAGAAAGGTGGGCCTGATTTCACATGGTGCAAGTGCCTGGCCTGGGTGGAGGCAAAGGGAGCTGAGCTGGGCCACTGAAGAGCATACGAGATCACAGGGAGCAGAGTGCACCTGCACGGGGACAGCACTCTGCAGCCCAGCCCTCGGATAAGGATCAGGTCCCTGGAGGGGAGGATCTGATGTCTGCATTCTCACCCCATGCCTAACACCTTCTCTGGGAGCCCCACAGGGTGTCAGCCTGGAGAGGGGTGGCCACAGCTTGCTACACACGTGTCCCTGGCCATCCCCAATGCTGGTGACTGATGGTGCCAGGGGGCTGACCGTGCTGGCTGCAGGAGCTGCTGAGCCTGAGGTTCCAAGGGCAGCCATGCTCCCTGCTGTCTGAGTAGCCAGACTGCTTGCAGCTCCTTGTCAAGTCCGAGAGGAGGCCCCTTTGCTCCTGGCCTCCTTACCCACAACTATGGACCTGGACACTCCCAGGGGGCTAACAGGAGCTCAGTCTCCTACAGAGTCTGTTGCTGGACAAGCCATTTTTGGTGCCCCCCTGCCATGCTCAAAGTGCACACCCTGGCACTTGGGTGAACCATGAAGAAGGGTTTGATCTCTGCAGTGGGGAGGGTGTCTGGGCACTGAGGCTAGGGTCTGGACCACAGCAGGTGGGAGTCATGTGCAGAGGGAAGGAAGGAACCAGGGTCTGGTGGATGCACAGAGGCCCAGTCGGACTCTTCTGCATCCTGGGCCTTGAGGAAGGTGGGGTTGACCACATACAGAGCAGCCCCAGACCCTGGGGGTGGCACTGATGCCCTGAGCAAGTTGTTCTCATTATTCAAGGCAGCTGTGTATCTGATAAGTGCAAATAGATTTCTTTCAGCAGAAAGGCTGTTTTTCCAGATTCCTTAAGCTTCATTCACTGTTGCCACAATTCCTTTGTCAAATGCTTTTGCAGGAAGGCTTTCCACAGCTCTGGGTGACCTGGGGCTAGTGGAGGAGGCATTGACAGAGGGAGTTGTGAAGGAGCCTGCTCTTTCTTGTTTGGAACAAAAGCCCAAAGTGGAAGACTCAAGGTGGGGAACCCAGGAAGCTAGAGTAGATCTGAATGGTGACTGGCTCAGCACCCCCTGGGAGGTGTCCAGATGCCACAACCCTGTCCATGTCTCAGGCCTTCCCCCCACCGCCATCTCATTGCAAAGCCTCAGGGCCAGGACACAAAGCTGGCATCACAGTCCCCTAAATAGTTGCTGAGGGTGTGTTGACTCCTAAGTTCACTCTTCAGCAGCTTCTTCCTTCCCCAAGGAAACTTAATGGGAAAAAAATATATAACAAAGCAAAAAAACCCCCCAAAAACCCCCAAAACCCCAATGCTAACTATAGAAATCAGATAAAAAGGAATATCGCAGAGCTTGTTCCTAATCAGTAAAAAGTTCAAAAATAGATAAATATTATACATTCTATCAAAAATTTAAAATTAATTACCATTTTAGTATCATCGAAGTTGTCAACGAATTTGATTACTATTCTCAATTATAGACTTTGCAAATTATTCCCCCTTCCCAAAAGTACAAGTGACATTTCTAATTGCTGATCTAAGAATCTGTTTCCCAAAATAGACAGAGAAGACAAAAATAAGTGTGGTGGATAATGATAATTCATCACTCCGGGGTGGGCAAGCCCGCCCAGGCTGCAGGACGCAGGAGCTGGTGGTTGGTGACTTCACCGGGCCACTCACCAGGAAAAGCCTCTCCCCCTAACCTCACCTCTTCCTGGAGAGGGGCCTCAGGCCAGCCCTACCCACCCCAAGGGAGGGTACTCTGCTGGTTATGGAGAGCAGAGGGCAGAGGGACATGGCTCCCTGAGGTTGGCCTGGAAGCCAGCCCGGCACTTGCAGGTGGGTCTGTGTTAGTGTTAGAGGATTTTCTAAGCCAATGAACTTCAGCCCTGGTGTCTCAGTAGCGTGGCCAGGAAATGATGCCTACCCACCCTGGCTCTGGGCAGAAAGGGAAACTCCTCCTTCTGGTTTCCTTCTGGGCCCATTCCAGGAATGCTCCCCACCCCATGGAGAATGCCTCGACCTAGTCCTGACTCTCTCTATGTGAGAAGGGTCTTCTTCATTCTGCACCCTGAACTCCACACCAGCTCCCCCCACCCTAGCACCCACGTGGTGGGCGATCCCCACAGAGACAAAGGGTGGGCTAGGGGAGGGAGATACCTGAGTCTGAATTCTGGGTCCTCCATGGCCCACCCAGTGGGCTCTGGCCTCCCAGTGGGAGGTGACCCACCTGCAACATGGTGATCCTGACAGGACCTTTTTCGCATGGGAGGTGGGATGGAGGGGGTTACATAGAAAGCACCGGAGTCAATGACCCCAGCACCAGCCCGGTGTGGCACACCAAGAGCACTTCTAAAATGAGTGGAGGACATGTAGAGTACCCAGCTGAAGTGTGAGGGCACCAGTACATGACGGGGGCATGGCTTCCTGTCCTGCAGTCTCAGAGCTGAGAACCTGTATGACTTCCCCAGTCAGAGCTGGCAATCCACCAGGAAGGGCTGCAAGTCTGCTGTCTGATGTCACCGTCCATCCCAAGGCTCTACTTCCTACCTTGCCTCTTCAGTTTACGCCATGATGGCAACAGCAGCTGCCTCCCTAGGTCCCACTGGTCAAAAGCATGGGATAGAAGGCCCTTTCCAGGTCTGGATTGGCCTGAGTTCCCTAGACTAAGTTCCTTCTGGCATAGTTGATCTTCTGAGCCAGGAACTAGCCATCAGACTGTAGGACAGAGCATCATGGGGAGAAGACTATGTGGGGGTGTGGGGTAGGGCATCATGGGAGGAGGGTGTGGGACTGTGGGGCAGAGCATCATGGGAGGAGGGTTTGGGACTGTAGGGCAGAGCATCATGGGAGGACGGTTGTGTGGGGTATAGGGCAGAGTACCATGGTAAGATGGGTGATAAAACCTGAATTTTGGGCTTCACAGCATCTGTGGTGAGCTGAGAATGCAGGAAGAAGCCAGCAAGTGGAGGTGGTAGACTCTGGACCAAAGAAGGCTGCCTGGCCTGGGTGTTTTCTGAGTAGAACCCTCTTTGCTAATCCCTAAATGTCCATGTCAATTCTATGTGTTTCAGCAGCCTAAGTAACAGAGTCTTGTAGCTGGAGACGTGCTTACACTGGGCCCACCCTGCCTCAGTTCCCACATTCCTGGCCACACTGCCAGGGAGCACATCTCTCTGCACATCAACTTTCCAAACTTACAAAGGGAGGGCTTGACGTGGCTCCAAACTATTGCATGACCTTGGTTTCCTAAACTTACAAATTTTCTTTTTCCATTATTGTGAGCTCTGCCCCTGGTGCCCAGCATATGTCTGAATCCTCAGTGCTGCTGAGGTGGGGGGCTGTGTGGCCACAGGCTCCTGGAACAGCGGGAACCAGCTCAGGGGATAGACAGTCCTGTGTGCCCAGGGGACACCTGTCTGCCCAGCAGGAGGGACTAGCAGGTTCTCAACAGCAATCCTACTGCCCAGTCCTGTCTTCCAGGAGGCAAGGTGGGAGACTGTTGGTGTGGTGAAGGTGGAGGCTGGGCTGTGCCAGGCTGAGACAGAGTTGTCACCAGTTCTTGCAGTGTGAGCTGCGCACTCTGGGAGTGGCTTTGAGTCCAGGCTGTGGATTTGGCAGAGATTCTGGCCCCGGGGATTTCGCCATGGCTGCTGCTGGTGGGTGCAGGGTGGAGAGGTCCTGGCAAGGCTGAGGGGTGTGGATGAGGGACCCCAAGGACTCGCTTTCCTTTTCTGCATGTAGCAGTGCTCTGCCCAGGTCACTGCGCTCCTGCATGGCACCAGGCATTGCTAACCAGCACAGAGGACCTACTGTGCTGTATGGTGGGTTGGTGGGGGTGGTCTCCAGTGAGGGCATGGCCTATGGGTGCAAGACAATGTAGCCAGGGCTCCTGGGTCTGCACCTGGGACCTCGCTGGCTGGTGGGGCTCCAACACAGAGTCACAGAATCGCAGAGTTGAGCCCATGGCCAGATAAGGACAGTGTGCCAGGCAACGAACTGGCAGACAGTTCTGATTTTATTACTCAGCCTGGGTCGGCCATTTCATTAAAAATTAGAATTCTTGCTTAATCATTTTTGTGGCTCTGACTCACATCTGATGAGAGATTTTCATGATCACCCATAAATTTAAATGCTTATTTAAGAAAAAAAAATCAGCGGTGGAAATTTATGTCAAATCATGTACATTTTTCCATCGCAGCCTCCAGCTGCCCACACCCAAGAGAGCTCTGTCCTTCGAAGAGGCTCTGAGGCCCCGAGGGGAACAAAAGCCATGAAGTCTTCGATGGAAGCCTGGTTTCTGGGGTGCTGCCATCACCATGTTTCTGAGCAGCAGGCTGGGGAATGAGCGGAGGACACCGTGTCTCCCTGGCTTCCCAAAGTCAGTGCTGTCACAGTCCAGGGGGCCGGATCAAGAGGACCTGCAGGGTCTTCACTGAGTGTAGTGAGGGTGACATAGAGAGGTAGCTCAGAGTGGGGGTGGAAAGGATCATCATCTGCCCCCTTGTCCCCTTACGCTCCCATGCCAGCATCCTTCATGCCAGCCTGCATTCTCCACCGGGCTGTGCTACGGCTGCTGCTAGGTTGAAGAATGGGGTGACTGGGGTCCTCTCCCTCAGGAGACCCACCTGCTGGAGATGTTGGGAGAAGCCTGTTTCCCTCAGTGTCTTCAAGCCCCTGGTTGGGCTCAGTGACCACGCTCTGGGTATGATATGGGGACACCATGATGGCCCTGAGGAAATCCACACCCTAGAACCTGGCTTCCAGCAGCAGCAAGATGTTTTCTTGGGTTGGTTTGTTTGCCTCTTTGTGTATTATTTTAATTTCTCTTCTGCCTGAATCCTTTTTCTGTACCTGGGGTATTTTTGAGCTAAGACAAATAACTCATCCAATTTACCCAGGATGTGGCTTTAAAACTGAAAGTCCCAGGCCAAGCAGAGCAGTGAGCAGGTTGTCCTGAATGCAGGTGTGAAGCAGCAGTATTAGGAGTGGACACCTTCACACCATCTCTCAGGACACCTGCACTCCTGTCCCATCTGCAGACTGTTCTTCAAGGAGGACCTGACTCCAAAAGGCTGCCATCTTCCGGCCTAGTTAACAAGGCAAAGTCCCATCACATAAATGGGAACTTACGGGCTTGGTGACAGCAGAAGACAGCAAACAAGGACCAGAAAATCATGGCACCAGGAGTCCTGTTGGCTTCTGGAAGAGACTGCTGGCATTTGAAATGGGCTATAGGTCCCAGGAGGACCTGGGTGGTGCTGGTGTCAGCAGGCGACATGGGTATCTGCTGGGCCAAGCTCTTCCTCCCCATAGGACCCCTGTGGAGCGCCACCCTCTGCCTCTGCATTTTTTGTCTTCTCTCCCTGTCCCTCTCTACCATCCTCAGTGCAGAGTAGGTGCTCAGCACAGGTGCCCTGGTTCAGGGACTCACTGCCATGGGGCAGGCATGGGATTCGCCTTTTCTCTGCTGTCCCTGGGCTCCGCAGGCCTGAGGCTGCTGTCTTGTGTCACAGCAGCTGCAGCAAGGCAGCAGCGAGGTGATGTTCTGTGTGCGTGAGTGTCACCACCTCCTAGAGGGAGCGTGCAGCACACCTGGATGGTCATTCACGAGCCACCAGGGTGTCTGCTCAGCAGCCCAGCAGCACACAGCCCAGTCCTCCTGGATGCCCTCGGCAGCAGCAGGAAAACGCCCGGGTGTGCAGGGGTGAGCTGGCTTAGGACGCAGGCTGCACCCCAGTGAACTAGGAGGTGGTGAGAGGACACAGAACAGTGCAGGAAGCTCCGGGCGCCGGGGCCCTCCAGAAGCAGGACCCACCAGCCACTTCCGGCCTCACTGGGACGATGCCGGTGAGGTCGCCTATCCGGCCCATCTCAGAGCCTGTGCCCCAGAGCCACCCAGGGCTGTGTCCGGGCACCTGGCTGACTTCTGGCCCTGGAGAAGAGTGGCTTCCACCCCGGTGCTGATGCAACCTGATCATGTCGCTGATACAGGGCGAGTTTGCCTCAGAAGCAGGGCCGGCAATTTTTCATTAAGTAACATAATTTGTTGCATTGGTATGCAGGGACAAATGGTTCTGCCCGCTGAAAGCAAGAAAAAAAAAGTAATATAGTGTTGTTATTCACGGGCTGGTGCCACGCATGGAGAATATTCCTCATTTTGACTTAAATGTATCTCTGCCCACTCAAAGCAAATGCAATTTTCCTTTTTATGACTGCAGGTTATTTACATGGGGAAAGTTTAAATAAGGCCTGAGCTTCCATGGCAGCACTCCGGCCACACCTGGAGGACAGATCCAGCCTCACGTGGTCCAGGGGGCCAGGGGGACCCTGATGGGTCGGGCTGTCTCCTCCTATGGAGTGTGGCATGGGGACTGCCCCTTCTTCCTTCCTCCCTTGTCTCCTTCCCTCCCTCCTTCCTTCCCTCCTTCCTTCCCTCCTTTCTCCCGGCATCACTGCCTGCCTCTTCAGTGTCCTAGTTTCTGCAGATATCAGGAGACACAAGGTCCTGCTGAGAGGCCAGGGGTGGTGTTGGAAACAGACACAGTCACAGATGGCTTCTGTTCTTAGCTGAGTCCCTGTGCTTCCCCTTCCCATCACTTGGGGTGCTAGGCACAGGTCTAGGCCCTGAGGCAGCGCCTGCCTTTCTCCTCAGCCTTGGCAGAGGCACCATCCCTGCACCCAGGGGCCAGGTAGAGAGGGATGTGAGCCTGGGCCCCCTCCTTTAGGGCCAGAGACCTGGCACTGAGGGCAGGGCAAGCTCAGTGCGTCCCTGACCTATAGGACTGGCAATGCTCACACCTGACCATGGTTATGAGAACTCAGGAGAGCGCCAAAGGTCAGTGGTCAAGGTTCATTTCCCTGTAGGCCCACAGTGTCTACATGGGCCATGAACAGGGGTCAGGAAACAGGCTCAGGGCTCAGGACTGAGAGCTCAGATTCAGGATCAGCATTTAGGACTCAGTCTTTGGACCCAGGATTCAGGCTCGACCTCAGGACTCGGCTCAGGGTCCTTTCCCTCGTGGTATCCAAGGCTGACCCTGACACCCCTCCCCTTGGGTCTCTCTTGTGGCTCTCCATCTGTGGGGGCTGCACGATGTGGCAAATGGGAGCAGGGTGGCTTTGGAGTCCAAGGACCTGTGGTCGACTGGGCTGGCCAGCAGCCCGAGGTGTGGAAGGAACAGGATAGATAGACCCCTGCGGGGGTGCTTCAAGGTGGTTCTGCAAGCAGAGACAGCATTCACAGGGCTGGGGTGAGAGCCAGGACTTGACACACTGCGACGTGTTCAGCAAGTTTCCTGAGCAGACGCTGCAGAGCCTCGGATGGGCTTTCTCAGAAGCCGAGAAGCAGAGCTTGGGGGGGGGGGTGGCTGGAGTGGGGGTCCGTGGGGGCAGTGACAGCTCTGACTGGGTGGGCTGCGTGGCTCTCTCTTGTTCAGCTCTGGCACCAAGGTGGCGGCCTGGTGCTATGGTCCTGAGGAGCAGCAGTGGGGGGCCTGGGGAGAGTCAGCTGCGGGCCGGTGGATAGCAATGTCTGGGGAGGAGAGGCTTGCCCCATCTGTTCCTGGTGTGGGCAGCATGAGCTGTGGCTTGGAGGAGCAGCACCATGTGAGGATGGAAGGGAACCATGCGTAGCACGGGCCAGCACCATGTGTGTCCTGAAAGCATCCTGTGGAAACTGAGCGCAAAAGAAAACCCCTGGACACACAGGTTGTGGAGGGGACACTGCCCTGATCCCACCAGGGGCGCCTGTGCTTTCTGGAGACCTCAACAACATGTTAGCCTCAGGGCCCCTGTAAAATGCCACGGTAAAGGGCGGCTAGCGTGCGCTTGAGCCTCTAAGCAGCGGGGTGGGAGGGTGAGGGTGTGACACTCCACATCCTATCTGTCTCATTCTTAAAAGTCACTTTCCAGAAGAGCCATGCAGTGGATTCATGCACTTCCTGTGATCATGCTGATAAAGATCTGCAGGCGTCAGGCCACAAGGATGGGTGACCACAGGGATCCCTCACGTGATCGGCTCAATGGATCATTTGTTCTTCAGAGACTGTAGACTTCGTGAGACCTTGCAAGTCATCTCGCATTCCTGCAGGACCTCAAAGACAGGAAGAGACACTTTTAGCCTATTAGGTGAACGTGACACCCAGACTGGGGTGCATGAATGGCAGGTGCGTCCCCTGGTCTGGGACGTCTGCTTTCTTCCTCATGGACTAGAAAGGCATGCAACCAGGACTGGGGGGGGCCCGAATGACACCCTGGACTGGAGTGGCTGTTTCTAAGTCTGGTATAAAGCTGTGTGTTCTAAGGAATGGGTGGGCCAAGGGGCCGTGGATTACTGTCAGTGTGTTGGTGTGGAGGGGACATGGAGAACCACGGATCCTGCTGCCCAGCCTGCTGCCCTCACAGGGTGTCCCTCTGCTGTTGGTGCTACAGCTCTTGGATGCTCCAAGGCCAGGAAGTGTGTGTTCTGCTCCCCACTGCTGGGGCCAGACCACGTCCCCCACAGAAGCCTTCAGAAGGTGGCTGGACTTGGAGATTGGGCTCCCACCATGGGAACCGAGGTAAATGAGGTCATAGGATGGGGTCCGCTACACTGGGAGCTTACAAGAAGGGTTAGGACACAGACACACAGAGGGCTGACGTGGGGAGAAGACACACTCATGGGAGACCAGCCCTGGGGCGCCTTGGTCTGGAACATGCAGTTTCCAGAAGAACTCTGCCACCACTGTCCGCCCAGCAGGGACGGTGGGCTCAGCCTCACTCCTGCATGGTGGGTGATGATTCTGATGGCCGGCATGGTGACCGACAAGGAGGCTCTGCTGCCCGCTGGGATCCAGTGTCCCGGAAGCGTCTAGTCTGCTCAGAGCTGTCCAATGTGCTGGGGACACAGCTGGGAGGAAAGGGTTAGGGAGGCTCACTCTGTGGCATATGTGAGCATGGGGGAAAGAGGGGTGCAGGGGAGGTGCAGTCTGCAGGAATGGGTGAGATTAGTCGCTCCCTGTGAATTAGCAAATCTGGTGAATGACATGGTCTCAGAGCCCCGTCACAGGGCATTTGGGATTTTTCCTGTCTGTTCACACAAGTCTCTCACCAAATAGGAATTGAGAGCTTGGGGTGAGCCAGTCCATGGAGAATTTCCATGGGAGCCTCCTGCAGCAGGGGCAGCTCTGCCCTTGTCCCCATTCTCCAGGGGAACATTCTGTCCACCTCTGCCATTCTGGCCAGCTGGACTGGCTGGACCTTCGCTGGGACCCCAAAGCTCAGTGCTCGGACTGCCTGCAGAGCTGGCATTCTAGCAGCTTCCTGTCCTGCTGGGTTGTCTACAACCCAGGCTGTAGAAGGAGACAAGTGTCACATACAGAGGGTCTCGAATCCTGTGGGCAGCCAGAGAGGCAGCCAGGTGGGGGCTGGGGCAATAGGGAAGGAGAAGGATTACCACTGCAGCATCTCAGGGCTGAGGCAAGGGCTTGGCGCTACCAGCACAGCTTGGTGTGTTCACCATGAGGCTGGGCCCAGAGCCCCATCCCTCTCAGGAGGACGCGTGTGCCCAGGACACTGACTTCGTGGCCCCAGGAAGACCCTGGCTGAGGACTGATAGCGTCTGCGGCTGACAGCAGTGTCCTCCCCTACACTAGACTCTGGACTCTGCACTGAGGACTCTTCTTGCCCCTTCTGCAGTTTGGCTCTGGGGTCTGTCTCTGAGACCTGAACCTCAGTTGAGGAATGTGCATTTCCTCAGTGCCAATCCCAGTTTGCACCACTACAGGGCTCAGGGGCCTTGTCTCTCTGGTCATCTTCTGTCCAGCGTATGTGGCCTCTAGAATAGAAGTCACCCTTGCGGCCATAGAGGGACTGCATAAAGCAGGACAGCACTGGGGATTCAATGGGTGTCCTGGGGGGTAGCCTCCCATGGCTCTTGAATGGGACCCTATACCACCCTGTTCCTGAAGTCCTGCTGCTGCTTCCATCCCTCCCCTCCACCAATGATGTGGGCACGTGACAGTGTGGCCATGTGACAGCCTGCCCATGTTTCCTCCTCCTCTCTGTGTCCTGTCTCATCCACCCTTTTCTTCTCGTCTTCCACACAAGACCACCCAAGATCTGCACAGGAAGCATCATGGTGCCTAAATCCCACTGGAGGAGTCAAAACCAAAGGCAGATGAGGTTAGATGCAGCCCTGGATCCTGTACTTTAGGGTTGGTGTGTGCCCGAGGCTCCCACGGGACAGGGTGACCTTTATTTGTGGGTTTCCTAAGGTTTCGACGTAGCTGTCCTTGCTCTGCCTGGTTTCTCCATTCTTCTACCATGGCTTCCTATTGTTCACTTGTCCTTGCTCCTCCACCTGATTTATTCCAAGAAGCCCAAGGACAGAGGTGACCATCAGTCCTGTGATCCTTTCTGTGCTCCCTAGACCCGCCCTTGATGGTCCTTAGTCTGGCCAGATTGATTCTGTCTACCAGCTGTGAGACCCTCAAGTTCCTGGACTTGACTGAGGCAAGGTAGTCTCCACTTTCAAGTTCACCCAGTCCTCTGCCTTGGGGTTTTCTCCTCTTGACCTCACAACTCCAGTCTTTCTGTGCACCCATGAACAGGTGGTCCCAAGGCGCCCTGTGGGGCCAGGATAGAGCAGGGGCAGACAGGGCACCCAGGGGACCAATGGAGGGGTCAACGCTACTTTTTCTATAAATACATCTTGGGAGGCTGTGGGTTGGCCTGGCGTAGCTACCTCAGTAAGCCCAAGTGCAAAAGGAACCCATCTTGATTGAACAGTGCCTGTCACAGACCATGTACATCTGCGACTCTCTGCAAGGTCAGAATTTTCTGATTGAGGATACATTCATGAGCTGATCAGTTTCTTCAGCCTTAACAGACTGAGTATTGAAGGGCACTTGGTAGCCAGTGCAGGCTCTTTTATTCCCATCTTAGCGACTAATGTCTGTAACTCATCACACTCCTCACAAGGGTGGACAGAGGGTTCACAGTGGCGTAGGCTTCCAAGAGGAAGAACTGATGCCCAGAACAAAGCCAGGCCATGGTCCCACTGTGGCCACAGGGACTGCGACAGCAGAGCTGGACCTGTCGCCATGCCTGAGGGACTCCTGACCCATGTCCCACCAGAATGCCACGTTCCAGGAGAGCACCCAGGCCGGGGATGTGAGGGAGCCAGCAAAGCTTCAGAGGCTGGTGTGACTGCCCAGGGCTCTACCATCGAGGCCAGCACCGGAAGGAGGGTAGTGTGCTGTGTCAGCCCTGCCAGCACCTACCCAAAAGACATACCCATGTGCCCCTGATATACCACGGTGCATGGGGGAAGCCACTCCCCACGCCCAGAGGACACCCCTTCCTGGCCCCCAGGAAGCAGTGAGAAGGTCAGGGTCAGCACTGGCAGGGCAGGATGGTCATGAGCCTGACAGCCCCCTTGGCCCCTCATCCCATCTGCACCACCCTTTCCAGGCAAGGAATGATGGGCCTGGATCGACCTGTTCCCTCTTAGTTCTAATGCTCCTGGTGTCTCTTATTTTATTGTGGGGCAAAATTAGATGAGAATAAAGCTCCCTCTGTATGACAGTCACTTCTGAAGGAAAAGGCAAATTAAATTATTCCTAGGAGGCTCTGTATCCTTTCATGTAAGAAGAAATAAAATTTGTACAGAGCAGTTCCTCCCTGAGACCAGACTCGCATGCTGAGGAGGAAGGGGCCTTCACTCATTCGGGGAGGACCTCCACAGCATGTGTGACACTGTTTCCTACACGCTGGGGCTACAGTATGTGGGTGTGCATGCATGTGCACGTTCACATGTACACATGAGTGTGACTCCAGGTAGTCGTGTGTGTGAGTGTGTGTAGGGGTGCAAATGTGCCTATGTGCACATGCAAACTTGTGCGAGTGAGTGTGTCAGGCTGTGTATGCATGTGTGGAAAGGCCTCAATGTCTGGGGGAAGACAGGGACCTGATGTCCACGAACACCACCGCCCAGAGAAGGGAGACCAATTAGAAGCCTTTTATTTGCTTTGTAGCAAGAAAGAAAGATAAATATTCCAGGTTTGCTTGTTCAAGTCAGGAGATGACACCAACTTTAACAAATAGAGCAGGAACATGAGTGAAAAACAAATGACCACGTGTGAACCCCAGGTCAATGCAAGACGAACCGGAGGCACAAAAACACCTGCTCACGGTTTGGTGTGGTGCCTGTGACGTGTCCATCTGCGGGTCCACGGGCCAGGACTGGGACAGTCCCCTCTCCAGCACCCTCAGCCCAGCACCTCGCCTGCCGGCCCTCCCTCCAGGTGCTCTCCAGAGCCGGGAGGGAGCAGAGCAGGACTGCAGCTCAGGCCTCACAGGTAACCCCGAGGGATGCAGACTCCAGGCAGACAGGGCTATGTGGGCCTGGCTGGGGGCTGCAGGGCTCCCTCTGCCTCCGTCCCCAGCAGCTTCTTTGCCACTGCCCTCCCTCCTGTGGCTGAAGCAGTGCCCAGGCGCTTATGTGACTTGGGAGGGGGAGGCCAAGGCCCGTTGTCATGGGGACAGGGGTCCTGAGTGGTAACGGAAGGGGCCCTGCCTTGAGGGGGGCTGGCCGCCCCACAGACACCGGTTCTTGTTTCCTTCCTGAGCTCTGGAGCCCTGACGGCCCTTCGCCTCCAGATCAGCCTGAGCTCTGAGCTCTGTCCAGTCTCTACCAGGGTGCCCCGGGTCTTCTGCCTGGGGCCTTCTCTGCCCACTGGACTCCGGGAAAGCTCACGCCCAGCTGGTCCAGCGCATGGCCCCATGGGGCTCCTGCTTCCCAGCCTTCTCTGCTCTGTGGGTTCCTGTCCTCTGTCTCCCCTGGTCCTCGATGCTGATGTGCCCAGGCCGTGCTCCACCACTGTCTCCATGAGTTCCTTTCCCGTCCAGGTCTTGGGTTTCCACCAAGGGAGCTGGGAAGGGCCTGAGAGCTTCTTGGCCCCCTCGGGCTAAGTCCTCCTCAGATGCTTCTCACCACGAGGGATGTTATTTTTGCTAAGTACATCTGCAAAACACATCTGTTAATTTTCTGTATTTGTTTATCCACAGTAAAAATCTGAATTAGTAACTGTTTCACACTGAAGCTCGCAAATAAACAGGAAAGAGACAACACAACAGAAGGGCTCAAGGAAAATGAGCTCTCATGTTCTTAGGCAAGTGATAGGAAAAAGGACAGGAAGGAGAGGACAGGAAGTGGCCTTGGCCAGACCACGTGCCCCAGCCCGTGCCACCCTGTGCTGCAGAAGAGTACGTGATGGGCCCAGGGAGCTGGCCCAGCTCACTGGGCTCTGTCCTGATGGGGCCCGGGCCACCCAGCCAGAGAGGACCTCAGGAAGGTGGTGATGTTCCGTGGGCCGCCAGGCTCTGGGGCTGAGCTGCTTGGGGCAAGAGGTGTGGGGTCTGCACCTCCTCACGCCAGTCCTGAGGTCTTCACCACACCCCAGCTGTCTCTGCCAGCCCTGTTCAGTTCGTGTTATCAACCCCACTTTCCAGGGCACCGAGGCTGGGGAGGGAGAGGTGGGTGTAGTGCACACGCCTGTACGCTTGACCAGAATCCCAGTTACTCGGATGGAGAAAGTCAGATGTAAGGAGAGAAGAGGGAGGTGAAGGAGCCGCAGAGGAGGCGCTTGAGGGCCCTAGTGAGGCTGCCCGGGCAGGCGCCCGGCTCTGGCTGGGGACTTTGCTGGTTGTTTCATTGGGTGGGTCCCACAAGATGTCCTCCTGTGGGTAGCAGCCAGGGATGCACTGGGTGTCCCCCAGTGCACAGCCACTGCGCAACATCCGCAGCTGAGCTAACAAAGCCCTCAGTAATCTGGCATAGAGTGCACACCCACCAGGGAGGGGAGTGTGGCTCTGAGGGCTGTCACCACCACCGAGTGACATGAGTCCTCTCCACAGACCCGTATGGTGGCAGCTGAGCAACAGGAGAATCCCTCTGTGAAGAATTACACATCTTCGGAGTTAATTACAAGAAGCCCCGTCATTCTGAGATTAATGGTGAATGGTTATTTTTTTCTTTTCTTTCTTTGTTTAACTTCCGATGAATGCAGTTGAAGGAAGCAATCACTATTCTGCCTGAGGATGCAGAGACAATCTCAGGTGCTGAGGGTACGGAGGGGATGTGGAGTCACAGAGCAGGAGGAGGGGGGCTGGGCAGGGGGTACGGAGTTGTGGTTCACTGGGACCCTCCCAGTATGGACAAGACCTGGGGGTCCCCAGATCTCAACCAACCTACCTGTTCCTCACACAGACAGTGGGGTATGCAGGGAGCCACCAGCAGCCTGCACAGGCTCAGACCTTTCTGGGTGATATCACTTAGTTCTTGTTCGTCCTGCAGGATATTCCATGGGACTGTCACTGCTGGCCCCCTTTCAGGTCAGAGCCCAGCTGTCCCTCCTCTGGGCCAGGGCCAGGGCCAGGACCAGGGCAGGCTGATTCCTTGCTGCATTATCTGGCTGATGCATCCTCCCACCTCCAGGAGGGGTTGTGTCCTGTGACACCAAGGCAAAGTCCCCACATCCAGTAGAGCCCTGTACCGACCTGCCCTGCAGAGAGAGGCCCTTCCTCTGAGCACAGCCTCCCTCCGGCCTCTCGGTGAGGGCCTCAGGGAGCAGCATGACGCCAACCCCAGGACCAGGCTTCAGGGACCAGGTTGAGTTTCCCACAGCTGTACAGCAAGCAGCTGGGCCTGGGTATTCTGATTTGAACAGGAGGCACCGTCCATAGGCACCAAAGCATTGCATGGCCCGGTAGGAATGTGTACAACATTGGTGGTGTATGTATCAGTTAAAAATCAATCAATCAATCAACCAATCAGTTGCCTCCTGGCTAGGGGGGCCAGAAGCCCAAGATCCAGGCATGGGCAGGATGGGCTCCTTCTGGACCCTGGGGCAGGGTCCTCAGTGTGTGGGCAGTGACTTCCCTGTGTGGCCTGGCAGCCTCCTCTGTCATCTCTTAGGGCAACTTCCTCTCCCAGGCTCCTTGGATCAGGGCCTCTTCATGGATTCCCTTTCACAGGGGACCTCCTCAAAGGCCCCATCTCTACATACGCTCACACTCTGCGTCTGGCGCTGGGAGTGCCGAGGTGAGTTTGGGAGACACAGTCCTGCCCATCACCCTGAGGATGGGGATGCCAGGGCCGTGTGTGTTCTGAGGTGTGTGAGGAGGAGGAGAACGTGAGTGCTAGCTGCTGGCCGCAAGGAGAAGTATTAGGAGCAGCATTGTCCATGGAGGGACACGGGCAGGACCGCCTCGGCTGAGACAGCAGGGCTGGGGACCTGGAGAGAGAGCTCAGGAGGAGAAGGGTTGCTGCTGCTGCTGTCCAGGGCGGCTGTTCCCGGAGCCAGAGAGGAGCCCCACAATGGCGATGCCTCTGTTTCCCAAGCTACATACGATCCATGTGTGCGTTTAATAGCAGTCACTGAATTACCAGATTGTAATATATCTGGCCCCTGCAGGGATCCCATCATCCATTGCATAAACAAATAGCACAGACTCATTAAGTTATTAATATCGTACGCAGCCACAATCACCCTGTTTACATCTGTGAACAGATTTATGAATAATACAACTATAAATCACCCGGAACCAAGCGAACTCAGGGATGGGGAGGTCTTGCTGGGCCGGGCCCTTGGGTGGCAGCCCCTACTTGGGCTCTAAGGCCTACCCAGCCCACCCTGGGCTGCAAGCCTCTCCGCCATCTGCCTCCTCACCTCTGTGCTGTGGGTGGCTCTCACCCTGGCTTCTGGAGACGCTGCGCAGAGTCTGTGTAAATGGATCAGTGTGTGGAATGGACTGGTCCACCGCAGGCTCCTGGCTGTCGCCCAAGTGCGGATGCTCTCAGACCCTCCCTGGAGGAAGTGTGGTATCCTCCAAGCCTGGGCAGCAGGGTGGGGGCACTGGGCACCTGCGAAGATGAGAACCGGCTCCGGTCCTGGCTGTAGGATTTCCTTTCGCCCACCAGTGCAGTCAGTGTCCTCTTGCCCCTGAGATGCCACCTATTCCCAGCAAGCTGGCTGCTGGCCATGGGCATAGCCCCGGAGTGGGGCTGGAGAGAGCATCTCTCCCGGGGTAGCTCCCTTTGAAGGCACTGGCTGTGTACCATCTTCATCGGCCAAGAGACATGGGGTTCGCATCCAGGCCGGAGACACCCTACTCTCTCCCTGGGGCTCAGGGAGCAATAACTGTCCCTCATGTGGCTGTGATGGTGTATGGATCTCTCCTTCAGGACTCTAATTTTTCTTCATTTTTAAATTTTAAAAGTTTTAATTTTTCTGAGTACATGTTTGTGATAAGTGATGATACCACTCACGGTGGGGCACGCACATAGCACATCTTAACTATTTTCAAACCTTCCCTTCCCCTCCCTGCACCTCTGGGTCCTCTTGGTGTTTCCAAAAGATCCATCTCCCTGTTTCCTATTATCTATCTTTTAGTTTGTTCTTTATTTGCACTTTGGGTTTCTTATATAAGAGAAACCACATGATATTTAAGCTGTGGGTCTGATTTATTTCACTTAACATTATGGTCTCAAGTTGCACCCATTTTTCTACAAGTGACTCAAGCTTATCCTTCTTTATGGCAGAGTAGTGCTCCATTGTGTGTAAATGCATTTTCTCTATCCATTCATCTGTTAATGAACACTCAAGACTTTTAAAAGGCCACTTGAACAGATGGTTCCTTCCTGGGCTTTTCCACACTTTCAAGCCAGGCCTCAGTTTACCTTGGAGGGAGACCTCTGGAAGGAAGACCAGTGCAGAGCCCCACACAGCCTGTGGACCCTCCCGGCCACTCTGTCCTGTGACTCAGGAAGGCATTGCCAGGCTGGACATCAGCTCTGCTCACAGGAAGGTGCCCGTGTGTCCCCAGCCCTGCAAGGTGCCCACGGCCTTCCTAGCCCTCACAGGCAGTGGTGGGAGTGTGGGCTCTGCTCCTGCCGCCATCCCTCTGTGGTAGTCTGACTCCCTGGGGACAGAAGCTGATCTTTCACCCTGGCCCTGTCTCTTCCTCTCTCCCCTGCCAGGTCTCCTTCTTGCCCTGTCCAACTTTCCACCTCTTCTCTCTCTACCTGCATGGCGCACGTTCTTTTGGAAAAGCTGGACGCCACCTCCTCTTTCACACTCACAGCAAGTCCAGTGCCGGTGCCTCTGGTCTGCCTGGGCTCCTCATGCACTGCCCTTCCTGGGCCAGGACAGCGGCCACCCTGTCCCAAGGACCCTTTCCTGTGGGTGAAGGAGTCTTCCTGCCCCTGACCGCTGCTGTCCTAACGACAGCATGGACCATGGATGGGACGTGGGGCTGGATGGCCGTGTAGACACGCAGAGGGATCACGAAAACCACCCCCAGTTTACCGCACCTGCCTGTGCTCTCGGAGAACGTTCTTCAGACCAACCCAAACACCAACCCAACACGAAGCAGCACGTTCAGCCGGAGCCTTTCCGGTCGTGGTGGGTGCAGCTGCAGAACACAGAGCGAGAGCCTGCCTGGGAGACTGGCCGCCTCCGCCTGGCACGGTGTGAACGGGGCGCTTCTCTATCACTCTGCTTACTCACGGCACCAATTTAATTACGCAAACCTGATCCGAGGCCTTAATTAAATTTTAAAAAATGTGGCCTGTTCTCTCTGGAAACAATGGGGGAAGTCTTTCCACCTCGCTTCCTGCTGAATTAGCTTCTCTGTGAAGCGGCTTTCTGGGGAGACATTGGCAATGCAGATCACCGAGGCGAATGCCCCTCCCGGGCCTGCGCTTGGCCTCATTATCTGGAAATCTCCTCGGCCCTGACGCACACACCTTTGACAGTCGCCGCAAACCGGGGAAGGTCGGGAAACCGACGCTGTTTGTCAATTTAATATCGTAGAACAAACAGCCTGAGTCTCTGTCAACAGCCATTATGCGGAATCATATTGTGTTTCCTTTCTATAAATCCAACTCATTACCCCGCATGACGGATTTGGGCCTGATCCCACTGTTTGCCTTTCTCGAGTACCGCTGGTTCCTTTCTTGGAACTGTGGTGGCTGGAGCAGGCTAGGTGGTGTCCGGGCTTCTCTGCAGGGCCATCCAGACCCCACTTCTGTCTGGGAAGGATGGAGGGAACCACAGAATGGGTGGAGGCCTGGGTGAGTGGAGAGCCCAAGAGGGACGGAGGCCCCGGCCTGCACCTCAGCCTACCCTTCCACTGCAGGGGGACTCCAAGAGCCACCAGAAGACCCACTGGGCCCCAAGCTCTGAGGCCCTGGTACCTGTTATGTAGGTCTGGCTTTCCAACCCTGCCGTGTGTGTGTGTGTGGGGGGCAGAATTGGAAAGCCATGCCCAGGAAGGACTGATTGTCCGCTCCCTGCTTACGTGGCCAGTGCTGTCCTGCCCCAGCAAGCCCGCACGTGCTGCTGGCTCCTCTCTCCCCAAAACGGTGAGTCACTGGGAGCCGAGGGCTGGCCCTAGGCCCTGGGTAGGATGCAGGAAACCAGCAGGAGCTCAGTCTGGCCGGAGCAGAAGTCCACAAGGCGTGGGGATGGCCAGGAAGGCTCTGTGGTCCCATAGCCTCTCACAGCCTCTGCTCCTCTTGAGGATGTGCTGGATGCCTTGCAAACCCAGCACCTCCCTCTTTTCATCCCTACTGCCTTGCACCTACCTGCCTTGTCCACCCACCCCAGGACCTTTGTTATTGTTCTTCCCCTGCCTCTGCCTGATGAGCCCTGTTTGTACCCCTTTGACTTTGGTTCAGTTGCCACCTTCAAGGGATACGTTGGTTGCCCTATTTACAAGGGCACTTCTGACTCCATAGGCACAGCCTGTCCTGCCTCCTGTGTCTCCCCATTGGCACAACTGTCTTAATCATGTTCCTCCAGCAGGGACAGAATACCTGACACCCTCAACTTAAAGGAAGAGAGGTTTATTTTGGCTCACATTTTAGGAGTTTCAGTCCTTGCCTGGGTGGCCAGCTCCAGGCAGAAGCAGCACAGTAGAAGGGCCTGGTGAAGGAGAGCTGCTCACCTCACCGTGACCTAGAAGCAGAAGGCAAAGGAAGGAGCCGGGAGGGAGATGAACCCTCCCAGGTCATAGCCTGGTGACGGCCTTTTCTGACAGGCTCACCTTCTGCTAGCAAGTCCGCCATGCTGTCCCCATAATCCAACCACCTTCCACAAGGCCTCCCTGTGAAGGCAAGAGGCCTAGCGGGAACATCTAGATCTAAGCCACAACAACAGCTTACCCATCTGTCTACACTATGGTTTTGTCTCCCCGCAAAATTCAAGCTGAAACTGAATTCCTCTTGGGGGGTTTCTTCTGCCTGCACTGTTTATAGCTGGGGTCTTCTGGGCAGTGCCTTAAGGTAAATGAGGCCATAAGGGCGGGTCCTATTGGACCACTTGATGGCATGCATCCACTCCTGACTCTGAAGAGCCGCTCCCCACTAGAAAAATCCTCTCCAAATGTGGCCCTGACCTTGACTGTGCCAGCCTTCCTCACTGTGAGCCCAGTAACCCTCTTGTGTTGGTCAGCTTTCTTCACAGCAGTGAAGTGCCCAGCATGGGCCATTCATGAGGGAGACAGAGGTTTCTCTTGGCTCATGGTGCTGGAGGTTGAAGTCTGTGGTCTGGTGGCCTATGGGCTGGGGGCCTCTGCTTTGGGTGACACAGGAGTGGATGTCACATCCTCAGCCAGGAGCAGAGAGAGGAAGAGGGCTAGGTTCCCAGGGAAGTTAGGGATCTAGCTTCCTCCCAGGGGGCCCCTGCAAGGCTCCACCTCCCCCAGTAGTACTGGGCTGGTGACTGAGCCTTAACCGTAGGCCTTTGAGACCCTGTAGGCTTCCAGTCTCCACCCTGCTTTCCTTACAAACCACAGTCTTTGGGATTGTTGTGTTGACAGCAACAGAAAATGTCCCGTATTCTGGATGCAGCTTTGTCTCAGCCTCCTCAAGGGCCATCAGAGCAGCTGCAGCAGAGGTGGGGATTTGAGCCACCCCAGGGTACGTGGCAGGTCAGAGGCTGCTGAGCCTGGGCACTGGCCTGCAGGTCCCACTGGAAGCAATTTCTGCAAAGCAAAATGTTGAGCTCCCCAGTCCGGCTGTGGAGGGAAGCTTGAGGGTCGCTGTTTCCATGCTCACCAAGGGCCCTGCTCTCCAGTTCATAAATTCATCCAACAGTAGAGTTTCTGAAAGTGTATAAAGCAGAAATAAGGCTCCCTCCAGACAGAGGAGCTGTGCGGTAAAAATGAAGTGCTCCTTCCATGCGGGCCTTTTATGGGAGAAGACGGAGGCCCCACCGCAATCTATTCCAAATCACAGCCTCACTCCTAAATCACTTTCACAGCGAGACTGATGTGAGTGATATTATTCCAATACGCTTTTCAACGAGATGCAAAATATGTGATAATCATTATTTTAATGTCACTTGGGGCTTCTTGGTCAAGTAAAGATATTTCACAAGCTGCATTTCCAAGTCAAAGCTGGCTACAAAATATTTAGGAACTTTACCACAGAATCGCCACACCATGAATCAGCACCTTTAATCCCAGACAGGGCTGGAAATAAGAGGCAGATAAATTTTCATTCTTTTCGCTTGCTCTCTTACCCACTCCAACTGAAGTGCCCCAGCACTTTGCTGTTCCTGGCCCTGGACCCAGGCCTCTGTCCCTGCAGCCAAGGCTGTCCTTGTGCCATTAATAATCACAGAAGCCATGACAATGAGAGGCAGAGAACAGCTTTGTTCATTTGGGCAAGCTGTGCTTCTGGCAGAGACTCACTTCTGTCTCTCATTTCCTGGAGATGTGTACATGTGGATTTATGCACCCACATAATCTGTCTATGCTATGATGCCTCTCCAATGTGATACGGACATTGAACCATGTCACATGCTCCATGGATTAGCTCAGAGGATCTTAGAACAGGGCCTGCCTGAGTCTGGCCCTCAGTTTGGTTTTTAAATAAAGTTTTATTGACACCCAGTCCATCTGCAGCTACTTCAAAGCTACAGAGGCAGAGCTGAAGAGTTGCCATGGAGACCACACAGCCCTCCACAGAGAGGGAGGTATTTACTCTTGGGCCTTGTACGGAAAAATCACCTTTTTCCCTCAGGTCAGTAAGGGTGTGACTGGGTGAGCCCACGTGAGTTGCTCTGACCTCCTGACCTGCCTGTGTCACCCTGCTGCTTTGACATCTGCACCCACCTCCTCTGCTTGCTGTTTTTTGTCTTCAAAAATCAAAAACAAAAGCCTCAAACAACCCTAAAATCTTAAAATCAAACATAACCGTCCAAACTGCCAAGAATGTAAATAGATCCTGAACCAAAGAGCAACTTTGGAACATCTGAGAGGAGTTTCTCACAATTTTCTTTGGAAATAAGAGAGACATATGGACTATCCATTTTATTTATTTCATAATGAACATTGCTGGTAGAAATACCACAAAATAAATGTGGCAGAGAAAAAAAACTTCACACAGGAAAATGTATTATTATCATTTTTCACAAAATTTAAATATGGAAAATTTAACTAGGAAAAATTTGAACTATATAAGAAGTTTATGTACTTAAAAAGAAAACTCACAGTGTTGATGATTGGTATAATTGGTAAAACCTGGCAAAACTATATGAATTATTGAATCAAACATTTATAAAAGTTTTACCCAAGTAGTTGATGCACACAAAATTGGTTTTAGCAAAATAAAACTGAAAATAAAGCTACTTATCTGAGTTGTTTAAAAAATAACTGAAGAATCATAGTAGTTTAAAAAGTTCTGTTTCAATAAACCTTGACTGATGGTTGTGATTCTATTTTTAATATTATATTTATTAAAATTAAATCAGATGTCCATATGGGTTTAAACTATCCTAATTCTATAAGCTCATCATTCATCAAAATATTCAACCATCTACCTTCCTCCCAGCTTTTCTTCCATCCCTCCACCATCCATCCAACCCATCCATCCACTTACCCACCATCCATCCCCTATCCAGCCACCCATCTGTCCACCATCCATCCATCACCATCCACAGTCTATCTTCCATCCATCCATCCATCCATCCATCCATGCATTCACCCATCCATCACCCACCATCCGTCTCCCACCCCCCTCTATTCACCACACATCCACTCATCCACCATCCATTATCCATCCACCATCCACTCCATCCACTATCCATCCACCTATCCATCATCCATCCCCACGCATCTCCCACCCATCCACTCATCCATTCACACATCTACCATCCATCCATCCAGCCAGCCATCCATCCAGCCAGCCAGCCATTGAGTCAATTGGCTAATCTTTAATTCATTTCACAAAAATTTTGAAATGGTAGAAAAGAATATATAAGTAAAATAACCAATATGTTAGAATCTGGAAAATATTATCAGAACTGGAAGTTGAACCAGTAAAAGATGGGAAAGAAGATATTTAGACCATTGGCCCTAGATCAGCACCAACTGGAGCCCACACTCAGTTCCAAGCTTCTTAGTGGGCAAGGCAAGCCCATCCAGTCATATGTCCTTCCAGCCTGTGAGGAGAAAACACACCAACATGATGAGAAAAGCGAATCCTGGCTTGGCATTTAGGTCTGGAACACTTTCATTCCAGTTCCTTCTCTGGGGCCGGCCACAGCAGAGAGTGTCCTCTGGAACATACCTAAGGGCCATGCCAGAGTGGATCTTCTACAGCTGTTGATGACACCAGTGCTTAGTGTGTGTGCAAAGACACGAAGACAGATCACAGATTGGGAGGAGCAATCTCTGGGCTTCACTGGACCTGCTCCAATGTCTTTCTTTGCAAAATACAGTAATTCAGATAGTCTAGTCATTGAGAGCAATCATTCCAACAGAAAGGCTGAACCTGTGAGATGAGATAGGGTTAGACCCCCATTAGGGTTTTCTTGTTAAGCCGTGGTTTAGTTATGGATTGGATCATACAGCCATGTGCAGTGGGTTGAATAGTGGTCCCCAAAATATGTCCCCTGCTGACCCTCGGATGGTGACCTTATTCAGAAGTGTCCACTGTGGATCTCAAGAGGAGGTCATCTTGACTGGTTAGCCAAGTGGACCTAAGCCCAAGAGTGAGCATTCTTGTAAGAGACAGAAAAGGGGAAGGTCGCAGCCAAGTGGAGGAGGGACAGAATGCTGCAACTAAGGACTGGTGAGAGGAAGGAGTGCAGCCACCATGGACCAGGAGACGTGTGGAGCTGGCTCTTCCTGAGCCTCCAGGTGAAGCCGGTCCCACCAACCCTTTGATTCCAGAACCCTGGTTTCCAGAAATACTTGGTTTTGGATAATTTGTTATGGGAACTCTTCGGATTAACATGCCTTGTGCCCTGTATTTTTCTCAGTTAACGTCAGTCTAAGGGATGAAGGGTGATAGATGCCCTTGGATTCAGACTACCGTCTCCCTTCAAAGGGACTTCGAAAACAATAGATATTTTCTGTAATGGATTCACTTTTATAAAACAATGGATTTACAAAATAATCGATATGTTACAGAATGAACTCAGAGATGTCTGTATGCAAATGTTCTTCCCTCACCTCCCCTTACCTTAAATAGGAACAGCAGAACTAGGTAAGGAGAGGCAGGATGTTTCTTCCAATATCTGGGACACAAAGCTGATATTAAATAATGACTCACGGCGTGAGAGACATTCCCTCATCTATTAGAGATTCTTAAAGTTTGCTGTGTGCCAGCCTCTCCAGTGGGCACAGAGTGACAAAGGAGGAACCAGGGCTCAGTGTCCAGGGAAGCCACCCAGTAGGACGAAGATCGTGGGGAGGGGAGAGGAACTTGTCCATCAGGGACAAGGATTGTGCTGGCCTTCAGGCTGGCTCCGGCACCTGAGCTGAGGGTGGGGGCCAGGGGAGGTCGAGACAGAGATAAGTTTTACAGTAGAAACAGAGATGCCATTCTCATGGCTCATTTTTGGCCGGTCCTGAAACTTGAGACTTCATATAAAAATTCTGGGAGCCTCAAACTTTCAAAATGCGACTTTTTAATGTCCTTCTTCATCATTACAATAGAAGGCATCTTTCTCTCTTGCCTAAAGATTTTTTTTCCCCAAACTCTCAAAGCTCTGTTGAACCAACCCTTCCATCCAATTATCTCACTGCAGCTTAATTTGACTGTTCTGAGCTTCTGTTTCTGGAGCCATGTACTTTTGGTGCTAAAATTATACTTGGCTATCCTGAACTCGGTCGGTTCAATTATAATTCTCACTTCTGAAGATGTATTTCTTACAAAAAAAAACCCTCTGAAGTTGCATGGAAATGTTCCTACTCCTCCTGTGTTACCTTCTAAGGGAGGACTGGTACCCAACACAGTGACAAGCAGCCCAGCTTCCTCAGGGGAGTTACAGAGACCTAGGCAAATGTAGATCCGGTTGAAGAATTCACAGAAGAGTCAACACGCTCCAAACGGACTCCCAGAATCTATTGGGT
Organism: Heterocephalus glaber; assembly: GCF_053883595.1. NCBI lineage: Eukaryota > Metazoa > Chordata > Mammalia > Rodentia > Bathyergidae > Heterocephalus > Heterocephalus glaber. The sequence continues at coordinate 1,965,179 of NW_028258297.1, forward strand.
AAGCCTGCTTCTCTCCCTATTTCCCTCCTCTCCAGTTCGAATGACTTACATAGGCAAGGAATTGGTGTTTCTGTTTAGAAAGTGGGGCTGCAGGTGGGCCTTCTTTGTCGTAGAGGCCTATGTCCTGTGGGGAGAAGGGATTTAATGCCGGGTGTCTGGCCTGTGTGCCACATCACTTCATGGAGAGGTGAGGCCTCATTGGACTCGTCCCAGAAATGTCCCACCAAGGAGACCCATGACACAGCCAGCCAGCTTAGCTTGTTTGTGAATCAGAGCGTGCGCTCCCATTTCTTAGACATGGCCACACCGCGTATCTCTCAAGTTCCAAGAAATGCTACGATTAAAGAACAAAACAGTTTAATTCCATTGAACTCAAGATTCACTCATTCTTTACCAAAATAAAACCTGGTAAAACACTCAAACAAGTGCCTGAGGATCATCCTTGGGGAATTGATGTATTGTGGATGGAACCAACCACAAACTCAAGCCCTGGGACAGTCCTGGTCTTGGGAAGTCCCTCCAAACCTCGCTCCTGTCTTTCCTCTCTATTTGATGCCTGAAACCGGCCCAAATCCACTGTCCTTATTAAATCACATTTTTACCATTTTCCTCCTAATTTGCCAGCCCAAGGTATTTGTAGGCCTTGATCTTTTAAGCACTGTCACTGTGGAAAATATTTGCACACAGCCCCTGATGGACTCAGAGGTGCAGGCTACCTGCAGCAGGCTAGGAGCCCAGTGAAGTGGGAACGAAGTGCCTAGCAGGGTCTGCCTAGGGGTCAGCCCTGCTCCTGACCCCTTGGAAGATTCCTTCAACTGACACACCATCAGAGATTCCTTCTCAGGGAAGACGAGCAGCGGGGGCCTCTCTGGGCCTCGCTGGCACAATGCCCGGCTCACAGTGGACTCTGGGCAAGCTGAGCACTTTGGGCAGCCACTCAGATGAGCCCTAATCCCACCATCACTCGCCACAAAGGCAGGATAACACCAAACCTCCCTCCTGGTGCTGCAGAATTACATGGAATGGTGCATAATCGTCTCCCACCTGCACACAGAGCTCAATAATTCCACCTTACTTTTTGCTATTGATTCTTGGCTTTGCTCTCTGCATTCATGGGCTTGATGGATGCTTCCTGGCCAATGTGTTTATTAACTTGACAGAGTGGCCATTGTCCCCAGCCCCACCCTGACAGATGCCACTAAGGCCTCTGGAGGTGCTCAGACCAGGATGCTAGGGAAACTCAGGCCCCACTCCCATTGGGATTGTCATGGTCATAGGTGTCCAATTTGTCTTGGCCACCAGGGATGCTCGGAGCATATCCTTGACCCATCTGGTGGAGCTGTAGTTCAGTCTTCTCCAGCTTCAGCAGACATCTGAAGGGAGCTTCCCCTTGCTCCTGGTCCTGGTTCAAGGATTTTTGTCTCTGCCATAGTCCTGCAGAGCACTACAAGGCCAAGTCTATGCTCATCAACTTGTCTTTGGATTGTTTAATTTGTTATCCCCGGGGTGCCAGTGGAGAAAGAAGGAGAGCAGCTAGCAGGCTATGGGAGAAACGTCTGCTTATATCAGCAGGGGAGACTGTGTCCTGTCCTGTGAACATCCTTCCTTTCCTAAGCTCCTGGCGTTGGCACAAATTGCAGGCAGTAATCACCTAACTGCTAATAGATTCCCGCGATGACCACAGTCTGCTGGAAGCTCTTTAGGAAGGTGTTGTTGTCAACCTTGATTCTCTGCTGCTGCAGAAAGCCTGTCCCAGGCACTTGCTGGAGCTGCCTGGTGAACAAGAGGATGTGTGCGTGGCTGGATGCCACACTCTGTCAGTCCACGTGACCTGTGGATCCCAACATGGCTGTGAAGAGAAAACCCAAGCCCTACACACACTCTTCTCGTTTTCTCTGATGAAGCCCAGTTCCCACAGGGTACCCTTATTCATGTATCTGCTAAGGTTTGGAGTTGGACTGCCCTCCCCAGTCCCACAGGCTGAAGACTCAGTCCTCACCTTTAAGAAGTAGGGAATCGATTGTGGGAGGTCTCAGGTCAAAGGTTGGGGGGTGGTCCTCAAAGGGGATTGCAGGACCCCATCATTTTCCTTCTCTTTGCTTCCCAGGTGCTATAAATGAGCAGCCTTCTCAGCCCTGTGCCCCTGCACTTTGTGGCTCACAGACTCAAAGCAACAGGGCCAAGAGGCCATGAAATGGCCTTTGAAATTGTGAGACAAAGTCTATCTGAAAACTGGCCAACCCAGGCTGCGTGCCCTGTGAAATATGCTTGTTAGTGCTTCCTATTACTCTGTTCTAGCAGTGATGGGAAGTCACTCAAAGTCGCAGTTCCAGCGACATTTTGGATGGTGGAGGTAAAAGGAAGGTCACAGTTGATATCAACTGTTGTATCTATGGGTCCTCCAGCAAATCTTGCAGGAAAAATAAGCTCATGGGAAAGTCTCTTGAATTTTGGGCATTCCTAAGATGGAAGTGCAGGCATATGAAGACTTGAGTCACTACTGTAAACACTGTAAATACTTGGCGTTGAATTTATAGAAGGAAAACAACCAGCCCAGCTCTGGAGTGAATGCTAAGACAGGTAGACAGAGCTGTTGGGTTTGTAATTCACAGCTATTAAGCTCCTAGGAGAGGTGACGAAACTTTTTCTTGGGGCAAGAAAGTCCGAGAAAAGATGAAGAGAAGTGCAACATCACTTTGAAACACGGGCTTTGATCCAGTTTCCTAACGTTAAGTGGTGAACTCCCATCAGCTCAGAATTCACACCTAATCAAGCCGGCAACTCCTTGTGTCAACCGGGGCCCCAGAAACCCAGAGTGGGAAGATAAACCGAGGCAAACCGAGGCAAACTGTGAAGCTTCCTTGGCTCCAGGCCCAACGAATAATTTCATTTTAAGGGACATATTTTTAAAATGCAAAATATATTCTTTGCTTTTTGGCAATACAACTGCTTAGTGTAAAAACATAAATTCAAATATCAAATTGTGTTTCGAAAAAAATCATTGCAGTTTCCCCAGACACAGCAACACAACGGCTTGGATAAATTGTAGAATTTGAAGTGGCTGTGCCTTGTGTCACCTGTGTCCAGCCTCCTGTGTCCTCTCAGCCTTGTGCTCTTTTGTCTACATGGCGTCTGTGCAGGCAGGTGATAGCAGCCTTGCAACCCTAGCGGACCTTACTGTGGCTATCCCTCCCTGCCCACTGTCGGGCAGGTTCCAGTGACACAGGAGAACTATGTCTTTCTCTGAATTTATTTGGTAAACAGTCACACTCTGACTTAGATATATTTTGAATTTCATATTTCACTTCTCAGAGAAATCTCAGCTCAATATGCTAACCGTGAGAGAATGCCACCGGGAAGCATAATTTAAACGTTTCAATTTTTACCTGAAGTTTCTGGATGAACAAAAGGATTTCGAATGTGCTCTCAATCTTTGTTTAAATAGAATCCACTTGCTAAAACATAGAGTATGAAAGCAGTGCATTCTTTCAGACAATTTGGAAAGTAGTTATCACAAAGACGTAGAAAAAGATCTTTAATTTTTCTATCTTTTCATCTTGGAAGATGTCATGAGCAGTACTTGGATGCCTGCTAAGGTGCCATACTCCTGTCAGCAGGAAGCTCATTGAAGGCCTGGCCCTGACATTTTGGGGACCTGAAGCAAGAGGACAAAAGAACACCCACTTACTTCACATCTGAACAGCTGAGCTGAGAGTCTGCTCAGTGTGCTACCCCAAGTCAGGGTCTGACTTTTCGTTTCTTTCCGGGAACACGGCCATATGCAGAGATGCAGGGTCCACACTGGGAGCTGGCCTGGGGCCACTCTACTTCTCTTCTGCTTGTAGCTCTGTCCTTCACCTCCAGGGGGCATGAGCCCAGGACAGGAGGGAAGAGGGCTGTGAGCCCCAGAGGTATGTGGAGCCACTGGGCAGGCTGCTGGGTCCTGGATGACTGGACATGGGTTGGAAGTCAGGGTGTCAAGCTCAGGTGATAGGCCCAGAGGAGGGTTTAGGAGCAAGGACAGTTTAGGTCCCTCTGAAGTTCAGGACTGAGCCTGCTTCTGATTATTCTGAAAGAGCAGTAAATGACCATTGTCACAGAGAATGAAGCCGTGGCAAGTATGGGCCCAGGGCTCCTGACCTCTTGTCCCACCCTCCCAAGATAGGGAGCGTTTGGGGTTCTGACTTAATGTGGAATCTTTGCAAGATTCCACCAGGTGTGGAAGAAACCAGAGGGGACAGTGTGTGGAAGTCACCTACTGGCGTCCTCCATGGGAAATAGAACCCTCAAAACCTCTGAGCAAATTCTGTTAGAATTCTGAACCTAGACACAGTTCCTATATAAGAGCATCTTTCAGGAAGCAGGGGACCCCAGCATCTAGCTAGGATGCCCCGTCCTGAGAAGACAAGGCTGTACAGGGCTGTTTCTCCAGCCTGGCCCCTCCAGGGCCTGAGACCATGTGGGGATGCTCTGTCCCATGACATCTTTGGCCTCAGCTTTTGGGCCTCTCCAAGGGCCAGAGCTGGAGGCAGGATTGTGGCATTGAAGAGCATAAGCCTTAATTTCTCCCCGAGATGATCACATCACTTCAAAGAGAGGCAATTTTAGCTTCTGTTTGCACATGGTGAGGAAAAGTATAGCCATTTTACTCCACCCCCCTTAACATCAAATATTATCTTGCTAAATTGCCAATCTGAGACACAAAAACATTCTTTAATTGTTCCCGTTTGCATTTGAAAATGACTTGTGTGGCTGAGTGTTTCTCATAGGTTTAGCACTTATGAGATTTAAGTGCTCAAGGCATTTGTCTCTTTCATGGTAGATTTGTCCATCCTCCCCAAACTCTAAGGATCCTAAGACCTTGCCATATTTGTTGCTAAAATTTTCTTGGCCTGCTCTTTGTCTTTGGATGACAGAAGAAAAACAAAAACATGACTTTATCACAATAAATAATAGTGAGCTAAAGTTTTCTATTAAATGACAGATTGATAGTATTAAGGTATATAAATCATTTATAGGAGGGACACACAAAATAAAATGGTAATTTGCTGATGTTTATGATAAAGAGAACCTCTGCTGTGCATGGAATGAAACCTGGTACCCTTTTGGGAAAGTGTTTTTGATTAGACTTCTCTCTTAACTCTCCTGCAACCTCTTAGCTATATTGACTGTGCCATGTGAGTGGGATGTTTTGTGAAATATTCATAAGTATCTGCTAGATGTCTGTCTTCCAGCCACACTGGTGGTTTCCAGAAAGCAGTGTGCACTGTTCATTACCAAACTGACCAACAATGGACTCTGAGTCCAGTATCTCATACAACAACCTCGGGAGTATCTTTCATCGCCCCTAAGTTGCAAGTGAGGAGAGAGGCTCTGGGGGCCCCCAACTTCCTGAGAGGTGCAGCTGGAGGGGAGCTCCCGCGAGACTGACACCAGCACTGCCATTCTGGAAGTGCCCTACAGAAGAGCCAGGGCTGGAGCTGTAGGAGACAGGCAGTGAGCAGAGCCAGGGAGCAAGGGAGGATGGATGGCCCTGCTAATTTAAAACAAAGTCCAATTCAAGGCACCAATCATTGAGAGGATAGAAAGGGACATCAGTTGATTAAAAGGATGTTGCTCAGTGAGGGCATATCAGTCCTCAACATTTTGTGTTAAATACCAACATCTAAATAGACTAATAAAACACTTTTAGAAATATACATATAAGTGAGTAGAAACCTATTTACAGAAGATTATGTGTCTCATAGGCTTTGATCGAATAGACAATGTATAAATTAAGGATCTAATGAATTTGAATAGTCTAACTAACAATGTTGCATTCACACATTTCTGTCCAACATCTTATCATCCAAAATTATTAATTTATCTTTTCAAGCCACTACAAAACATTTGTAAAACAGTGATTATTTGTGAGACCATTAAATAACATGAATTAACTCTAATGTATTAAACTAGAAATAAAATTTTGAAAATACACACACCAGCTCAGCATGGTGGCCCATGCCTATAATCCAAGCACTCTGGGAGGCTGAAAAAGGAACATTGCAAGTTTGAGCCTAGTCTGGGCAATTTAATGACTTAGTGAGACCCTGTCTCAAAACAAAAAATAAAATAAAACAGGGCTGGGGATCCATGGGTTCAATTCCCAGCATCACAGAACACAAACAGGCGAACACCACAGAGTAGTTTGCTTGTAAAGTCAAAAGAACTATTGAATCAGAAGATATGTACAGGCAACCAGGGAAGACAAATAGGTCAGAATCTCAGAGGTTCCACGAGCAGAAAGCCAGGTGAAGAGATGCCCGAGATGTGTCGAAGAAAAGGGATGGAAGAACCCACTGAATTCAGCTCTGCCCTGTGGAGAAACTTTTCTTCTCTCAGCTAGAAACCTGTCCTGATTAGGATGCCTGCCACTTGAATCACCACCCTGCCTCCTTGCAGTTATGTTTTGGGGTGACAGGTGGGTCCTGGCTACCTTGACCTTCATCTAGAGCAGAGGCCTCCTTCCCGCATGGCAGGCCCAGGCCGAGGTGGTGCTGACTTTTGGTGGGGCGTACATGTGCCAGGCAGCTTTTCAGTACAGCAAAGCACACAAGGAAGAGGACCTTTCTCAATTTTCTCCCTTTTCTGAAGTCACAGATCCTGGTGTTTCTGAGTCCTCAGAACCTAGAAGGGAACTTTCACATAGCCTTACAGCAAGACAACCCAGGAAATCTAAATATCAATCACTTTTCAGGTCCCATGGAAGATTGGAGGTCACAGGTTACACCTGGGCACAGGCCCATGCAGAGAGACACAGCCAGGGCCTCATACCTAGGACACAAGTCCTACAGCCAGACACCATGGGGAGCATGTGAACCCTAACTCTGACATGGCCTGGAAACTTCGGGGGGGGGGGGTTGGGCTGAGTGTGAGGAGCTGCCAGACCACCATCTGGGGGATCCCACCTTCACAGCCTTCCAAGCAAGACCAGAAAGGAGGTCCCCATAACCCCAGCAGGGGGTAGAGGAAGAAATCACTGTGGAACACACCATGAACTTCTCCATAACAAGTTCCTACTCTGTGAGCAAACGACTCTTCCATTTGGTCTCCAGACTCAATATGATCCCAATCAAACCCAAGATATAGATCTTATAGACATTAATAAATAGATTTCGAGACTCATACATAAATGCAAGGGATATAAAGTAGCCAAAACAGTACTGAAGGAAAGAAAGCTGGAGGATTCTTGCCTCCCAATTCCAAGACTTGGGGAAAAGCTTATAAGGTAGACAGATTTGACAAAAGAACAGGCCAGTGGGACAGAAGGTAGCCCCATGCAGACAGTCACCTGTACTAAGGGTAGTCCATGGAAAGGTTATCATCTGTTTGATGAATGCATGCTGTAACTACTGGCTACCCAAGTGTAAAACTCAAAATTGTAAAATATGTAAGAAATGGGCTCTAATAGAGCTGTTTCCCACAGAGGCATGGGGTAACAACTGTTGTCCCATTGGACATGTATGTCAGAAGTAATTAAATCAGTGGTAGCAGGAGATGGGAGCCAATGCTATCTGTTAGACAGGTGGTCAGAGAAACAGGGTGAGGAGGCTAGAAGGATCCATGTTGCAATCACTGAGAACTGGAGACATATGTGTGAATTCATGCTTATTGTCAAGTGCGGGAGACTTCTCTGCTGATTATGCCTAAAGCAGGTTGTAAGCAGTGCAGGTTGTAAAGAGTTAGCCCCACAATTGGCTTGTTTTAAAAAGTGACTCTACTGAAGCCTATGTGACTCACAGAAGCATTGTAGTGGTGTGAGGATTAGGAATTATTCACCTGCCAAGGTCCACAGCAGAGGCCAGAGAAATGGCCTGTGAACCTGCAGAGCTCTGATATGAGATAACACGACAGCCAAGGTCAGAGGGACTCTTACCCAAATTCTATTTCCAGAAATGAAATCTTAACTGTAAAGATGGGTTAATCATTAACCACCACCTATATCTGGTCTGTTCTGTTCCTAACACAAGAATGCATTGTCCTTTCTTACCTGTGTCAACAACTTATCTCTTGCAACCACACCAGCCTCCTCACCCCAATTTCATGAACAAGTGTGTAACCAATAAATATCAGTGGTCCTGGTTGTTTCGGGAGTCTTAGCTACTTGCTCAGCTCTGACCATCCCAGTTCCCTATTTCACTTTGACTCTGTCTGAGTCTTTCTTCTCACCTCACATCATATCACTGAGCAGGAGATCAGGATCCTCTGCAGGGGAACCCAGTAGTCACACACACACAGAGGGTCACAGGAATGTGTGTGTCATGGAGGGTGTCCACATGGGTTAGGACACATGTACAGTGCACGCAGCTTGGTGCCATCAGCTGAGAAGAAGCAATGATGCCTTAAAGTCAGGGATGGCATGTACCCAGAGTTTTGTTTCTATTGTGTTCTGTAACAGAAAGAACCCGGAGAAAGGGCTCATCCCAAGACAAGCGAAGGAAATATGTGAGATGAGCCTTGGGCTGCTTGTTGTGCCTGAAAGTAAGGCAGTCCTCAAAAGACAAAAGAGTTACACCGAAACCAGACCAAAGTGAAAGATTCTCTGTGGCCAAAGCTAGAAGAACAGGATCACAGTATAATGAGAGGAGCATCGTATCACAACCAAAGTAACAAATAGAGCAAGTCTCCAGCTTACAAACAAGTTTCAGTCTGGGAGAACATTCATAAGTTGGACTCATTCGTAAGTCCAACAAAGTGAGTCTTTTACACATTTGACACAAATACACAATGCAAGGCATAAAAAAACCAAACACATGCACACATAAACACAGTAAGTCCTCAACTGTACTGTACTTGTGTACACAATCACACTGTACAGTAAGCACACAGCAGCACAACTGTGACAATATACGGCAGATATGTGAGCTATTTCCGCAATTTGTTCACATTCACAAATGTCCATAATTTGAGGTCCTTTCTTATCTGTGAAAGTTCACAACTCTAATATTTGTAAGTCAGGAACTAACTGTCCACCAGCCCACACTGATGGAAAGGAATGACCAGGCAGATGGACCAGGAGACAGATGAATGAATGAAGGATCAGGAACACATCTCTCATGTAGAATAATTCCAAGTAATTTATATAGATACCCCTTGTGAAAACAATGGAGAAAAGCTCCCCAACTGTTAAGACTGGGGTACGCACAGTGATTTACCTTCAAAGAGCAGAGTAACTTTATGAGAAGACACCTGGCAGCCCTAAATAAAAGCCAGTGTCCACTGTGACAGTGCATTTTGAAGGCACATGTCCTGGCCGGGAGATGAGAAGGTCACTTTCTTCTGTGATCTTCCTGCCCAACCCCACAAGCCCCAGCTGAGGACATTCTACAAAATACAAGGCCAGTACTGCTCAAACTCTCAAATTAGTCAAAAAATAGGGAAAATCCGAGAAGCTGTCAGAGATAAGAGGTGTCCAAGGAGCTGCAAGAACTCCAGGTAATAAGGTTTTACAGACGGGATCCTGGCAGAAAAAAAGGACATTAGGTAAAAAGTAAGGAGATCTGAATAAAGAACGAGCTTTAGTTGGTAATATTGTATCAGTATTGGCACATTACCTGTTACTAATGTGTCCACATTGGCTCCTGTGATAAATGTGAATATTAATATAAGATGTTATAACAGGGAAACCAGGTGTGGGTAAGTAGGAATTCTTGATATTGTTCCACAACCTTTCTAAGCATTTGAAACTCTTTTAAAATAAAAAGTTTATTAAAACATTTTGCGACGGGCCATTATATTTTAACAGCAAGCAATTTTAATCAACAAAAAGGACAAACTCTTTAACTTCTAGAAACTATTATGAAAGCCAAAAATGTTGAAAGGTCATAGAAAAAAATTTCCTCTGGGCAACCCCACCATGTGATCAGTCTTGCCTGTTTCCCACCCCATGGACTTTACTGACCTACTTGGACACAGATTTTTTTTTTTTTGGCAGAGTTGGATCTTCTACTCTTCTTGTTCATTTACTATTTTCCTTGTTGCCAACTCTTTAAAATAAATCTAAAACCCATCAGCTAACTTATGTTCTGCCAAGCAATTATTTGCAATTATATAAAACACAAGGGTGAATGACATTGTGAGCAGAATTTTTCTTTTTTATTGAGTAGCTTCTTAGGACACTAACTCAAAATTCATGCTCTGAGGTCCAATGCTATGGGTCCTTCCATGCTTCTTGAAATTTATGAATAAGATTATAAAAATTAAATGACTGCAGGGCAAAGAATTCAAAATAGAGAGGAAATTGTGTCATAATACCTGGATTTCTTCATACTAATAATAAATGCTGGGGAGACTGCAGGGAAAAAGGAACCCTTCTACCTTGTTGGAGGGAGTGTAAACTGGTACGAGCTCTATGGAAATCAGTATGGCGATTCCTCAAAAAACTAAAACTAGAAATTCTATTTGACCTAGCTATTCTCCTTCTAGACATCTTCCCAGAAGAGTTAAAGACATGATATCATAGTAACCAATACATACTCATGTTTATGCCAGCACAATTCATAATAGTTAAATCTTAGGGGCAGTCTATATGTCCATCAACAGATGAGTTGATAGAGAAAATGTGGTGTTGTGTACAATGAAGTACTACTCTGCCACAAAAAAGATAAACCTGAGGCATTTGTAGGAAAATAAATGCACTTTGAGACCATAATATTAAATGAAATAAATCAGATACATAATCTTAAATATCATATGGTTTCTTTTCTATGAGAAATCCAAAGTATAAATAAAAAGTAGAAGAAATGCTAGTTAATAGGAAGTAGAGAGATACTGCAGATCTTTCTCAAAGGGGAAGGGAATCGAGATGTGGAGAAGGGAAGGACAGAAGATGAGAAAGAAATTATGATGCGTTACGTACATGTGCCAACTCCACAGAAAGAATATAATCCTTACGTACTGCAAATATGAAATAATAAAGATAAATTAAAAATTTAGGGACACATTCCTAGCATGGGAAGAGAAAATGGTAGCATGCATCCAATCTGTTAGGTGGCATTTTCCTGTTTCTTCCAAAATGTTTTAACAGAGAATCTGGCATTGAGGTTCAGTCATACAACATCTCTTTTGATCTCTCTCAAGCATTTCTCATCTTTCCTTCCTGGAATTAATTTTTGTTTTTCAAGCTTATATTTTTATATTCAGTGAAGTTGTGTGCAGGTGAATAAACAAGGCATGTTATTGATTTTCATTGTTTAAACACAATGTGATCTTTTACATTAAGATTATATAATTTTCTTTGCATCTGAAATTCTCTGTTCAGCATTATGTTTGGGGTTTTATTCTTATAGCCTCCCATGTTGCTTTAGTGAATCTACCTTAAATATTAGTAGTATGGCTTGGTATGAATAGAACATAAATTCTGCTGATGGACATTCAGGTTGTTTTCTACACTTTGGAGTTGGGGCATCTGTGGTCTTTGGATTTACTCTCTATTCCCAAATTGCTTTTGAACACAGTTCTAGGAATACCCCTTGGCCCTCGAGAGTAGCTCTGCTCTGCGTCCAGGCTCTCTCAGACCCCACCCCACTGCTCTGCTCCCTAGAGCCACTCCTGATACCAATTCCCAGGTCAGTCTGGGACCTGCCTGGCACTGCGTTGTGAATGTGATGTCGGAAGGGAGCACCCACCCTCCATGCTTTGGGTTCATGTGGTATTGCTGCATAGTTAGATAGGGCCACCTTCGGCTTTTCCTGATGTTCCCACACTGCTCTTCAACCTGGTTGCACAGGAAAATTTCTAGCCCAGCTTCAAGAGAGCACTGAGTGTCAGGGGGCAGAGGGCTTAGAGCAGGAGTTTGACTTTCTGCAAGTGTGAGGCCGCTACGAAAGATGAAATCTGGGAGGGGGAAGTGATAGAATGGGGGAGACAGGGAGATAAAGAGAAAGAGAGGGAGGGAGAAGGACACACAGACAGGTGGTCATGTCAGGACACAAGGAGAAGGCAGCATCCATGAGCTACAGAGAAGTCTTAGCAGAACCAGCCCTGATGCAGTTTGATCTTGGAGGTCCAGGACTGGGAACTAGGAGAGAATTTATGGCTGGTGTGTAAGCTGTGGAGGCTGTGGCACTCTTGTGGCAGCTGGAGCTGACCAATGCACCTGTCATCGGTGGCCTGCTGGCCCCCAGGAGAATGAGTTCATGGGGCTTTTGCTGAAACCATCTCAGAAAATAAACCTGTGGTCCCCCAGGCTCTGGGGCAGTCAAATCTGGTGGAGGGGGCTGCCCAAGCCCACATGCTGTCTGAAGATCTGTCCCTGGGGAGTGTCCCTGTCCACTGTGTGTCTGCAGAGCACCACAGCCCAGGCCAGGCCTGAGGCTCAGTGTGTAGATATGAGTCTCCTGGATCAGAGTCACAGTCCCCACTCTGACTGCACCCTGGTCACATGGGCCTAAGGGTATGACAGAAATGCAGGTGGACACCCGACTGCACAGATCTGCTTCTCCAATTCTGCTTTTCTTTTGTTAAGCAAGTGGCTTGATCTGCTTCTCCATTTCTGTTTTCTTGTCTTAAACAAGTGCCTTGATTTTTGTAGAACAAGCTTTTCCCCAGAGGGGGAAGAGAGCAGATTTCTGGAGCTCAAAATGGCAACAGTCATTAAACTCACCTCGATTCTCCTCCAAATGGCTGCCTGGTATGTCCTGAAAATGACAAGAGCCACAATAGGGCTGCTTGTGGGTCCTGGTGCCCCAAGGACACTGCCGCTTCTGGGGTCTGGTCCTTCTCCGTGGTTTACTCCCGAGCCGGCTTCCGGCCCTCTATAGTGTTTTTCTCATCAGGATAAGCTGTTCAGTCTCCCCACTGTGTCAAGGGGATGACACAGCAAGATAAATGTGCCAGAGAAAATGAAATCCTGTGGGATTATTTTTCCTGATTTTTCTTTTTGATTTTTTTTTTTGCAAGGAAGGGTTAGAATAATAAATGTGAATAAAAGCAATCAACACATTGTACTTTATATTAGAATTGATATTGCTGACATAATTCAAACCTCCTTTCATTAAGAATTACTAATTATGAGATGTTAAGAGAAATCACCCTGGACTGTATATATTTCTAGCTAGGGGTGAATTTTATTAGAGGGAAATGATCTTAGGAATTTATGAAAATGTGGTACAAGATATATCCAGAGGTTACTGCAGAAAACAGGGGAGTGGAGGGGGACCCCATGGCAATGAGGGGAGAGGGGACAGATCTTCCATGACCAAGGAATTGGGCTCCAGTCCAATGCAGCCACCCTACTGGGAGCTGCCAAGCTTTCCTATGCATCCAGCCCAGGAAAGTACTGAATCCAGCTCATTCCATGATCCAGAGGGAATCTTCCCCTTTGCCAACCTGTGCTTGAAGCTCCAATGGCCCTGTAGCATCCAGGCCCTTGGAGAGGATATTTACACCCCAAACTGCCCGGGGCAGAGGTACAGTGTGGATCCAGTCATGCAGTTTCGAGTCTGCAAGAGCACAGATTCTACTTCTCCTGCACCAAGTGTTAGTTCTGGCACTGGATCCACTGAAGGAACCACTGCTGGTTTGGTTTCATTGGATAAAAAAGAAATACACTTTTTGTGGTGGTTGTTCATGTACCAGAATCTTGATATCTTGAACACACACACACACGCACACACGCACACACACACACACACACACACAACTGTAAAATGGATCTTATCTCTGTGTGATGTAGGGAGACCTCATTCATTTGGATTTCTTTGAACCCTCCTGAGTTACCTTGGTTCCTTCTTCCTACACTGTTTTTGGAGCAGCTGCTGGGCTCCAGGCACCATATAGGCAATCAATGGTGGTATTCAGGGAAATCTCTGGAGGCAAAAACAGAGCTGTAGCACCTGGCTGTGAGGACTGGTGTGTGTCAGCTTCTTCTCCTGCCCCCAACCTTTCCAGATGTTCTCTCTCTCTGGCAGCTGGGTCAGGTGAGAGGCAGAGGTGACAGCTCGTTAAACTGAACACTTCCTAATGTGACACAGTCAGAAGCAAAGAGCCCGCCCTTGATGAAATCTTGCCAAAAAATTAAGCCAGAGCCTGACCTTGATGCAGCTACACGTTTTTGAAAGACACAGGGATAGAGGAACACTATAAGAACACCCTAGGGTGTAATTGGGTAGAATCTAGGGTGCAGGAATGTCTACAGGAAAATTAACTTTCTTTCTCCAAAAAAAGCAGAAAAATAAAAAGAGAGAATGGTGTCATCAGGTGATTAGAAGAACATAAGTGACCCAGGTGCTAAATGTGTGGCCCTTGCCTGGGTCTGATGAACAAACCAGCTACAAAGGACAGATGTGTGATGAAGGGTGGCTGATGGGATGTTGAGAACATTTTGGGAAATAGTCAGAAATGGTCAAATTGTAGGCACAGATGGGATGTCCAGGCTAAAATGAGTCCTCTCCTAGATGTATGTGCTGAGGTATTGACGACATTACTTTACATCTAGAATTTATTTTTAAATATTCCAGTTTGGAGTATTAATGAGTGGGGTTGTAGCTGTAGCAATATTGGTTTTGTGTGTAAAATTGTTAAAGATGGCTGATGAATACTGGGCTTGTTTTCTCATTCTCTCTGTTGGATCTGATGCATCCAACATCCTGATTGTGGAGTGGAGAAAAGATGCCTGACAGGAAGTTAGATTGTTGTGCATGTCCATGCAATGGGAGAGACAGCTCTGAGGATAAGAAAAGCAAGATCAGGTGAAGCGTCTGTATTTGTAGCTCAGAGTCTAATTTCCCAGCACCTGAGAGGAGCCTTGTCTGGAAGCTTCTCTTGTGTCACTAAGGAGGAGGTCAGGCTTCTGCTGTGCAGGTGTTCAGTTGAGGTGCTGACATCTAAGGTGGAAATGTCAGAGGGTCGGAGAAGGCCAGGGGGGAGAGTTTGTGATCCAAGGCAGCGGGCACATTTGAGATGCTTGAGCAAGAACTGACTTTAGGTTCTTTCAAGATTTTCTCCAGCATTACTTTTGTTGCCTCAGATGTAATGATTGTGGAATATTTGAGGGCAGGTCTCTTCCACAGGAGAATAGCAGAAAGAGAAGGGAAAAGCAGCTCAGAACACTGTCCAGAATTGCACTAAAATTCTGAGTAGAGATCTAAGCTAGTAGAGAAGTCAGAGAATAGAGGTGAAGCTGAGGATCAGGGAGAAAATAGAAGGGTCTTCTTGGGGCATCTTTTCTAAGGGTCTTCATGATATTGAAGAAAAGTTTCCTCGAGAGTGGGTGAGCAAGGATATTAGTAACGTGGATCAGTTTTCATAAGGGAGACTGATGGAATGAGTCTGAGATGATAAAAAAGTCTAAGCTGTGACTCTGAGCATGGAGAGCAAAGCAGAGCAGAGTCCATTGTGGATGAGCAAGTCATACAGGGTCATGTGAAGTCCTCCATTTCTGATGGGCTTTCTCACTGAGGCTCAAGAACCACAATGACAGAAGGGCTTGCAGTGGAGATAGGATGGCTCTGAATTGGAACCAAAACTTCCATGTTTGCATGGAGTGACAAGTTTGAGAGAAGTCAGTCCAAGAAGGAAGTTGCTGGTAGTGTGGGGAGGGAGGTGTCTCAAGAAACAAAGTTTTTGACAAGAAGGTGTAAACATAATTGTTTGGAAATGGACTGCAGGGGGGACCCAGGTGACTAGTGACTGCCTCAACAGGAATGAAGAACATGCTGATCATGGATCATCTCTAGAGCAATGGAGAATAAAGTAGCCACCTTAACAGTGATGGAAAGCAAGGTCACCATTGACTGCCTCAACAGCAACAATGAGCAAGGTAGCTATCAACTACCTCATAGCCCCCCTAAACCTCCAGTGGAAAGGCCTCAAAGCCTTCTGCTTCCATTTACCTCTGTGCTCTTGGAATCAGCAAAACACTTGCAAAGGGTGACTAGAAGTCCTTCACCTCCAGCAGTGTATGAAGGGTCTACCCCAAGTCAGGCAAATACGGTTTTGTCTCCATAGACTTAGCCCAGGCGGGTAGACAGACCTAGATCAGACATACATTTCTGCTGATGAACTGTGTGAGCTGGGCCAATTCGGTCAACTTTGCCATCTCTCAGCTTATATGTAAAGTGGGAATCACTGTGATGCTTTCTTTTGAGAACCATAGAGGCGATTAGTGGAGATAAGGCCTGATAATTGCACACAAAGAGCTGTCCATGTGCACTGGTTCTTACCATTTCCATGTAAGAGAAAGAAGACATTCTTGGAAGAGAAAGGCTGCAGTTTAAAATAGGTGATATATTGATAATCTGTTGCCCCAGTAATGGTGTAAACACAACCACACTGAATGGTATAGGACAAGCTACCTAATTAGTTTATAGCAATATGGGTTGGCTGGAATGGCTTTGCCTGAGATAGCCATGGCTGTATCAGGTTAATGGTGGCAGGGGCAGCTCTACTCCTTCTGTCTGTCATCTTCTTGGACCAGGGGCAACTGGGCCTGGCTTTCTTTTGGGAGGCAGACTCACATAATGTTTCTTAAAGTCTAAGCACAAAACAGTGCCCTATTCTACGGGACAAAGAGTAGAAGAGAAAACCACATCTTTAGGATAGGGATTCTAGAGCCACGTGTAAAGGGAATGAGCAGGAAAGAGTGAATAGATGAGGCTCCCCGTGGGATCTCCCCTGAGTGGGCCAAGACTCCCTCCAATAAAGCTCCAAGTCACTGCTGTGCGCTGGGCTCCAGGTTAGGAACTCAGGTGCACCTGAGCCCACTCCCTTCCTAACTGAAGGGAGCTGAGACTTGGAGGGTGACCTCTGATCTTCATTAGGGTGAGGGGAGTGTGCAGTGGGGTCTGGCTTGGAGGGAGCCAGGAGAGTGGTGGGGACATGTGCAGCCCACGCCCAGGGGAGTTGGGTGGGAGGCCCAGGGGCACGGGCCAGGGCCAAGGGCCTCGAGTTCCAGGCAAAGACTGTCCTGTTCAGACTTGGGTAACTAAGCGTTTCGGGAAGTCATCTCTTTACACCCTGAGAGCAGACAATACCTGGTACCATTTATAGAAGGTTCCCTCTATGCAGGTGCCACGGTAATTCTCTGCCATCCACTTCCCTTATAGTCTAGAGGGCCCAGGTGGACGTGTGAACTGTGCCAACGGGAGTCCCAGGAAGGGTGTTGGCAGATAGAAGAGAGAAGCACACTTGTGACAATTTGAGGAAAATAAATGCGTGATTTGGAAACAGAATAGCCATGGTTTAGCCAGCCTGTGTGTGTCAGTGAGTGCATGTCTGTGTGTTCATGTATGTATGTACGTATGTGCGCAAGTGTGGGCCTACACATGCGGTCATGTGAGGGTGAATGAGGAGAAGCTGGACAGATGCTGGGAGGGAGCAGAACTTGGCAGGGAGGAGGAAGGTGTCATCGGCCTGGGGACAGCAGTGCACAGAACCACAGGCTCAGGCACCCTTCGGAGCTGGGTCCAGGTTTAGGGCTGTGCTGGGAGCTTTCTACCCAGCGGGGCCTGTGCTGTGCGGCACAGCCAGGGGCCCAGTGTACAGTTGGTGTAGCTCCTCGCCCTAGCTCGGTGTGGCCAGGGTGGTTGCTGGGGTCCCCAGCATTCTGGGGGCAACAGGGGATACTCTTGTTGACTAACCAAGGCCTTCTCATCCCTCCTTCAAGATGACAGTCACCCCTCATCTGTGCTGCCACTGGCTCTGCTTGTACCATGTCACACATGTCCCCCTAGGGACACCACAGAAGAGTATCCACAGTTGTTGTTTCTCCCAGTGTTTCTCCCGTTCTTGGCTTAGGATTTGTCACTCACCACCCCCAACAACTAAGGGACCACAAATGATACTCAGGGCCATGTGCTCATCCCAGTCACCTGCATTTGTTGCCTGCTAAGCCAGGCCCCATGACACCTTCAGGCCAGAGGCCAGGAGTGCAGGGCTGAGAGGATTTTGCCAACATTTGCTCCACATCAGCTCTGACAGGCGGTGCTGGCCCTGGGCATGGTAGCAATGTACTCCAGTGAGTTCCTTGACCCCGGGCCTCTTTTCTCCAGTGACCTAGGAGGAGAAGTCATCTTACGGGAGGAGAATGCTCCTGCACCCCCAAGAGCCTCCAGGGAACCCCAGGGCTGTGTGCAGCCCCAGATGGGAGCTGCTGAGCTACAGGGGCTCCTCACTCTCCAACCAGAGCAGAGGCAGAATGAAGATTCCAGCTGAACTGGACACGGGTTCCAGGCTCAGGGCACCTGGTGGTCTAAAGAATCTTTGGGTGAGGGAAATGCCCCAGAAGATCATTGGCAGAGGAACAGACCAGGCAAAGAGGAAGCTCTGCAAAATAAGGGCAGGCAGACCTAGTAAGAGATGGTGGTGGGAAGAAGATTAAACAAGGGGCTCCCCCGTGGTACCTCAAGCTGCCCACTCTACACACAAATCCTGGCAGCACAGAGAGTGATCTTAAGGACAGTGGGGAAGACTGAGGAGCAGACTGAGCCCTTAGAAGCCTCCTACCTGGGCCCTGCACACCTGTGGTGTGAAAGCACCAGATATTCCTTTTCCTCAGGCTCAGGAAGTCAACAGGCCTCTGACCCGAATCTCCCTGAAAGTGATGCTCCATTAGAGAGAAGTGGACTCCAACACCTCTTCCATCATGGCCCAGGTCCACCATACTGCACCATCTTACCTAAGTGCTGCAGCAGGCACAGAGCTCCCACTCCCAGTGCCTCCTTGACTGCATGCTGCAGCTAGGCCCAGTGGTCTCTGATCACTGTTCTTGGGTTTACCAGCTGTGGTGTCAGTGCTTCCCAGGACAGTTGCAGGGGACACACTCACTAGTGAAGGACTGGCTGCCATGCAAACCCAGATGTCTGTTTTGCTGATTGTTACTCTGGAGATGCCTTGGGGTTGGTTGCTGGTAGCTCTACGGTGATGAAGGTCAAGGGTAAGGCCTTGGGAGGCTGCTGGGCCTGGACCTTGGGGCAGAACGGAGGGGCTGCAGCCTTGGGGTTCTGTGCTTCCCTCAACCTGAGGGGGAAAGACCTCAACCACCTGGGTGCTCCTTCAACACACACCATTTAACCACTCTGCTGAGCCTCGAGGGTCCTGTTTTTCACCATCCTCCTGGGCCCCTGAGGGTGGCACTATGTCTCCTGGGACTCGGCCGGTTGGACTCAGACTGTCTTGGACTCCTGCCCTTCCTGTTAGGCATGAGCTCAGATTCTCAGACTTTTACCTGATTCTCCCTTTTCCCAATATTTCCCCAGTGCAGGCCATGATGGACATGGCCATGTACCTCGGGGTGAACAGGTTGGCAGCAGGCCAACATGTGTCCAGCCAAAGACAGATGTTTGGGGCCAGTCTTCCCTGCACACTTACAAATTAAGAGATATCAGAAAAGCTTTGTGGCCTCTCTGAGCTGGATAACCAGGCTGTATGCATACTTAACTCATTCAACAAACCACCCTAGTAGCCCCATGAGTAGTTGTGTTCCAAGGATGGGGACACAACAGGGAACAAAACCCCAGGCCCTCAGGAAGAGAGAAGAGCAGGGAAGAGCAGCTGCCTGGGGGTCCCTGGACCTCTGTGGCTGTTTGGATGTGTTACTTAAGGATATCACAGGATGCAAGCGCAGCCCAGCCATCTGCTAAGGAGTCCCGGGTGGAGGACTTGGACCTTGGGGTTCATCTGTGAAGAACAAGGCCGCAGCAGAAACATTATCAGTGCAGAGTTCTCCACAGCTCTGAATACCTGGACAGAGTACCGATCCATGCAGAGCTGATTTAGCAAATTATGGGCCATCATGGTACGCAGTGTTCTACACAATTATGAAGCAAAGAATGTCAAATAAAATCACATGCATGTGGTGATGGTGACCAGGGGCAATTCTGCATAGGTGGGGGGAGAAGGGGGTGTACGCTCTTGTGCATGTGCATGTATGCACCTCTGTGTGTGTGCCTGTGTATGCCAGGGCTAGGAGAGGCGCGTAAAGGATGAAAGAGGCCACTTACTCAGGCATAGGCACAGAACTGCAGGAGTGTGGGGTGGAGCTTGCCATTTGGACCCGCAGCATGCGCTCTGTCTTTGGCAGGCATCGTGGCACTGATTGTAAGAGTTTGCTCCTGCTCTGGTGTAGTGTTGTTGGTCTGTAAATTCTGGTGCAAAGCCCCAGCCAAACAGGGATGCTTTTGAGGCGTCTGAGGCTATGCAGTGAGGCATGAAGACCAGGATGAAGGCTGGCGCTCTGCCCTGCAGAGGGGCTTCCTGAGACTGTCCATACCCTCTGAGGACATCCTCAGGCCCAAGCTGCCTGGCTCCTGCCTTCCTGGGCCTGGCCCCTGACTTCCCATCTCTAAGCACCCAGGATGCTCCCGCGAGTGTGCTCTCTGCGGACGTGACAGGCAGAGTCTGTGGCCGCCGCCCAAGGCCTCGTGGAGAGGGGACTGCACCAGAGTGCAGGGCTGGCCGACCGCCAGGATCTGTAGGGGTCTGGAGTCCGGCGGGACTGGAAGGTCCCTGTCACACACAGCAAAGTAGCTGGCAGACCTGCGCCTCTGTGTTTTTTGATGCTGAGGCTGGCAGGAAAACCTCAGCATGCTCCAGTGTGGGGTTCCATTGGAATCTGGTCCCTGTGGAAGCAGAGAGGGAGAAGATGCCACATGTCCATGAGAAAGCTTCTGTGCCCAAAGCCTGAAAATAAAGAGGTCGCCAGTATGGAAAATAGGGTTGAGACTGAGTTGGAGGACTCTGTTTTCACCCCGAGCTAAAACTAATTGAGCTAGGCAGGGATAGGGTGAATGGATAGAACCCAAATCACTCAGATGCCTCCGTGTCCCTCTGCAGGACTCCTACCCAGTCAGGGAACACTTTTTGATCTCTTGGTTAAAAATTAATTTTATTAGTACAGTTTAGGTATAAATAATGATCACATTCAGTACTTGCTTTTTGAAGGACAACAAAAGAAAGAAAAAGGAAAAGGAAAAGCCACACACGCTGAGGTGCTTCTGGCTCATGGGTAATGAGGATGTCAGACGTTCCGAGCTGGACCAGGATGAGATCCCAGGATGAGGACTCCAGCCCAGAACCGGGGAACGGGTCGCCACTGACTCTGATTCTGTTCCACCGCTCGTCCATGCTATGTTCCAAACTTTGGCTCCAAAACCAGTCTGGCTCTGGACACTTGGCCATGGAACTGAGCTAAGTAGCACAGGTCATAAACCATCCAGGGCCAGGGTGCCCAACAGCTCACCAGTTCACCTCTGGCCTGCTTGGCACAGAGAGCAATGTCACAGAGTCGCCAGACTCTTACTCCAGAGGGTAAGGGAGTGGCCCAGAGTGGAGCTGGGGAGAGGATGGGCCAGGAAGAGGGAGACACAGGGGCAGACTGATGTTTTTTAAAAGAGAAAGACAAACGCACAGTCAGGTGTGGTGGCACACTCCTGTGACCCCAGCACGGTGGGAAGTGTCCATGGTGCCTAGCACAAGCCAGTGGCTCTCTCTCCAGCTGGCCTGGCTACCTCACCCCTGCATGCTCCTCTCTTGCCTCCTCTTGAGTTGGCCATCAGTACTGTGGCCTTTCCCTAGGCCCAGGCACCTGGCCCAGCCTCGTACACCCCTCCTTCCGGGTCCTGCTGATCTGTCCAATATACCACTGCTGCTGCTGGGGCCTCCACCTGGATCCTAGCCAACCGCTTTCTGCTCTAACTTGGGTGCCCTTTCTTCCCTGGCTAGGGCACCCACTGCCCTCCTCTGGCCCAGCCCTGGGCTGCTGGCACTGCATTTCCTGCACACCAAGGAGCCAGGGCCTCCTGGAGCTGGCTCCTCCCCTTCCCCGGACACCCTCTGCTGAGGAGTCCCAGCCTGTCTTGGGTCAGGACGGTCTGAGGCACGCCTCCCTTCCTTCTGGAAGCCCTGAGACTCAAGCTGCAGCTGCCCTCGGAATGAGGCTCCTGGCTGGCTTCTCCTTTTCCTGTATGTCTTGGAGTACGCCTCTCCCTGCTGGCCCGGACTGGGGTATTAGCAGGTGGCTGAGTTGAGGGCTGTCCTAAAACTCTGCCTTTTCTCCTCCTTGCTCCTGGACCCCCTCTGTGGGACAGGCCCCGACTCCTGGGATACCCAGTGTCTGTGGCTTCTACCAGCAGGAGCACCTCTCTCTCACACCAGGGTTCTGACAGCTGGGATCCATGTGGGACCAGCTGACACCCCATCTAAGTCACTGTCTTCCTTGCTAGGACAAAATACCTGACTTGGCTCATGTTTTAGAAGTTGCATCCCCTTGCACGGTCAGCAGTGTGGCGGAAGGGACTGAGTGGAGGAAAGGCTGTTCCCATCTGGTTGGCCGGGAGACAGAGCTGAGGGAGGAGAGCCACTTCCAGGTCGCCCCACCAGACCCACCTCCCAGTAGCACACTTAGCCATGGTAACACGTAGTTCAATCACCCTGTACAAACTTGCCTGTGAGCACAGGAGGCTTCGGGGCACATTTAGATACAGACCACAGCACATCTCATCACACCAGGCCGCCAAGAGCCTGTTTGGCCGAACTTGCTTTCTGGGCAATTTATTTTGCTTTATCTCTTTACCTGGAAACCTTAATTTGACTTACTATCAGTGAAATCAAGGTGAGATTCTATTTTTTAAGAAGTCTAGCATTATTTTTGCTTTTCTATTAGTACATGTGTGTAATATATAATAATTATATTCACTTTGGGGGAATGGGTACGTATACATATGGCATCTTGCTCAATTTTAATCCCCTTTCCCCACTCCCTCTCCTCCTCCCTTCCCCAGATCCCCTTCCAAAGAGTCTTTCCTACCATCGCAGCTTGATTTTGCTCTTTGAATCAGTTAAGGTCAGATTCTCTGGGCCTGCAGAGGCAGCCATGCTTGTGGAGTGGCAAAGGTGGTGACCTCAACATCCTGCTTCCCACACACCCTGCATGAGCCCATGTGTGACGAGGCAGTCCGGTGAGATGTCACTGTGGACGGGCGCTGTCCCCTCTGTCACCCTCAGCTTGCCTGGCCCACACAGGCTGGCACCTGTATCTTCCCCTCCACCTGCTTCTTTGAATACTTCCCCACCCTTTAGAACCCTGAATTTCACTTATTTTGACTTTCTCTCTGTAAGTGCTGTGCCCGCTGGTCCCTAGTTTCCTGACTTCCAGCGCTGTTTCTGCTGGGTCTCTCCTGCCCCTCTCTGTCCCTAGATACTCAGTGCTCGCCAGGCTACCTTACTTTCCTGAGTCCCTGCCATGCCCTCCTCTGCTCAGGTCACCTCATGCTTCCATCCTCCTGTGTCTCTCAGGGGGCAGGGACACCTCTCTCACCCCGCCACCCAGGGACTGGATTCCCAGCTGCACACACTTGCTGTACAACTGGTGTCCTGTGAGGATTTGCATGAACCCTTCCCCAAGTCCACCACTCCAGCAGTCTATAAATAAGGGAATCAGATCATTTTGGATCCCACTTTACCCTGAAAGCCGAGGGCAGCCGAGGTCTGCTTATACCACACATGAAAACCTCAGATGAGAGAGATTCAGGATGTGCTTTATTGACTCACCGGATGGATCGATGCCAGCCTGGATGAGAAGCATGTGGCCACTACATCCCTACTTTCCTACCCCCTCTCACTTTGCACCTCCTCTTCCACTGGCCTCATCCCACAGGGGCTGGGCCACCTCTGACCTTCCGTCCCTAACACTCTCTCTGGCCATGTTTATAGTGCTGGGGTGGATGAACTCAAATTTCTCCTCCTTGCTAAGGATTCCTAAAGTTCCCTTCTTGTTCAATTTGTTCAAGTTTTAATCTCTGCCCCACCCAGAAGTCTGGACTATCCTCTGTGATCACCTCCAAGGAGGCTGGTGAGGAAAGGCAGGGGAACAACTTTAAAGTGGAGACAGTAGACAGACAGGACGTCAGCCTGCAGTCAAGGTCACCTGACAGCAGGAAGTCCTGTGTCCCAGGCGCCCTGATGGGCTGTGTTAACCATGCAGCCTTCCTAACTGGTATCGAAGCCACAGCTTAACCATGGAGAAATGCCAGACAAGCCCAGATTGAAGGGCAGCTACAAAATACCTGGTTAGCACTTCTCCAACTATCAAGGACGTTGAACAAGGGCATGTTGAGAAACTATCCAGGCTGGAGCAGTCCGAACAGGCTAAATATGACCCTGTTTCTGGATGGGATCCTGGGGTAGAAAAAAGGACCATCTGGGGTAAAAAAAAACCAACAAAAAACAATGACTCCAAGAAAAGTGCAAAGTCTGATTAATAACAGTGCTAGGCTGTAGGCTCATTAGTCATGACAAATGTGCCCTGGTGCTGAAGCATGTCACCAGCGGGGGACATTGTGTGTAGCTGCATAGAGGAGCCCAGCATAGTATCTGCGCAACTCTTCTGTAAGTATAAAACCCTTTGGAAAGCAAGAAAATCTGTTTAGTGGCTTTGGGTATAGTCCTAATGTGGAAACAGCACACAAGTTATCACCTTCAGCCTTATAACAACAATAAAAAAGCAAAATGTACTGAAAAGCCTCTCTGGGCCCATCAGGAGGTAGCAGGATACCTGACACTCCACAGCAGGGCACGCCACAGGTGGATGGGGCGAACCTCAGCTAAGATCAGCTTGCCTGGAGCCCAGCGGCAGTGTACGACAGTTGTGACCAAAACTCAGACCTGACCCTGGGCGTTAGGACAGTGGGGCACCCTGAGGGCTACAATCCATGGTTCCACCTCTGGGAGCCCCTCAAGGTCCTGATGGGTGAAGAGCCAGGAAGTGCCTCCTCCCTGCTGTTTCTGACTGGGACCAGGAAGTCACCACTTTAAACTCAGCAGGGGACTTTTCATAGTAAGGATCTGTTGTGGGTTCCTGGGCTTCATCAAAGCAGGAGGGTAGCCCTGAGGTAAGCAGGAAGCAAGAATGGCTATCAAGAGGCCAGGACCGTGTGCACAGGCACAGTACAGGCAGGTCACCAGCTCCCCGGCAGCGACACCGATGCCTAGCATGCAGCAGGTTACATGAAGAGGCTTATTGCTGGTGGGGAAGTAGGTGGGAAAGGACACTGAAAGTTGAATTCACAGTGCACAGTCCCTTGAGGCTCACAAAAGCTGCCTGGGAGAATGGAGTTGTATCTTCTTGCCCCACACCTGAGGGACTCAGACAGCAGCCCCCCACCCCAGGTGTTACTGTGGGCCCATGTGAAGCACTGGGCTAACTCACGGAAGGGTACCTCAGGATGCTGTGTCCCCCAGGGCCCCGGCCACTGCAGGACTGAGATTCACCCTCAGGACACTCAGTCATGAGAATGCAGTGAAGTTCTCTCCCCACATGTCAGGGCCACATCCTGTGGGTCAGACACCACTGTCACAACATTGGATGGGGCTAGGCTGGAGCTCAGTGTTCAAACGATCATGAGTTCCTGGGTTTGATCCTCAGCACAGAAAAGAAACAAAACAAACAAACACAAAACAGTTGATCACAACGCAAAGAGAAACAGTGTGCAGACTTCTTTTTAGGAGTTCCTTGGAAAACACAAAGACAACGTGAGACCAGAAAGAAGGTGCTAACAGAATCAGAAGGCTGTGGCACTGCAGCTACAGGAAACCTCACTTGCAAGCAGCCCCACTGTCAGCCCTATGGACACAGAGCTCCAGGCTGAGACCTTCACCTCGGTGTCGGCAATCAGGTGTGTCTGATCCAGACTCCAGCGGACAGTCACCAGGTGTTCCAGAGGCGAGAACAGCAGGTCATAGCCAGTGGTGACACAGATCCTGAAATTATCAGAGAATTTAGTGACCACAATTAGTATGTCGGAGCTTGAATGGAAGACAAGATGGAGATATCAGCAGAACAATGGGGACCACGGTAAAGAGTCACGAGGACATTCCAGAAAGGGGATTAATAGGAGTGACCACTTCCTTGGTGGGCCTGGGGCTTGTCGGGGGCTTCATTGTCCCAACTCAACTACAAGCAGAAAGAAAAATGAGAACCAAGAACTGGGAACAGGATACCCCAGGCTGTGGGACAATTACCGAGGAATTGTGATGCGTAAGTGGAATACAGAGGGAAAGAGGGAGGCCAGAGAGAAGGCATATTTGACGTAATAAGCTGCCGGGGATTTAGCTCAGTGGTTCCACTGTCTGCCTCGAAAGCACACGGTCCTGAGTTCTATTCCCAGTGCAAAAAAAAAAAAAAGAAAAGAAAAGAAAAAAAGAAAAGGGAAAGAAGTAATAACTGCTGAGAACTTTCCAAAATGAGCAACAGACCCCAAACCACAGATTTAGGAAGCTGGGAACATATCAAACCAGACAAATACAAAATAATAATCATAATATTGACTTTGGTATATCATACTCAAACAACAGGAAATTAAAGACCAAGAAAAAGTTCTTGAAATGAATTAGGGTCCAAAATCATTTTACCTTTAGAGGGACAAGGATAAGAATTATTACTGCATGCACTGCTAAAGCTATAAAGGAGGAGAGTACCTAAAATATTCAGCATTAAGAGAAACAAAATAAAATAACCCCATCAACCTAAAATTCTATGTCCAGTGAAACTTGCCCTCAAAAGTGAAATAGAAATAAAGGCTTTCTCAAACAGACAAAAAGCCAAGGGAGTTCATTGTTAGCAGAACTAACAGCAAGAGATGTTGAAACAAGCCGCTTAGAAAGGAGGAAAAATATGTACCAGGAACTCAGATCTCCCAGAAGAAAGGAAAAATACCAGAGAAGAAGTAAATGAAGGTAAAATGCCTTCTCAGGTTTTTTTTTGTTATTTTGAGTCAATCTAAAAATATTCCCTTTGGAGGCAATGACGTAAAAACAGTGAATGGGGTAAAAAGTTCAAAGGAGGGACAGCTGTTTCACAAGGGGTGGAGGGAGCTGTTGCCAATACTGAGATAAGGAGCCAGGGCCTATAGAAAGCCACAGCTATTCCGAATGGACTTGGATTAGTTTGTGCATTGCAAACTCTAAAGAATCCACTACCAATTGAAAAAGGATTAGGATTGATAGGCTAGGAAAAGAAAGAAGATGACTCAGAATAATTAAAACCAGAGGAAATGTAACAAGAGGGGGAGGGAGCAAAGAACAACACAGACCGTAGCAATAAGCATGGTAGATATCAATCCAAATATATAAATAATCACTTTACATGTGAATGGCCTAAATACATCAGCTCAATGACTTATTGTCAGAGTGGATTAAAAATATCTAACTGCGCGCTATCTACAAGAAAGCCACTTTTATGTAAAGATAGGTTAAGCTGAAGGAGGGGAGACAGGAAACAGGCCCTGGTAACACCAATCAAAAGAAAGCTGAAGGTGTCACATTAATTTTAGAAAAAGGAGACTTCAAAACAAGGACAATTACCAGGGAGAATGGGGTCATTGCCTAATAATGCAGCTGTCAGTTTTCTAAGACAGCAACAAAACTTTGTAGAAATTATAGATGATTACAACAGGCTGCGGATCACTAGGGCAACGTGATTCACATCTATCAGAATCAAATTGATTTCTTATCTACCGGTTATGAGTAATGGAATTGGAAGTTAGTAGAAACCAATCTCATTGACAATAACAGGAACAGGTCCCTCCCTTCTCTGAGATTTCTTTCCATAGTTTCAGCAGCCTGTCATCAACGGCCCTTCAAAAATATTACTATTTGTCTTGACTCTTTTAAGAGACAAAGACCACATTCACTTAATTATAATCTCAGTGTGCTGTTATCATAGTTCCATGTTATCATCTGTGATTGTTAATTTCTCATTATGTCTAATTTATAAATTAAACCTTCGCATAGGACTGGATATACAGGAACATACATAGTCTATATAGGATTCAATACGATTATCTATAATTTCAGGCATCCCCCGGGGGTGTTGGGACTTACCTCCCATGACTAAAGATAGACTTCTTTACATCAAAAAATGAAATTTAAAAAAGCCTAAAAACTTAGCTACCCTCTGGTGAAATATACACAGAATCGAGAAGCAGGAAGTAACAAAGCATCGATAAGAGAAGATCTGATGAAGATCAGGCACTCTGTGTTCAGAAGTTGTTTTTCAGATTCTAGCCAAGTGATCCTAGAGTTTATAGAGAGAGTGAGGACCTAGAGCAGACAAAGCCCCCTTCAGAAGGACACAGCTGACAGACGCCTACTGCCCGATTCCAAATCTTGCTGTAACGTAGCAGGAATCAAGCCGGTGTGGTCAGATGAAAGTTGAGACCCCAGATCCCTGGAGCAGCACAGCAAGCTCAGAGGTGGATCTGCACCACACTGGCAGCCCAGAGAGAAGAACAGGGGTTTCAGCAAACAGTGCTGGAAAAAAACATGGAAAAATAAATATTCAAAAAAAAGCTTGACTCATGCCTTGGAACCTTCACCAGATTAACTAAATGTGTATCTTTGATTTAGGTGTGAAATGTGAAACATCTGTCTTCCCGAAACACATATCGGTGAAGATCTAGGTGACTTTGGATTTGGTGATGAGATTTTTGGTAAAACAATGAACATCAGTCGGGGTTGTGATGTGCACCTGAAATCCCAGCACTGTGAGAGGGTGTGGCTGAGGATCACAAGTTCGAGGCTTGCTTGGGCAACTGAGTGAGATTCTGTGTCAAAATAGAAATATTAAAAGAGTTGGGAATGTAGCTCAGTGCAAAGGGCCTGCGTTCAATTCCCAGTTTCACACGCACATGCACACAGACACGCACACACACACACACGCACACTCCTGAAGGAGAAAGAGATAAATTGGACTTTACAATTATAATTTTTGCTTTGTAAAAGGTGATGTTAGAGGATAAAAAGATGAACTACAGATAGAGAGAATATTTTATAATACACAACTCTTAAAGGATTTGTATCCAAAATATACAGAGAACAATGAGAATCCAACAATAAGAAAACAAACAACTGAATTACAAAGTCTGAACAGATACCTTGTCAAGAAAAGATACCTAGACGTCCAATATGCATACAAAAAGGTGCTCACCATCACGTATCATTTGATAAGTGCAAATTAAAACATTCATGAGCTAGCAGTGCACACTTGTGAGAATGGCTAAAATACAAAAACCCAAAACTGTTAGCACTCCCATGCTCTGGAGAGGACACCGAACGACAGGAATGATGATTCACTGACGGTGGGGGGGGATGAGAAACAGAACAGCTGTTTGGAAGGCAGTTTGGCACGGCGGCTTCTTTAAAACTAAGCAAGCTTCTTTGCTGCAGTTCAGCAGTCATGGTTCTAAGAACTTACTCAAAAGTTGTGTTTACACAAAACCCACAAATGTACTAGCCCCTTTCATTGTAATCATTATAAACTCCAAGCAACGAGATGCTGCTCATTAGGTGAATGGACAAACAAATGGTGGTGAAACCAGACAACAATGTTAATAAGCAATGAAAACAAATGGAATGCAAAGCCAGGAAAAAGTGTGGATTAATGTTGAATGCATGTTAAGTAAAAGAAGCCAGTGTGAGAAGCCTACATCCTGTATGGTGCCAATTTTGTGACATTCCAGAAAAGGTAAAATTATAGACAGTAAAATGGTCAGTGATTGGCAGGTCTTTTGGGTGACATAGAGAGGGTTGGATCAGTGAAGTATATTAGGTGATGCTAGGCTGCAAGGTAGCCCTTTGTGGGACAAATCATGTGAAAGGTATGTAGCTGTACATGTAAGAGATCCTGGATTATATGGACAGATGACATCACACATTGGTCAGACTCAGAATTTTACAGCACAAGGAATGGACCTTGAGGTACGTGCATTTAAGAAATCACTTAGGAGGTGACAGGACCCCGGGATGGTATGTAGCAGTGACAAGAGACTCCAGCTGTGGTTACACATGCACGGAACATGCCTTGCTGAACGTCCTGACTTTAGTATCCAGGGTGGGATTCTGGAACAGGGAAGAGGACCTGGTCAAAGAGGGAAGGACTGTGGAGGAGGCACGCGGTCCCATAGTCACACAGGAAGGTGAGGGTACAAATGTACCCCAGATATGACAAGTGTACCCAGATATTCTGAGATCTTACCAATAAGGAATTCTGGGGACAGGGTACAGAGGAACATTCTGTGCTCTCTCAATGCTTTTGTAAATTTAAAACTCTTCTAAAATAAAATCTTTTATACTTTAAAAATCAGTGTTTTAAAGATTATCCTTCCTTAAGTGAAGCTGGAAGGTAGACCCTGTCATTTCTATCTCTGTACAATGGAGGGTAAATGAGTTGAATTTAAAATCCTAAATAGAAGGCGGGGACTTCAGGTCTCCTCGTGGCAGGTTCCTGGATTATGTGATGGGGTCACCTTCAGCACCCTGGTATGCTGTTGCCATGCAGAGCACAAAGGCCAAGCACACACACCCTGGCATGTGCACCTACTTGGTAGGCCTTGGCTTGGCCCTCACCCATCCAGCAGCAGCCTGCAGGCTCCAAGGCAGGGCCTGCCCTGACTTCCCCAGCAGCCCTGGGCCATCAGACCCTTCCATCCTTCCCCAAGGTTCCGCTCAGCCTCTGGGTGACTCACGTCTGAATTTGGTATTTGAAGGTATTTGAAGCAACAAGTGGAAAGGCCACGCCCTTCATCTCCTCTGAAGCCTGATTCATTTTATCTAAGGGATGGTTGTTTTCCTGGATGCCTCTGACTCTGACCTTTCTCTGGTGTGCTTTATTAAATTGAAAAATAACTTTGCTTGGTGTTTGAAGCTCGGATTTTGAAAATTCCATCTCCAGGGGTAGCCATGTTTCCAAGCTCTCCAACCCTTGATCTGCTGCAATCTCTCCAGTACCACTGATTTGTCCCCTGTGGTCCCCTCTCTCATAATCTTTTGCTCCCTGTGCTAAGTTGCCAGCACACATCGAATTCTGACTTTCTGGCCTCCTCTTTTGAAATCTGGACATAGGAGGCAGGTGCAGGGACCAGTGGTCATAGATGGTCCTGAGGTGTGTGTCCACTGCCTAGATCACTGTCTGATGCCTGGCTCACCCTAGAGCTGCCTTCTGGAAGCATGTCTCTGGGAAGCTCATCTCCTCATGTCAAGGGAGCTTGGTCAGGGCTGTCCCTCTCTTAGCCAGGGAGGAGCTTCTCCTTGTCCAAACAACCATGCTCTTCTGCTGAGCTTAGGAGGAAGATGCCAATTTGCCCCCCATGCCTCAGCTAGAGCTGCTAGAATCTGATATGAGCCAAGGTTCCTCTTTGGATGAGAGTCCTCAGCCAACCCCATGTGAGCGGTGACTCCTAGATCCACTGCTCCACTACCATGCACAGTACCACTAGCTGAGAGGCTCGAATCCCAGCACTTCGCATAGTTCTCGGGAGCAGAAGTCTGGATGGAAGTGCTGGTCACTTCGGTTCCCCGTGAGGGCTCTGCCTGGCTCCCGAGGCTGCATCCTCACATAGCAGAGAATGAGAGAAGGAGGGAGAGCTGGGAGGGGCACCCTCTGGCTCCCGGTGTTTCCTCTTCTAAGGACAGTAACCCTACTGGACCAGGCTCCCACCCCACCCCGCCCCACCAACTCATCCCTCCTTGATCCCTTTGTAAAGGCACACACCAGGGAGTTAGGGGTTCTGGGGGATGCAGATGTCCCTGCTACAGTTCTTCCTTCCCCCTTGGACTTCCCGAGTTAGACTGGGGAGTGAGGGTGCTAGGCCTGGCTGGGCTGCAAGTGGCTTCTATCAGCTCCTGATCCTTGACTGATGATAAGGGAGGCTGAGAAGTGTTCCCCGTGCGCAGGACAGGGACTGTCAGCACATAACAGAAGGGATAACAGCATTGTCTGGCTCTGTACCCCTCTGGGACAGACTAGTCAGCTTGACCTCCATGCACAGAACCTGGGGGTCATTGGCATGGCCCTGTGACAGCACTTGCCTGGTAGATCTCTGGAGGTGACCTTCTCATTTCTCTGCATCTTCCACCCAGCCTCTGGAGGCCCCTGCCTGCATTGTTCATCTGCTCAAACCCATCACCTTTTAGTTCAGCTATTGTCAGGGTTTTTCTGCTTCCTGTTTCAGTGATTTGACTCTGTTACTCATTATTTTCTTTCTTCTGCTTATGTTGGGGTTGATTTGCCTCTTTTCCCTAGTTTCTTAAGGTGGAAGCTAAGGTTATTGATTTGAAGCTTTTCCTCTTCTCTAACACAAAAATTTGATACATTCACTCTTTTCAAGGGCTGCCATAGAGACTTCTCACAGATTTTCATTTGATGCTTTCGTTTTCCTTCAGTTCAAAATATTTCTTATTACCCCTTTGATTTCTTCTTTGATCCAAGGGTCATCTAGGAGAAGTTCTTTAGTTTCCCAATATTTGATGATTTTCCAGCTCTCTTCCAGTTTTGGGCTTGTAATTTAGTTCTATTGTGGGTAGGGCCAGAAGAACAAACTCTGTGTTAATCTGATGCTTTTCAATTCATTTTACCACCCAGAATATGGGCTGTTCTTGCAAACACTTGTGAGGGGAACTTGAGCTCTGCCCTTGCCGGGTGGGATGGTCCCTGGCATCTGCAGGTTGAGTTGGTTCCGCTGTGCTCAGGCTCCCTTTATACCTCACCAGTCTTCTCTCTGTCTTACTGTTCTGCAGAGCGGGACCCTGACCTCTCAAGTGTTTCTGTGGATGTTTCTGTTTCTTCTTCTGCTTCTCTTAGTATCTGCTCCATGTCTCTTAAATGCTTCTTACTCGATGCATAAATCTTTAAGGCTGTTCTGTCCCCTCAACTGATGTATTGGCTCCTGGAATAGGCTTATCTATCCCTGGGGAGGTCCTGTGCTCTGAGATCTGCTCTGTCTTATATCTCCAGAGCCATTTCACCTTTCTTATGTTGTCCATTAGGGGATGCTGGGGACTGAATTATGTCCTCCTTCTCCCCAAACACATGTTCAGGCCCTGTTCCCTGGTGGCCTATGTTTATAGAGACAGGGATGTAAGGAGGTCTACAAGGTTAAGTGAGTCATAAGAG
Organism: Heterocephalus glaber; assembly: GCF_053883595.1. Classification (NCBI taxonomy): domain Eukaryota; kingdom Metazoa; phylum Chordata; class Mammalia; order Rodentia; family Bathyergidae; genus Heterocephalus; species Heterocephalus glaber. The sequence continues at coordinate 1,998,102 of NW_028258297.1, forward strand.
GTGGGGTCCTACCCTGACGTCTCTAGAGTGTCTTTATAAGAAGGGGCAGAGACCCAGTGCACTTGGTCACCACACAGGCAGCAGGAGAACCGGTGAGGATGCAGCAAGAAACATCCTTTTACACCAGGAATATCGCCCTCAGCAGTAAAGGAACAGCCCAGCATCTTGTTCTCTGAATGTTGCCCTCAGGCCCTGAGGAGTAAATCCCCACAGTGTGAGCTGTTTGTGTTATCTTGTGATGCAGTGCATGTGACCTAATACAAGTACAGCATCTTGCTTCTCTCCCTTTGCTCTTAAATTATTTTTGTCTTTAAAATATGTCTCTTGAAAAAACATGTCTCTTGCCATCCATATATGTTTGGGTAATTTTTATATAAATTCAGCAATCTGTGCCTTTGATGGGGTGGTTGGATGTTTGCATTCAGTGTGGGTATTTATATCACGAGGTTGAGTTTGTTGTGTTGCAGTTTTTGATTTTTCCAGTTGTTCTTGGTTCCATTAAAAAAGTCTTTTTCAAAGTATAACCTGTGGGTTGTTAGTGACTGTCTATCTCTTTTATTGGATTTTTACTTACAATTCTTTGGACTGTGACAATAATGATTACTTTGGCATCTACAGTGCACATCTGGACATCTGGTCAACCCTCTCCTACCACCACCCACATGGTATACAGGGTGTGGGAGGCCTCTCAACAGAACACCTTGGGGTCCTTTCCTCTCTAGCCATTACTGTCACATTTATTTACATGCTATAAACTCTGATGCTTTTGTTTAACTAATAAAATAATTAAGTAATGCAAGTAAAACTATTTATACTTACTCATGTGATTACCATTTCTGCTTGCTCTTCATTTCTTGGTGAAGGTTCCTATTTTTCACCTGGTGTAACAATCCTCATTCCTGAAGCCTTTCCTAACAATTCTTATAAAGCAGGTGTGCTAGTGAGGGCTGCTTTCAGCTTTGAGTGTCTAAGAAAGCATTGCACCTTCATTTTTTCCTTTATGTTAATTATTGTTTATTTTTCAGTTTACTTTTATTGAATATAGAATTACAGAACATGTTTTTAAAAGGCATTTGAAATTTAATTTTAACTTCATTTCTTGGAAATAAAGACACTTTATAGCAGTTTTATGCTAAAGCAAAATTGAGGGGAAAGTATCCGATTTCCTATGTGTCCCCAACCCTCGTACCTGCACAACCTCCCCCATTGTCAGCCCTCCTGCTGGGGTGGTTCATTGGCCACAGTTACATGGCACAGTCACCAAAGCCTATACTGCACATCAGGGGACCCTCTCCCTAGAGGCCAGTCCTGTGGGTTTCTAAAAGGGTTTATCAGTGTGTCTCCAGGTGATGGTGTCACATGGAGTGTTTTCACACTCTCTCGTTCTCTGTGCTCTGCCTCCCCATCCTCCCTTCCTGCCAATCTTTGGTGATGAGTGATGTTCTCACTGTCTTCATAGTTTTGCCTTTTGTAAAAGGTCATATATTTGGAATTGTAAAGGATAGATTCTGAGATGGGCAGAGTCACCTCTTTCATATGCATTTAGATTTCCTTAATATCATTTCCTGGCTTTGTAGCTCATTTCTTTATAGAACTGAATAATATCTCATTGTCTGAGAGGACCATGGTTTATTTTTCCATTCACTTAACGAGGGACAACTTTGATGCATCCAAGTTTAGACAATTATGAATAAAGTAGCTGCAAATGTGTGTGCAAGTTTTTGTATGAACATAAATTTTCAACCCCTTGGGTAAATATCAGAGAATGTGATAGCTAGAACATATGTTTAGAGTTATTTAACTTTGGAAGACACTGCCATGCTGTCTTCCAACGTGGCTGGGCCATATTGCATTCCCACCAACAATAAATGAGAGTTCTATTGCTCCACGTTCTCTGCAGCATAAGTGTCACCAGTATTCTGGATTCTGGCCATTCTAACAGGTGTGTGGTAGTATCTCACTGTTGTTTTTTATTTGCATTGTGAGGGGATATCATCTGACAAGCTTACTTCCATCTTTATACATTCTCTGGAGAGGTGTCCATTAAAGATATTTTTAGTTGAGTTGGTGGTCCAATTTTTAGTTGAGTTGTTTTCTTATTGCTGAATTTGAAGAACTCTGAATATTTTGGATAGTATATATGTGTTTTTGCAAATATTTTCTCCTAGACTGCAGCTTGTCTTTTCATTCTTGTGATACTGTATTTTATACAGCATATTTTTTTTCATTTTAATGTAGTCCAGCTTATCAAATATTCCTTTCATAACTATGCCTTTTATGCTGTATATAAAAGTCATTACCAACACAAGGTCATCTAGGTCTACCCCTATGTTACTTGGAGTTTTATAGAATTGCATGTTACATTTGTTTATGATCCATTTTAAGTTCATTTTTGTGAAGGATGTAAAATCTGTTTCTAGATTTATTTTTTTGCATGTGGATGTCCAGTTTTTCTAGTACCATTTGTTAAAATGACTATCCTTGCATCAATGTATTATCTTTGATTCCTTGTTGAAGACCAGTTGACTATATTTCTGGACTCACTATTCTGACCTATTGAACTACTTGTATATTCTTTCACCATTACTATACAATATTAGTAACTGTAGCTTTGTAGTAAGTCTTGAAGTATCGTGATATCAGTCCTTCTACCTTGTTTTCTCCTCCAATATTGTGGTGGCTGTTCTGGGTCTTTGTATCGTCAAATAAACTTTATAATAATTTTGCTAACAGTTCCAAAATTACTTGCTTGGATTTCTAGGTTAACTTTATTTTTCCTTTTAGTACCATTGTTTTTCCAATACCTTTTTGCTTTTATTGTCTCAGACAAGAAGTCTGCTGTCATCTTTATTTTTGTTCCTCTATCTGTAACATATCTTTTTTCTCTAACTGCTTTAAAGATTTTTCTGTGTGTCACTGGTATTAAATTACTTGATTATAATGTGCCTTTCTGTAGTTGTCTTTGCCTTTCATTCACTGTGGGTTTGTCAAGCTTCTTGGATCTTTGGTTTATCATACAATTTAGAAATGTTTGGGCTATTATTTCTTCAAATATTCTTTCTGGTCCAACTACTTCAGATATATATATCGATCATAATTTGTTCTATGATTGGAAAAGATGGCCATGTTTGTGTTTGTGTGGAAAAAGATGGCTACTGTAGTGTTTGTCACCCAATGCAGAGTTTGCAAACAAAAATAACATTTTGCCAAACACTTCTGTTTGCAAACGAAATTGTTTGCAAATAAAAACATTTGTGAACTGAGATGTATGTGTGTGTTTTAATTTCTTTTATACCTCATTGATGATTTTTATTTTTTTTCATTTTTTAATGGCAAAACATTTATTGGTACATTTTAGGCATACATAATGATAATACTCATCATTGAGAATTTGCACCTGTACATGATGCATTATACTTCTTTTTTCCATTCCTCCTTCCCCTAAAGCCCCCACACCTCCCTGTATACAAAAGCTTTGTTTCCATTTTTCCCTTCTATTTCCATGTTTTTTCTTGACCCTTCCTTCCTTTCTCCCTCCCTCCTGCCTTTTTCTCCTGCCCATTTGAACATTTTCTTCCCATTTCCCAATATCTATTATATATTTTAGTCCTTATTTCCACTTTCAGTTTCTCACACCAGAGAATCAATACAGTATTTACCCATGTGTGTCCAACTTATTTCACTTAAGAATATGGTCTTAAGGTCCATCCATTTAGCTATAAATGTCTGAAGCCCATCCATTATGGTAGAGTGGTACTCCATTGTATAAAAAACACATTTTTTTAATCCATTTGTTGGTTGATGGGCACTTGGGATGTTTCCAAGATTTGGCTGTTACACATTGTGCTGCTATAAACATGAGTGTGCATATATCACTGTACATGATGCTTTTAATTATTTTGGGAAGATATCAAGAGGAAGAACACCTGGGTCAAATGCAACTTCTAGTTTTAGGTTTTTGAGAAATCTCCACAGTGATTTCCGCAGTGGCTGGATCAGTCTATACTCCCACCAATAGTGGAGAAGTGTTCCTTTTTTCCCACTGCCCCTCCAGCATTTGTTATGGGTTGATTTCTTTTTTTTTTCATTCAGTTTATTGGTACATTAAGTTTATTGGTACAGTTACATTCATCATTGGGATCTTGTACCTGTACATGATGTATCTTGGTTCTTATTTTTCCCCCATTCCCCTGCCCTCCCTTCACCCCCTCCACCCTTCCCTATTTACAAAGACTTTGTTTCCATTTTTTCCTTTTCTCATATTTTGTCTTTTCCCTTCTTTCCTTTCCCTACCCCTACCACTTCCCCTACTCCTTTAGATGTTGCCTTCCTATTTCACATCATCAATTATACATTTTGATACTTACTTACACTTTTAGTTTTTCACACCAGATAAACTATTCAGTATTTACACATGTGTGTCCTGTTTGTTTCATTTAAGATTATGGCCTCAATGTGCATCCATTTAGCTATAAATATCTCTAGCTTCTCATTTTTTATGGCTGAGTAATACTCCATTTTATAAAAATATCGACATCTTCTTTATCCTATCTCCAGCTGATGGGCAGTTAGGCTGTTTCCAAGTTTTAGCTATTACAAACTGTGCTGCTCTAAACATGGATGAACACATACCACTGTGGTATGATTTTTAAAATTCTTTTGGAAAGATACCCAGCAGAGGAATAGCTGGGTCAAATGGGACCTCTAATCCTAGTTTTTTTGAGGCATCTCCATATTGATTTCCACAGTTATAGGTTGATTTTTTGACAGCAGCCATTATTTCTGGAGTGAGATGGAATGTCAGCATTGTTTTAATTTGCATTTCATGAATGACCAGTGATGTTGAACATTTTTTTCATGTATTTATTTGCTGTTTCTACTTCTTCATCTGAGAAGTGTCTGTTCATTTCAGATGTCCATTTTTGGGTTGGGTCTTTAAATTTGAGTTCTTTAAATTTCAAGTTCTTTATATATTCCAAATAGTAGTCCTTTGTCTGATGAATAGCTGGTAAAAAAATTTTTCCCACACTGTGGGTTGTCTCTTCATGCTGTTGATGGTTTCTCTTGCTGTGCAAAAGCTTTTTAATAAGATGAGGTCCCAGTTGTTGATTCTTTGTAATATTTCCCATGTGGTCTGGGCTTTGTTCATGAAGTCTTTGTCTACTCCTACGTCCTCAAGTGTTTACCTATTCTCTCTTCCAGAAGATTTAGTGTTCCTGTTTTAATGTTTAGATCTTTGATCTATTTCAATTTAGTTTAATGCATGGTGAAAGATAGGGATCTATTTATTTTTTCCCCCATTAAGTTTATTGGTACATTTTTGGTATAAAATACAGTTACATTCATCATTGGGATCTTGTACCATTATGTGAGTCTCTTGGTTCTTATTTTTTTCCCCTTCCCTTGCCCTCCCTTCACCCCCTCCACCCTTCCCTATTTGCAAAGACCTTGTTTCCATTTTTTTCCTTTTCTCATATTTTTTCCTTTCCCTTGTTTCCCTTCCCCTACCCCTTCCAATTCCCCTGCTCTTTTAGACCTTTTCTTCCTCTTACACAATATCAGTTATACATTTTTAAAATTACAATATTAAGATCTAGGAGACATTACCACAGATTTTACAGAATTTAAAAGGATATAGAAAGCATATTACAAAAATCTTTTTTGAAATAAATTTGACAACTTCTAAGAAGTACCTTGGAAGACAAATTAATGAAACTAACTCTGGAGGAAATATAAAATTTGAATAGCACCTATTAAAGAAAGTATATTCCCAGCTTGAAAACCTACCTATATGACAACAGCAGGCTCATAAACATTTTAACTGATAAATTATACCAAACAATTAAAGCAGAAAAATGAAGGAACACTTCTCCCCTCATTTTAGGAACTCAACATTGTGTTAATCCTAGAACTCAATAAAGATAATAGAAGAAAAAAGTATGAACATAAATAGAAATTTGTTTAACAAAACAAACTATTGGAAGTCAGATCTCGCAGGATGTAGAAAGTGGTTTTGTTATAGGGATGGCAGTGTTGGTTCAGCATTGGAAGATCCACCCCCAAAAGTCATCATTCAAACAGAGGAAAGGAAAAAGCCATATGATCCTGTCACTAGTTGGAGAAAAAGTATTGGACTAAATTCTACAGCTGTGCATAGTAAAAGCTATCAGGAGACTAGAAGTAGAACAGAAACTTCTCAACGGACTAAAGACATGTACTCCATACTTCCAGTGAGAACACCTTATATAAATGGAGAAGATACAATGCTTTCTCCTTAATGTGGGGAACAAGGGCAGATATGCTTACTCTTTATCTGTCCATTAAACTTTGAAACCTAGTCCCCACCAAAATAGTCTGGCAATAAAATGACACAACTAGGATAGGATTGACATGGCAGAAGCAAAATCGTTATATGTAGATGAGATGATCATCTACAGAGAAAATACTAAGAAATCTCTAAGAGCCCCTAGAACTTGTACATGAATTTAGCAGAATTAGAATACACAAGATATATATAAAAATTCAGGTCTGTGTACACTTGCTATAAATGAAGAATTGGATATTGAAATTTAAAAGTTATGTAGGAGTACAAGGGACCTAGAAAAGTTAAAACAAAAACAAAAACAAAAACAAAACCAGTGTTGGAAGACATTTAGTACCTAATTTTAAGTCTTCTTCTAAAGCTACAGTAATCAAGGCAGTGTTGGTGTAAGGAAAGACATATAGATCATTTGAATAAAACAGAGAATCTAGAAATAGAACCACACATATATGGTCCACTGAGTTTTGAAAGATTATTTAACATTAGCATTTTATAGAATATAAACTCAATTCAAGAGCCGAGGAAGAGATAGTGTCTTCAGCAAATGGCACTAGAACACCTGGTATCCGTATATAAAAAATTAACCTCAACCCTTTTTTCCCATACATGAAAATAACTTGAAGGGATCTATGAACCTAAATAAGAAAGCCTAAAAGTATAAAACTTTAAGAAGAAATTATAAGGGAAAATATTTATGAATTCAGGGTCGGCAAGAACTCCCTACAATGTAAAAAACATGATGTATAAAAGAAAAAAATTGATAAATGACATTCCATCAAAATTTAGAACTTTAAATGGCATCATTAAAATGAAAAGTAGTCCTTAAACAGACCATATTTACAATGCATATAACCTATGAGCAGAATATATAAAGAATTCTTAGAGCTCATTAATAGACAACCCAATTAAAATGTAGACATAAGAAGATGATAAATAGCCAGTATAGCACAAGGAATGGTGTGCAACTCTAGAATCAGAAAAATACTAATCAGTACAATAATAAGATTGAATTATACACTCATTAGGGAGATGAAGTCAAAAGTTTTAAAAGCCTTGTCATGACTTTTTCTTTTTGTTGGATTCTCCCCCTTTGCGTTTAATTTGTCACACCCAATGGATTCATTCTACTGGGTTTCCTGGGGTTGTGATCCTCATTGTCTTTTCCTAGGGTATTGTCTAAAATTTTTGGAGTGCCGGTTTGGTATTTATGAAGTTCCTGAGGTGTTCTTTATCATGAAAGTATCTTATTTCTCCATCCATTTTGAAAGATAGTTTTGCAGGGTAAATCAATCTGGGTTGGAGGCTGTTTTCCTTTAGGGCTTGAAATACATCACTCCAAGCTCTTCTTGCCTTGAGGGTTTGCATTAGGAAGTCTGCTGTAATTCTGATGGGCTTTCCTTTGTATGTGATTTGTTTCTTTTCTCTCACTACTTGTAGAATTTTGTTCTTCTGTTGGATTTCTGGAATCCTAACTATTATATGCCTATGTGTAGATTTTTTTTTTTATTAACACTAGCTGGAGTCCTATATGCCGCACTTACCTGTATGTCAAGTTCTTTTCCCCTCCTTCAGAAGTTTTCTGCCATCACTTCTGTGAACAGTTTTTTTTATGTCATCTGCACTCTCTCCTCTTTCTTCATTGACTCCAATCAGTCTTATGTTATTCTTCTTTGCATCGTCTAGAAGCTGCTGGATTGATTTCTCATGTTCCCTTACAATTTTAAAGCAATTTTTCTTTTCCTCCTCACTAATTGCAATCTTATCTTCTATATGTGAAATTCTATCCTCACATTGGTTCATTCTGCTGCACAGACTTTTGATGGAGTTTTTAATCTCTTGGAAATCCGTTTGTATCTGTTTTATGGATTCCATTTGTTTCCTATGTTGGGATTCCATCATGTTCCTCAGATCCTCTATTTTTTTATCTGTGTCTTCTCTAGATTTATTAATCATGTCTTGCACCATGAGCAAAATCTTTGCTGTTATCTGAGAAATTATTTCTGATTTCATTTTTCCCAGATCCTCTTTTGTTACCAGTTCAGAGAGTCCAGGTGGTTGAGTATCAGATTGTTCCATCTCCTTTCCCTTTGCAGTTGCTGTAGGTGATCTGGAACTCTGTTTTTGAGGCTTGTGTATGTGTTTTCATTTCCACGGGGGGGTGGGGTGCTTCTGGCACCCACTTGGCTCACCTTCTCTGCCCTAGGAGCTTGGCATGGCAGTGGGGGAGCTTCCTTCTGGGTGCTGGGACTGGCTCACCTTCTCTGCCCTAGGAGCCTGGGATGGCAGCTGGGGAGCTTCCTTCCGGGTGCTGGGACCAGCTGAGCTTCTCTCAATAGGTATCTAATTTAAATCTTTAGCATACGGAAATCCAGGTTTTCCATCACCATTTATTAAAGAGGCTATATTTCTTCCAGTGAAGGTGTTTGGCTCCTTTGTCATAAGTAAGATGGCTCTTATGTCTGGAGTTGTTTCTCCGTCTTTTATTGTGTTCCATTGATCCTCAGGTCTGTTCTTTCTCCAGTACCATACTGTTTTTATCACAGTAGCTTTGTAGTCTAATTTCAGGTCAGGGGTTGTCATATCCCCTGCCTTGCCTTTACTGCCCAGAATTGCCTTTGCTATTCTAGGTCTCTTCTGGTTCCAAATGAATTTTAGGATCTTTTTTTCTATTCTGGGAGATGTGCTGTTGGAATTTTGATTGGTATTACATTAAATCTGTATAACAATTTTGGAAGTATGGGCATTTTCACTATATTGGTTCTTCCTTTCAAAGAACAAGGGACAGCTTTCCATTTCCTGATATCCTCTTTGATCTCCTTTTTCGGAGTACTGTAGATTTCAATGTATAGATCTTTTACTTACTTCATTAAATTGATTCCTAGGTATTTCATTTTTGGAGGATATTGTGACAGGTGTTGTTTCCCTAAATTCCCTCTCAGTGAGTTTATTATTTATGTACAGGAAGGCTATTGATTTTTAAGTGTTGACATTGTATCCAGCTATGCTTTTAAATTTGGTTATCAAATCTAGAAGTCTTTTGTTAGAGTTTTCAGGGTCTTCTGTGTAGAGCACCTTGTCATCTGTAAATAATAATTTAACTTCTTTCTTTCCTATCCTTATTCCTTTCATTTCTTTCTCTTGTCTAATTGCTTGGCTAATGTTTCCAGAACTATACTGAACAAGAGTGGTGACAATGGACATCTTGTCTTGTACCTGATTTTAGGGTGAAAGCTTTCAGTTTTTATTCATTTAGTATGATGTTTGCTGTTGGTTTCTCATAGATGGCTTTTATCAGGTTCGGATAAATACCATATATATCAGTTTTCTGTAGGGTTTTTATTATGAATAGATGTTGGACTTTGTCAAATGATTTTTCAGCATCTATTGAGAGGATGATATGGTTTCGTCCTTGTCTCTGTTAATATAGTGTATTACATTTATTGATTTGTGTATGTTAAACCATCGCTGCATCCATGGGATGAATCCAACTTGGTTGTCATGTATAACCTTCTTGATGATTTACTGCATTCTGTTTGCCAGTATCTTACTGAGGACTTTTTTATGTTCATTAGTGAGATTAGCCTGTTACTCTCTTCTTTGGTTGGGTCTTTCTTTGGTTTTGGTGTAAGGGTAATGCTAGCTGGAAAAAAATTTCCAGGAATGAATTTGGAAGTATTGCTTCCCTTTAAATTTCATTTAGGAGTTTGAGAAGTAGTGGCACTAGGTCATCTCTAAATTTCTTGTGGAATTCAGCAGTGAATCCAACAGGGCCTGAACTTTTCTTTGTTGCTAGGTTGTTAATTACATCTTCAATTTCTTTGATAGGTTTATTTAGAATTTTTATATCTTCATTCGATTTTGGTAATTCATATGTATCTAGGAATCTCTCCATTTCTTCTGTATTTTCCATCTTATTAGAATACAGGTCTTCAAAGTAGATATTGATGATTTTCTGGATTTCTGCAAGGTCTGTTGTTATTTCACCCTTTTCACTCCTAAATGCATGGATTTGAGTCTTTTCTTTCCTTTTTTGATAAGGTTGGCTAAGGGTTTGTCAATTTTATTTAATCTTTCAAAGAATCGACTCTTCATTGATTCTTTGTAATTTTTTTAGTCTCTATTGCATCAATTTCTGCTCTGATTTTTATAATTTCCTCCCTTGTACAAGATTTGGGCTTGACTTGCTCTTCTTGTTATAGAAGCTTAAAGTTCAACATTAGGTTTATTTGAGCCCACGCTGTTTTCCTGATATGGGTATTCACCTCTATAAATCTCCCTCATAAGACTGCTTTCATTGTGTTCCATAAGTTCCTGTATGTTGTATTGTCATTATCATTTAATTGTAGAAACTGTCTGATTTCTTCTTTAATTTCATCTGTGACTCACTGGTTGTTCAGGAGGGTGTTATTTAATTTCCATGTGTTTATGAAGTTCTTGTGGTTTCTTTTGCCATTGATTTCCAATTTCATTGCACTATGGTCTGATAATATACATGGGATAATTTCAGTTCCTTTGCATTTACTTGTTCTATGAGTTAATATGTGCTCTATTTTGGAGAATGTCCCATGTGCAGCTGAAAAGAATGTGTATTCTGATGTGGGATGAACACTCTGTAGACATCTACCAAGTCCATTTGTTCAAATGTTTGGTTCAACTTTAATATTTCCTTGGTGATTTTTTTGTCTAGTTGATCTGTCTATTTGTGACACTGGGGTATTGAGATCCCCCATTACATCTGTAATAGTGCTTATATGATTTCTTATGTCCATTAAGATTTGTTTTATATAGCTGAGTGTGCCGCTATTTGGTGCATGTGTATTTAGGATCATTATCTCTTCCTCTTGGATTGGTCCCTTTCCAAAGATGTAGTGACCTTCTTTGTCTCTCTTAGTCAGTCTTGGCTTGAAATCCATTTTGTCTGCAAACTGAATAGCTACCTCTGCTTTTTTTCAGGGTTCCTATCACATGGAATACTGTTTTTCATCCTTTGACTTTCAATCTATGGCTTTCTTTTTTATTTAAATGTGTTTCTTGCTTGCAGCATATTGTTGGATCTTGCTTCTTTATCCATTCTGCCAGTCTGTTTCTTGAGACCATTAACATTAATGATTACAACTGATATGTATTGTCTTATCTCTGTCATATTATTCTTCTGTTGTTGACTTTGTTCTTTCCTTTTCTGTTTAATTTATTGCCTTGCCTGGTGGATTCATTCTTTTGGGGTTCATGTAGTTGTAATCCTTGTTGTCCTTGTTCTAGAATATCCTTCAGAACACTTTGGAGTACTAGTTTGGTGGTCATGAATTTCTTCGAGTGTTCTTTGTCTTATTATGTATCTTATTTTTCCATCAGTTTTGAAAGATAGTTTTGCAGGGTACATCAATCTGGATTGGAGGTTGTTTTCCTTTAGGGCTTGAAATACTTCACACCAAGCTCTCCTTGACTTGAGGGTTTGTGTTGAGAAGTCTTCTGTGATTCTGACGGGATTTCCTTTATACGTGATTTGTTTCTTTTCTCTAATCACTTTTAGTATTCTGGTTTTGTGTTGAATTTCTGGAATCTTGATTATTATATGCCTTGGGAAAGATGTTTTTTTGATCATGACTAATTCGAGTCCTGTATGCCTTATTTATCTGTATATCAAATTCTTTTACCATGTATGGGAAGTTTTCTGGCACTACTTTTGTGAACAGGTTTTTTATGTCATTTGTGCTATCATCTGCTTTTTCGACTCTGATCAATCTTATGTTATTCTTCTTTGCATCATCCAACATCTGCTGGATTGATTTCCCATGATCCCTTACTATTTTAAAGAAATCTCTCTTTCCATGATTACTAACTGCAATCCTGTCTTCTATATTGAATATTCTGTCCTCACATTGGTTCAATCTGCTGAGTATACTTTCAGTGGAGTTTTTAATCTCCTAGATATCTGTCTGAATCTATTTTGTGGATTCCATTTCTTTCCTATGCTGGGTGTTCATGGTTTCCATTTCTTTCTTATGATGGGCATTCATGTCTTGCATCACATTCCTGAGCTCCTCTAATTTTTTTTTTACCTGTATCTTTACCTGGTCACCATCTCTGTAGTTACCTGGAGAATTATTTCTGTTTCGATTTTTTCTGAACCCTTGTTCATCTGCCTTGTTATGTCTTCTGTTACCACATCAGAGAGTCCAGTTGAGTGGCTTTGAGATTATTCCATCTCATTTCTCCCTGGTTTTGCCTTTGGTAAGCTGAAAGTCTGGGGGGCTTGTATCTTGTTTAAGGGTCTTCACATTTTTTTATATTTTAAAGTTTAATTCCTGGGGCTGGGCATTTAGCTCAGTGGTGCTGTGACTGCCTCACAAGCACATCCCCTGAGGTCGATTACTGGCAATGGAAAATAAAAATAAAGTTTAATTCTGGGTTGATGCTTGTAAATTGCTTACACTGAGCAGGTTTAATGCCATTATTCAGAACCCTTAGGAAATGACTACCTCTCAGAAATGTCTTCCAGATGTGGCTAGCTTTTGTGTTTTGAGTCTGTTGCTTGATCCTACCTCTTTAATTTATTGAGGATCAGAAGTTTCTGCCTACTTGGCCCAGCTGCCACTTCTTTGACACTGGCCTATACATTTTTTAAAACTCTTAGGCAATCTCAGTCTTGATATACCAGGAGAAACAACTGATTAGCACAGTTATTTTACCTTGGCTAAAGTAGTACAATCAACAATAACAATAGCATCAAATATGGCCTAGAAAATGACAAACTGTGGTAACTATTAATTTGCTACCTTTAATGAACTAGATTTGTGGTTATATAATAAAATCTAGAATGCATCTGAAAGCTGTGTGCAATAAATAAGCTCTTAATATGGAGATTTTACCCTTAGGGGAGAAGATTTAACAGGGGTTGGTGGGGGGAAAGAGAAATAGAAGAAGAGGAAGAGATTAGAATCAAGGCTGGAGGACAAACTGTAGGAAACTAGTGAAGAAGATGGGGGAAAGAGGAAAGGAAGAAGTAAAAACAAGAACAGAACAACAACAAAAAAACTAGAAACCATGTTCAAACAATCAAGAAAAAAACCAGAACAAAACAATACCCAGAAAGGAGGAAAAAAAGAAATAAAACAAAGAAAAGAAAAAAGAAAAAACAAAACAACAACAGAAAACCGTCCAATTCAAGGTGTGTCTCTTGTCACTGGTAGGCAATGTGGGCAGATAGAGTCCAGAGCCGAATTGATTAATTCCCAGCAAGTCAGCCACAGGTTCCTGATGGGGCAGTGGATAATTCCAGCCAGCCTGTCCCTTTAGTTCCACTGAAGTTCAGGCTGGTTTCTGGTTACAAGGCTGGAACTGGGATTCCTTGAGCCTATGACAGTCGACATGCCTCCTGCCAGCTTGACCTCTGCTCCTTGGCCTCCTGCTGACTTGAACTTGTCACCTGCACCAAGACACTGGAAGCCACTAGATAGAGTTGGTCTGTAGATGTTCTGAGTTCCGAGCTCAGTTGGCACTTCTCCAAGATGGCTACCAGCCAATCACTCTCTCCTGGGTGAGGTCTGAACCCAGATAACTCACCAGCCGCTGAAGTCTGCTGTGTCCACTGCTCCTATCCACTGGTGCATTTCTCCATGGAGGCCTTTGGGGTCACCAGTAGTCACTGTGCATCTGCAGGTTCAAGGTGCTGCTCCCACACCGTGAGTTTGGGCTCTGGGAGAGTGCTGCTTAGTTTCTCCCTCCTCTTCATTGAAGTTTCTCTCTTAGCTTTCCCTGTGGACTTCAATTCTCTCTTCAGATCCTTCCTGGGTCTGGGGACCCACTTCCCTTCTCCTTCTCCTTCTCACTCTATTATATTCCAGTGTCAGGACACCAAATCTCAGAGAGGCTCTTTCTCTGCTGCTCCCTCATTGATGATTTTTATACTTTTAAAAATTCATTTACCTCTGTGTATTTCTTTTACTGCAGTTCCTATGACTATATATTTAAATTTACAAATTTTCCTTCTGGAATCCACTAATTAAATTTATAATGTATTTTTCACTCTATACATTATGATTTTCATCTCTAGAGGTTCGATTTGATGTTTCTAATTAACTGTACTCATGTAGAATATAGTCATAATAATTTTCATGTCTTTGCAAATTTTAACATCTGGGTCAGTTTCAGTCAATTGATTTGTCCCCTAATTATTGTATTTTTTGATCTTTGGGTGTCTGATGATGTTATTGAACACCATAAAATGTGACTTTTCTCTGTTAGGGTGTTAGATAATTTTTGTTCCTTTACATATTCTTCAGCTGTTTTTTGAGTTGTGTCTTAGCCTGCTTCTTATTGCTCTAACTGAATGCCACAGAAGTTAATTTACACAGAGTAGAGGCTTCTTTAGCTCACAGCTTGGGGGTTGGGAAGTCCAAGCATTAGTGCCAACATCTGCCTGGCATCTGTTGAAGGCCTTGTGGGGCATTATAGCATGGTAGAGGCCACCATATGGGGAGGCAGAGGGAAGAGCTTGGGTCTCTCTTTCTCTTCTCACAAACCCAGTGATGTCATCATGAGGGCCCTGCCCTCGTGACTTCATCTAATTCTAGTTACCTCCCAAAGGCCCGCCTCTAAACACCAATGACCTGAAGTTAGGGGTTGAGTTTTCAACATGAACATCTGGGCACATATTCCAACCATAGGAAGCCACAAGTATATTACTTGGAAACTGGTCATTCTGTTAGATACTGCTTTAAAGATTGTTAAGCCAATCCACAACAGTGCTTAGCCTAGAAATAAATATTCCACAGATCCTTCCTTGGGCCCTGAGAGATGCTCAGTCAGTTTTTCAATTAATGGGAAAATTAGTGAGTAAATAAAATAATGAATGAATGACCAAATGGCATGGCAAAGGTGAGGGGCCTCCTGCTGCTATGCTGTTGAGTTGAGGGCTTAAGTTGGCTTGTGCATCCCAAATAGGCAAGGAAGCCGTGTGGCATCCCTGCGTTAAATAAGTGGGACCTGCATGGGTTATGGGGGTGCAGCTGTGCAGGCAGGAGGTGTCTCTGTTCTTTGAAGATGTTGTATTTTGTCTGTGGAAAAGAGGTAACCATTCTGGCTACTGTCACTGGACCCTCTCCTGGGCAGAAACATCAAATGTGATCCTGTGGGTCATATGATTGGGTTGCTCCAGGGAGAAATGGATGGTCTCACTGTGAAGGGATGGGCCTAAGGTAGCAGTCATTTGCTCCTCTGCTGGTTCAGAGACAGTCAAAGGAACTGGGAAGGATATTCCAGACTTTCCTGATGACCCCGTACCCCCTCCGCTGCTCAGTTGTGAAGGCAGCCATTTCCCACAGCTGCTGTCACTAGCATGATCACAGCACAGGGTCTGAGGCTGCATCACTTGCCCTGACTGTGGACACCTGCAGGCTGTTGACCCCTGCTCTTGAAATCTTCACCATCTAGTCTATATCCATCAGTTCCATTCCAAGCAGAGTCCCGGAGCTTTATGTGTGTGTAGGGGGTCTGTCAATTCCACCCTGGGACTTGCCTGTGTGTTTATTTGTATTAATTATTTCCACAGCTAGCAAAATGGGTATCACATTCCCATTTTCCTGATGTTGAGGAGCAGGCATATAAATAAACCATTAGCTTGCCCAACTTGCCCTGGGCTTAAGGATTTGAGGCCAAAACTGACCCTAAAGCTCTCACCTTGACGTTGAATTGCTTTAGGAGCTTTGTCTACTCCTGGACGTGTGGACCCTGCCCTGTCTCTGTGAGACTCGGGAGCAGTTTGACAGGGTATGGCAGTGTTTTCAGAACTTGGAAACTGTGGGGAGCTGGACCTTCAGTGCAGAAAGTGGCTGTGGTTGGCATCTGTTTGTCTTCCTCATGGTGTGGAGGCTGCCTTTCTGACAGCATCCTTGGGAGACACAAAAGCTTGAATGGTCATCACGGACATCCATGCCTGCGCAGTGAGTCTTTGATCCCTGGGAGTGACCTGATGGCCTGGTCCTCCACCTGCCTCTCTCTGTGAGTGGAGTCTGTCCATCCATCACCTTTCATTTCCTGCAGTCCATTTGATGCTGGCATGAGCAGTGTGGGTCCATGAACACTGGGGCTGGGGGTGGCTTTCAATGACACTTTTCACAGAGAAGTCATGCTCTCCCATTTATTTCTGCTTGGGTGACTCATGCTCATTAGGCTTAATCATGGCAATTAGATTTCAGAGACACACAGTAAGTGATTTTAATATCCTGAATTTTTTTGAAAGTGACTGTTTCTACAACAATGGAAATGCCACATAGTCCTGATAGTTAATTGGGGGGGCCTGAAGAATGAGAAGCTATTCACTTAATTCATCTTTTTTAAACTCCCTTTTCTTTAAAGGCTCCACTGCATGTTCCTCTAAGCTGAACCTGTGCCCATGTGTGCTTGTCTGCCTTCTCCTCCCTGAGCCTGCAGGACCAAGCTTCCACTCCCAACGGCTCCTAGGCCTGGGGGCCAGGTTGGAGGATGTCCAGCCTCCTACCAGGTGGCCATCACCTCAAGGCAGACATTGCTCCTGGAAGCTCACTGGTTGGTAGCTGCTTCCTGGCTTCATGGTACACTGCAGTGTATGTCCCCCATTGACAACTGCCACCAGAGCCAGCCCACAGCCCAGTTTGCAGACATGACCCAGGGGGTGGGGTGCTAGCATGGCTAGCCCAGACCCGGTGGCCAGCCAGCTTCTCCCAGCTGTGCCCATCACACCTGCTGGAGCCTGTGCAGGACCTCAGCCCATTCTCAGAGGCCACTGTGGGGTCTCAACACCCCCACGGTGAGCACCAGACCCCTTCAAGTTTTCTTAGTGGAGGAGGAAGAGACTTTCATGGTGAAAAAGTGAGAGGACACAGAGACCTCTCAAGAAAGCCACCCTGCCCCAGGCAGGTTTGGAGCGTGCACAATGGTCCAATAGAAATGGAGCCACCTCTGCTGGGGACACATTCCCATAAGCTCCCAGCATGTCTGCATCACCCTCAGGGCCGTATCCTCCGGTGGCTGGCACCGGTGCTTGTAGCTTGTTCTGGCTTCTACTCGTGTCTATTCATAGAGCTATCAGTGCTGGGCACTGTTCTGAGCACTTGGGTCTGACTGGCTTTTAAGTCTGGGTAGAAGGAGCAATCGCTCCCTGAGGGGAGGAGGAATTGCAGGCATAGGAAGGGCAGGAACAGTACCAGGAAGCCAGGAGCAGAGCCAGGGTGTGAGCCCAGCAGGCAGTGTTCAGGTCTCTGGCTGTGGGGACCACTTGACCAGGGGTTTAGAATCCATTCCTGCATCCACCCTCAGGACACACTTCCCATGGCTGATCCAGACAATAACCGAGTCCAGCACAGACACCGAGGCAGGCTGGTCACGGGAGGCATAGGACACCCCAGCATCCCCAGCTCTCCATACTGAAGTCCACATGGCTCAGGCTCAGGCATTAGCCTGCTGCTATGCCTCTTGTCTCAGGACCCTCCTGGTCTCCCTAGCACCCTGCATTTTCTCTCTTGGGCTTTTCCCTGATCAGTTTCTTGACCATTTAATTCACTCTTGGCATCTGCTGCTCTGAGGAACTGAACTGGCACAATCTCTTTGCTTTTCCTTTTTGTTCTTTGACACTCAAACATCTTAAAGCAAATGGGACTTCCTGCCATTTCCTGCCTATTCACTTAGTGTTCATCCCTAAGGGACGTGGATGCACAGGTGTGACCACCACATTAGGCCCATCCCTACCTCACGTCCCCCCACCCAGCTACACTCCCAAGGTGTCCCGAGGGGCTAAGCAATGGCCCCTCCCACAGTCACTGCAGCCAGATCTAGGCAAGGCCCTGTGTGTCTCTGGGCATCCTGTGTCATCTCTGGGACCTGGTGCCAAGCCTTTGGCTCCTGTTTCTAGACATTTGTCCTGTACAACTTTTGGCAGGCTGTGTTTGCCTGTCGGCTTCCTCAACCTGAGCAGCTCCTGGTTCCTGGAGCAGGGCTCAGACATCCACTGTCATACCCAGTTCATACTGCCCATGTCAAGGATAAGCCCTGGTGGGTGCTGCTTGTCTCTAACATCACTCTGCCAAAGCAGGTGCAACAGCTGGGTTCCTGCAGGGAGAGCTCTGGAGAGGGGCAGTGCCCCTTTGTACAGCATAGGCATCAGCAAAGCCCAGGCTCTCATAGGTCCTGCCCCTGCACTGGGTACTGGCCAGCCCTGTGGCAATACTTCCTTGACCACACCAGAGAAACATTACATTGTTGCCTTCCTGCCCTGAAACATTTTATTTAACTTTCTTTTAACATTTGATACATACAGTTCTACAACTTGTATCTGTAAGACAGCACCATTTGAAATGAATGCCATGAGCCAACCCAGAACCAGAGCCCAGTGGCCCTCCATACAGCTGGAACGCCACCCAGCGACAGCGTGCCAACCTCCCTTCTGTAAAAAAGGGTCAGGTCAAGTTAACTTGCTTTTCTTTATTGGTAGTGATGATAAACATTTTTATGTACTTATTAGGTGGTTCTATATTTTTCTTTTGATATTTGCTTGGTGGGTGCTTTTTACATTTTTCGTCTCTGCATGGTTGGGCTTAATCATCTTCAGATTTTCAGAAACATATTTAGTGCAATATAAACAGTACATTATCCATTACAAATGTTCACCCCTGGTTTTCCACATACATGTGATGTAGTATATATAAACACAAGCACTTGTATTTTATCATGGAGAATTTGGATGTATTGTATAGTCTAGTTCATCCATGTCTTCTCCTTTTGATTTCTGCCTTTGGCCTTTGCTTAGAATTGTTTTTCCATCCAACATTTATATAAAATAATATCTTTTTGGACTGCCAATATTTTATGTTTTATATGAACTGCACAGTTTAACTCAATCTGTAATTTATTTTGCTGTAGAAAAGGTAACTAACTTTATCTCATAATAAGTGCTTATTCATTTGTCTCAGTAAAACTTAGAGAATAATCTATGTCCCTCTCACTGGTGTGAGGCACTGAAATCTTGTGATTCCTGGGTACTCCCAGACCATGTTTCTTATTACTTTATTGATTTCTCTCCTTTTCTTGCTCTCCCTCTCTCATTTTAAAAAAGATGAATAGCATGCTATGTGATTAATGTAGAGCCATTTGATAAAGAAAAATTTTCTTGGTTATCTATCATTTTATTTTTTAAGAAAAAAATGTCTTCAAATCAAATATACATTTTACAAAGTTCTACTATGGTTTCTGTTGGAATTTTTTATCATTTAATTTAAAGAGGCTTCACATCTTTAAAAAGTTGAGCTCACTCAACTGAGAACACATTTCTTTCCATTTATTCAAATCTTTCAATCTTTCTTTGCCTCTATTCCTTAGTATCTGTCCCAAATGTTTCTTTTCTTGACTCAATATTTTATTTATTTCACAGATCTTGTGAGTGAAGTTCTTTTCGGCAGAGTCTTTTTGGTATGCAAGAAAGCTATACATCTTTATTTTTTTATATTCTCCTGAATTATATTGCTTTTCCAGTGCTAATTCCTTATGCTTCCAGTAGCCAACTCTGACTTTTGGAAATGATGGTTGTCTTAGTTACTGAAAAGTCTCCTGAGACAAAATACCTGACAACCAAGATTAAGGAGGAAATATTTATTTCAGCTCACAGTTTGCAGTGGTTTTAGTCTGAGGCACAGCAGAGAGGCCTAGTAGGGAAGAAATAGTCCATGGCAGGAAGCAGCAGCAGCAGGAAGCAGCAGCAGCAGCAGCAAGCCTGCCTTCTGTTGCTCCCTTTAGAGTCCATCCAGGCCACAAGCCTATTGAGGGACACTCACACCCAGGATGGAGATTCCATTGTCCAAACCCAGAACCATGCTAAACCCATTTAGTAGTTACATCCCTTAATCCCACTATCAACACCCTAGATCCAGTCACCTCCAAAAAGCCCCACCCATGAGCTCCTGAGGCTCTAGGGGGACATCAGATATAAGCTGTAACAATGGTCATTTGTGTTCACCTTTTGAGACCTCAGAACCTTGGATTTTATCTGGACAGAGCTTCATGGCAGCTTTGTCTTCTTTCCAGCCCATCACAAGATGAACTGAGTGTGGAGTTGGAGGACGGAATTGATGGGAGCCTGTGATTGCTGGGCATGGGCAGATTGGCAGAGGAAGTTCTTGCTGGGCAAGGGCTTCTCACTGTGACCAAATGGAGCCAGAAATAACCTCATTTACAGTGAGGTCTCTCCACATTGAAATAATGACTGAATTCTACCACGGGGCAATGTGCTCGCATGTTAGCAGCTCCGAGGGAGCTTTCAGGTGCTCATGGTAAGAACTACAATCACAGGCAATGACTCACTCATTCATTCAGCAGCTGCCTGCCCATGTCTGGCTCAGTGCTAGGCTGTGGGAATTTGTCAGTGGGCAAACAGGAGAAATCTGTAACATATGTGCTTCATACGTACACTGTTAGGATATGGGGAAATGTAACGTTAAGAGAATAAAAAAGTCAAAGGACAGGGCGAGTGAAGTTAAGGTGGCAGGGCCTGGAGTTCTGCACTGTTACTATGGTTGATCTCCAACTGGACTTTACTGAGCTCCCTAGCCAGCAAAGTAAAAGAGGAAACAAGGTGAACCCGTGGTATATTCTCCATGAGCAAAAATATCAGACCTGATTCTCAGAGTCTCTTTCTACTTGTGGCCTTGCTGATCCCTAAGAAGAATTTGATGCTATAAAAGAAAGAGAGAAGGATGCTTATTTGGGCAAGATCTTGTGGATACTTGAAGGCTGTGTTAGAGATTTTGCAATAAACTTGGTAAGGACCCAGGGACAGTGGGTGGGGCATCCTGGAGTCAAAAGTTGTCTTTTGTAAGTTTGGTTTGTCTTTTAACACTAAGGGTGACTTTGACTAAGTCACATGACCTCGTTGAGCCTTGGCATTTCTATAAAAGTGGAATAAGAATCTCTACCTTCAAGGTTGCCGTCTTTAATGAATTATTATATTTGAAAGTACTTCTTAAATTGTCAAGCATTAGAAAAGTGCTGGTGAGAGCCATTATATTATTTTCATCATTGCATGGGGTTCAGGTGATGAGATAAGTTGGGGAAGCTGGGAAGGAGAGAGGGTGCCCAGCACCCCCTGGATAGTGTCTGATGAGCTCCCCCACCGCCCGCCCCAGCCCCCAGCCTGGCCCGGCAGGGAAGTCCAGCAGGGACTCTGCTGCTGGGGAGCTGTCAGAGTGAAAGTGGGGTCACCCGTCAGACCCCAACTGGAGCAGGCGGTGTGCGGGCGGAGGGAGCTTGCCACGTGTGCATTTACGCTACGGATCCTCCCAGGTCCGCAGAGCCAGGGCCCACGCAGGCTGGCACGCCCCTCTGCCCCAGGACACCCCTGCAGGTCAGGGAGCCCAGCGCCGAGGGCCACTCTGTCACAGCCCCTCACGGAGCCCCTCTTTGCCCCGTTGACCATGCGTGCCCTTGCAGGGCTGGTCTGAGTCTCCTTCCACCCTCCAGAGAGCCCACCTGTGTGTTGCAATTGACACCGCCCCTGGGTTTGTGGGGGGTGAAGGGGGTGCTCTCCAGTTCTGAGGGTGCAGCATAGGTCAGGAGGCAGGGCCGGAGGGCCGCAGTGGAGAGGGCATGCAGGGCTAGTCACAGTGAGGATGTCCTCTTGAGGGCAGAGCACTCAGACTTGGGTCAGAAGAGGATGGCTCCCTGTGGACTTCGGGGCAGGGCTCCCAGGGTGAGTGCCCAGGACAGGCAGCTGGTGGTTTCAAGCAGGGCTGGGGGAGTCTGGGTCCTGGTGCTCCTGGACTGCGGGCCCCTCCCCCCAGGTTTGTTACCCTGCTCCCCGCCTCTGCCCCACAGTGTCTCCCTAGCCAGAGGACAGAAGGTTCCAGTGAGCAGGAGCACCCACTTCAGACCTCTGAGGGCCAGGCTCAGGGGCCCCATCTCTGGTCACATCAATGGGGTGCCGGGCAACTCCATATCAAGTGTCAGGGCTCTTGGGAACCAGATGAGGAGCCCTCAGTTGCCCCTGAGCCTTTCCTGGTGTCTGGGCTCACTCTGAGTCCAGGGCTGCAGGACCTTGCTTGTTGTGACCCGTGTGGTGGCTCGGCTCACAGGGACACCAGAAAAGTTGGTGGCAACCAGGTGGCTGCTCCATGGGAGCGGTGTGGCTATGTCTCGGGTCTCCACAGCCCTACAGATGCACCAGAACATCTGTTTCCTTCCAAGAGTTTGTACCCGTGAAATACAAAGCCGGCAGTTGGGGAGAGACTCCCCCATGATCTTGGACCTCAAATCCTGCTTGTTAGAGAGCAGTGCATCTGGGAGATTTCTGAGATGAGCCACAAAGAACACGGTCTCCTGATCCATTTCCCTAGCCTGAGAAGCAAGGGCCCCTGAAAGCATGTTTATCCAAATGGATTTTTCTATCCAAGCAATTCCAGCCCAGTTCTACTGCTGGCAGAGCACTTCCTATTTATATGACAAATAGCCCCGTTCCCAGCCTGGGAAAAGCTCACTTATTGACTCTTTCATCTTGCAGAAACAAATCATTAGTGGTGATTTGCTTCTGGATGGAGGAGTGGCCACAGAGTTTCCTGGGTTTCTTACCCAGGTGCTTGGGTAACAATGGAGAAGAGTCCTTCCCAGGCCCACTGGGCCCTCCGGAGGGAGCAGAGGGACCAAGGTAGGTTTATGTAGGGGCACAGGCAGCATTTGGCAGGAGAGACACTATGACTGACAAAGAAGCTGTGGCCAGGGGAGCTTCGTGGACTTTTCTTTTACCCAGTGTCTCAGGGACGACCAGGTAAGGCCACCCAAAGCCCATGTGGCTGTCAGTCTGGGCTATGAAGTCCTATCTTAGTGCACTTCATCCTGGGCTTGCAGCCTGGCCACAGCACCCATACAGCTGGTAGGAGGAATGAGTGAGCAAAGGAAAGAGGCAGAAGAAGGTTCGTAGGTGTGAGGAGGAGCTGTACCTGTGCAGGTAAAATACAGCTGAGTGGGAGGGGCACAGCAAGGTGAAGCTGGGGACAGTAGGAAAATGGGTAGAGGGAACTGGCAAGGGTCAACAATAATTTTAAAAAAAGAAAAGAAGAAAAATAGAAGAAAGGAAAAGCTCCTCCAATACCCACTATTGCACCATGTTGTCCCAGTAGATGCTCTTGCTCCAAAGCCAGTCTATCATACAAAGCTTCTTCCAGAGACCCAGTGCCACTCCCGTGTCCTTTAAGGGGACGCTAGGATGGAATCAGCCCTCAGAGAGTCTAGGGCAAACCAAGAACTCCTAACCGAACAGACATGGCTGAGAAGGGGTCTGGTGTGCATGTTCATACGCCCTGGAGAGCCTCGACCTTGCGCTGAAGGAAAAGCTCCCTGTCCCACCCTGAAGGAGGAAGAGGAGTAGACACTGCAAATACTCAGGTTTGTGGTGCCCACCAGGCACAGCCCTCTGAGAATGACAGCTGCAGCAGCTCCACTGGGCACAGAGGAGCTCACAGGTACTTATTCAGGTTCATCCCTTCCCAAATCCTCTGAGATCGCTTGGAAGTGAAGGAAGGACCAGAAGCCCAGGAATTTGGAGTCTGATCCTGAAGCCATCGAAAATGAGCTGCATAATGTGGACAAATTCCTCACTGGGCAGTTGGCAATCAGTATCCTTCTGCCTTTCTGTGTGTGCATGTGTGTGTGTGTCTGGTGTGTGTGTGTGTGTGTGTGTGTGTGTGTGTGTGTGTGATAAATCTACTGCTGAGAAGCCATGACAATAGTTGACAACCACACAGCACTGCAGGGGACGTCTCTGGGGGTCACTATTGTTGCTTCTGTCACTCCCCAGGCTGCCCTGAACCAGGCAAGACGTACCTGTCACCTCTAGGGACTCTACTTCATTGGGACACTGGAGGATCTGTGGACAGTGTGGGGCAGGCAAACCCCATGGGGCTACCAAACTGGCCCTCAGAGAGTGGCTTCTGTGTTGCCACCTGTCTGAGCAGCTCTTGAGCCCTGTAGGGGACTCTGGTTCCTCCCCTTGGGCCGTAAGAGTAAAAGCTTCCAGGGCCCCCGGTGACAGCTCTGGGGGAGGATGGTTGTCCTCAAGGGAGGACTGGTGGTGAAGGCTCTGGGCCCTGTGAGTCCTGGGGAAAGGATATGCTCTGGGCACAATGGCAGTTGGCTAACTGAAGTGACTGCTGTGCTCTCTGTGCTCTCTGTGCTCAGGCTCTGAAGTCAGTGGGGTTCCAGGCAGAGCCCCCAGAGGCCCGAGTCAGGGAGAGCTTCATTTAAATGCAGACTTTGACTTTCTGCCCCTTCCTAGTTTGGAATACTAATGGGAGCAAGTGCTTGGGTGATTTGGAATGCTGCACATTTGTTGATTTGACATTTTATTTCTCTTTCTTTTACTTCTTTTTTTTTGGTTAAGGGAATATTTTCTTCTCTAGTCATGTTGAAAATCGACAGGGGCCGGGGATTTAGCTCAGTGGTTTTGCTGCCTGCTGTGCGAGCGCAAGGACCAGAGTTCGATCCCGGTACCAACAAACAAACAAACAAAACAAAAACAAAAACAAAAAAAAGAAAAGAAAATCTACAGTAAAATTCCAGTTGCCCCTCCTTCTGCCTCAGCTGGAGGGATTGCCAGGGAACGGAGCTCACCCTCTACCCGGGCTCTGTTCCTTCCGAACTGCTGGGCTTTATGCCTCCCCCAGGCACTTCCCAGGGAAAGCCCTCTGAGGCACTCTGTAGGGTGGGGGCAGGCGGCCCAGGGGCTAGAGGGCAGTAGGCCAGTGAACGCACAGGCATGGACAGGGTGGAGAAAATAGCGGTTTATTTTAAAGAGGTCAAAATATACAGAGAACACAGGAACCAGCACGGACCCCCCCCCCCCCCCCCCCCCCCGCCATGCACTCCTTTCCCTGCTTTCGCTCTTGTTCTGGGAAAAGAGTCATTTGTCCCATACCCCTGCCTTTACACTTGGTGGCTCTTCTGCATCTTAGAGCCCATGAGTCCTGTCTCCCTTGCCACCTGCTTGTAGGCTTCTGACTAGTGGATTCGAGGGCTTCGTGGCAAGGGGCACAAAGACCAGGCTAGCTGAATTCCTCTCTGAAGACCAATCTCCCTGATTGATTCCTGCCAAGGGACGTCTCTGCCCTCGCTGTCCTGTAGCCTTGATCCCACGCTAAGCTGAGCCTGGGGCGATCGATCCTGTGTGCTGCATGCAAACCCTGGCACAAGTTTCCCTCCTTCAGCTGTTGTCACTCTGCCACACGGTCCCCTTGCTGTCCCTCCTCCACACGCTCATCCCCACCCTGGTGCTCTTCCTGCAGCAAGCTAAGGAAAGACTTCATCAATCTGGGGGAAACTCCACGGGGATTTTAAGTAGGAATTACATTAAATATTCTAGCTAATTTAGAAAACAAATACTAAATATTTTCTTCTTATTGCCTGCCCTTGGTCAAATGATTTTGTTCCTTTCAGTAAGGATTTGTTCTTCTGTTCACTCAGGGAAGGGGTGTTTCTTACTGGTGTAAGTTTCCTCTTGCTCTCATGAGAACTTTGTTACTCCTGGCCTCAGTAGGATGCTTACTTGAACTGGCAAGGGACAAAAAGGAAAGACGGAGGCTTGAACAGGCATAAGCAGTGGAGGGGGCATTGCCTGTGGGGCAAAAGTTGCGAAGTTCTGGCTTCAGCTGTGGCTTGCTCAGGTCTCTGGCTCGTCTTTGACCATGGGCTGGTCAGCCTTGGGCTCAAGCTGCTCCCCTGGCACAGGACATGCAGGACACTGGCCTGAGTGACAACTATTCCCTGCTGAAGCTTGGGCTCACAGTGGGGGTCACAATTGTGACCTAAGTCAATCAGCACCAGTCTGGAATGGGGGCTGCAGATCGTCCTGTCGAGTGTATGGGGGCTTCTCGGAGAGGGGGGGAGGGGGCTCCAGGGATGGAGGAGAGGGAGTAGGCTTGGGAGGAGCACCAGCAAATGATCCAGGGACTGTGTGGAGTGCAGTGGCTCCACGGAGGGGCTGGGAGCAGCCCACAGCTTTGGACAGAATTCTGGTGTCACCAGAAGCCACAGGCTGGAAGCTTTGGAGGTGATTATGTCATGGGGCTCATGTCCTTATCTGTGTCCCTGTCCCTTCCACCTTGTGGTGACACGGTGACAAGGGGCTGTGTGCCAGACAGGGAAGCCACCAGCATCACAGCCTTGGGCTTGCAGCTCCATCTCCTTAGTGTTCTTCTGCAGCTTCTGAGCCACATCATCTGCGGCACTCTGTTACAGGAGCCGGAATGCACCAAGACACCAGTGGAACCTGCTGGGTTGGCAGGCAGGAGGTCAGGAAGCAGGTGGGCCACACAGGAGCTGAGGACCCTCAGGGCCGAAGCCCTTCTCCCTGCCTCACTGAGGGCTGCGGGGCAGCCTGAAAATGCAGCAGCCCTTCACCACAGAGCTGCACACACTGGAACTGCTGAGGGCTGAGGAGAGGGCTGGGGCGCATGGGGGTGTGGGGTATCTTCACGACTGGTCAGCGTGAGATGACCATCAGAGCCCGGTGGCCACTGCTGGGTCTGGGCAGAAGAGCCCAGCAGATGAGGTGCCCAGCACAAACCACAGGACGGGTTCTGTGTTCTGTCCTGCAGGCCCCCTCCCCTGCAGCAGACCCAGGAACGGAGGTGAAAATCAAAGCCTGGTTCCTGTGTCTAACTTGCAGACCCAGCTCAGTCCTGCCAGGAGCCTGCAGCCCGCTTTTCCCTTCTAAATCTTGGGATTCGCATTACAACTCTGGGAGATGGCTTCTCATCATCTGGCATGAATCATGGGGCTCCTCTGCGAGGGCCATACAGAGGGTCTGCATAGGGAGGTCCACCCTTGGGGAAATGCAGATGCCAGGGGCAGGTGACACACACCCTTCTCCTAGCAGACTGAGGGGCCTGGTAGACAGAGAGGTGGCTGGGGGAGCTGGGTGTGTGGCTTCTACTGGGCAGAGGTTCACAAGGCCACACTGTGTGGGTGAAGATCTCCACGCCACGGAGACCCTGAGTCTGTCTGACAGGGACATTCTCTCTCCTCTGTCTGTCTTCGGCAGGAAGCCAGCCAAGGAGTGGTGACCTCAGGAGGAACAGCATGAGCTGTGCCTTGAAAGTGTCTGAGGCCCATGAGTGAGGCCACTGGGCCTCAGTCCTGAGGTTGCAGGGACAATGCTCGGGGTGGGATGAGGACTGGGCTCTGCTGAGATGCGTCATGGGTTGAGGCTGCAGCTTCATGGCTCAGCAGCTGGGTGACCTTGGGGACATTGCGTGACCACTCTGGGCCTCAGCTCTCTACTCCTGAGGACGGTTATATGCAGTGAGTGATCAATGGCAGTAGCATGGCCAGAACAAGCTCAGCACACTCTGTGCCTCCCTGGCTGCTACAGTCGGGAACCCAGGTTACATATCCCTCCTGGCCTAACTTCATCACTGATTCTGCCTCGCTCCCAAGCACAACCCTGCGATCTAGGCTGGCTTCCTGCCGAAGACAGACAGAGGAGAGAGAATGTCCCTGTCAGGCAGACTCAGGGTCTCCGTGGCGTGGAGATCTTCACCCACACAGTGTGGCCTTGTGAACCTCTGCCCAGTAGAAGCCACACCCAGCTCCCCCAGCCACCTCTCTGTCTACCAGGCCCCTCAGTCTGCGAGGAGAAGGGTGTGTGTCACCTGCCCCTGGCATCTGCATTTCCCCAAGGGTGGACCTCCCTATG
The DNA here is from genome assembly GCF_053883595.1 of Heterocephalus glaber. Classification (NCBI taxonomy): domain Eukaryota; kingdom Metazoa; phylum Chordata; class Mammalia; order Rodentia; family Bathyergidae; genus Heterocephalus; species Heterocephalus glaber. The sequence continues at coordinate 2,026,130 of NW_028258297.1, forward strand.
CAGACCCTCTGTATGGCCCTCGCAGAGGAGCCCCAGGTGGTCCAGCAGAAGGTGCCGAGTGTGCTTGTGTGGCAGAGCCAGGGGCAGGGAGGGGCCATGCAGGTCCTTTCCTGGAGTATTTTCCCATTTCTGTCAGCGCTGAGATCAGGAGAGTGGCGAGCGTCTCTTCTCCCTCCTCTTCTCCTGGTCACCCAGTAACTAAGAATTAGCCCCTCTGGGTGGCGCACAGGCCCTGTCCGCTAGCTCAGCATGTCCAGGCTCTGGGCGTCTCTGTATTTCTGCTTTTATTATTAATTCTAACCGCAGTGGGGAATGCTCTGGGCCATGCTGCCTTTGAGTCTGTGCTGGGGCTTGTGTCGCACAGAGGAAGATAAAGTTTTGCAGTGTTCGCCAATTACTGGAGATGAGACAGAGTCTCTCTCTCCCTCTCCGCATTATTTTGTTCAGTAATTACATCGCTCCCATTGTTCTAATCTTTAACAGTGGTCTTTGTTCTACCTCCTGAGGACTGAGAAGCATCCTCCAGCTTCCTCTGGGATTAACTACGTGCTTCTTCACCCGCCCTGTCCCTGCTCAGACCTTCCCAGCAGTGTTGGACTTTAATGCCCAGGACTTTGGTATAGGACTGTAACACATTGCCACTGTAGAATTCAGACATTAACAGCGTACACTGATACTTCATTCCCCTTAATTCTACTTAAATTGAAATACAGTGTTAAAAATTAAAATCGCCAAGTCTGGTTTTTTTTCCAGTTTTTAATTTTTATTAGTACCTGTTTGCAGTACGTAATGCTTACTTCCCTTGTGTGGAGTTGGTACATGTACATAACACATCTCAGTTCTTTTTTGTTTTTCCTTAAATTCTTTTATTGGTACATTTTAGGTATGCAATTCATTTACATTTATCATTGGGTGCTTGTACCTGTACACGATGGATCTTGGTTCTTATTTTTTCCCCATTACCTGTGCACCCTTCACCCCCTCCACCTTCCTCTTAGTTCTTTTTTAATCAGTTCTTTCCTCTCCCTACCCTCTTCCCATCTGTTTTTTGTTTGGTTGGGTTTTTTTGGTACCAGGGATCGAACTTGGGACCTTGAGCTTGGGAGGCAGGCGGCAGCAGCACTGATCTAAATCCCAGGCCCTCCCATCTGTTGATCTCCTCCCCTTTGAGAAAGATCTATCCCCCTACTTCCTGTTATCTACCTTATATTTTGCTCTTTATTTGTACTTTGGGTTCCTCATATAAGAGAAACCATGTGATATTTAAGCTTGTGTGTCTGATTTATTTCACTTAACATTATAGTCTCAAGGTGCACCCATTTTCCTACAAATGATTCAAGTTTATTCTTCTTTATGGCAGAATAGTACTCCATTGTGTGTAAATATCACATTTTTCTTTATCCACTCATCTGTTGATGGGCATATAGGCCACTTCCAAGATTTAGCTACTATGGATTGTGCTACTATAAACATGGGTATCCATGGATCACTATAATATGATGTCTTTAACTCTTTTAGGAGGATACCTCAGAAGAATAGCTGGGTTGAATGGAATTTCTAGTTTTAGTTTTTTGGTGACTCTCCATACTGATTTCTATAGAAGATGTATGGCTTACACTCCTACCAACAATGTAGAAGGGTTCCTTTTTCCCCACAGCCTTGCCAGTATTTGTTATTATTTAATTTCTTGATGACAGCCATCCTTTCTGGGGTAAGATGGAATCTCAGTGTTGTTTCAATTTGTATTTCTCTAATGGCAGTGGTGTTGAACATAGTTTTGTGTGTATTTCTTGGTCATTTGTACTTCTGAGAAGTGCCTATGAATTTCACTTCCTCATTTTTATTTGAGAGACTCTAATTTTTTGAGTTTTTTATTCAAGATATTAGTCCTCTGTCTGAGGAATCACTGGCAAAAAATTTTTTCCCATTCTGTAGGTCATCTCTTCACTCTGTTGGTTGCTTCCTTTGCTGTCCAGAAGTTTTTAATTTAATATGATCCCATTTGTTGATTCTCAGTACCATTTCTTGTGTGACTGGGGTTCTGTTCAGAAAGTCCTTGCCCATGCCTATGTCTTCAAGAGTTTTATCTTCCAGCAGGTTCAGTGTTTCTCTTTCTGTTTTACTATTTAGTTCTTTGATCCATTTTGATATTAGTTTAGTAACTTGGCAAGAGATATGGGTCTAGACTCATTCTTCTGCATCTGGATAGCCAGTTTTCCTAGCACCGTTTATTAAAGAGGCTGTCTCCCCTCCAAAGTGGCTGTTGGCCACTTTGTCAAATATCAAACGGTTAAATGTGCATGGGGTTGTTTCTGCATCCTCCACTCTGCTCCAGTCACCCGCAGGTCTGTTTTTGTGCCTATACCATGCTGGGTTTTTTGTTTGTTTGTTTTTTTTTAATCCCTGTAGCTTTTCAATATGACTTCCCAGGATTGTGGTACTTCCAGATTTGCTCTTGTTACCAAGGATTCCTTTTGCTATTCTGAGTCTCTTCTGATTCCATATGAAATTTAGGATTGCTTTCTGTAGAAGTTCTGTGGGGAATACTGTTAGTATTTCTATTGAAATTGCATTAAATCTATATATCAGTTTTGTGAGTGTGACCATTTTGACAATATTGATGCTGCCTATCCCAGAACAGGGGATGTCTTTCCATTTTCTGATGTCCTCTTCGATCTCCTTTTCCAGAGTGCTATAGGTGTCACTGTAGAGGTCTTTCACTTTCTTAGTTTCTGTACATCAATAATGAACTCACTGGGAAAGAAATTAGGAAAACAATACCACTCAGAATGGCATCAAGAAAAATTAAATACTTAGGAGTTAACCAAGTCTATTTTCATTTGCTTTTTTGTCCAACCTTTTTTGTTTGTTCACTTTGGCACCGTTTTGTGCTATTTGCGGGTACAGGGACTTTGACAGCAAATGTTCAGGGTTGGGCAGGCTTCACAAACCAGGGGTGCCATGCTGCCCATGCTGCTCTCACACCAGACACCAGCTGCAGACTCTGAGGTTCTCTTCCTTGGGACCAGCTGGCTCCACATCTGGGGGCAACCATGGACTTCCTCAGTTTCCAAAAATCACTAACATCCAAAACTCTGGAAAGTGCTGCTCTGGTGGGTTGAGTCTCATTGTAGATAAAGGATATGAATGAGACCCATGCACAGAGAGAGGGACACAGAGAGGAAGGTTCTGGGGGCCACACACAAAGCTTCTCTTGACCCTGGGGCCTGTTCTCCTGGCATACCGTGAGCATCTGGGTCTGGGATTTTGGGGGCTCCTGGTGTGGGCAGATTGACCAGGAGGTCAGTGACCAGGAGGTCCAGCTCAGTCTCTAGCTCCATCCTGTTCCCAGGGGTGGGAGACAGGGCCTTACCAGGTGGATAAACCCACCCACCCCAGGATGGCACTGAAGCGCCCCAGCCCCCACCCAAGTTGGCTCCTTAGTGCTACCCTTGTCTCTCATTAACACAGACTCGGGTGTGACCCAGGGACCCCAGGAATAACAGAGACTCTTACTTCATGGGACACTCCAGGGACCCCAGATACCTCTCTCCTGGCACGGGACCAGCACCTTCCAGTGACAGTGTGCTGCCCGTGGCTCCCTCTGGTCCTTCCTGACCAGGACATGGCTGGTCTTGCATTGGTGCTGTGAGGAAGGGCCAGGTTCATTCCCTGCAGGCAGGGGTTCCAGGTCCTGGGCCTCTGGCTGGCATACACCAGGAGGTAGAGTACTCTGCTCATATCTAGAGTCCCAGGAGCTGTCTCTGTTGCCTGTTCCCGAGCTCAGTCTGTGAGCCGTACTCTTCCCATGTAGTTGGTTTATTCTGCAGTATTCAATCCTGAGCATTATGGACCACACAGTGTGTGGCAGGTGGAAGGATTGTAAGGAGTGTGACTTCAGCCCTCACTAGCATGTGAGTGACCACACACGTGTGTGCACACATGTGTGTCACATACATGAGCTGGCAAAATGCACAGTCTGTATCCCCGGTTCCTGACCATCCTGCTACCACCGACTCCCAGGTTTGTCTCTGGTCCCTTCCAGCTCCCTCCAGAGGGGCCCCTAGGGGCCTGTCTTATAGACGTGGATGGTGGCTTATAGGGCCAAGGAGACTGCTCTGGATGACGAGTGGCCAGGACAGAGCTGCACACTTCCTGGAGAGGTGGCACAGGAGGGCTCACAGACACTGGGATGCAGCCTTCCTTAGGAGACCCTACCACCCTGGCTGCAGCCTTCATGAGCGCTCTGAGCTCTGTGCTCTGAGGTCCCTGGTGGGGTGAGGGCACCAAGGAGGAGGAGCCTCTGCATCTCCTGGGGCTCTGCCTTTCCTTCCTCCAGGGAAGGCCCTTGCCTGGCCTCCCTGAAGCACTGTAACGCTCTGATGGACTGGGCCTTCCCCAACATTCCCATCCTTCCCTGCTCCAGGCACAGCAGAGCCGAACTGAAATTTTCCAGGACAGCATTGCTGGGATATGAGGGAGACTCAGACAGGGAACCACAGAAGCATGGGCACCGTAAATAGCCCTTTCCTCCGCAGGTGTCTGGCCTGCAGTCTCCTGGTGGGTGCTGAGCATCCCTGGTACCTCCTGTGCCCACCTGTACCCTCTGGCTCCCATGCCAGGCTCTGTGGTGGGCACTACCAGCACATGTTTGGGGAGAGGGCCAATGTCTGTGCCTGACAGGGTGGGGAGGTCCGGGCCAGAGTGGAAGCTTCTGTACCTCATTCCCCACCCTCCAGGCCATTCCCTGTCCTTCCAATGCCACAGCTGTCAGGAGCGCAGATTCTTTGTCTGCAGCCTCTAGGCCCCCCTCTGAGCCATCTCCTTGATGTCTGCCAGGGAGACATACACAGGGTCGATTGGAGCCCTGTTAGTGTGAAGGATCTTCACCGGAGGAGTGGAGGAAAAATGCAAGTGGGCAGAAAGGGCCACTCCAGAGAGCACTGCTGTCCACCCACCTGCTCAGTGTGACAATAGGAAGAGCACTTTGCCAGTTCACGGCCCTTGCTGGGAGTTGCACTCTACTTACAGCTCAGATTACAGCCCAGAGCAGGTTAAGGCATCAAGCGCTTGGCACTGTGCTGGGGTGGTGTTCAACCAAAGCCAGCTTTACTGGAATTGAGAAAAACAAAAAGCATTTTCCAGAAAGATTTCCCTGAAATAGTTTGCCTTAATGGATCTGTCCACCAATCCACCCACCCATTCACCCATCCACCCATCCATCCACCCATCCACCCGCCCATCCATCCATCCATCCACACGTTCCCATCTATCCATCTATTCATCCACCCACCCACTCCTCCATCTGTTCTCTACCCAACCATCTATCCATCTGTCATTCACTCATTCATCTGCTCGTGCATTCACCAACCTACCCACTCATCTATCAGTCCATTTACCTATCCTCCCACTGACCATTCCATTCATCCGTCCATCCACATATCTATCTATTTCCTCACCCATCCACCTGTGCACCCACCCTACTTCTCTCCCTCTATCCATCCGCTCACTCACCTGCTCACCCACCCACCCATACTCCCATCTATCCATCCATTCATCCACCCACCACCCATCCATCTGTTCTCTATTCACCCATCTATCCATCCACCATTCAGTCATTCATCCACTCATCCATTCACCAACCTATTGACCATGCATCCACCCATTGACCATTCCATTCATCCATCTATCCACATATCCATCCATTTACCCACCCATCCACCTGTGCATCTGCTTTCCTTCCCTCCCTCCCTCCCTCCATCCACCCATTCACTCCTCCTTGTCTGTACTGGACACCCCTTGAGCAATCTCTCCCCACCATCCTGCCATATATTACCATGGCCTCCTGGCTGGTTGTGCCTAAACCTCCAGTGTGTATTGTTACTCTTGTTGAATTTTGGATCCTTCTTAAGATGAAATCCTTCCAATAGAGATTTTCAAGGTGAATAAAATCAGCAGATGAAGCCAATGTCCTCCACAGCCTCCTGCACATGAGTGTGCCCAGCAGATTGCACCCTCCTCCTGGAAGCCCTCAGGCAGCTGTTAGGGGTGTGGGGTCCAGGTGGGACTGGGAGATCCACCCTGTCCACAGAGAGGCGGGGGTGCTGCTCCAGGCCAGCCCTGTTCTTTCCATCACTTTGGCTGGGGTTGGTCTTTGGGGCCTTACCTGGCCCTGGCTGAGACTTGGAGCAGCTCTGGTGGTCTTTGGGGAAGCACCTGCCACCCTATTCCTCTTGAGGCACATGCGTGGACATGGACCAGCCTCTCACAAGGCTCCACAGACAGGCCAAGAGGAAAGGAGCCTAGCTCTTGGTGGCTATTTGGAGTCACTGCAGACCTTTCCCCTGGGGCCTGCCACAGCCTTTCCATACATTCAGGACACTTTGGCCAAGTGTGGTCACCTGCCTGAGTACACTCCTAAGGACACAGACGGGAAGAGAGAGGGGTCTCACCTGAGGCGGTGCTGAGTGTCTGAGATGGGGCGTAGGGTCCCTTTGGGGGAGAAACGACAATGTCCTCTCCTGAGGGGCTGGCAGAGCAGTGCAGGAGAGGTGGTGGCTCCATTCAAGAACCTCATCTTGGTCCCGTTTCCCGAGGACAAGGGAGCAGCCTTGTGCTGTGTGACACAGGGCAGCAGGGTACCATGTGGGACCAGGTCTCATGGGAGGGGCAGGGTGGGGCTCCGGGGGCAGTCAGAGGGTGCCACCCCATGCCTCCCACATCTGTGGGCCTTCCTAGGTACCTGCACTTTGGTCCAGCCTGAGCCCTAGCATGTGATGGGTGTGGATGTCATCCAGTGCTCATGATGGGTGCCTGGGCCTGCAGCTGGAGAGGAGAACCTACTCCTTCTCCCCAGGCCCATAGCTGTCAGTGGAGACACCTGCTACCCCTCTGATCTGCCTCCAACCCCAGTTCACACTGTGTTCCAAACAAGACAACCTGAGATCCTCTGTGGCCGCACCAGGTCAGGACCTCCCTGTGCCTGCACGTGATGCTCCCAAGCTCTGCCCGATGGAGCACTAGGGCACTGTGAACCTACACATGGTGGGACCCCATCCCCACCTTCTCTGTACGATGCCCAGCACAGGTGCTAGGGCCTGGCCTTGGCACCCAGGGGGAATCTGGGCACAGAGTGAGCAAGGTCCTTGGGAGCCCTGAAGGTGAGGACTGAGTTTTCTTTTCACCCCAAAAGTCTTATTTTAAGGAAACATCAAGTAGGACTAAACTCAGAGCAAAAGATCATCAGCAACTTCTTATTTTTAACAGCTTCATTTGTGCTTTGTAGATGTCTATTCTGGGCCTCAGCAATGTTTGGGAACTTTGCTATCTTGATGTCTGCAAAATTGATGTCAAAATGTCAGTCTATGAGCCTCCAGGGGGGTTGCAACCAGGACTCTGAGGGTCAAGCCTTGAACTCCAGAGGGGGAGGCAGGGCCAGGGAAAAGTGGGGGGACCTGTGTGCCACACACCCTGTAGCCAGCAGCCTCTAGGGATGGGACACCAGGTAGGAGTTCCGGCTGTACCACGGAGGATACGCAGAGGTAAAAGTTGTCCTTCAGGGACTCGGGCACCTGGTTACTCTGACTCTGTGATGCATGGAGCTTGGAGGTTAGGGGCTCAGCCACAGCCTGCCTCTACCACTTGGAGCCTTACAAACAGCTTTGGGGGGGGGTGACAGTGATGCAGAGGCTGCAAGGCACTCTCTGACAGTGCCAGCTTAACAAGGCCTGGCAGTGGCCAACATGCTCTCTCTCTACCACCTCTCTTGCCAGCTGGAGCTCCTCCTCAGGCAGAGGCAAGCCTGTGGCCAGGGCTGGAACAGATGGCGCCAGGGCTGTGTGAGCAGGGATGAGCCCAAGTGTGAAAACCTGGAGCCTTGTTGGAGCCAGTCAGGACGCCTTGCCTCCCACACCCCAAGGAGAGGGCAGGGGCCAGCTTGGGCAGAGACTTGGTGTGCGGTGATTCCTGCTAAATCTGAGAAGCAGCCCTGCTCACAGCTGGCCAGGGTCGCCACACATCAGCTGGAGGGGGGGGGACAGGAAAGGGTGGAGATACTGAGGGCAAACATGGTGGGTGGGGTGGGCGGGGTGCTCAGGGTCATCCCACTTAGTAGGATTCCTGCCACCAATGGATTCCAGGAGGGCAGGGCTGGCCTGACTGGAGATTGCTCAAGCAGAGGACCTTTGTCACCCAGCTGGGCTTCTTAGGAGCCTCCTCCCGTTTTCCCCATGCCTTTGCTTCAGTGAGCTCTGTGCTCAGTGGGGGCAGGGCCTGTCCCCAGCCTCCCAGCCCCTGACTGCTAGGCTCTCTCCTCTCCCCAGCAGGAGCCCCCTCCAGGGCTTGCCAGGTGAGGGCCTCTGCACCCCACGACACTCTGCTGTGTTCCCCAGGCTGCTGCAGGCTGCCCCATGCTCACCCCTTCACCTCCTGCCTCTCTGTCACCCCCACCCCCTTATCAACCAGGTATAACTTCTTCCCCGGAAACCATTGCTGAACACCGATCCTCCTTCTCCCTGCCTCTTTGTAGTCCTTATAATTAACATTTAATGATTGCAAAGATATTCACAAGGACATGGACAGGCAAAAAAGAATGGGGAATGTAGACAGTAACTTCACACTGTTCACAAAAATTAACTCCGGGTGGATCAGAGACCTAAGTGTAAAATGCAGAATCGCGAAACTTTGAGCAAGTGGGCTAGAAGAAGATCTGGGTGACCTTGGGTTTGGTGGTGAGGGTTCAGATTTAACACCAAAGGGAAGGTTCATGAAAGAAAAAGGAGAGGGAGGAGAGGTAAGCCAGGCTTCATTAAAATTAAAAACTGCTCTGTGCAAGATGCTATGTGGAGAATGCAAAGCCAAGAGAGGACTGGGGAAACATCTGCAGGGCAAGATCTGACAATGGGCTCAGAGCTGGCTGCACAAGAGGCCCCGCAGCCAGCACAGGAGGCAGCTCAGTTCCAGAGTGGGCCGGGCCCAGAGGACCCCTCCCAGGGGGAGACCCGTGGGTGCCAAGGAGCACCCGGGGGCAGCAGATGGCACCTCAGAGTGATGAATGCCACTGTACATTTATTAGGCTGTGGCAAGGCAGGGCATGCTTGGAGCCCCGGGGCTGCTCCTGCCATGGAGTGGGGGTCACGGGTTGGCTTTCGATAGAAAACCTTGGCTTCTCACTCCTTGGCCCACCTTGGCCACACCCTTCCATACAGGAGAGAGCCACAACCCCTGCCAGTAAGGCCCCCCCGACCCGCCTTTCCAGCCCACCCTAGTCCCAAGCAGGCCACCTGTGAGCATCAGAGCTCAAGGGACAGGAGGTATTTTCTGCTTGTGCATTCTGTGTGTTGGCCACAGAGTCCTTGGGAAAGAGATGGAGACAAGAATGTGCCATTAAGTGAAAGGCAACCGATTAATGTCCCAGACTCCTAAAGGGGAATGGGACAGAGCCATGAGAGAAGAAAGGCCAGCCGGTGTGGGACTGGCTGTGCGCGTGGGGGGCTCTAGGGTCCTGGTCCTGAATCGGATCCGCGACGCACTCCCAGCCCTGCCCTCCCCTCTTCCCTCCCTCCCTCTTCCTCTCACCCCTCTCGTTTGTTTATTTCTTTTCCTTCTCCCCCTCCTGCTTCTCTCTCTCTCCCCGGCGGTGTCAAAGGCGACCTGGACACCCTCTGCTGGCTTTGCTCTGTCCACTCCACCTGCTCCCCACCGGCCTGCCTGGTCCCCTGCCAGCTGCCTGTTGCCCCTCCAGACTGACCTGTTCCCCAGACACACAGAGGTGCCGGCTGGTTTAGGGACCACTCTGCTTGCCAGCCCCTCCCTGAGAGCGATTTCCTATGGGGTTTGGGATTCGGGGAGGATCTGGTGCACAGAGGTGGCCCCACCAAGGAGGTGTCAGAACTCCCAGGGCAGGGCTGGGTCTGCTCTTCCAGCCACGGGTGCCCTGAGCATCTGTTCCAGTGTCTTGTGGCTTGGGATAGGTGCATGGGAAGGGGCAACACAGATGGCCTGCTGCTGCCATGTCCCTGGACCTGGACTGATGGCTCCTTGCCTGCAGGATCCGCACTATCCTGGGTGGGCGCCCCTGTCTGCCCTGCATGGGAGGGGAGCAGAGGGCACTTCCACCCCTCGATGAGCTTACCCTGCTCTACTGTCTCCCTTTGTTGAAGGAAGCCAGGGCTCTGTCCTCTTGCCCCTTCCCATCTCTCCTCTCTCACCATCTTCCTCCTGCTGGCCTGGCCGGGGCCCCCAGTCCATAGGACCAGGAGGCCAGTCTCCCAAGGCTGCAGCCCAGAGGCTGCACTGACACGTGACAAGGAGCACGGTCAAGATGTGGCCTCTGGGGCTCTAGCCCAGGCTGGCAGGGATGGGAGGCTCCTCCTGGTCCTGTCGGATCCCCGGTGGAGCAGGAGAGGCCATATGGACACAGGGTTATTTTTGGTAAGTAGGGCTGTGTTTAATACATTCTCAGTGCTAGCTCGTCCTAAAGCCAGACTGCCTAAAAATACCCTCACTGGGATGTGTTCTCAATAAATAGAGGAATTAACTTGCCCACGGTCAGGTCGCTCACACCCAGTTACTGGCATCTCAAGTGTTTGTTAAACCAGCAGCAGGTCCGTCCAGCTCTGAGGACATGTGGCAGGAACTCTAAGGGCTTGGACCACACCAGAAGAGCATCTGACCTTGACTGTTAGCTGTGTGACCTTGGGCAAGTTGCAAAGCTTCTCTGCGCCTCCATCTCTTCCATCATTTTACTATAGGAATTGAGGAGGCACAGCAGAAAGCTGCGATCCCCACACAGCTGCAGCAGATGAGCCATTTTGCAGCCCAAGGTCTCATGAGGCACCTGGGCCCCATGCAGAGTGCAGTCCCTGAGGACCCAGGGGCACCCTGCCTCGGGGTGATGGGGGCTTGGGGCTCAGGGTTGGGGCTCCTGCTGCACAGTCTGGCTCTTCCCGAATGCTGCCTCCCCTACCCCTTGGCAGCCCTTCAGGTGCTGCAGAGGCTTCAGGACCCCTTTTGGGGAATAAGTCCTCTGTAGATGGTCCAGGACATGAGCACACAGCTTCTGTCCTCTGCCCCACCCTGGACCTCACTGTTCTCACCCCTTTCCAGCCTTGCTGTGCTCCATCAACTCCCCCAAAACTGTGAGGTCCACCTGTGACTCAGGCCTCTAGAGCCACCTGCTGCACCCGCTCAGCCTTAAGCCTTTATTTGTGGAGCCTCTGTCATGAGAAGCTGCCAGATCAGGAGCTGCAGATCATGACCACCAAGACGCAAGGAAGCCAGACTTGGGGCACAAGAAGGCCTTCAGGACACCAGTCAGGGCGACCTCTCAGCAGCCAACTTCTGGCCCTTCCAGACACAGCCTGCTGCTCCTAGTTCTGTGGCCTCTACTCTGTCTATCTCATAGCTCAAGGCCGCTTGGGTGAGAACCATTGGCTCCACAGCTTCTGTCCCATCTGCCCAGCACTACAGGATGGCAATCTCCCCAAGACTCATGGAGACAGGTGAGGTCTCCCAATGGAAAGCAGGAGCTTTGAAGGCTCACGGCATGTCCCCATGGCAACTCTGATCACAGGGAAGGTGAGCAGAGAGAAGATTCTCAGTGAGCAAGCAGGCAGTGTGGGTCTCTCCTGCTGCATGTGTCCTCTGTGAGGGGTCTGGGCTCAAGGCCAGGGGCAGATGATGACTCAGGGACATTTGGGTCAGAGGTGGCCCATGCAGGACTCCTGGGCTCCTTTTGTTCCTGACCCTGATACCCTCATACCTGTGCAGGGGAAGCTGAGACCCAGTATTGCTTCCCATCCTTTTTGGAAGCCATACTCTGACTTTTAGGAAGAAAACTTGGCCTTGAGCTCTACCCTTCTTCCAGCTTGCTATTTTTACAATGCGCACTCTATTCTTAGTTACTCTTAAAAATAAAATTGTCAACAGCTTTTTCTTCCCCTGTAACATTTCTGCCACTACCACAGATCTTAATGAACTGTGCATTCCATCACAGGAAGGAAGCGGGTGCGCGGGGGCCAGGAGCCCTCCTCGCAGGAGTTGCTTCCAAGGAGAGCTTCAGGCCTTGACGGCAGGCAGCTGTCACTGGGAAGAGGATGCCTGTACTTGGGAAGACAGTGCACACATCCAGCTCATTGTCAACCCTGATGGCCTCAGTACAAATGGCTCTGGAGGATAAAAGACCTATTTCTGGGAAGAAATAAGCCTATTCTTCCCTTTTTTATAGAGTCAACTCTCAGGTATGTGTGGAGCAGTGGAAGCCACAATCCGCTGAGCTCCTTGGTAGATCTGGCGAAAGCCACGGGAAGCCCTAAAGGGAGCTCTGTCTGAGAACCGCTCACCCAGCACCCTCTGGTGACAACTTTCACTTTGGCTGATCTTCCATTGTGTCCTGCGGCCTCAGTTCTCAACTAGGAGGACCGTGAGTAATGACTTCCTCTAATCATTAAAGTGATTCCTTGACCAAATTAATTACCCTTTCTGAGTCCCATTTTTCTCATTTCAAATGGGGATGGTAATCCTTGCCTTCTCCAGCCTGTCCATCCATTCATGCATCCACTCACCCATTGTCACTGGTTGGGTTTCTAGAAAGCAGACTTGGAGGAGATGGAGGTCAGCTAGCGGTGTGTGTGTCATGCCCTGAGGAGGGAAGGGATGGAGGGAAGGGAACCAGACTGTACAAAGACAGGGTGAGCCTTGCTGCTGTGGAACCTTGTGGAGCCTGGAGCAGGATGTAGAAATGTGATTAAGGGAGGATGCTCGGAGGACTCTGCCTTACATGGATGTGAGCTCACTGGGGATGCCACCAAGGAAATGCATCTGGAGCCTCCATGTTTAAGATTCTACCCAACTCCTAACATGGAGACACACTTGCCCTTAGAGGACAGGCGGCCTTCCTGGGGGGCAGGATGGATTCAGTCATGGGGTGTATGGAAGTTCGGTGAGGCAGGCAGCGCTGGAGCTGGGAGGGGCCTGGGATCTCAAGACCAGCCAGAGGCTCCCTGGGACACCCAGGCTCTGGCTGAGGTGCTGACCTCCTGTCATCTTAGAATTCTGCAAGTGGACTCTGGATCCTGCTCTGGTCCAGGAAGGCATGGGTGCCTCTGGGCTTTGTGAGTGGACAAGTGGTCACATGAAGCCACTGCAGGGAGGGGGGCAGTGATGACAGGAGTATCATGGTGACACAAACAGGAAGAGGGATCGGGGGCTTCTCAGGCTGTCCCATTGTGCCAGTCAATGTCCAGCTTTGTACACTGTACACTGTACAGCCTTGTACAGTGTCTCACTGAGTCCTCACATCAGCCCCGAGGATGGAAACCTCTGCAGCCTCATATCCCAGACAAAGAGTGAGGAGAGGGGACCTGGGGCTCTTAGTTGCAGAGCCAGTCACCATGGCTCGGGTGTCTTCGTCACTTTGCCATCACTGAGACACAATTCCTGACACCCACAACCTTCAGGAGGAGAGGCTTTGTCTTAGTTACCTTTTCATTGCTGAGACACAGTATCCAACACCCTCAAATCTAAGGAGGAAAGATTTATTTTGGCTTACAATTTGTAGAGATTACAGTCCATAATTGGCTGGCCCCAAGGGTGGGCAGCATGGCAGAAGGGAATTGTAGAGGAGAAGCAGCTCACGGCATGGCAGGCAGGAGGCAGTATACCTTCCTCCTTCTTTCCCTGTTGATTCTATCAAGGCTGCAGGCTACAACCAAGTATGGGTTGGTGCCATTCCCACCCAGGGTGAGTCTTTCCTCTTCAGTAAGACCATCATCTACACTCAGAACTATGCTAAACCAACAAGTGGACTCATCTAATATTGCACACATGATCTAGTCATTTCTAAGAGCCATATCTATGAGCATTAGGCTTTGGGGGACATCTAGATATGAACCATAATACCCTGATTTTGGACTATGCTTTTAGAAACTTCGATCCCTGGTCAGCTGGCTCCAAGGCAGATGGTGGAAGGGCCTGGTGGAGGACAACAAACCAGAACTTATGGGACACGGTGAAAGCAGTCCTAAGCAGGAAGATTACAGCTGTGAATCCTATATCACAAAAGCAGAATGAGTCTAAACATATAACCTAATGATGCATCTCAAGGTCCTAGAAATATAAGAACAATCCAAACCAAAGCTAGTAGAAGGAAGAAAATTATAAAGATCAGAGCAGAAATCAATGAAGTTGTGACCAAAAGAAACAAACAAACAAAAAACAAAGAATTAATGGATCTAAGAGTTGGTTCTTTGAAAAAATAAATGAAATATACAAACTCTTAGCCAACTTAACCCTTAATCAATTTAAAAATTAGTCAATTTAATTGGGAGAGAAAATACCCAATGCAATTAGAAATGAAAAAGGTGAAATCACAACTGATACTGCCAAAGTAAAATTAAAAAAAAACATTGTTAGCAATTACTTCACAAACCTGTACACCAATAAATTGGAGAATTCAGAAAAAATGGATATATTCCTAGACACATATAAATTACCAAAATTGAATCAGGAAGATCTAAAAACCCTGAATAACCCAATAACAGGTAATGAAATGAAAGTAGCAGTAAATATCCTGCCAACTAAGAAAGCCCCAGATCTGGGTGGACTCACTGCTAAATTCTACAAAAACTTCAAGGAAGTTCTAACACTGATACTCCTCAAGCTTCTTAATGAAATTGAAAGGGAAGTATTCCCAAAGTCATTCTGGGATGCTACCATTACCCTGATTACCAAACCTGACCAGGATCCAATTAGAAATGATAACTACAGGCCAGTCTCTTTAATAAATATAGATGCAAAAATCCTCAACAAGATACTGGCAAACAGAATGCAATGAATCTTCAAAAAAGATATTACAGGGTTGGGGATTTAGCTCAGTGGTTTCTCCACCTGCTGTGCAAGTGCAGGACCCGAGTTTGATCCCTGGTAGCAAAAAAAAAAAAAAAAAAAGATCATACATCATGACCAAGTAGGCTTCATCTTAGGGATGCTAGGATGGTTCAACCTATGCAAATCAATAAATTTAAATTTATGCAGATTGTAAATTATGTAAATATAAATTGTGTTTATGTAAATCATCACATAAACACAAGCAAAGACAAAGATCATATGATCATCTCAATAGATGCAGAAAAGGCCTTTGATAAAATCCACCATCCTTTCATGAGAAAACACTGAAGAAAATAGGTATAGAAGGACTTTGTCTTGATTTGATAAAAGTCATTCGTGACAAATCTACTACCAACATCATATTAAATAGGGAAAAACTGAAAGCTTTTCCTCTAAAATCAGGAACAAGGCAAGGATGTCTTTTGTCACCATTCCTTCTCAACACAGTCCTTGAAACATAAGCAGAAGCAATTAGACAAGAAAAAGAAATAAAAGGGATATGTATAGGAAAAGAACAAGTCAAGTTATCATTATTTACAGATGATATGATCCTATACATAGAAGATCTCAAAAAAGTGCCAAAAGACTTTTAGAATTAATAACTAAATTCAATAATGTAGCAGGACACAAAATCAACACACAAAGTCAGTATCATTCCTGTAGGCTAATAATGAACCCACAGAGAAAGAAATTAGGGGAAAATACCATTTACAATAGCATCAAGAAAAGTTAAATAGTTAGAGATCAACCTAAACTAAGGAAATAAAAGACCTCTTCAGTGAAAACTACAGTACTTTGAAAACAGAAATCGAAGAGGAAATCAGAAAATTGAGTGCTATCTCCTGTTCCTGGAGAGGCATAATCAATATTGTCAAAATGGCCATACTTCAAAAATTGATACAGAGATTTAATGTAATCTCAATCAAAATTCCAAGAGCATTCTTCATAGAACTGGAGAAATCAATCCTAAAATTTATACGGAACCAGAAGAGACCTAGAATAGCAAAAGCAATCCTGAGTAACAAGAACAAGGTGGGAGGCATCACAATCCTGGACTTCAAGTTATATCACAAAGCTACAGTGATTAAAAACAGCATGGTCTGGCACAAAAATAGACTTATAGATCAATGGAACAGAATAGAGGATGCAGAAACAATCCCAGGCACATTCAACTAATTTGATCTTTGACAAAAGGGATCAAAAACACACACTAGAGTAAAAGAGTTTCTTTAATTAATGCTGTTAAGAAAACTGGCTATCCACATGCAGAAGACTGAATCTAGACCCATATCTTTCACCATGTACTAAACTAAAATCAAAAAACCAAAACCACTTAACCTACTGGAAAACAAGATAAGTAAAACTCTAGAAGTTATAGATGTAGGCAAAGACTTTCTGAACAGAAAGCCCAGTTGCACAAAAAATAATTTGAAGATCAGTAAATGGGATCATAATAATTTTTTTTAAAAAGCTTCTGCATAGCAAAAGAAACAACCAACAGAGTGAAAAGACAACCTACAGATTGAGAAAACATTTTGCCATCTATTCCTCAGACAGAGGGCTCATATCTAAAATATATAAAGAACTCCTCAAAAATAGATTACCCCAAATAAAAAACCCAATCAAAAGCTAAAAAAGCAAAATGAACAGATACTTCACAGAAGAAGTACATGTGACCAATAAATACATGAAGATATGTACAACATTGCTGGCCATTAGAGAAATGCAAATTAAAACAACACTAAGATTCCATCTCACCCCAGAAAGAATGGTCATCATCAAGAAATCAAATAATAACAAATGCTGGTGAAGCTGTGGGAGAAAAGGAAGCCTTCTACACTGTTGGTGAGAATGTAAGCTAGTACAACCACTGGGGAAATCAGTATGGAGAGTCCTCAAAAAGCTAAAAAGAAATTCCATTTGACCCAGCTATTACTTTCTGGGTATCTTTCTGGAAGAGTTAATGACATCATATTACAGTGATCCATGCATACCCATATTTGTAGCAGCACAATTGATAATGTTTAAATATTGGAAGGAGCCTGTATATCCATCAACAGATGAATGGACAAAGAAAATGTCTTTACACACAACTGAGTACTACTCTACCCTAAAGAAAAAATAAACTTGAGTTATTTGTAGGAAAACCCATGCATCTGGAGACCATAATGCTAAGTGAAATAAATCAGACACACAAGCTTAACTATCGCATGGCTTCTCTTATATGAGAAACCCAAAATACAATAAAGAGCAAAATAAAAGACAGATAATATATTTGGAGATCATAGGAGATAGATTGTTCTCAAGGAGGAAGAGGCTTAACAGATGCAGGAGAGGGGAGGGAGGGAAGGGAAAGGGGATAAAAAAATGAATTGGGATGTGTCATGTGCATGGACCAGCTCTACAAAAGGGATGTCAACAGTATGGGCGACACACAGATACGAATTAACTAACAGAAAACACCTATGGCACAATGCGAGGAAATGACTCCTGAGAGGGTCTGATGGGTCATCTGTGACAGGGGAGTGCTGGCCTTGGGTCAGCTACTTCCAGTCAACCCCTCCCCTGCTTCAGGTAAGACCTCAAGGCCCACAAAGAGGACACGACTGCTGGTGGATTTCAGACGAGGTGCTGAAGCTGTCGCCTTACGCTCACCCAGCTGTGGCTGCAGGGCCTGGCCCATCTGCCCTTCCCTCACTGCCTGGGCCACAGAGGGCAGAGAGAGACTCCCCTCACCATCACTGCGGTAGAGTTAGGAATGGAGCAGTCTGGCCTGGTGATGGAGAGACAGGAGGAAAACTTGGGAGTGCAGATTGCTGGGGACAACTACAGCCTCCAGGAGGTGGCGCTGCACAGCCTGCAGACCCAGGGCCTAGTGGTTTGCTGTGCCCAGAGTTCTGACCTGTCTGTCCTTGGCCCTCAGTTGGTGGAGAGCTAAGATCCGGCTCATGGCTAGGGTCCCACTCAGCGTCCTTGCTGCTCCCTGCAGAAGAGGCCCAGCTGCCAACATGCAGGGCTCTGGGAACAGAGGGCACACGGGACCAGGGCAGCAAGCCCACTGCCTGAAAACCCCACAAGTGAATCTACTTGTCACCGTTCCTTGTCCTCACTCCGCACCTGTCAATCCAGGCCCTGTTCTAGGAGTCCTCTGGTGCACCTGTTCCAGAACATTCTGCTCCCCAGCCCTCCTGTTGAACCATCCACTGCCTACAGGCCTTCCACCATCTCCTTGGCAACCTCTCCAGAATGGGCCTGGGGCAGCCTCTGCAGGAAGGGGCATAGGCACAACGGCACAGTGGGGTCCTGCTCAAGCCATCCCTGGCACCAGGGGATGACATCCAGGAATGTGACCTGGGACTCCTCCCAGGTGTCCCCACCTGGCTAAGGCAGACCTCCCTCAGCTCATGGTCACCTCCTCCCCTTGCCATGAGAATCCTCAAGTGTGAAGGAAAACAAAAGAGGAAGGGGAAATCCTACAGCCTTGTCTCGGGGACAGGCCCAGCCTTCTGAGGCCTCATGTCATCATGGTCACCAGGTGCCTCAGGGGCAGAACTGTGAGCTATGAGAAGCCCGGGTCTGAGGGTCAGAAGTGGTCAGGCTTTGAGGTGCACCGAGGGCTCCCACGTTCACATGTGCTGGAGGGAGGCCTCTGCATCCAGCTAGGGCTGCTCCACGGGGCCCCTGGACCTCGCTGGTTCAACTCTGCCTGGAAGCTGAGCCCTGGCTGTCCCTCCCTGGTGGCATTATGGAAACACTGCAGAGGTCGAGGCAGGAGGAAGTTCCACCTTCCCGACAGCTGCTATTTCTGGGTTGGTCTGGAGGAGACAGGACCTTCTGCTCACATCCAGCAGGCCCCCCAGGGCTTGGCCCCAGTGAGGGGAGCAGGGACATCTGCCTTGAGACAAGGAGCTGAGGCCCAGGCCAGCCCAAGCAGGAGCCCCCTCCCCACCACAGTTCTGAGTCTGTTTCCCCAACAGACTGGGTGTCAGGGCCATTTCAGGGCCACAAAGTCGCCGCTTTCCTGGGCTTCCCTGATGGATTTGTCCAGGCTGACACATGAGGCTGTAAAGCAGTGAGAGCCCAGGTCTACATAGCAACACCCTCTGCTCTTTGCTTCTTGGGGTTGCAGACCACTGCATTTTGTTATCTTGACCTCACAAAATACTTGAGGAACAGTTCTGTCTGCCTCTTCTGTGGGAGAGAAAAGCACTGGGCAAACCGTGTTGAGCCAGCACCACTTGGCATCTGGGCAGCTCTGCAAATCTCTGGGCCAGCACGTGGGTCAGGAGCTCCACAGGAAGCTCAGGTGGAGGGCTTGGCGGGTGGAGTGGCAGGGGAGGAAGTGGGACCACTGACGGGGCAGAGGTCCCCGTGCAGGTATAGCCTGGGGGACAGAGCAGTCCAAGAGCTATGCACATGTGTGTTTATATGTGCATTGTGCACACATGTGTGCAAGCATGTGTGCATGCTGAAGGGGGCAGAGAGGTGTCTAGTGCATGCAGGGCTGCAGGGCTCAGTGAGCAGGCTCCTGCTCTGCACTTTCCTGTCTACTCTTGGTCCCTGTGTGCTGGTGCAGGTCAGGGGGTTTATTTCAGGCTCATCCACAGGGTGCTGCCCCCGGCTCTTTTCCCAGCTCCAGAATGAAAGATTAGGACCTGGATTCAGCACCTGCAGGACCCTGCTGGCCTCTGTAGGTCATGCCATGCTGTGGTTGGAGGTGGTGGCCACACCAGGCCACCCTGTCCCCAGATCCAGTCTGCTCTTATCCTGCTTCCTTCCAGAATGTCCTCCACCTGCTGATGCAACCATGCAGGCGTGGGCTTCTTCAGTGCAACTCTGCCAGGGCTCTCCTCATGATACAGCCCTGTCTGTCCTGCAGGAGCCCAGGAGAGGCTGGGATGTGAGTGCATCTCTGACCCCTTGGGTTTGGCTGGGGCTGCTGGGGCTGGAAGACTCTGTGAAGGTGGCCCATTCTGCCTCTTCCTCTGCGAGGGCTCTGTGTGCAGCTGTGCACCCACCGCACGGTGGCTTTGCTACAGGCTGCTTCTCACCTGCTCTGTTCTCCAGCGTGAGAGTTCAGAGCCACGTGGCTGTGACAGTCTTCTACGTCCTCTGCTCGATGCCCCAGGGGCACACTGCTGTCACTGGTGGTCTCGGAGGGACCAGAGCCAGCTGGATTTGGGCGGGGGTGGCTTTGCCAGGATCAGGACCTATAGGTGCATGTGGGGTGGGTCTGGGAGTGACCCATGGTGTCACTGAGAGTCCGTTTGCCCAGGCAGCATCTGTGTGTTCAGTACTGCAGCAGCTGAGAGGGAAGCTGCTCTATCTCACCACAGGTGAGGTACTGTGCTCAGAGGCAGAGTGCCAAGTGCGAGACGCCTGGGCTGTGAAGGCCTCCCCAAGCCCAGACCGTGGGTCTGACCCCCAGGCCTGAGCTCTGCATGCTGAGCCTCTGTGTCTTCCCCCTCCTAGGAGCATCTCAGCTCAGCAGAACTCAGGGAACTGCTGTGAGGAGTCTAGGGCCTGAGTTGAGTCCCCCGTGGGTATGGAACCCCAGCTAAATCTGCCCTGTGGTGCTGAGTGGCCCTGGGCTGCAGCCAGGCCAGCTGGGCTAAGGGGGCACAGTGTTGGTGTTACCTGTGGGTGATGGAGTCCAGGCATGGGGAGAGGGCTCGGGTCCGAGATGGTTCAACACCACCCTCTTCCAGATGAGGGCGCTGAAGCCAGGGCTCCACACTTCTCCCCCAAACTCATCTGCAATGAGAAACTGAAGTGACCAGAAGGGGGCAGGAAGAACGAGCTTGGCTGGGAAGGCTCCATGTTCCGGTCCCCTTGGCCACCACAGGTGTCCCCATGATGGAAGTGGACCTGGCAAACGGGGGGTGAGACCCACGTCCCCCAAACCACTCTGGGTAGGCACTGTTTTTCTGCCTCCCACCAGTACCTCTGGCTTCAGTGAGGCCTGAAAACAAACCAAAGCAAAGCAGAATGGAGCTGATGCCTTGGTCCCAGTACCGTGGGAGGAGTGTGGCGGGAAAGTATTCTCTGCAGAGATGGGATGCATGCATTTCAGCTTAGTGATGCGAACACACTGACTACAGAAAAGAAGCAAGCTCGAAGCTAGATGGTTTGAAATATGACAGGTGTTGCTGGGGACTGTTGAAGGGCGTTGCCTTAATTACTTTTCTCTCATGGCTGAGACAAAATATGCAACACCCAAAGTTAGAAGGGAAGGGGTTTATTTAGCTCACAGTTCCTAGAGGTTTCAGTCCATAGTCAGCTGGTTCCAAGGCAGAGTGGCACATGGTGGTGGGGCATCACAGAGGACAAACAGTTCATGGCAGCAGAAGACAGCAAAAGCAATGAGAGTCCTTAACAGTGTCATTCTGCCCTTTTCATCCCATCCAGACTATGGGGATTAGGGTAGTACCAAACCAATCACTCACATGTAGTGGTTTAGTAATCACACGCCCTTAATCCTTGCATCATTCCAGATTTAGCTACTTTTGAAAAAGACTGCATGAGGCTTTGGGGAGATATCTAGACACAAGCCACAACAGGTATGGTGGCCTGTGGGTGCCTCCAGGGCTAGAGAACACCTGTCCTTGTCCTTAGCAAAATGGTTGCCCCCTTCTGTCATGGGCTGAAATGTGTCCCCTAAATTCAAAGACTAAAACCCAATCCCAGGGCCTCTGGGTGGGTCTGTGATTGGACATAGTGCTTTTTAGAGTGGTTACAAGAGTTCACTAGGCTGAGCCCTGTCCCAACATAGCTGTGTCCTTCCAAGAGGAGACGAAATGCAGATGCACACAGAGGGACGGCTGTACATAGGGCATAGGCTGTACAGGGACACATTGCCCCCAAGTCAGGAAAAGGCCCCGGGAGAGACCTGCCTCAGGACACTGTGACCTCAGACTTCTTGCCACCAGGATTGTGAAGTGACCAATGCTTGTTGCTTAAGCCCCCAGGCTGTGACATTTGTCAGGCAGCCAAGCTGGCTGAGATGCCTTGAAGTCTGGGGCCCCCTTCCCTGTCCCGGGTTCTGCTTCACCCAGACTCAGCCTCATGAACAGCACCACACCACAGTCCTCCCATTACTACAGGGTCAAGGCTGAGCCTGTGGCCTCTTTGGTGCCCCTGGACTCACTGCAGGCTAACTGAGGAGTCTCTGCACTTGGGCTCGGTGCAGTTAATGCTGGAGAGTTACGGTTAGGTTTGTCTCTGTGGCCACCGGCTCGGGGGCCCTGGATGTGTGCTGCTAGAAGATACACATCAGCAGCTGGGAGTGGAGGGGCTGAACCTGTCCAAGGACTGTGGGGTGAGGAGTTCTATGACCCTCTTCCTGGGTGTCCCGCAGTGCCTTAGCTGCAAAGGGCTGCTCCTTAAGCTGCATGTGTGTTCCCTCCCTCGGAAGTGTATGCAGACGGGGCTCTGCGGGGGTGGAAGGAGACTGGACCACCCGGGGCCCCAGCCCCCCCAGGTTCCTCTCCAGCCGCACATCGGGGAGGGGAAGGCGCCAGCTGAGAGTCTGGCCCTGGAATTGGCCCTGCCTGAAAAGACAGCAGCCAGCAGCCCTCACACGGGTTTGAATTCTGCAAGTGAATGGTGGTGGATGAAAGCACGGCTACCAAGGGCAACTGAGGTATTCTGGGGACATCTTTGGAGAGGGTGACTTCTAAGAGAGAGAATGAGCTTGATGTCAGGCGCCTGGGCCAGAGCCCAGCAAGGTGAAGTGGCTGCTCCTCAGGCTCCACGCGCCTTTTCCACAGGGTCCTGCTCAGAGCTGGCTCAGCCAGGTGGATGTTGGCCCCAGAGGAGGACTCTGGCTGTGGTCAGGTGACTGGTGAACTTGGACCTTGGCTGAGGCCACCTGCACCTCAGCTCCCTCTCTAAACAAAGAGGACGCAATGATGCTATTTTGTACTCAAGGAGTGGCTGCTTTCTCCCTGGAAGCCACCATGGTGCCACATGGGCTGGTGGCATCAGGCCATAGGGAAGGAACAGCTGTCCTGGCCACTGGCCCCGGAGGACTCTGGTGGCGTGGCTGTGACCTGGAAGAGCACATTCTGTGGCCTTCCCTCATGTTCTGTCCGTTCCTGGGAGGTGCGATGAGTGGCCTTCCACGGGTGTCAGAGCTATCACAGGTTCACTCCGCCCACATGGCAGGTGAGCCCCTAGTGAACACTGGCCACCCTGGCCCTCGCTGCTCACACAGCAGGGGAAGAGACCGACAAGTCAGCAATGCTCTGGGGCCTCCTCAGAGGCCACAGAGTCCCGGACTCTGCATAGTGGGGGCATCTGCTGGCCAGGGTGCCCTGGTCAGTGACAGAGGGCTGAGTTTGTCCCAGTGTGAGAGGACAGTGACAGGTCGGAGAGATGTACAGGGAGAACCAAGCCAGAGGACACACGGTGGGCAGGACCCCATCTCCGTGCCTCCTGCCCTGGGCCAGGACACTTCCGATATATTTATCCCCTCAAGTCCAGACAACCCTGGGTGCCTCAGTCCCTTCCAAGGTGAGACCTAGCTCTGGCTGGCTCCCCAGAAGGTCTGGTACCTCAGATGTCCCCTGCAGGAATGGCTCCTCATGGACACTGAGGGAGGGCATGAACATCAATGGAAAGCAGCAGCTTGGCCCAGAGCCAGGGCATCAGGACAGAGGTGTAGGATGACCCCATCTTTTGTGTTGCTCCCCAGGACACTGACCAGAAGTCACCGGAAGGACCTCGGCTGCTCCATGTGGGGCCTCTGTATTCCCCAGCTTCTTCCTGCCTCACGCTCCCCATACTGTATCGCTTCTGCACAGACGCAGTGCCCCTCCCATGCAGTGCCCCTTCTGAGGCAGTCGAGCTGAGGCTCTACGCTAAGGCTCAGGGGAGACAAGACTGTCACCACCCTTCCCTGCTGCCCAAGGCCCTTGGGCTCAACACTTCCACAGCAGAGCTCTCTTCCTGCCCTCAGGGGCATTTGGCCACCCACTTCCTGAGGGCCCTGTGACCCCTGGGTGTCACAGGCTTGGTCAGGGGTCATCTTAGCCCCTTTGCTGGAGCAGTGCAGGCGGAGGCCAGGAGGGTGCCTGAGAGGAGCAGGGGCATGGCCAGTGGAGATGGAGCAGGCTGAGGCAGGGGGACCCCAGGTCTAGCCTGCTGGGCTCCAGCCAGACCTGGTGCAGGGCAGCGTGGGCTGTGAGCTGTCACACTGCCACGTGGGGTGGTGGCCAGGCAGAACGAGCCCAACCACCTGCTCCAGGAGCCCCAGCAGCCCCACGCCTCCTGAGAAGTGTGGTGAGGACATTCCTCCTTGCAGGACCCCTCAGGGCTGGCCGCTGTGGGGCTTCTGGTGCAGGGTCCCCAATGTCACCTGAGGGAGGAGGGCTCCCAGAGAGGGTGTGAGCTGTCCTGTCTCCAGACTGCAGAGGAACTCACGAGAAGAAGCAGAGGACAAATATGCCTCCCCCTCAGGACTGCTGGACTCCATGCCACCAGAAATATGTTAGGATTGTGTGTGCATGTGTGCACTATATGGTGCAAGCTTTGTGTCTGTGTATGGTGTGCAGTATATCTGGTGTGAGTGGTGTGTTATGTGTATGTATGTGTCTGTGTGTCTGTGTACACTGTGCATATGTGTGGTATTACAGTGTGTGATTTGTGATCTGTGTGTTTGTGTATGTGTGATACAGAGGGGAATCAG
This sequence comes from Heterocephalus glaber, assembly GCF_053883595.1. Classification (NCBI taxonomy): domain Eukaryota; kingdom Metazoa; phylum Chordata; class Mammalia; order Rodentia; family Bathyergidae; genus Heterocephalus; species Heterocephalus glaber. The sequence continues at coordinate 2,050,704 of NW_028258297.1, forward strand.
ATCCCAGGGCCACAATGCCTGTCATGAGTGCCCAGGGCCCCGTGGGTGTGGCTGGTCCTTTGAGGCCCCCTCCTCCTGCCTCTGCAGTGGCATGAGTGACGTGACCATGGCTGCCTGCTGTGGCCCCTTGTGACACAGTCACCCCTCCTCTCCCTGCAGGTCTCCCTGGGGATGAGCAGGGCCCAGGGCTGGTTCGAGGAGGGCAGGTGAGCAAAGAGCCTCTGAGAGTGGGAGAGCTCGGTAGGTGCCAACCTGGCAGGCAGGGTGGCAGCCCGGGCTCCAGCTGCACAGTGACCAAGCTGGGAGTTGTAGGCCTGGCTCTGGACTCGGTTCCCCCAAGCTAGCCCCTAGCCCCAGTGGTCTCCAGCCAGCGGGAGCAGGCACCGGAAAGCAGGTCCTTATTCCTGAGAGTTCTCGAGCAGAGGGCACTGGAAACGCCAGGGGCACTGGAGGGTCGGCTGCTGGCAGGGGTGGGGACAGTCATCAAGGAACGAAAGGCCACCTGGCCTGGAGAGGGAGCTCTGCAAATGAGTGTGGATCCCATCTGGAGGTTTGGGCTCTGCTTCCTCAAGCCAACTCTGGAGAGAGACAGTGGCACCACAAAATCACCTTTGAGTCTGACACTTGGTCACAGAGAGGACATGTGGCACTAACTGGCTGGGATGCCCAAAAGCTGAGCCTCTGGGAGGGGCTTCTCCAATCTCCCTCCTCCAGATGTGCCAAAGATTCTTGGAGGGGGCCACTCCGCCTGGGACTGGGGCCCTAGGGACCGGTGTGCAGCTTGTCTCGCAAGCCTGAGGGTTTCCACAGTGCTGCATCATTGTGTGCACCCACAAACACTCGGGGGTCTTTGAACATGAAACCAAGGAGACACTTCATTGGGCTAATGCCACTTCTGGGTGAGACACAGCCCCAGGCGTGTGCTGGTGGTGAGGGAGCCTGATTCCACCAGAATCAAGAACAACATGGCGAGGATTAGTGGCAAAAGACGTTGGGGATTAGGATTCTTTGAATGTTTATTAACATAGGCACAGGGGCTCTGATCCCTTTGGGCTTTAATGTCTTTGAATTTTTACTTGCAAGGAGATTTGATCTTTAGCATGTAACTCTACCCCTGGGACATTCCTCATTGTGGAGGGTTTCCCTCCTTAGAAAGCGGCTCCCCATACCGCGTGGCATTTTACTAAGGAGCATCACTGCGCTTCTGTTTCTCATTTGACTACTGAGGTTTCTTCACATTATCTTTAACTTCAGCACAGAGCCATGATGGGGGTCGAGATGGCCCAGCAGGACACATTTAGGATGGGGTGGGAACTGTCCTTGCCCACGGCATGGGGGGATGGGACTGCCATCCACATTAGCACTTCACAGGGGCCTTTACTAGGTCAGGGACCAGGTGGGCTGGGCTGGGCTGTGCCCCTTGGCTCCAGGTGCCTTGTGGAGTCACAGGTGAGGTCCTGATGGTGGCTGTGGTTTCTCCCGATCTGCTTCTATGCTGTCCAGTGGTTGATGGCAGGATCTGACTCCTCCTGGGCTGCAGTACCGGGGCTCAGTCCCCACAGGCTGTCTGCTGAAGTCTCCCTCTACTTCTCCCCTCGTAGGCCTCTCCGTAGGGCAGAGCTGGTCATGGCAGCTCAGAGCAAGCAAGAATGAGAGCGAGAGCAAAAGGAGATTCTGAGGGGGAGGGTGCAGTTTCCTTGTAGCCCAGCATCAGAAGTGACATCCTATTGCTACTGCCACTCAGCTTTGTCCATCTACTCTCGAGAATGGTTGCAGAAGGGCAGGGATGCAGGCCACAGGCTTCTGGGCAGTGTCTCATCAGGTCTTTTCCAGCTCTGGACAGCCTTTTTGTGGATCTGATTTGATGTGCTTCTGAACCATTTCAGGCCCTGCAGGGGTAAAATCCACACCAGCCTCCTGGAGCTCCAGGGGGGATCTCAGATGACTTGCAATGGGGAAGCATGTGTGACAGTGGGAGTCGGAGTGTTCCCCATGGTCACCCCTGGCTGGGGAAGGCTCTGGCCTAACAGGACCAGAGAAAGAGGATAGCTGGCTGGCTTTCTGGAGGCTTCTCTCCAGCTTCTACATGGTCCTCCTAGAGGCCTGCCTGGCGGGGTGTTTGGAAGGAGAAGCCACAGAATGTTTCTTTATCAAATGCTGCATAGCAATGTTCAGCACTTACTGTCTCATAACAACAATCTCTTCCTCTCTCTTAGCCTTCCTGTTAGCCAGGATTCCTGGAAGGGCTGTGCTGAGCTGTTCTCCCTGGGATCTGTCAGGGAATTATAGTCACGTGTTATCTGGGGCTGCTGACCTCCATGGCTTGTCTGGGCTGGAAGATGGGCTTCTAAGATAGTGTCATCATACAGGGAGCACCTTGTGAACTTCCAGGATTCAAGAGCACCAAGGGTGAGCATAGCGCAGGACAGAAAGGGGATATAGCAAGCACTTCAGGGGCAAGAAATCAGGTAACCCCAGAAGTGTCCCAAAGACTCTAAGTGGAAAGCCTGTTCCACCACATGTGTGTGAGTATGTGTACATGTACCTGTGTGACTGTGTGAGTCAGTGAGCCTGTTTGTGCATGAGTGTGTGAGGCCATATGTATTTATTGTATGCATGTGTGTTTATGTATGCATGCATGCATTCATATTATGTGAGCGTGTGTGTGTGTGCATACATGTACATAGATACAACTGAGGCTTTTTAAAGTACGTAATGTGTAAGCCAAAATCAGAGCATGAGGAATTGGCTGAGGGGAGAATGGGTGAAAGAATGTTCCTGAAGGGAGTGAGTGGCCAAAGAGTTCTGAGTTGGGATCATGTCCTGGACATGCTAACTCCCAGGCAGCTGGGCTTGGCAGGGTGGGCTGGATGGAAGGAAGAGGGTATGCTGGTGTTGAGGATCCCCGTATCTCAGTGACCTGATTCCAAGGCCATGCGGGGGTCCCGTGGGCTTTCAGCCAGGATAGGACAGGGAGCAGAAGGCCCAGCTGGTGAATGGAGAGACAGTAGGAGGCATCTGGCAGGGAGAGCTTTGGTGAGGCAGCTGGGAGAACAGCCATGCCCAGGGCACCTGAGGGATGAGCAGGAGAGGCAGGGTGGCACTGGGGGTTGGCACTGGGGAGGGCCTGCTGGTGGAGGGTTGGCAGGAGTGGTAGGGGCCGGCAATGCCTTCAGGGATGAAGGATTCCTAGGAGTGGAGAGTGAGTGGCAGGGAGGTGGGCAGGACAGCTGTGCCCAGGGCTGGCTTTTGATAGATGCTCAGCATGGCCGAAAGCAGAGAGCTTCAGGTGCCAGAAGAGAGGCTGACTGGAGGCCCAGGTCCTCTCCTAGCAATGCCTTACACACACGCATTCAGTTCAGTTCTCAGTAAAATGGAGGCCTAAATATGAAAGCCTGGCTTAGCAGGTAGTAGAATCAGGAAGGCCATTATCTGCTTTGCAAAAGGATTCACAGCACAGCTTCCTAAAATAGAGGTTGTTTCCACAGCGTTACTCAGCTTTGGTTTTAGAAATTCAAAATCACCAGTCCTGTTAGCTCTGCAGGCACCTCTGTCCTTGGGCACCACTGGCTGAGTGCCTTTAACCCCATGGGGCTGGATGCCTTTTCCCTTTAAAGAACTCTCCCTGGGGACCTGTGACTTGTTTCTGACTAGTGCTCCAAGCCCTCCACCCACTTGGAGTGGTACCCACAGAGAAACCTATTTCCAAAATCTGTGGCAGATGTAACAATGATGCCAAGTGAAATCTTTTTCCAAGACAGTTTAGTGATGTTAAACCCGATGGTGGTCACTCTACAGGAGAAGGACAAAGCGTTTGTGCAAAATTACATAATGGCAGCTAAATGTGAAATGTTAAGTCGGAGCCCCAAGGAACTGAGTCTCTAGGCAGAGGTGATATGAAGAGGTGAATGGAGAGCCCCAATGTATTTGTGGGCAGGAGCTGAGGGTGGCCTCCCACAGCCGTGTTCAGCCAGAAAGCTGCCCTGGCTTCTGGGTCAAGTGAGGGCCAGGGCTAGGTCTCTCAAAGGGAAACCTACACTCAAGACAGCAGCAGCCTGCTGGGGTGTGACTTCCTTCCAACAGAGAGACCTCCTTTCCCACACCAGTTTCTCAAGCACATCCTGAGCCCTCCTTTCAAGGTGTGGTGTTGGGGAGTCAGACAAGTGTGCCCTATGGACCTCACAATGGAGGCTTCAGCAGCTGAGAATTCTCTCTTTGTTCTGGGTTCCAGAAGTCCGAGATCAAGGTGGCTGCAGAACCATGCTATCTCTGGAGGCTCCAGGGAGTGTCCTTCTGCCTCTCATAGCTCCTGGTGGCTCCTCCAGGCATCCTTGGCTTGTGGCTGCACCAATCCAATCTCAGCTTCTGTCTCCACATGACCTCTTCTCTGCCTGTCTCCTAAAGATGTGCACCATTGGATTTACAGCCACCTAGCTCATCCAAGGAGATCTCACTCTGAGATCCTTAATCTAATTTCAACTTCAAAGACTCCAAATAAGTTGACATTCACTTTTTTTTTTTTTTTTTTTTGGTTCGGGGGATTGAACTTGGGACCTTGCACTTGCGAGGCAGGCAGTGGAACCACTGAGGTAAATCCCCGACCCTTGACATTCGCAGTTTACAGAGATTACTTCATGCCCAACATTCAACTCATTATAATGGGGACAGTTACAGGTTACATTGTATAACCCCAAAATTCATACGTGGAAATCTCCAACCCCAGTACCTCAGAACATGGCTGTAGTGGAGACAGAATCTTTAAAGGCATGTTGATGTTAAACTGAGGTCATAATGTGGAGAACCCTAACCCAACATGACTGTGTGCTTATATGACAAGAAAGACATGAGGGAGATGGGTGCTTGAGAAAAAGCCACCCCTCCAAGGACTCAGAGAGACAGACCCAGAGAGACTCACAAGGACAACTGTGGAGAGAGGCCTCAGGAGAAACTAATCCCACCACACCTTGACCTGGACTTCAAGCCTCCAGACCATGAGAACACACAGCCCTATACTTTGGAGACCCTGTTTGGGGTATTTAGTGTGGCCAAGTCTCACAGTGGGCTGCTCTATGCCACTCATCTTGCTCTCAGGTCAAAGTGTAACAGGGGAGGAAGCCCAGGGGGTGGGGTCGGGCAGAATGGGCTGCCTGGGTCTCAAATCTGCCACCTGCTCTTGGACAGTTGACTTGGTGATGCAAGTGTCAATGATGTCCTGTGCACAAAGGGGATATAGTACCCACCTCACATCTACAAAACCAACATAAAGGTCTCACCAGTGCCTGGCACCTGGCAAGGACTCAAGAGCTGGTGACCATCTCCATGGTTACTCCTAAGGCATGCTGCCTCTGATCCTTGTTCCAGCCATCTCTGTCTGGGCACTGTTTCCTAGATTAGAAAGCATTGACCCAAGAGGGTGTGATCCCTAGCTGAAGGTCAAGTACAACAGAAGCAAGAATTGCTATCTCCATTCAGTTCTTTGAATTTGACGCTTAAGTTTACTCTCCAAGATGCTGGTCACAATGGCCCCATGTCCATCCCAGGTACTGGTCATCACGACCCTGTTGTCCATCCCAGGTAGCAATCACCACGGTCTTGTGTCTGTCCCAGTATGGGATGCCATGGTCCCATGTCCATTATTACTTTTGAACATTCCCCAGGATGGTAACAATATGAACACAGATATAACATAAGCTAAATGTGGACTTTATTCATGGACTGTGACCTAAATATTTTAGGACAAAACCCCAACTTTTCACACAAGATAATCATTGCCCTTGTCACTTTGAACAAACTGTGATTGGTTATTCTGCTATCACTGCAGAAGTTTTCCATGCATTTTCTGGAGGGGGAGATTTTCCACAGATAAAAATGGCAACTGTTTTTCTTGAGCATCTCCCTGACCTCAGGGAGGGATTAGGTTCCCTCTGTCCTCATAGCCTGATGCCCACATCCCTAGAGACTCCTGCTGGACCACCTGTTTTAAGGGGCATGGATCACTGGACCTTGTCCTGTGGTGTCCCCAGCCCCTGCCTGGCAAAAAAACCCCAAGGTGCTCAGTAATTTTGGATTTAACTTGCATTTTTAAGTGAAGTTCAAAAAGGGTGTGGAGAAGGGCACAGCAGGGGCTGCACAGGGCACCTTGCAGTCACATGCAGGACTGGACAACCAGGCTCAGCAGTCGCCCTTGTCAGTCAGTGTTATGGCTTGTGTCTATATATGCCCCCAAGGCCTCATGCAGTCATAGGCGGGCCTTTTCAAATGTGACTGGATCTGTAGTAAATGATGCTGGGATCCAGGGTGTGTGATTACTACATCAGTCCACTGATTAGTTTGGCATAGTTCTGGGTAGGATTAAGGGTGCCCTACCCTGGTGTGGATGCTACCTACCCTAAGGTTTGGTAGCCTGGATAAGGGACTAAAAGAAGGTCTTTAGTCACTTGCTGCTTGCTGCCTTCTACCTGCCCTGCTATGCCATGGGCTGTTTCTCCTCTGTGATGCCCCTCTGCCTTGCCACCATGACTTGGAGCCAGCTGACTATGGACTGAAACTTCTACAATCTGTAAGCTGAAATAAACCTTTTCTACTTTAACTTTAGGTTTTGAGTATTTTGTTTCAGCAAAGAGAAAAGTAATGAAGACAGTCAGTCACTGCAAAGTGTCAGTATGTGCAGGTGCATTCCCAAATAAAGCACATCAGAGAGCTGCTCAGATTCATCAAACAGTTTAGAGTCTGTACTTTTGAAAACTGCTGGTACACAGCATGTATCCACAGGCTTAGAAATAGAAGTTAAATACGGCAATCATCCCATTTTATGGAAAAGAACATTATTCTATAAGAAGTTTCTGATGATCTAATGATTAAGAGAAAGACAATTTTAAAATTAAGATTTTCCTGATAGTTGAAGATAACACTGGAAGACAAACATATCCACTTGAGTTGAATGCACATCAAAGCCACTTTGGGTTGCTTGTGTGACTCTGTAAGTTACAGGGAGGGTCAAAGGAAGCACCAGACTGCCTTTGTAGAAGTTGACATTTGAAATTAATTTCAGATTTTACATGAGACTTATTTGTCCGAAGAGTTCCATCTCTTGAGAAAAATGATTCCACAAGGACCGTCCCACATAGGCGAGTTCATGTTGACATTTCAAAATTATTTTTGAGAAATGTATCTCAACATGGCCAAGGCTTGTAAATAATCTCAATGGTGCCAAAAATGTTGTATCAGCAGGAAGATCCTTCCCAAAAGCAAAAATAGCAAAAAATTATTTGCAAACTTGCATTTGGCAAGAGCAACTGGCATCATTTTCAATTATATCGATGAAAAATGGAGTTGTTGAAAGTATAGATTTTGATGACCTAATAAATAAATTTGCAGTCAGAAAGATTTTTATGATCAACTCAGACATTATATTAATAAAATATTTATTATCTTACAGGAATTTATAACTCCAAAAATATCATTTTGCAATCTATAAGTTTCTGTTATTACTCATATATTGCTACTCTCCCTCTTGTACTTTAGAAGTAAAAACTACTTTCAAAGGGAAGAGCTTTATATGTTAGGATTGCTATCAGCACTTTTGTCCTGCTTTATGAATGAAGGACACCATATTCACATTTTTTACTGGCCTGGCAAATTATGTACCATTCTTGGATACTCAGAATAAAAATAGAGAAACACATTTTTGGAAAGCAAAAATGCAATAAAATAGTGGCCCTGCCCCCAATTCTGGGCACTTTGCTCAAGAGCAGAGTATCGGGCACCCAGGGTCTAGGGACTTATGAAGCCCGAGCTTCCGATGTCTCTGGTCCAGTGAGCCTGGTTCCCTTCTGTGACAAGACCTGTGACTCAGTACAGAGCTGGGGAGGGGGGAGTTGAGGGAGTCCTCTCTGAGCTGCCTTGGCTGCCCTGTGGCTCTGTGTCCTGGGTAAGCTGTGAGGTTCTGAGAATATGCAAAATAAGTCTTTTATTTCCTGCTCAGCTGCTCCCAGAAATGCATGAGCTCACATATGAGTGGGCTTGGAGAACTTGAAAGGCATTTTGAGGGTCCTTCTAAGGCTTTCTCATCCCAGCATGCAAGAATTTGAAAGAAGTTCTAAAATACTGTAGCAAAGAAAGAAAAAAAGACAGATCAGGGAGAAGGCACATGTAAGAAAGTATTCAGCTTCTACCATTGCAAACATTCTACCCGTGTGTGTGTGTTTGTGTGTGTGTGTGTTTGTGTGTGTGTGTTTGTGTGTGTGTGTTTGCATGTGTGTGTTTGTGTGTGTGTGTATGAGTGTGTCTGTGAGACCTGCTGATGGATATTGTCTATTTCTATGCCTTATATAAGTCCAAGGGATGGGGTAAAATCTGCTGAGTGCCTCAAAGACCCATTTTTAATTCATAGTGGGTTGGAGAAATAAAACTTACTTTTCTGAAAGAGAAACCTACAAAGAGTTTTTGGAAGCCAACCAGTTTAATAAACACAGGCTCTAAGTAAATAGCATAAAGAATTTATGAAAATTGCTTCTGCATTTATGTTTAGTGTCTTGTGTGGGGTCTAGGAAAAGAACAAATCACTGCTGTGCATTCTTTCCAGACCTTGCAGATGGAGTTCTTCCCCTGCCTGGCCTGGAGTGGCCCAGCTGTGAGGAGCACTGTGAGGAATGGTGTTTGTGTAGCATGGAGCACGCCTGCCCCAAGCTGTCTGCAGGTCGAGCCCTGGGGAGGAGGAGAAGGGAAACTCAAGGATGCCAGGCTGGAGTCAGCCACTTGTTCTGGTTCAAGCACATTCCCAGACCCCCTTGGATCTGGGAGCCTCTGCAGAGCTTTGAGATTTCCCCATGGGAACCTGCTCCACCCTAGGGGTCGCTGATGTCCTCCTGGCCCACACTTGAGCCTGAGCCTGACTGCCCCATCCACAGTTCCTGAACCTATCTGGAGTTGGGGTTTGGGGACCAGAAATGCCACCTTCTGAGGACAAGGTGGTCTCTGGTGTTATGAAGCCCACTCCCCTATGCATATAAAGGACCTGATACATGTAAGGGACTGAGGGACTCCACTGAGTGGGTCTGAGCCTCCACCCAGGGGGCCACTGATGGTCCAGCAGTCTGCCTAGTTCTAGTGAAGAAGAGGGGACTGGGCATTTCCAGCAGCTGAAATAGAGGGTTCCAAGGCTGGGGGTGGCTCGGGGGGTTGGTGAGGAGGAGGTCAAGAGGAGGCCCCTAAAGACCTTTCACTGTGGAGAAATACACATAAAATGTACAGTTTAGTGGCAAGGGTACAATTTGAGGGCACCGCGCGCATTCATACTGCTGTGACGTCACCAACACCACCTACAGCTGACCTCCTCATCCTCAGATCACGGAGAGCAAGTGGCAGCATTCCAGCGGGTGCTGGGTCTTGGGTGGGTTTGAGGAGGAAGGAAGCAGAGGACTCTGGCCCCCAAACTTCAGTTTTTCCCTCTCTCTACCTCTCTCCCCTGGACCTGGGTGGTCAGCACCATGGATGGTGCCTGGGAACCAAAACCCCTCTTGGGCTCAGCTCAAACCTAGCAGATGGGTGCTGGCCTTGCCTGTGGAGAAGAGAGCTCACTCAGATCATCAGGGTCCAGGGTCCAGGGTCCAGGAACAAGGTGACAGCATGGCTGTGGTCATACCTAGCTACCTCCATGGCCTTCCTTGCCAAGGAACACCCTGGCCTGGACACTCCTACTGGTTTGCCCCAGCCCAGGGACCCTGAGCACAGCCAGGGGTGGCCAGCTACAGCCCACAATACAGATGGGGCCTGGGCAGTGAGGGTACAGTCCAGGCCAGAGCTGCTTTCTGCCTAGTGGCCAGTGCCCAGATCCTCATGCAGGGCAGCTTCTACCTCAAGGCAAAACAGACAGGGAGGCTCAGTGCTCCACCAGCAGCCCACGGCTCCCCAGGGCTGGGGACAGCACCCTGTCTCAGGTTCTGGGTAGGAATGTCCACATGGCAGCTCTCATGCCACCTCAGCTCCTGCTTGTGAGGTGAGGGGCTGAACATGGGATCCAGCTCCCTGGGCAATCACAGGGCCAGCAGCTGGCTGTGCCTGCATGCCAGGCCACGTGGGACATGGCTCTTGTCACTGGAAGGTAGATGGGCCCATCTGGTGGGGGAAGCACAGAGGTCTGGGAGGGTGGCCAGGCAGGATGACTCCAAGGGTCTTTGGGCTCTGCTGGGCCACGGGTCCCACAGTGTGGCTCGTGCAGCAGACATTGTCTGAACCCCCGTTGGGCACAGCTCCTGGGGGACTCAAGAAGAGTTGGAAGGCTGAGGGTTCATGGGATGAAACACAGAACCAAGTGACCCAGGTGATCCTGACTGGCACCCCCACTTCTGGGCCTGTCCTTGAGGAACTGGCAGGGTCTTGGAAGGTGCCTGCCCCCTGTGTTTGACCACGGGGTGGAAGCAGCTCAGCCATGCATGCACACATGGATAGATATGATCCAGCCATGTGGTGGAATAGTACTCAGCCTGAAAAATGAAGGGAATTCTGACCCAGGAAGACATTGTGCTGGTTGAGATGAGCCCATCACAGAAGGCCCAACGCTATGCACTTCCTCTCACTCTAGCACCCTAGGCTCATAGACAGCAAGTGAAGTGGGGCAGTGGCAGCTGGTGGTGGGAAGTTAGTGATTAAAGGCACAGAGTTTCAGCTGGGGAAGACAAGATGGGGTCTGTGGATAACAGCAGCTAGCTGCACGCCAGTGTGGATGTACCTGGGCCTCTGAGATGCGCGAGATGGCAGATCGAGTGTGCTGTGCTCTTTCTCGCCATTTTAAAGGAAGGAGAATGAAGTGACCTAAACCATTTGCTGGGAGGAAAAGGCAAAGGGAGGGGAGTTGGAGTCTCGAATGCACAGTGAGCGGAAACTGAGCAGAGGAGCAGTGCCAAGGCTTGGGGAGCCTGATCCCCGTGCACAGTGGGAACGGGAGTTGGGGCCAAAGCACAGACAGCCAAAGGAGCACGGACTCTGAGGGTCTGATGTGGGCAGAATGAGAGGTTCTAAGCCCTGGCCTCAGAGGGCACTACAGGATGCCCAGGGAGCTGCCTGGCCTCTCCTGGGATGGCACGAGAGACCTTCATTTTTGGAGGAGCTGGAAGCCCAGGTTGATAGTGATGGGACTCATGGGGTTAAGGTGGCTGAGCTACAAAGAAGGAGGCTTCCAGGGTCTTCTGCATGGCTGCACCTCCCTCTCCTCACCACTCTGCTGCTGCTCATCTACCACCTCCTGCTTGCTGGGACAGTGGGGCTCCAGGAAGACAGTCCCAAGTTGAGGAGACAGCCCAGGGAGCAAATGACAAAGCAGGTGAGATCAAGGCAAGGAGGCACTTGGTTAAGACAATGGGAGAGAAAATCAATTTTCCAATACTTCTTCTTCAAGTGGTGTCTTGAAGCCGATTCAGAAATAATATTGCCTGACATTCAGAGAGCACAGCTCACCACTTCCTGAGCACCTGGCGTGATCTCCTCTAAGCCTCGGGACAATCTTGCTGCAAAGTGGCCTCGCCTGCCAGATGGAGAAATGAAAACAAGAAGTCAAGTGCTCCTTCAGGAACGGAGTTGTGCAGGGCAAGGAGTGGAGAATCATTGCTCGGTCCGCCTCTGGACGGTCTCTCTTCCTGGGCTGGCACTGGACAAGGCCCACGTGGAGCCCGTGCCCTGCACCCTCTGTGGGTTCTGCTGGGTCTGAGCCCAGGGATAAGTTCCAGTGACCCAGAGCACTGCCCCTGGGCTCCATCCTGTTCTTTGCCCCAAGCCCCCAGCCTCATTCTTGCCCCTGCCCACTGAGGTACCCTGAACAATGCCAAAGTAGGAGACGGGTTTCACCCTAGAAGCCTGTGCCCCTTGACTTATGCTGCTGCCTGCTTGGTATGGTCAGAGTCCTGGAGCTGAGGGCTGTGGGCACAGGGAAGGCAGCGGCTCTGAGGACTCTGTTTGGGCAAACCCACTCCTGACCTCAGGCCTTTCACGGTACAGTATGAGTGGCCCTGAGCTGGGGTACCATAATCACCCTGTGTCTGCAGCACTGCAGGGCCCCGCACAGGTCAGGCCACTCAACTGTCCACAGGGCATCTGTCCTATCTTGCTGCTACTGGTCACTGTGGCCATGGGGATGCATGCCCCTCATCCTGCCCAGGTAGCAGAAGCTACTATGGACCAACAATAAGTTGACTAATGTTGGGCCCAGGCTCCTGGAAACTGCAGACTTGGTCTCCTGGCCCTGGGGCCAGTGAGTCTATGTCCCCCCAGGTTGCTCGGAGTGGCCACACACCCACAGGGTCCCATGCTACCCTAGTGGGGGAAGGGGAGGCCTGCCAAGGTCCCCTGCTGCGCAGACCACCTGTTCCACTTCCTCTTCCAAGAGCCATGTGTCCACCACTTGTTCTGTCTGTGCCAGGGGAAAACTGTCTGTTTGGCCATGTGGACCCAGAGCACAGACAATATGGAATCTGCTGGAAAAATGGGCTCTGGAGGGCTTGATGAGGAGAGCATAAGGTAGTATTAACAGAGGCTAGACTAGACTCTCTCTTCCAGAGGCCCCAGCACCCTGGCTCATCTACTGCTGCCAATTAGTCCATGAACTACAGCCTGTGCTGAGCACAGGATGCCTTCAGCACAAGCACTGGGGATGGATGTGCTGGGAAAGGAACAAATCCCAATCAGCACTGTGGGCACCAAGTCAACAGAGCATTTGGAGACACATTGCATCTTCCTACACTAAGCTTCCTGCTGGCAGCTCCAAATGGCCCCGCAAGGCTCACTAGACAATGGGAGGGGCTGTGTCCACTACAGAAGGGTCTCAGTGCTGGGCTGAGCTGAGGGGTAGGGCAGCAATGCTGCAGCTCCTGCATCCAGCCTGGCTGGGGGTGCAGACAGAGTGGAGCTAAGGCAGGGTTAGGAGGGGCACGGCACCCTGCAAGGAGGAGGAAGGACAGAAGGGGCTCCCCAGATGGCTCACAAGGCGGTGGAGAGCAGGACAGAGTCAGCCTGGGTATGGAGCATGGCCCCAGGGTATGGCCTGAGAGTGCAGGGCCCAGCTGGACATCCAGTGCTGTTCCCATGGCCAGCACCCCCTGCCATCTGGAGCCCAGCCTGCAGCCCTCCTCTCCGGGCTGCTGGTTGGTGCCCTGGGTGGCTCTGCAGCCCCCACACCCTGCCCATAGCCCTTCTTGTGGGCCTGTGCTGGGCACTGCTTTGCTACTGGGCTTTGCTTAACTCCATCATGACATAAAGCACTCTGGGAAAATATGAGCATACTGTAGGTTCCCCTAGAAGTTCAATAGAGTTGCCATGGGATCCAGCAATTCTACTTCAGGGTAACTGAACACAGGGACTCCCACAGCCACTTACTTGTACGCCTGTGTTCCTGGCAATGTTATTATTCACAGTAGCCCCAAAGCAGAAGCGACCCAAGTGTCCACCTACAGACCAATGCACAAACACAATGGATCCATCCACACGGGGCTGATCAGAAAGGAAGGGATTCTGACACATGCTACCCAGGGCTGCTCTGGAGGACATGATGCTAAGTGAAACAGCCAGTCACTAAAGGATAAGCACTGCATGAATCCACATAGAAGAGGTTCAAAGAGTAGTGGAATTCATACAGAAAAGACATAGAATGGAGGACACAAGGGCTGGAGCAAACGGTAAGTAGGGAGCTGTTTCATAGGTGCACAGTTTCAGTTTTGCAAGAGGTGATCATTAGTTGCAATATGTTGATATGAATAAGAACGCCTAGCAGATTAGTAAGTCCTGGGCATGTCTGTGGATGATTGACATTCAGGCCACAAATGAGGGGGGAAGACGCAATCCAGATGTGGATGGCACCAACCGCACGGTGTAGCATGGATGGAATAAAGAGGACACGAAGAAGAAAGTGTTCCTTTCCTGGAGGAGCTCTGGCCTTCCCTGGTGCATTTGGGAATTGGCCTCAAGTTCCTTCAGGCTTCCGACAGAGAATTTTTTGCCTTCCAAAGCACACTCAGTGGCCTTCTACCACAGTCACACGGGTGACTGTGCAGTGAGCTCCAGGCCTTTGACCGTCTTCCGCTATTGGATCCTCCAGCTCTCCAGGGCACAGGCCGCCATTTTGGATTCTTCCACTTCTTATCTTGCAGAAGCCATGGGACTCCTCTGCTTTGATCCTGTGAGCCCAACTCCTAAACCCTCTGTACAATCACAGATATGTTTGTATTGATTCTCTACCTCTTGTGAGATCCTAATACACAAGATGAAAAGGCTTCTGAGACGGCTGTGATCGCAGCACAGCCATATGCATGTGCTCGGTGGCCCTGAATGGCACACTTGAAAATGGTTAAGATGGTACATTTGTACATCATGTGTATTATGCTACAATTACAACAACATTAATACACAAAAGGCTCCTAGAACGCCCCGGCCCGAGTTCAGCTGGGGTCTACAAGGCTGCTTCTCAGGCCTCTTCCTTTGGAAGACTGACCCTGGAAAGAGCCATCCTCAAAGCTCCCCAATCTTACTCTGCTGGGATCCTGTGCACTGCTCAAACCTGGAGCTCCTGATACCTCACAAAAAGCCATCAGGTGACACATGCAAACACCACATCTATTACTAAAATTATGAAACTGAGAGGAGTTTTATATGTATGATCCTGTCTGATTCTATGTTTTCATCTACAATTAGGAAAAATGCAGTTTTTAGCACTTACATAGTTTTCTTAAAAATAACACATTCCCTTTCCTTTCTCCTGTGAGTCCAATGTTTATGCCTTTTAACAGACGGTTTGGACTAAATTCTCTCCCCTTTCTTCACACATGCTTTTCTTTTTCTGGAGCGCCTCTGCCCCAAAAAGTGTTGACCAACCCAGAAGAGAAGGCGTGTCATTGGCTTGACCTCCATCTGAGCTGAAGAGGCAGGTATCTGTCCAGTAGGTAACATTTGTCCTGTCCTTTCCCATCTAATGGAATTTAAAATAAAAAGACAGGGATTAATTTGACTCTGTGAAGTGTAGCATGAAAAGTGGAATCTCTTGGAAGTTTCTGGAGTCGAACGTGACAAATGAGAGCCAATGGTGAACGATCACTCTGGACACAGAGCCCAAGGCTGCGGAGCCTGCTGAGGAAGGTGAGACTAATTAATCAGCAGCAAACCGGAGAGCAGTGTGGGCCGGGAGACCTCACTGACTCTCAGAGGAGGGCAAAGGAAGCTTGTGAATCACAGGTGGTTGGGGATAAGAGACTGGAGTCTCTGCAGGTCCCACCTCAAACCCAGAAATGGTGCACAGGGAAAAATAACACATCCTTAATGATGCTAGAAAGACAATAATGACCCACTGTCAGATGGGCATTGATCAAGACCAGATGGTGGGTGGCTGGAATCCACAAGCAATGCATTCTTCCATCTGCTGTCAGCCGTGGCATCCCCTACATGGCTGGGCAGGTGGGCTTCCTCCAGATGCCGACATGAGCTTTACATGGAGTGGCTTGCTGTGCCATGGGCCATCGCCACACTGTGGGGTGTTGATGCTTCTCCATAGCAGGATGCAGCAGCTGGGTCACAGGACAGGGTACCCAGCTGTTGGCGGGGCCCAAGCTGTCTTGATGTCTCCCCCCACCAGGCCCTGTGGCCTGGGACCCCAGAGACTCTGCACCCCATTGGAGAGACCTTGTCTGTGTCCTGGTCTCCCTCCCTGCAATTGCAGGCAGCTCACCTTGGGCTGACTAGGCGACCACTGCCTCCTGGGAGAAGTTCAAGGAACTGATTTTCTCTTGTTTGTTTGAAGAGGCAGACAGAGCAGTTAATCATTCATTCACTCATTCATTCATCTGCTTGCCTACAGCCCATGTGCCTATGGTCAAGTTGTTCTGACCCACGTCACACAGCAGAGGCCGAGGTCCCAGATTGTCAGTGAAGCAGGGCATATGTGGGTCTCCTGCTCACACTGAGATTACAAATTGCACCTTCGTGTTTGTCTAATAGTCTCATTAAAAATACCTAGCGCCTATTGTGTGTGGGATTCCTGCCTCGGGAAGCTAGGTCAGGCAATGTGGAAGGAGCCCCAGAGCACAGCAGGGCACAGACCACACTGAGAGTGAACTGGGGCTTCCAAGGGACCCGGATGTGTAGGTCCTACAGCTGGAAGTCCTAGGACTAGCTCCCCATTCTGGACCCAGGGCCCACATCCCAGGGAGGGCAAGGAACTGCTCAGGCAACCAGCAGCCAAAAGTAGAGCCAGAGCAGGGTGGAACAGCTCTTTCGGTTGCCCTTCCTGGTCCCATACACTCAAGTGTGCAGGCTGCGGCTGAGGGCAGCTGTCAAGAGGTTGCAGGCACAGAGTCCAGGCCGAGTTCGGTCTGAGGTGGGCTTGCACGTTCAGGGGAGGGGACCGGGGAAGGAGGAGAAGAGGAGGCAGATGGGAGAAGGCGGTGGCCACAGGGAGAGGCCACTCCTCACTGAGCCCTTCTCCGGCCCTCCCCCCCACCCTGCCTGTTCGGAGCCCTTGGCTCCAGGCTGCTGCTGGGCAGGGAGAGCTAGCTGCCCAGGACCCTCACCTTGCAGCCCTGGGGTGGGGGCTCCCTCCTTTGGACTAGCCCGGCCCACAAATCCACCTGTGCTTTCCCCAGGCTGGTCACTCGGAAGCACAGGAGCAGGACACACCCTGGGCCCCGAGCCCAGTCAGCATGCCACACCTCCGGATCGAGGCAGGTGCTGATGGCAGCATGAGGGGGCATGGGGTGCAAATGGCCTCTTGTGTCCCTTTCAGGAAGGGCTGGGTGGATTCCCCTGCTGGCCTTGGAGCTTTGGGGTATCACAGCACCCTGAGAATGCTTTGTTTGTGTCCCAAGGTGCTGGATCCCATGAAGATCTCTGCACCTCCGCTCCCTCCACCCTTCTCTGCCTCTCTCCAATTTTAAGGCTTTTGCTCCTTCTGCAGAATGTATTAGCTGCTTCTGGGAAGATAAGGAAATTAATTTATTACACTGTCTTATCTGAGACGGACCTTAACCTTTTGGGCAGTGGGGCAGGGGCTGTGTTGGTCCAGTCTCCCCAGGGAAGGTCCTGGTCTAAGTTCCAGGAGATGGGACATCCAGGTGTGGGCCAGGCCATGCAGCTGTGCCAATGGGCCAGGGGCCCTTGTAAGTGACACAGAAGCCTAGGAAGTGCCACTAGTATCAGCCACAGAGGCTCAGCTCTGCTTGGGTGGCGACTTCTAATGCCTCTGAACCCTAAATGAGTGAGGGTACCCTGTGAAGAGGGGGTGGGAAGGTCACAGAGGCTGTCCAGATGGGTTGCTGATGCCATATGACTTCCCCTCCAGGGGCCTGGTGCTGCACTGCTGTGTGTAGCCACTCATCTCCTCAAAGCTCAAGGCTTTCAGGATCTAGTTCTCGGGGAGCTGAAAATCACCATTGCCAGTAGAAGCCTAGGGTGCTTGTCAGGGTTCTGCCGTGAGGGACCCTCCTCCAACACAGTTCTTGGGCCAGCACAGTCCTCAAAAACAGGAATTCACCTGCAGGTTTACACCCCAGATGGGCCATGGACCAATGAGTCTGTGTTGGGGAGCTGGGTAGACTTCATGAAGAAGCATCATAAAGACAGATGGAGCAGCAAGGCAGGAAGCTGTTCCTACACTGTGTGCAGCAGTGGGGAAGGATTCTTTAGTAAGGAGAATTGTCAAGCTGGCTCTTCACAATTTAGCACTTTGTTAATAAGATGAGGTGGCAATGAGATTTTGGGAGGACATGACTGAGTAGGTGGGGGAAGGGAATACCTAGAACTTGTGTTATTGGTGGGGATGGCGCCACTCTGAAATGACAGAGTGATTGGGCCTGACTGCCCTAGGACAGGGGTCCAGTTCCTTGTGGGAACACATCATTCCCTGACATGAGAGGGCACAGGGAATAAACAACCCACAAACATTTCTTGTACAAATACATAAGCACACCATCTAGGAAAGTGAAAACAGACAATGAGGACAACCACACAATCACTAATAACAAGAGGGAAGAAAAGTGATTTTTGAATTTTAGGAGAAAGAGGGTGTTGACAAACTATGTATACCCAGCTATATGGCCTTTCGGTGTGCAAGTGACCAGCCTTCTCCAGGGTAGGGGTGGGCAGCACTTGCGACCCATGCCCAGGAAGGAAGCAAATAGCAGGACCTCCTGGTGGTCAGGGTTAATTACACAGCTGTGGAGCAAAGGAGGGTTCTCAGGCCAGGTGGTGAGTGTAAGTCCTATTAAAATTAAGACAGTGAAAAATACTGTGGAGATTGTTGCTCAGAACATACTCCCCCCCTTTACAAATGGGAAAATGGGAACATTAAATAGAATCATGCATGGGCTGTGTTGGGGTATCCATCAAACAAGGACCACTTATACAGCACGGTCCCCTGAGTTTCCAACAGAGAGAAACACTTCTATGGCCCAGTGCCATCACAGCTGTGTTCAAGGGGTGCACTACACTGCTCATGTGTGTGGGGACCTGGTGTACAAGCCCACCATGCTCCTGCCATGTAAAGTCCAGCTGTGCAGGGAGGTACAGGATGCAATACTTCATCATAATAAAGGACCATCCGCTACTGGCTTATGTTTTTACTATACCTGTCTTAGTCACTTTATTGCTAAGACAAAACGCCCAACACCTGTAACTTAAAGGAGAAAAGGTGTACTTTGGATCACAGTTTGTAGAGGATTCAATCCATAGTTAGCTGGCTCCAAGGCAGGTCCTCATGGCAGAGAAGAGGTTGTTCATAGCATGGTGTCCTGGAAGCAGAGTAAAGGGAGGAGCTGGGAAGGGAGATACGGTGTAACTCTCCTAACTTTCCCAGTCATGCCCACCTTGGCTGCCTCTTCTGACCATGCCCCACCTCTTCAGATCAAGTCAGAGAAACACCTATAATCCAACCAGTTTCCTCAAGTCACAGCATGATCACATGAAGCGTTAGAGGGACAGCTGGATATAACCCATAGCGCTATGATAATTCTATCACTTCTGAGGGTGTCTTCCTTCTACTGTAAAACCACAACAGCTCCCCATACCAGCACCTCCAGTGTTCTTTACCTCCTGCCTCTCCAGTCTCTGGTTTGTATTGTTTTCTCTTGTTCTCAATTTGCTTTTGCAGGGTTCCATTCATCACCACCTTAGAGCTACAGGCCATTCCTGTACACACACATGGCCTGGGCCTGTAGCTGGCTGCCCACTGTGGTTTGTGTGGGTGCCTTCACCACATCCTACAGTGACAAAATAAACTTAGGCTGCACCTTTCACACAGTGTCCCTGTCCTTACGTAACGGGTGCTGATGACTGAAAAAGCCTGGAATTCTGGGGCACTGGGATCAGACCGCTGGAATATTAAGTTCCTCATCTTCCAGTGTGGTGGGCAGGTCATGGGGCACAACATACAATCAAAATACATCAAAGAAAAATAATGGTGCCAATCTAGTGTTTAAATATAATTACTTTCTTAGTTTCAGAAGTAGCGTCATAGTGGCATTGCTGGTGATCAGGAAACAGGTAAAGCACAGCAATTCCTCTAATTTTACTCCTCTTTTTTCTTTTTCTTACTTTAAATTTCTTTATACTAGTACATGTGCGCAGTACATAGTGATTATGTTCCTCATGGGGAGCTGGAACATGCGCATAAGACATCTTAATTCTTTTCACTTCCCCTTTCTGTCTCTCTCTAGCTTCTGCTTCCTTTTCCTATTTGCTAAAGATCTATTTCCCTCTTTCCTGTTGTCTTTTATTTTATTCCTTAATTAATTAATCCTTTCGTTTAATGAGAGTAAGTTAAATTCACATTTTTGTTGTAAACACAACATGTTTGTGTAGCACCATCTCATCACCTGTGCTCATTTCTACCGTTCCTCTCTCTGTCTGCTCATCTCTGTCTCCCTATCTGCTTATTTATCAAGAGACATCTGGGTTTTTTAATGTGTTATTGCTGGGTGTAGGATTTGGGATGATGATATATTGCTTTCCCTTTGTATTTTGAAAGACTTTAGTTCTTTAGAGTAAACACACGTTCCTTTTGCACCAACAGTGACACGGATCGCGGAGGGCTGGTGTCTGGGGGCTGAGGCTGTGGCTGGAATCGCGCAGCTGCACCTAAGCCGGTCAGCACACGGTCCACTCCCACGGGGCCATTGTTAGGGCTCAGGGAGGATTGAGGCTTGGTGACCAATGGCTGTGGTCGTCACCACCTACCTGAAGTTCAAGGCTGAGCTGTGACACTGCGCCCAGCCCCCTCTCCACAGCAGGGAGGCCATAAGGGCTGCAGCCTTTGGTCTGAGGCTGGGCCTCCAGAAGAGGAGCCGTGCAGAGGGTGGGGAGGCAGGTGCACCGAGGATGGAGGAGCCCACGCTGCAGCACCACACGTCCCTCCTCCAGGCTGGGCTGATGCCTATCATGTTAGGTCTTGATTGTCCCCACCCATGGACATCCAGCAGGCTTCTGTCACCTCCGTACCCATGACAGCTGTGCAGCCTCCCAGGGCATGGGTGGAAGCGGTACTTGGCATAGGATCCTGGACTGAATGGATGGGTTTAATTTGGTGACACCTGCCAGGTACAGGCCCCCAATTCCCCTCTCCAATATGCAGTGCCCCAAGGCCTGCGCCCTTGTCAGAGACCTCGGCCCATAGGGCTAAACTGCTTTCATTTCCCTTTTATGAACTGTGGCAGGTTTAAATGACCTGCATTGCCACACTTTCAAAAGGCAGGTTTTTTTATTTTGGTGGGGGGAATTTTCCCACATTTTTCTTCCTCTCCTGGGTTAAAGAAAACATCAGGAATATGACATCTTGAGTGGTATTTACTATGGCAAGCGCTCAGGTTGCTTTTGAAAAGGGGGAAAATGGGAGCTTCCAGAGATCTTGCTCCCAATAAAACTGCTGAAGCAAGGTCAAACATTTCCGCGAGGAGATAAAATGTTAATAAATGGTGGCCATTGTCCCACATTTCCGAATTTATGCAGTACATCTATATGGCATCGTTCTCTCCTTGGTTGAATTCGGTGAGTAATTTCTGACTGTATTCATTGCCAGAGGATATATTTCTTCGGAGTTAAATATCACTAGCTGTGCATTTTGATATGAACGATGCAGGCTGCAATTTATAACCGACAAGATCGTCTGTGAATCGCGGGCTGAGCTGAGAAGCAGGCCAGAGGAAGTGTGCGCCAGCTCCCCAGTGTTTATTTTAGAATTCGTTTGCAGAGAAACATCGCCTCCAATGCACTGCTGGGTTTGGATCCAGGACTGCTCATTCCCTCCCAACATCCACAGCCATCAGCTGGCTGCCTGGCCCTCAGGGGTCCCCACCATGGGGCCTTCAGCCCTCCCTGTAGTGCCCTCAGGGAAACACAGGGAGCCTCCCTCCTAGGACTGTGTACCCGCTGCTCTCCGGGCCTGGTAGGTATGTAGCTAGGCTGGTGCTGCCCACTCCCTTGCTTCCCAGCAGTGCTGTCCCTTCTCCAGCCTGCTGACCTCGGGCTCCATTATGACATCTTGTTAACTATCAAGTCCCATCCCACAATCCTCAGAGGCACTCAGCATCCCCTTAGCTCTGTGCAAGGACCGGACAGCAGACCTCACAGGGGGCATGTGGCCTGCCTTCAGCCTCCCTGCTCAGCAGCCTGGGACAGGGGCAAGTGCTTCTGGGGAGCAGAAAGTGGAGGGAGCAGCTCCCTGCCTGGCCAAGGTGCTGGAGACATGGATGTGGATCTGGGCTTCAGACTCAGAGTCTCTGGCCCCTCCTTGAGGATGTGCTTGTACCCCTCCTGCTGGGCAGCATCAGTTTTCCATCTCCTGGAAAGGAGGAGCTCAGATGGTGCCCTTCTCTGAGCCTGGCACAGAGAGCAGTATAAATACCCAGTGATTTGTCAGAAATGGTACCTGAAAGCGCGGGTGTAGAAACCTTAGCCCAGAGACTCCCATCCAGGTCACCTGCAGTCCACCAGTGGCTTCAGATCAACACGCAGCCTGTCAGGCAGATGCCTCAGGTCTTTGGTCTTGCTGCAGACAGAGTCAGCCTTCATATCTCCGGTTCTGCATCCAGGAATGCTAAGCATGGATCAAAAGAACCTGTGCAAAGATTGCCTTTGTGTTAACCTGTGAGGTCTTCATCCCTTGTCAGGACTCCCAAACAGTGCGGTGTAATAGTTCATGGTGCAGCATTTCCATTGTATGGGGTGTTATCAGTCAAATTGCAAGGATGCAAAGTACATGGAGGATGTGAGTACATTCTGTGCAGATCCCATAGCTTTCCACAGACGGGACCTGAGCATCAGAGGATTGGGCATCCTCAGAGACCTGTGGCCAACCCTGTGGACACAGGGATGACTGTATCTGACCTCTGGGCTTCCAGCAGGAAATCTGTGAGGCCTGGTGAAGGAGCAAGGGAAGAGCTGGACCTCAGAGTTGGGTTCACCCCACAGCACAGGCATTGGAATACTCCCTGTCTTGTTAGGCTTCAGCACAAAAGGATGGAGACACAGACAGAGGGAGCCTGATCGGGAGGCTCCACTGAGCCAGGTTGCTGGCGGCCAAGTGTGGGATGTGTGTGGCTTCTGGATAGAGTTGGAGAAACTTGGGGGTCTGCAGCACCATCATATCCATACTGCAGTCACTGCTCAGAGAGGGGCCATAGTGAGTCAGTGCATTGATCAGGGGAGAGGGCCACTGGCTCCTGCAGAATCTCACAGAAGAAAGGATGGGGAGGCACCTGCCTCTGGATCGGCCAACTCCAGCCCTGGAGGACTTCAGGAGCAGCTCAGCCTTGCTGTCACGGAACAAGAAACATTAAAGGAAAACAATACCCAATCTTGTCACTCAAGTGAAAATCTATTACTTTTTTAAAAACTATATTTCCTTCTAGACCTTTCCTTTGTTCTTATAAAATAAGGAGCTGACTGTGCAAAGGCCAGGCCTTGTCTGTGGATCGTGGACAGAGTTCTTCCTCCCCAGCTGTAGGATGAGAAAATGTCACCACCTGATGTCTGGGCAGCACATCTATGCTGGAGACCCAGACACCAGCACTGTGGAGAGTGGAACTGTAGGGTTAGATGAGCAGGGACACCCTGGATGCACCAGAGGCTGTGGTTGGCGGTGTGTACCTAGTTCTGCAGACAAAGCCCAGGGGACTCCATCACCCCCATCAAAGTGACTGCTGAGTGATGGGCCTGGGATGTAAACCCCAGGCTCCTTCCACCAGACTGGGTTGCTTACATCTGTTCATCCACTCACACAGTCATTCAACAAACCTGCCACCATCACCTTCCGTGTCCAGGATGAACTTGGCCTGGGGTCTACAGCAAGGAAGTGGGGGACACTCCTGCTCCCATGAACTTACATTCTCATGTGTGGTGTGGGGCTGTGTATGCCCCTGTGTGTCTGTGGTAGTGTCTGTGTACATAGTGTATTACTGTGTTATATCTGTGTATACAACCACAGATAATAAGCTACACAACAAGAAAATAAGCAAGATGCACTGGAGTGTGGTGGGACATTGGGCAGGGCACTATGGAGGACAGCAGAGGGGACTTGGGACCTATGTACATTGGGTGGTCCAGGAAGACCGTGGCAGATCTGTCTTGTAGGTGTGGACACTTGCAGGAGTGGAGACAGAGCAGGTGTTGGTCTTAGTTTTCCTATCCTATAATAGTATTAGGGTCATGCTGACCTCACAGGGTAAGTTAGCAACTGTCCCTTCTGGTTTTGATTTCTCGCAGGAATGTGAAGAATTGATATCATTTCTTAGAAATTTGATAGAATTCACCAGTGAATCATCTGTTTGTGGCAAAGTGAGTAATTATTGATTTAATTTCCTTAACAGATATGAAGATGTTCAGTGATTTTTCCTTATGTAATTTTTGCTAGTCTGGACTTTTTAAGGAATTGGTCTCTTTCAGTGGAGTTACCAAATTCGTGGACATAGACTTAGCGGCCCACAACTTCTCTGAACTATCTTTGTTCAGCCCATGGCTACCTGAGTGGCCACCACTGTCTCATTCCTGATGTTAGTTATTTATGTCTGGTTTTCTTGGTTAGACCAGTTGAAGGTTTTCAATTTTATTGATCTCTTTTAAAAGCTTATTTTTTAGTTTTTGTTTCATTGATTTTTCTCTGTTGTTTTAAGGTTTTTAAATTCATTGATTTTAGCTGTAATTTTTGCTATTCATTTAGTTTTGGTTTGCTTTAGGCTCTAATTGCTTTTTATTCCCCCTCTCATTTCCTCAGGTTGAAGAATAAATGATGAGTTTTAGATCTTTTCTAATGTATTTATTCAATGATATAAATTTCTCTCTAAATATTGCTTGCACTGCATAATATAAATTGTGGTGTTACATTTTTATTAAATTAACTTTAAAAATGTTTAGAATGGTTTCCAGTTTACAGAAAAATTGCAAAGGCATGAGATATATATATATCCCATGTCTTGCTATTCCTATTATTAACAGCTTACAATAATGTGGTACATTTTTTTATTACTAATGCATCAATATTGATAGACTTTTATCTAAAATCTATACTTTCTTCAGATTCTCTTAGTTGTTACCTTGTGTCCTTTTGTCTTCCAGGATCTGCATGACATCATATCCCTGTAGGCTTCTCTTGGCTGTGACAGATTTTCAGGCTTTCTTTGTTTTTAATGACTTTACTGGTTTTAAGAGTAGTGATCAGATCTTTTATAGAATGCTCCATTAATATACTGTATTTTTGTTTCATTTAGTTCATTTTACTTCCAAGTGTTCTGCTTTGATCCTTGTGCTCTTTAGAAAGGGGTCGGTTAATCTGCAAATAATTTAGGTTTTTCTAGCTATTTTTAGGGTATTTATTTCTGGTATAGCTTCATGTGAGTGGAGAACATTGAGTTTCATTTTAAGATGTTTTGTGGCTAAGAATGTGGTCTAGTTTGATGAAGGCACTATTTGAACTTCAAAAGAGCACCTATACTGCACTGGTGCCTCCAGCTGTCCTCTAGGATGATTTGAGAAGCCTAGAATATTGTTGAAGTCTACTCGTCAACATATACCCAAACTCCACAAAACAAGATGTGCTTTTTAAAAAGACACTGTGGAGAGAAAGAAATTGTAGAGACTGGCGGAAGATTTTTCCATGTCAACTATGGAGGTCAAAAGACAATGAGATTTTATTTCTGCTGAAATAGGAAGAACAGGACCCATTTGGAAAACAAACTTTCTTGTCAACACTATCATTTGTGAAAACAGCGTGGAAGGGGAAATCAACAGTAAAACACTGGTAAAAAGATCAAAATTAAGCAAAAATGTGTAATTTTCAACAATCTAATCAAAGAAATACCAGGTAAGGGATTTTTAAGTTATCTTTTTATCTGATTGAGCTATCAGTTAAGATTACTATCATGATTGCAGATAAACTCATGTTTGAAGTTCACTGAGCTACTCATTGTGAAATAGGATAATATACTTCCAGTGCCCTCAAGGCTGTGGCCCTACAGCCACTTTACATAGCATATCACTCCTCCCACAGGGATGAACTTTTTCCTGGAACAAAAGCAGGCTGCTCTGGTTGAAGCTTTCATTATTGTAACAGGCTCTTATTCCTAGGTAACATGTCTGGAGGAGACTTAATTCTGAGCAGAGATATAGTCATTACTGGAAACTCATTGCTTTTCTATTATACTCTGCTTCTAAAAGTAGAACATTTAAATTGTGCTATAGGAATCTAAATGTTGTCTGAGAATCTTTAAACAATAAATGATTTCTCCTTAAAAAAGACAATGAGATGATATTTTTAACATATATGAAGAAAATAATCACAAATTTAAGGTTTCATACCCCACAGAAAACCTACAAAAACTAAAAGTAAAATAAATATATTGTCATGTAAACAAAACATTGAAGGAATTCATAACTGATAAATTTTATAAATATACAATTTTAGAGTTCTTTAAGCAGAAGGAAAATAATAAAAACAGATGGTAAGGAACAGAAAAAACTGAAGAACAACAAATATGAAAATAGATGAACATTAATATGCAAATTCAAACTTATAAATTATATATTACATACATACATATATGAGTATATGTGTATGCATTAGATATATAAATAAATGTTGCCTATATATCCAACAAATATAATAATTATTTATAAAAATACATACATGTATAAAATTATGTACACATTTTAATGAAGCATATTCATACACATATCATTATACTCATATATATAATGTATATATAGTGTAATACAAAAGTTGGTTATTAACAAGAGACACTTGAAATACAGAGCTACTGTTTTAGTTATTTTTCTTGTTGCTGAGACAAAATACCCAACACCATAAGTTAAAGGAGGAAAGGTTTATTTCAGCTCACAATTTGTAGAGGTTTCATTCTATAGCTGGCTGACTCCAAGGTAGGGTGGCATGGCAGAGGGGCATCCAGAGGAGAAACAGTTCATAGCAGGGCAGGCAGGAGACAGTGAAGCTGTGAAGTAGTGAAGCAGCAGCCTGCCTCTCCTTTTTATCTCTTCCAGCATACCTACCTTTTGGATGGTGCCACCCACCCCGGGGTGGGCCTTTCTATCATCCACAGCCAGAACTACACTAACCCCATCAGTGCACTGATTTAGTATCGTGCACCCTTAATCCCAGCATTATACACTCTATATCCAGCCACTTCTGAAAAGCCCCACCTATGGCCACATGAGGCTTTGGGGGCACATCTAGATACAAGCCATAATAGCTGAGGATTACTAGAAAGAAATGGAAGAACTAAAGTATATCCATCAAAAGCCTAACTAAAAATACATTTCTTCTCTCTTCTTTCTCTTTTAGAGGGGTGTGGTCCTGAAGTGTGATGAGTATCAGCCAATAAGCACTTAGAAAAAAGGCAACATGCAAGGTCTTGAACCTAACAGAACAGTTGGGAGATAATAATTTATGTCAAATGTCTACACAGATGTCAGGATTTTGGCAGCAATGTTTTCATAGTTTCCTTGCAAAATCTTTGGTTATTTTTCAAGAGTGTGCTTATGAGACTTTGAGTGGAGCAGTCTTCCCCAGCACTGTTCACAGTATTTGGCTCACCACGGGCCTGGCACCCATGCTCACAGATATTTCAGTGACTAATTACAGCTTCCAGCAGGATGATAAATTTCATATCTTTCAGAGTCTACCAGCATACTCATTCCAAGATCCAGACCTCTAGGCCCGACTTCCGGGTTCTGATGTACAGGTATCGGGTAGACATGAAGAGTCTGAGTTCTTTGTCAGTGCTTGCTGTAAGTTATTATGAGTCATTGCTTCATCAGCTCTATGTGTTTTGGTTAATTTTGAAGTCAATAATGAATAAATTAGACTGGGCAAGTTTGATCTTTTACACCAAAAGCCATGTCCTCAGATTTATAAGACTCTTCATTTGCCCAATAAATCTTTGTTTCACTCATTATTCATGGAACCTTGCTCATTTCCTAGCACATGATGAGCCTTCATAGAGGTCAATGAGTGGATTCTTAGAATAAACGTATGAGACTCTGACCCACAGAGGCTCAGGACAAATGCTGGGAGGGAAACCATGGCACTTATAGCACACGGCTCTCCATCAAGCAATGTCACAGTGATTTACTATGCGATGTCATTAAAAAGTAAAAATTCAGCTATCAAGGATGTCTTGTGACATGACACTGCAAACCAACTCACTGCTATGGGGATGAAACTTCTATGTAACTGGTGTTTCTCCATTTTTCTGTAGTCCTTTGCTAAGTCACTGAACTAGATTATGCAACACAAAGTAAATGTTTTTCTCTATCTTAACTCAAACTTGATGCTGAGTTATCTATCAGCCTATACCTGGTTATGCTACAGTAACAAATGTGTTCACATGCCAGGGTTCAGGGAGGATCAGTCTCCAAATGTGTGATAACCCCCAATGCTATGGGAGGACACAATGACCCTTCAGCTCTTGTGCAGAGTGATCTTCACCAATTCTCCCCACACTTCACTGCCAAGGCTGACAAGCCCCAACCTACGGACAGATGTTCTCACATCATGGCAGCTGGAGCCCACCCCCCTGGCCAGCCTCTAATGATCCTGGTCCACACTCTCTGGTCTTTACCTCCCCCAGCCCTTTCCATCCCCTCTCAGTGCTTCCCTCTGAGGATCCACCCCCTTGCCTTCTTCAAGTGAGGCTGACACCTTGCCAAGAGCCCCAGCATGGTCACATGCCTGAGCCCAGCTTTTAGAGACACAGTGAATGGTGTAGAACCAAACCTGGTCAGGGAGAGAGACCCAGTGCCAAGACTGCTGTTGGACCATTGGCAGAGGTCGCCTCTTCCGTTTAAACTTGGAATCCTGCAGGGATAAAACCTCCTCATCGCAATATAGGAAATTCTGTCTAAAAATGTCTATCTCATTCCATTAAATTTTAATGTCACATATACAATTAGATGTCTCTTCATATACTGAGTTCCCTTGCAGAATCCACAAATCATTATAAGATCTAAAATTGTTCTGTCCACCAGGAACTAATTTCATCTACTTGGGGGAAAAATCCATTAAGTATATTCTTTTTAACAGTACATGTTTATGGTACATAATGTTTGCATTCCTTGTGTGAAGTTGGTACATGTATGTAGCACATCTTAGTCCTTTTTTCTTCCCCTTTCCTCATCTCCCTTCCCTCCGTCCACCTCTTGATCTCCTTCTGCTTTAGAAAGATCTATTTTCCTATTTCCTTTTATCTATCTTTTATTTTGCTTTTGTTTATACTTTGTGTTTCTCATCTAAGAGAAACCGTGTGATAGTTAAGCTTGTGTGTCTGATTTATTTCACTTAACATTGTGGTCTCAAGGTGCATTTGTTTTCCTACAAATGATTGGGTGTGAGGTGCACACCTGTGATCCCAGCACTCCAGGAGGCTGAAGCAGGAGCTTGGCGACAAAGTAGGAAGTTTGGTGACGTAGTGAGATCCTGTATCAAAATTTTAAGGTTGGGAACATTTAAAAGGTTGGGAACATAGCTCCATGTGAAAGTCCTGGGTTCAATCACTGATACTTCAAAGAAATGTTCTTTAAATAAAGGAGAGAGGCTGAGCAGGAGATTTTGTGGGTGTCATAGAGCCCCTGGGTCCAGTGAGGTCAGAAGATCAACACAGTGTGAGACTCCTCTTGTGTGAAACAGTAAATTCCTTGTTTTGCTTAAATGAGTTTGAGTTACTTTTATGTCACTCATAAGAAAGAGCCCTTACTAATTCATGATATTTTAAATTTTTCTGCGTGAACTTAGCATATTTTAAGATTGTCTTTGTCATTTTTGAACCAGGTCTTCCTCAACCCACAAGCACTCATTTATGGTTTTACAGCACCACATTTCCATTTAGCCAAATAATTTCTGATACATGACATCAAATTCCTCTCATTTTTCCACATCATGCCTTCTTTGATAACCCTTTCAATGTATTTCCTCCACTATAAATGTATTACTCAGTGAAACTGATCAATAACTTCCCTCATCTATCCACCCTCCACCCATCACCAGTGCTCTCCTCGGCCGATCATCTGTACACCCATTCCTTCACGCACTCTTTCTCCACCTACTCTCCATCCACCCACCCCTTGGGTTTCTCCCTCCAGTCATCATCTGCTTTGCCCATTGATGCTGATCTTGGGAAAATCACCAGTGAGCTCCCGTGGCTAACCCGACAGGCATCTGCCTGTCCTCACATGGGACCCCCGGAAATGTGTGAGCCAGGTGGCCCTTTCTCCTGTTCCGATTTTCTCCTTTGCACTTTAGTTCATGGTGTCCCCATGGACTATCTCTGTCCTCTGGCCTTCCATTTCATCACCCTTCAATAGCTCCTTTTTTCAGTGATCTTTAAAAATTACAGTCCCACCAGTTTCTTCCACTGAATCTCTAATTCTGTGTCAAGTAGCTGGGAAAATATCAACACAAGCATGTAAAACATGCATCTCCACTTCGCATAGACAAAGCAGAACTTTCTGTTGAATCAGGCTATTTTTTCCATCTTCTTCAAATTAGTAAACCTCACTACTTCTCAGATATTCAAGTCAAAAACCTAGGCATCACCACGACCTCCATTCCCAGACGGCCCATGCGGGTTTTTCATCAGGCAAGTTGACTCTTCCTCCAGGATAAATCTTACATCTCTCCACTTCCTGTCCTCTCCACTGCTGTAACCTTAGTCTGAGTCTCTGTCACTGCTCTGTGGTGGATGTGGGCTTTCTAATTTACTTCCATTTTCCTCCCTCATTTCCCTGACCATATAGAACAGCCAGAATGCTAGCTTAAATAAACTCCCTGATTATAATTTTCCAAAGACTTTCCACAATACCTGAAATTCCTGGGATAGAATCCAAATCCCTTGTTGTTCTGAGCTCTTGAAGGAAGGACAGAGGAAGCTGCAAAGCTGAGTAATGTAAATATTGAAATCTGAGTAAAGAAGCTGTCACAGGAGCGAAGACGACCCCAGTGATGATAACTGGTTTGCATTTCTTTGGCACCGAAGCTTACCAAGCATGTCCCTGGCCTCTTCTGCCCATTGGGTTGTGTGTCTTACCCGGGCGAGCTCCACTGAAGACTTTGCCATGAGCCGCTGCTCACTCTGAATTTCACACACAGTGCTCTCATCCGACAGGGAGTTGTTGAAGGCAGTGGCTGCATCAGCTGAACTGTGTCATCTTCGCAAACATGGCACTATCACACAGTGTATACTGGCACCTATTTCTAATGGATGCACTTAATTTTTTAGATCACAGAAATAGGGGGCAAGTGGCATGGGAAGGTCCCTGTGTCCCTTTTCCTGCATGTTTCCCTCATGCAGCATCTTGCTCTGCTATTAACTGCAGCACACAGTTTATGTTAAGGAGCAGTCTGAGCTCTGAATTGTCTGGGTTTTCACAAATGCCTGGGTGCATGTCCCACATTATCTTACTGTTTAGAATCATTTCAATGCACTTAAGTCCCCAGATTCACCTACACATCACCCTCTCGTGTCTCAACCTTCCACAATCAATGAAAACCTATTGTCTCTTTAATTTTGCTTTTCCCAGAACATCATAGATTTGGACCACACAAAGTGTAGCCCTCACAAAATGACTTACCTCACTTAGCAATATGAAGTTAGTGTCCTCCATGTCCTGCCATGGTTTGATGGCTCATTTGTTTTTGTTTTGTTTTGTTTTGTTTTTG
This sequence comes from Heterocephalus glaber, assembly GCF_053883595.1. Lineage (NCBI taxonomy): Eukaryota > Metazoa > Chordata > Mammalia > Rodentia > Bathyergidae > Heterocephalus > Heterocephalus glaber. The sequence continues at coordinate 2,081,887 of NW_028258297.1, forward strand.
GTACCGGGGATCGAACTCGGGTCCTTGTGCTTGCACAGCAGGCGGCAAAACCACTGAGCTAAATCCCCGGCCCCCTCATTTGTTTTTGATCACCAAGAAACTTTCCAGGCATTGCTATACCGTCATCCATTTTCCCATTCATTTATTGAAGGACATCTTCGTAATTTCTGGTTTGGGACAAGTGTGAGTTATAAAATTGCTATAGACAACCATGAGAAGGTTTTCCTAAGCTATAATTACAGAGTATATGCTATATGACACAGCTTTTTGTCACTATGACAAAATACCTGAGGAAAACAATTTAAACTCTGAAAAGTTTATTGTGACTCATGGTTTCAGAGGTTTCAGTCCATGATTGGCTCACTGCATTGTTTCTGGGTTTGTGGTGAGGCAGCTTGCCACAGCAAAAGGTATAGCAAAGCTGCTCACTTTATGCCAGCTGGGAAGAGGGGAAAGGGAGGAAGAAGGAGGGGGATAAGAAAGGAACATTTATTATTGTCAGTGTTTTGGATTTTAGCCTTTCTGATAGGTTTCTAATGGGATCTCATTGTCATTTTAATTTTCAATTCCCTAATGACATATGGCATTGAGCATCTTCTTGTATGCTTATTTGATATCTGTATGTCTTCTTTGGTGAGATGTCTTATTTAAATCTTTTGTCTATTTTTAATTGGGTTTTTATTTCTGTTGAATTTTAATAATGTGAAGAAATTGAGTGGAAGAATTTTAGATTCATGCCCATTTTCAGTTATGTGTTGCAACAATTATTTCCTGGTTTCTGGTTTCCCTTATCATTCTCTGCAAAGTGAAAGTTTTCAGAGTAGAAGTTTGACATTTCAATGAAATCCAACTTATCAACCATCCTTTCACGAATCCTACTTTTGATATTTTATATATATATATATATGTGTGTGTCATCTCTAAGCCCAAAGTCACCCAGATTTTCTCCTATAGTATTTTCTAGAAATTTCAGTTTTGCAGTTAACATTTAGAGCCATGATCCATTTTGAGTTAAGTTTTTGTGAATGATATTAGTTCTGTGTCTTAATTATTTTTCTCTTTTTCTGTGCATGTAGATGTCCAGTAGCTCCCATACCACTGGTTGAAGAGACTGTCCTTCGTTAAACTGCTGTGACTTCTTTGACAGAGACTTGTTGCCTGTGTGTGAGTGAGTTTCTCTCTGGTCTCTGTGCTGTTCTATTGATCTCTTTGTCTCTCTAACACCCCATTCTCTCCACTGCTGCACATGTACATCTGGAGACCAGGAAGTGCCAACCTTTCACTTTGTCCTTCTTTGATATTGGGTTGATTATTTTGAGTCTTTGACATCCTACATAAAATTTAGTATCGTTTGCAAATATCCACAGAATAACATGCTGTGTTTTTATTGGAATTATATTACATATTAAATCTGTGACTTAGTTACTTTCTTCTCGCTGGGACAAATACTCAACATCCACAACTTAAAGGAGGAGAGTTTCATTTTGGCTTAGGTTTTTAGTCCATGGTTGGCAGGCTCCAAAGCAGAAAGGCATGGTGGAAGGGCCTGGCGGAGGAGAGGTGATCAGGAAGCAGAGAGAGGGGAGCAGCCAAGGAGGGAGATGCACCCTTTCAGGTCACACCCCAATGGCCACCTCTTTGACTCCTCCTAACATCAAATTTAGCTATAAGTGCCCCCATAATCCAATCACCTTTCCGAAGTGCCACCTATGAGCACATAAGGCATCGGGAGACATCTAGATACAAAGCATAGCAATCTGTATATCAAATTGAGAAGAATATATGTCTTCGAGATATTGGGTCCTCCTAGCCCTGAAAATGGAGCATTGTTCCATTATTTGACCTTGATGTTTGATGACCAGAGTTTTTTTCCCTTCACATGATTTCTGTGCAAATTATGCTTAGTTCATACCTATGCATTTCATTGTTTTGGCACTAGCATAAACAATATTTCTTTAATTTTGAATTTCAGTTCCTCATGGCTCATGTATAACACATGCAGAAAGCAGGTGACCTTTGTATATCGACTTGGTATTTTGCGACCTTTATGGTTCTTCAGTTCCAATGGATGTATTTCTTCTTAGGGTTTTCTACTTAGATAATCATGTCATCTGTGAATAAGGACTGAGCTATTTTTCCCAATCTGTACACTTTTCTTTTACTTTTGTTTTTTTCTTTCCTCATTACATTAATGAAGATGACCAGTACTATGTCAAAGAGAGGCACAGAACTAGATTTAATTACTAGTGAGGGGACACAGAATTCATGATATTTCTTAATTATCTGTTTATGTCCATAGGAACAGTAGTGATGTTCTTTCTCATTCTGATATTAGTAATTTGTCTGTCTTTATTTCTTGATTAACCTGCTAGAGGTATATCACTTTTATTGATCTTTTCAAAAAACCAGCTTTTAGTTCAATTTATTTTTTCTCTATTAATTACTTATTTTCAATTTCATTGATTTCTCTTCTGATTTATTAGTCTTTTGTTTTGCTTATTTTAAATTTAATTTGCTCCTCTTTTTAGAGTTTCCTAAGGTGGATTTTAGATTATGGGTTTTAGATTTTCTTTCCTAGTATGTGTTATGAATTTCCCTATAAACACTACTTTCATCCAATTCCACAAATTTGGGTAGGTTGTTTTTTGGGGTTTTTTTTTAGGATTTTCTTTTAAAATTTCTCTTGAGACTTTGACTCATGTGTTTTTTAGCAGAGTGTTGTTTAATCTCAAGATATCTGGGAATTTTCCAGATAGCTTTCTGTTACTGAGTCCTAGTTTAATTCCACTGTGGGCCAGGAACATACTTCCTATGATTTATATGATTTGTTAAGCTTGTTTTATGGCTCAGAATGTCTATCTTGGTTAATGTCCCATATGAGTTGGAGAAGAATGTGTATTTGGCTGTTGTTGGGTGATGTGCTCTATAAATGTCAATTAGATCCAGGTGACTGATGACACTGCTCAGTCTAACTACGTCCTGATGATTTCCTCCCTCCTGGAAGTGTCAACTACTGAAGGCGTGTTGCAGTCTCCGGTGGAGGGCGGATAATCTGCTTCTCCTTGCGCTTCTCCCAGTTTTTACCTCACATATTTTGACACTCAAACTTTAGGTGTTGGGGATATACATTAATGACTTCTAAACATTTGCGGAGAATCAGACCCTTTTATCATTAAGTGACAGGTCTCTTTATTCATGGTAAACTTTCCTGTTCTTGGTTCTGCTTTGCCTGAAACTATTATAACCATTCAAGCTTTCTTTTGGTCCATATTAGCATGGCATAACTTTCTCCACCCCTTCACCTGTAATGTGCCTATGTCTTTATATTTAAAATGATTCTCTTTCTCATATCTTGCTCTTTTAACTTGTTTAGACAGTATCTGCTTTTTAAATGGTGCGTCCTCACTGTTCACATCACAGTGGTTGTTGTCACAGTTGTATGAACTTCTACTGTCTTTGTACCTGTTTTCTGTTCTTTTGCATTTTGTTTCATCTTTTGCTCTTCCCCTGTTTTCTGCCTTCTCTGGTTTTGAGAACTTTATAGGATTTTATTTTTTGCTCTTTGTTAGCAAATCAATTATGCCCTCCTAAAAGAATCAGTTTCTCTAAAGTTTCAATAAACATTTTCAAGTAACCCAATCCACCTCCAGGGGCTCTATCCAGCTTTAGCAGTCTTGAGATGAGGATTGTGCCTGAGAACCCCAAATTCCCCCCCTGGATACTTGCAGCATCCCTGATGTTCATGTCCTTGATCTGCGTGGAGCAATCAACCACTGCATTGTTGCTATTATTACTGTTATCTGTGAAACAAATGAAGGATAAGGAAAATAAAAGATCTAATTGTACCTTTATTCTTTCTGTGATGCTTTCCATTTTTTTTATGTAGATTTGCATTTCTGGCCCATATAATTTTCCTTCCTGCTGAAGAATATCCTTTACTGTTTTTTGAAGGGCATTCCTTCATTTGAAAAATTCCTTTGGTTTTTGTTTCTCTGAGAAAGTATTTCTTCTTCACTCGTGAAAGGCATGCGTGCTAAAGGCAGATAACTGCAGTGGAAGGGCTTCTTTTCACCACTTTAAACGGTCCGTGCTAGCCTCCTCCTGCTTGGCTGGACCCTAATGAGACGGACGGAGCTCTTACCCTTGTTCCTCCAAGGCGAAGGTTTCGGTTGATTTGCTTTCCCCACCCCACTGGTTTATTTCAAGATCTTCTCTTTACCTTGATTTCCTGGTTTGAATACACTATGCCTGCGTGCAGTGCGCATTTTTTGGCATTTGTCCTGTGCAGAAGGTGTTCTCTGAGGGGCCTGGGTCTCTTCTTTCTTTTGGAAACTTCTCAACCCTAGGTATTTCAAATATTTCTTATTCTTTGACTGCTCTGTTTTTTATCGTCCTGGTTTTCCCATTGCACACATGAAACTCCTTTTATAATTTTGTTATTGTTCTTGGATATTTTGCTCCATTTTTTTCAAGCTTTTCCTCTATGTTTCAGTTTGTGGAATGCGTAGCGACATTTCCTCTGCCCTGTGAAGAGTTCCTCTGGGCCCATCCAGTGTACTTAGACAGCCACACAAGCCAGTTGTATAAAAGCGTTTTTCATCTCTGTCGTTTTCTCCCGGTTCTCAGTGTTTCCAGCCCTCTGTTGACATCACCCATCTGTTCTAGCATGCTGTCCACTTCTTCCATTACAGCCTTGAATGCACTAATCAAAGTTAGTCAAAATTCTGCCTGGTAATTCCAACATCTGTGCCACCTCCTCATCTGACCTGCATGAGGCTTCCCCTCTTCAGACCCTGTCACTGCTCTCGGCACATCAGGTGTTTCTGGGTGAAATCTGAGACGGGTGCCCCTGGAAGTGGGACCTGAGGTGCCCTGGATTTTCCTGTGGGCTTTTGTCTGTCTGTCCGGAGCTGGACCCTGCTTAATGTCTGCTCGCTCCCCACATGCTCAGGCTCCTGGTCTTGTGGTTCCTCTCCTGTTGTCTTTGGGTATGCCTAAGCAGGCCTTTTTGTACAGCTAATGAATTTTTTGATTGACACACGATATTTGAATAGATTTATGAAGTAGGAGATAACATTTTGATTCAAGTATACATCGGGGAGTGATCAACTCACAGTAATTCGCGTACCCCTCACCTTCAATTGTAGCATTTATCAACCCTCTGTGTTGACATGTACAATGCTTTATTGTTAACTGCTTTCACCCTTCTAGGACACCGAGTACGGAAACTTGACCCTCCTATCTAACCAATTTTGTATTCATTGACCCGTCCTACACTCCCCAGCCTCTGATAATGACCATTCTCTTCTCTCCTTTCCTGAGATCAACTTTCTAAGAGTCCACCTATAAATTGGAGCATCTTTTTAAATTTCCTGTCTTGTGCAACACTCCCTACCACTTGGAACATCCTGCTGTTTTCCTGGAGCCCTGTTGTAGAGGTATAATATTATGATTAAATTTCAGATGTTTTCATGGTCCTCCATTTTTGCCTGGGACCAGATCTGTGTAGGGATCCTCCCTCCATTGAGTGTGATGGCACCACACCCCAGTAAACCCATGAGGCATTGAAAATATCATAAGATGACAAGGCATTATATACACCCAATCTACCAAGCTTTGGCTCAGCCTTGCCCACCTTAGGTGTGCTCAGAGTATGGATATTCATCTACCATTGGGCTGTATCATCTAACTCATGGCTGGTTTTATAATAAAGTATTGAATAACTCATGTAACTTATCGACTACTGAAATAGTGAAAAGCAGTGCCCATCTTATAAAGTTGAACATCTTAACTGCTTTGAAAGTTGGGGACCCTCTGAGCTCTTTCCGTTCTCCCTTAGTGAGACAAGTAGGTAGGCCAGGCTCTCGGGTGGTGGAGTGCCCTGGGACAGTAGGGGGTGGCCTTTTATACCGAGACAGACCTTCTGGGCATATTTCAGAGTGGGTCCTTTCCCTCTCATCCCCTAAAGAGTGAAGCAGTTCCTCCCCATCATTTTACCCTGAGATCTGAGGACCTCCTGGAGGTAAAACCTACAACCTTGCAGTCCTGGGGCTGAAGTGGTTCAGGTAGCCCATGGCCAGGTTCCAGCCATCCCCGGTGTCCAGCTGCCTCCACTCCCACTGAGCAACCTTGGCTGTCATTCTGGGGTCTGCCTGTCATTCTGGGGTCTGCCTGTCTCTCCCCTTGGCCAGGTGACAGTTTGCCCTGGACCTCTCTGCTCCCAGCAATCTGACCAGAGCCTCTGGTGTCTAGTTTGCCAGGTTTTCTCTGCTGAGAGCACAGGTGAGATGCTTCTTTCCTTCTGGAGGCAACACTGGGAGTCTCAATGTATTTTTCTCTCTTTTTTTTTGGTACTGGGGATTGAACTCGGAACCTTGTGCTTTCGAGGCAGGTGGTGGAATCACTGAGCTAAATCCCTGTCCCCCTCAATATATTTTAAAAGGTACTGAATGTAATCACACTGACAAGCAGATCAGGAGGAGGAAGGATGCTGGGACTGCCCAGGCTCCTTGATGGGGACGCGCCTCTGCCTTTCCTCCTTCTGGCCTGATGCATGGCCTGTGAACACTGTCCACTGTGTGTGGTGTTCAGGGCTGGGCTCGCTCTACCAGGTCTAGCCCCGGAGATTCCTCAGCGAGGTGGAGCCCCATCCTCACTGGGCTTCAGTGCCTGTCTGCATCCAGATCTGGACTGGGTCTGTGTGACCTAAAGTGTGATGGGAGGGGGTGACTTTGGGGAATCTCTCCAACCAGACAGGCTGGGCAGGCGACCTGCTTATGAACAAGAGGGTAAGAAGGCAACAGCTGTGGCTGTGGAGCAGATTCAGCAGCCTCTGTGCACTGTGGTGTTGCCTGGCCTGGCTGCCACACCGCCCCTCCTGCCCCCTGCTCCCCCAGCCCTGCAAGGACCTGCCTGCCTGGCAGGTCCCTGGGCTCCTGGCTCCCTCCTCTCCTGGCCTCCTGAGGAAGTGTCTCTGGCCCAGCCAGCCTGGCCCTCCTCTTCCTGTTTCCCAGTGGGCCTTGTGGGCGGGACTGCAGGCCTGTTCTGTGTGCTCCTGGATTCCCTGTCCTTCAGGAAAGACACAGCTGCAGCTCTGGCCTTCATGCCTCAGGCCCTGAGTGGGGTGGCAGCACTGCCCCCTTCCGAGGCACACAGTGTGGTGGACCATGGGGACACTTCGGAAGGCCTCATCTTCCCTCTGTGCAGGTAACCCCACTCCAGCCCCACAGGCTCTGCCCAGCGGCTTGGGGACACTCAGGAGCACAGGCGACAGAGCCTGGCTCTGGGTGGGGGCGGGGCAGCACAGAGGAATGCTGAACCAATAAAAACCCCTTTGCATTTGCGGCTGTAAAACTTTATAGAGATTTCTCAACACATGACATGAATAATAACCAGGCTTTCTTTTCAGTTATTGCCAACCCAGCACAGCCTGTGAGGCCTTCTAAAGCCCAGGATCCCTGGGTGCGGGCCGACAGGGCCTGCCCTGCAGCAGCCTCCAGTGGCAGGAGGGGTCAAGCGGGCCTTCCGGAACCTTCTCGCTCCTTGTGACGGGCCTGGGGCGGAGCCAATGACCTCATGCCTCATTGTGGGTTCGATTGTTCCAATGGCCTATTGCCATGGGAAGTTGGCGAGTCCCCTTCCAGCCCCATTGTTTAAACTGGAGTAGGGGAGGTAGGGTGCAGGATTCAGCTTAGCTGGGTGGCACGGTCACCCCTGGCCTGGGGGAATCTCAAGGCCCCTTTCCTGCCCCTGGCAAGCGACTGGCAGGAGGACCCTGGCCGAGCTGGGTTCTGAAATCATTTCCTACGAGGATGTTGCGGCCCCTGCAGACCAGTGGTGCCCTCCGCATGCTGTGGGGCTGACTCTCCCGGTCCTACTGTGTCCTCCTCTCTGAGTGGACATGGCAGAGCCACCAGGCCCCCACGGTGGCCCCCACGTTCTGGGTGGGTGGGAGGAGCCAGGGTTAGAGGGGAGGGACAGGATTCTGGCTCCCAGGGCCGTCCTGAGAGGCAGTGAAGACGGTGGGGATGATGAGGGTATAAGCGGTGGCCTAGGTGGGCGGAAGGAGGGGCAGGAGCAGACCAGAGAAAAACCTCGCTCCTCTCCTGCCTGCGCAGCCCCAACCGGCTTGGGATTTTTGCCGTTAGCACTCCCCTTGGAAGGAGAGGAAATTAATGCATCTCACTTTCACTCCTGCATCCCACTTCCACTTCTACTCCCAAAATGTCACGGGTTGTCTCTCCGCCTGGCTGCCTCGCTTGCTGGCAGCGGATCACACAGGTAATAATTTATCCCTTGATGCTCAGGTGCAGCGCTTGAGGCTGCCAGGTGCCTGCACCTGCCCCGGGCCTGGACTCCTGGAAGACTCAGGCTCCTCGTGCAGTTTTGGCGTCTCCTGGGCTCTGGGATCAGGCTGCTTCCAAGGACAGGCAGGCTGCTCCTCACATGGACGGGTGCATGAGTGTGAGTGTGTGTGTGTGTGTGTGTGTATACATGTGTGACTGTACCCATTAGGTGGATATGCACAAATGCATGCACACACGTGTGTGTGCTTGTGTACCCATTATGTACACACTGAGAACTGTGTCCCAGCCATGATCACACTATGACACAGTGGGCCTGTCCCATCCCCTCGCACATCCCTCTGATCAACCGGCTGATTTCTCTGGCTCCTACCCCATGGCATCCCTGTGCTCAGTGCTGGCAGGAGGCTGCAGGGCCTGACAGAGGCAGGGAGGCTGTGGCAGGGGGGTCCCGGGCAGAGCACACCAATACCTCACCACTCTTTTCCTGGTCCCTGACTCCCTGCCCTGAGCCTCGATCTCTTGGCTGATGCACAGGAGGCATTGGAGGTGAGGATGCTGAACTTGGAGGACAGCAACGTCAGGTGAAGGGGAGGCAGCAGCCTGGACTTGAGCCCCTACTCAGCACATGCGAGAGGAGAATCCCAATACAGCAAAGGTTGTGACAAAGGGCAAAGAGCGGCGGGCGGATTGTATTCTGGAAATCACTTTTTTGTTTGTTTGATTTTTTTATGCGTGTGGAGTATTTTTTAAATAAATTTTATTTTATCTCATCCCCCCGACCCCCCTTCCCTCCCTCTGTCCAAAGCTTGGAAATCACTTACTGGTGATTCTAGTGGGAATGGACTTTCCACTCTCCACTCCTTGAAGGAGTCAGTTTCTCTGCATAGCCCTGGGCTCCTCACCACCAACCCACAAGTATCATTAAGTGCTGGTTATTGTGCGTTTGTCTTTCTGGTGGAGGGGAGCAATGTTTTCAATCCTCAAGCCCGGTTAATTCTAATTGAGCTGCATTCACTGAAGGTCCTGAAAAATACATTCTGAACAAACAGATGGTGGCTGGCCTGATGGACAGATGGACACATGCACTAATGGGTGCGAGACAGGTGAGAAGCTCCTAACCTCCTATTTTTCCCACCTCAGTGAAGAGGGGGCCTCCCCTGCCCTTCCCCTCACTCCTTGCCCCTACACAATTGACCTGGACAACTGGCTTCAGTGTCCTCACTGGGTATCTAGCAGCCACTGTCCTCTGGGGTGCTCCGACGTGAGGGCAGCCCCACTGTCAGTATGGAGTCCCTACCTCACTTCCACCACCCCAGAGGCTGCTGCTAGGTCTTAAGATCAGGAAGGGGTCTGGGTCAGTTGTCAACACCCCTAACTTCCTTGAGACCCAATTAGCCCTAATGAACACAGCTAGCCTTCCGGATGTTCCCCTGATCTCAGCTCTGCCACTTTCCTCACAGAAGCAATAATTGTCGGTCAACAACCGGCACTGTCCTACCCACTCACTGAGTCACAACTATGACAGCTGTGACTGTGCTGGAGCCCACATCCACTTGGACCAATCACAGGCCTGCAGCTACTAGATAAGCAGCACTCCCTTCTCTTTCTTGGGTCAGCCTAGGAGTGCCCTCTGCTGTGTACTGACCCCTGCCATGCTCCCACACAGGTACTATTAAAATAAAGTCTCACTTCAGTGGTCCTGTACATCTGCTCGTGATTTATTTATCAGATAGTGTGAGCTCCGAAGGTCCTGTAAATGTACTTAGGATTCTCCTGAGTTGTGTGGACAGAGTGGTCATCTCAAAAGAAAGAGCAATAAATGCTGTTGTCCTTGAAGAGCTCCAGAGACCAGCAGACAGTGAAGATCAGCAACTGAGACCTGCACCCAACAGTTTCCCAGTGGTGTTTGACACAAACCAGCACTGAATGGCAGCAGCTGGCAGTGACAGAGACCAGCAGCCAGCAGAGATGACCCATGACACCCGGCACAAGAAGAAGTGGCAGTAAGCAGCAGCTGGCTGGGTCAACTGTTGGCATACAGCATTAGCCAGCATAGTCTGGTGCCATCAGGACCATTAGCAGAGCTGCACTTTGCTGATCTGTGACTTCCATCTGAATGAGCAAAAGAACCCTCAACCCATCAGTGCCAGTGGATGGGCAATGGATGGATGCGTGGTGGGTGGACAGAGTGGGACTAGGTGATCCTACAAGTTGTGTTTGGATGGTGAAATTCCGAGTCTCAGATCTTCCCCTTTCACGGTGTTTTCTGCCCAGCATTTTGACTGTGGGTGCCTGGATGTGGCTGCTGGTCTTGCTTTGTCTCTTCTTGCCCACACCCAGCTTGGTGGCCTGGCTCCACACTTGGCACTGGTGCTTACCCTGAACTGACAGCCTGTCTCCCACCACAGAGCCTGGAGAAAAAGAGGCGGAGACCAGCATTGGCCAAGTGCCCCCTCCATCCACACAGGAGCAATCCTGGTACACAAAAAGGAATCCTGGTGTCAAACTGTTTGGGGCCACAGCATTGTAAGTCTTACCCCTTGAGATTCCGAGTGCTCCCTAGTATCCCTGAGGCCTGAGTGCTGTGCTGTGCTGGAGGGCTGTCCTGTGTAGCTGCCCATGGAGCCCTCTGTGTTGGGGCTGAGAGGAACCCTGAGGTGGGCAGCAGAGGGACTGTGAGTGGCAGACAACTGGGCTAAGACTGGGGGGGGTCCCTTCCTCACAGGGGCTGCTCCCCCTTTCAGAGTCTTAATTTCTTCATTTAGGATAAGAATACCAGTTCCCCCATGGGGAGGGATGGAGGGTACAGCATTAAGCACCTCATTCAGTGTATACAAAGAACTCCACACTGAGTACAGGCTAGATGACTGGTTATCATTCATATTTATATAAATGACATTTGCAACCAATGATGTTTAATACAGTCATGACATCCCACCTCCATTACCATCCAACTCTAGAATATTTCCATTGCTTCCAGAAGAGAGACCCAGCCCCATTAGTAATCATTCTTAACTCCCCCTCCCCAGCCCTGGAACATCGTTGATCTGCTTTCCTTTTCTACAGAGTCTTTTGCCCTGGACTTCTCACTTGGGGGGGATCCTGTAATGGGGGCTCCGTAGTGCCTGGCTTGTTCCACTGAGCGGGATATTTTTGAGGTTCTCCCAGGTGATTGGCCACTACCCAGAGGAAGACCAGGGTTAGCCCCAACGGAGAGGGCTCCAACATCACCAGAGTCTGTCATTCCAGACTTTATTAACTGATGAGCTCGCCTTCCCTCTGCTGCTGGGTTATCATGAGATGTGCTGATTGCTGCCCTGGCACACTGCTGTTCTACCTCCCCACAGCCCCAAAACAGCAGGGCCGACTGATCACTGACTGAAACCTCAGAATCCCAGGGCCGGAAGGAACCTTTCCTCTTATCCAGTTGAATCAGGCATTTGTTGTTACATTTGTTACATTTGCTATATTTGTTGCATTTGTTACGGTAACAGATAGCTGGCTAACACGATATATGTAGTATGTGTTTGTGAGTGGAGTGTGTATAGTAAACATTACGTTTGTGTGTTTGTATGGTGTGTGGCATGTATCTGTATGGTGTGCAGTGTGTATGCAATGTGTGGTGTGCTTTGTGTGTATAATGTGTATTTTGTGTTTGTGTAGTGTATAGTATGTTTGTGTGGTGTGAGTGTGAAATGTGTGGATGTAGTGTTTGTATGATGTCTGGTGGGGTGCTGTGTGTGATGTGTGTTGCATGTGTCCCTGGTGAGTGCTATGTATGTAGTGTGTGTGGTGTTTGTGTACTTTGTGTGTCTTGGTATGTTTACAGTATGTGTCACATGTGGTTTGAGCCATGCATGTGTATGTGGCATGGTTTTTGAATGTAAGTATGGGTGCATGTCTGATCGTGTGCCCTGGACAGCAGAGGCCTGACCTTTGCATACACACTGTGTAATGAGCTCGATGCCTCTCTATCATGCTCATTTTTGCTACCATCCTTGCATCCATCCATTTATTCATCTAACTATCTATTCACCTATTGACCTATCTACCCATCCATCCACCCATCCACCCATCCATCCCTCACCCATGCACCAATCTATCCATCATCTACCCATCCATCCATCCATCCATCTATTCACCTACCCATTCATCAATACACCCATCTACACATCCATCCATCCACCCACCCACCCATACACCCATCTACACCTCCATCCATCCATCCACACACCTATCCATCCATCCACCCCTCACCCATACGTCAATCTATCCATCCATCTATCCATTCATCCATCCATTCCCCTACCCACTCACCAATACATCCATCTACACATCCATCCATCCACCCATACACCCATCCATCCATCCATCAATGCATCCATCCATTCACCCACCACCCATCCACCCACCCACTGACTCATGCACCCATCTACACATCCACCCATCCATCCATCTATCCATCCACCCCTACACCTGTCTACATAGCCATCCATCTACCCATCCCTGCATGTGTCAGGAATTACACTGTAACAGGCCAATGGGGAGCTTATGATAAAAGTGACTGAACTCCAAGATGGCAGAGGTCACAGATGCTATATTCTGGTCCCACCATGTCTGGAGGCTTTAGAAGATCCTGGGACATCTTGAGTCCCAACTTTAGATGGGAAATAGCCTGTCTCTCTTGAGTCCTGACTCTGGAGCTTTACAGAGAGTTCACAGGCTTTTTTGAGCAAGTGTATGGTTATCCTAGACTTGTTGCAAGTAGAATGAGGAGAGAGACAGGATGAAAATCCCTTTCATTTACTTCATTTCAGGTTTTCTCCAGTTTGTTAAGTCATGCCCTCTGAGAACATATTGCCTCTGGACTTGTGTGCAAAATGTGAAAGCATTCAATTAAAAACCTTGAAGCCACCCTCCTGGGGCCCAGCTTAGTGTGGCTGCCCTGGGGGTTGTTCCACTGGGTGTGCTGGGAAAGCAGCATGCATGGGTCCGGGGCTGTCTTGCATGGTGGAGTCTTGGGTTGGTGCTATTGGAGGCAGGCATCTCCACTGAGGGCAAACAGGCAGAGTTGAGCCGGGTGTGCTGAGGGAGGACGAAGGTCTGGGCAGCCCACAGTCCTGTGTGCAGATCCTCCCTGGGATTCCTGGGGTTTTTTCCTAGTAAGAGCAGCCTGGGAAGAGCTCAGCTGGCTGGCAGTTCAGGGCAGGTACCAATGCTGTGTGAAGGTTTCTTGCTGTCTCCCCGCCCCCCCTTCCTCTTCCCTTCCTTTCTGTACTACGGATTAAACCCAGGGCTCTTGCTCCGAGCTGCATCCCCAGCCCTTTCATTATTTATTTAGAAACAAGATGTCACTAGGCCAGTGAGTTCTCCAGACTGGGCTTGAACACATGATCCTCCTGCCTCAGCCTCCCAAAGTGCTAGGATTATGGGCATGCATTCCATGCCTGGTTACGTCTAAGGACTTCTCTCTCTGTCACAATGGAGAGCCTGCCCTTCATTTGGGGTTATGTCTTTATTATGGGCTGGATTGTTCCCCCTACCTCAATGTATATGCTGAAGTTCCTGCCCCAGTTCCTCAGACCTTGACTAGTATGGAGATGGTCAGATGAAATTGGCTGAGTGAGTTTATACTACAGTTGGGTGGACACCTCCACCTGTGTGATGAGGGTCTTTGTAAGAAGGAACTTTTGGACACAAAGTCAGCCGTGGCTGGACTGTGCTGTGTGAAGATGGAGGTGGAGTTCAGGGGATGCAGGAACAAGTCTAGGGTCACCAACATGGCCAGCATCCACCAGAAGCCAGACAGGCCTGCCACAGACCTTGGGAGCCTCCAAACGTCCAACCTGCTGCACCCAGGTCCCAGGCTCTGGCGTCCAGGCCTGGGAGAGGGTTAATTTCTGTGGTCTAAGCCATTTGGTCTGGGGGCTGTGTTGGGGGGTCCCAGGAACCCCAAGGGAAGCAGAAGACCAGGCTGCTTCTGATGAGGGTACTTCTTGTGCCTGGGCTGATCGAACCCTGTACCCCTCGGCCCAGAATGGAGGGCTGTTCAAACACTGTGGGTGAGAAACGGGCTCACAGATATAGACAGTGAAGATGCCAGCTGCGGTAGAGACAGGGAAGTAGCATAGATTTAGACCCCAAAGACGATGGGCTTGGTCCTGTTGTTCTGCCCGCTCTGAAGCTGATGTTGCTCAGATGGACTTCCGTCTTAAGAAAATGGCCCAAAAGCCAGCCACCAGCAGAACAGGGTGGGTGCTCCTGAAGCTTTCCTCTCTGCAGGGCCCACCTCTTGCAGGGGCAGAGTTTGGTGGATGCAGGGAAGCTGCCCAGGATGAGGAGCTATGAAATGTTTCATCACCCCAGATCCCTAGATGTCAGGTAGGCTTTCCTTTAAAGTCCAGCCTGGGCCATCCAATGACCTATTTTTGTCTCTTATAAGAGTTTTACATTTCAATATAAATAATATTAAGTGTGCTATAAAGTAATCACAGCATTAACAGTCTCTTGGATCTGGCTTCTCCACTTCAAATGTCTCCAGGAGTTATCTGTGTTACTGCTTTTTATGGTCGAGTAGTATTCCACTGAATGGATGTTTCATAGTGTGCTTATCCATTAGCCAGCTGATAGACAATTGAGGTTTTTTTCAATGTTGGGTTATTATAAATAATACTACAAACAGAGTATACATGTTTTAGTGGGAGCACAGTTTTATTCCTGTTGAGCAAGTACCAATAAGCGGATCTATTAGGTCATGTGCAAAGTGTATGTACAACCCATGGAAATTGTATACAGATACTCCTGTTTAACAACCGAGTTATGTCTCCGTGACCAGGTCATTAAAGGAATTGGTCCCTAAATGAGGAATTGGCTACAGTAGGTACATTACAATAATCAGAACAAAGAAATGGTCAATGGAAACTCCATCTGGGAGGCTGCTTTTATTTGCATAACTCTTACATGCAGCACTGTAATGTATAACAGCACATAAAACTACAGCACTCAATGTACAGTACAGTCGGCACAAACTACAGGATTGTACTGTAGAAGAAGCCGCCATTTGGCACCCTTTACCCCAGCTCCTTAGTCCCCGTTATCAGGGTGGCTTTGCCTCCAGAGGGCGCAGCCTGGACTGGAGCAGCACACTGATTCTAGCCTGTCGCTTCCTCTAAAGATCTTCTGCCTGATCCATTTCCCATTGCAAATGGCCCTTAACATATCAATGCAAACACCAGAGATTATGCAACACC
Organism: Heterocephalus glaber; assembly: GCF_053883595.1. Classification (NCBI taxonomy): domain Eukaryota; kingdom Metazoa; phylum Chordata; class Mammalia; order Rodentia; family Bathyergidae; genus Heterocephalus; species Heterocephalus glaber. The sequence goes on from NW_028258297.1 coordinate 2,097,443, forward strand.
CTCATGTGTTCCAAATAATACAGTGTCAGTAACTTAAAAGCAAGCCAAATTAGAACACCGTGAATCATCTCCCCTCAATGAAAGACTCAGGAGAAAAAAACCAGCAAATATTAAATGGTCTTTTAAAGTTAAGCCCAAATGTTGCAAGGTCCAGGACAAAGCAATGAAAGTTCAAATTCACTCTCTGCAATTATGCCCTTGCTGAGAAGTCTTGGCCCATGTTCCGGCAGAGACTGGCTTTGCCATTTGACCAGATGTGGCCTCCCCGTAAGGACTGGGCTCCACAGGACCGCCTGGCCTGAGTTAACCTGACGGTGACCATGCCTGTTCCATGCCCTACTTTAGGGTGAGCAGTGCCAGCCCCACAGCCACAGTTTTGGAAGTACCATGTGAGTCACTCTCCTACCACACTCCTGCTCACGAACCTATGCTCCTGGGAGTCGATGTTTGAGACCACTGAGTCCAGTGCCTGTGGTCAAAATGGTTCCTTGGTGCCTGGGAGCAAGAGGGTAGGTGGAGAATGGAGAGAAAAACAAGCTCTGCTTTCAGCCTACTCAACGCTGATAAGTTCCAGTTGTGTGGACTCCGCTGCCTCTGGGATGGTCTTCCCTCAGGGAGGTAATTAGAATGTCACAGTTGTCACCTCTCTGGGGACGAGATGGGATACACTCGGGTTAAAATCTGTACCGCGGTCGCCTCCATTTCTTCTCCTATATTAATATGTGCCCTTGCTGTGACCATTTGACCCCATCTGGCACCAGCTCCCCTCTTTCCTGGGCAGCTGCTCTGAGTGAGCTGCTGGGGCCCTCTATGTGCTCGTCCCTACGAAGCAGCCCCCACTCCTTCGCTCCTGCCTTAAGTGCTGCTGAGGCCGGGGGTGTCAGGAATCTGCAGAGGGAGGTCCTCCTGGACACTGCTGTCCTTGCCTTGAACCGCCTGAGCCCGGAGTAAATCATCCCTGGTGGTAGCAGGAGCACCATCCCCCGTGGTCATGTCCTTTCTCTGCCCTGTGAGATCCATCCCCGTGTTCTCTTTCCCCTGCTCCAGGGTGGCTGGGCTTTTGGCATTTTTACCTGCTTTGAAGTGTCCTCTGTGCTGTGTCTGTTTGGCTTTGGTTTCCTTTCATTTGTCCACTGCAGGCTCAGCATTCACCTCCTGCGGCTGCTCCAGCTTCCCTAAGCACCTGCTTGTTCAGGAGTCCAAGCAGATTTGCTTGCACCTTGCCGAGCAGATTCCCAGCCTCCTCTGTAGAGCCACAGACACCTTAGATGAGTCTAGACAGCTGGTGGATTTGGGGGCTCCCTTTGGTGTGTTTCGCCTGCCTCCCTACACTCCCAGGGCCCATGCATATGACCACCATGTGTCTAGGAAAGCTCTCCACCCATCAGAATTTGGTCATGTTTGGTCACAGCTGTCCAGACATCTGCAGGTGGCTCTCGACGCACTGGCTTGGGAGCTCTTGGTGGTGCCCTGACGTACTATTGCCTTGGGGAGTCAGCCCTTGACTTATGCCTCTTTCTCTTGATGAGTTCTAAGCCAATCAAGGAGTGACTGAAGGGTGACCTGCTGGAAACTTCTCTGCTTGAGGCTGAGCTTCCCTGCCTCAGGGGACAGAACACGCTCAGAGCAGAGGACAAACACCTGCTCACCAGGAGGCCCAGCAAGCACAGAACAGTACCTTTCTCTTACCCACTGGGGCACTGACAACATTACAGCTGGACCCCATCCCAGCTGTTAGACAGGCTACCCATCCTTGAGGACAGAGTTGAGAGGCAGGCTGGACAAGTGGAGCAGGGAGAAAACTTCTTAGGGGTAGACAGACTGTCGCAGAGCTCCCTAAGCCCAACCTTCTTGATCACAGCTCTGAAGCTCCTGACCTTGAGATCAGCTGGGTCCAGGGAATGGACAGCAATAATAGCTCTGACATGCTCTCTTCCCTCTTGGCTCCTCTCTACCCCTTGCCACTGTATCAGAGCTAATGCCACTTCTCCATCCAGAACTTGCTTCCAATAAAGAATCAGAGAGAAGATATAGGCATAGATCTTTTTTCTTTTCTTTTTTGGTACCAGGGATCGAACTTGGGTCCTGGTACTTTCGAGTCAGGCAGTGAGCTAAAGTGAACTAAATCCCTGGCCCTAGGCATAGTTTTTATTACCTTCAGGAGTTTATTTGGTCCAGTCCACGAGTGGGGTCCAGTTCCAAGGTGCCATCAGGAATCAGGAGTTCTGCAATGGCCACACAGAAGCAGCACAGGCAGGCTTGGCAGTGTGCATGCGCCTGAAGGTGCTCTGAACTAGCTTTCCTCAACAGATGTGGAAAAAGAAAGCCACAGCACGGGGCCTCCTCCCCAGGGCTGTGCCGTGATTTGCACCTTGAACACAAATGGCAGAATATTTTAAACAGAAACACTAGGCTGAGTCCGAGGTACTCATGGGACGACATCAATTCTTTCAACCAGTTTAACTGAAGTAATAACAAGAACAGCAGCAAAAATGCCACTGACGGTGATAAAAGTGGTGGTGATGGTGGTTATGATAATGGTGACATTAGCAGTGACGGTGACATTGATGGTGAGTGCATGGCATGCTAAGTCTATGCCAGGGACAATGTTCTCTCCCTCCTTATGACAAGGGAAGCACTGAGAAGCATTTTGGAGAGTGGTCCAGCTTAAGCAGTGACAAATTAGTGGATGCTTACTCCCTGCTGTCCTAAGGAGTGCTCAATGTATTGTCCTCAAAACTGCAGACGGAGTCAGGGAATACTCTCAGGATTTCTCCCCTATTCACTTCCAGAAGTTCTCTGTTTGCCTATTTGTGAGTCATTTATGAATAACCAGTGGGGAGCCTCGTCACCGAGATACATCCACCACACTTGGCTCTGCCCGGGGCTGCAGACGTCGTCTCCCAAGGTGGTACAAACAAACAATTATCACCGTCTTCACAGATCCTGCACTCAAAATTGCTTGTCGGACTTGGGAATAGCACTTTTCTTTTGCAAGAAGATCATGTCTATGTGTGCTGCAATTGGACTCTGCTTTGGTTTGTGTCATTGCTAAGATGTAATAAGGTTAGCCAGGATTGAAATAACTGTCACCGAGTCTCTTGAAAGCAAGACTGCCTTCGGCAGGGAATAAAAAGTGGGTGAAAATGCATGTAATGGATTTGCATTCAGAGCTGGCCAAGGACTTGGTGCTGAGGAAAATGAGTGGCCCAGCAGGCCTTCCTTGCCCAGAGTCTGGGTAGCCCTGTGTGCCGGGGTAGGGATGTTTCCCTGCTTCTTATCAATGCATCTGGTGTCCATCAAAGAGCCTAGTCTGGGTGATGGGAGGGTGTGTGGGATTCATGTGGAGAGGGAATGGAGACTTTAAAATACACACATGGCAGCATGAATTCCAGCTCCCTTACTTGCTGAGCATGTGGTCTTGGACCTGTTTCAGATCTGTAAGTGGAGAAAGTGCATTGTGACCTCCTGGATTATCAAAAATGCTTGATGAGATGAGGTGTATGAACCATGAGAAGTCACAGGTGTTGGAAGCTGGAGGTCAGGGGTGTTCTCCCCTCTCACTCTGCCCCAATCTGGCATGACCATCTGAGTCTTTGGACCTCCTCTGAGTCGCCTGCCTCCAGGTCAGTCTGCCACCCCATTGTCGCTGTGTTCTCATTCAGCCCACGCTTGTGTTAACCCCACATCTGGTTATCTTTGAGGGTTTAGTGAGATTCCAACAACATAATGTACCAGAGAGACATGAAGGAGCTGATGTAAGATTAAAAATTTCCACTTTCAGATAAGGACTATTTACTCATTAAATTTAAACCCTATTTCCAGGAAGTCTAACCCTACACCTTGTCTCTGATACTTCCTTCTTGGTGTGAACTCCACAAAGTTGTTATTGTTTAAGTCCAAAAACAGCTGAATAGTTGGCAATTTTATAAGGTTCAGGTCTGCAGCTTTAAACTCATCTCACTTCTCCAAGGTCCAGGGCTTTGTGTGCTCGCTAGAAATCACCCCACCCCACCAGGCAGTCATGGACTGCCGAATGCTGAGTACCTCTTGGCTAACTGTGAGCCTTTGCAACAGTACTCTGGGCTGTATGCTAGCTGGCTGTCCCTGCATGAGGGGAATCTCTCTCTATGACCCCCACCTGCAAGGCCACTGGACATGGTACACAGGCTGCATCACCCATTGATCAAAATATCTTTTAAAAGAGCAGTGCAATGATTTCCGAGTTGGAAACAGGCAAACTTCTTCTTGTCTGACCTGCCACCTTATGCAGGAATGCCATGGAAAGAGCCACAGAAGATTGTTTGGGAGTCTGGATTTTTCTCCCTCTGTAGTGACCTCAATGTTGCAGCCTGAGGCAGCCCTGGGCTTCGAACACAAAGGACAGACTCCTGCATGGGCTCACTTGAATCGATCACATGTGAACTGTGAGGTGTAGTACGTGTGTGTGGGATGCGGTATGGTATGTGGTATGATGTGTGTAGTCAGACGACTGAATTTACTGTCCCTGACTCCCTGGGCACACTTTCCAGAGCCACAGAGCAGAGCAGAGGACAGGCCCCAGCAGTGGGGCAGGTGCAGTGTCGCTATCTCCAGTCCAGTGCTGCTCCAGCTTATGGAGGTCACTCTGCGCTCACCTGGCTGTCCTGTTAGGACTTCCGCTCTTCCTCCTGCATGTTGGGTCAGCATAGGCTGCTACGCCAGCTCTTAGCTCTCCACCCATTTAATTCTCGGTTCTTTTAAAAAAACACTTATTAAGCAGAATTTCAGACAATATTAATAAGAGCCGTTCCACAGCAGGCGGGGACTCCTCTGAGATATCTCTGCCTGTAGGCATGCTAGTTTTATTGGGTTGAATTCACCCAATTGCCCACTTCTCTTCCTCTGTACATAGGAAATATCTGTTGGTTGGATGGTTGATTTTATTTGTCCTGAAATTACTTTTCCTGGCTTTGGAACATTCCAGGGTTTAATGAACAGTCAAGGGCTTCTTCCTTTGCCCACATTTTATGACACTACTCAACATACTTCAGTGTTTGACAAATGCAAAGGTCTGTGATTATTGAAAGCACTTTAATTATAGCAACAATTACCTGTTTATCACCTAGTGGTGCTCGACCAGGCAGTAGAGCCTCCTCCTCCCACCCTCCTGGCCACCGCTCCAGCCCGGTTTGCAACTACATCGTGATTTATATGGCTCTAGGGCCTCCAGGTGCCTGCCACATGTCTCTCTGAGCCTTGTTTCTTCTTGTCGGAAGGAGGGTAAGACAGGCTTTGGTTCCACCTCCAAAGTCACACATGGGAAGCCTCAGATGAGGGCCTTCTGCACCAGGCCAGGCCCCTTCTGCCTGTAGCGTTTTATGATGCTGTTTGGTTCCTATCTGGGGAAGGCACCTGGGGCTCCCCACTTTCCACACACATTCCCTCTGACACCCCTAAAGAGGCCAGTGACTGCCCTTCCCACACCACAGGCATCCCTGATGGAGCAGCGGTCCCCAAGGGAGGGGTCCTTACCAATGTCCCGGATGGAGAGGAGAGGTCCTTATCTGATGTCCTGGATGGAGGGGTCCTTACAGGTGTCTGTTTGGGGGGTGATTACATGATGTCCTGGAAGGGGTTCCTCTCTGGTTGAATGGGCCTTCCTTGACATCCGGGTGCCAACTGAGGAACTCCATTTAGATGAGATCGGGCATGTTCAGGGTGGTATGGCCATAGATGAGGAACTCCATTTAGGAAAAGGGTGCCAAGCTGTGGCTTCTGTCCTCAAGCAGAGCACACAAGCCCCTCTTCATGTCAACAGGTATCCTGCTGGGCATCCTTAGGATCCAAGTGCTTAATGCATTTGTGATTCTATCTTGGTTTGGTGTTTTGAGAGCAAAGGCCTGGACACTCGGGGTGGAACCTTAGCAAGGATCCGGTTGCCATGGCCACCTAGTCTTTCTCTGCCACTGGTGGTGACCAGCAGTACTGGCCCTACTCAGCCTGAGGCTGCTGGGGTAAATGTGCCTACAGAGGACATTCTTCATGGGACTATATATGTGGCTCACAATATATAGTCCTCTGGCTCGACTGGACTCCAACCATAATGTGGACCGCAGAGGAATCCCTTCTAGCCTCTCTCGTGCATGGCACGGAAGGCAGAAGGACTCCAGGTCTCCTAAGTCTGGGCCCACTTGGGTGTCACCTGGTATGCGGTCCTACTCTCTGGCAGCTTAGTTCTGCAGTGCCCGCCGATAGACCCTGACCACAGGGGGTTGGAACCTCCCCTGTCCTTGGCCCTCTTTCCTGTTCTGTCCCTCATGCTGTGTCAGGAGACGCAGAGAGCTGGCACCTTGGCACCTCCCCAGTCCGTGTCTACTGACCCCTCCCAGCCCTCCCCGAGCTAGGAAATGACACCATTCCAGTGTCCTCCCGGGGCCCAGTGTGTGCCTCTCTACCCTCAGTCCATTGTGCCTGCCTGAAACGAAGACCAAGGCACACTTGCTTTCTGCCCCAGCTCCACCCCTGCAGTGACCTGGAACAGAGCCTTCACAGCAGCTGCTATGGGGCTGTTGTCCAAGTGAGGAAGCTGAGGATTGGGGAGTGAGGGTGACACAGCTAGAGGAAGACAGGGCTGGCACCATGTGCGTATCTGTGTGAGGACAAATCCCAAACTCTCAGCCACTTGTACCATCTGGGAGTCAGTGGAGACCCCCTCCCTTGCAGCCTCCAGAGGTCCTAGGGTGGCCCAGGCTCAATGAGCAGCCATCCTTGGGCTCCCATGCAGGGCAGTCTGTGGGACAGGGCTGGAGGCAATGGCCCTGGGGCTGCCCACACCCTGGGAGGCTGACGGGGACTCAGCTGGGGAAGTCTCCTGAGCACTCAGGGGCTCAGTGGCTGGACTTGGGGACCCAGGCACCAGGAGTTCCAGCCCTGTTCACTTCCTCCATGTCCTGCTGGTCAGCTCAGGTTCAAGGAGGGGAAAGTTGGATTCATCTCTTGATGTGAGGCTGAGCGGGCAGGCAGTGAAGGTGGGAGCCTCAGGCAGCTAATGCACCCTGAGGATCACAGCATCTGGAGCCTGGTGTGGGGCCTCCATCCTCAGAGTGTCACCCACTTCTGCCATCCACACCACCCGATTCTCATACAAGAGGCCTCCCTAACTCAGCCTGTGTCTCTCCGAGTTCCCAGGTGTGAGAATATCCCAGGGCATGGCCAGGTCTGAGGGAGCTGCCAAGTATCTCTGATGGGCAGAGCAGCTTAGAGTGTGACATCATCCATGCCACTGCAAGATGCCATTGGCTCCTTATCCTCAAGAAAGTAAGACAGGGCTGGGTGTGGTGGTGTGTGCCTGTAATCCCAGAACTTCAGGAGGCTGAGGGAGGAGGATCCCAAGTTCAAGCCCAGCCCCAGCATTGTACCACCTTGGGGATACCTGTCTCAAAATAAACCATAAAAAAGGGCTAGGTGTTTAGCTCAGTGTAAAGGTCCTGGGTTCAATCCCCAGTATTGAAAAAAAAGAAAACTAGAGACGGGGACATGGCCACCTCCCCCCCACACACACACACTTCCCAGGGTTCCTGAAAGAGCAGGTGCTCGGGAGGCTCCTTGGAGTTGAACATAGAATTAGCAGAATGTGACTTTTGCCTTCACGGCAAAGGCAGGAAGCTCAAACGAGCAGTAATTAGGGCTGACGGTTCTGTTGCTTGGTAATAATATCCTAAACTTATAAAAATAACTGGAAATGGGAAGTTGCTGATGGCTGAACATGCCCTGGGGGCCTGGGGCTCCTCCTGGGAGCTAAGGGTGCCTGCATGCCAGCATTTTGGAGGCAGATGTAGAAATGCAAGGTCCGACCAGCTGGCCAGCTCAGAGGACGCATGTGGAGATGGCTTCTTGCCACCCCGGGGACAGTCAAGTTGAGTACATCAGCTGGCACAGGCTCCCCCGTGGCAGATGGTCCCTGTTGTCCCTGAGCATTAGCCTGGCATTCATCCTGATACAGCATTTGGGGTTCTCTCAAGTGCCCTTTACTAAATCCTTTGGCGATGCCTATTTGGAGCCTGAGTACTTCAGGACGCCCTGAGTGGTTCTCCAGGAAAGGTAGCTATGGGGCGTGTTCTCTGCTAGTGACCTGGCATACTTTGGAAAAGACTCCACAAGGACAGGCTTTTTGCTTTTTCAAGGGAGCATGATGGGAGAGAAGACAGACTGACAGGAGAGCCTGGTGCTGTGCTGCCCACTCTCCTTGCTGCCTACTCTTCACCACTGCCCCTCTGCCAGAGACGTGGGCATGGCTCCTTCCTCCTGAGCTCCCTGGCCTTCACCTCCCAGCGGGATGGCACCATCTGCCTCGAAGGGTTGTGTGCATGATTGGATGAGATTACAAATACAAAACGGCACATGTCCCTGGCATCCAACATGTCCTTGTCTTCAGAAGTTCCCAGTAGCATGGACGGATGGCACAGACCTGGCCCCACGCCAGCTTTGCTGCCAATGAAGCAGCACGTTTCCACAGGAAGAGACAAAACATGACATGGAGGGAGGAGAGAGGGAGTCGATAAATCTGATCAGAGTGTGTGACAGGCGTGCTGACCTCACCACAGGGACCTGTGCTGTCTCTGCACAATGCAGTCTATGTATGAAGCCACTCTGCACAGGTAATAGCTATCAGCGTTATCTTAAGAGAACCTTCCATGGGCTGGGTGCTAAGAGGCTGACTGAGGTCTCCGAGGACTCTAAGAATGTAGCATCGTAGGCTCTTGGGTCCCCTCTTACATGTGCCCTAAAACTGAGGCCTGGGCCCAAATCACTGCAGTCAGAGTTGGTGACCACGACTCCAAATGTCCCTCTTGTCACAGGCTGGCTTTTCTCTCACTCACACTCAGCGGATGCCCAAGGCCAGAGGCATGGTCATTGACTCATTCAGCAAACACAAGCTCCTGCCACCACTCCATGTGCTGCTTGTCATTTCATGGCTTCCTAAGTAGTTTGGTGTCAGTGGCTGAACAGCCTGTACAGAAAGGTCCTGACTGTTCCAGAAGGTGATACTGAGTTTCTAGCCCTGATCTGTGGTCCGTTCCCACCCAACATGCAGAACCAGCAGGAGATTGGGCAACAGCTCCAAGTCCCCTGGAACTGGGCCCAGCAGGACTTGCCTTTGTTTAAGCATTTGTCAAAGTGAATGTCTAGAAGAGTTGGGAGGGGCCCATGCATGGAGGATCCTCAACTCTGAAATTCATGGGGTTCCAAAAATTCTCTCTGCGCCTCAGGAAGTCACTTAGTGCTCCACATTAAAGAGCTGAAACACCAGTTTTTCTCTCTCCGATTTCCATGCAGCAAAGATGATCTAATGTTTTGTTGTTGGGCCACGTAGCAGTTGGCTTTTGCACAAGGAAACACCCCAGACTCAGAACTCACTCTTACAACAACAATTATTTATTCAGTTCATGCTTCTGTGGGCTCCCAATTTGGATCAGGCTCAGCTCAGCGAGGCAGCTCTTTGAGTCCTGCTGCCCACCATGGGGTTGGTGCAGGTGGCTGTGGGCTCGCTGTTGGATGCCATGTGCCCCTCTGCGTCTCCTCCACATCTCAGGCCGACTGGAGCATGCTCGGGTGGGGGAAGCCACAGGTTCCTAGATGCAAGAATGCAGTGTGCACAGCCCCGTGAGATGTAGGTCAGGATGTGTGCATTGTTTCTGCTCTATTTATCAGTGGACGTGCGGCCCGAGGCCGATCCCAGGTTCAGGGAGCAGGAAGAGGGGAAGAAGTTGGTTGCAGACGTTGGGGAGCAGCTGCACAGAGACATGGTGAGCAGACAGACACAGTCTTACTCTGACAAAAATCACATCAATTCCTGCCCTTCAATTTGTCTCAGCCACACATTAAGGAAACACTGGGAAGCAAGGCCAACCTGAGCACACCGGACATTGAGGAAAATGCCAAGTGAGTCCCAGTTCCCACCCCCCCTCTCTGCCACATTCCTTCACATTGTCAGGCCTTATACATTTCTTGCTCCATGGATTCAAACACCACTTCAACACTAATTTAATCCAATCTCTATATTTAAATCTGAAAGCTCCTGCCAGCCGAATTGCATGTTTTTACAGAATTAAGCAGAAAACCAGGGAGTGGCGGTGAGGGTGGGGCGGGGGGAGCGTCTCCAGGCAACAGCACACATCTCCAGCCCAAGTGGAGTCAGATGAGAGCACTGTTGGGTTCAGAGGGGTTCGTGTGCGGGGCTCTGGGGCAACCCTCACTGATGCCAGGCTCCCATCTGGGTGACTCTGGGGTTCAGTGTCACGGTGCATCACAGAATCCCCACGTACTCCAGGAGGACGTGGTGTGGGAAATTGTCTCCTCAAGGTTGGTTCTACAGAAGGGGTGACAGCTCTAACTGGCAGCACCATGCAAGGGGCAGGGTCTGGGCTGAGAGTCCAGAGGTGCTGTGGTGAGGTCCTGCCCTGAGAAACAGCAGAGAGGATCAGAGAGGGCAGGCTCAGCACAGAGGCTTGCTGTCATTTTTTTTCCCAAGAGTTTCCAACTCCTATGCGAGGGCAGTCACACAACAGTGCCTGTCCAGCTTCCCGTTGGCCTCAGGGCCTCCATTGCTTGAGGGAAGCCCGAGCTTCAAGTTCAACGTCATGCATTTGTTTTGAGGCACGGTGCCTTTGCAAAGGTGCATCCTGCCGCTCTTTCCAGTCCCAGTACCTGTTGGGTTAGACTCAGCCGGCGTCTGTGAGCTGCTGGTGGAGAGATGTTGAGATCAGGAGCTCGCATGTGATGAAGTTATAGGCCTTGCTCTCCTCTTGGCTGGTCCAGCTCTCCTGACCCAGCACGGAGCTGCTCATGGCTGCTGAGCACTCCCACTTACTGTGTGGGATGTGGTCGTGCTTCGAGGTCTCCTCCCCTTCCACTGTGCATGCTCTGGGAGTGTTTGGTCCCAGTACCTGCCCTGCAGGATGTCCCATAGATATTCGCTGGAGGAAGGAAGGGGCCGCACAAGTTGCTTCGATGTCCAGCGCCCTTCCTGCTTCTGACGTGGTACCTGCCCTGTGTCAGCCTATTAGAGAGAGGCTCTGAGTTTGGGAAGGACCTTTTTCCCCAGCCTTGAATTTCTGCAGTGTCTTGGCAACTTCTAAGCTCCTCAGAGAGCAGCTTCACTGTCCGCAGTGGACACCCACCCAGGAAGGCCAAAACCTCACAGGCACAGGCTGTGCCTCATTTGGGGCAGGAGGCAGCCAGGAGACAGAAGCTGGCTCAAATGAACAACCAGTGACAGAGCACAGCACCAAGTCCTGGGCCATTCATCCCTGTGTTTCCTGGATGAGCTGCTGTCCGAAGCCAAAGTGCAGAAGACAGGAGAGAGCGACGGAGGGTGAGGTGGAAACAGGCCTGTCCCTCAGGAAGATGCTGGGTGTTCCCCGAGGATTTGCAGGTCTGCAGCCAGGAGAAAGCTGGCAATTGCATGAAGTTGAATCTGTGATAGAGCTGCTCTGTTAACTCCACTTGTATGTTGACTTCTGATGTTTTGCCTTCTTCAGAGCATCCCTGCCAGTCACCCATGATGAGAGATTCAATCTGCGCCCCGATTCAGGTCCTGCGCTGATGCCCCAACAGGCTCTGTCTCCTGAGCCCCCCTGCAGACATCTGGAGAGGCAAAGCGTGTGTAGGCAGCATCAGAAAATGTCCTGTGGCCTCCTGTGCAGCTGACATTGGCTCGTTTCCAGACTCCATAAGACAAGGACCTGACAGCTCTGGGGCTGGGGAATCTGTCTCCAGGTTATTGCTGTAAACCCAGGGCAGGGGAGGAGAGTGAAGAGCACTGCCTGGCAGGCCGTGGGGCTGCTGAATGGCTGAGCTGGGGCTTACTGGACTTGCTGACATTCGATTTCTCTTATGAATTTTATTACCTATTGATTGCACGTTTATTTTCATGTGAACTTTTATCCCAATCAACATCAAATGGACCCGCTGGTTATCAGCCTAGGCTGGGCCTCTGCCTGCTCTGTGGGAACTGTGGCCTGGGCTCTGCCCCTGCTGAGACTTAGGTGCTGTCAGCCCCATCCTGGCACAGAGAAATCACCCTTCCCAAGCTGCACACCTGAAAACCCAGGGCTCGGCTTGGACTCACTTCAGATACTTCTTGCGCACATCCTTATTTATTTTGGAGCAGAGAGTACTGTGCCAGTCCCAGGGGAGCCAGAGAGACACATTTCTGTAACTCCTCACGCACTGGGGTGTGAATTCCCTGATACTTCAGGCCAGCGCTCGGTAGTCTCCTGGTGCCAGTGAGGTGTTAGCCTGTGTCCCCCACACAGAGAGGTGACAAATGCAAGCTACGGTTGCTGACGGGCATGCTGCTCGAGGGATGAGGCCAGGATGGTCACCCAGACAGAGTGTCTGGGTCCAGGGTGTCCAATTTGGAGCCGGGGTGTGAGGACAGAGACCACAAGACCCTCCGTCCCCTGTGCCTGGTCCTTCACGGCCCCCTTGCTGGCTGGGGTTCCCTGGTGGGGAGGATTAGCCCTCCCTCCTTCCTCTTCACTGGTGTCCCTAGTAGGTGCAGACCTTGTGGGGCCAGATCTTCTCAGCTGTTTGAACTCACGACACTGTGACCCCCACGTCCCTTGGTGACCCCTCTTGTGCCTACACCAACCTTTCACCTCCCAGGCTTCCCGGAGCACTGGTGCTCACACGGGCTGCCTGTTGGTGCAGACTCCACTGTGGGTCCCCAAGCTGTCTACATCGGACATCACTTCAGAGCCTCGGTGGCCAGGGTGCTCTGGACAGACCGGCTAAACCAGGGGCCCTGTGGCCCTCCATGGGCTGGAGCCTTTGTTAGGATGGCCGAGTGTGGGAAATGCTTCACTTCCTTTCACCACTTTGTCAAATGGAGACATCCGCAGAATAAGTGGGAGAGGGGCCCCTGACCTAGCACCAGAGAGTTCGCCCAAAGCTCTCTGGGCCCCTGCTGCGAGCGTTTGGGACGGGGCGTGGAGGGCATGTGGTTGATGAAGTCACAGCCCCTGGTGGTCACCTTCTCTCCTGCCCGCCCCTCCCCTCCCTGGAGGTGGGGTTCGGTGCCAAGGTATCCCCTGCGCACTGTGCCTCGCTCTCTGCTGACAGCTCTCGGGGCTCAGCCACCTTCATGGAAGACTCTTGTCTCCCTGGAGATGATGCGTGTTCAGCAGCTGCTTAGAGACTGTAGAGTATCTCTTTCTGTCACACACGGGAGGACGGCTCAGGACTCTGAAGATCTGTGACCACTGACACCCTTGACTCTATCCCGAGTGACCAAGCCATGACAAACTGGGCCCTTGCAGGACTGGGACCTGTGCCCCAAAGGGAGGACGCCAAGAGGAGAAGGTCCCTCGCTGTCCCCCACAGGGTGACTCAGGGAGGAGCTATGGAAAGGCACTGAGAAGGGAGGCCAGCGAACCATTGAGGTCTCAAGAGGTGCAGGCCAGGCTCTCAGAATGGCTTCTCCTACCAGGTCCTGGCTCCAGGTTGACGGAGATTTACAGGCAGTTAGATGTTGCATTTCCCAGAAAGAAAGATTTCTGCAGCCAGGGCCCTGTGAGCCTTTGCGTCTCTGGCAGTTTTGTATGTGTTCAAGCTGGGCATGTTGTATCCTTGGACCTGGGTCACTCTTGTGCGGCTCAGGGTTCTCCTGGCACTTCCCTGGGCCCACAGAAGCCCAGGGCCTCCACATCCTGAAGAGGGAGCTGTGTCCTTGGAAGGAGGAGACAGATGGCAGGCTACCCCTTCCCCGCCTTGGGAGCAGGCCCAAGGTGATCATGCAAAGGAAGCCACTGTGGAGCTGAGGATTTTTGCTTTAGGCATTTTCTCTCTTTGAAAACTATTCCAGGAACCGGATTGTGTAAAGTGACTCCAAAATCTAACTCCAGGGAGGAATTTGCAGACTGCAAACTGAAATCCATTTGCTTAAGTCAGAAGCATGTGCCTGAGTCACGCTTGTTTAGATAGTTTTATTCCATTTGATACATTTTGCAGATATAAGCACATTTCCTGGAGAAGTTTATGTTGCTGAAAGGGACAATTTTATGACAAGCCCTGGAGTCTCTGCCCGCCAGGAAGGGCTGCTCTGATGACTGCCTTCCTGACAGTGTCTCCTGGCCACCCCTTCCCTGGGACGCCAGGCTCCTGGGACTCCAGCTCCCTACAGCCTGTGGGTTGTAAGGAAGTGACAGTCACCAGGCTGTGGTCCAGGTCACTGGGCTGGGACTTTAGCACCCAATCTTCTGTGCCCGTGGCCCAGCATGGGGAAACTGAGGCTCAAAGATGGAAATGGTCAGCCCAAGGCCACACCGCTGATAAGAGCTGAGCCCAGATCCCTCAGAGATGGACATTTTTTACTACACGCCAAGACATAGCTTTCCCATAGGTAAGAAAAAGGGCAAAAGGGAGAGGGACAGGGAGCAGAGGAGAAAGGAGAGAGAACAGGGTGTGCTAAGGGGCCACCACAGGTCTGAGTGAGAGGGACCCGGGCTGCTCCCAGTGTCACACTATCCCCGGGGAGCTGGAGCTGGAAAGGGGGGAGGAGGGTGAGTGGTACATCTTTCACAGTGAGCGGCATCTCTGACACACCCGATGTCTGGTCCCCACGCACCTCACCGTCATCCCTGGGACCCCCTTGAGAATCTGAGCCAGGATCCACACAGCTCAGGCTTATCCTGCATCTCCCCTGGTCTGGAACATTCCCCGGCTCTCTTTGTCATCTGTGATGTTGACTCTCCTCACAAGAAGAACCAGGGCTCCCTGAGGGAGGTAGCTGCTTTGGGATGTGAGGCAGGAAGGTCAAACCGAGTCTTGGACATCTTCTCGTCACAGCAGTGATGGGGACAGGTCAAAAGGACAGCAAAGGCAGCCCCAGAGAGCCAGGGACTGGCCAGCTCCAGGACAGTGTGAGCATCCAGTAGATAATGAGCAACAGAGTCTCAGTATGTGGTAAAACAAGGACCCTGAGTCCACATGGAAATGCACAGGGCAACGCACACATGTAAGCGTATAGGTAAGTGTGTGCTAAGTTCGGATCCCAAGTACTCCCCCACAGGTTTAGGAGGTGCTACAGATGAGGTGAGGGCTGGGGGGGGTCTTCAGGTCTGGGGGTGCCCTCGAAGAGATGGTCTGTGAGGCGCAGCACACTGTTCTGCCACACCCTCCATGGTGTGCAGGCTGCCATAGGCCCCAAAGCCACTGGGCCAAGAAACCAGGGACTGAACCTACCAACACCATGAGTCCAAATAACCCTTCCCTCTTTACACATGGGTTATCTTGGGCATTTGCTGTAGTGAGAGCAAGCTGACTAGCTCAGTGTATCAAGGAATCAATAGTGGAAGTAGAAGGCTTTCTCTCTGAGTGCATGCCCAGGAGTGCGTACCGCAGAATAAAGAAGCTAGAAACCATCATTTGTGATGATTATCGCTGGAGTAATTGGCTTAGGCACAACTTGTCAGTGGATGCTAAATCAGGGAAGGGGGCCATGTTTGCTTAGGAACAAGATATTTACATAATCTGAGACTCTCCCTACAAATTATTTACTAATTTCACAGTGAGAAATCGTACCAGCACTGAAGCTAGGCTTCCCTTTAACCAAGTGCTCAAAATGAACATCTCGATTGAGGCAAACAGACACTGTGCCCTTCCAGATGTATTTCCTGAGAGGGTGCCACCTCACTTATGCAGTGTTTCAGCCCAAACCGTGCCTGCTGAATACAATCATTAGGAACGTCAAACGAGGCAGGGACATTTTATAGAATAATTGACCCATATTCTTCAAAAATATATCTAAAAGCCACTCGGGCATCAGATTAAAAAATCGACAGTCAAGTTTGGAGGACAAAAGACCAGGCTTTCTGCACTCGAAGGTCACTGATCTCTCTCTTCCCAGAGTATTGCTACAATCAGGCTAGTCAAACTGTATTTCTGAGACATCCAGTTGAAAAGAGATGGAAGCCTCGCAGCCACCCTCTGTAACTGCACCTAATTTAGATCTCCAGGGTAGCCCAGGTGCACTGCATTCTGCTGTAGCAAGAAGCACCCTTCCAATCTCACTCGCATGCACGCAAACCCGTGGAGATTCCTGTTCTCTGCTGTCCGCGCCCTGGGCCTTTGGCAGGGCCTTTGGTCTCTGCTGCTATCTCTGAGGGCCCCTGGCTGAGCTGGCACCATCTCCCCAGGCCTGGAGCCTGTGAAACAGCAGGAAGGGAACTTGGAGTTTGCCATCCAGGCAGGATGCATATCTGTTCCTCCAGGCACGGTCCTGGGTCCAGTCCTAGAGCTCCTTCACCTTCACGTGGGGGCTGGGGAGGGCATCTTCCCTAGCTGGGGACACTGGTGAGTTTGGGGCACACCCATCCCAGGGCTGAGGAGCTGCAGGACCTCCCTGCAGGAGGAACTCCGGATCCCCTGCAGATCAGCGGCCCCAGACCCCTATGCAAAACAGAGCAGGTTCCCAGGACAAGGGACCTGGTCTCCCTTCCAGGGAAAGGCTTGGAAGGCCAGCCCTCACACGTGTGTGCCGGTCCTGAGTTCTTTATTGTCACCAGTGCCACCGTTTCATTTACTCTTCGCCTCAGCACTGACTGGACCCCAAGTAGGGGCACAGTATTTGTTGGGTGGGAATAGTTAAGCCCTGCCACAGCGCAAATCTCAATTACTGGTCTGAGAAACTCTGCAGGAGATATTTTGTTGCATTTGTGTGCAGTTCCTCTCCAGCTTAGAAAGGTAAACAGGCTACAGGCACGTTTTTTCATTTTTATTTTTAACTAGAAAGAATCACTGTCTTCTTATAATTCACCTGAAGTGTCATTCTTAACTTCTGAGAAGTCTTCAGGGCTTTCATCTTATGCACTGCAGAATTTGCCCCAGTCTAAGCATCTGGGGATAGATCTTGTCTACTTTGAACTGTTAAGTGTTTTAATAAAATCACATTTGCATTTGGTGAAACTTCTGGTAACAAAACACACATGGCTGTGGAGACGGTTGGTGAAACTGTTGCATGAACAGGCCACGTGTGTGACCACAAGGTCACTGTGGTGATGCAATAAAAATGGAAATGCCGAGTTGGCTGGAAGGGACAGCGTTCCCAGCTCCAGCCCTGATTCGATTAGGATGCTTTTGGGGGGGCTAATTTGGATGATATTCACCCCACTGAGAGTTCCTAAGGTGTGGGAAGAACTGACATCCCAACTCTGCATCTCAGACCTCACGGTTTGAGGTTGCTCAGCACCAGGCTGAGGAGGAGGAGCCAGGAAGCCCCAGGGAGCCCTTGAAAGCTGAGCTCAAAAGCAGAGAGGACCTCATCCATGCAGGTGGCTTCAGGTGGTGCCTGTGTCTGGGGTCTGATCAGCCCACCTGGTGGGGTATCAGCCTGCTACCTGGGTGAGATGAAGCCCACTCCTCTTGGGGTGGGAATAGTGGGGTGAAGAGCTCATGAGAGGAGGTCAGGATCCATTCTGGGCACACTGCCCCTGCAGGGTGGTCCGTGGGACACTTGGTCATCTTTGCGTGTTAGAGGCTGGATTGGCTAAGGCCAGGCTGGAGCAGGTCGGTGTCTGAGGAAGCCTCAGGTGGCACGGGCCTGCCGGGCTGTGTGGATAAAGATACATCGAGGCAGAAAGGGCAGGGACCCCATCTATCCCCTTGGAAAATGCGTTTAGTGCTTGTGATGTGCACGCCGTTGCCTTGTGCTCTGATAGCTGCTTGGGACGTTATGGGGACTGAATGAGCCTGGGGGTGGAACTCTGTGGGTGACACGACGTGACTTGTGATGTGGCAGGAGTCACTGACCCAGGCAGACAGGAAGCCACATGAAGCCCGGAGATAAAGGACACACTTTCGGGGAAGGATCGCTGTGCCCCGTGTGCAGCCCGGTTGCTTTTCAATGGCAGATACAGTCCCCTGCCCCGTCCCCATGAAGGATGTCACGCAGGATCAGGATGACAGCAGTGTGCACAGAGAAGAAGGCTGGTCTGCCCTCATGTGAGGCCTGGTGCTCTCCTATGGGACCTGAGGACAAGCCCACCGAGGTCCACGGCAGACAGCCTCACTCTGCGGCCATGATAACCACGACTGGCTCTGCGCTTGCTCAGGCATCACTGGGATGGGGAACATTTCCTGGGCAAAAGCAGTCATGGGTCTTTGAGCAGCTCCTGCAGACAGATGAGAGCAGCCCCGGACTCAAGGGGGGAGGTGAAGACAAGCAGGGCCGCGCACTGAGAGAGCTCTGGCTCTTGGCCATGGTCAGGGCAGGAGTGTTCCCAGCTGCCTCTCAAGCCCGGGTCATGTGCTGGACAATCCAACAACACTGCACCTGCCTGCCGACCCCCGTGCTCAGCTGCTGGCCTATACTGCACCTGCAGGCACATAGCGGGGCTCCTCAGACTCCTCTCCCCTGGTCCCAGCAGCATCTGAAGAGCTCCAAGGGCCGTGCCAGTGCTGGGAGACAGAGCTGTCCTTATGGGATCCTGCTGCCAGTGAATGAGCCAACTCCTACCATTAGAAGCATGGCCTCCGGAGCCCAGTCCCAGTGTCACAGATGTGGTGGTGGCTCCTGATGGTGACTGCAGCCTGGGGTGTGGCTTCGCTGGTGGACACATCAGTCAGGGAGGTGCCCAGAGAGCCCTGGCCTGCATCTTCACCATGGGCTCCGGAGGAGTCCCTGCTGATGGATAGCTCCGCATTCCTGAGGAACAGCACAGGGCCCCAGTGGAGGACCTGCCCGCCTCCCATGCCCCAGACCTCCCTGTTGAGACCAGGATGTGCACAGAGACATACAGAGACATGCATTACCTTCACAAGTGCAGTGTGCTTGTCTTTTTTTATTTTGGGTTTTTTGAGGACTGGGGAGTGAACCCTGTACCTTTGCGCTGAACTACATCTCCAGCCCTTTTCATTTTTCATTTTGAGACAGGGTCTTAAAGTCGCTACATTGCCCATGCTGCCAATCAGCCCAAGTTTCTTTTGCTCATTTCAAATGGAATCTGTGAGTCAGCCAAGTGCAGCTCTGTCAGCAGTGCTGATGTGACAGGATGGCAACAGGTAATGCCCAAGGATTGACACAGCCAGCTGCTGGTCACTGGCACTATCATTTCTGTCAGCTGCTGATCACTACCTGAGAAATGAATCATGGCCAGGTTTTCAGGAGCATCAAAGCAAGTCTATTTTAGCACAGTGGGTCAGTACCCAAGTGAGAACCCTCCTAGACTAACCTGGAAGTGGCTGGGAGAGCTGCTTATGTAAAAACTGTAGGCCTGTGTCAGTGAGGGGCAGGGCTAAAAGCTTGCTGTGCATGATGGGTATGCAAATAAGGGGCCCAGGCTCCTCCCTTCCAGGTCTCTGCCACTCCAGGTGCCCCTCCTTTCTTCAAAAGCCAGAAGTTCTGTTGGGAGTGGGGGAGGGCACTACACTCCCTCCCCGGCTGCACTCAGGTTGGAGTGGAGAGTGGCACTCTGATTGCCAGGGAGGACACTCAACAAGTTATCCCAGTGCACTGGGGTGCAAAGGAGAGCAAAGGGAAGCGAAGGGCAGGGGCAGACAGCTGCAGCTGGCAGGGGAAAAATGAGTCAGGTGCTTCTCATCTGTCTCACCCAGGCTGGGCTCAAACTTGTAATTGGAACTTGCGATGCACCGATCCTTCTGCCTCAGCCTCTCAGAGTGCTGGGATATTGGCATGTAGCATTATGCCTGGCTCTGGGTGGTTTTAAGTTCTTTGCCCTTCAGGTTGGTATCACTGTGTGTCTATGTGCCCGAGGGAAGCTCAGAGCACACAGCCAGACTTTGCTCTCGGGCCACATGAGGGAGAGGCCATCGGCCTAATGGAAGATCTCAATTATGGACTATTATTCCAGGGATGTCGCCTGGTCCCTCGGAGCGCGTATTCTACAGTGGATGAAAAGCCAGCTCACTGTCAGGTGGTCCTGCGGGGCCTGCTGCTGCGATTAGATAAGGATCTGCTGTAATCGCTCCTGTCCTTCTTTGTTCTATAAAATGATTTTACAGATGTTTCTCAGGCAGCAGGCTCCTCTCCCTCTGTTCTTCCACCCACAGCAGTGGCATAGTTTTGGGGAATGCCAGACTGGACACCTCCCGTCCCAGCGGCCTGAGATTTGAAAGGTTTAAATTAATGTGATTTGGACACATGGCTAGGATTTAGGGAAGACAGAAAAATAAGTCCAAGGTTTGAGTGTTGAGAGATTAGGGAACAAAGAAGGGGAGCAGATGGGGCAGGGACAGCAGATGGCTTTTGCTTCCTGCATGTGTTTAGCAGGTGCAGGGGCCTTGTTAGGCCCAACAGATCGCCACACCAGAGCTGGCGCACCCCCTCCCACACTGACCAAGGCCCATGGGTGCCAGGAGATCACAGAGGTGTGTGTGGCCCTGTGTCTGCTGCCTCCTCTGCCCCGGCAGCAAGTTGCTCCTGGAAGGAAGTAGCAAAGAGAGGGCCGGTGCAGACCCACGTGTGGACACACAGAGGCCACTACAGCCAAGGGGTGCTCCCTGAGGACAGAAGGCAACCTATGCCTTGCTTGGGGCAGCTGCAGCCCAGAGTTCGGTGCTGGGTGTTGCTCCACAGGTACAGACGACAAACATGCAGCAGCCCTTTGGGGAACCTACTTCATATCTGAGGAGCAGAACAAAAGAGATGGAAAAGAAGAAAACCCTTAGCAGTCCCCAGGGGCTGCCCTGGGATTGCTGTGTCCCAGCCAGGAGCCCGAGTGGCCTGGAGGGAGGAGCTGCCCCTAGAGGCCTTGCAGACAGGCTCCTGGCCCACATTCATGCCTGGGCTGAGCTCCAGGACCCCAGGGCACACACTTACAGCACGTACATGTAGCCCTAAGCCCAGAGAATCAGAACGTGACCTTAGCTGGGAGAGGGAGGTTGCAGGGGTCCTGAGTGAAGCAGGGATCATGTAGGAACAGCACAAGCCCTGACATGAGCGGGTGTTCTTACAGAAAAGGGAATGTCGGAGGTAGAGATAGACACACACGGAGCAAAGACACAGAGGAGACTCAGGAGAAGATGGCTTCTCCAGCCCAGTGGGCCACCCTGCTGACCCCTCGATCTTGGACCTCAGCCTCCAAAGCTGGGAGACAAGATCCTCTCAATCTGTAGCCATTTGGTTGTGAATCTTTTCCCAGAGTGGGTCAGGGTGGCTGGGTCCTGGAGGGCTGGCTTCAGCAGGCACTCCAGGACCCTCATGGTGCTGTGCAGGGCAGCCCTGGACTGGCTGGGGACCTCCTGAGTTGTCCGCGTACATGTGGACTCCTGAGGATGCTGGTGGCCACCATTCCCACCCTGAAATCCAAGCTGGGGATGAAGGCCTCATGTATATCCCTGCTGCAAAGCCTCAGACCTGCCATGGGAAGGAAGAGACCTGTGACTGTCCAACAAACACAAGGTTGCCATGCACATATGGGGAAGGAGAGGCACAGGGAGGCCTGGCTCATCTCGGCCTCACCGGCTGTCTGCAGAGGCTGGGACAAGTGTGCAGACACAGGGTCCTGGCATGAGAGATAAAAGCAGGGGAGCAGCCCCTTCCTAAGAGGAGGACCCTAGAATGAGTAGAAGGGAAGTGATGGAGCAGGAACTAGCCACGTTCTCTCTTGGTCATTGTCTGCATCAGCCTTCCCTGCTGGGTGGGCCTTTGCCTGAGGGGGCACTGGCATGGATCTGGCACTAGGTTGGCAGTGCCCAGAGGTCAGAGGCAGCTTTACAGATGCAGGTACAATCTAGAGGAAGGAGAGCCCACGCACCCTGCCTCATAGCACACAGGCTCCTGCCCCAGCTGAGGCTGAATCCACTCATACCTTAGCCCACCTCAGGGTGCTCTCCCTAGCAGACAGCTCCTATTCTTCCCTGGGGACTCACCCCAGCCTTGCACATGGAGGCCTGCATCCTGCACCCACAGTGGCCCTAGATTCCCAGGAGCATGATGGCCACTTGGGACCCTCAGCAGTGGTAGCTGGGTCTCACTGTCCCACGAGGCACCTGAGCAGGCACATGATTCCCCCAGCTCTGCTGTCACCCAGGCCTTCTCCAAGGCTAAGAGGGCCACTCCGGAGATTTCAGAAAGGGGGAATGATCTGGTGGGGCACAGCTTACATGTGGTAGGCAGAACAGCGACTCTTCCCAAGCTCTCCAGGATGTCCTCATCCTAATCTCAGCTCCTAAGAACAGGCTACTTAGCATAAGGGAATTGGGGTACATATGGAGTGAAAGTAGCTGTTCAGCCAAACATGAGATGAATAGGCTATCCAGGGTTGATGCGCTATCCCAGGGAACCACAGACCCCCAAAAAGTTCAGAGGAGGCAGAAGGGAAGATAAGAAATGTATGCAGGAACAATTCCGCTCCTTCTCTGACTTTCAGGTTGGAGGAAGTGGCTGTGAGCCAAGGGCACAGGACCAGCAGGGAAAGGAGCCTTTCTGCAGCCTCTGGGAAGGGTGCAGGTCTGCTGGTGCCTGGATTCAGGCCCCATGAGCCTATGTTGCAGCTCTACGTATAGCATCACAATCCTGGACCTGAAGTTCTATTACAGAGCTACTGTGATAAGAACAGCATGGTACTGGAGCACAAATAGGCATGAGGGTTAATGAAATAGAATCGAGGAAGTAGAAACAACCCAAGTCATAGTCAGCTATTTGATCTTTGACAAGGGGCCCAAAAGCTTGAGGAAAGACAGCTTGTTTAACAAATGGCACTGGTGAAACTGGCTATCCACATGCAAAAGACTGATCTGAACCCATATCTCTCACCATGTACTAAACTCAAATCAAAGTGGATCAAAGATCTAAATGTTACAGCAGAAACATTTAACCTGCTGGAAGACAAGGTACAGTAGATGGAACTCTTGAAGTCACAGGTGTGGGCAAGGATTTTCTGAACAGAGTCCCAGTTGCACAGGAAACAATACTAAGGATCAACAAAAGGGATCATATTAAATTAAAAAGCTTCTGCAAGCAAAAGAAATAACCAAAAGAGGGAAAAGACTACTTAGAGAATGGGAAAATTTTCTCATCTATTCCTCAGGCAGAGGACTAATACCTAGAACATATAAAGAACTAAAAAAACTGCCCAATATAAAAAGATCAAATGAAAAATGGGCAAGTGAAATGAACAGACACTTCTCAGAAGAAGTACAAATGACTAATAAATACATAAACATTTCCGATTCAACATCACTGGCTGTTAAAGAAATGCAAATTAAAATAACACTGAGATTCCATCTCCCTCCAGAAAGACTGGCCATCATCAAGAAATCAAATAATAACAAATGTTGGTGAGGCTGCAGGGAAAAAGAAACCCTTCTCCATTTTTTTTTTTTTTTTGGTGGGAATGTAAACTAGTACAACCTTTGTGAAAAATGGTACAGAGATTGCTCAAGAAACTAAAACTAGAAATTCCACTTGATCCAGCTATTTCCCGTCTAGGTATCTTCCCAGAAGAGTTAAAGTCATCATATTACAGTGATGCATGTATATTTATGTTTGCAGCAGCACAATTCATAATAGGTAAATCTTGGAGGTGGCCTATATGTCCATCAGCAGATGAATGGAAAATGGAAATGGAAAATGTGGTATTTACACACAAGGGAGTGCTTCTGTGCATAAGGAAGGATAAACTTGAGTCATCTGTAGGAAAATGGGTGCATCTTGAGATCATAATGTTAAGTGAAATAAACCAGACACACAAGCTTAAATATCACATGGTTTCTCTTATGTGAGAAAAACAAAATATAAGTAAAGAGCGAAATAAAATAGATCTTTCTTATTTGGGCAGGGGATCAAGAGATCATGGGAAGGGAGGAAAAGGGGATGGAAAAAAGAGTGGAGCTGTGTTGTGTGCATGGACCAACTCCACACACTGAACTTTACATTCGTCACTGTGGGAACTGTCATGTGCAGGCCTGCAGTGCAGCTGGTAGAGAGGAAATAAAGCAGATGCCAGGATGCCTGGCTTGGAGGTGCAAAGGTTGACCATACCCAAGCAACTCAGGAGCTCAGAGGGCAGGCAACACTGGGAACCTCCAGGAATTCTGTGTGTTCCAAGATCTTTCCTTTTGTATTAAATTCTGATTATTTGGTTTTATCCCTAAAAGATACATCGTGAGGGGGTCAGTGCAGGGCTCTCATTTTCAGTGCGTTCTCTATGGTCCCGGTGATCAGCCACCATCCTTTCCAGTCAGGGCCTTTCATGTCCTTTCCCACCTCCTCCTAACCTCTCTGACCCCAGCCCAGCCCAGATTCACATAGGATGCTCCTCCAGGCTGGCCCTGGCCTGGGGGTCCTGACACAGCCCCGAACTCTCCCCACCGATGCTCTTCTGTGTGACCTTCTCAGTGCACGTGTCCACCAGGAGGGAGAAGCTTCCTGTGGGCCAGGTTCTCACCACCCTGGGGTGTATCTGCCATCTTCATTGTGTCAGCCTGGTGGGGAAAAATAATGGCTTTTAATTTGCTTTCCCTCATGAACAAGGAGTTTGACCATCCTCATGCATGTTTATTGGAGTATAATATACCCTGTTTTGAACATGTGTTTACTAATGTATTACTTTCATGTTCTGTTGGTGGGCACACCTTTTCCTTGTGGATTTAGAGGTGATCGTTATTCTGCATGCTCATCCTTCTCAGATTACCTGCATTACAAATATCTTATTGCATTTTATGGCTTTTTCCTTCCCCTATAATGTCATCACTTCATAAACAAAGGTTTTTACTTCTAAAATGTTGTGTGGGTAGTATGAACGTGTAAGCAAGCTAAGGATGCCTTGTTTGTTTTATTTGAAAGCATTTATAGCTTTGCCTCTTAATCCCTCAATCTCCAATAGATGTCCTTAACATTGTAAAGTTGGAGTGCAGTCTCCCTTTCTCCCTCCCTCTCTTCCTCCTTTCCTCTCTCCTTCCAACGCTCCTCCCACACGGATACACATAGCTGTCCTGCATTGCATCTTGGTTAGGGACATGTATCTTTCTCCGCTGAGCTCAGTGCCACCCCTACGATGCATCTTTCTGTGTCCCTCCTGGTGACAGCCCTTCTGTCCCCTCACCAACACTGGGCTCCATAGTGATGCAGAATTGGGGACACAGATGATGTCATTTCTGCTTGTGCTCTTCGGTCCTTCACGTGCACGTTAGAATCATCTCATTGGTGTCTTCAGGTACCAGCCTCGGAATTTCCTCTGAACCTACGACTTAATTTAGGGAGATTTGACATCATGGAATATTGAATCTTCCTTCTATAAATATGGGCTGTTGATCTATTTCTGCTTTTCAATAAAGGTGTATAATTTTCTTCATGTGAGATTCTGCAAATATTTTGTTAGATTCTTTCCTATGTACTTTATATTGTCATTTTAAATATCTTTAGAAGTTACATTTTAAGTATTGCTTTTTTATAGAAAAAGAACCATTCTTGTTTTTATGTTTATTGATCTTATATCTAGTGCCTTACTAAATGCATACTAATTTCAGTGATATCTTGTAGAGTATACCAGCGGCTCTATTCAGACAACTGTAATACCTCCAGATAATAACAATATTTCTTTTTCCACAATTTTATTTCTTTTTTACCTTATTCTGCCATGCTGTCTAAACCTATCATGCAAAAATTGTGGTATGGGAATCATCCCTTCCTATTCATGATTTTAGAGGTAATGTTTATACATTTTATTATTATGTAGGAGCTATCCTGCAAGCCTCTGATAGATGCCTGTGCTGTGTGTTTACCTACTCCTCTCTCCTGAGAGCCCACAGCCCTGGATCCTGCTCTGGGATGCTGGGGCTATGCGTCTATAAATTGAATTTTCCAGACTCCCTGCCCAGCTGGCTTCAAATAGGTTCTGCTAGTGGGCCGCTCCGGTGGGAGAGGGGCAGGAGGAGAGAGGGGACCTCCTTACTTCCAGCCCTGCCAGCATCTCGCCTATGGGAGAGGAAAGCAAGAGGCTGGAGTTCACACCCACCTCCCTGATCCCAGCTCTAGACCTCCACGGCCTCGGTCACTGGTCGCTGTGGGCTGTGTGCCCAGCACTTGCATGGGGCCCAGGCTGCAGCTGCAGTTCTGAGCCCCTGTCATTGTGTGTGTGTGCACATGTGTGTGCGTGTGCATGTGAGTGCTCTCTGAGCCTCCATTACATCCCCGGCTCTTAGTCATTCTCTGCTGCTGTACTTATTAATATTTGGGTCATTTCAGCCCAAACGTGAATGTTCCTGAGATGTAATAATATGGATGACATTATTTAAGAAGAAAAAGACACTTTTATACTTTCCAGTGCATGAATAAACAATCCCTGCAGAAACTCCCAGAGTTTCTGTATTTTTTTCCAGACTCTAACTGATGGAACCATCCTTATTTTTCTAAAAAGTATTTGGGGAAGCTGGGGATGTAGCTCAGTGCAGAACTCTTGTGTATTGTGCCTGAGACACTGGGTTCAAGGCCCAACAGCCCCAAAAGAAAAGACATTTGGTTTCACGTGTCATCGGGAGTGATGTGAAAATGTATGAATTGATTCCTATGCATTTATTTATATAATTACAATTATAATGGTGTTTCTTCTTTATATGTTAACATGGTAAATTACATTCACAAAATTTAAAACATCCAACTAAATGATTCTTGGAGTAAACTCTGCATAGTCTCAGGAGAGGAAAGTGAATGAAGGGAGGGGAGAGAGAGGGGAGAAAGGAGAGGAAGGGAAGGGAGATGCGCGTTCTTCTTGGGGTAGGAGATTCCCTTCCATTCCTGTCTATGCATGAGATAGCCCCATGTTCTCTTTGCTCTCACCCTGTTCTGGTGGAGCAGGCCACAGTCACCATGGCCTCTGTCTGTCTGGAGGCTGCGAGCACCTTTCCCTTGGTAGTTTGCAAGTGCTTCTCTCTTAACCGAGTCCCCTCCTTAGTCCATCTTTAATGACAGATTCAATGTCACTCCTATGCTGGAGACCTGAAGAGGGACATCAAGTTGACTGGGTCACCAGGCAGTGCACAGGGCCCACATGCAACAGGTGGAACGTGAGGCTACACTCTCCTGCTCCTTGTATACCCAGAGCTCATAGGTTCCTACACGTTTAGAACTGTTGTTCCTTCCTGTCTGTGTGGGGGTTTTTTTGGTACCAGAGATCGAACTCGGGACCTTGCGCTTGCAAGGCAGGCACCAGAACCACTGAGCTAAATCCCCGGCCCCATTGTTCCTTCCTTACAGATGGCTGGGACAGTTCTCTATGATAGCTCCTGCTGCCCAAGCTTTCTTTCAGGGTTGCTGGAGGTAAGTACAGACACACACAGGACATATGGATTTCTATGCCTCCTGACATGTGGCCATGGTCCAACAAACCCCTTCCTTCTATAGAGTCTCCAGCCTCGGGTATTTTGAAAGCACGCTACAACAGAAACAACACTTGGCAGTGCTAGTTTTGCTACAAGGAGGAGCAGAAGCAGAAGCAGACAGAGTTAGCGTGGTTCTCTTTGCAGGGTGGTAGCTGCCTTATTCCCACCCAGTCTCCTCCAAGGCCATGACCCCCTCAAGAACCCTAGCCCTGATCCTCCACCCAATGGAGGTGAAGCCAGCTCTGGCCCCATCCCAGATCCTCGGGCTTGATGCTCATCTTCAGCAGCTCCACCTTTTCCACTCCTCATTCACTCGTTCACCTAGGAGTCCAAGATCATCTCTAGAGCTGAGCCAAACAGTTCAAGTTACAGAGCTCTTAACTCACCCAGAATCTGGGAGTTTCTGGGGCCCAAGGGTTTACAGAGGATCTGCTGTGTCCACCTGCCATTCATGCATTTTATGATCAGAGGCAGGGTGGACTGGTCCTCTGTGCTGGGCGATCTTCGTGGTGTCACTTGCCAATGGCAGGATCTTGGTTCAACTTTGAGCTTTTCTCATCCTCTATGTTGATCTTCACAGTGGGGATGACTGCTTTGGAAGACAGGCACAGGGCTGGCAGGGACAGTGGGTACAAGGTGCCAGGCACAGCGTCTTGCAACAGCAAGTGCCCAGTACATGCTGGAAGAGAAAGTGACGACATGGGTGGCTTAGATGTCACTTCCACTGAGGCCTCATCTCAAAGTGGGGGCACCCTTTCTCCTTGGCTGAGCCAGGCCCTCCAAGGTCACCCTGCAGTGCTTCTCCCAAGCTGTAGAAAGTGTCGCACGGGTCATCATGGTGCACTTGCATGGCTGTCCATGCTCCTGGAAGTGAGTATGTGAGGGAGCATGCAAAGGGTCCTCCCCACCGTCCCCTTGCTGCTGCTGGGTACACAGGATGACTTCCTGCAGCCTAAGAGGCCCGGTGTCTGCTGATGGATGTCCCCCACCTGGAACATGGTCCCGGACAGAGCTGTGCCTGCACCTGACTGAGGGTGGCCACTGAGCTCACTGGAGGGGCTGCCTCCTCCCAGCCCTCACTGCTTGCCACATCAGTTGTTCCATCCTCGTGGATGTGGGGACCCCACAGCCCATGCTGCCCAGCTCTGTGCCTTGGGGTGACATAAGTGGCTTCTCCTCTGGCCATTGGGAGAATCCACCCAAACGGGACCTTTGCCCACTGCCTGCTCCTTCCAGGAGACTTGAAGTCTGATTTCAGGTTACCTGCATCAAATATAACCCAATTAGGGGAAAAAAGTGCTGTTCGTAGTGACTTTGATGTCCTTAGTGTCAGTTGTATTAATGTGGGCTTTAAAGATGATAGGAGGATACGAAGTAGCAATCTTGAGTTAATAATTACCTTAATTTATTTTTCAGGCACCAAACTTAGAAACAAATTTGTCCCCAGTCTCCCTTCTGAAAGCAAAGTCTCCTCCAACCAGCTATATTTAATGTAGATAAAAAGCTATTAGAATTCCCAGGTCCTCTGAGGTTAACTCATTCGATGGAAGCCCCTCGTACTTTGATTTATTCCTCCTTGCAATTTATTTGGATCCACAGGTACCTTGTTTTCAAGGCTTATTTCTGTATATTAGTGTATTTATAACATTTCAGAGGAAGTGTGTAGAGCTGTGGAGAAGCCGCTGCGTAAGTCTGGCCCAGGACCCTAAGAGCCAGGGATTTAGGGCTCCACCAGGTGAGTCTGGGCCAACGTGAGCTGTGGTTAGTGCCCTGCACGGGGTGCAGAAGAGGACAGTTGGAAAAGTCTATGCTGGGTTCTTTGAGGAAGAGCATGAACACCAGGTGTCAGAGGAGGAGGAACAAGAGTAAGTCAGACAAAGCATGGAAGGATAAGAGCGGCACACAGAAGGAACGTCTCAGAAAGGGAACAGTGGCTTTGTAAAGTTTGTCCTTCAAATCAAAACGTATCGGAGATGGAGAGAGGCACTTAAGCCCTGGGCTGGGACAGCATGTGAATTGGAAGGCTCAGGCAGGGCCTGTTTGGTCCCCTGCTTCTGGAGGCTGCTTAGGGACTCAGTGTCCTTGGATCTGGTGGAGCCAGCTGTCTGCTCTGGCCCTGGCTTTGGCCTCCAGGTCTGCACCCCCACAGGGAAGCCCCCTCTGCACTCCAAAGCCAGGACCCATCTCTGCCACCAAGCCATCATACCGCACATGTGTTTTAACTATTGTGCATGATCAAAATATACAGCTAATGGCTACATTAAAAATTATTACAGTAGAGACACCTGGCCATGAGTCTCTCTCATAGTACTGCTCTTCACTTTGAACACTCTTATCCCACCACCTTGCCGCTTTCTGAAGCAGTTCTGGAGTCCTTTCCTGAGTGTCTTTGTGAAGTGTGATAAAAAATACAGTGAGTGCTGCTGCCTAGTGCCATCCAAGAGAAAGGCAGGCTCGCAAAATGTGACGCTGCATCCTCATCCACCTCATTCACAGGACCTGGCACCGTGTGACTTCTGGCTCTTCCCCAAAGTCAAAATAACCACGACAGGGAAATACTGTGAATCTAGGACATCAAGGCAACCAGGATAGCCCAGCTAAAGATGCTCATGAAAGAGAACTTCCAGAACTGTTTCAGGAAGTGGCAAGGATGATGGAGTAAGTATATTCAAAGCAAGGAGGAGGACTTGGATGGATGAATGACAGTATATCATTTACTGTAATATATATATATATATATATATATTTTTTTTTTTTTTTTGAGGAGGAGGAGGAGGGAATGGAACTCAGGACTTTCCGCTTGTGAGGCAGGTGCAGTGGCACTGAGCTAAATCCCTGGCCAACTGTAATATATTTTTAAATGTAAATATTTACTGGATTTTTAGCTCATTCCTACTACTTACCATTTTTACCTCTACCTCGTGCTTGTTCCTCTAATTGCTGAGGCTTTAAGAAAAATGCTAAGCCTCGACAGACTGACACCCTTTGAATGAGCTCCAACTAGCAGAGCAGCAGAGGGGCCATGGATGGAACTGGACATGGCAGGTGCTCAGGTCAGAGAAGGGCTGGTGCTCAGACCCTGGAATCATGTCTCTCTGTGGCCTGTAGGCAGCAGCTCTCTATCGCTTTGAAGATTGTTCTGTTGTGCTTTATTCTCCTGTTTGTTTATCAGTTGATTATGTGGATATGCATGCAGGTTATTCTGGGGCCTGGAGGGAATGCCTGGGAAGATGGACAGGGTAAAACCATTTCTGCATCTCTACCTTCTCAGGTGTTCAGCTCCTGTATCTACCAAGTCCTTGGGAATTTCAGGTTTCTAACCTCCATATAGAATCTAGGCCTGGTACCTGGGCCTTTAGTACATATATGGATCCCAAATCTTCCTGCTAGAGAGGACTGTGGCACAGTTTGAAAATAGCAAAAAACCACAGAATCCTCTTTATTGTAAATTACACATAGCCAGCTGATGCTTGTAGAAGTGTGGATTGAATTTTGTGGATCTTTTACCAGCAGTCAACCCCCGGTTGAAATTGATGAGTGAGTATAGCTCCTACATGAACTCTGGCTGACATTTTAATGTCCAAAAATAAGTAAGATCTGTACTAGGGGTTTAACCCACCGACAGAACACTTGCCTAGCATGCATGAAGCCCAGGGTTTGATCCCCAGCTCAGCAATGAAAATTTAAATAAAATGTAAATGTCTTGCATAAAATGTACACAATTACACAGATTGCACATGAGAGTTTGGTGTAATTCAGACACTAAAATGGAAACAATAAAGACATGTGCCAGAAGCCCATAACCATAGCTGCTTCCAGAACAGGTAACTGCTCCCAGGTACTAAATGAATATTTCTTCATTATTTCAATACAATACAAAAAATAGCAGTTATAGACATGACACACTTTTGCATTTAATCTGCATTAATGAAGGCTTCCTAATCTCTTTACCTCCAGAATATCAACAGAGCAATAAATCGATTTGCTGTATTTGCCCCTTTGCAGGTGTTAATTAATGGTGCAAGCTCCCCCCATGGTCAATTTTGAGCTAGAAACCTTTACAGACTGTGGAGTTGGGAGAGACATCATTGTAAGCCTTCCCACCTTACAGAAACAGAAATGTGAAGAAAATCTCAAGAACAAAAATCAAAGTAAGATGTCATAGAGCCATTAGGAAGTGCTACTTGATGTATGTATTGCCTGTATTTTTAATTTAGCTATTTGTAAATTTATGTAATTTTTAATAATGCCTGTTGTACTAGTTACCTAGGTCTGTGCTAGAAAATTATCATGGAGTGGGGCAGCTGGCTTCTAACAATACATCTTTCCACTCACACAGGAAATCTGAGACTCAGGGATCTGCAGTGTTGTAGTCCCTCCAATGGCCCCAGGGAGAGCCCTCCTGGCTTCCTTAGCTCATAGTGGCCCAGCAACCCTTGCTTTGTGGTTGCTCCACTTCAGCCTCACATGGCTTCTCTCCTGAATGTCTGTGTCTCGAATCTACTCCACTTTCTCTTATAAGAACACCTGCTACTAGATCTAAGGCCCACCCTAATCTCAGGAGCCCTGACTCACCTGAATTTGCCAGCACACTTTTCAAAATAAGGTCACTCAACAGGTGATAGTAGACAGTAAAGACTAAGCTCAGGAGGTTTCCATTAGGAACAAGGACTCCATTGGTAGTTGAACTTGACACTTTGTGTTGTAAGTTCTGGCAGAAAATTTGTCTAAATTTTGCTTATGTCCAGAGACTTTGAAGAATGAGATTAAGAGTAACAGATTCATCTGGTGGAGAAAAATTCAACACAGCCCAACATTTAGGCTGTGGCAGGGGCACTTCTGGCAGCTTTTAGCCAGATTTACAGTGACACTCAGGAGCAAAAAGCCCATTTGAAAAGTTTTCAGTTTTGCCAGAAAGGAAAATCCTGCACAATAGGGGCTTTGGAGAGCCTGGTTACTGAAAACCTTATCACTAACAAGAAGCCAGGTACTTTGCATTTGGACAATAGGAAAGATAATTTAAGGGCATCTCAGGAGTCAGCAAACCCTGCTCTTTGCAGACTCAAAAGTATAAAACTGTAAAGCTTTTCTTTGAGAAGAGAGCCCCTGAGCCCTTTACTCAAAAAAGGTCACCTAGGAAATAGATTCCTGAATTAGTTTCACACTGCTCATCCATCCAGGCAATCAAAGACCTCTGCAGTCATGATGCAAGAGGGCCTGGCTACTGCTTGAGCTGGTGACAGACACTGATGTCATCCATGTGCTGCTTGTTTTATAGGTATTCAAAACACCAGCATTGTGGTGTCAGGAAAGCTTGTACCCAGATTTGAGAAGAACTGGGGAGGCCAGTGTGCTTCTGAAAGGGCAGTGCATGAAGCCATGAGAGTGGAGCCAAAAGTGCAGTGGAGATCTTAGGAAATTAGAGATGCCAGGAATGTGTAGCACATTCTGAGGAAAGCCATAGGTAGTGAGCAGAGTCACCCCAAGCGAGAGACCATGCAGTCTGACATCGGCAATGCCATAATGGTGGCTGCCCAAGTGCTTTTGAACTTCTCACCACAATTTGCCTTGGGTGCTGGACACACAGCTGTAGGAGGATTTAATGCTTGCCCTGATGGATTTTGATCTTGCTTTGGTCCATTGCTTTCTCTCCCCCTATTTCTTTTGTAATGGGAATGTCTACCCTGTGAAATGTTTAACTTTCGTTGGATTTTACAGGGGCTCACAGCTAAAGAGTTTGCCTTGCATCTCAGAGGAGACTATGATGTTGGACTTTCAGCAGTGCTGGAAGAGTTCAAACTTTGGAGACTCTTAAAGATGAACTAAATGTATTTTGCATAAAGAAGTGAGCAGGATTTCTTTTGGGTCCAGGTGTAAAATGTTGTGGTTTAGATTTAGAAATTCCCCCAAAGCCTCATGTGTTCAGAGGTAGGGCTTTTGGAAGGTGATTAGATCATGAGTTTGCTATACTCATCAAAGGATTGACCCATTGATGAATCCACAGCTGGATGTGGTGTTAGGAGGTGGAGTCTGGCTGAGGCGGCCAGTGGGTGCATGCCCTGGAATAAAGTGTCTCCCTCTGTTCGCTTCCCTTTGCTCCCTGCTTCCTGATTGCCATGACATGAGCAGCTTTCCTCTGTGCTAGACCCTGTGTGCTACCATGCCATCCTGCCTTGGAGTCAGCTGACTACTTAATGAATCCTCTAAAATCCATGAGCCAAAATAAAGCCCTCTGCCTTTAATTTGGGGATGTTGGGCCTTTTGTCCCAGCAAGGCTCATAAATCTACAGGAAGAGACAGCTTTCCACTAGACTGGATCTTTTCCTAGAAGTCGTCATTTAGTGAGGTGCAGAACACATGAGGATAGGGCATGGACCCTGGCCTGGGACTCGCAGCCTATGGATCCCACATGGGAAACCCGTGCTTGGGACCACTATGGCTTGTAGTGGAACTCTGGATTTTCTTTCTGCAAGGCCTCTCTTCACCTCCATCCCATAGCGTGGTCTTGCTGCAGTGAGTGCTGGGCGAGCCGAGGCCCAAGGACAGATGCTGGGACATGACAAGTGCTTTATGTTAGGGACAAGGGTGTCATTTTGACTTTGAGAAGGGAGCTGAGTTCCAGGGAAGAGATGACTTGTTCATAGATGCTGTGCTTGGAAAGCTTGAGAAGGCAAGAGAATGGTTATAACAGTCCATCTAGCACTCCCTGACACAAGGGGCAGGGGGCACAAGGCAGGCGCTGTGGGCATTCACTTCTAGCACACTTAGAAAATGTGGCTGTTGCAGTGGGTTGAGAGCACAGGCTGAGAGACCTCATCTGGAAATCCCCAAGGCAAGACCTGGTCTAGGTGTGTGTCCCCTCCAGGAATTCAGGGAAGTTGTCCCAGCACCAGGGTGGAGGGGTATCCTCACAGGAGCTGGCACTTCCAGGTCTAATTCAGTCTCCCACTTTAAATCCTCTGAAACAAGGCCAGGTATAAATCAACACAGGAACAGACGTAAAGCAAGGCCCGGTGCTGCACTTAGTCATCTGGCCAAGTTTTAGTTTAAGAGCTGCTGAGTGTTCTTTCTGTGATTTACTTTTTTATTTTCTCAAATAAATTGCACACAGCACTGTCAGTGACTCAAGAAAGCCAGAAATATAAAAATTCAATCTTTATTATAACAGAACAATTTCATTTCCCATCAAATGAGAAGGATTCAAGGAAGAAACTATTATTGTCCGGTTATTTTTGCATGCAAATAAACTTAAAATCAGTCTCTCAGGACAACATGTTCCTTCTTAAAAGTACTTAACTCATTCTTACAGGGATAAACAAGCCCCAAGCTGGAGAGCACTTGGAAACACTGCTTCTCATGTAGTAGTATCCCGGGTGTTTTCTACTCTGCTGTCTTCCATATGTGAGGTTGGTCTACACCAGCAGCTGGTGCCCAGCAGCCATGGCTGCATGCTGTGGCTTTTTTAGGCTTCAGGATATGGGACAAGATGCAACCCCAGAAGTTTTTCTCAGCCCTTTTCCTCTTCCTTTATCTCAGGTATTTCCTCATGATGTCACCATAGACCCCCCAAGGTCAAGGTGCTTTTGGGTGAAGAACTGAGGCAGTGTGCTCTGGGAGCCTGCAGCTTGTTGTGCCTGGCATGTTGCTGAGGGATGACCTAGAATGGTCACCAACTCCTGGTGTAGACCAATGTCACATATGGAAGATGGCAAAGTAGAAAACAGCCAAGATTCTGTAGGAGAAGCAGTGTTTCTAAATGGTCCTCAGTTCGGCTGGCTTGTTTATCCCTGTAAGAATGAGTTAAGTACTTTTCAGATGGAACATGTTGTCCTGAGAGACTGATTTTATACTTACGTGCATCCCAGATAGGGGGTCACGGCATGGAAGACAGCAGATGGTACCCTGGTGGCAGACTGAGACTGCACTATGATAATGACAGTGTCCCTGTAAACCAGTCACAGTTCAGTTCACGAGATTTCCCACTGAACACCCCAGTCCAAGAGTAAGGGTCCTGCTCACCTGCAGCATCAGGAATCCGCATGCCTCCCCTGCACCCTTCATGTCCTGCCAGCCTACGGTGAGTCTGTGCTCCCCAGCATGGCCAACACAAGCTGCCCATGGGATGGATTCTGCCCTGTGGAGTAGGCAGAGTGGTGGGTGCTTTTGCTTCAGACTCTAAAAGCAATCTTGTGCCCCATCCTTTGTGTCTTTCCCCCCTTTTCCAGGAAGCTGGAGAGACCCCAGCAGGGGCACGAAGGTGCAGGATGGCAGTCACAGAAAGCCAGCACCCTGACCCTTGAGTGCTGGCAGGAAGCAGAGTGCCACGTGGACTAGGGTAAGAGGGGTGACAAGCCTGCCCTAGGACACATGGTCATTTCTCTAACACCAATGATACTAGTATCATTGTCGCCAACACGCTTTTATAGTTTTAAATATAAATACTTAGTTTTTTTAATCTGGAAAAGCAGTGCATTACAATTAAATACATACAGGTTTGAGAAAATTTGGATTTTGCAGGGAGGTGCCCTGGGATAATTGGTTAATGCATTAGGGGAAAATGGCTGTAATCTAACCTCTCAAAAAATGTCAGCATTAGTTGCAGCTGTGTTAGAATTAATGATGAAAATGATCATTTAAAATAGCACCTTTGCCAAAAGTCACGGAGCAGGCTCGTGTGTGTCTATTTCTGGTTTCCGTTCTACTCCTCTGTCCATTGGTCTCCACTTGACATTGTATCACACTGTCTTGATCACTGTAGCTTTGTTACCTTTTGAAATAAGAGGCTATCAGTATGGCTTTACATTTCTGCATATATTTTGATCCCAACCTGTCAATTTCTCTTTAAAATTCCTAGGATTTTGATTGGAGTTGCTATTTAAAATCAGTTGGGGAAATTGTCAGCCCAACAATATTTGCTAATTTGGGAGGAGTATGTGCTTGTTCCAGATTTTAAAGTTTTCCTCAGGGGAACATGCTATCTGATTTGAGTCTGCAGACACTGATTGGGACTTGCTCAGAGCTCTCCCGGCGACTGTGTCATGGGCCACTGGAAGGAGTGTGCTGTGAAGTAGTGAGCATGTTCCATAAATGTCAGGAAGGTCGCAGTGGCAGCCTCTGGAGTCCAGAGCTTTCTTGTCTTCACTGTTTCTTTTCTTCTTGTTATTTGTCTTGTTCTTCTGTTAATTATTGCTGAGGGGTTATTGAGGTCTCCAACCATTATTGGGGATTTATCTGTTTCTCCCTTTAATTTGATCAGCTTTTGCTTTATTTGGAAACTATACCATTCGATGTGCACATGTCAGCAATATGTGAATGTGCAAACGGCGGCTCGTGATTTTTAACTTCTTGATGTACTTTCAGTTCTCCCACGAATGGCCTCTTCAGCCCCACAGTGCTCTGTCCGGCTCTGAACTCCCTGTCTGACCTGAGAAGAGGTCCTCTCTTTGGCTTCTGTGGCAGACATTTTTACTTCCTTTCACTTTCACCTTATCTGTGTATTCTGTTTAAAATACTCCTCTCACAGGCAGCGTGCAGCCGAGTCCCAGTTTGGATCAAGTCTGGCAAACTTCGGTTGCAACTGGAGCAGTTGATCCATTCACATCTGATGTAGGTAGAGATGTATTCTGGGTTAAATGTACCATCTTGCTACTTGTCTTTCTACATCCCGCCTTCACACTGTTGCTCTTCGTTCTTTCCTGTTGCCTTTTGGTTTTGGCAAGCGTATTATGTAGTATTCCATTCTGTGCCCTCAGTTGGCTTTTTGCCCAAACCATTTTTCTTTTTCTTTTAATGGTTGCTCAGGGGATTATAGCACTCACCTTAGTTTATCACCTCAACACTGAATGTGTGCTGAGCCTTTCCCTACACCACAGAGCCCCTCTTCACCCAGGTTGCCTGATTCTCTCTTGTTATGTGTTTTCCTTCCATATGCGGTATGACCATCAGAGTAGATCATTTTTGCTTTACATATAGTGTAAAACCTTTAAATAATTTATGGAAAGGAAGAAAAGTGGTATTTTGCATTTATCCAGGTAAATGTGGATGTCATCCTATGTTGTGCTGTTTTTCTCCTTCTGCCCATATGGGACATATCCAACTTCTGCATGTTTCTGAACTTAAGTTTTCATCAGCATAACTCAGGTTAATTCAGGTTTTCAGCATCTTTGAATAGTTGCCTTTATCAGCACCCAGTTGGTCTAGACTTTACAATTCTATTGACAGGATGACGACTGTAGTCCAGTCTAAGCTACTTTGGCAACACTGGAACCCCCAAGCCTTACCATTTCTGTTCCAGCTCGAATTGAGGTTAAGTATCTGCATCTATCTGGCTGCACAGCCTAATTGCTGTTCATCTTTACCTTTCTGCTTCTGAGTGCCTAATGAGTTGGCCTGAATAATTCATTCATATCTCTTTTAAATTCATTGAGAGAAGAGTCACATAACCAGCACCACCACAAAATTCACCCCTCAGAAGTCCCCCCATGTACTGGATTTTAGTGTATTTACAGAATTTGGCTACAATCCCCACTATCTCACTTCAGAGTATTTTTTAAGCCTACAAAGAAACCTGGTGCCCGTCAGCACTCCATCATTTTCCCCCAGCCCAGCTCTGGTGACCTCTCTAGCTGTGTAGGTTTGCACATCTGTATGTTTCACACAAAGGAGCCCAAGCCCTTTGTGACTGGCTCTGACACTTATTACCCTCTACTCGAGAGTCATCATCATGTTGTTTCAAAGGTCACTGCTCAGTGTATTTTTATGGCCAAGTGATGCCTGCATGTGGAGATGCTAAAGTCAGCCCTGGCAGTGTCAGGAAACCCAGTGGTCCCAGAGGTCTCTAGTCTAGGCTCCCAGTGGGATAAAGCTGCCGCCTCCACTCCAGCTGTCTGACTTTGGAATCTCTAAAGGAATCACCATGAGGATGGAGACAACGGGACTCATTTGGAAGGAGCCTCTCCCACTATAAAGGAATAATGAAAGCACCGCATCCAACAAGTCTGAGAGGTGAGCTTAGGGTCTGGGGTCTATATTTACGGGGGTTTGACGGAGCTTGTTGTTTTGTTTTGTCCTGAAATGCTTTCAGAGGTTATGACTAGGAAAAGTTTACAGGGATATTAAGAAATATCTTATTTAATTGGGCTAATTAAAAAAAAATCTCTCCTTGATTAAAAATCTCCCTGAAGGGTGAGAAAGGTAAAGGTTCATCATGTTCAACATGGAACACTCATTCTGCAGAAGGCTGTGGGCCTCCCAGGGAAGATCAAAGCTCAGGTTGGTCATATTGACCTGCTAGGGCTTGGGAGCCCAGTGTCCTTTAGCAAAGCAGGTGTCACTAGACTGGGATAATTTGGTGCTGATCAACACAATCTAGAAAGGAAAAGATATCAACTGGAAGAACTGCCAATATTTTCTCCCAAAGAAGTAAGAGCAGTTGAGCTAATTATAAGTAAATCCTCACACTTCTCAAAGAAGCCACAGAAAGGTGCGCCTCTGGCTCGGGCGTGGCTGTCCTGGGGGAGCAGGGACAGGGAAGAGCGGACCAGCTTCTGCTGGGTGGGAAGGAGGGAGGTGGCCGTGGGCACCACACAGAGACCTGGGCCTGTTCCAGCTCCCAGCCAGGAAAGAGGGGAACATGATCTCCAGCGCACAGAGGCAGGGGCTCAGCAGGCCCAGCCTCTTCCGGTGCGAGTGTGCTCAGATGCCTCAGAATGGAGGTGCGACAAGGAGGCGGTGTCCTGGGCTCTTCTGTCCCTTCCGATCCTCCCAGTGCAGCAAATGGCAGGTCTCCTTCCCTCCTTCCTTCTTTCCTTCTTTCTTTTCTTCACTTTCCCTCCTTCTTTCCCTCCTTCCTTCTTTCCTTCCTTCCCTTCTTCCTTCCTTTTCTTCCTTATTTCTTGCTTCCCTTCCCCCTCCTCCCTCCTCCCTCCTCTTTTCTTTCCCCACCCAGAAATTACTTTGCTTATTAGATTTTCTTTTTTTTTTATGGGAAAGACATTACTTAGAATTAAATTATAAGCATATCCCAAACTCTCATGTACTTTAAATTTTCCATTCTAGGGAGTTTCCTCTTTTCATTTTCCTTCATTTTCATATGCAGTATAAAGGGGATTCTGCTTTGTTTTGTTCTATCTGGATGATAAACTCATTTTCACACTAAATTAAAAGACTTCCTTGGTTTTACATTAAATCCCTCAATATATTGAATTTTGCTTCTGAGCCTGTTCTAGTCTACTCATCTCTCCTTGTGTCTATTTTTAAGCCGGTTTAACTTTTTAATAATGACAGTGGCTTTGTAGAAAGTATCTGGAATATTGAGAGTTTTTCTTTGTTTTTGTAATGAATTCTCTTAGCTAATTTTGGACATTTACCATGCCGTGTGATCTTTATGATGATCATATTCCTTTCCCCCTAAAAACGTGAGCTTGAAAAGTCCTATCCATCAGTCCTTTTGTTTTCTTACTCTTTCAACAACCTTTCTGAACTCTCCCTGGTTTCCAGGCACTGCTGGAGACAGAGGGGGACAGACAGACCTCATTTGCAGGGCACTCACACTGCAGAGGGGCAGAGCGGAGCAGGGGACCAGGCAACGTCTGAGCAAGGTGAAGAAGGAGACGCCAGGTAGGGAAGAGGGGTGTGAGGTGTGTGTTGCTCCCTCCGTGGCTTCCAGTCCTGGTGCAGTCCAAGGATACAAAGGTGGAGGCTTCTTAGGGACAGCAGCCAGCACCACCTACACAGGACTGCGAGGACAGAGCGAACTCAGACTCTTAATAGTGGATTCGTCTGCCAGGGTGCCAAAAGCCAAGTCCCACAAGTTTGTTGTGTCCAGCTCTGGAGCTAGAAATCGGGAGTCTGAGGTCAGGGGGGCCACAGTCCCTTGGACACTCATGGGGAAGGGTTCTGCCTGGCCTCTCTCCTCCCCA
Organism: Heterocephalus glaber; assembly: GCF_053883595.1. Lineage (NCBI taxonomy): Eukaryota > Metazoa > Chordata > Mammalia > Rodentia > Bathyergidae > Heterocephalus > Heterocephalus glaber. The sequence goes on from NW_028258297.1 coordinate 2,137,687, forward strand.
GTTTGTCCACAGAATCTTTCCTTCTGTGGTGTGTGGAGGGTCCCACAGTAGTCCTGCTCTGCACAGGTCCCTCTTGGCTTTGCTGCACTGCCCTTTGAGGCAGTGCTGTGCTGGTTGAGGACCTGCATAATGACCTCACTTTGACTGGCCATCCTCCGTGAGGGAGTCCATTTCCACACAACCCCGCCCCTGCAGTGCTCGGGGTGAGGACCCCAACATTCCCTTTTGTCCACACGGGACTCATAGCTCTAGGTCAGTGATGGCGAACCTTCTAGAGACAAGGGCCCAAACTGCAACCCTAAACCCACCTACTTATCACAAAGCGCCAACACTGCAGTTAAACCCGAATACTGAGGTTTTTGTTTAGAAAAAACAACTCTACATCAACATCCTTTGTCTTAAAAGAAAAATAACTAGCATGCATGCCATAGGTTTGCCACCACAGGCCTTGGGTTTCACAGGGGTGCAGATCTCAGTGCCAAGGTTGAGAACAGGCGTTTCCCATCCTAAAACCTCAAAGGCTCACCTGTGCCCAGAAGTGCCCTGGTCTGTCGCCAGATGCCTGAGTCTCCAGGGGCCACTGACACTCGAGCTCCTGCTCACCCTCGCTGATGCCCAACACTCTTCCTCTACTTACATCTGCTTGTTTATTAAAATCATTTTCCCCTCTACTTTCTTGGGCTTTATCTTGTTCTTTTTCTAATTTTTCAAGGTACACATTTCAGTTATTAATTTTATCATTTTCCCCGTCCAACACCATCACTCCAAAGGCACCAATTTTCCTTCAAGTGTTAGGCTACGCACAGCACTCGAGTTTCCATAAGTAGCATTTTCATTACTCTCTTAGTTTCAGGTCTGCTCCCCTTCCCCTTCGCATATCTCCTCTTGCCCACAAATCATTAGGAATGAGATTTTATTGAACTGCAGTCAGAGAACATGATCTGTATGCAATTGATTTTTTTCAGGAAGTCCTGAGCCTTCTTGGAGACTTGGAATGTGGTCACATTCTGTAATTGTCACCTGTGTTTTCAAGAAAGGATATTTTGCATAGCAGTGGTAGATACAGTTCCATTACATGTGTCTGATTTAGCATCTTCATTATGCTCTTCAAATCATCTGTCAGGGGTTCTATAAAGAGTCAGATGGTGAATTTGCTTTTTGCTTCCAGGTTATACAATCCCTCTGACAAGGACTCTGCCAGCCACAGGCAAGAAACAAGGTAGCCTGTGTGGCTGGGTGCCAACAAAACTCCATCAAGAATAGGCATGCAGTCCAAGGCTGCCCGGGCTTCGGGAGAGAGCTCAGCGCTGCTTGCCCTCCTTGGTCCTTCTCAACCAGCCCTCTCTGTTCACAATACTGCTTTTATCTTCAGCTCTCTATCTGGGGAGTTGGACCATCTTCCTCAGCTTGCTTGAAGCTGTAGTTTTCACTGCTCTTCCGGGCAGGTGATTTCTCCCCCACCTGCAGCCGCCATCCACACTGAGCACTCCTACAGCAGGAGGTGATGTGGATGGAATGCCCTGCATGCCTGCTGGGTGCTGGGGAGCTTGTTTTGTTTTGTTTCGTTTCACCTGTAGCACTATAGACTTTAACTCAGGAATTCAGTCCTTCTGCCAGGGCTTACATTATTGAAATATTGGGCTCCATTTTTACCTTTCTGCTCTGAGATTTCTGTTTGACTTATTTTGTTTGTTTTATCCTCATGTTGGTTTTACTAAATTGTCTTTATTTTAAGCCTCTTGTCAATCATTGGAATGTCATTTGTGATATTCTCAGTGCTTAGTGGCGATCCTAAGTCATCATCAGGCATGGGCTTGGCAAAATGGCGAGGTAAGGAGCTTGACTTCCGTCTCGGCAGAGCTCAACCCAGGCCCTTCCTGTCTTCCCTGATATTAGAGCCAAGTGTTTGCTGCATCTTGCGTGTCTGTTTTCCTTTCATTTTAAAGAGTCTCTGAGGCCTACTCAGGCAAGAATGGATGTCTAAATCTGTTGTTATGGTTTCGATCTAAGATCTCCCCCAGACGTCTTTTGGATTGTGGGACACTATATTCATCAGTGGATTTACCCATGGATGAGGTCCTGGTCGAATGTATTGTTAGGCAGTGGGTCCCTGGGTCTGTGCCTTTGGGTGGTGTGGCTCTCGCTCTGCCCCTCCCTTCTCTCCATTTGAGCATAAATATGAGCAGCCTTCCTCCACCACAGTCTTTTGCCATGTCACTTTTGCCTTGGAGCCAGGCCACTATGGACTAAACCCTCTGAAACTATGAGCCTAATAAACCTCTCCTCCTTTAAGGTGTAGGTGTTGGGTATTTTGTTCCAGCAATGGGACAGTGACTGGTACACCTGGCTTCCTTCACTCTGTTTCCTCTTGGCTCTTACAGAGTTCTGCTCAGGAACAAGCCCTGTCACTGGACTTTGGGAAGTGAGGGAGCTGGGAGCAGATGGAAAATCCTGGAAGACCCCTGTGACCTGGCCTGCTGTCGCCGTCCCTGTGGGTTCTCACTCCTGGCTATTTTCCAGGGAACAGTTCTATTTTCAATTTTTCTTCTCCTAGACCACTTCAAAAGCTGCACCTTGGTCACACTCCTTGAGGAAATCCCCACTTTTTGTTCATTTTGCAGGTGTCTTATGTCCCTAGATAAAATGTTTCAGGTTGTCACTATAAGTACCTCTCCCTGCCAGGGCCTTGCTGCCATCAAGACTGGTTGGTTTATTGAACTCTGAGGACAATGTTCAGTCTCAACATGCATCACCCAGCGGCCATGAGCTAGACCAGACCATGGCATCCAGATGGAACCCAGCTGCCCTCCACTGCTGCCTGTTCCTTCCCTGTGCTCCCTACCTGGAGGTTAGCACTCTGTCCTTGCATGGCCTCACCCAGCCTCTCATCCACCTGCTCTCGTGGCTTCCTTTTCACCTGTCTGTAGACTGGCCACCAGATCCTGTCGATGATCCCCTCATAATGGAGACAGAATCTGTCCCGCCCACAACTTTGCCACAGAGCCCACCATGGCCCAAGACCGTCATTCCCACCCTCCATTCCTGGGGTCGCCTCTCGGGGCTCTATGTTTGCTCTCAGTGTGGGCATCTACTCCATCGCCTCGGCCCCATCTTCCCCTTCTGCTCCTTGTCCACGGCTCTCCCAGGCCTGAGTCAGAATGTATGTCCCCGCCTGGCCTCCACTCTCCCTGCCCTCCCCTGGCGGCCTCACCGCCCTTTCCTTCCCAGTGAGTCCCTCAGTGGCCACTGTAGGCACAGTCACAATGGTCCCCCCCATGCACTCTCAACCCCCAGTCTCATTGGGACTATTTACCAGGTCTCCCGTGCACATCTCTTCTGCTTGTTTACTTCCTATGTCTCCACACTGCAATGCCAGTTACTAGTACAAAGTTTAGCTGTGCTTGCCTGGTTGTACCCAGCTACTAAGAAGAGTGTCCATCCCATGGGGAGTGCATTGAGGCACTGACTGGTTAAGTGTGTGGGTGACGGATGGATGGAGATGTCAGATGATGGACAGATGGTGGATGGACGGATGGATGGATGGCTATGGGTGATGGATGGGTGGTTGTACATGCAGTGTTTTCACTGTCAGTGCCTGGTTCTCTGGTCTTGTCACATGAAGATCTGCAGCCCCAGCACAACCATGCTCTCTCCATCCTTTCTCTTTAGACTTCTGCCCAGGGTGTCACTGGGGGGCTTTCTGCAGGGTGATCCGTTGGGTGCTGGTGTCTCTCTATTGGAGTGACAAGGAGTAGCAGAGTGTGACTTGGGGACAGGACATGCTCTCCTGCTCACCTCAGAAAGCACAGCTGAAGTGAGAGGGTCACTCCCAAGTATGTCTGTGCAGTCAGAGCACAGGACAGATCCCTGAGAAGGGGAACATTTTTCCTCTGCCCCATATGGTTGAGGTCACTGTGTCCCCAGGGCTAAGCAAGCAGAAGCCACAGGACATATGCCTAAACATAATTCTGGGTTCCTTGATCCTCCAGTTAATGAGAATTTCTCTCAGATTCTAATAAGAGTGTGAATGTCTACCTTAGTTTCCAGAGTTGTTGACATCCCACTCTTATTTTCTTTTGTGCATTTGGGTCAACTCAGTCCAGCTGCACACTGATTCCTCCATGAACCCCTTGGACTTCCACTGACTCCTCTCAGTGATGGATGGTACTGATCAAGCCAGACCTGAAGGGTACTCATTTTTTAAATGAATGCTATAATCCCTGGTGGCAACAGGTAGCCCAACTCGATAAGGGCCACATCGGCTTTCCCTCATTGCCCTGGGGGTGTCCGCTGGGGTCTGAGTTATGGTACTGCCTCAAAGTTGGCAGAAGGCCCAAGTGTCCTAGAGGCCCCAGGTCCCAGGACAAGGCACAAGCCACCCTTTCTTCTACCTCCATAAGTTGTAGTCATGAACAGCCTCCGGGAGCTGCCTCCCTGAAGTCCTAATGAGCTGGAGGTGTTGTGCACCAGTGCTGTATGGACTGAGCTGAAAGTTTGCTCACCTTTGAGTTTGCCCAGAGGCGCCCAGCAGATGTGCCTCCAGGAGTGGGGGAAGGAGGGGCCCTCCTGGCTCTTGGGCCAGGCAGCCCTAACATCCAGCCCCCTAATTAGGTGTGAAAGGAGACTGTGATATGACATTTTCCATTTGAACCCCGCAGGAGAGATGCTAAGCAGGAACTTTGATGTTGGGATGAAACACACTATAGAAATGCAAATGAAGGAAGGTGTGGGATTTTTAATCAGGGCTTCGCCTTCCTGGGTGTGGAGCCTCCCGGGTCACAGAGGGTCTTCTAGCCTGTGCCGGCCACTCCCAGAGGCCCTGCACATTCTTACTCCCTCTCCCCAGTGGAGGTGAGTATGAGTGCTGTCATCTTGCACTGATGGGGTCGGAGCCTCATGCAAGCTGCACAAGTGCCCACGCTGAGCCACTCCCCAGCCCACAGGGTGCTGCTGACAGGATGTTGCTCTTGCACAATTTTCCTGCCTGCGGTGACAAGGCATCTCCTGTTCCGGGTCACGATCTTGGACTTTCTCTCCCTCCCTGGAGGAACACAGCCTCATTTAAATGTTGGATTCACAGACAGAGAGGTGGGGCCTTGAGGACGGAGTCTGGGAGCAAGGGACCTCACAGCACCCTGGCTTCCAGGGCCCGGGCACCTGCCCTCTCTCCCTAACTAGTGGAAACAGGCCCAGGGCACTTGGAGCCCGGAGCCTGGTGTGATCTTCTGATCTCTCTGGCAACATCTCTCGAGGCTTCTCATAGCTCCCCAGTCTGCATCCCCTTGTAGAAGTGCATGTGCATCCTCACCATGGCCAGGGACCCTCGGGGTCACAGCCGCCTGCTCAGTGGCCAAGGTCAGGGCCCTACTCAAGTTCTCACTGGCAGCAGGACAGACAATGCACGTCACAGAGTCGCTCCATGGAAAGCTGCACAGCAGTGCCAATCTGGCAGCCCATGGTCCCAGAGGAAATGCAACAGCAGGGGAGACCGGCAAGCATGACTCTGGGAAAGCTGGGCTGGCAACACCACAGAACAAAGAGCCTTCGTGGATCCTCGACCTGGGGGTGCAGAGGCAGAGGTCAGGAGACAGGGTGCCCATATGGGGTGCCAGGGGAGCCCCAAGGAGCTCCTCCGAGGGTCTGAATGCCACTTGGATGGGATGCTCTGCTCCTGAGAACCAGAGAAGGGTGGCCTTATGTACTTTTCAGCATCTATGTTCCACATCAGTTTGAAGTTAGAAAAGAAGCACCGAGTGAGGAAACAGCAGGGGCTCCCACTGCACAGTCTGGTTCACCCTCTCATCCCACGGTGGAGCAAGCCAGTTTCTTCATCTGAAAGCCTGGACTAAGATGAAGACACTGATGTGAATTATTGGAAGCCAGGCACAAGGAGAAATCTGTGTGAGGCAGACTCGGGCGGTGCTGCTAGTGGTGGTGGTGGGGAGGGGGGAGCAGTGCTGTCCTGGCTGACTGCAGGAGTTGCATCTAGAAAGCACCACCCCTTCCATGAGGTGGAAACCTGGAGGACTTCCCCAGAATTCCCAGAAGCCCAGGCTTACCCAGGATGCTCCGGTGACGCACGAGTGCTCACCTGATGCTCCCAGAGACCTTGGAGGCAGGGATGATGCAGACCATCATCTTCCAGGACCCTGCTATCCTGACAGTGATCATACTTGAGGGGTCCCAGGAATGACCACAAGAGCTGCTTAGTCCAAGAAGAGGCTGACCAGGGTCTGGAGGAAGGCAGAGCTCTGGGCTGAGTTTGCCAAAGCAGCTGCACACAAGGATTGTGTCACAGGTGTGCATAAGTCACGGTGTCACCGAGGGGCACTGCTGGGAGTCAGATGTAAATGGGCACATTTGGGAGCGGAAGCATCTGTTACAGCCCATGTGCTCTAGAGGCCGAGGAGACCAGGCTCATCAGTTATCTGCAAAGACCAAACCGGGTGCTCAACTTTTAATTTAATCTCATGTATATCTGCCCTTATGGCAGGACATGGTGCTTTCTCACAAATATGGTTATTCCTGCCCAGATTCTGCTGCTGCAGGAATAAAATGTGGGAGGTTGGAGTCAAGGTGCAGGGTGGCAGTGGTGACGGAGCACCCCACTGCGTGGTGGGCAGGCTGTTCATGGGTAAATGCCCTTCGCACAGGTCACCTGTGCCCCAAGCAGGAGGGTAGGGTGTGAACCTGTCGCTGTGTGGCCCCTGCTGGGCCACCTCAATGGCTTCTCTTTTCTCAACAACCACTTAGGAGGTAAAGGTGAGGATTAGAGGCTGTGCTGTAGTTTGATTTTAGTGAGGAAAGAGTTTGTAGGAAAAGCAGGGTCCTTCATCCAGCAGGAGGTGGCTAAAGCGTGATTTGACAAACACCAATGTGACAGTTGTGATGCTTTGCACTGCTGCCAGGTCTCCCCTGCACTGTGGCTCTGCCAAAGCTCTGGACCTAGACCTCTGCACCCCAGGGATGGAGACAGGGTCCTCCTCACTGCGTTCCTGGTGGCGCATCCACCATCTCTCATCGGTGTCTGCCCCACACCGTGGAGCTGGGTGCAGAGAGAGACTGCCCCTGTGTGGGCAGCCCCATTTCACCTGTGGCACCCTTGCCCATCCATCGGGCTCACCTGCAGCAGCTCTGTGCCCTCAGGGTTTCCCCTCTCCCCCTCATCTGCTCACAGACCTGCACACCTGCCTCCTGTTCTCTTGGCTCGGTCCTTCCTCCTCCCCACCCCCAAGCCCATAGTTCTGGCCTTTTCCACCTGGAGTAACGTGTGTACCTGGTCTCTCTGCCCCTTATGGGTCACCACTGAAGGCTGGGTTCCCATCTCGTGGGTCCTTGGGTGAAATCTTGCTACAGCCCACCACTGGGTTCATGACAGTTTCTCTGTGCAAATTCAGGATGCTGACAGCTGCGCTGGCCTCCCTCCCACTCTCCAGATCCACCCTGCCCTTCCTCCAGGGTGGACCTGTTCATGACACCAGGTTGACATCCATTCACACCTCCTGGCTTCATTCACACTGTCCCCGTGCCCACTCTGGCTCCTCAGCTGGCTCCCAGTTATCTAGCCAAGCTGAATCAAGGCCCTCCCTGCCCCCGGACAGAGGGATCCCTGTCCCTCCTTCTGCTTCTCTGTTGGTAATGTCTTTGGGTCAGCCTCCAAGGCCTGGAGCTCCTGGCCAGCTAGGAATGTGCTCTGCCAACTCATCCTCCTGACAACTGGAGCACCTCCATCACTAGCGAATGAATGAAGGAATGCAGGAGAGTTTTGTCTTCCCTTCATTACCTTTCCTGTGAGGTACTTTGGAAATTACTGGGTGCCTTTTCAGACATGCTGTGCTCTCTACATGATTAAAGGTGAGACTGACCAAGGAAGTGTAGCTTATTTTGTGGCTGCTTTGATCCCCTCCTAAGTTCATAGCTTCTTGTGCTAATGCAGAAAACTAGGAAGTGGACCAGACTGGTACTTCCTGTCCCAGCCTGGGGAGTTGTCCCTGACCCAGGATACATCAGGAATTAGTAAAATATGCATGAAGGAATGGATGAGTTATTACTTGAAGAAACTCCTGGGAAGGCTAGGGCTTTTTAGGGAAAGGGTGTGAATCTATGAAGTGAAGCAAATAGAACTAAATTCATGCAAGTGCCAAAGAAAGGCTTTGATCAGGCATCAGGAGAGATGATGCGGAGATGGAAGGGAGAGAATGAAGTCTTGAGTGAGGTCTTGCAAGGCTGTGCTTGAGGCACTAGTTAAGGAGACATTAAAGAGAAAGCTAGGGAGGAAAACACGGACAAACAACCTGGAAGATGCTGCCACATGTAGTTATGATTGTCACACCACTCTCTGCAACAGGAAAGACTGATATAACCTGACAAGGAGCTGCAGTCTTCCTGCCCAACAGCTCATAAAGGTGGGGACACTTGGCCCATTGAGGCCTGGATCATATCTTAGGGTGGGTGGTGGACTTGAACCTGATACTCAACTCAGGATATCTAGTCTCCAGCAGTATACCACATACCAGTTGTCCAAGTAGTGACTGAGAAACTTGCTGAATGGAACCACTCAGGGCACCATTGACAGTGTGTGGCTCTCAGGTCAGATTCCAAGTCCACAGAGCTGGGATTGGAACAGAATCTGTTCAGTGGTACCAAATGGCTGCTAGATTCTCTCTCATCCATCTGTCATCTATCTATCTACCCATCATCTATCTATCCATCACCTATTTATACATCCATGTACTTAATTTAACCCTTTCTATATCAGCTGTCTATCCATCCTTCGATCATCTATATGAAATATGCACCCACTCATCTATTATTTCTATCTTCGTTCCATTGGTCTCTCTCCATTTTAAAAGAACAATGATGTTTTGTACCTGTAAAAATGTCACAGGCCTATTATAAGAGAGCCAAGTGACTCAGAGCCAACAAAAAAGAAAGTAAAGTTTTCACAACTCTCAGAACCCAGAAATAGCCAACATTAATATTTGGAGAAAGGTACAGCAGACTCATTTGTGTGGAGCTGCACAGATTGAAAAATATCTTGACTGACTGGCAGGGAAATGTGTAATCTGGATAAAATGCACTCATAAAATAAAGCTGGGTTCTGACCTACCTAGCCTTTAATAAAAGAACTGCACATAATTTCTCTGGAAGAAGCAATGGAGGGAAGGGGCTGAGATTCCAGACCTGGAGGAATTCTGCTCATGTGTGGATCTTGGGCTCACTTCTCTCTGGCTGGGTCACCCAAGACAAACAGCTTCACCAAGCAAGTCTGTTTCTTACCCTGTAAAAGGGGGCTAATAATAATGGTATGCTCCACATGGTCATGGGAAATAAAAGACCAATGCATTAGAACACATGCTATAGAGCACAACATAGAGCAAGCAGTGCACACATGGATTTGAGTTAATGGAAGGGGGTAGTTATGATCTACACACTGGACATAAATTAACAGAATGGAAGTTGTAAAGATTTCCTAGCAAGTCACTAGCTTTAAAAATGTGCAGATATTTAATATTAAATGATTATGAGGTGCATATAGATGTTAGACTTATTATATATTTTATGTCAACTCCATGGAGCCAGAATTGAGACTCCACAAAATTACTCATTTACAACAAACAATCCAGTGGTTTTAGTAGATCCACAAAAGAGTGAAAGTGTCATTGATCTTTAATTCTAGAACAGTCTCATCACTCTAAAATACATTCTGTGCTACGAAGGGATGAGATATTGGATCATGTTGATGGCTTTTTCTGCATCTCTGGAGATGAACTTTTATTCTTGACTCTACTTATGTGGTGGATTGCATTTATTGATTTTTGTGTGTTGAACCATCCTTGCATCCCTAGGATGAAGCCAAATTGGTCAGAGTACATGAACTTTTTAATGAGTTGTTCAATTCTGTTTGCAAGTATTGGATTGAGGATTTTTGCATCGGTATTCACCAAGGATAGTGGCCTGTTGCTCTGCAGTTTTTCTTTTATGTTGAGTCCTTACCTGGTTTGGGTAAAGGGCAATGCTGGCTCCATGGAATGAATTTGAAAGCACTCCTTTCCTTTCAATTACTTGGAAAAGCTTAAAGAGTACTGGTGTTAGTTCTTTTCGAAGGTTCTGGTAAGATTCAGCAGTAAATCAATTGGATCCTGAGCTCTTCTTTATTATTGCATCAACTTCATTCCATGCTAATGCTCTCTTCAGGATTTTTATGTCTTTTTGGTTCAATCTTGGTCAGTCATATGGTCTAGGGAGTTATCTATTCCTTCCAGATTCTCCACTATCCAGGAATATAAGTTTTCAAAATAGTTTCTAACAATCCTCTGGATCCAGTGGTGTCTGGTGTAATTCTGCCTTTTTCATATCTATTTTCATTGATGTCTACAGAAGGAATTTACCTCAAACTGATAAAAGCCATAATAGCAAACTTACAGCCCACAGCACACTGAATGGGAAAAGCTGAAAGCATTTTCTCTAAATCAGGAATGAGAGGAGGATGTGCTCTCTCACCATGCCTTTTCAACACAGGACGACCAACTCTAGGGAGAGCAATCGGGCCCGAGAAAGACGTAAAAGGATATTCCAAACTATCCCTATAGCAGAAGATATGATTCTGGACATAGAAGACCCACAAAGACTCCAGAAGACTTCTATATCTGATAAACAAACCCAGCCTAAATTCAGCCATCTCTGAAAATTCCCATCTATGAGTGAAGGAGACTTGGGATGTAGGAGGGACAAGATATAAGCCATAACATCTATAGATAAGAAAAAATTCTACATCAATTAATTCACAAATTCCTCCACATTGCACTCAGTTGGCTACAGATCTACTTTCTCTCTATATATATTTGTCTACTCTGGACATTTTGTGAGGATGGAATCATCCAAATATCTGGTCTTTTGTGACTAACATCCCCCATTGTGCAATACAGTAGTTTCTGCACATTGCCTGTATGAACATGTAATGGCTTGTATTAGTTTCATTCTATTTTAGGGTCAAATAATATCTCGCTGTATGGATAGACCACAGTTTGTTTATCCACTCATCAGCTAAAGGACATGTGGGCCATTTTCACTTTTAGGCTGTTGTGAGTACTATTGCTGTGAACAGTTGTGTACCTGGTTTTTTGTGGACATATATCTCCATGCCTCATGGAGGGGAATTGCTGGGTTGTGTGGTAATTCTGTGCTTAACATTCTGAGGAGCAGGCAAACTGTGTTGCACAGTAACTGCATAATGCAAGGGTTCTGACTTCTCCATGGTATCCTCAATGCTTTTTGTTTTTGTCCTTCTATTATCGCCATCTTAGTGGGCCTGAACTGCTGGCTCACCATGATTTTGATTCGCATTTCTCTGAAGCCTAATGAGGGTGAGCATCTTTTCAAGTATTTATTGGTTATTTGTATGTTCTCTAGGGAGAATGTCTGTTCATATCCTCTACTATATGTGTCTTTTTATAATTCACTGTAAGCATTCTCTATATATCAGGATAGAAGTCCCTTATCAGACACAGGGTTTGCAAATGTTTTCTCTCAACCTTTACATCCTTTTACTTCCTTAGTGGCATCATTTGAAGCACAAAATTTTTAAATTTTGATTAAATTGACTGATTTTCCTTTTATGGTTTATTTTTTAGCAACATCTAAAAGAAACTACTGCCATCCTTGGTCATGGTCAAGAAGACTCCTTCCTATGTTTTCCTCTAAGAATTATGTAGTTTCCAATCTTCTGCTCAGATCTATGGCCCATTTTCAGTTAGTGTCTGGGTTATGGTATGAATTCGGAGTTCAGCATCACCCCTTGGCAAAGCCAAGTTTGCTCTAGCCCAGTGTGTTGGTACTGGCTTCTCCATTTGTATATATTTAGATTCATCTCTTTGTGAGAGAGATTTACCATCCCCCCCCAAAAGGGATCTTGGGTACCATTGTTTCTGGGGTTTTGCCCATAGGATTGTGGGTCTCTTGTCTTCATATTGGAAGACAATTTGCTTTCTTGCATAGACACTGCCCTACGGTCTTTTGGGAGTGTTTTCCTCCACTGGTGCCCTGAGGAAGTCCGAGGCCAGCTTGGCCCCACCTCACTCTACCTTGAAGACACCCACGCTATGTGTCTGGCTGCCCAGGGCTCCTTCTGAGTGAGGCTGCACTGACTCTCAGTCCCTCTTTGGCTGGGACCTATTGTTTTGATTTGCAGAATGAAGCATCCAACACCTCAGGAAACCTCTCTTTTGTTTCCTGCCTGCATATTTTTGTCTGTTTGGTTCTTGCAAATATTACTTAGGTACTGTATCTCCTTGGTCTCTGTCCATGTTGCATAACTGCTATTTGACGGCAGCCTCCCTCCCACCCACTCCTATTCCAGTTTTTATTCCAGAGCTTTTATTTCTGGAAGGGTTTTATTTGTTTTCTATTGTTTTCTCTTGTTGTCTCATAATGTCTCTTTTAAACAGTTTTGTTCCATTTTTTTGAGTTCTTTTTAGAGATAGATCAGGTTATCCCTGATGTCTCTGTGACATGAAAAGGCTTTCATTGCATTACAGAATCACGCAGTGCCGCGGGGCCAGTCATCTTGGGCGACAAGTCCTCCAGCTGCCTTTCACCTGCACTCAATTCCTTCCCGCTGGACTCACCGTTTGGGACAGAGAGCCCTGTGACAGGATGCCAGGGTCCACTCCTGCGAGTGTGACAATCCTCTGAGCCCCAGAGCCTGGTGGGGTAGCGGGCCAGCGGGCAGGCCCTCGGAGGTGGCACGGAAGGGAGCAGACGGTGTCTTTCCTCTCAGGCAGTGCCCATAGCATCTTCTGTGCTCACAGCCAGAGGCTTTGTTTCATTAATCCCGCTTTGGTTTTTCAAAATCATGCTTTAAAAAGGCGACTTTTCATTCAGTTTCTACTTCCGTGTTCCTCTAAACTGACAACATCCTTCCTGACAATGGACTGTCCCTGACTTACAATTTTTATAAACTTTTTTCTTTTTCGTTTTTTTTGTTCTGGAACGTTGAACCCAGAGCCCCACACACGCTAGGCAAGCACCCTACCACTGAGCCACACGCCCAGCCCTGACCCACAAATTTCTTAATTTAGGATGGTTTGCAGGTGCTACCTGGTTGGTAGAGTGGAGTTTGAATATGGTATGATCTCTTCCTGCACTGATGCCACATACCAAGAGACTGTCCTGCAGTGTTGGCTGTCAGTCAGCTTCATGCTCATGAGAGGAAGTCAGGAGAGTTCATAGCCTGGTGTGTCACTGAGCCAAGAAGCTTGGCAGGTTAGGGGCACGCAATGTGTTTCTGACCTGCAAAACCTTCAATTTGTGATGGGTTTATGGAGATGTGACCCACACTACGTCAGGCATCTATACCCTCCTTACTGACAGCATCCAACCATTCACGGGGCAAAGATTGAAGAAAACAGATGTCCATGGCACACAGGCCTTTAACAGGATGGTCCCTGTCTCCTCTGGAGAACTGGGTTAGACTGGAGCAGAGAGATTCAGCCCAGCATGCATTTATTATTCTCATCCCATCCTAGCCAAACTGTACCACCCTGAATTTTAGTTAGGAGGGCCTGACAAGGAGGAACATGGTGTGATTGTGTCCCTATGCCCTTTCAAGTTGGGGCCATTATAGACCCCTGTCCCAAGAGAATCTACAGTATTTGCCCCCAGAATCCTTCCCCAGGCCCATCCCATCCATCTTACAGGTCCATCCTGAGAGGCCCTGGCCTGGCAGGGAAGAGCAGGCATGGGAAGACATTGCCTGCACCTTGTCACTTACCCCAAAGGTTTACAAGAGAGGGATGACCCCAGGTGATGACTAAATGGCCTACAAATAAAAATTAGAGGGAATAGAAAGAATCCAAAAATTTGGGCAGAAGAGTGCTTCCAGAGCCCAAGCAGCAGGAAATAAGATTGAAAAGGCAGGGAGCTCCCAATCCCATTAAGACTTCTCCATTAAACAAAGGCAGCTAACCAGGCAGCAAGGAGCAGATTAAGGGCACTGTCTGTTCCCCAAAGCCTCTTACCCACGCCATAACCTCCAGGAAGCCACCATTAAATTGACAGAGAGGGAAGAATGGGAGCGGAAAAACTAAGACATAATGGAGATTTATAAACTATGTCTAGGAAAAAAGATCTTTAAGGAAGGTCATTGACTCACGGAAATGGTTTTTCTCAATCCCACTAACTCCACCAAGTCTCGCTGATACACAGGCCACATTCCTGGCTGCAAAGGCTTTTCCTGGAAGAGCACCAAGGTGTGCTTGCTTAGAGGACCTGGATGTGCATCTGTGAGGACAGGGCAGGGATACAGTTCCAGTGCCTGTGCAATGTGGCCCTAGATGGTGGTGGGCAATGGGGACCTTCCAGAGGGTGAGGCCAGAGCCCAGAGGAATCCCTGGACAGGCACTTCCCCCGGGGGTACCAGCCAAGGAACTTCCCAGCCTTGGCAGGAGTTGGCCTTCTGAGGGTCTGCCATGGCTGTGGACAGGGCCAGCTACACATGAGTCCCCTGTTGGCCCGTTCTTTTGTGCCTATGTCATGCTGGGTGCATATAGGGCAGGGCAGAGGGGATGCACGACACTTTTGTTTTTGTTTTCCAGGATTTGGGACCAAGAGGAGTCATATTTGGACCTGAAATTGGGGGCTGAGTCTCACCCAGGAACCCTGACTATTGAGCTGAGTGCAAGAGACAGATGGATTCTTCTCCTGGGCAGGCAGGCGAATGTGCTGTCTGTGTGAGAAAAGCGACAAACAGATCTCTGATGACCAGAGAGTCACACTGCAGCACTGATACCCACCAAAGCCCACTCTCCACTCCCTTAGGTGCCCAGCTCCCTGATGCATGCTGAGGTGTGGCCAGAGCCCAGTTCTGGCCCAGACTTCTCTGCTGTGCTCACCACACTTCCCTTTCCTGGCTAACAGGGTTGTCCTGTGCTAAATACGGCGCCCTGGATGTCAGCCAGGACCCTGGGGCTCCCTGTGGAATTGTACACGAGTTCAAGGCTGTCAGCGATTTTAGCAAATCTGTCTTCATCTCAACACCACTGCTGTTTGGCGAGGTCTCACTGTTCTTGCAGCTCAGCCCACCCTAATTAATGTGTTTCCCCAGCGGACTGTGACGCTCTTGAAGGATTTGTCCTGGTCTTATCTTGAAATATTTGCCAATGGATTTTCATTCTCAGTGTTTCTATTTTTTTCTTCCAATGACACTTCTGCCACAATTATTACTTCAGAAATTTGTTGTATGCAGAAACAAAGAATCTAATATTTGATTTTTTTCTCCTCCACAGTAAATTCTTTTTTTTTTCACAGTAAATTCTTGAAACATGTAACATTTATGTCTATCTCAAAGGCCATGCTATGAGTAAGCAAAAGATCAACTTTGAAAATGAGGAAAGATATTCAGGGTGCCAACAGTCTAAGGGTTTGGAAGCTCTGACACAAGTGTGTGGTATAACCTTGGGTTGGAGAGTCCTGGAAGATGGTCCCTCTAGGTGGAGTGATCCAACTGCAGACTAGGTTCCTGGATTGGGTCCCCAAGAACAATCTCTGAGAAGTCAGAGAAAAGTGAAGTGGTGATAGAGACTCTGTTGTGGAAACCTGAGGCAGAGAGGACTTTTTCTTGTGTTCTGGGAGAAGCCTGTGTAGGCACCGAGCCTTCCCAAGAAGAGCCCCTTGGAAGACATGGACAGCTCCCAGGTGTGCGCTGTGCCCAGAGAGGGTCAGGCGAAGAGGACCCAGCCTCACGTCAACCACGGCTGAGATGGAGAAGTGGTCAGCATCTTCCTTGTGAGAACACACACAGAGCAGGAAAGGCCCACTGTGGTCATGGGAGTGGATACCGTGATGTACACATGGGCTGGGAGGATGGTGGCCACCATGCCAAGGCAGAGGGCAGAGCCTGCATGCCCAGTATCCACGATTGAAGGTGTTTGTGAAGAAGGTGGGAAAAGGAGCAGGCCAGAGATTGGGCCATGCTCCCCAACCCGTTACAGTATCCTGAGCCCCTCCCATGGAGGGGGAGATCATCAAGGTGGAGAGAGCAGACCATGGCCCCAGATGCAATTGGTGTCCCCCTGAGAGCACCAAAAGAGACTCATTGGGTAAGAACATCTTCAACTGGGAACAGCAGCCTTCTCCTTCAGTGTGGATGAGTGAGGGCTCATCTTAGACCTGAAGCTCAGTTGAAGACAGATGGGGAAGTGTGTTTGTCCATCTCCATCATGGCCAGTGAGAGGCCTAGGTTCTGGCAACAGGAAGCCTGGGCATGTTGATATGTTCACTCCCCATTTGAAAAACAAAGCAGTGAGACACATCCTCATGCCTGATTCTTTTCCTCTCTCACTTTTAGTGCATACTGACAAATTAGAACAGCAGATCCCTCCCCTCACCAGGATCACCCACTCATCCTAAGAGGTGTGAGCCAAGAATGTGTCTGCAGCATGTCTCAGCCACACCTGACCTGGAAGGAGCCACTGGAATTTCATTATGAAGCCTGTCATGAAGCTTGAATGTGTTGTAAAGTGATTTGAAAAAAAATCTGGATTTCACTTGATGGGCACATTGAGTGTGCTGCAGTAGGCCGAGGTGGAAGCTGTGTTGTGATGGAAAGCAGGAAGCTGAGATCAGAGGGGTCAGAGGGGCGAAGCTGTGCAGAGAGGTCTGCACCCAAGAAGTCCTGCCTGCCACCCACCCACCCTCTATCCTCACATTTAGCACTGAGCGCTGGCCACCTCTGCCCAGAGTGCTGGATGCATGAAGAGAGGCGTTTCAAAGGTAACTGGTCAAAAACATCCAGCCAAGACATGCCTGGAACTGTCCTCTAATTCAGAGTTTTGGTGAATTGACTTGGGAAGGAAGGAAGGAAGGAAGGAAGGAAGGAAGGAAGGAAGAAGAGAGGAAGGAAGGAAGGAAGGAAGGAAGGCTGGCTCATGGTCTCAGCTCAAATCAGCCCTGTGTTTGGGCAAGAAATCTCCAGTTAATTTATTTCTGCTTCCTGTGTTCCAGCGGGTATAGATTTAGCCATGTATGATAGTCTGGCACTTTGGGGTTACAGTTGAGTTTCTGGGTGTCTCAACATTGCAAATGTGCTGTTGAAGGAAAGGGGCATTTTTCTTAATTTATATCCCCACCAGATGGTAGTGTCATTAGCAGACTTGACCTAAGCTTTGAAGTCACTGTGCATTGTGTGCATGTGTGAGCACACAGGCATGTGTGCGCATGTGTGCACAGGAAGATGTGTGGGGACATGTGTGTATGCATGCCTGAATATGCACACAGGGGTGTGTGCTTATGCACATGTGTGTATATGTTTGCATGAGGAGATGTGTATGCATGTATGTGCATGAGTACGCATGTAGAGGTAGTGCATGTGTATACACAGGTGTGTGTGTATATGTGTGTGTGTAAGTTCTGGTTCTGGATAAAGTGGAGAAAGCACACTATGAACTGTGTCTGGCTAAGGAAGCAAAAGGCCTGGTGCAGCCATTTGAAGTGTCCAAGGATTGAACAGTTGTGGGCCCCCTAGGTGTGGGGAACTCAGCACCCAAACAGCCACCATGAACACCAAGGCCTGGTGTAGATTCCTGCATCCTGGACTTAGCACAGCCTGGAGCCCACAGGAAGCCACTTGTGGCAGGTAAACAGTGCTCCAGGGGAAGTCTCTAGCTTTGCTAATAGGCAAGGTGCCTACTGAAACTCTGAGAGAGTGGTGAAAATAGTTTGTTTTGCATTTTCCCTCTGATTGCTTGTGACAATTAATCTTGTCAACATGATTGGATTGAAAAATGCCTTGGATATTAGTAAAGTACACTTCTGGGTGTGTTTGTGAAGGTGTTTCTGAAGATGATTGGCATGTAGGACAGCAAACTGAGAGACCCACCTTGAATTTGGAGGCACCTTTCAATAGGGTGGAGGTCTGAATAGAACAAAAGCAGAAAGAGGAATCCCACTAGCACAAGCTCTCTGACTCTTTCCCTCTCCCTACTTCCTATCTGCCATGAAATGAGCAGCTTTCCTCCACCACTTCCTCCTGCCATGATGTTTCTGCCCTGCCACAGTCCCAAGAGCCACAAAGCCACACTCCATGGACTAAACCTCTCAAACCATGAGTCACAATCAGCCTTTCCTCCTCAAAGTTGCTGCATGCCAGGTTTTTGTCCCAGGCTTTTCTCCCAGTGGCAGTTCAGCAGCCACAGTTGGAATCCTTAGGAGCCAAACCTACAAGGAGTCAGCCTTCCTCTCCCACCAGAGGAGCTCGGCTCTCATGGTGTTGGTGAAATCTCTTTGGTCTGTTTCCTTCTCCATCCTCCTCCAGTTTGGTTTCATATGTGGGGCAGTTGTATGAATATGTGGCAGAGAGACAACTGGTCAGGGCACAAAGAGGGAACTGGGAAGCTCCAAGGTGACTGGAGAGGGAGGAGCTTGGGGAAGGTACCTCATGCAGCTGTATGAGAATTCCTGAACTCATTTTGAGAAGTGAATATGTGCCCCTGCTGCTGGATGCATCGTATGACACATGCTGAAAACTGACCTATGAAATCACCTACCCTTCATACAGACTGGGTATTGCAAATGTAGGATTATTGAACAACTGCAAAATTTTGAAAACTATACTAATTTTTGAGCTACAATTGACATATGACTTGTTGGAACAGCAGACATGAACTCATCTGGCTAACTGCTCACTGAGCCCCAAAATCAACATTTTTTTGTGGGATTTAAGCAAGATCCAAGATATCATAATGAAATGTGCAGTGAAACTAGAATAATATCCAAAATAACTAGATATAGAAAGAAGCAAGGAAGTCACAGTCTGCATAGGGAAGAAACAACCAATGGCGGCATGAACATATACAGATGTTGGAAATATCTAACCAAGACAGTAAAGCAGCCACTGTGAATATGTTCCAACAAGTAAGGGCAAACAGACTTGAAACAAATGGGAAGATATGAAAGAACTAGGAGATACAAGAAGGAACCAATAGGCTCAGAAGAAGATTAGGAAAGATTAATATAGAAAATACCAAATGTGAACAAGAGATAGAAAAAAGATTTTTAAAACAATGACATACACAACCAAATACATTATAATAAAGTCTCGGAGGCATAAAGCCAGGAAAGACTCTCATAGCATCCAGAAAATCTTATTAATTTCAAATTTCTCACCCTAAATTATGGAAGCAGCACATTCTTTGGTAGGGCACATGGTATGAAATAAGCTATATCCTGGCTCATAAAACAAAACAAATGTAAAAGAATTGAAAACTCACAAAGTGTATTCTGTAACCATGATAGAAGCAGGTGAGAAAAGCATAACTAAGAGTGGTGAAAAGCTCACAAAAAGCTTGAAATTTAAACTACATACTACTGAATAAGCCATGGTCCCAAAGAGGTGCTCATAGGAACTGACAACTTTGTGAAATAAATGAAAATGAAAATACAAAATGGCAAAATGGGAAGAGACTAGGGCAGTCCTCAGAGTCCAGTTTATAACATTGGAAAAGAAGAAAGCATCTAATTTTCACCTTAATTTATTTGGAAAACCAGTAAACAAAGCTCCAATGTGGATAAAAGGAAGGGAATTTTAAAGATGAGCAGAAGTTAATAAAGCTGAAAACACAAAACCAGAGATAAAATCAATAAAGCCATTTTTATTTGAAAAAAATAATAAAATTGTTAAGCCCATACTGATGCAGAACAAAAGAAAGAAGATACAAATTACCAATTTCATGAATGGAACAGGAGCTGTCGCTGAAGGGCCCATAGCTAATAAAAGGCTAAAAAGGGGATGCTGCCAACTGTCCACACATCTGACCACTGGATCAGACACAGCAAGTGCTGCAAAGATGCAAACATACCCCGCGTGCAGTAGATACACCCAGCTTGGAGGACTCGCCAGTAGTTACAGTGCAGCGTAGGTTGTGTCCTCATAGGTAGGGGCACAGGGACTCTACACAGCTACCAGCCACTGTGGGTCCCAGGTCTTTCTCACCTGCGGAGGTCTGCATTTCTGAGACACCCACACCAGACAGAGACAGCAACACAAAACAAAACAAGAAGGGAAATACAAGGCAATGTTCATTATGAACAGAAACTCATGAGCACAGAAATCTCCCATCAAATATTAACCAAACAGACCCAGCATCGTGTGTGTGTGTGTGTGTGTGTGTGTTACATCACAATCAGAATCACAACCAGGTTGGGTTTATCCTGAGACTGCAAAGGTATTTGATGTTGAAAAAAATCAATCAATGTGTTATATCATATTTTCAGTTTAATAAAGAAAAATCATTTGATTATATCACTTGAAGTAAAAGAGCGTTTGATAAAACTTTTAGCAAAGCTCCCCTGACAGACATGCATACACACACTGTAGTGTCTGTGGCGCCAGGGAAGGGCTTCTCTTCTACTCTGCATGCCCCAGCCCAGCAGTATGACCAGGTGGTGCCCTGACTGCCCACAAGGGCAGTGGGGTGGCACGGTGTCTCTACCGACGTCAGTGCATGGTGGGGCAGGTAGGCGCTCCTGTCAGCCAGGCTCAAGGAGAGTCAGCTTGAGTTTCACCCAATCCTCAGACCTCAGCTGACCTCCTCTAGGATTCAGTGAGAGTGCAGGACCAGTCCCTGCCTGGGAAGGTTGGGGCTTGAAGGGTATCTGAGGTCCCTGTGAGTCAGTTCCCCTCTGAGGTACTTGTGCCGAGCTCCAGCGGGGACCCCTGCGAGGATAGATTCTGGGTGTCAGTTCCTTGCTGTTTATGTAGCTTGCAAATATTTTCTGCCAGGCATTGCCTTGTCTCTGTATCCTCCTAATGGTTTGTTCATAGATAAATGTTTTTAATTTTGATGAGACCCAGCTCACGGCTCTCCCTCTGAGGGCTGTGTTTGGCATATGTCTGAGAAATCATTGCTAGCCCAAGATTCCAGGGCTTTTTGCTGCATGCTTTGCTCAAAGATCTACCACTGTGGCTCTAAACCCAAGCAAGATGGGCATCGGGCCATGGCTGTGGTCCTCTCCCACTCCATTTGCAGGTGATGCTGTCTCACCTACAAGGCTGACCTCAACGGCCCTACTGCAGTGAAAGTGCACCTTGGCCAGAGCCCGGAGTCCTTACAGCCGGCTCCTCTCCCCAGTGCCAAAGGTGCTGAACTGAGTGGAAGCCGTGAAGGAACACTCAAGCCAGGTGGTGGGAGAGTCTTCCTCTGGGACAGGGCAGGCCCTCTGATGGCTTTTATCCCCTGTACCCACATCTACAGGGACTACAGTAGCCCTGACTGGGAGCCACACACCTGCAGATAGGGCAGAGAAAATGAGGCAGAAACTGCATAGCCCTGAAGGGCAGAGAGGGCTTCAAGGCCAGGCTCTCCTGGCCCCGGTGGCACCTCTCCTGCCGCTGCTCTCGCCATGCCTGGGTGGCTGGTGGCACTTGCCCAGCACCGTTATTGTGGCTCACCACTCTGGCTGCTCAGCATCTCAACCAGCACCAGCAGAGACACACAGAGGGGTTTCTAGGTGGGTGTTTCCTAAAGTCTGGGATTGGGGTGTACATCAGATAAATCCATGCGGCTCTCCAGGAGCCCACTGAGCCCATGGAACAAGAAGTTTTGAGGGGCCCAAAGGACAGGTTCCGGCCGCAGTTCTGCAGGTTCTCATGGGCTATAAACTGTTATTGGCCAATTTTAGCAATTCCAAGAAAAGGGGCTCATGGCCAGAGAGGGAGGGTGTGAAAAGGGTCAGGGAAAGAACAGGTTCAGCATCCCTAATCCGAAAATCCAAAACCTAAAATGTTTTAAAATGTGAACCTAAGTAACCATTATGTGATCTCGTAAGTGAAAAATTCCAGTTTTATACACAAAATTTTTTTAAATACTGTGTAAAAATGACTATCAGGCTATGGGATAAGGTATGTAAGACACATAAATTAATTTTGTATTTAGACACGGATCCCATCACCTAAGTATCTTGTTATTATATGCAAATATTCCAAAATCTGAAGAAATCTAGACTCTAAGCACCTCAGGTTCCAAGCATCTCTCATCAGGGACCCTCAGCCTGCCATATGTGGGGACTGTACAGGATTTGGAGTGAAATTCCAGCTTGATGACTGCTCTCCAGTAAGAGGGAGCTTGGAGGTTCATCCTGTGCAGTGCTGGCTGCCTCTGCTCCCGAAAGGAGACTTTGATGTCCAAACACGGCTCGCAGGTGTGGTTCCCTTTGAAATGGCAGCTCCAATCACCAAGTTTTAAATCAACTCTGTAATTACGGATGCTACACAACATCTCCCAAATAATTAGGGAGCAATCCGGGAATCACTGGTTATGAGATGGAGCCAGAGTTCCATGAGGCTTTTAATTTGCGGAGTTATAAATAATATTAAATGCCCAGGAGCTTCAATTAAAAGATGTTTACTTGTGTAAAATGAAAAATGTGACGGGGGTGGGGGCAGGGCTGCTCGTTAGCGAGGACTTGAAAGTGAGAAGGGGGGGCGGCCCCAGCTGTGAAGGAAGCATCCCGTGCAGGAGGGAGGGTCTCCCTTCAGGGAACCTTCAGAGTCAGCAGGAGGTGTAACTGGCTCTGAATCAGAAACTGGGACAAACTCCGTAGCCAAATCACTCCTCGGACCTGCCTCACCTTCCTTTTGAAAGTTTAATCACTCCTAGCTTGTTCTCCTGGCCTCCTTGCCAGAGATGGGGCAGGTGGGTGCCAGCT
The DNA here is from genome assembly GCF_053883595.1 of Heterocephalus glaber. Classification (NCBI taxonomy): domain Eukaryota; kingdom Metazoa; phylum Chordata; class Mammalia; order Rodentia; family Bathyergidae; genus Heterocephalus; species Heterocephalus glaber. Next base: position 2,160,388 of record NW_028258297.1, read on the forward strand.
CTGTCCTACCGCCCCTTCTGCACTGAAGGTCTTTGGTCTCCTCTTTTTCTAACTCCTGTACTTCATCTTTCTCTGGACCATGTGCCCTCACCCAAGTGGAGTCAGCGTTCAGGGGTGTAAGCTCAGGGCAGCCCCAAGCCCTCTCCTCTGTGGCCTGAGTGGGCAGTGCCAAGGAGTGACATTTCCTAAGGCTGCGGGAAGCTGCCACTGAGGTGGTCTAGGGATTTGGTGGTGCCTAGTGTGTTAAGGCGTCCCCTGGGAGGGAATGAACACTACTGCCTTTGTCATTCTAGTCACCAAGTAAAGGACCCAGTAGGAGTGGGCTGGGGTCTTCAGTTTCAGAGACAAGCCATGCACATTTGGGAGTGCTGCTCTGGCCAGTCTCCCCAAGCCTGCTGGGTGTAAGTGGAATCCACACGAGAGAAGCCTCTTCCATGAGCTGCTCTGCAGGCTGCGGGTTAAGGGGCTACAGGCTTCTGTGGCAACCAGGGACACTCAGTAAGCCCAGGCAGATGTCAGCCCTGAGCCCGGGGATCAAAACACTGCCTGAGCGCTCTGTCCTTGGACAGCGGCTCTGGCTTCCACGGGACCCCAGTGCAGATGGAGAATTACCTGGGAAATGCCAGGTGAGACTGTTGCTTGCTGGTGTTGTCACAAATTGCCCCTAGCTTGGAGGCTTGAGACAACACAAAGTCATACTGAGTCCTGTGTGGGAGCTTGAGGCCCACAGTGGTCTCACGGGGGTGAATGGACTGGACCAGGTATGGACTGGACCGGCTCCTTCCAGGGCTCCGGGGGACTTCCTGACCCTTTGCACATCCTGGGATTACACACAGACTGTGGCTTGTGGCCCTGCATCTCTCAAAGACCGGACTCACCCCCACCGCGCCACCTCTCTGATTCCTGTCTTCCTCTATGTGGCACCGTGGGGCCAGCCACCCTGGGTAGGGTGGGTTGGATCTCTCCTATCCCAGGAGCAACAGTGGTTTCACTCTGGGTGGCACTTCCTCTGCACATAGGTCTGCATTTCCTGTGCACCATGCTTCTAACCAGGCAGGAGTCTGCGAACGTGCAGAGCACATGTCTGAGGCATCATGTCCAGCGTGACATCCCTTTGCCCCCCAGGCTGAGACCTCAGGACGGCTGGACCTAGAGGTCTGAAACCAGGCTGTTGGCAGGCCACACTGCCTAGAAACGTGTGGGACAGAGCCTTTCCTTCCCCTTCCAGCTCTGGTGGCCCAGGCGGTCCTCAGAGGGTGCCAGCACAGCTCCAGTCTTCCTGTGGCCTCCTCCCTGTGCCAGGCACACCATCCTCCTATACACACACATCTCTGTCCAGGTGCCCCCTTTCTAGAACACCATCTAATGTGCCTGAGTCCAGCCTTGTGACTCCATCAGCAAATAAGGTGACATTTGCAGGTGTGTTTAGGACTTCCAGCCATCATTGTAGGGGACATATGTCAACCCACTGTGACCAATGTTCAACCAGGGATGCTGTTTCTATCATAGCTAAGACCTATGGGCTTAGAACCCAAGGGCAGTTAGAAAAGTTTGCCTTCTTTCCCCAAGATTCAGGCTCTGTGGATTGAGTTCTAGCCAAGGTCCATGGACCTGGAAGCCAGGATTGGCCATCTGGCCACCGTGAACTCTGAAAGCCACGGACAGGGAGGGGTTATACTGTGGCGAGATCATTGCTCCTGATCAGCAGGAGGGGCATGGTGTGAGGTTGTTGAGTTTGGGGGAGTGTGCTTGAAACTGAGGGTCCTCAGCACATCCTCCTGCCACTCCTCCAAGGCCATGACAAACGTTATGAAGAAACATGTTAAATGGACAAAGGCTGAGGGCATGGTCGAGGCCCTTGCAGGATAAAGGCCATGGTGGTCCCACCTTGTAAAGACCCACAGCCGGCAGAGGAGGATGCTGAAGGCAAAGAGATATGGGATGGGGTGGTAGAAGGAAGCTGTCCATGCCAACTGTGGTCAAATGACCAGACTCAGAAACAAGATTACAGTCCATAATTGTCTTACAGGAGAATATATACTTAATGATATAGGATTAATGCATTGTTTCCTTTCCTTTCTTACTTCTTTAGTACTCAGAATTTGGTACAGTAAGGCATTAAGTCCACAATTCAGGATTAGGTTTCAAAAAATCGAAGGATTATGTCTGAGTCCCAAAAATAGTATTGCCAGTGGTAGCTGAGGCAGAAAGAACTTTCTAGCACTATTCTCCTCTGCTGACATCATGATGCCCAGGCTACTCCCAGCTAAGTTGCATCCCTGGGGAGCCAGGTGACCCAGTGTTCAGCCTTCCCTTTGAGACTCAGAGATCTTGACCCGCGGAGCAGTCTGGAAGGCCTGGCCATGGAACTAGAGGTATGGGAATAGCAGGGAGTCTTGTATTCAGGAGTCAAGGCCAGGAGGAGCCCCAGAGGGCAGGCGGAGACATCACCATGCACCATGGATTAGTGCTTAGGCTTTAGAGGTGGTGTGAGGATCTTGGGCATCAACTGAGGAGCTTAGAGAGGACCCCAAGAAGGAGGCTGGACTCAGGTGGACCTCTTAGGGCCTGGCATGCGGGGCAGGAGAGTGACCCTGGTGGGGATCTGGAGGGCTGGTCCTTGGCTGGCTGGGAGGAGGAGAGGCTGCCCCCGCCCAGTCCCCCTCTGGGTGTTTTGGTCCGACTACCTTTTATCTCTCTGCAAGGCCTTCACCAGAAAGAGCTCTCCTAACTTCCACACGGGGCCCCTTTCCTCTCTCAAGGCAGTGCAGGTTCTCTCCGGATAGAAATGATGATAGATAATAGACTCCAAGAGCTGCTTTGGAGGAGGAGCAGGGCAGGAATGGAGGTCACAATCAGGAGCCCAGCAGAGATTCCGACGGGAAAGACACCAGGTGAGATTACTGCGGAGATGCTTCGGGCCGACCTAATACATCAGTACATCGCCACAGCGCAGGCAGGTGCTGTGCTCCCCTTGCTAGCCGCTGCCTAGCAGCCTCCTGGCCCTCGGCCGCCTGCCTGCTAAGCCGGAGAGCTACGGACTTCACTCTCTCCTTCCTTTCTTCCTCAGCCGAAGAAAGAATTCCTGGAGAGTGGGAGGGGGTAGCCTATTGGAGAACTGTGGAATCTAAAACCATAGAAAGGCTAAGCTAGAGTCGGACTCCGACGAGATTTAGTCTGAGCTCTTTATTTTGCAAGGAGGGAAACTAAGGCCTCAAAGAGGCTGTGACTTACCACAAGTCACAGTTTTATTTCTGGGGCTTCTGACCCAATAGTTTGCACATTTTTCTGCTCATCACAATCATTCAGGGGAATTTTAAAACCTCTGGGGCTCAAGCTACACCCCAGATCTTCCAATCAGAACCTCTGGGGTGGGACCCAGGGGCCCTGGGTTGTGCTGGCCCCGGCTGAGGCATCAGCTGGCCTCCTGTCCAGAGAAGGCCTCGGCCCCGCTCCTCCTCCAGATGTGTCCAGTGTGCCACCCACCTAAAGCTCCTACCCGTGGCTGTGTTTTGAGTCCCAGTTCCTGGGTTAGGAAGCACCAAGTTATAAATAGCCACAGTGGCGGGCTGTGTAGCTCTGGGGGCTGTCACAGCCAGGCTGCCCTAGCGCTTGTGCACACAGCCCAGATTCTGCTCCCCATGCCACGCCTGTTCACAGCAGCCAGAGGATAAGCCTAGAGCAGGGACTCACTTCTCAGTCCTGATGTCTCCGTCATCCTTGGGCACCAGGCTGCTCCTCCCTGCGTTCCCACTACATCCTGCCCCCAGTGCTGCATCTGCTTCTCTCTCCCTGGCCAGTGGGCTTCCCAGTTAGCATATGAGCTCCCTGTGTCTAGGGTTAGGGTTGCTGCTGCAAGCTGTGCTCAGGGGAAGTGTGGGCCTCGAGGAGATGAAGGAGGCCTGGCTCTCGGAAGTACGTAGGAGGGGATGAAAATCGACTCTCCCTGCACAGTCACAGGGCCCCATGCCCTTGCCCCTGTGATGTTCCTGGGACACAAGCACTGCAGCTGCATCTGCAGAGGGGGGATCCTGTCGGGATCCCACCTGCTCCCTGAGTGACCCCAGGCAGCAATGGAGCCCTCCCCAGGACCTCAGCTTCTATCTTCAAAATGGGAACAGGAAGAGCAGCTCGCTGTGCCACCTGGATGGTTTGTGTGATAATTCTGTGGAGAATTTATGACAGTGTTTGGGTACCCCTGGGTACAGTGTGTGTGCGCATGTGAAATGGAGCTAGGATGTGGCTCAGTGGTGGAGTGCATGTCTGCCACCCACAAGGCCCTGGGTTCAATTCCCAGCACCACAATAATCACCAAAGAAAAATGATTCCAATCCACCTAGGAGCCTTTACAAGCACTGCCCACCAACTGTACCAATTGACCCTGTGGCTCTGTGCAGCCGGGCACACCCTCCACAGTGATACCATTCTACCCTTGCTCCAAGGAGGGGACCCTGCCCAAATCTGCCCCACAAAGGGCCTGGCTTGGGAGCTGCACAGACTGCATGTCTGCTGATGGATGGCCAGGTGTCCACTGGGTTCAGTACAAGGGGCTTGTGGTTTTAGGGACTAATCTGAGCTGGGAACTCAAGCTCTGGGTTAGAATTCTCTGCACCTTGCTGCCTGGAGTTGGGAACTAGGGTCTGTACATGTTCACTGTATTTTATCCAATCTGCAAGGGGCGAGCACAACGGCATCACTTCTGCATATGGGTGTGCCCTGCTGAGTGAGAGTGAACCAGGCTACTCCTGCAGGAGCTCAGCACACTGGATAGCTCTTTACTTATTTATTCTGGAACTGGGGATTGAACCCTGGGTCTTTGCACTGAGCTACATCCTTGGCCCATTTTTTCACTTTATGTTTGTTACAGGTTCTTGCTAAGTTGTTAAGTTGCCCAGGCTGGGCTCAAACTTGCAACCCTCCTGCTTCAGCCTCCCAGAGTGCTGGGATTATAGACATGTACCACCACATCCAGCTCCATTTGTATTTAAATCTTGCCACATTTGCAGTGTGTGACCTTAGACAAGAATTCACTTGACCCCAGCATTCTCATCTAGAGAAAGGCAAGATAATGAGAGAAGAGACCAGCCCTCCACATGGAATTGGGCAACTATGGGTTAATTGTGTTATTAGGCAACTGTGGGTTAACTGGGTAGCTATGCGCTTTGTAGAATGTACCTGAGTAGCTATGACAACTTCGGTAATCTGTCAGCAGAAAGTCCTGCCAGAACTCTTTGCTCTTCCCCTCCACTTCTCTGTGTTGTGTAAATCCTGCTTGCTATATTCCCAGGGAAACTCCAAAGAATTAAGCTTCATAGAGGTACAAAGGGGATATAAAGAAGCAGAAACTTCTATTTGGAGCTCTTGAGGTTGACAGGAGTCATTCACTGAGCCACTAGCATCATTAAAAGTGGTTTTTGCTCCTGTCTTTGTGTTAGGAGAGGACTATCTGGGGTCCTCACAGTTTCCTGCTTCAGTACCTTTCTATAATCACATAGAGTCTGTGTAGATTCACACATGGGGACCTTCTTCCAGTGAGAGACATGAATGATAAAATTGAGAAACATGTGGCATCATCTCAGTGCCACATGGAGAGACACCTGTGACCACAGAGATCAGCTGGGCCTGAGTAGGTGATGACATCCAGTGTTGGGAAGCTTGTGCCACTGGAGGGAGCCCACAAATTGTGGAGGGAGGGACTGGTGGGTGCCTTACAGGGAGCCCAAGGCAGCAGAACCAGCCCAAGTGCTGGCTGCAGAGAGGTGTGGAGGCAGAGGTGGCCCTGGTCTCATGACTGTGATTGAGGCCAGGGACAGCACACCTGACAATGAGTCCTCCTCAGAGTGGGAAGTCCTCGTGATGTGCAGACCTGAGGCTCATAGGGTGACAAGAGCCCTTTGGGAGGAGGGCTTCTGGCCAGGGGAAGGAGTCACTGGAGGTTTATCGTTCACAGAGCAGTTGCAATAGTAGCTAGACCCAAGGCCAGAAACCCTTCCTTAGGAGACCTTGAAATCCTCGGGCGGTGTGCAGAGGGCTCCAGCCTGCAGCCACCTTCATCAAATGGCTTCGGTGGCATCTGAACACAGATGCTTCCTTCAGTGCCAGCCATGGGATGTGGTTACACCCAGCCTTAGCACACACCGATTCCTTCCACAAGCCAGCACCAATTTCCTGGCCAGTGGGTCATTTCTGATTTCCTGGGCAAAGAGTTTATTCCCAGAAAGAATGTTTTAGACATTTTGCAGCTCAGTAGATGCTCAAAAATTGCCTTTGGGGAATGCAAAGACATTTCTCAGGAAAACAAATTCCAGGGAGTGCGGATGGGAGAAGCTGGTGCAGGTCAGTCAGTGGGACACCAAGGGGCCCCCGGCTTGTCACTTGACAGCGGCCATTTGATACATCATCCACCAGGACCAGGCTTCTCTGGAACAGGGAGTGTCCATGAGCAGAAGAGTCCTGTCTCAAAAAACCTGTAATGGCTGTCACGTGGGAAAAAGAACAGGTTTATTCTGCACAATCACAGAGATTACATGAAGACAGATGAGAGGAAATTAGGAGGGACCAGATCTACATTCAGAAATAGGAAAAATTATCAGAGCTACCCAGCCATGGAGAGGAAGCATGTCTTAACACTTGAGCGAGATCAGTTGCTAGGCAAGTGCCTCAGCTTGAAGCCAGGATTCCAACTTGGCCGACGGGGCAGTGCTTGCTCCTCATGTCCTCTTCACTCTAGTGCCTGAGATGAACCCTCTTTGCTCCCTGTCCCACATGGCCATGGCCTGAATGATCTCTCAGATCTTATATTCCATCCTGAGGTCAGCAAACATTACAAGACGAGTCAGCTGTTGGAAACAGTGGGTTACACTGGGAAGGGAAGACACTTGTGGTCACCCTTCCTGCAGTATGATAGACTACACTCAAATCAGCTCAACTCGGCTCAGGCCTGGCAGTGTGTGTGGTTTGGAAACTCTACCACCAGAGCGGCACGTTCCTACTCCCAGACAGCTGCCAGCCTCTTGTGGAGTTGACATCAGAGGAAAACTATGCTGATTCACTAGGAATCACAGACACAGGTAGGCATTTGTAAGGCAAAAGTAAGGCTTGGTGAGAGAAATGGGCCTCGAGGAGGTCAGGCAGGGGTGTTCCATGGAGGGAAACTGAGCCAGCCTAAGAGGTTCATGGAAGTGGGAAAGGGGATGGTAAAGAGGAAAGGGAAGACTCCCATGGGTGGGGCTAGGTGTTCGAGGGCTCTCACAAGGAGGAGGTGAGAGACTCACTGGGTGCTGGACACGGGGTGGGCAGGGAGCTGGGTTGAGGAGGTGAGGGGTGATGGCCTGGCAGGATGTGGATAGGAGTGTGAATTTTCTAAGGAAATGAGAAGCCATGGAGAGAGAGAGAGAGAGAGAGAGAGAGTGTGTGTGTGTGTGTGTGTGTGCGCGCGCATGGGTACACAAGAACACACACCAGATCCATATCTATAAAGCTTTGCTTTTGGAACCTCATCAGAAACAGGTGTGGCCTGCAGAGGAATAAGGGGGACTCAACTGTAATTCAGGCAAGAGCCAGGATAGGTGTGTTACCTGCAGTCACAGTAAACCCCAACAGGCTAGGTGTGTGACTCCTCCTTCAACTTCTGGGCTTCCCTGCAGGAAGGAGGCAAGGAAGGGGCTTTTGGTGCTGCTGTCCAAAACAACCAAGTTACTTCCTCACTCTGCTCTCAGGTCATTGGCCAGGGCAGGTCACATGATCTGAATCGCCCACAGGGGAGGATGGGGAGGGCAAGGGGAGTCCATGGAGACTTAGTTGATTGCTGTCATTTGCCGACCCAGGCTGAGGACAATAGGACAGCACAATGACAAATAAAAGCCCACATGCCAGACCTATGTGGAAAGAGGCTGACAGATGGGGGAGGCAGGAAGAGGGAGGAGCTGGCGGAGGTCAAGGGCATCAGCCGGCAGTGGGGTGGGTGCAGTGTTTACAGCAACAGCACATCACTAGATGTCCTGCGTCATCCCACTTCCCCTGTGAAGTGCCCAGGGAGGCATACCTTCAGGTCTGGAGGGGTCCTCTGAAGAGTCCAGGCCCTCCTGTGGTGGCCCTCCTTCTCTGTAACTTGTCCTTATTTCTGGCCAGTGAGTTGGGTGTACAGCATGCTGCCTGTGGCGTTGTCCCCTCCTTGTGCGGCTGCTGGCTCCCTGAGCCCTGCTGGCCACCATGTCAGCCTTGGCTGGCTCCTTCCTCAGCTTCCCTTGTCCTTCACTTGCTTCCATTTTTTTTATTACTCTAAATACCTGCTCTTTATTGGTACATTTTGGGTATACAATACAGTTACATTCATCATTGGGATCTTGTACCTGTACATGATGCATCTTGGTTCTTATTTTTTCCCCATTCCCTGTGCGCCCTTCACCCCCTCCATCCTTCCCTATTTACAAAGACTTTTCCTTTTTTTTCTTTGTCTCATGTTTTTCTTTTCCCTTCTTTCCTTTCCTCATCCCTCCCATTTCCCCTATTCCTTTAGACCTTTTCTTCCTATTTCACATTTTTAACAACAGTCACTTGTGCTTTCCCTGTTGTCCTCAATCCCTCACTCCTCTCCAGGGCTCCTTGTTATTCCTGCAGTTTCACAGGACCCAGCAGAGCTCAGAGCCATGGGTCCTTGGTGCCTTGGTATTCAGGTGACTCCCTCACACGTGGAGAGGGACACAGGTCTGCAGAGGTTTGGAGTAAGCAGAAGGAGAGGAAAAGAGAGTACAGATTCCCCTGGACATGAGCCAGGCAGCCAGCTCAGCTGGCTACACATCTGGCCTCACCTTCAGCTCCAGCTCTCGAGAGGCTGTGACAGCAGTGAGAGGAGCAGCTCCACCTCACAGGTCCTCTGGGCATCTCTGGCCCTCCTTGCTGGCACCGGAGAAGGAGCATCCATGCTCTGCGGTTCAACACCCTTTTAATATGTTTTTACTGCTGCTGCTTTCTATCTTTTGAGTTCAGGAGCTGCCAGGCCACTCTTAGAGAGCCGGTCCATAGTTGTCTCAGACTCTCATTGTTATGAAAGAATTCTCTTCTCTGTGCCTGAGGAGGCCAGAGGATTACACAGCCTGCAGTGAGCTCCTGTGTGCAGGCCCAGCTGCAGCTGCCCCAGGGAGCCTCGGCAGTGTGGGCTCTGCCCTGAGGACCTCACTATCCCTTTCAACATCCAATGACATGAAAAGGACAGACATGTATAGGTGCCTGTCACTGTGACGGAATATGTAAGACAACTAACTTACATGGAGGGAAGGCTTGTTGGGCTAATGATTTCAGAGGTCTCAGTGCATGGTTGGTTGGCTCTGTTGATTTGAGGCCCTTGCTGAAGCCAAACACCATGGAGCAACCTGCTCACCTAGTGGCAGCTAGGATACAGACAGGAGAAGAGGAGGGCCAGGGTCACCCCCAACCAGTGAGTCAACTTCCTCCTTCAAGGCCTTACCTCCTAGTGGTTCCACCACCCAGGAGGGCTGCAGGCAGTCTTCAGAGCATGGCCTTTGGGGATGCTAGAGATCCAAACTGTGCCTTAAGTTTTACACCATTCAGGGCTCACATGGAGCAAAAGACATTATGCAAATCCAAACCACTTCCAGGGGTCTTTGCTGTTGATGGGGACAGCCACCCTTCCTGACTCAGCCATGCCTTAAAATCTGTGGGAAGTGTAGGTTAGGTCCCAGATCATAGGCGCAGCTTTGCTCTATAGTGAGGAAGGGGCTCTGTCTCTGGGTTACTTGTGGCCTTTGTTCTTAAACAGTGAAAATAGTGCACAAGTCTTGGTGCAGCAGATTTTGAACCTTTGCTTGCCTTCTGCACCTGACTTGGGGTCCCCTCTGTCTTCCCCAACACAGCCTCGCCAGGAAGGTGTCCTCCTTTCTTTCCAGCCCTTCACCCCTCACTCCTCAGCCTTTCTTGGTGCAGCCCCTGTGACTCAGTGGCTGTGCCTTGCCCTCAGACAAGCTCTGAGAGCCCAAAGTCTTTGCCTTCTGGTTTGATAGACAAGGGAGCAAAAGGGGAATGAAACTCATTTTTGCTGTTTCAGGGAGCTGATGTTCTGCCTTACACTTGGCTCTGAGGACCTCGCACAGCATGAAGCCTGGCCCTCCCCAGTGTCCACCACCTCAGCCTGGCCCAGCACCTCCCAGGGAATGAGGACAGCTGGCCTTCCGGCCACCTGGAACTCATTAGCTCCCAGAGTCTGAGCTGGTGAAGTGCTTCAGACCTGCTGTGCACACTACAGGGAGTGGAGCTAATTTGTTCATTGAGTCAGACCCTACAGAGAGAAGTTGAACTTGGGGCTCCCTTGCCCCGGATCTGACGGTTCCCATGTCTGTCCACAGAAGTCCCGTCCTAGGTCATGCTGCTTCCCTCATAGCATAACCCAACAGTGGGGTCACAGGCTACCACATGGGACCCTGGTACACCCTATTTATTATTTATTCAACTCTGACACCACATTAAGCAGCCTCCCAAGGGAAAGGCAATTGAATTCACATGAATTAATCCACACAGAGGGATGAAACCACACAGAACAATTTAATTTAAAAGGATAGAGCAGTGTTACTGCTTTCCAAAGGAAACAAAAGAAGGGTTTTTTCCCCAGTACTGGGGATTGAACCTAGGGCTTTTGCACTGAGCTACATCTCCAGCCCTTTTTTATTTTGAGACAGGGTCTTGGTAAGTTGCTAATTTGCCCAGGCTGGCTGCAGCTTGTGATTCTCCTGTGGACAGAGAGAGCTCTGGGGCCTGAGGCTGTCCAAGGTCCCCAAGGGCCTAGCGGATGAGATGAATCATCACCCAGAAATCTGCAGGGCTCCTGGGGTCATCTGCAAGCCACCGAGGCTGGAACTGGAGGCTCCCAGCTGCACCCCAGTATAGGTCCCCTCATGCTCCCTACATGTGCCTGTTCCTGGAGCAGGCCCCGGTCCTGTCTGATTCAACTGACTTTCAGGGTTGCTCAGGACAGAGGGGCCACAGCGCCCTGGGCTCTGCATGTTATGTCCACCTTCCAGGCATCACTGATGTGGCCTGCTCTGTCTATCCTCATGTGGCAGTGCAGGACCCACACTCAGAGGTAGGGACGTAGATGGATGCCCTCAGGTGCTCACTTCCAGGGACCAGAGTATCCGTGCTGGGAGGCCACACCATCAGTGCCCCTCACAGCCCCATGGGCATAGGCTCCAGCTGCATGTGCAACACATGGTGCACCTGCAAACCTGGACATCATTCCACTCCAAATCCCTACACAGAATCCTGTCCTATGGCACACGTGTCCCCAGGGCACTGATCATGAGATTTACAACCCACAGCCACATTTTGAAAGCTTTTGTGTTTTATTTTCTCCTTAAATGCAGGAACTCTGTCTGTATTCAAAGTAAAGTTTGGAGCAGATAGAGGATGACTGTGTCTGGGTGGCTGGCAGCCAGAGGTTTCTGATGGTAGGTTCAGAGGAAGCCTCAAGATGTAGACTGGTGCCCATGGCCTTCTGTATTGACGAATGATAGGAACCTGTTTGTGTCTTAATGGAATCTGGAGATGGGAATCAGGTAAGGGCTGCTCAAGGTACAAGCCCTGAGTCTATAGGAGCATGAAGCTCCAGGCTCCCAGGAGAAGTGTAGCTGGGGCTGGGGCTGAAAACTCAAAGGTTGAAAAACCTAACTAATTAACAATCTAAGCCCTAGTTGACCTGAGCCAAGGTTTGCAGGCGATTAAAAAAAGGGCTGTCACTCACAGCTTAATGGAGACTGGCTTTGGGCTAGGACATTGCTGCATAGAACAGAGACAGTAGTGGTTGGGTTGTGGAGGAGGAGGGCACTGACTTCTCACCGTGAAAGCATCGGCTCAACCCCAAGTGACCCCCAAAGCCCAGGAAGATTACATGATTGACTCGGGCACTGGGGATGATTCAGTGCTGAAGTCACTAGGATGAGTGGGATGAGCTGGGGGTCACAGTGGTCAGGAAACAGCCCTCACGGGGCTGCAAAGAAAAGCCTCTGATGAAGAGGCCTGGCTGGAGAGATCCTGACCTCCTGATGAGCACGCCGGAGACAAGGCAGGGCCAAGGTCTGCTGGCCCAGAGTGAAGGCACAGGGAGCTGCTTTTTGACCTAAAGTCGGTTACTGATGCAGACAGAGGAGGAAGAGGTGCCAGCTCACAGGGCCTTGGCCCAGGAGCCAGAAGGGGCCATGAAGAAGCAAGACGGGGGCGACTGCAGTGGGAAAGCCTGGTACCCACGCTGGGGCTGAGCTGCGGGAGAACAAGTCTCCTCGCTGGTTCCGTTCTGAAGAGGCCAGGATAACCTGGCTGCAGACAGTGCCTGGGAGAAGCAAGGGCTGGGATGCAAGCAGCTGCTTCTCGTAAACCCAGCAAACGTTCAGGTTTCAGGAGGGCCACAGGGCATTCTAAGCAGATGCAGCCCTCACCTGCCTGTCCCTGTGCCTGGTGAGCTGTTCCTTTCCATGCCGTGCAGGGCTGGAAGGGCAGGTGCTGCTGTGCGTACCTGGACATGCAGCTCTCCTGGCATGTGGAGGCAGCATGGCAGCTGCAGGCGTCTTTGCTGATCACCCTTGGTAACACTGCTCAAGGACCTCTCTGCAAACCAGGTCCTCAGACCCCTGCACTCTTGGCCTTGTGCAGCTCAGCTGGGGGCAGCCATGCACCAGACCCAATTCAATGTACTGACATTACCTCACATTTGTTTTCAAGTTAAATTGAAGTTGGTGGAGGACAAAACCAGGGACATATGCTTATCCCCACCATACCTCCTACCAGGTGGGGGTATAAATATGCCCGACTTAGTGATAAATAAAAGAAAGGGGAGAAGGAGAGAGGGAGGAGAAAGTCAATGGGAAGATGCGCAAAGGAGTGGGTAGGTGGGTGGGTGAATGGATGAATGAGCAGATAGAGAGATGAATGGGTGGGTGGATGGATGAGTAGGTAGATGGATGGGTGAGTGGGTAGATGAGTAGCTGGATGAGTATAGGAGTGTGTGAATGGGTGGGTGAGTAGGTAGATGAGTGAATGAATAGATAGGTGGGTGAATGAGTAGTTGGATAGATGGATGAGTGAGTGCATGGATGAATGGATTAGTGGGTGGAAGGAGGGAGGGAGAAAAGAGAGGATCAGTGGAGGCAGGGAAGGTCAGTGAATGGGTGGACAGATAGAAAGTCAAATGGACTAGGTCAGCCAGTGTATCCCAGCTAGTACCCTCCAATGGTGGTGCAGATCACAGAGTAGTGAGGTCACCATATCTTAGGTGTGGGAGAGGCTTTGAAGGCTCACTAGCTATAATTTCTCATTTTATAAGGAAGAAACAATGTTCCCTCTCACTCAGACTAACCTTTGTGTGCATCTTAGAACAACAGAGTGAGTGATTGGCTTCCATGGTAGCAGGAGAAGCTCTGCTTGACTGGAGACCCTCGTGCTGCCCCAGGACACTGAGATGAGGGGCTGCTTTGACTGTCGGTGTAGCCCTAACATCAGTATCAGATGCCAACAGAGAGTGACGGCATGTCGGAGCAAGCATGTCAGGGCAAGCGGTGCCCTCCTCAAGTCGACCTCACCTCTCCCAACACACCCAGTCTACACCCTGGGGGTCGCGCTGCTGACGTCACCATCCTCTTTGCAGGTCACATATGTGGGGATCCTGGAGAAGAATGGAGGGTCTTAGGCAAACAAGAAGTGGATGGAAGTGCTCCACCCCTCTGGAAATCATTTCCAAACCAAGCCCAGCTCACCCTTTAAAAATGGCCCAACAAGAGAAGACCTGGCAGCATCTGTTCCTCCATCATTGAAGAGAGATAGTCCCTAAGCACATGCAGGGTAGGGACAGCTTCTGGGGTCCTGCAAGGCCATCCCAGACACAGAACCATGTGACTGCAGGACTGGACTTCCACGGCCTTGACTGAGCCCTCCCCTCCTTGGCTTGTGTGGTCCCTCCTCCCTCCTCTCTGTCTCTATTTCCTTTTAAGAGCTTGTTTCTTTGGCATCCCCAGAGACTGAGGCTACAGCACAGCAAGCAGACCCTAGGCAGAAATCCTCTGCATTGTAAACAAGGTTGTAAATGATGCAAATCACTGGGCCCATCCTGGTTTTGCTTTGGGTATGCGTGTGTGTGCCTGTGAATAGCAACGTGGAATTCCAAGCATGTATACACACACACATGCAGGATCATCTTCAATTCCTATGTGCTAATCAAAGGGATACAATATTGGGGCTATTTCTGCACCAAGGCTTCCGGGAATAAATAGATGCCATCCATACCTAACAGAGAGTAAGGCCTCATCACCCCTCTTCGGCCTGTCCTCCTTGTCCTCCACTTTCTCCAGGCCACAACAAGTGGCCTCAGAGCCACTCCTATCAGGTCGGCCTGTGCAGGCTCCTGCAGGTCTTCTGGATCTCTGCTCCCAGGCAGCACTAGATGTCCTTGACGCCAAGGAAGTATGTCCTCTACATACTGATTGGGGTTTACTCTAAAACAGTTTCTTGGGAATGTTATATGAATGAACAATGCATCACACTTTAATTCTCGAGGCTGAGCGACAAGGAACAAGAGATGGTGCATTTTGAGGGAAGGTGAAATGTTTTTCTTTGGACAAAAGGTGAATAATAGCATCCCCAGTGGCATCAGGCAATTGTGCTTGTTTGGTGGAATGAAGATGGAGCTACCCTTCCTGCTGATGGTGCTGAGACCCACAGTCCACCTCTCAGCTGGCAGTGGCCTCATCTGGGCTGGACCCCATCCTCTAAGTGTGTCTGGATCAACTGGAAAGCCCTTGTTTATGACTCCTCTCTCAGTTTTCTTTTTGCATATTCCCCCATACTGAGACCAGACCAGACTCACCCTCAACCTATGTAAATAGGGTGTGTTGTTCCTAAAATCTGGGAGCTTTGAGAACAGGGACACGCACTCAGGAGGCTGTGGAGACAAGGGTTCCTCCCAGGCCACTGTGCCCCAGGGTGGGGTCCCCATATGGGTTCTTTCGGGAGCACCAGGTGTGCAAAGGGAGTGAAGATGCACGTCCTCACATCTTGAGGAACTTGGGTGTCTGGTAACTATCAGGATCCTCAAGACACAATGGTGTCCCCAGCCATTGATGCCCCTGGCTTTCACAAGATGGCCAGCCACCCAAGCTATTTCACAGGCTTTTAACATTCCGGTCTCTGCTGGTATCTAGTTTGAAAAATATGCTTGAGCACATATAGAAACCAGGAACTGCACCAGCAGGCTCAGAGGATGCTGGAATAAGTTTCAGCTGGCAGAGGATTAGGGGAATCAACATCCCCGGTGGTCAAAACAGGGAAGGAATACATTGAATCTTGAAGATAGGAGTCTCAGCCTGGAGATCCATAACTTATCAAATAAGTTAGAGCGAACTTATCAAATAGCACTCAGTAAACTCAGATTCTGTCAGAACCATTTTACTTTAAAACATAGGATTAATAGGAGGAAAACGATAAAAGCTGCGTTTCCTGTGGAAGATTTGAAACCTGCTGGTCTTAATGTCTTCCCCAGTAGCAAATGCGTCAGAACCTTGGAGAGCTCCGCCACCCTCCTGCTTGTTTTAGCAGGTCCCCACCCCAGAAATACAGTAAAAGTTTCTCTGAGACTTGGTTCCAGCGCATAGCCGCATAAATAAAAGCTCTAGGAAAAAAACAAATCTTTAGAACCAACAGGGAGATGAACATTTCCTGACAGTCTCTTAAACCTGAGAACAAAATTTGAATATTAAGAATGGAGGCCCAGCTGGGATCACTGTGAACTCTCTCTCCATAATTACATCCTTGCAAGAAATGCTGAAATTCATAAAACAATGCTCTGCCCCTGTCGTGGACTACGGTTCATAATTCCTGCTGACCTGTTGTCACAGACCAGTGGCTGCAAACAGACCTGCCGAGCATGTGCCTATGTGTGTGTGTGTATGTGAATGTGCATGTGTGCATGTTTACACGTGTGTGTGTGCGTGTGTGTGTTTTCATGAGGGACTGTAGTTCATTTTTAAACCTGTCATTTCTTGGCTGCTTCTCTGGCTGGGAGTTTTAAATGGCTGGTGTTGTGAGAAAAACTGATAAGGTTGAACATGGGGATTTTGGAGGCTGAGAACAAATAACGAATACTGATACATTGTGGGCTATTATTTTGACAGCTTTGAATTCCCATAGTGCTTTTAAAGCCAGATCTTGTACCGGCATTTATTCTCTTCCTTCAGCCAAAATGCAAACCAAAACCAAGGAATCCTTTCACCCCATGTCTCATGTGTACTGTTTGGATCCTGGGGTGGCCAGGATCTCCTGAGCCAGGAAGCCCAGCACCCCATGGGTGACTGACACCAGGTGCTGGACTTTACTGGGGATGCAACACTGAACCTAGGAGGCCAAGAGGGCTTTGCTTTCCCATAGTATTTAGAATAGACTAGGTTTTCTTGTCTTTTCAGTATGATAATAATATTGACCTCTTAATGCTTTTGTGAAAGCTCAAACTAGGTAATCAATGTGAAGTGCTTAATGTCACCTGCACATCAGCCAGCCCTTGATATGTGCAAGGGATTATTTTCAATCTTACAAGTAGTGGTAGAGTAAATCTGGAGTGTTTCCCAAGGTGGCTATATGTGACTCTGTGTGTGTGTGTGTGTGTGCGCGCGTGTGAATACGTATCACTGCCAAGTAAAGACAAGTAATGGCACTGTAGGTGCAAACCAGGATAGAGTGACAGGAAGGGAATGATCCTGTGCAGGTACGGGAGAAGATATGGAGGAAACAGGTTCAGGAGTGGACAAAGGTGTGTCAAGAATGAGACGAGAAGTCCCCCAAACCACTCACAATAACTCAGGTCTTAAAATTACCCGTGAGACGACAGGTAAGAAAATGTAGGTGAGGAGAGACGCCGTGTATTACCTGAAGCTCCAGCCATGAGTGCCCAAGATGTGATTCTATTCTTTCCTGAGTGCCCACCTTTCCTTGCCCCACAGACCCTCACCCTGCTTACACCACACGTCCACCCCAGGAGCAGTGCGTGGCCGCCCTTGTTATGGCGCCCCCTTTGCTCAGGAAGTCTACTGCTCTGCAGGCAGAGCCTGGTGGGGTGTCCATGCCTTATCTGGGCGGTGTCCTGAAGAGCTGAGATGGCCTCCAGCCTGAGAAATGCCAGGCAGTGAAACATTGTTACAACAACAAGGGGCCAATGAGTCCCACTGGTACCAAGCCCTGGGACCAGAGAGACATGAATTGCAGCAGAATCAGGTGCTTGGTGCTCTGTTCCTGACTAACCCCACACCCCCAACATTGACTTCTCCCTCACTTGCCTCAAACATTGCTCCAAACCTCAGCTAGAATATTGAAAAAAATGGGCTACATGCTTGTAAATTATGCCAATTTCACTGATTCATAAAAATGCTTATTACTCACTCTCTTCCAGGCATTAGGCTCAGTATTATCACAAGTGCATGAATGAATGATCCAGAAAAATTCTCTCATGTTATGGCACTGATATTCCAGTGGGGATAACCAACAGGATCTGCAGCATGCCAGAGGCCGGTGTAAGCTGTAGATTAAAATAAAGCATCTAAGCAGGACAGGGAGTGTCAAGGTCAAGATTGGATTGCTGGTTTAAGCAGGGCCATCAGGGAAGGTCTAACTGATAAAGTGCAACGGAGCAGAGACCCAAGGAAATGAAGAAGCTGTGATTGCCAGTCCTCCGGTCAAAGTTATTGAGTATGATGGTCCGTTTTAAATCCCTGGGCCTACTCATCAAATTTTATTCCTCAGTCAGAGTCTGCAAAAACTTTCCAGGAAGTTTCCAAAAACTTTCCCTCCTTAGCAAAATTCAATAGCTGCTCTGCTCTGAAAGTGCTGAGGAATGAACAGCCCCACTGGCTGTAAACCTAATGCCTGCAATTTATTGTGAACTCATCTCAGGTAGTAAAATAAATATGCCACCTTGTCCAGACCCAGGGAAAGCTTTGGATGCAGAAGCAGAGCGTGTAGAAAAACCACCAGGCTCTCATGAAAACAAATTCAAGATGTCAGCAAGCCAGTTACGGGCTGTGTGATCACAGCAAGTCACTTAAAAACCTCTGCTTCTTAGGTTCTCAGCATGATGAGGTGGGGCACATCTGCCACACCTGGCCTGAGAGCAGCTGTGAGGTGCAAAGAAATGATGACGAAGAAGATGCTCATATTCAGAAATGGGTCCCCCAGCAGGCCCAGGGCTGGGCGCTGGAGTCTCTGAGCTGGAGAAGTTACGGCCTCACGCTTGGGTTGCAGGGGGTGAAGAGATGGGGTGGGGGACCCAGCCAAGGTGTCTGTCACAGGAAGAAGGGACTTCTGGTTCGGGTGCAGGGTGAGCCACTTAACCTGGAAAGCCTCCTGCTTTGTGACAGGCTGAGGTCAATTTTAAGTGAGTCATCAAGCCTACAGCAGAGTGCAGAAGTCCTCAGGGCACAGGTCCTGGGCTGCCAGAGGAGTTATTTCACATCCCAGGGACCTTGGGATCCTTCCCTGTTGTGGAGCTGAGGGGAGAGGCACAGGGAAAGGCCTGTACCTGGGGCTCTGGATAAATGCTCAGGGAAAAGCAACTAGGAAAGAAAATTTTTCCCACCAAAGGAAGCCAGGGGTTCCTTCTTCCGGGACTCTGGGGATACAGCAGGAGAGACCAGGGAAGCTCTATTCTAAGTGAGCACGCTGGCTGGCTTGGGTCTCAGTGGTGTCAGCCCAGGCACACGGTGGGGGCCCACACCATCCTCCTGTGGTTTCTCTCCACAGCAACCCCCAGGGTTCCACAGCGTTTCCAAGAGTGCTGCTCTGCATTTAACAGCAGAAGTAGTAACATCCAGTACTGTGCACCAAGAGTGAAAGGAGTCCAGAAAAAACAAAAGAGCAGAATTAACACGAGTGACTTCACGTTTGATGGTTTGTGAGATAGGTACGTTTCCTGTATTTAAAGAGATTGATATCTGAGTAAGGATATGAAAGGAATAGGACTTTATCACAAAAAAGCCAGGATATTCAACGTGGGGCTTTCCAAATGAAAGATCTCATCAATTACATGTAATTTTCATTGGACGGGTTAAATTAAAGTTTTAAAATACCTGGAACTGAGGGCACAGAGAGGGGAAGACCGGTATCCATTAATTACCTAAAATGCAGTACATGGCGACTCAGGCAGGGGAAACTGGGAAGGATGACAGAGAACAGTGAGCAGGGAAGGGTGCCTCGCTCAACACATGACTTCTAGCACGAAAAGAATGAAGGAGGGAATGAAGAGAGGGAGGGAGGGAATGGGGGTAGAAAACAGCAGTGTTGCACATCATGGCAAATAATTTTTCCGCATTAATTAAAACCATGACTCATACACTGAGAACCTAATAAATCCCAGTCAGGACAAATAAAAATGAATACTAAGACACATCTAGGAAGAGCCATCAGATTCAAAGGAAGAGGAGGAGGTTGTGAAAGCTCCCTGATTACCTAAAGAGAATGGCTTGCGCTGGCAGCCTACATGCAGCAGTGACAATGGTAGGCAGAAGACGGTGGGTTCTGTCTTCAAAGAGCCATGTCAGCACTTCCACTGCCACAGGGACTTGTCGTTCAGCACTGCCATGATGGACGCTTTCAGGTAAATAAACCTGAACAGGTTTGCCTTGCTAGAGAAAGTTCATGTTTGTGGGTCTGAGTGTGTGTAGAGAGAAAGAGAAGGAAAATGATATTAAGAGGACTACTGAGCACAAATAATTATAGCCACATTAATAAACCTAAACAAAATACTGATTTCATAAAATAATCATGAATATGTAAAGCGTTGATGTAACGTAAAAATAATAATAAGTATTTAATTTCTGGGGCTGAAAGATCTATATGCTGTTAATCAGCCACTGCAATAGATTTGAAGACGTCCCTTCCAAGTCCAGGTGAGCCCCCAAGTGGTGTCATAGTTGGGGAGCTGGACATTGGGGTTCTGCTTGGTGCTGGGCACAAACAGTACCTGCATGTGAGGGGCCTGATCACAGGTAACTGCTGGACACTGGTGCTCCCGATGCCTTCTGTGCCTTCTTTGTCCCTCACAGGATCAAGAGCTACCCCCTTGAGGGTGCTCAGGGCCCTGGCTTGCTGGCCTCCAGCCTTGCCCCTTTGAGCATCGCTATGCCTCGACAACAGAGTCTCTTGAGGATGCACACCTCTGAGCAGGGTCAGTGGCCTGCTCTTTGTCCTGTATTTGTGGATCTCTCTCTGTGCAACTGTAGATCTTTCTCTTCCAGCTGTAACTGCCACCCCTGGGCTGGGCCCCAGCTCTGATCTGTTCCCACTACACAAACACTTGTGCACCTACACATGCACATGCACATACACACGAGGTTATGGACTTGGGTTCTCCCTCATGCCCTCCTCTCCCACCAGCAGGCCTAGTGAGTCCTCTGCCCTGGTGAGCTGACATCTTCCAGGAAGCCACTCATGCCCACTGTTCCCCTTTGCCTGCCTGGCTCCTTGTCATGGACTGAATATCTGTGTCCCCCAATTTCTACGTGGAAGCCTTAATTTCCAGGGTGGCTGGATTGGAGATGGTGCTCTGAGGAAGTCATGGGGTTGGACAAAGGATCCCTTGGGGACTGGCCCAGTGTCGGCATGGGTTGGAGATGGCTTGAGGGTCCCTAGGGGTCCACTGGCATTAGAAGTTTGGTCCCCGGGGTGACACTAATGGGAGATGGTGGCACTGCCAGGGTCACTGGAGGTTGTTCTCAGAAGATGGTCTTGGGTGACCCGAAGTCCACACAGGGGCTCTTCTAAAGGAGTAAGCCAGGGCCCTCCCATTGCCTCCCAGCTGTCTGGCTTGAGAGGTGGCTATGGGCCCTGGCACACGAGCCATCTGCCCTTGCCACTTGCCCTGGGGCCATCACCAGAGCTGAGTCCTAGTGGGCACCGTGACCTGGAACTCCCACTCTGTGAGCTAAATAAACCATATTTCTTCCTACGCGGCTGCTAACAGGTACTTTGGCACAGTGAAGAAAAGCTGATGGATGCTGTGTCCTCATGGCACAGACCCCACGGCCTCACCCCTCTCTTTGCCATGTGAGAGCCCAGCCCAGTGTGAGGACAGACACCTGCAGCCCAGGCTGTAGTGGACCTTGTCCTTGGATTTCCAGCCTCTGGAATGTGAGGAAAAACTATTGTTTGAAGCCACTTGTCACAGGCACTGGAGCAGCACACACAGCTGCGAGTCTGAGGGCACTCACAGTGTCCCTTGCTCCTGGGCGTCTACTCCCATCGCTCTACACATTGCCCTTCCTGGTGTCCAGCTGTCCCCTCTGCATCCCACATAGGCCTTCGAGGTGAGACTTGCATTGTCCTGGCTTTCCTCTTCTTCCCACACTCAGGGAAGCAAACACAATGTCCCCATTAGTCAAGGCAGCCGGCGTGGGACACCCAGTCAGAGTTGTCTGTGGAGATGGAATCCTGCACAGGTTTCTGCTTAGATGACACAGCTTCCTTTCTCTACTTCATTGCTATTCTTTGTGCTTCTTGGCTGCTTTGTCATCCAAGATTAATATTTATCCAAATAATTATTTTCAAATAAGATAAAAACCAATATTTCAAGCATAAGCCTTCCAACTCATGCAGGAAATTCTGTATATATTCAAGACCATTCATCACATCCAACCTGACTAGAGTCTTGTGAGAGTGAAGTTCCCGGTTGGAGTCCTGTACTGGCTTGCTCATTCTCTTATACATCTTGCGTGACCCATCAGATGGCACCGTGTCACTTCTCAGTGTTGCTGGACCCCGGGTGGAGGTGGGAAGCCCTGGGAAGACTTAGAGGCTGGGGTTCGTCCTCAGACCCCCTCTGCCAGCAGGGACAGCAAGCTAGCCTGGCTTCAGCTTAGAAACTTCCTCCAACGAGTTCAATGTTTTGCTTCCAAAGTTTAGAGAAGAGGACTTTGCCTTCCTCTCAGACCACGTTCGAGGTCTTGACTGTTGGTTTTCAGTGGCTCTAAATGGTTCCCTCACTGGGGCTCAGCTGACTGAAACCTCTGTTGGCTTAGAGCAAGATGTCCATGTGACACATAACCTGCCCACAAAGGTGGCCTTCCTGGTGGGCAAACACAGTGGAAAGATTAACGATATATCTCCCCCTGGCAGAGAAGTAGAGGAAAGTACATTCCAAGATGGTTTGTTTTCTAGATGTTTCTTTTAAATACAAAAACTTTGGAAGAGTGTTTCTTATTAGCAGAACCGCAAAGAAAAGCCTATGTCTCTGGGGAGCCATTTGAAGCCCAGGTTCCATAATGATTTTCAAGTTCAGAGTTAGGCTGGTCGGTCCTAATGTTGCACTCCAGCCCCGGGCTCCACAGGTGGCTGCTATGGCTCTGTTACAATAGAGCACCTGTTTCCTTAGAAAGTGTCATCTGCCGGCCCCGCTCCACTTGGGGTTAGTTGATCAGTGTGGGCAGCGATGACTAAGAGCATAGTGACTGCTGGCATCCTGCACCCAGCCCAGGGGGAAGGAGATGGTATTACAGCAGGCGGGGGCAGGGGTGGTAAATGGATTTACTGACACCAGGGTAAAGATGAAGATGAGAGTTTATTTGGATGAGAGTACAGCCAGGAGGGACAGCTGGTGACAGAAAAGGGTTCTGTACAGGAAATGTAGCTGGCAGAAGGCAGCTGCTTGAACCCTAGGGCATGGAAGGATGGTCAGGAGGACAGGACCGCATGAGCCGGGTCACCTGTAGGCCAGAGATGCAAGTCATCACACGGTAAGACCCAGGCCAGGAGTCGGGGCAAAGCAGTGGTCCTGTTCTTGTGAAGGGACTGCAATGTCAGCTTTGTCACAGCTCATCTTAGGGGGGAGTGCACTGAGCAGGGCTCCCTAGAGGCAGGAATGGCCTCACCCTGTTTCCTGAGTGCTCCCGGGATACACTGTGCCCACCCTGGAGATCTCCGCACAGCTCCAGGGACTTCAGTGCCCTGGGATAAGACAAGTGCTCTGTCACAGTTTGCCCCTTTACAAACAGGCCCGGGTCCAGGATGGAAATGACACAGGGTCCAAGTGGTTTCTTCACCTTGGGAGTGGCAGGGGCACAACCAGAGACCGTGGACTGGGGCTTGGGAATCACTGTCTTCTGCTGTCCCGTGCCCTTCAGGGACCCTGCGGTCTCAGACACAGATGCCAAAAGTGGACGTGCAGGAGGCAGTCTCCTCTCGCTGGCCTGGGCCGGAAACTGCATGCAGGCGACAGCGTTGGGCACCACAGTGCACACTCAGAAGCAGCGGCTCAGAAGCTGCCTCTCTCTGCCCCAGGGCTTGCCCACTCCCTCTCCCCTCTCTCAGCATGACAGCGTGGGCTCAGGATCCTGTTTCTCTGTGCCCTGGGGTTTCCGGACCCTAGCGACCCCCTTGCAGCCTTCCTACTTCTCTCACTTGGGTAAATGCTAGTGAACCCTGAGCCTGGTCTGAAGCCCCCCGGAACACTAGGGAAACCTGTGCTCTGCCTCCTCCCTGGAAGTGCCATGAAGATGGGAGCTGTCGCCAGCTGTCTCCAAAGCCTCCTCCTCCCGCACCCCAACCCTGGACCCTGCTCAGGGCCCTGTTCCAGAAGGTTCCCAATACCCGTGTGTTGCAGTGAGCTTGGGGCACTGTAACAGTGGATCATAGACCATGAGCTTAAACAGCAGGGCTTTGTGTATCACACTCCGGAGGCAGGACATCTAGATTGGGTGCCAGCTGGGCTGGGCCTGGTGAAGCCCACTTCTGGGCTCATGGACAGCACCTCCTACTGTGCCCCAACACACGGTTCTGCTCCCATGATCTCCTCTAGCCAAAGCTCTACCTTGAAAGAATCACTCAGGGCCCAGGGTGGCCAGGGCCATGTGGCCTCCAGGCCCAGTCCTGCGACTCCTCCATCTGGTCACATGCCTGCCCATGGCCATCTGGTGGCCAGCAAAGCTCCTGCCCTTCTTCCAAGAAGTCCGCTCAAGTACTGCTGCCCTGTAAACTCACTTTTCTCTGTCTCCTGTTCCCTAATACACTAAGAAGCAAAAATGAAATGCTTGGGGCCCAGGACTCATTTCAAGGCTTTAGGATTGTGTGAGCAGTGAAGTCCTGAGCTGTGGGTGGGAAAGGGCCACACACTCCAATCAGCCCCCACTTAGACACCAGGGAACCTCGTGATGGTCCCTGCAGGAACAATGTCAGGTGGGCAGGGGCAGGGGCCAGGTGTGAATCCTGGCAAGAGACCCTGTGATCAGGGGGGCCCACAGTGCCCTCAGAAGTCATCAGAGAACCCAAGGGCACCTGGAGGTGGCCACAGCAGCAGCAGCAGCAGCAGTGTCTCCATCTCCTTGTGACGTGTGAGGGCACCTAGGAAATCCCACCTGCGACTCCACCCACTGACCCCAGAGGAAACTCGGAGGTTGGTGCACACAGCAAGTTCTGCAGAGGGGCAAGGGGGACAAGGAGCCATGTACTCACTCCAACGTCCCCCCAGGCATTAATGTCCTGTTTTGTAGGGCTCAGAGCAGTGGTGTGAAGCCTGGGTCTGTCCGGGTCCCAGCCCCAGGACATGGCACCATGGTGCTGTAGGCGGCCTTGTCTGTGTTTCCAAAACAGAAATGCTCTTTGTTCCTTGTCCCAACCCTGTGCTGGGTCCCTCCTCCTCTGTCTCTTAGCCCCGTGAGAGCCCTGCACACCCTCCAGCCATCAGGATGCACCTTTCTGCCAGGGGTGCACCTGTGCTTGAAGCAGGCTTTGTTGGAAAGTGTTTCAGTTCATCTGCCATTCAGGAAGTCCTACCAGGAAGGGAGGTCGGCCTTTCAATTCAGAGACAGCATTGGAGTAATTTTGAGTTCACCTGAGGCGCAGGCTCTGGTACCAGCTCCACAGCCTCTCTTGACTACAAAGGGGCCTTTCATTGTCTAGTGGTTTATGGCCCTATTTGGCTGTGACCCTGGGAAGGGAGGTGGCCTGGGTAACATGTGGCCTTGGGGGATAACAGCTTTTGGTCTGAAATTGATGACTGTCGTCCTTGAGGATTCCTCTGACCTGTTGTTTGTGAGACATGGAACTGAGTTGTGAATGATCATTCACTCTGAATGATACCGAGTTTAATTAATGCTGTGTATCTCAGGAATCAATCCAGCGTCTTCCTTCAGAGGCTACTTTGCCTCCACCTGGGGCTCACACTCTGGGCCTGTACCACAGTGTTGGTCGTGTGACCCACAGCAGCGAGGAACTTGGACTGTCAGGTTCCAGCATCCCTGCCTGGCTCCACACGGCTGAGGCGAGGGAAGGGAGGTCCGAGTGCGGCAGTGGCTATGCTCAGCACTGGTCTGAAGCGAGATGTCCACCTTTGTCACCCTTGCAGACAGCTCCCCTTGACCTAGGGATCCCACTCAGCTCCAGGCTCTGAGGTTCTGGGCCCAGAGGAGTGTGGTCTGGACAGAAGGTCCGGAGCCTCTTCCAGGGACCATTCGGCGGCCCCTCCTTCCCACGCATCCATCCATCCAGCCAGCCAGCACTGGGAGCTGTCTCAGTCCTCCCAAGTGCATGGTGGCACAGCCATGGGTGCCCACGTAAAGCAGCTTCCTGGGGCTGTAGTGTGTCCTTAGCAGATGACATGACACCCCCTTCACCTCTTCAGTGACACCCTGGGTGTCCGCCCTGACCCCTAGGATGCTTTCTGGAGAGGAAGGGCGGGGGGCTGGGCCACCTGCCCTGAGGCATCCTCCAAGGGTGCATTGCTCTGGGAAGGGCCCACTTCTCACAGGGGTCTGGCTCCCCCAGGAGCTCTCCTTCTGAAGATAGGCACCCTGCGACCCCTTCCATTTCTCAGCCTGGAAAGAGCACCCCAACTCACTGGTACTGGTTTCTCCAGGAGCACTGACTACCAAGCTGGGAGACTCATGCGCTCAGCTCTGGAATTGGCCCCAAGGATGGAGGACCAGGGGGCTGGGCTCCAGGATTGACTACAAGGGTAGAGGACTCAGGTGCCAGGCCCCAGCACTACCCACAAGGATGGAGGACCCAGTGCTGACCTCTGCATTGACCAGGAGGCTGGAGAACCAGGCACCAGGCTCAGGCGTTGATCATGCAGATGGATGACCCAGGGGCTCGCCCCAGCCATAGCATTGGGCCTGCAAGTGATTGGGTGAGCACTGGGGGTGGAGCAGTAATGCTGCAAGAAGCCCCTGACACTGTGGCCTTCCACAGACCTCTCTCGCAGTTGCCCTGACTTCCCTGTGTTCTGGGAGGTGCTAACCCATCCATCTCTTGAGAGACTTGAATGAACATGGGGTGTCCCTGTGTGCACAATCCAGCCCCAGTGAGAACAACCCTCCCACCAGCCCATCCTCACTGCCCAGGGCCAAGGGTCCATGCTCAGATCAGTGCCACCACCCACCTCCCCACTGCATAGCCTGGGCCGACCATCCTTGCCCAGGGCCCAGGGAGGCAGAGGTCTCTGGAACAGCTGCCCCTGCCCCTGCTGGAGTCCACAGCCCTGAGGTCAAGCAGTCCACGCCTGCTTTGGTCACCTTCGGGAGAAGGGTGAGGCTCATGTGCTGGGATAGGATTTTAAGTGTTTTGTTTTTGCTTTTTAAGTGTCAGTTTGAAGGAATGAACATTTGATTTTTGCATATGTGTGCTTATTTTTTATTTAATTCTTTTTCTTAGGATCATAAAGTTAGGAGTATTTAAATTCATATTTCAGGAGATCAAAGAAGCCTAGCATTTTTCATCTACTTTATGCATTTTTGCTAATTTTTTTAAAAAGCACAAACATTTTCTACTGGCATCCTGAAGGGTGCAATTTCATGAGTCAGGAGAATAAATAACAGATAAAAATAAATGTAGTTCTCAGCAAAGGTAAGTGTGACTTCCCTTGGGGGTGGAAAAATACATGTGAAGAAAAGGGACACAGCCTAGGGGGACGGACCTAGGGCCACATATGTGGGC
The DNA here is from genome assembly GCF_053883595.1 of Heterocephalus glaber. Taxonomy (NCBI): domain Eukaryota; kingdom Metazoa; phylum Chordata; class Mammalia; order Rodentia; family Bathyergidae; genus Heterocephalus; species Heterocephalus glaber. Next base: position 2,187,349 of record NW_028258297.1, read on the forward strand.
CAGAACCGGGGACTTTGGGGGGCACAGACCACTTGGGGAGTCCAGCACCCTGAGGGAATAGGATCCGCAGGCAGAAGGAGTTCAAGTTGTGTGGGGTGAGCCTTGCTCTGCAAGTTCCATCAGGAGCCACAGGGTTGGGTTGACGACTACAATGACAATGAAGACAATGACTGTGCTAATGGCAACCTTGTGGGGGCTTGCTTTCCACGTGCTAGGCAGGGGTGCGAGCGTCTGGCGTGCGTTGTCTGATTCCTTCTTCTTTTTCCCTCCAGTGTTATAGCGCTATGATTGACAAAAATTACATGTACTTAGAATGTACAATGTGGTGTTTTGATCTGTGTGTACGCTGTATCACCATTAAGCTAATTAACATACCAGTCACCTCTGGTGTTGTGTGTGTGTGTGTGTGTGTGTGTGTGTGTGACCACTGTTGTGATGAGACATCGTGGTCTACTCCATTAGCAAATCTCACCTGAGTCCCTGTAAATCTAAAGTCGGGTCCTCACTGCCCATTGCACCCCAGACTTGTGCATCCTGCACCCCTGCAGCTCTACCCTTCATCCACATCTCCCACCTCCGTGGGGTCAGCTCCACTGTGTGACAGCCCCTTCCTCATGCAGCTCCTGGGGAGAGTCAGGGAGACTCCCATGAAAATGCTTTCCCTCGAAACTGAACATGGGGCACACGTGCCAGTGTGACAGGATCTCCCTGGCTGCCACCTACCTCAGAGTCCTTGAGGAGCTCCTGGGAAGTGCATCTGTGGGTCCAGGGCCTGAGTGACCTGGATGATGGCAGGTGCGTCGCTGGGCTGACCTGTGTGAGACAGAGGGAGGTTGCTGGGTAAACTTGCATCAGGGGCCCAGCTCAGGAACAGCCCGGGGGCACCAGGATTGCACCTTCTCCTTCCTGCTCCCCCAAACCCAGGCTGGTGCAATGAGAATTAGGATCCGCATTAACCCTTCCTAAGGTAGGTCTCATTTCAGACATGCATTTAGGGCCAAGAAATGCATCACAGGAGAGCAGTGCTAGAGCCTACATTGGTGATGTCATGGCAGATTAATGCTGGGCTTCTCTGTCCACCCTGTGGCCCTGTCCATGCCACCTTCAGCAGGAGAGCCAGGGCGGTGCCTTTGGAAGATGGGAACACTGTGCCCTCTCCTCACTGTCCTGAGGTCAGGGTGGAGGCAGAATGCCTCACGCCGACTCCTGTCCTTGTCCCCCATCATCCTCTGCTAAGCTGAGTGCTCAGAGCCCCATTCCTGGGATCAAGGCTCAGGGAGCTGATGTCACAGTGGCCTCTGCTCCTGAGTCTTCCTCTGCTCACCTCCTGATGCAGAGCAGGTGGCTGGCTGGTCCCACTGTCCCAGCTGCCTGTGGGGCACAGGTGGCTCTAGATCATGCCCACTTGGCTGAGGGCAGGTTGAGGGACAGGGCAGCCTCCCAGAAGCAGGCTGAGGCTCTGGGCACCTGCCCTACAGGGTCTTCCTTGCGGGATGCCAGGTGCTGGGCTTAGGAACACCAGGCACCCCTGCCCCCACTTTGCAGCTGGGGGGCATCTGTCCTGTGCTTGGCTGCTGCTCTGGGATCTGAAGCTGGAATTCATGAGGGCTGGGTTCAGGCTCCTGAGCCCTGCCAGGGGGACACCTGTGGCGATGGGCAGGAACCCTGGCTTCTTGGCATGGTTGGTCACCTGGTGACTTTCTGAAACGTAGATCCCTGCCCATGTTTCTGAAATGTGGCCCTGGTTATGGGGTTCCTCTGCTCCAGGCTATGCAGGGAGAGTTTTTACTGTTGTTATTATTTTAATCTCCCTCGAGCTTCCCAATGGGCTGGGGCATCCGTGGACAGGAAGAGGACATCTAATGGGGACATCTGAGCTGGTCCCAGGCTGTGGCTCTGCCCAGAACACCACCACCACCATTAGCTGGCTGAGCCTCTGATTTCTAAACATGGAAACAGAAGCATCACCTTATTTACCCAGCTGACCACTCAAGAAACATTTTCCAGGGACCCATAGCAAAAGGTGGGGCTGCAGGGCACCCTTCATGGGATGTGGGGACACCAGGCTGCAGCATAGTGGGGAGACCACACTGGGTGAACCAGGGGAGCTGTGGAGGAGACAGTCAGGGGTCTCCCAGGGCTGCCTGGGGGCGTGGGCATGGGTGTGGGGGGGGTGAGTGCAGGTCTCCATGGGGCCCCTCATCAGGGACAGCCCACGTCTGCCAGCCCTGCTGCCTCTGAGAGAGAGAGAGAGAGAGAGAGAGAGAGAGAGAGAGAGAGCTGGAAATAGAACAGCCAAATAAGGAAAGGTGGCTCTTCCCTTGGAGCTGCCTGGAGAGGGGGTCACAGAGCAGTGTGGAGCTGCCCTTGGTGACTGGGGACCCACCCTGGGGACCTGGCCATTCCTCACAGCAGGGACAGAGGATCTGGGGGCACTGGGGGCGGGGATGGAGTTCAGCACAGTGGATGTCGCCAGGAGGCCCCTAACCAGCCCCAGATGCTGGGTACGATCTGGTGTCATGGCCCCCGGGCGTCCTCTAAGGCGGTGGGAGGTCAGCTCTGCAGGCCACGGGATACAGTGGGAAGGGGACGATGGCAAGACGGAGCTGCACAGTGGGCTTTCGGACCTGCAAGATGGCTCCCATAGCACAGGCTTGGGACTCAACGATGACTGGGTCCCGAGAACAGCAGCACCAGTCAGCAGGCTGAAACTGACGGGGCCTGGGGAGCCACAAAGGAAGGCTGGGGATAGGCACACCACCCAAGCTAACTCCAGGGTGGACGTCTCCAACGCCCGGTGAACAGTGCCCTCAGCACCTGACGCTGTGCCCAGCCTCATTTCCTTACTCCCAGACGGGTAGAGGATAGGATGAAGGCGTGGTCCCTGCCTCGGGCTGCGTGGGACCTCTCCAGGGCACACAGTGAACCCCCCCAGACACTCAGACTCTCGGTGTGCGACCTGCTGGAACTCAGGGAGCCTCGCCCCTGGAACCCCAGGACCTGGCACCAGCAGCACAGATCCTTCAGTGCCCAGGGCAGGAGGGGCAGAACAGCCACAGGGTCACAACTGGCCATAATGGTACAGAGTGGGATAGGCCCCGTGACTGGCCCAGCAGACACACAGCCAGGGGAGCCCTGACATTTATGACTGACCTCATGGGCTGGATCTGTGGCCCCTGAGGGTGCAAGAGACAGGAAGACTCGTAAACAGAGCATCCTTGGCCTCATGGTCTCTGTGCCCGAGCTCCCTAGGAGCAAAGGGCCTGTGTGTGATTTGAAGCCTCAGGAAGCCCGGTGTGGATGCTACTGCCTGTCCCTGCTGGAGGAAAGCAGCTGCGCCCCTCCCATCCTCAGATCTGGAAGCATGACCCTCACATGTGGATGTTCATAGCCATGGCCATGGGCTGCACACAGGGCAGGGCTGGCACCATCCTTGCTCCACCACAACCACACAGCCAGGAGCACGCAGGGCTGGGCACTGCGGGCACCTCATGCAGAGGCCATCCCTGATCCCACGCACTAAGATCTACCAGAAAGCAGGAGGCTCTGCGGCAGATGCAGAGTGAGCTCAGCCACAGCAGTGCCTCCTTCCAGACATCTGAAAAGGAGAAAAAGAACTGAAGAGGAGGTTTGAGCAAAGAGTATGGTGAGCGTTTAAATGAAAAATAAAAATAATTGTTATAGCAAAATACATATTTCTGTGAATCCTCCTCAAAATCCTCTCCCTCATTTTGAACACATCCCATCATTCTTGTTACGTTTTGCAGCAGTTCTGGAATCCTCTTTCGTGAGTGTCTTTACAAGGTGTGATCAGAAATACAGTGAACGATGCTGCTGAGTTCCATCCAATGTAAAGGCAGGCTCCTAAAAACATAATGCCGTGTTCTCATCCACCTTATTCCCTGGACCTGGCACCATGTGACTTCTGGCTCTTTCCCAAAGTCAAAATGACTGTGAGAGGTCATTTGGCATCCATGCAGGACATCAAGGCAGCCAAGACAGCACAACTAAAGATATGAAAGAGGACTTCCGAGCTGCTGTAGAGTGGCAAGGACAATAGGGCGAGTGTATTTGCAGCAAGAGAGGATTTGAGGGGGAATCATGGCCATATGTCTTTTACCGCAGTAAACATTTTGAAAATCTAACCATTCACTATTTGTTTTAATCACACCTTGTACGGGGGTCTGCAGTCCCCTGAGCACCCTTGGCCTCTCCTCCTCAGTGCTCCACTTGTCCCTGTCCTGCTGGCAGTCTGCATCTTGACCACACATCCCACTCCCTTTAAAAGGTAATTTTTAGGCAGACAGATATATTTCTAACAAAAATAACTAAATTAGACAACTATGAGTTAACCATGTTATTAAGCAACTATGGATTAACTAGGTAACTATGCTCTTTGTAGAATGTGCCTGAGTAGCTATGACAACTTCTGTAATTTTTCACCACGGGAGCCTAAGGAACTCAGAAAGTCCTGCTAGAACTCTTTGCTCTGCCCCCCCTCTGCTGTTCTGCTTTGTGTAACCTCTGCTTCTGCTTCTGTGCTTCCTGCTTGCAGCCGTATAAAACTTCTGGCCTGCCCATATTCTGGGCCTGACTTCTTTGAGCGCAATCCCAGTCAGGTCCCTCAATGTAATAAAAGAGATGTACACTGCCTCCTGCCTCCCTGGTGTCTTCCTTTCCCAGATTCAGTTTGCTACAGCACCTTCACACCAGGAGGCACAGGGGGAAGCAGTGGCCAGGGTGGCCCTCAGGGACTGGACGATGGGGTCATTCAGTGCCGAAGCACTTTCTCATTGACGAGACAGAACTGTCCTGCCTGCAGGGGGACAGTGCTGTGCCACCAGCCAGATGCAGGCCAGAGCGCACACAGAGCTCCAGCACTCTCGCTGGTGAGATGAGTTGGTCCTGCTTCTGGGTTCCCCTGGCCCTAAAACCAGACTTCAGTTACAAACACCTGTAGATTGGGGATGGGGGGGGCACCTGCTAAGCAGCAGGGACATCTGCTTCCTGCCCTCCTCCTCAGTCATTGCTGGCCAGCTGTGCTCTCTGCCCTCAGGAGGCCCCGCTTGCCCCAGAGGCCCAGACTTGTCACCTGTGCCTTCCAAGGGTGATAGGTGTTCTGGGGCTCATGGACGGCTCTAACAAACCCCCTAAAAGGAGTCACCCTGACAGAAGCCCTGCTGCAGACCTCCTGTGACCCACACTCAGGATAGTCTGTGCACACCTGTGCAGAGGTGCCCAGAATGCATTCTGAGGACCATAGCACCCTTCATGAAGTGCCTGGTGCCAGCCTAAGTGCCCTGGTCACTAGGCATCATGGACCCCAGTGGCCTTTACTCACTGCGGAAGCACACAGAGCCTGAGCATAGCTCCTGGGGGAGGCTGGGCCTGACTCCCATCCCCACCTCCTCTGGCTCCATCTGCCATGGGCCGCCTGGGTCTGGGGTAGTGAGGACAGCCAGCAGCACATGGCTCTTCTCTGTTGGTCTTGGCTCTGCCACCCTCTGTCCTCTGGCTTGTAATTTGGTCCTTACTCTTCTGTGGGCTGGGGTTCTGCTCCACTCCAGCCTGGTGTTTTATTTTCCTGGGCAGCTCCTGAATGTCCTCAGGCCCAGAACCGCAAGGGACTGACTGTTAAATGTGGGAATGGCAGCCCCTGCTCCCAGTAGCCTGAATATTGATAGGCTGTCAAGATATGGAGGGCCATCTCAGTGACCCAGCAGGTCCCACCAGTGGCTTCTCCCCAACCCCAGAAGACTGAGCTGGGATCCTGCTCTCAGAGGCTGACTCTGTGACTTTGTTTGGGTCAGTAGGTTCACTTCTTTGAGCTTTATTTCCCTTATCTACTGTGACAGTTAAGCTGGATTGTCAATTTGGTGAGCTTGGGACTCACCCAGGGGACTAGTAAAGCACACTCCTAGCTGTGTCTGGATGGGCCATGGAGGCCTGACTTTGGGTCTATATCTGGTCCCCGGCCCCTTCCTCTTTGGAGTTGTTCCCCTGCTCTGCTTCCTGGCCCCCACGAACAGAGCATCTTTGCTTCACTGCACCATTCCACCATGATGTTCCTGCCTTGGAGCCAGCTGACTATGGACTGAATCCCCTTAAAGTGTGAGCCAAACAAACCTCCTTTAAATTGCAGGTGTCCGATGTTGTGTCCCAGGGATGGGAAAGCTAGCCAATATTGTCACACGGTGGGTTCGGCAACAGCGAATTAAAAAGGGATGATGACAATGACTGGTAGTGATAGTGATGCTGGTGATGGTGGTGGCAGTGGTGGTGACTGGCCGTGCTTATGCTGGTGATGGTGGTGCTGTGACGGGCTGACTAATGGGCAACCTGTAGTGCCCAGCTGAACTGCATCAGTGTGGTCTAGGCTTGGAGGATCCACCTGAAGACTGTTACCAATAGTCATAAAAAGAGCACTGGAGGGGAAGAGCTTGGCCTGTTGATCTTCTAGGAGGAGCTTGCTGAAGATGGTTTTACTCAGGCGAACTCGGCTGTTCTCATCGGAGGAGGAGCTTGGGGCCCCGCTGTCACTGGGAATAGCTGCTGCTTTTGGTCAGGGGAGCTCTGATCTTCACCACGAGCATCACTTCCTGGCTCCAATGTGGATCCCTCAGCTTGGTGGCACAAATCCTTCATCTCACTGGTGTAGATTTTCTGGCTTCCACCACTGGCCTTTGAGCCTTCTGGGTGCAGATTCTCAATAAGGACAAGGATGAGACATTGCTGTGGGCTCTAGGCCACTGGCTGGCCTGGTAGAGGACTTTGCCTTGTGTTTAGGCTTGTAGCTGGACTTGTGTGGGAAACTTCTGGAATCTAGGCCCTCAGGTGAATCCTTTGGGCCTCTAGTGTGTGATTAATCTCTTGCCCTCCTTCGCATTTGACTTTTTGGGTGATTATCATAAAATAATTTTAGAAATTATATGTCCTATATTCAAGGTATTCCCTTGCAAATCCTGCTGACTACAACAGGTGGTAATGACAGGGACGGTGGTGATGATGGTGGGAAATCATACTTAAGAGCCCTGCAATAATCAGGACTCATTCAATGTGACTCGTTGTCTTTGTCCAAGGAGGGATGGAGAGCAGGGCACCAGCCTTCAATGGCCTCACAGAAGTACGATCTGTAGAGAAGAAAAGGGAGAGAAAAGGGTGCTGTACAGACTGAGAGAGGTACCGAGAGCGAGCGACCCGCTCGGAGAAGAACATGACAGGATCACCTGAAACGCAAACAAAGGAATCCACCTACAACAAATCAAGTCTCTTTTGGTGCCTAGCTTATGTCACTCAGCATGACCTAACATGATGTTCCCCAGGCTTATCCACGTGGTGGCAGATGACCGAATTGCTTCCTGTTCGTGGGGGTTGGGATTCCATGGCACAGAGACACCACGGTTTCTGTATCCATCATCCTCTGACGGGAGCCTAAGCTGACTCCTCATCCTGGCTGTGAACAGTTTTGCGGTGAACATGGGCTTGAAGATAGTTCTCTCTGATGTGCTGATTTCATTCCATTGGACAAATGGGCGTGGGAGAGCTATGTAGTGAGAATTGTGCTCTGGGCCCTCGCCAAAGTAACTCCATCCTGTGGTGGGTCCTATGTAGCACTCAGTGGCCCTGCCAGGTGCTGAGATGTGCCCCAGGCTACAGCACAACAAGGTCATCCACCACTGTGCTGGACAATGCTGGCTGAGACCTGCAAGGGCTCCCATAAGGAAGGGCTGGGAGTGGGGGGCATACAACTTCCCCAAGGACCGTTCTTGCTCTCGATCCTGCTTCTGCTGTTTAATCAGTGCCCTAGCCCAGCACAGGGGATTAGGACACAGTGGTGCTGCACCCCCAAGCCTTCCACTGCTCTTTAAGTGACCCTCAAGAGGCCAGTCCCTCACTAAGCTGGGTGTGTCCAAGTCATTCTTCAGACTGTCAGCCCCCTCTCAGGTCAGAGGCAGATGTTTCTTTTATGTTTCCTGAGTACCTGACCCAACAAGCTACTGGGGAGAAGAAAGAAAGCCAGACAGAAATTTCTGATGTTCTACTGCCCCATAATTAACAAACACATGGCTAATATTTCATAAAAGCTAGAGGAGAGGCTGCTAGATGTTCCCACCAGGAAGAGACCCTAAATGTCTGAGGTGATGGATTCGCCAAGTACCCTGATTTGACCCTTGTACAATATGTGCCTATTCTGAAATATCCCATTGACCCTCATAAATATGCTCAGTTATTACTTGTGAATCAAAACAAAATTCAAATCACCCTCACCCTGGCACCAGCCTCTGCATGCCTGTGTCTGGGGCACCTTTGTGCAGTCTCCTCTGTGCTTGCAAGCACACCCGCTACCTCGCACATCCCTTTACCTTTAACAAGGTTGCCAGCTGGTACGCACATTGTGCTGCCCTTCCTGCTTACACCCAGAACTCACAGGAGATTGTTTCCTTTCCCGTAAATAGGGTGCTCCATTTAAACAATTAACGACTTCATAGCATTTCCTCTGGGAGCATAATTTGTTTAAGCAGTCCTTTCCCTGTGCACAGATACTTCCCAGTGCTCTTATTTTTGCCTGAGTAAACTGTGCTCCAACGAGTGTCACTGATCAGAATCCTTTGACACATCCGAAGAACGTTTTCACAATTAATTCCTAGCATCAAAATGGCTAAGTCAAAGGTCAGCCACCTTCATGTTTCCAAAGTATCACCAAACTGTCATGCAAAGTGGTTGGGAAACTTCATGCTGTCCTCTGTAATTTAGAAGAGTAACCATTTACCAGCACCTCAGCCAAACTCCAATCCCATTAGTGTTTGTTTTGGGATTTGGCTTTTAGGTTTATCAATCTGACTAATTCCAAACAATACTTTATTGTAGTTTCAATGTCCGTAGGGTTTATCAGAGATCTGAGAATATTTTCTTTTTTTAAAGTGACATTCTTATTTCCTTTCATGGTGAAATTTTTATTTAAATCTTTCATTATCTTTCTATTGAGTAGTTAATATTTTAATGTTAGCATTTTTTAAAAGTCTCTTACTCTAAAATTACTTCAAAAAATTTTCTTGCTTTTTTAAAAAAAAATCACTTGCATTAGTCCAAGTCACAAGAGGCAGTGCTGGGAGGACAGGGAGGTCTCCAGGGGTGCTGTGCCCCAGCAGGGGACAGGCTCTGAGGCTGTCAGAGCCTGAGAGGAGCAGGGTACAGGTGCAGGGAGGGGACTATGGGGTGATGCTTCTTCTAGGTGCTGCTGGGTCCTTACCATTGGGCTCCCCAAGGGGACACCCTTCCAGGTGGAGAGGCTGGTAGGGAGTGAGCAGGGGAACAACAGCCACCACTGCTGGCTTTTTTCTTCTTTCTTTCTTTATTTTTATCCTTATCAATGCAGTGAGGTTTATGTCCATGTGAGTAGTAGGCTTCTAATATCAATGCCATCACTTGTACAGAGAGTCACACTCCGGTTGCAACAGGCTGATTTAATTTTCCACACCCCTCCCCATGCATTTTGAAGTGGCGCTTGCCTGGTGTACTGATTTCCTGTGTGCACTTTGTCCATGCAGTTTACTTATGGTGGGACTGACCAATCTCTCTGCATTTCTCTCACGCTATTTGGATTAGTGTGGCCTATAGCACATCTTCTGCACATCGTGGGTGGGAGGTGGCATCTGCTATCCATTTGCTTTTGAAAACAGCTCTCTTGGATATTCATACCAGTGTGCAGATAGAGTTCGACCTGAGAGTCACACACACACACACACACACACACACACATAGACACAGACACACAAACACCACAATGTGCCCATGTGATTGGTACAGTTGACGTTAAGATTTCTCTCCCACACCCCTGAGGGCAGTGTCCCTCAACACTACTCTCCTGCTGCTTCCCCTTTGCTCAAAGATTTTGAGGCGTATTCCTTAGTACCGGTGAACACTTCTGTGAATAATATTGGACATTTCTATTTTGGTTTATTCTTACACATTTTCATAGTTTTATGTTCCTAATATAAACAAATTTTTTTCCATTTTATCTTTCTACTCTGCTTAAATACAATTTTTGACTCCCCAAAATGACACACTATAAATATTTATAATAGGGCCCGGGGATTTAGCTCAGTGGTTCCGCCGCCTTCCTCTCAAGCACAAGGTCCTGAGTTCGATCCCTGGTACAAAAAAAAAAGAAAAAAGAAAAGAAAAAGAAAGAAAGGAACGAAATATTTATAATAAACCTGTCTCTTGGGTGCCCACTTCCCTTTTCAGAAAGCACAGCCTCAGAGTCACAACTCCAGGCTTGCTTCTTTCTGACCTTGGCTGCGCCTCTCTGAAGTGACGACTGTCCTGGTTTTATTTCCTGTTCTCCGGCCGCCGCGGTGAACATCTTCGCGAGGTGGCAGACGTCCCTAGTCAGGAGCCATTCCACTGGTTGGCTGGCTTGTTTCTGTAGTTCACAGGGAAGATGCCTGTGCTTCTGCAGCTTTCTGCTTCTCCCCGTCCTGAGGGTCACAGCTGTGCCAGCAGTGTCCCTGGTACCGAGTGGACTCTTCGTCGCTGGGTCCCCATTCCATTTGCCCACACCCGGGTTGTCTCCAGCTCTATGGTATCACAGACAATGCTGTTGTGAACGCCCTCTGCAAGCTTCCTGCTGAGGTCTTTTAAACTTCTGGTTTTCAATTTTTGTTATTGTTGTTTAGGGCTCAATAAGTACAAGTGGTTATGTTTGGCTACGGGTTATGAATGTTTTTAGCTTAAAAAGGTGAAGTCAAATTATTTTTCACTACCGCAGTATTTAGAAAAAGCAAAATTTAAGCAATCCTATTCTCTCACAGATTTGTCTATAAATGGACAAATTTTGGACAAATATTGTCCATCTTTTTTTGGCAAGTAAAGTGAATTATGGTTTTGATTGTTACGTCCCTGACTATTAATCAGGTGCCTTGTTTATTCAGGCATCAATTGTTCTTTCAATCTATACCTCTGTGGAATGCTTATCCATCTATTTTACCTATCAGGGTTGCTTTTGGCCATTGATTATTGAGAAAAACTTTTCATTTCATATTCTAAGCTTCAATTCTTTCTAACTAAGTATGGCTCTATGATGAACTTGCCATCTTTATGGCAACCTTTAATGAAAAGATGCTCTCTTCTGTTTTGTACTTTATTTATTTAAATGATCCCTCCCAAACATTCTCCGCTATTGTCTTCTCAAATGTTCAGTCTCTCATTTCTGTTTCAGTGTTTTAAGCACCTGTGTGCTTGGATCCAGGTAGAGACTGGATTAGTCACTTTTCTCATGGCTGAGACAAAATACCTAACACGCAAAGTCAAAGAGGAAAGGGTTTATTTAGTTACAGTGTATAGAGGTTTCAGTCCCTAACTGACTGGCTCCAAGGCAGAGTGGCACGTGGCAGAGGCGTGGTGAAGCTGGCAAACACAAGGGAACCTTAACCGTGTCTTTCTGTCTCTTTTATCTTCTCCAGATTACCGGGATTAGGGTGGTGCCAAACCAATCAGTGGACTGCTTTCGTAGTCACATGGCCTTAATCCCAGCATCACACACTCTAGATTCAGCCACCTCTGACAACATGAGGCTTTGAGGGGACATCTAGACCCAAACCCTAGCAGAGACCGATGAGCGCACCTTCCTTGTCATCTCTGGCCAGTGTGCAGATCAGAGATACCACACATCCAGTGCCTGAGCAGCTGGTGCCAATGAGGTGCGCCTGTCACTACTTTACTGATAAAGACTTGAGCTGGATATGCAATTCTTGCTCTCTTTCTTTGACACATGCTTATAGAGGACTAAATCTTTCAGCATATGTTTTCAAACCTTGCTTATTTACCATTCAGTGAAATTTAGCGTGGTGTACTCCAGTGGTGATTTGTCATCAATTTTTTCTGGCAAATGAGGTACCCTTTTAATATGTTGATAAAAGACTCCTTTAATGTCTAAAATAACATTGTGAATTATGCTTTAAGCCTCCCAGGGCATCTTCTGCATTTCTTTTGTGAAGGACACCATGCTGCTTCCCTGTGTGTTGGAGCTTGGCCCTGTCTCCCCCTGGGATTTCCCTCGAGTTTGGCACCCTGACTTTTCCCCTTCACCCCGCCTCCTCACTATGCTCCTACTTATTTGGCGCATTTAAAGGGGGAAATTTTATTCATTTTCACTCTGTCCTATGCAGTCCTCAAGGGCAGGTGTGAGTCACCCAACCCCAGTGATCACCCTGATTTTATGAAGATGGAGGGCAGACAGTGAGCAATGCAATAAGCTTCCTAAGCTCAGTGGGCTAATTCTTTTAAGACAAGTGAGGCTTTATGTACCACAGAGAGGGTGTGGGGCTGTCTCTGGGGCTGCCAGAGATGTGGCACCTCAAGCCCTGGGGAGCTAAGGCTGGAGACCTGCAGGACTGAGCCAAGTACCAAGGATGCTAGGCATAGGGTGGACTGAGGCAGGACCAGCCATCCAGGGAGGTACAGCCTGAGGCCAGGAAGTTGGAGGGTGGCAGTCAGGACCCTGGGCTGCAGCTGAGCCTGAACATTGACAACAGAGACCTATGGACCCTTGTCCCTGGGGTCACCATCTGCTGATTCAACTAATTGTGGATCCAAAACATTTGAACCATCAGTTACATCTATACTGAGTACACAGGCTGTTTTCCCCGTCATCATTCTCTACACAATACAGCATAAAGTAGCTCTGCACTGCACTGGGCATGGCAATAGCCGAGTGTAGCGATGATGGCATTGACTACGCAGCTCTGAGTGTCTGCACAGCTAGCAGAGTGACCTGGGCCGTTCCCCTGTGGATGCCGACTAAGGGATGACTGTTTATTTTATGTAAAGCTCAAATAGATATCATTTTTAAGTGTTATGAGCCCATTAAGAAACTTTGAAATGAAATTATGCATTTCTTTTTTTATATTATTAATTTTATTGGTACATTTTAGGTATACAGTATGACATTCATCATTGGAAATGTGCACCTTTACATACTCTCTCTTGATTCTCATTTTTCCCCCTTCCCCTGCCCTCCCTTCAACCCCTCCATCCCTCCCTATTTACAAAGACTTTGTTTCCTTTTTTCATTTCTCATATTAATTCCATTCCCTTCTTTCCTTTCCCCTACCCCTCCCACTTCCCCTTCCCCTTTGCCCTTTTTCTTCCTATTTCACATTATCTATTGTACCTTTTAGTCCTTATTTACACTTTCAGTTTCTCACACCAGAGAAATAATTTGGCATTTACACATGCGTGTCCTATTTATTTCAATTAAAGAGTATGCCTTCAATATGCATCCATTTAGCTATAAATGTCTCTAATTTCTCATTTTTTATGGCTGAGTAGTACTCCATTTTATAAAAAAAAAAACACATTTTCTTTATCCAGTCTCCACTTGATGGGCATTTGGGCTGTTTCCAAGTTTTAGCTATCACAAACTGTGCTGCTATGAACACGGGTGCACATATATCACTGTGGTATGATTCTTTTAATTCTTTGGGGAAGATCCCCAGCAGGGGAATAGCTGGGTCAAATGGGACTTCCAATGCTAGTTCTTTGAGGTATCTCCATACTGATTTCCACAGTGCTTGCGCCAGTCCACACTCCCACCAGCAGTGGATTTCAAATACCAAAATGATACACATATTACAAAATTTCAACTGAAATATAAATTTTTTAAAATACACAAGTTAAGCACACATCACTATTCTGTAAATGTCAGGAGAAAAATGGGTAAGATAATAGTATTTAAAAATGAACACTACCTATAATGAAATCAATTTAACAATGTATCTATTTTTTTTAAATGCAATCATCAAAAACAATTTTCATCACTGGTGTCACGGTTAATTCCTGAGTTCATTTGCTTGTGCAAATATTTTCATTTATTAAAAACCTCTTTCTGACAGGATAAGCATGAGAGAGACTTGTTTGCTAATTCTGGCTCATTTTTTTTACTCTTGATTCCTTCATTTTCAGAACAGCCCACACCTCATTTTACGACTTTGAGCTGGTTCTGGTAGCCACCGCTTTCCCACTGTGGCATTGACAGCCTATTTCCAGTTCGTCTTCTCTGTCTCTGTCATCCGTGGGGATCCCATAGTTGTCTGTGTTTCCTTCAGTCTGTGGGGTCTGTGTGCTATTTCTTGGGGCGTAGTGGAGCTGTGATGAGCCTCCATCCACGCATGCTCTGGAGGGTAGGGTGCTGGCCCAGGCTCCCCCAGCCCAGGATAGAAGACTGCGCCTGCATGAGGCCTGCACTGCTAAGTCAATCATGGGTCCTGATCTTCAGATACACATTGCTCAACACACACGTTTGGTTGCTGTTAAGATGGAGACATTGATGTCTCAACTCAGTGAAACAAAAGGGCTATGTGTGGATCACTAACAGCCAAGAGCTGCTCCAACAAGGTCTCCAAAGAGATGCCAAAGATGAGAGGATGTCTGGCAGGGGATCTCACACAAGAGCCCTGGCCAGGCTTCCGGAAGGGGCAGTCAGGGGCCTGCTGGCAGGAGCAGCATTTGCAGACTGTGCAATTTGCCCTCCCACCAGCTACACACCTACAGCCTGTGAAACCTCTCTTTTGGTTATGTTTCCAGCTTCAGAGGATCTCTGCCTATCAGATGCATGCAGAGTGGTACCTGGCTGCCCCTTTACCAGCCTGCATCCTCTCTTTCTGTGCCGCTTAGCACATGCATGCCCTGCTATGTACAGCATCCACTCCTCTTCTGCACACAGCATCTACTCAAGCATTTCAACCATCTTTACATTGGGTTGTTTTGCTTCTGGTGTGGAGAAAGAAATTCTGTGTACATTTTCTATATGAATTGGTTATTGTTTCTGAATTCCCAAAACTTCTCCCAATTTGTAACTTATTTTCTGACTTTCCTCAAGTTTTGTTTTGATGAACGAAATTTTTGAACTTTAAATATGCTCAAATCTAGTCATTTTTAATTTTTGCTAATGTACTGCACATTTACTAAGTCAGTCTCTATTCTGAGGTCTAAAAGGTACTCAGTTGCATTTTTTTCTATGAGCAGGTTTAGAGTTTTGTTTTCCCCATCATTCAATAACACATCTGGGATTGGTTTCTGTGTATGGTGTGAGACAGGAGTTCATTTCTGTCCTGCTCAGCTTATGGACCCATCCCATCTTCCTCTTCCTCTTCTGATGCCCTTCCTAGAATACAAGGAAGTCTACATTTTATTCACACCATGGGATTGACTCAGCTCTCTCATGGTTTCTCTGGTCAGTGTGTCCCCAGCCCCAGTCCTTAACCAAAGTGTCAGGACAGTCAGTAAATCTAAAGGGGAATAGAAAGTCTGTCTCCCTTCCTGGACATTCTGGGCTTCCTTGTACCTTTACATTTCCATATGAATTTTAGAATCATCTTTAAGTTCCATGAGTATCCTCTGTAAGAAATTTGGGAAAGGGGCCAGGGATTTAGCTTAGTGGTTCTGCCACCTGCCCACCCCTGGTACCAAAAATAAATAAATAAATAAATAAATTTGGGAAAGTGACTGAATCTAAACATTGCATCCTGTAAGGAATGATTGACATCCTCAAGTTGCTAGGTCTTTCTACACATAAAGATAGCATTTTAGAAAAATAAACTTTGAGAGCAAGTGTAGACTTGTACAAAAAATTCTGAAGCTAATACAATTTTTCTTGTTATTAACATCTTAAATTAGTGTGACACCTTTCTTACAATTAATCAAACATTGATGCTTTATCATTAACTCAAGTCCACAGATTCAGATTTCTTTTGTATTTATCTAATATTCTTTGATAAACTCTTCTGTGAGTTCTAATAATTCTTCTATAGATTAAATTGATTTCTATGTAAGGGATTATTTACTCTGAACATGGTAATGGTTTCACTATCTCCCATATTTGCAATCCCATATCTCTTTTATTTGCTATTGTTCATCTGGTTTTGTTCAGATGAGGATTTTTCAACATTGTATAGGAGTGTGGCCTGCTGGCTCCTGTGTTCCGTTTTTTATTATAAAAGGATGTCTCTAAGGTACTCTGCTTCAGAATAATTTTTTATACATATGTCTAGGTTTCTTGGTTTGCTGTAGTATTCTTTTTTTCAGGCAGAGATGTCTAATTATTTTCTTAATGTTATTCTATTATAAGTAAAAGTTCATGCTGTAACAAAGTTCTTACTGAGACATAACATACTCACAGAAAGGGAGCAAAACAGCAACCTCTGAGGCCATGTGACCACACTTCCACAACCAGAATGCCCCCAAGTCCTGCAGATCACCTTGTTCTCCTACCAGGTATAAACTTGTCCTTGCCCCAAGGCAAGCCACCATCTTGACTTCCAGCTCCACAGACCACTTTTGCCTGTTTTCATCTTTTCTAAGAGTAGAATCATGTTGCATGTACCCCTTGGTGTCCCACTGATGTTCATTCCTTCAAGGGCAACAGCAGCCTTCCTTCTGGGTGCTGGCCTGGATTGTGGATTTTGAGGGCCCCTGGCCTGCGTGCCATGTTGTATGAATATTCTAACTCTGAGGCTTCCGTTCCATTGTTGGTGGACATCAGGGAAATTTCTAGTTAAAACATCATGAGTCGTGCTGCTATAAGCTTTCCGTATGCCTTTGTAGAATAGTGGACACATCCCTAGGCAGTACAAATCTGGGAGTGACATTCCCTTGCATTAGATGTGGATTGGCTCTGCTGTGGAAAATTCTTCCAAATGATTTCCAAAGTGGTTGCACCAATCAAATGCCCACCTGGAATTACCCCTGAGAGAAACTAGTGCATTTGGCACCATGTCTTTGAAAGGCTCTTTTCTGTTCCCTTCCGAAGTCAAGGGGATATTGCTAGCAGACAGGGACTGGACCGTCTGGTTAACTGTTATCTGAGGAATGTTGCGGCTGGACAGACATGTTGTCTGTTGAAACTGCTGTTCTGCCCATGTGCTAAGTCAGATGTTCCTTGGCATGCTGATCACAGGGTGCAGAGCCAGGCCATGTAGGGAGTGGTCATCTAGCTGTCTGCCACGAACACTTGAGTTCTCTTTGGGGATTTCCTGTCCAGCCTGCAGCCCCCAGACTTTCTGATGTTTACCTAGTCTACCCCACTGTCCTGCCCACTATCCTTTTCTGCCAAGAGGTCTCAGGTAGCCCAATCCTTTCCTGTTGATACTTTAATAGCTTAGCTCTTGTAAGCTTTTCCCATGTATTGACTTCAGGAGCTCTCAGCAACCTACCCCAGTGCCCCAGCACACTGGGGCTGTGGACAATCACGCAGTAGTGTGTGTGTTCCTTTGCTCTACATCTTTGCCAAGGCCTATTCTTGCCTGTCTTTTGTATTTTGGGCACACCGGTGGACACTCTCTGGGGTTAGTTGGTGCCTTTGATCTCCAGTCCCCTGAAGGGCAGCTGATTTCCACAGGCTTTATGGACATTTGAACATTTATTCTGACAAGTGTCTCCTCTGATGTGCTTTGAGGGGCCTGCCTTTCGTTATTTCTTTAAACATATCTTTAATGTGTTTTAGATATAAGTTTATTTGTTACATGTATTTTGTGTGCTACATGTTTTATAAGCTTTTCTCCCTCTCCAGTTCTTGACTTCCTCATGTATGAATGGATTTTATGATGAACAGGTAATTCTAACTTCAACATGTTCAAACACACTCATTGTTTTCCTTTATGATTAGCAATTCTAATATTAAGATTTCGCATACTCTAAGGCCATAGAGGTGCCTCCTTTGTTTCCTGTACAACTTTATTGCTTTACTGTCATATTTAAGTCTAAAATGCATCTTTAATAGATGTTTGCATATGGCATGAGACAGCACTTCCACATGGATTTGTTTCTGGCTCCCAGTTTGTTCCATGGGTCTGTTTGTCCATGCTTAACCAAATATCATATCAGCATCGATGGAACGCCACATGTCGTGTGGCAGAGAAAACTATGGTGATTTACTTCAAGTTTCCATGATGATTCTCAACCTTTTGCATTTCTCTATGACTTCAGACTTGACTTTTCAATTTCTACACACTCAAACATCTTTCTAGAATTTTGATTGAGTTTGCATTAAACCTATTAATAGACTAAAGAAAGAACTATCCCTTCTACATTATTGAATATTCTAATTAACAAACATTTTTGTTTCTCTATGTAGGCAGTGTTTTAATTTTCCCCCCAAAATTATAGGTGTCATATACCACAGTACTTCTCAAACTGTGGTGAAGGACCTTTGTACCTTTTTATATTTTGTTTTGTTTCTAAATTAATGTTTTCATTTTTTTATTCATTAAGTTTATTGGTGCATTTGAGGTATACAATACAATGACATTCATCATTGGGAATTTGTACTTTTACATGATATATCTTGGTTCTTATTTTTTCCCCATTCCCCTGCCCTCCCTTCAACCCCTCTCTATTTACAGAGACTTTGTTTCCATTTTTTCCTCTTCTCATACTTTTTCCTTTCCCTTTTTTCCTTTCCCCTACCCCTCCCACTTCCCCTCTCCCTTTAAACCTTTTCTTCCTATTTCACATTATCTATTATACATTTTGATCCTTATTTACACTTTCAGTTTCTCAGACCAGAGAAACTATTTGGTATTTACACATGTGTCCTATTTATTTCACTTAAGAGTGTGGTCTCAATGTACATCCATTTAGCTATAAATGTCTCTAGTTTCTCACTCTTCATGGCTGAGTAGTTAAAATAAAAATATTGTGAAAATGTCAAAATTGTCATAAAGTTTTCTACACACCTACACTAAAATTTTATCTCATCATAAATTGATAAGAAATATTTTACCGCCTGTTCTTTGTGTGCCACTCATATAAAGGTTTTGCATGTCTTTTATTAGATTAATTTCTAAGTGTTTGAGTTTCTTTTATACTATTTTTTGTTTTTCGTTGCAGAAATATATTGGATTTTTAAATTTATCTTATATCTGACATCCTTAAAGATTTACTTAATTCTTATAGTTTGTAGTCTCTTGAATTTACAAATACAGAATCACATCACCTGAAATAACAGTTTCATGTCTTCTTCTTAAATTTGTATGTGTTTTGTTGCTATTTTTTCTTGTAATACAGCACTGGCTATGACCAGTATTATAACAGAGGAGACACATGATAACAAGAGTTTCATCCCATTGCTGATGTAAATGTCAGTGGAAAACCTGAAATATTTTGTTTATTCTGTTATTTTTCCAAATATTATTTATGTGATTATAGATGTTCCTTTCCAGTTTTAGTTTTCCTGAGGGTTTTTTTGGTTTATTTTCATTTTCTTCTCTCTTATCTGTCTTTTTTCTTTCACATGAATTGATATTGAAACTTTTTTACATCTATTCAGATAGTTAGAAAAGTTTTCATGCTGAACTAAACCCAAAATTATGAAGTAAATTCTTAATAACACATTTATGTTATAGTTTATTTTATTATATATTAATGTTGCCATGCCAGATTTATCTGATTAATATTTTCCAGGAAAGTTTAAGGCTCTTATTGTAATTTTTATATAAAATATTTTATATAAATATATATATGTTCTCTTCATTAATTTGTGATATTAGTTTACTTACATATATTATTCTTGCCAGAATATTTGTCCATTTCCTACAACCACAATATTCTTTGTCTACTATTTATAATGTTTTTCTTCCTTTATCTTTTAAAAACTAATGTATTATTTCCCAATAAGACACTGACTTCAGCAAGGTCTCCAGTCCAGCACTGAAACTGTACTAAACCCCTGTAATGTGGTTTGCATCTGCCACTTTAATTCTGGATTATTATGGATATATTTTTTTTATTTTTGCTTAGTTTCAGCACTCTGCTATATTTTGAAGAAAAACAACATTTCCTAATATATACAACTCTCTTCATTGTAATACTTTGTTCCACATGTCTTTCTATTATCCAAACATTTTCATTGCAACCTTTTGGATGGCAAAGCTTTGAGGCCTTGTATTCCTGAGGACATTCTATCACACCCTCATATCTGAATGACTCTGTTTAGATAAAAATTCTGTTTTCTATTTTTTTCAAAGCTTTGAAAACATCATCTTATGCATTTATACAGAGTTCACCAAAAAATGTATGCATGACGAAAAGAAAAATGTATATAAATATTTTAATACTAAGTTTACTGAGGCATTGTGAGATTAATACAAGTTACCTTTGGTGCTCAAAGTGGTGGCCATGAACTTCCAGACATGTATTAGTATGGTGAACTGCTGAAGTGTGTATGCACTTTTTTAGCAGACTCTACATGTTACAGGAAAATTAAAGTATAAACAGAAAGAAGAGGAAATTCTGAACACTTACAAGGAGAAAGGATAAAAACAAACAAAAATAACAATGACAGATTTTCAGTGGTTACTCTGAAACTTTACTTTCTTCATCACCTGCCATTGCTTTATTTTTAACGTCTTCTGTAATTCCTTGTGCTTTGGGTTCCTTCTGCCTTTTCTCTTTCCTCTGAATCCTCATGCTCCCCAGGGGCTCCTCACTTCAGCTCACTTTCCCCTGGGGAGTGCCAGGCCAGGGCCAGTTGAACACCGAGGCTCAGAGGCTGGGGCAGGGGAGGTGTGCTGCAGGAGGAGCTGCCTGTCACTTGGGGTCCCCTGGTCCAGTGTCAGGAGGAGCAGCTTTGGGGGACAGCTGTGCACCATTACTCTTCAGCCTTCGAAGGCTTTCTCAGCTTCTCCGGCCCCTTTCATGCAGCAGGGCTGGGAGCTGTCACTGCTCAGCCAGGCCAGCTCTGTGGGAAGTGGTTTGGGACTCCGCCACTTGGTTCCAGCCAGTGCTCCCCAACAGGCCTGGCTGAGCCAGTGAGCCACCAGGGCTCCTTAGGGTTTTCTCCTTTCCCTGGTGCTTTCCCTCCTGTTTGTTCTGGAGACCATCGGATCCTGAGAGTGGGAACCAGTGGGACTCCACTGGCTGGTGGAGCAACCTGGTCCCTCTACCCATCTCTGTTGTGGGGTCATGGCACCTGCACTGTGCAGCCACAGTGTTCTCTTGGAGATGCCCCACACTCTGTGACCTCCCTGTACTGGCTGCCCTGCCACATGTCTTGATTAAGGCTGATGCGTGTCTCTTGTCTCCTTCTTTGCCTTCTCTTCCACATTATTTAGTCATTGAATAAAGACTACCGCAGAAATCAGGACAAAATCAGCGTTCTTCAAATCAGAACCACAAAGTGCCCCTGCCTGAGCCCAGAGCCTTGTTTGGTCAGACTGTCTTACCTGGGAGGAGGATGATGGGGAGCAGGCGGCAGGGCCAAGGGCGTGCACAAAGGCTGGCATCCGCTGCGGACCTGGCTCGGATGCTGGCTCTTCTGCAGGCCTGTGGGGCTGGATAACTTCCTGTGTCTTGGGACACCAGTGGCCTTATATAAAGTGAAGTCCTGGGATGAACATTTTGAAATGTTAAATTTTATAATGTTAAATCAGCTTAATGCTGCCCAGAAGCATGAGCACTAAGAGGGCATGTGGGGGCCTCTGGTCCCTGGAAAATGTCCCTGTGGATGTCCTCAGACTGCTGCTCCACAGAGTACAGCAGGCGAGGAGCGGCAGGAGGGAAAGTGGTTCCTGTGTGCCTGAGCGCACAGCACCATGTTCGCAGCCAGGGCTTGGTGAGTCCTCCACCCGCCTCCTCCCCAGGAAGTGGGTGGTGGGCACCATTGTCACCCTGGCAGGGGCTGTGGGAAATTCAGAGAGAGACAACAGAAAGGCCCTCATGTCTAAACACCGGGCAATTGCCACCTCTCTCCTTTAATCATCACCACAGTTTTGCTGGTGGATTTTATTTCTCTTTGGGGGCCAGTTAGGAAAATGTGTCACTTCACAACCATAAAGTTTTACAATCTACCAACTGTACAAATATTGATTCTCTATAATAAAGAGACAGGCTTTCCCCAATGGCACGTAAAGATGAGGAAATAGGCCAGGGTCCCCAAGCCATGGGCTGGGTCCTCCCACCACAGAGTGGCTTCTGGGAGGAGCTGGGCTTGGCCACCAACAGATCCACTGCATGAGAGTACCTGTCCTGGCCAGAGTCACACCTGCCAGCCAGGTGAGTGCAGAGCAACCCACTGAGGCCACGAAGGACAGGACACTAGGGACCTGGAATTGGCCAGGGATGTCCAGAATTCATGGCAGGGATGGATTAGTCAATAACAGAATCAAAATATCATGTTGTCTCCCATAAATATCAATATTCTGAGTTGACCAAGGAGTAAAATAAGTAAAAAATACCAGGAGAGAAAGTTATTCATTCATTGATTTAACAAGATCAGGTGGCTTTCATCATTTTTGTTTTGTTTTGTTTTGCCCGGCTCTGTCCTGGACCCCAGATCAGGGAGCAATGAGCATGGGCTCTCTGCCTTCACAGAGCTCAGTTCTGGCACCATGCCCTTCCTTGTGTGGCTGTCTGGGGGTTTTATTTCTGACTTTAGGATATATATATTCAGTCCACAAATACTTTCTTGAGCTCCTCCTATGTGTCAGGCAGTGTTGGTGGCATAGTAGTGCCTAGAACAAATCCTGGTTTTCATGAATTTGCATTTCATTGGGGCATTATTATCTTTTACAACAACCTATAAAAAGGGTGCACACTGTGATTGATGGGGGTCTGATGCTGGAGAGTAATGGGGAGTGAAGGGTGGGACTCCTGAGAGGTTGGTATTGGAAGAGACCCCAAAGAAACCAGGGAAAGCCTTGCTGGTGTCTGAGAGCAGCCAGCCAGAGGGAAGGGACAGTGACAAGGTCCACTGAGAACAGGGAGGGGTTGGTAAGTCTGGGTGAAATGAATGGGAGATTCTACAAGATTCAGTCACCAAAGTTCACTGAGCACCTACTCCTGGACTTCCTGGGGCCTTTGCCAGTCACTTCAGGAGCTCAGTCCCATCCCATGTGTTGAAAGTAAGTTAAGGGGGTGACTAGATGTGGTGTGCAGCTCCTACCCTTGCTTCTGGTGCTGTTTGATTCTACACTTGATCTTAGCCAAAAGGAGGACATGGGGACTCAGACATGCCCCAGATCCATTATTTCCATGCATCTTCCCTGAGTCTGAAGATAACATAAATCCCAGCTCCACTTGAAAGAGGAAGACACCAAGTTTCAGAGAGTTAACAGCCCAGGACAGAGTGGAACACGAGCATCGAATTTAAATTGCAGGCAGGAAGGCAGATCCACCTGACTCTGAAACACTGCTACACTTGGCTCCAGATGGGTGCACCTGGGAAACTACTCACCTCTCTGAGCCTCAGTGTCTATATCTATAGAGTGGGAATGGAGAGAAAGGCCATGATGGGTGGGCTTGAAGAATAGTTGGGGGGGGTGGCTAAGAATGTTGTGGTGCCGCACCTGCCTGGCAAGCACAAGGTCTTGGGTTTGATTCCTGATACTGGGGGGAAAAAAAAAAGAATGGTTGGGTTAATACGTGCCAAAGGAGTAGGGTGGCTTCTGAGGTGGAAGAGCTTGCAGAATCATTTTCATTCGTGCTCCCCAGGGAAGGTGGGTGCGTGGGCACCCCTCTCCAGACAGAGGGAAACTCAGGAAGTCGGGGGAAGTGCAGGGCACTTTGTTCCTAGGGTACCAGGAGCTGTCATTCCCAGGTGTGACAGGAAGCTGGTGGCACGAATGTAATTTACTTCCATGAATGTTAGATGAAAAGTAAGGACCTCTCAAATCTATCTTCATTTCTCAGGACAAAGATATCAAATACCAATTGAGTTTTAAATGATTTAAAGAAAATCACTAAGTAAATAATAGATATGGATTTGACAGAAATTGTGAGGTTGGTCTGAGAATGACTGGGAACAGGAGCCACCCACATGCACAGCAGGAAACCACTGAAGCGTGCTGTGCTTGGTGGCAGCTGAAGGCTCAAGGAGCAGGGAAGATGGGTCTGAAGGAGATTCGGGGCTGAGGGGGAAAGGTCAAAGGTGAGTTCTACAACTTTGGGGGCTCCAGGATGTTGCTCTCCTGGGAGGTTCTCTCCAGGATGTTGGGAACACCAGAGGAGAGATAGGCACACTGCACAGCAGCCCGTGAGACAGCCAGACAGAAACCCTAGAAGGGGATGTAGACCTGGACAGGGAGTAGGAGGGGTTGGACCTGTCAAGTGAGTCATCACTCCTGGGTGGATTGAAGCCAAGGGAAGGTGTCCTTCTGCTAGAAAAGAGAGGTGGGTGCATGGATACGTAAGGGTGGCTGGAGGAAGCAGCTTGGCTGGCTTCTTTATCCTTCTGCTCCCTATCATTAATGGTTCCTGGGACATAAGGATAAACCAGCTAATGGTGAAGAGATTTGTATGTACTGCAATTGATCTGAGAAGAGGTAAGAGGAGGAAACCTGAACCCTGGTAGAAGATGGACCCTGGGAAGGCAATTTTTCCAGGGAGGGAGGTGAAAGAAATGGGGACATTGAGCTTCCTTGTCGCTTCCTAATCCTTTTATGACTCTGGTAAGCCTCAAAAGCCCCGTGGGGAGGATTAGGCATTCTCTCTGTGTCCTCTTACTGCAGTAGGCGTGGAAGCTGTCCTGCTTCAGGACGTCCTCCCTGGGCACAGCCTGGGGCTGTCAACTCCGAAGCCCAGGTGCAGAAGAGCATCATACCTGGCATGTCCAGCTCCACCACCACGGTGGGTATGGGCCCAGCTGTTGGTGTCCCTAGGCCCCTCGGTCTGGAACACTCATGTTGAGCCTGAGCCTGTGTCTCTGAAGTGCCCACAGCCCTGGGCAAGAGTCTGTGAGCACTGGGCAGTGTCTTGGGGGATGGCTCACTGATTGGGAAGGAGTATTGTAACTTTATTTTTTGGTACCGGGGATCGAACTCGGGTCCTTGCGCTTGCACAGAGGGTATTGTGGAGCAGCTGGAGGACTGGGGCAGAGAACCAGAACTTCCAGTGCCATCCTGGTGTCCAAAGATAGGAATCCACCCAAAGCTGCCTCGGTGATTGATGGGACAGCTGCTCCTTTTCTCCCTCCCATGGCATTGTCTGCTCATGAATCCATGCATCACATGGGACCAAGATGGAGTCAATGGCTGTCACCAGCAGGCGATGATGACAAGCATGTGGGGTGGCCAGATGCCAGCTGGGAAGGAACGCAGGGACCTGCTTGCTCTCCACTTCCTTCCCCATGTCTGGAAATGGACCTGAATCACACACTTGGCCTCTGAGGAGCTTCCTGAAGACCAGTGTGGTAAAATGTGGAAACCACAGCAGGCTTGGGACAGCTCATCCAGAGAGTCCCAGTTCCAGCACTGGGAAGGGATGGAGATTCTAAACCAGAAAATAACAGCCCACGTTCCAGGCCAGCCTTCACAGAAAGACTCCCATGTGGACACAGAAACTCCTAGGAAAATGAAGGATGGGGCTGGAAATATCACAGGACCCAGGGGCTCCGTGCCTACTTCCCACTCTTGCTTGGAGACAGGAAGCTGAGAGTGATGCATTTCTAATCTATATAATCAGCTTTCCCTGGCTGCCAATTGAAGTTTCACAGTTTACCACCATCCCGCTAAATAGGCTGACCTTTGATTTTATGTTCCCCTTGTTGAGAATCAGGTCAAGAGAAAAACTTCAGGATGAACTCCAAGCTATTTGCATTATTAGTATGGAATTCTCATTGGCACTTATTCTCTATCTTTGATCATAAATTATCTAATCCTTTTTGTCCAGTAGCACTTCCCAAGCATCCGTGGAGTCCTCACAAGTCTGCAGGAGATGGAGGAGGAGGAAGAGGCCACAGGAGTCTCTGACAGAGGTACAAGTGCTACAGGCTGCAGTGGGAGGGACGGCACTCTGGGGACACAGGGAGGTCCTTGGGATGGGGCTGCAGGCTGGCGTAAGGAAGTGACCATGCCAGCGGTCTGTGCCCAGGGTGGAGGCATAGCAGGCCCAGGAGCCAAGCAAAGATCTTGCAGCAGGAAGAACTTAGCGTGCAGGTGAATTAATTCTGGGCTGGAGGACTGAAGATATTTGTGAAGACTGGACATTTCCACTTAGTCTTAAAGGCAGTGAGTGTTTCAGAAGGCGGGAATGCAGAAGGAAATCCCAGGCAGAGAGGCCACCATCTACAGGGTCTTCAGGGCACAAGATGGTGACTGTATTGGACGGTGTGTGAATTTGGGTGGATGGAGCCAAGGGAATAAGGTGGGAGCATCCGGAGGCCTTGGAGCTGTATGGAGCCTGTGTGGTTCATTTGACAGAAAAGAGGATCAAGGGACGTTTTCAGAGGAAGGCAGGGCTGAGGCAGCAATGTGCAGGGAGAGAAGGGAGAGGGAAGTGGGATGGGATTACAAGTAGGAATGTCTGTCCCAAGGGTGTCACATAGACCTGTGTATTTTTCAGGGCGCACCTGGGAGATAAATCTGCCCAGAGGGTGTTCCAAAGCTAGAATGTGGCTGGCAGTAAAGAAGACCCGGTACCGGAGCAGTTGCTCTGCAGGGCTGAGGTCACAGACTGTGGGGACAGCTGCTTCCTTTGATACGTTGTCTAAATCTATCCAGTGAGGATCCTTTAATGGGTTTTAAAACTTGTGTTTATTGTATAACTCGTGTACAGCTGTTGTGAATAGGTGGGAAACACAAAAGTGAACACTGTAATAGGTATAGTTGGAAAAATAACATTCATCCCAGCCCCCAGTAGCTGCTGCAGGGCTCGGCCTGTTCAGCAAAGGCTCCTTCCAGGAGACCTGGCTGCCCCGGTGTGGAAGCGTGGGGATAGTAGGCAGAGGGCTGCATTGCCAAGAATCAGTGTTCTCCCAGGAACGAGGTGAGGGGAGGGCCAGGAAGGAAAGAGCAACATTGGCCTGCTGGAAAGGTAAAACCCAGAGCCTGGGGTTTTGCTGCCTGTGGTGGCCACTCGGCTTCCTCTGCAGTTGGCGCGTTCTTGCCAGGTTGGTGGGTGGTCCACTGGGTCAGGGCCGGGGAAAAGCAAAACAGGTAGATCTCTGGGGTACCAGAACCAGGAGCAAGAGGACCAGGGGAGAAGGAGCCCTGTAGTGGCAGACAGGAGGGAGGCTTGGGGTCCTGGGGGTTCATGGAATTGGGCTTTGAGCCGAGGTTCACTTGCCCTGTGGAACATGGGACGTGGGTAGTGACAGGAAGGGTCTGGTTAGCTCACAGATTATAGGAAAACAGACACTCAACTGCAGCAAAGTGGCTCATCTTATTTGTAGAGAAATTATTCATATACAGTTTGGTTTATTGTATTTACTCAAAAATAATTAAACACCTACTTACACCATGCAGTGTTTCAGGCAGAGGACAAGTAACAGTGGGGCAAAGGATGTTATAGGGTCCCGTAGAACTCAAGGAAGAAACAAGATGGAGAAAAATGCAGCCGCGTAGGTAAAACTCCACAAAAGCAAGCCCAAAAGTGACACTGGAGAAAATGGCATTGGAAACCATCTCTTACGTGCACCCAAGTCCAATCTCAAATGAAGTGGACTGAGTTCCTAGCTTTCATAAATGCAAGGAAAATGGACAAGCCCACCGGGAAGGTGACTGGCCACCTGCCCAGCAGGGGAGCAGAAGGTGGACTCTTCACCACCCCAAAATGTTTGGGTCCAAGCTCTGTGGTGTGAGCCACTGAAACACATGCCCACCAACCACACATCCAGGGTTGCCACCTCTGGCAGTGCCCAACCCTGGAGGAGCCAGCAGGCTACAGCTTGCATTAATTCTACATGGAGAGAGCCAAGGGCTGCCCAGATATTCGATCAGCATTATTCTGGGTATGGCTGTGTGGGTGTTTTGGAGGTACAGTTGGAACTTTAAAAAATAGGGTGAGAAAAGCAGTTTGTTCCCCCTGTTGTCAGCAATCCCACCCAATCCCTCGAGGGCATGAAGAGCACAAAAAGGCTGACACTCCCTGCTTATGAGGGAGCTTCTCCTACCTGCATGCCTGCAACTGGAATCACCTTTTTTCCCACCTTCAGAATGGCATGGAAAAAGGGGCTCTTCCAGGGCCTGGAGCCTGCCAGCCTGGGACTGAAGTCACACTAGCATCTCTCTTGGGTCTAGCTTGTGGGCTTACCCTGTAGACCTTGGGACTTGATTCCTCACCACCTCACTATAACAAATTCCATATACAGAGACATGCACTCCCACATGCACCCTGTTGGTTGGGTTTCTCTTGAGAACCCTAATATACACAAGGTCCAGAATTGTCCCCACTGATATTTAAGCTGCAATCCATGGTCATGAACTTGAGTGGGGTCTGGGAGACATGAGAGCTGTGGGCTGGACACACGCACCAGTGCTCACCTGCACAGATATTGCATTAGCTTTGTGGAAATGTGGCTGCAGACCCTAGACTTGGTGAGGCTCAGTGTGGTTGGGTTTTACTGTCTGGTTGATCAGATGCTGTCAGGTGCTGTAGGGAAAATAAAAAGAAAGACTCTGGCCAGCTCGTGTCATGCAGTAAGGTTTCCTTCTGAGCTTTCCTTCTGAGGCACCCCATTTACACAAGTCCTATTATGATGAAGACCCACTTTCATCTGTGCAGTGTAATTTATAGTATAATCAGCTGGTATTCACACACCATGAAAGTCACTCTTGTGCAGCACACAATTCAGTGGGTTCCAGTAGATTCAGTTGTTCACCAATACTGAGTGATTTGAGAACATTTTCACCATTCTCCACAGAAAACCATTCCCATTGGTAGCAAACCTGCCTCTCCTTGGCAGCTGGGAGGTACTAACCTGTGGGCTGTCTCCAGAAAGCCTGACAATGGGAGCATGTTTTCATGTGCCTCCCCACCATTTCTATGGACATCTTTTGGAGCAACATACCTATTTGAAATCTTTTACTCGGTTTTAAATTGATTTATTTGGAGTTTCATTGTTTAGTTGCAAGACCAGTTCCTATATTCTGACTACAAGTACTTTGTCAGACATATGATTTGCCAGTATTTTGTCCCATTGATTAGGTTGTATTTTCATTACTTGATGGTGCTTTGTGAATCACAAAAGTTTTAAATTTTAATGAAGCCCAACTTGGCTCATGATAGCTATGAGATGATTGCCCAAACTGCAATTGAAGAGCTTGACTCTCATGTTTTCTTCTAAGAGTATTATAGTTTTAATTCTAGTAAGAGCTATAGATCTTACAAGAATAATGAATGACCTTGGGACTATTTTGAGTTAATATCTAAATATTAACTGTGGTAGTGTCTTAGTTAATTTTTTTGTTGCTCAGACAAAATACTCAATACTCACACATTAAAGGAGGAAAGGTTTATTTCAGGTCACAATTTATAGAGGTTTCAGTCCATGGTCAGCTGGTTCCAAGGAGAAGCATGGCAAACAGGTATCACAGAAGAGAAATAGTCCATGGTGTGGCAGGCAGAAGGCAGCAAGCAGCGGCAGCAAGCCTGCCTTTCCCTTTTATCTCATCAAAGATATAACCCTTTTGGGTGATGCTACCCACACCCAGAGTGGGGTTTCTCATTATCCACACCCAGAACTATGTGGGCTAATTTAGTACCACACAACCTTAATGCCAGTATCCCATACCCTAGATCCAGCCAGCTCCCAAAAGCCCTATCTATCTATGAGTGCATAGCATGGTGGTGGTGGTGGGAGTTCTAGATACAAGCCATAACAGGTAAGGAGTCCAATATCATTCTTTAGCTTGTGATCTCTGCTTTTCTAACAACATGTATTGAAAGATCTTTTCTTCCTCTAGTGAATGATCTTGTCACACTCATCGAAAATCAGTTGACCGTAATTGTGAAGGATGCCTCTGGATTTCCAATTCTATTGACACTATATCACTCTAGATTCCATTGCTTTTATTATGCTAGTACTAGATTGCATTGATTACTGTAGATCTGTAGTAAATTTTGGGGAAAAAGTGAGTTACCCAGCTTTTCTCATCTTTTTTAAAGCTTGTTCTGACTCTTCTAGGCTCCTTGCATATTCATGTGACTTTTAGAATCATCTTGTAAGTTTCTACAAAATAGCATTTGAGATTTTATAAAGATTGCGCTAGACCTGTGTATCAGTTTGAAGGAGTAATGCTATTTCAATAATATTAATAATTTCTATGATGCATAACCATAAGAGTTTAAAAAATTTATTTAATTCTTTACTTTTTCCCATAGTTCTGTGGTTTATGATATGTAGGTTGTGTACCTCCTTTGTCAAATGTATTCTTAAATGCTTTGTTCTTTTAGATGCTATTGCAAATGAACATGTTTTTTCTAATATTGTTGTGGGATTGTTCATTGAAAGTGTATAGAAATATGGTTGAGTTTTTATATTTATCATGTACCATGCAATCTTACAGAAATCACTCTCATCAGTCTTA
Source organism: Heterocephalus glaber (assembly GCF_053883595.1). NCBI lineage: Eukaryota > Metazoa > Chordata > Mammalia > Rodentia > Bathyergidae > Heterocephalus > Heterocephalus glaber. The sequence continues at coordinate 2,217,648 of NW_028258297.1, forward strand.
ATAATTGTGTGTGGGGGAGATGGAGATCCTTTAAGGTTTTCTAGACATAATATCATACTATCTGTGAATAGAGATAGTTTTATTTCTTCCCATTCTAATCTAGATGTCTTAAAATTAATTTTTCTTCCCTAATTTCCCTTTCTAAAACCTCTAGTAAAATGTCAAGTGCAAGCGGTGAGAGCAGACATCATTGCTGTGTTCCCAGTATTAAGGAGAAACAGCTTGCCATCATTAAGTGTGATGTTTGCTGTGAGATTTCTACAGATGTCTTCCATCAGCATGAGGAAGCTTCCTTCTATTCTTAGTGTCTTGAATGTTTTTTATCGTAAAAGTTGGAATTTGTCAAATGCTTTTTCTTATCTACTGAGACGTCGTGTTGGTTTTGTCCTGTTTCCTCCTGACAGGATATATCACATTGATTGATCTTCAGATATTTAACCAACATTAAAATCCCACTTGGACATGACATATAATCCTTTTAATATATTTCTGGTTAGGTTTGCTAGTATTTCATTGAGGATATTTGCACCTGTATTCACAAGGAACTGGTCTGTGTTTTGCTTTTCCTATGATGCCTGTGTGCTTTATTTCTGGTTTAAAGTCTGTTTCGTAAGCCCAGGCTCTGGGCTCTTTAGAAACAATTATCCTTGACGCCCCCTACCACCAGTAGCCATACTTTCCTCTTTCTTTTGCACTTCATTGTTTTAATTTTTCTGAAAACTGCATGTTTTAAATGACATAAGGCAATACCTCTGGGGACCAAATTGCCCTTTTCCTGCAAATGTTTGTTGGTTTTCCTGCTGTGCTTGTTCAGTTACCTGCACATTTCTGTAATATCTGAATTCTCTGCTGTGTGGCTTCTGAAGTCTCTCCCTAGTTAGTGTGGTTGGAAGCTAAGTATTGGACACGGATTTGCTTAAAGGCCTTTGTGGTGCCTCCTCTGCCTTGCTGGGGGGTTCTGAGTATCTTGGAGTGCACTATCATTGCTCCTGCAGGTAGTTCACAGCCCTGCCCTGCCCTCAAGTGCTGCTCCCACAGAGCTGAAGATGGTTGCACTGAGAGAACGGGCCCTTGGTTGGTCCTTCCTAGCCATGTGCACAGCACGGCAGGCACGTGGCCATCTAGGTACCCAGGCATATTCTCAAGCACTTCAAAGCCTCTTTGGACCTTGTATCAGTCAGTGCTTACTGGAGAAAGAGATTTAATATGAGATATACAAATACATGAGATTTTACAAGATCGGCTTACAATGGCAGCCCACAGCACTGGGTGTGGAAGGCTGCAAAAGGCCTGCCTGCACATGGAAGGCTCCAGTCAAAGGCCAGGAGCACCCAGGTTCCCAACATAGGGCCAGTGTAGAGAGGCAGTGTGGAGGGCCCATGTAGTGACCCATGTGAGGCCATACCAGGTGGCTGAAGGGGCTGCACTGGAAGCCAGGAAACAACCTCCAAGGTGAAGGTGCAGACTGGAGCTCCTCTGAAGAAACAGAAGGGAACTTTTCTTCTTTGTTTCCCTTTATACCATTGTGACAACAGTCCTCCCTAGGCTGGGTCTTCCACGCCCAGAACTATGCTGAGCCAACCTACTTGGGCGTTTCTTACTCAAGCTGACACAATAAATCAACCATCACAGACCTCTTGTTCCTCCAATTTTCATCGATCTTGTCCATGCAGTCTGTGCTTTTGTCCCACTTGGTATGCTGGCTCGGGAATGTGGAGCAATTGCTCGTGATTTTTGCCAGATGCCTTGGGTATTTTAGCTTCTGTGTGTGCAGTAGACTCAGAGCTGAGATGAATGAAGGCCAATCCTTTGGCAGTTTCTAAGCCTCTCTTGGTGAAAGTTCTCTAGGTGCGGAGCTTCCCCCTTCTGCAGAGCCCCAGGCACACTCTGTCTCCCCTATGGCCGCCAGTGCTGGTGTCCGCACTTGCTGGGGCTCAGGCTGCTTGTGCCACATGAACCCGTGAATTTCATGTCCATGTCAATGGGACATGGGGCACCAGGACACTCAGTGTTTTACAGGATGTGTCCCCAAGGGGTTTCTGGGTGAGGTAGTCCATGAATGGTAACCCAAGTAAGGCAGACACCCTGCCAGTTTGGTGGCCTCCTCTGTCCAGATAATGCCTGGCACCTGGGACACTGCCTTCTCTTGCCTTTGTACTCATGCTGAGAAACCTGGTCTTGCTGGGCTTTGAGTCTGAGGGCTGCAGCCTGCTGCTCATACCACAGATCTCCAGGTCTCCAGCTCCCAGACTATAGGTTTCTGGGCTTGTCAGCTTCTTTACTTGTGTGAGCTCATAAGTGCAAGAATCATGGACATAGATAGCTAATATCTATGGCTTATATCTTCTCTAGTTACTGCTTGTCTGTGGGCTACTGCCTGGGCAGAGGAGGAAGAGGGGCAATGCCAGTTAGAACACCTCACAAACTTCTGGTATTGCTGAGATTCTGCCGTCCAAGACACCACTTTGTTCCCTGGTGGTGTCTGTCCTTGTCTGAGTAATGGAGCAGCACAGAGCTGGCTGGCCTCCCTCCTGGCATCTCTGGGCCATTTCTGTACTGTCCCCATTGCTGAGCTGCCTGACACTAGGCCAGGATGGGTTGCACTCAGCCTCAGGTAGGCTAGGTCCTGTCTGAGACTCTGACCCTTCACATTCAAGCTTAGGACCATCACTGGCCGGGCCTGAAGGGGACAGCCGGGCAAGCCAGTCACCAGGATTTGGCTGCGTGGATAGGGAGCTGTCAGGCCTGGGGCTCTGCAAGGCTTGTGAGTGGCTGAAGGGAGGAAAATAGCCCAGTTACCACACCACTGCCTGAAGCTTCCACCTGTAGTGTGGTCCCTGGGGGCATCATGACAGGGATGGACTATGGCACCGGCATTGGCCTCTCCTCGGCCAATGCCCACACAGAACCTTGGATTCCTGCTTTGTCCTTCCACTCATTCAAGAGACAGGAGTGGCACATTGGACCTGTGGCAGGGCTGTAGCGGGCTCTGGGGACACACCATGAAGTGGGACCTGTGGGAGCTCCCAGCCAGCCAGAAAACTGGGCACAAGCCTGACAGTCACTGCCACCAAGCAGAGCCTCAAGGTGGGACACTCAGCAAGATGGGTCCAGCCTTCCCAAGGATCCCTACCACTATGCCACCAGCCTCATTCCCCGGGTGGCCAGCTCCACATACTCACGATGGCACCTCCAGCACCCAAGTTCCCAACAAAGGGCCTGTGTGGAGGATCTGGGACCACAGGATGGCCAGAGTCCCGGCTGAAACACTTCTCTGACATTTTGTAATTGTGCTGTGTTGAGCACGGCCAGCTACTCCTTTGCCTGTTGCATGAATGATGCTGAATTCTGACCTCAGGTTGAGCGGCATCCTCCTGTTCCACACTGTGTGCACGCGTGAGGGCACATGGCATCTCCCCCCTGAGAAGGATCCCTCGTGTGTAAGGAGGGCTTCTGTCCTGCACTGCTCACCCCAAAGCTCCTCCCGCAGGTCGGGTGCAGAGCAGTCCACCTGGTTAAAAGAAGGAGGAGGAGAAGAGAAGGAGCAGCAGGTGGATGTCCCTGCCCACCGGGCTGAGGTCATTTCCTGTGCACCTGGAGAAAAGCAGGCTGCTTTCACCCTCCAGGACCAGGGCTCTGTAAACAGAGCCACAGTTCACTTCCCCGGCCACACGCCTGCCTGTGCTCAGTTCTTCTCAGGATGAAACTCTGATCCCGAAGGCCCCTTTTAACCTCAAGCTCTGCCCTTTGAGGGAGCCCAGCCCGTGACTCAGAGCCCCGTCCTCCTGCCCGCCTGCCCCCCGCTGCTCCCCCTCTCTGGCCCCCACTCCAGCCTGGCTCCCTACAGCATCTTCTTTCTCACCCCCTTGGGGCTCCCTTCCCTGCTGTGCTGTCCTCGGATTTCAGGCCACTGGTCTGTGAGACAGAATCACTTGGCTTGTTGTCCTTTATTGTCTATCTCTTTCCCCAGTTACCCTGAGTGTACGAGGCAGGCTGTCTCCCAGCTGCCTGCCTTCGCCTGCAGCTAGCTCCTCGCTGGGTGCAGACTGGATGAATGTTTCCTCCGTCCTGGGCTTGGTCCAGCGTTCTCCATGCGGCCAGCAGTGCTGTTTGCAAAAGGCTGGAGGAGAAAGTCCCCGATGGCCTCTGTCTTGCTCCTCCCTCGGCTGTCACAGTGTGAAAGCAGCCATGGGTAACAACATGTCAACACGGGACACAGCTCTGCTTCACTGCTTTCTTACAGACCCTGACATTTGATGTCACTGCACCATGAAATAATGTCTGTTAATTTTTCCACTCTTTTAAAAATGCGAAAGAACAGCCTTCACACACAGACTGTACAGACACAGGCAGCAGTCGACCCTTGGCCGTACAGCTGTTGGGTTTATTGATCCCTGCCCTACAAAGATGTGGGTAAGGATTGAAGATCCTTCAGTCTCCCCACTGATGTTTACTGGGTGGCTGCCAGGCTCTCTGCTGGGCTTGGAGAGGGTGAGGCAAAGGGGAAGCAGACATGGCCTCTAGCCTGGTGCCCACTCGCCTGCTCCTAGGTGTTCAGCAGACAGCTCAGGGGCATCAGAGGACCAGATGGCCCAGAGCAGCCGAGGGAAGGGCCCTGGTCTACTGCACACATTGGGGCTTGGGGGCTTACAGACACACAGCAATGGCACTGCCCACGAGGGCACTGATGACGGCAAGCACCTGGGCACGGTGAGTCACAGGGCTCAGGAAGACACGTCCGTCAAGGCCCGAGACTTCCTGTGGGCCCAGCCAGGCCAAGCCAGGCTGCAAGGAGCCAGCCAAGTCCCCTCTGTCATCGAGAGGCCGTTGTCATCATGAAGGACGGAGCTGCCTGAGCAGCAGCAGCCCTGAGTGCATTGATTAATGGATCAATGTCAGGACGGAGGGATCCCCAGCGGCATGCCCTGTCTTTATCCATCCCATCCTACGCTTCTATCAGTGACTGGAGAAAGGCCTAACAGGCCACTTGTCAAATTTGCAGATCAAAGCTCAAGGGGTGGCTAATGTGGTAGAAGAGAAACTCCGGCTTCGAAGCCTCTTGACAGACAGAAACAATGGACTGCAGTGACTGCAATGGAACTGAGCGAGGCTGAGACCACGATTCTCATGTGCTGCCTCAGAAAACCAGAGCGTGCCCTCAGCTGGTGATCAGACTTGCAAACTGGGCCTGGCATCACTAGATGGGCTGCCCCCCTGCCCAGCAACCCCAGCTCCCTATAGGGCCAGTCCAGGAGAGGGAAGGGCACGGCCACTGTCCACACAAACACATGATGTCCCGTGTCACTATCCTTCCAGTGGACACTGGCCATGAAGGACACATCCAGGGCCAGTGACCAACACCCCACACTGACTGGGTATAGATAGCCTGCGATCAATCTTAAGGGAGACTAGAGAGCAGCCCCTGTCTGCGACCATCCTTGGAAAGACAAGACTCACCCCATGGCCCTGGCAGGAGGCCGAGAGAGCCATGGCCAGAAGTGTAGGGAGGCTAACTTCTGACAAGAGCTGCTGAGGACAGAGGAAGCTGCCCCATGGGGATGGGGCTCTGCACTGGTAGTGATGGCCCCGGATGAGCAGCCTTCTGCCAGGGCCTCTGGGGGATGCCTCCCTGGCAGATGGCACTGCAGCAAGCTGCCTTCCACCCTCACTTTGCAGAGGGGACAGCTGAGGCCTGAGGACAGCCAACGGGAACACAGAATGCTGGCTGGACCTGGTTCTCTGCCACCTTTGGGTTTAGCCTTTGGGATTCTTCCTTTGAGGCCTAAATGACACACATGTAAGAAGTGTGATGCATGTGCAGGGGGCAGGGGAGAGAGAATGAGAATGAAGAGGGCAAGAGAGGTGTTATGGTTTATATCTAGCTGTCCCCACAGCTTCCTATGCACCTTGGTGGGGTTTTGGGGAGGCGACTGGATCGTGGGAGTGTGGTGCTCATCAGTGCATTAGTCCTCTGATGGGATTATAGCTAAATGTGATGTTGGGAGGTGAAGCCCGCTGGGAGGAGGCGGATCACTGGGGGTGTGGCCTGGAAGGGTGTGTCTCCCTCCTCCTCCCTTGATCTCTCTCTGCTTCTGAAAGCCATGCCATGAGCTGTTTCTCCTCTATGATGCCCCTCTGCCATGGCACCTGCCTTGGAGCCAGATAACTATGGACTGAAACCTCTGCAACTTCCTTAGAGTTGTGTCAGGTATTGTGTTTTGGCCATGAAGAAGCAACTAAGACAGCAGCTGACAACACGGACCCCACCCCCGAGTACAGTGCTGCCTCCGTTGGACAGAGTACACACTCCCAGCTGCCACTGAGTCCTAGGCAAGTGTGTGGAGCAGGGTGGGGCTCCTTCAGGACCAAAATGTGCTCCAGGCATGCAGGCCCAGAGTTTGAGGCCCACCATAATCCATGGCACCCAGTCAGGGAGAGCAGAGGCTCAGAGCCAGCCGGACTTCCCGGTGCCCTATCGGTCCCCGTGGTCTGCTTTGTGGCTCCTCTTTGTGGGAAAGGGAGTGGACAAGAGGAGTCTGGAGGCGTCTCCCAGCACCTCTGGAAGTGCAGCCCCACTCATCATTCACACTGGGAGGGGACAGGGTCCCCTGCAGGTGCCCGTATCATCTCCTCATAGTCACACAGGCTGGAGTCCTGGGGCATCTGAGAGATGCTGGCATGCAGCTGCCTTAGCTTAAATCCCAAGGAAAACTCAGAGGTCTGGGCCTGAATCCTCACCTGGAACTCAGACCTGTCTAGCAGGGCTTCGAGGGCAGGGCCAGGCCAGCAGGGCAGGGTGGTCTGTTCAGCCTATGGCACATCGGCTTCATGAGGGACCCAGGCTTCTGTCTGATCTTCCTCCTGGAACTGCCTTCCAGGCTCCCACTGAAAGGGAATTTCTAGGCAGACGGATATATTTCTAACAAAATAACTAAACTGGACAACTATGGGTTAACTGTGTTATTAACCAACTATGTGTTAACTAGGATAACTATGGTCTTTGTAGAATGTTCCTGAGTAGCCATGACAACTTCTGTAATTTGTCACCACAGAAGCGTAACGAACTCAGAAAGTCCTGCTAGAACTCTTTGCTCTGTGCCCCTCCGCTGTTCTGCTTTGTGTAAATTCTGCTTCTGCTTCTGTACCTCCTGCTTGCAGCCCTATAAAACTGCCAGCCTGCCGATATTCTGGGCCTGACTTCTTTGGGAACGATCCCAGTAGGTTCCGTCCACGTAATGAAAGAGTTGTATACTGCCTCCTGCCTCCCTGGGTGTCTTCCTTTCCCAGATTCATTTTGATACAACACCACAGCCCTGACTTCCAGAATCAGGCACCAGAGTGGACATTGTCCTTCACTGGAGAGCAGAGGTTTGCTCCACTGAGAACAAAGCCCACTGAGGTGAGTGGAGACAGGCCCAGAGGACCCAAGCCAGGGCACCGAGGGTCCTGTCAACCACCTGCACTCAATTTGCCCCTTAAGATGTCTGACTCACATTCTCCTCATTAAACGCAGAGCCAAAAACATGCAGAGATTTCCTAAACACAGAAGCATTCAGAACCAGAGCCAGAGCCTGGCCTAGGAGCCCAATATGTTCCTGGAGAGAAGGGCTGGAGCAGGGTCACAGCGTGGTCCAGGCTGAGCCTTCATCCTGAGCGTCCACTCTCAGGACCAGATGGGCTGGAACTTTCCTTAATCAGAGGGCGTTGGGTGGGCACTTCCAGGCACCTGTGTGCTCCTTCCTGACGTCTGGGAATGGAGGAGAAGGAGGCTGAAGGGAAGCAGGGGAGACAGAACAAGACAGACCAGTGCCAGGAGGGAGCAGCACGAGGCTCGGCCGTGCAGGAGACACCGCCATCCTCTGAGCACCCTCGGGCCACTAGAGCAGAACTGGAAGTGGGGGAATGAAGAACAGTGGGTTTTCATTTCTTTGGGCTATAATTTATATAAGTAAAAAGATTCTAATTAGGGCTTTCATTTTTCTCTGAAATATCATAATTGGAAGGTCTCTCGCTGCCCCAAGGAGGGCAGGATTGGCTGCTTTCTAATGAGAACATCAGGAACGGTCCCTGAGACCCCAGGGTGGAGCCCAGTAGTGGGGTAGGGGTGCATGGCAGCGCAAGCCCTGTCTGGTTGCTACAGGGCCTCATCAGGCAGCTCAGCAATGTCCACTCAGACCCAAGTTGAACACTGAGCTAACCAGCAAGTAAGAACACTCACCTGCAGGGCTCCTGGGGGCCTGTCTGAGGACACCCAAGGGGGTCTGTGCTCCAGTGTCCCAGCCTGCTGCTGCATCAGAGGGCAGCAGACCCCTCTCGAGCCTCTACCTGGCATCAATTTAGGGACACAGGAGCTGGGCTTAGTGCCACTGCTTGCCCATAACACAAGTGACCAGAAGCCCAGAACTGGCCGCAGCCTACCGTGGCTCCTAGTGGGTGTGGAGAGGAGGCACAGCTTGGGTGGCCCTGGTGTGTGCAGGTCTGGTGGCCAAAGCGCAGGAGGTAGGTGCTGTCCCTGAGGATGTGGCCCAGAGCTGCAGATCTGCAGGAGGCCTGGTTCAGGGGCCCTGAACCCAGCTGGGCCTCTCTGGAGCCTTGGGGATCTGGATGTGTTTTTTGCCCTGGGTGCCTCCCAGCTTCTGCATTTCCAGCGGGTGGGATTGCAATGCCACCTCCCAGGACAGCCCCTCGGGTCCAGGTGAGCTCTTGTGTGGAAAATGCCTCCTGCAGGCTCTGGGGCAGGGCAGTGAGGGAATTGCCAGCCCCGCCTCAGCTACTCACATTTTAAGCAAATTAGATAAAGACAAAGTACTCATTTACTTGATGACCCAGCCTGGCCGGCAGTGTTTACCTTAGCACAGCTTTCCTTCCAGGTTTGTTTTTTAATTATAAAAGTAGTAACAGTCGATTAAAAAACTGCAAAAAATACAGAAATTCACACCCTTCTCTCTTCACATTCCCCGAAGTCATTGCTAACGAGAAGGTACTTGTGCCTGCTATTCACATATTAACACACACTTTTTTTTTCATGAAGTGGAATCAAAACAAAGCCGTTGTTCCTTTGGCTTTCAGTTCCTGGAAGCCAGGACCACCCAGGCCAAAGCTCATAGCTCACAGCCCACTTTCTCTCTCCCACTGAAGCATAGGGCCTGTGGGTCACTCAGTCAGCCCCAAGCCCAGTTTTCTTTCCTCAGTTATTTCCTGTGAAGAACACCATTGTCCTGAACAGGCTTCCGAGTTAACCTATGTGGATGAGTGTTTCTCCAGGGGGCTTGATGGGGAGGCATCCATGATGCTTCTGCCCTCTGCAGGCACTGAGTGCTCCCCAAGGATCCTGCCCATCTCTGCTACCACTGGAATCTTGGAGCGCGTGGTTCTCTGCGTCCCTTTCAATATTGCCAATATCTTATTCTTTATCCTTGAGATAAATTGTAGTCATACTCAGTTATTTAATTCACATGGATTTGCTAATCTCAGGCTGGATTAGCCAGCTTTCCCCCGCAGAAAGGCTCGGGACCACACAGCTCAAGTCTGCTGAGTACAAGCGACCTCACAATGCTGATGGTTTGTAGCAGCACTGATTTTAAGGGATAAAGTACCTGTCCTAAAGGAGTCTCTGTGTTTAGGAAATGGGAGCATCGCACACAGGAGCCTTAGGGGTTGTTCTTTCTGAAGAGAGAGTGTTGGGATTTGAACTCAAGGCCTCTAGGGATAATGTGGCCTCCTCCACCCCACCCCCAGCTACTTCAAAGGGTCCCTTGCACCTCTGCTGGCGCTTGGTCTCCTCAGGAGCCTCCAGGCTTCCCAGCGTGCAGCTCCTGGCCCTCCCTGGCCTGCAGCCCCCTGGTGAGCACTGCCCTGCATAGTCCCACCCTCTCAGCTTCCCTTGATAGACTGTCCATCCCTCTGTCCCCCCAGTGCTGAGGACTTCACCAGGGATGTCACTGGCTGTGGAGGTCACCTGGGAGCAGCAAGCCCATCTAAAGACTCAGAGAGAGGAGGCCAAGTGCTGCTAGGTCCCTAAGCAACCCTGGAGGATTTTCTAAGCCTGACACTGACCTCCATGGAGTCTTCCCACTGGGACAAATTGCAATCATGCTCATTGCCAGAGTTGGATTCTCCAACTCTGGACATTCTGAGCTCCCCTCTGAGCTGGCCAGGATGGGCTGCAGCCTGGTGAGGAAACCTACACTGCCCAGACCCCAGGCTTTCCCTGTGCAGAGCAGAGGTGGCCAGGCCCACACATCAGCAGCCATCTCTGCACATCTCCCTGCACCCTGTCCCCAGCTGCCACCACCCCTGTGCACCCACTGCATCACCTCTGCTGCTGGGAGCCCTGCATTCACTTTCAACAGGGACCTGTACACCAGGAGCCTGAGGAAAAGGGTCCTCACCAAACTGTAGCTTCTTACCTGGCAGCACCTTGGCCCTAGGCTCTGCCGGTAAAGTGTTTGCTGTCATGAAAAAAAAAAGAAGCAAAAAAAATCTCCCTTGTGACCCAGCCCACAGGTTCTACCTAGGGCCTGAACAGTCCCTGCAGGAACACCAGGGTGCGCAGGGAAACCCCGCCCACCAACACACCCGCTCCAAGTTGGGGAGCTAGGGCTTGAGGTGCCGAAATCCCCCCCTTCCCCACCCCTATGCTCTTCTCTCTGCAGCAGCTCCAGGTAGATGCAGCACTCAGACAGGGAACAGAGCAGCTTCTTTCCGGGAAACCAGCAATGCCCTCTGGTCATTTTAATTAACCATGGAAATGAGGTCTGTGTTTCCATTGTCATTATGATAATTGTTCTCTTTTTGCAGAAAAGTCACCTCCTCCAGCCTCAGGATCCCAGCCTGGGGCTGGGCCTCTCTGTGTCTCGTTGGCCTGGTGGGGTGGGTCCTGCGGCAAGATCGGGGCCTGTCACAAGGGACGCCAGCTGTCCTGCTAAACATGCTCAGGGCACTTGCATGCCATTCATTCATTCACTCATCAAAACCCATGGAAGGACTCTGCTGGCCAGACCGTGTCAGAAGCCAGCTTTTTCCGCATACTTTTTTCCCACATTAAATTCACATTAAACTCCAAGAAAGTCACGGAGAGTGTAAATGACAAGGACTTCAGTGGCCTACAGTGTCCCGACTCTACCATTTGCAAAAAGTGACTTCAGGCCATGGATGAATTTCACTTGACCGTGTCCAGATGTCCTGTCTTGTCTCAAAAGCAACTTTTTTTCTTTTCTTTTTTTTCCCCCAGTATCAGCGATTGAACTCAGGACCTTGTGCTGGTTAGGCAGGTGCAGTGCCACTGTGCCAAGTCCCCAGCCCCTCGAAAGAGTCTTTCTGTCTTTGGTTTTTATGGATCAGGCACTGACCCTTGCCCTTGGCACTTGGCCTTGGGTGTCCCCGCCCTGGGGGTTCATTTAATCTGTGTCAGCTCCTCCTCTCTTTCCCAGAGTCCCTTTTCAAACTTGTTGATTATCAGGTCTTTAACTTCAGGACATCTCAGGGTGGCTGATCTATTCCTTTTCTGTAATCGACCAGCTATCTCTGAGTGTCCCTGGAGATATGATTAGTTTTCCTTGGGTTTTTTGGGCTGTGTGTGGTTCTCCTGCTCATCCTGTCAGAGGACACAGCCCTGTATGAGTGGCTACGGCCTCATCGGCAGAGACATGTGCATCCTCCTCCCCAGCTCCACTACTCCTCGCATCTGCCAATGGGGACCCTGTATCCCCCCAGCCCACTGGCGGTCTGATGGTTGCAGAATGATGTTTTTGCAATTTTATCATTCTTTCTAAATTTATGTGCTGGCATTATTTCTACATAAAAAAACTTTTAAAGAGCTTCGCCATCAACTGTTTAGTAACCCTGCTAGACTTCGCATTGCAAGTCTTCCCTTCCCCTTTCCTTCAACTTTCAGTGTGAGGGATTACCATGGCAACTGCCAATGACTGTGTTTTATCATGTCTTTGAGTGTCCTTAGGAAATTATAATTGCTTTCAATCAATGCCAGTCATATTCCTTCTGGTGCTCTAGTCATCTCTTTGCCCGGGTCCCTCTGACTGGACGTAGCAGTTTCTTCAGTGTGCGGCTCTGCAGCCCCCTCAGGCTGGCCTTGTAGGTTTCCTGCCTGAGAACCACACTTAGCCATTTTTCCAAAAAGCCCCAATTCTTCTTAGTGGAAACCTGTGTCTAGAGAACACAATTGAGGTGAAAGAGTACTCATTACTCTGGACTTCAAAATGTCTGGGCTTTTTCCTAGAGTGGGCAAGGGAATATAGATACAAATTTTTAAAAAGAGGCGCAAATAATCAGTTGATTCTGATATTTCCAAATTAGATTGAGGACGGCTGGGTGCTGCCTAACTCCTTCTATCTTATGTGGGACAGCATTATGTTTTCCATTATGCTGGTGTTGTGCCCAGATTACGAATTCCCAAAGACCACCAGGAGGCCGTTTCCGATGTAAGCACACGAGGGTCATTTATTCAAGCTTAAGCAGGGACTCTCAATTGTCACCGACACAGTGGATCAAGATTGAGAGCCCCGAGTTCCAAATTAGCAGGGTTTTTATTGAGATTACAGCAAGCTTCGGTCATTAGCAGCCATATGATTGGTTAACATTTAGCAAGTACGAAGTGTAGAATTTTGATTGGCTAGGCTCATTGGGGGTTGAAGGGGATTACGTATAGGTTTTTACAAGAAAAATGGGGACAAAGGTTAGTGGTCTACTGTCACGTACTGATGGTCAGCAGACATCTTGACTCATGGTCATGACCACCTTGTGTGGACAGTCAGCACGTTAACAGATTGTCCTAGAGATAGTGGGCCCGGGACACTTGTTTCTAGGGCAAACAGATGGCTGAGTAATGAGCTTAGGAATCTTGAGTTACAGATCATGTCTTTTGTCCCAGATCAAGCACAAATTTGAGAGAACAAAGGAGACTGCTCCATTTTGGACAAAATGGAGTCATTCTGGTCCCACACTGGGAATTTTGACTTCAAATGACATGAGTGTAATTACTATTTGTTTTATCATGCAAATATACATAAAATCATTTCAAAATAACAGTATTCCTGCTAATAATCAAACCTCTGAATACAGTAAGTCCCTGACTTATGAACATTCAAGTTGTGAACTTTCAGATACTAACGGACATTAAAATTACAAACAGATAATTACGAACATCCTTAGATGTGAACTAATCATAGGAGTAGCTCATGTGTCTCCTGAACCTTGTCACAGCTGTACTGCTGTGTGCTCACTGTACAGTGTGATAGTGTACAGTAATATAGTGCTCAGTCAGAGCCCGGGATGTCCAGAAGCAGGAGGAAAAGCAGTAGTGATGTGGAGGAGACTTCTAGGAAGCTCAAAACAATAACTTTGGAGACAAAAATGAAAATAATTGAGAGATTGGACTGAAGGTTACAGTATTTTTGTGTGTATGCTTGGTTTTTTAATGTTTTACATCATATATTTGTGCCAAAGGTATACAAGACTCACTCCCTTGGACTTACAAACGGATCTCCTTTATGAACGTTCTCAGAACGGAACTCATTACGTCGAGGACTTGGTGTGTAGGCCTTTCGTACTTAGGGTATGTTCCTCTGGGAGGGTGCAACGGGGGCGTTGACTTTGAAGTCAATTACAATAATACTGCTTTCTTTCTGCGTGTGCATGCCTCCAACCTCAAACAGTTTACTTCAGCTTGTTTCCAATTTTTGTGTTTTGTTTTCTTTTTGATTCAATTTTTAAGAATTATTTAAAGTTTAGGTAGTTTCATAGTCAAATCTCTAAAAGAAGGTGTATTCCAAGAGCCTTTCTTTTCTTCCTTGGTACCCTCATCTCCATAAATAATTATTTAATTCATTTCTGATTTAGGGTTTCTGTTTTCTTCCATATTTCCATTTCTAATGAAAAGTATATTTTTGGAGTGTTATTTTGTTCTTTGTGGTTTTATTTGGTCTTAGGATACATGCTATAATCACCCCTATTAGAACAAAGAATTCCTTGTCACTGAGACAAAATACTCAACATCCAAAGTTAAAGGGGGAGAGGTGTATTTTAGCTCACAGTTTGTAGAGGATTCATTCCGTAGTCAGCTGCTCCAAGGCAAGATGACATGGAAGAAGGGCATGGCAGAAGAGAAACAGTCCATGGCAGAGCAGGCAGGAAGCAGCAACGGCAACCCTTGCTTCCCTCTCTCCCTTAATATCCTATGGAGGCTATAAGCCCACTCACATCCAAGGTGGGGCTTCCCATTATCCACACCCAAAACTATTCTAATTCTAGTCAGTGGACTAATTTAGTACCATACACCCTTTATCCTAGTATCATACACTCTATATCCAGCTATCTCTGAAAAGCCCCACCTGTAAGCACATGAGGCTTTGAGGGGACATCTAGATATAAGCCCTAATAGCAAGTCTAGGTGGACTCCACCATGAGTCCAGGCCAGGTGGTGGTGGAAGTGGGCAGTGGTGGTGGAGGTGGAGGTGGAAGTGGAGGTGGGAAATCTTGGCAGATCCCACAGGAGGAGAGATGTGCCATCCAGTGCAGCACGATGCAGAAGACCATGGTGTGAGTCAAAAGGACCACACTTTCTTCTTGGAACCACACCACAGAGCTACACACTGTTGCCACACTCCTGGGTTGTAGCTTCCAGCCATATGTGAGACATGAGCCACATGGGGCAGGGCCCTTTGTCTCTTCCCTGTCTCTTCTGAGCCCAGTTTGCAGGTATCACTCAAAGAAGGCCCAGGGTGTGGTGGTAGGACATGGCCATACATCTAACAACATTGCTGAAGGAGCTGCCCCTGGGTTTACTCTGGGTACAGTGACCCCAAGAGCAATGGAGATACTAACTGAAATCTGAGAGATGATGTCCACCAGGAGCACGAGGAGGCCCAGCCCAGGCCCCAAGCTGGGTCCATCTACAGTGAGGACAGCTATGATTCAAGCTTCCAGCCATGGTCTCCAGGTGCTGCTGGAGGTAGCTGCATCTCCCAGGACCCATTGCCACTGTTAGGGCCATGAGGCCGGGTCTCAACTGTGCATTCTGGGTAGGGGCAGAAAGGGACACTTGTGGTCTGGGAAGACAGAAGCCCTTTTCTTTACCCCCATCTCCTCAGCTGCCTAAAAGCCGAGGTGACCCCACCCCAGGGAACTCCCAGCCTCAGGGACAGAAGTCTGGGTCCCTGAGGGATGGCGTGGAAGGTCCCGCATGAGAGGGAGACCCCTGCCTCTTGCTGCTGATGGTCTCCATTCCTCTCTCAGATCAGCCTGTTCCCCTCCCTCATGGAGAAAATGCTCACTCAGCACTGAAATTCCATGTGGAATTCCTGGCATTTTCTAAATCACTTTTTATATACAGAAAAATTCCATTGCATCACCACAATCTGTATTTGAACTGCTGTCCAACCGGCTCTGTCTCCCGGCAGATGAAGCTGCTCACAGGTAGAGTGGTGCCTCCAGCCTCTAGGACAGCCAGACTTAGAGTTGCTATAGAAAAAAACAAAACAAAATCCTTATCAATGAGGGTGATGCTACCAGATGGCATCTTTTGACCTGGAGGTGGTAGAACAAGACCAGGCCAAGCAATTCAAACATGCCCACTGTCAGACTGTCGACAGAAGCAGGGAGATTACCTGAATTAGGGTCACAGCTGCAGGGAATCAGCACTGAAGGAGAGTGGGACCAAGCTGCTCTCTGAATGAAGCAAGCTTTTACTGACTTGCCGAAGTGGCTAACATTGCTCATTTCCACTGGGCAAGGGCACAGATTCAAAGGGCATTTCTTTTTGGAACCATTGGGTGGTCATGGTCAACTTGTCCCAGGAGATCTTGGAGTTTTGAACAAAACATATCACCTTGTGAGTTTGGGCTTTATGATGGGATTGTGGAAAAAAGACAAGAGTGGGGTAGGAAAAAGAGAAGGAAAATGGCTACAGGGGACACTCAACAGGTCTACAGGTAGAGCTGAGTAAATCTGACCCCTCGGCAGCAAGGATGACAGGCACAGTATGAAGACAGAGATGCTGTGTCTCTTCCCTTTCCAGTCACCCACCAGACAACTGTAGGCCCAGGGAAGTCAGTGCTTTCAGCAAAAGTGGACTTCTGGTCCCCAGGAAGGAACCGGACAATCTCAATCACAACCCATACTTCAGAGGTGCTGTCTACAGCAAAGCTTGTGGAAACCGCTAATGTATAAGGCAGGATCCAGAAGTGCAGGGACTGTTTAGATGAAACAGCTATTACAGTAAAAATCACATTGTCATTAATCCCCCTCAAAATCCACCACTCTTTGTTTTTTTGGTTTGTTGGTACCAGGGATTGAACTCAGGACCTTGCACCTGCAAGGCAGGCGAGGTGTCACTGAGCTACATCCCCGACCCCTACCACTCATTTTGAACACCCTTCATCCTTGCCACTGTCTGAAGCAGTTCTGCAAGTCCTCTCCCCTCAGTGTCTTTATAAGGTGTAATCAAAAATATAGTTACTGCTGCTGCCGAGTGCCATCCAATGGAAAGGCAGGCTGGTAACAAAACCTGACACTGAGTTCTCATCCACCTTATTCACTGGTCTGGCATCATGTGGCTTCTGGCTCTTCCCCAAAGTCAAAATGATCCGTGAAA
The DNA here is from genome assembly GCF_053883595.1 of Heterocephalus glaber. Classification (NCBI taxonomy): domain Eukaryota; kingdom Metazoa; phylum Chordata; class Mammalia; order Rodentia; family Bathyergidae; genus Heterocephalus; species Heterocephalus glaber. Next base: position 2,234,257 of record NW_028258297.1, read on the forward strand.
GGTCAATATTTTGAATCTATTCAGTACACTGAGGCAGCCCTGACAACAGAACTAAAGAAGCTCATGTGATCAGGCCAGATGGGGAACACGAGACAGCTCCAGACAGAAGCAGCAGGGAGAGCTTTTGGGAGCCTGAGAAGCAACCCAGGCCAGGATGTTGGACACCTGGCCGTGGGTCGGGGTCCAGGGGAAGCTGAGCCCACAAGGCCAGGGGGCCTGGGCTCAGGGCTGCATAGACTGGCAGGAGATGTGCATGTCCTCGCAGCTGCCCACTGGCCTCTGCCTGCCTCCCTGCTCGGCCCACCTCTCCCTCACCCTGAACTCTGCCCTCTGTCAGTGTATGTTTCTTCCTAGGCACCTCCTTGCTCAACACACCCTCCAGAGCCCAGCCCAGCCCTAGCTGCTCAAGAACGGCTTCTCCTAGCCATGCTGGAGCTCTGGGTGCTGCTGTTTCTGGGCCTCATGGCACTGAGCAGGGACTTAGGCAGCAGCTGGAGACTAGCAGTCAAGGTTTAATGTGGGGCCATCTCATGGACCAAGACAGGAGGGTACATTTTCTAGGGATGGAGGACACACGGCCTGGGACAGAAGCACCTAAGTCACACAGTGGATCCTAGCTCCAACCAGTACAAACACTGCCAATATCCAGGGAAGAGCCCAGGCTGCTCCTGCTGGGAGTGGGGTGGGAGCAGATAGGGAGCAGACAAGTCAGGTGGCGTCCCTGTGATGCCCCCATCATGTTGGTGCATGCGGCAGGAGCCCCTTCTTTTTGTGGCTGAATAATATTCTTCTGTATGTGTCTGCGAGTGTGTGTGTATCACATTTTCTTACCCAGTCTTCTATCAACAGACCTTTGGTTCTTCCATACCTTGGCTATTCTGACGAACATTGCAGTGAACATCAGGGGCAGATGTCACCTTGAAATGCTTATTTCAACGTTTTAAATATGTATATAAATATATCTAATTTTGGTTTGTTAATCATACCCGAATAAAGCTGAAGGGGGAGAAGGCAGCAAGACATGCAAATGGAACAAATCAACCCCAGAAGGATCCTCATCCTTCAAATGCCCCCAGGCTGATGATGATGACCAGGGTACTAACAACCCTCCATCAGTGGCTCTCAAACTTTCTACTCTTAGGAACCCTTTCCACCCTTGAAGATGATCGAGGATACTTGAAGATTTTTGAAGACCTCTGGTCACATGGGTTAAATCTATTGACAGTTACCATATGAGAAATTAACACTGAAATATGCTAAAAATGCTTGCTTATTTTTTAATTTAAAGTTGCAATAAGCCCATTACATGTAAACATAACCTTTTTAAATGAAAGTTAAATATTTTCCAAAACAAAGCACAAGTTCGTGAGAAAAGCAACTTTTTAAAAATATTTCTGTACCTCTCCTCAGTGTCTGGTTTAATAGAAGACAGATGGGTTCTCATATTCCCTTCTGCGTTCAGATTGTGGCAATATGTTATTTTGGGTGAGATGCACACAGATTTGGCCTTGCACAGATCAGATCTATAGTAGAAAAATGGAAAAGCATTTAAATAGATTTTTCAGATTGTTACAGAGACTCTTTATTGATGCCACACCCAACTCCAACATGTGGGAGTTTATTGCACGCCAGTGACAATATAGGGTCTTAAGCCTTTGTCAGGGATCTTTCATTCTGTATAGCATTTATTTTAAATAATATTTTAAACGTCTATTTTTGCATAGAGCTTTTTACACATGCATGGTTTTGTGACATTACACATTGGTTGTTTGAAAATAGTGGTTCTCTGAATTATACAGATCTTCCAAATATTAATTCATTCTATCAGTGATATTTTTAAAATCACATGCTTTACCATCACACCTGCCTTGTGTTTAAATGCTAGGACATTATTAGTTTCTCAATGGAGATGCAAGTTCTCCCAAATTCTAATGTTGCCTCCTATCTCCAGTCTTGCTCATAAATGGAGTTTCCTCTAAGTGAAAGGCTCACTATCTTTATTTTGAGGAGACTATCACAGGGTATGTCTGGAAAGCTGACATCAGCGCCACTGCAGCCTTTGTAGTTTGGACCATGACTGTCCCCTGAGGCCCACATGTTGAAGGTGTGGGCCCCACCTTGGTACTTGTGAGGTGGTAGAAAACTCTTTGGGTCATTTGGGGGAGGACCCTAAAGGGGACAGTGGGTTGCAGGCCCTCATGTGAGCAGTCTTGCTCCTCCATACTGCAGCCACTATGTGCTGCCCTGCCACTGGCCTGAAGCAATGTGGATGCCTGACCATGGGCTGGGTCCACCAATCGTGGAGCCAATGTGGACCTTTGCTTTCATAAGTTATCCATCTCGGTGTTTCTTTATGGTGAAGGAAAGCTGACCGACACACCTTCTTTCAAGTAAAAATGCAGTCCCTTGAGGAGCACAGGTCATCTTCTTGCAATTTAAACAGTTACAAGTGCTTTTCTGAGGACAGCCACGTCTCCTCATATGCAACAGAACACAAAGTGCACTTCCCATCACACAGAGTATTACAGACAAGCACTCAGGGGTCAGGGGCTAATGGAGTTAATATTTTTCACTGCTTCATCAAGGACACTCTTACACAAACTTGCTTTTTTTCCCCTATCTTATTCTGCTGCCTATCTCTCATCTACTATCCTGACTACAAGGCTGTGTGGTAGCGGACAATTGTGCACTTTGAAAACACTGTCTTAATTCACACCAGGCATCCTTGTACAACACTGAAGGAGGGAAATGACTTCTTAGTTAGATTGGCAAAAGAGATTGACTGTACAAATATCCTGGAATTTTCTTTGGAGCCCCCAGCATCTGCAGGAGATGGTTTGAGAAAACCCTGTCTTAAATGATCCAGCAGCAGCATGGACTCAGCATCTGACCAGTATTATTCTAGCAATATCATCTGCTGAGGCTGAGCCATGGTCTCCGAAGCCATGACACTCTTTCTCTCCCTGCTCATTATTGTCACATTTCCTCTGCCTCTTATCTCAGGAAGCCCGGACTCCCAGCTGTCCTGGGCACACTGATCCCACAGCACTGGCCCTCTGAGATGAACACTGACCACAGTGCTGTGCCAGACATCTCTGCAACACAACAGTACCTAATTCTCCCAATCCAGGACCCTCCACCACGGCCACAGCCTGGCACTCTGTATGCCCCTACTCATCTGTCCCAGACCCCCACCTGTCAGTCTGTGAAATTCCACACTTAGCTCACAAGCCCATTTCCTTACAGGTATAGGAACAAAAAAAGAGACATGGAGAAGTTCCAACAAAGTGAAGCCTCTGAGGGCTTGCAGCCTCAAGGGAGCAAGCGTGGGAAGCAACATCCAAAATAAACCTTAGGAGAAGAATCCACAGGGAGGGACCTTAGTGCTGAGCAGTGGTGGGAACCACACTGGTTTGGGGCAGAGGGAACCCAGTCCACTCAGGGAAGATGCCTGCTGAGCCTACAATGGGCAGACAGGCTTCGCAGGTGGCGTGGGACGCATATGGCAGAGAATGTATCTCCTCTACCCCACTGCACCTTGCCCTCTCACTTTCTTAAGGAATAGCAGGTGACACCGCCCACCCCACCCCCCCGCAACCCAGTATAAGATTTGCAAGTCACCACAGACTGTTCCTCTCCAGCTCCTCCAACCTGAGATCAGGTACCATGTGGCTTGGGATCCTACCACACATGTGTGTGGCTACCACGTCCCTCCTGTAAGCAGGATTCCACACCAGGATACCCACATCATCACCTTGCTGCATGATGGGAGCACCAGCAATGGGCTGCTCCTCCAGATACTGAACCCATCTGCCACTGTGGGGTTGGGTCATGGTGTCTGTTAAATTCCCTGGATGATTCTACTGTGGGTCTGGGATTTGGGATTGGATACCCTGTCTGAGACCCACCACTTTCTAACTGGGCTATGGCCAGGGCCTCAGAGGAAGTTTTTCTCCCAGGCAGCCCTGAACCTCTGCCTTGGGACATAAGCCCTCCAGGGCATCTGTATCAGCTAGCTCTCTCATTGTTGGGCACAATACTGGACATCCGCAAGTTCAAAGAGCAGAGATTTATTTCACTCACAGTTTCAAGGTTCCAGTCCACGGTCAGCTGGCTCCAAGGCAGAAACAGCGTGGTAAATTCATCTGGCAGAGGAAAGCTATTCACGTAATGGCAGCCAGGAAACAGACAGCAGGGTAGAGCCAGGGACAAGAACACACCCTTCCTGGTCACACCCCAGTGGTACACCTTTTCCAACCAGGCCCTACCTCCTAACAGTACATTCAAACTCTGCACTCAATAATGGATGAATCCATTGATGAGTATAGGACCCCATAATCCAACCAGAAAACTTCCAGAAATCCCACCTCTGAACACATGAGATTGCGGAGGGACAGTCTAGATCTAAACCAAAACACTAGCATTACTTTAACTGAAGACTAACTTACACACAACAAGTCCGTGAGTATTTAGGGTGCTTTTCTTTATGTTCATACCCACATATTCATGATTCCCGGGAAATCAACATCTAGAATAGTCCAGTACCCTGGGGGCTGCTCATGCCCCTCCCAGGTGGGACCTGTGCCCTGTGGGCAGAGCCATGGTACTGGATTTGGACCACCCTGTGGGCATGGGCTGTGTGCACCTGGCGTCCTTCCCTCAGCATCCTGACACTGGCTCCACTGCATGGATCTGTGATGGGAGCTGGCTCCTGATCACTGGCCTGCAGTCTCTCAACACTTGCACCATAAAGGGAGAAATCTGTTTGATCACCACACCTCTGCTTCATGTGCTAGGGGCAAGGCACAGGCTGCACTTCAAGTAGAAGCAGCAGAGCAGACTGCAAACCACAGCATGGGTGTTGATGAAGACACAGTGCTTAAAGGCATACAGTTCATCTACATGCAGCGAAGCTCATGTTTTGAAAATAACCACACACATTTTATCAAAACTTCATACATGTACAAAGACCCGTTAATCACACGAGAATGGCTGCTGTGTGGAGGAGGAGAAAGAGGTGAAAGACCAAAGGGGATGAACACAAGGGAGAGGCAGGCACTCAGGGCATCTTGTACCTTGGCCTTGCACAGCAGCCCCAGTTAAGCCACTGTGAGCTCCTCTGCTCCAGCATAGAGCCTCTAACAGGACCAGCCCCGCCTTGCTCCTGAAATCCCACTGCTACTTAGTGAGTTTCCCTGGAGTCACTGGAAACAACCGGGTCAGGTCCTGAAGCAATCGGTTGTTGAGTGCCCCTGGGCACCTGCCTGAGGTCCCCCCACACACGCAGCCCTTGCTCCAGTTCCCAACTTTAGCAGCAGCTCTGGTGCTCTTTCTGAGAGGAGGCCTTCCTGCCCAGATACGCGTTACGTCTGATGCAGCAGCGGACCCCATGTTTCTCGGCTGGCTGGCTCTTGGCACTTCCCCCTTGTGTCCAACCTCTCCCTTCTCTTCCTACTCCCACCCCCTGTCCTGAGCTCCCAGGGCTGAGGTCATAGGGCTCAGCCTGGACTCTGGGAGACCTGGGGTCCCTCAGTGACAGTGTAGAGAATCTGGTGGTCTGGAGGGAAACAGTGGTACAAATCTGGCCCACTGCTCTGTAACAGGGGACTCCAGGGTGAGGCTGGGGAATTAAAGGAGAGAGAGGCCAGACTCAGCTGCCGGAGGCTGGAGCCTGGATGGAGTTCAGACTTATCTCCCTGCAGAGAAGCCTCAGAGAGATGCTGATCTCTGGGTGGCCCCAGCTCGGGGAGTATGCATGGCGGAGCAACTCTTGGACATCTCTGTCCAGCTTGGCTTCTTTTCACTTGAATCAAATGCAGGAAGCTTTGGTTCCTTGCCTCAGTCTCAGACTGGGTCCTCCCTTCAACTTTGGCTTGCTCAATCCTCCACCCGGACAGAGGCAAGACTGTCAACATCTTAGCAAAACTGAATCGAAAAACTTTGGAGTATTCATAAGCAACCATTTCTCTCGGGACCATGGGGTGTGGATATCTGGGGAGGACAGTGACAGAGCCCGGAATTTGTTGAGCTTGTCCTCCTGGGTGGACAGGAGCTAGGCCTGGGTTCCCAGGGCTGGAGAGGATCCAGGTCCCACCAGTGTCTAGCATTTCAGAGCAGAGTTCCCGGGCTCTAGCAGATGCCTGTTAGATTGCCCCAACTGTGAACCATTCTTGTTTTAAAATGTGTCTTAAAATTTATTCTGTGTTACTTTGGAGAGCCGTCTGCATCTAATTCCTGTGCTTATTTCCCCCATGTATTTTGGCACGGATAGGCCATGTGACTAAGATGGTTATTCTGTATTTTTCCCTGCATGTATTTATTGATGCCATCTCTTTGAAAAATTGAGATCCATTTGGTTTAGGGCCAAATAATAACTTAGCTGAAACAGAACGTGCTTTTAACATCACTTGATGTCCAGCGACACAACTTGAACTCAATTAAGCCGCTTCTTGGACACCTTTCCATTTGTGTTTCATAATGGAAAGTGGAGTAAATGAAAAAGCAATCAGTGTAAATATGGAGAATGGACAGTCTCATAATCATCAGATCATTGCTGGAAATTAAAAAGCAGGCACACAGGCCCACTGCCTCCTCATGATAGTCCACTGGGTGACTTGGACTTGAAGTGGGTGCTAATTAAAGTTGTGCAGTAATGGGATCGATAGAGTTTGATTTCCTTGCTGAATCCAGATGTGAGAGGGTTCTGTCCTCATGGCAATGGTTAATTTTCTTATTGGAGTTCAAAGGTATAGAGACTGGGCTTTTATTGATAAATGGTCAGGCACTTATGTGAACATTAATTTCCACTGGCCATCCCAGGCACGGTGGAAATGAATGCACGGCCATGGATGGAATTAAATACATTTTTCATCATCTGTGAACCTTGGAAGAGAAAATGGCTTTCAAGACCTTAACAAAGAAGAGAGGACTGCTCTGCAGCCCGGCTCCTCCTGGTCAGTGCAGGGTGCGTTGAAGGCTGCAGGGTCTGGGTCCAGCTCTCTGCCCTCCCTGCCTGGTGACATCCCTGACAACAGGCAGGGGTTCCGGGTGCCCTTGAGAACCAGGGAAGGGCAGACCTACTCTTCCTCACCAAGGGCCATTGGCGAGCTCCACTGCTCCGTGCCTCGGTCTCTTTCTGAAAGGTGGGAGGCAAAGCTTCATGCAGGTGGGAGATGAGATAAGTGTATGAAGCCTGCAGGAAGGTAGCACCCGCATGCTCAGGGAGTGGGTGCTCAGGTCACTGCCACTGTTGCTGCTGGGTATAAATTCCCCGAGAGCCCAGAGGCTTGAATGTCCCTCCTCCTGAGGGCCATGGAGACACTTGGCTTCCATCTCTAAGGACAGACAAGATGATGTCCAGACCTTTAGCCACCAGCTTGCTCAAAGCAACAGCCTGATCCTCTTGAGTTGTAGACCCTAAGCTGACTACGACACAGGTATCTCAGGGAAGATTTGCTGCAGAACCTCACTATGTGTCAGAGCCCAGGGTAGTCTGTGTTCACTGTGGAAGCCAGGGAGTGTGGGCACACCAGGGACAGCAGTGGAGGGGTCTTATGACCCCAAGCTTGAGTGGAGGAAGGGGAGACCCTGGAGTGCAGTTTGAGTGTGGGAGGACCCAAGGAAACTCTGTCACAGTTGCAGAGGGACACAGATGTTTTTAGTGATGCCCACAGGGAGGAGGCTGGGCAGTCACAATCAGGCTTTATTCTTCTTCCTTCCTCAGTCTCTTTCTTGTGCCTCCTGTGGTTGAGTCTGGCTGGAAGACAGAGGGCAGGGCCAGTGCAGGGTTTGTGCAGATCATCCCAGGACAGGAGAGGAGAGGGCTGGGGAGCAGAGCTGGGGGTCCTGGAAATACTGAGCGTAAGGCACAGATGTGGCCAGCACCAAAATCTCTCTGTGTGCCCTTTCTCCAGGGTTCACAGTACAATATAGGGCTGTGCATGCAGGTTGGGCACACAAAGGCCCCCACATCCTGTCCTGGACCTGCCCTTCCTACCAAAGAGCAAGGATTCTTTCTCCAATTCCATCTTCCCTCAAAGATAGGCCTCCGGGAAAACACACCTCCTGTGCAGCTGTGACCCACCCAAGGCCTCTGCCTGACAGTCTCAGGAGGAGGCAGAAGGCCTCTGGGCTCCTAAGACAGAGGCAAAGCCGTGGATCAGCCACCCTGGAGTCCTTGAAGGCCCAGCTTTGATGCTGGTGCTGTAAATGGAAGAGACCTGAGGTGCAGGCAGCTGGCTGTATTGGGGTGAGCTTGCTAGAGAGATGGAGGTCCTGGGGGTCCTTCTCACAGCTGGGGAAGACCATCACGGCACTCGTGTGTGTGTGTGTGTGTGTGTGTGTGTGTGTGTGTAGGGCAAGCTGCTGTCTTCCGGGGTGGGCCACATGGTGGGACCCTCAATCCTCTTGCGGTGTGGCCCTGCCCTGCTTTGGTCCCTGGAGGGCTGGCTCCATTGCTAGGAGTCTATATGAGGCAAAGCTTCATGGTGGGGATCAGAGACAGAGGGGAGCCTGCTCACCTCACGGTGGCCAGGAAGCAGAGAGAGAGGGAAGGAAGGAAAAGGGCCAGGGCTGAGAGGAAGCCATGCACCACACACCCGGGTCCATTCCCTTCCCCAGGCCAGCCCTGAGCTTCCATCCCTGCCCAAGCCCATCAAATTGGGACCCATCAGTGGATTAAGGGCAGAGACCTCACAATCCAGTCGGTTACCAGAAGTCTGACCTCTGAGCACCCCTGTACAGGAGCTCTGGGGATATGTCAGACCCAGACCATGACAGGCAGAGTGTGGAGGCCAGAGAGACCACACCTTGGATCTCAGGCTCTGCACAGCCTATGCCTTAGATTTGGGCTTCGATCTCCTGAGGTGTAAAAAAAATGCATTCTGCCATTCAAGCCTCTAGGTTTGTGGTCTTTGTTGTGCCAACCAAAGGAGACTTGTGCAGCTGAGCTTGTGCATGGTAGACGCTGCCTTGAACAGGGATCAGCAGTGTGAATGCACACAACCAAGTACATACCAGGACCTGATGTGCCTCCCTAGTCGTTTCCTGTCTTTATACCAGGGATGAATTATCTCCAGGTTGCTCCTCTCAACAGATTTTCTCTTAAAGTAGGGAGGCCCAGGCCAAAGTGGCCTCTTCCACCCATGAGGCAGGACTGGGTGGGGTGTGGTGGGACCGAGGGCCCCCGAGAGCCCGCTCTCCAGCTAGCACCACCATGCTGAGGAGAGAAGCCATCTAGCTCCGGATGCAGGGGTCACAGCCTTGCAGGCCACAGGCTGGTGTGCTGCCGGGTCCTGGTGCTTGTGCTAATGGGCTCTGTGACCTCAGAGTGTCACCTGAGCTTGAGGTGTTGGAACTCCCCTGACTGCTCCTGCCCTTTCCCATCTGAGATGACATCATGAGGACAAATGAGGTCATTGCTATAAAAGCCTTTCAAGCCCTTCAAGCCCGGGGAAAGAAATGCTGCTGCAGACCCACGTCAATACTCCTACCACAGGTGGGGCTTCCCTCCTACCTTCTGGAACGACTCTCATTTGTTTCTACAGGGTATTGAAATGTCAGGCTTTTAACTCCTGCTCAGAAGCCAGGATGTGCCTGGGCTGTTCTCACAGCAGGCATGGAGCCTCCTAGAAAACCAATGCAAGCCATGAGCAGGATGTGTGGCCTCTTGTCGTTCAGGGCCAGGTCAGAGACCCTCTACAGGAACCACCCAGGTGCTCAGTGGGGTGTCCGTGATCCCTTATCCACAACCTGCACATGTTGTGGTGAGGGGCAGGTGTCCCCAGGATCCTGCAGTGTCTGACAGACTGTGCTATTCCATCACAGGACTAAAGGAGCTGCTAAAGCCACCCCGAGCAGGATTCCCCAGTTGTGAGATAGGAATGTTTTCACTGCTTAGGATTCAACCCTACAGAATGAAAGCTGCAGAATGTACCACACACCCACAGCCAGGCTCCGTGCTGGGCCTGGAAGCCAAGGAGAGATAAACTATAGGCTTTGCAATGGAAGAGCTCAGCAGAGGCAAGGAAGGGACATTTATGCAGAATCTGCTGCCAGGCCGGGTGAGGAGAAGATTATGGCAAAGGGGAGAAATGACAAACACCAGAGGGAAACGGCTGCCGCCGTGAAAAGCACACATTCCCAGCTGGCTTCTGGTTGGGGATGAGAATGCCTCCCAGCACTGAGAAGCCTGCAGTGGCATTTAGAGCCTGGATGCTCAGGTGTGCAAAGAAATGCATCGTGGGAGTGCAGGGCCCAGAGAGAAAGGCGGGATCAGAGGCAGGTGTGACGGTCAAGTTTGCAGCACACTTCCTGCTGGGCCTCCTTCTCTGCCATGTGGTGTGAGGGACACTGACCCTCTCAGGCCTCCACAGAATCTTATGCAATACAAGCATGTCTGCCAGTGTTCTCCAGACAAATAGACCCCAGAGGCTATATAGGTACTCCCATAGGGGATTTCTTATGGAAATCGGTCCATGCAGGCGGAGGCTGAGAGTCCCACAGTGTGCCTATGCCAGCTGGAGACCCAGAGGGAGAGCTCAGTATGAGCCACAGAGCCTGAGATAAGGCTGGGTGCTGGTGTGGCTCCCATTCCTCCCAGGCCGAAGGCTGCTGGTATAGGCCCCAGCGTCCACAGACCCGACAGCCAGGAGCTCCAGGGCCCAGGGCAGGAGAGGACAGCACCCCGCTCGGGAAGAGGCAGGTGGCCCCTCTACCACTGTCTCTGTCTGAGCCTCGATGGAGTGGGTGATGCCACCCACACTGGGGAGGGGACAAAGACCACACTTAGTGGATCGCTCCCACTGCTCGTCTCCACAAGAGCCTCTTCACAGACTCACCAGAAACCATCTGCTGCCAGAAGGGAAGGCACCCCTTGACCAGTCAGGGTAACACAGAAGAGAAACCAGCACTGTGCCTGTCCGCCCTCTGCCTCAGTGGCTGTCATGGTGCAGACTGTGTAGGCCTGGTGGCTGTGTGGGACACCAAGTAGGAAAACACAGGGCTTTGTCCTCCCCTGGCCACCTGCAACTTTGGCACTCGTCTGCAATAACTTCAAGTGCCCTTGAGGCGCTCCCGGTGTCTGAAGAGAGACAGCTGGAGTGGGCATGGGACACAGTCCACCTTTGCCGTCCACACCATCCAAGCTAAAATATGGGAGCTTGGGTTTTGCTCCAAGTTCTTGCTTACATATCTTTTCTCCCTCCTGTTCCCTCCCCTGAACTACTTGCATCCTGTTTTATCTCCCCAGGTCCACTCTCAGAGCTGCCTGCCACCTCCAGCTTGGCCTCCGGGGGAGCCTGTGCCTGACTCCTTCACTCCTTGCTGAGAGCTGAGGCTTCCCGGGTGGCCCTTTGATCTCTCTGCCCTTCAGAACCCTCGGTGACCTTTGCGGTGATTGTAACCACCGCCCTCCTCACCATTTGCCACCAGCTATTGACCGGCAACACTGGCACTTCATGTATCGTTCTGATCCTTACAATTATGCTCCAGAGCATATATCCCATTCCCATTTTATAAATGAGGACACTGAGGATCAGGGTGGAGGATCATGGTAGAGGGATTTTCATAAGGCCACATAAGAGAAGGACTTTGACTTCAAATTGCTTTGGACCAGAGGCTGCATTCTTTATACTGCGTCACAACACTAAATTCACTCACTCACTCACTCACTCATTTATTCAGCAAATAATTTTTGATCAATATCCTGTGAAGAAATCCAGGACTGGCCTTTGTACTCATGAAATTTTAAAATAGTGAGTTTTGCTGAGACTATTTGCTTATTTATATTTTCGTGTCCCTCTAGTTGGTTTTTTCAAGTCTAGACCAATGCATGTATATTCCTGAACATATTGGCCAGAAACAAAAACGTTCTAAGTGAATCTTGGATGGATGGGTGGACAGATGGACAAGTGAATGAGTGGTTAGTGATATGGATCAGTAGATGGACGGGTGGGTGGGTGAATGACATGAGATGGGTAGATGGATAGCATGGATGGGTTGGATGGATGGCTGATGGATGGGCAGAAGTGTGAGTGGATAAAGATGTGAACCTAGAACCTTGAAGAGACTTTAGTGTGCTTTTGCTCCAATTCTTTAGGTGATATATTTTTTCTGTTAATTCACCCAATCCCTCTTTTGGGCATTTCCAGGAGCAGAGAGCTTATAAGGAAGATGTGTCATGGTGGAAAGCAGCAGCTTCTTTAAAGTCCTTCTTTCAAGGCCAGGCTTTGAGGATGCTCCTTGTTGACAGGTGCCAGAGTGGTGCCCTGGATGTGTGTTGGGTTCTGCGAGACTCATGGATACCCTTAGCCTCCTGGCTGGGTTTGTAGCTCTCCCTTGGCAAGGAAGACTCCTCAGCTCCCGGGAGAATTTCTGTTTGTCCGGAATCTTTCCCCATTTCCTCTGCCTGAAGAGGAGTCTAGGGTTTCAAACAGTCAATTTAGACTTCTGTCCATCTGTCCCTCAACAAGTCATTGATTCAGGAAAGGCATCAAATCCGAGCTTAGATGGTCCAGGCTGAAGACAAAGAACCATGAATGTTGACTGTAACATACGCTCTCCTCACCTCAGCCTCAGGACCCGCTGTGAACACGGGCATCCACTTTACCTGGTTCCCAGGCTCTGCTGAGGCCTCCTTCCTTTCCTGGAGTCCCCTTTCCCTGGGATATTTCTCCAACCCCTTCATCCTTCATGTTACCCAAGGCAAAGTGTCTGGGCAGGGTCTCCTGATTCAGCAAATAAAAAGGAAGGGTGGCCTCTGTCTCTGGGTCAAAGTAGATTACAGAGTTATTCATGTGCGGGTATAACCAAGTATCCTGCACTGTGCTGGGTACCTGGACTGAGAGGGTAAGGACAGCTCCCCATATAAGACCACTCGGAGCACCCAGAGGTGCTGGGGCCTTGGCAGGTTGCAGTGGTCCCGAGATGTTTCAAATCCTCCTCGGCTTCTAAAATAATGAGAAGGCAAACCACAGCCAGTCCCCTAGGTGGGAGTCCAGACCCCCACATGGACAGTGAGCTATGGTGATTGCACATGTTCTGTGGTAAGGAATGGGCTGTGGCTCTGTCTTTGGAAAGAAGTATGTTTGACAGCTGCCCAAGGCCAAGTGCTTCCGCCCAACCTGTTTCTTTCCAGGTGGAGGGAAAGCCATGATCTCTGGGCCCTCCACCCTTGCCCTGGTCTGTGGGGCAAATGTGTACATGGGGAGCCACCCCACCCATGGCTCATCTCCGAGGAGACCCAGGCCCTGCCCTGACTTGCTGTGCCCTGCTTGAGTGATTCATCAAGTGTGGGATGTGCCCCATATGAAGTAGGACTCCTGTCTAGGAACCTTGTGAGGGCCCCAATCCTCAGACGCTGTCCACGGCACAAAGATCCAGGCCTGGAATTGCTAAACAAGGACTGCCTATGTCATCAGCAGTGGCAGGGTCCCTGGTGCCTCATGGTCCAGGACAGACTCCTCTTTGAGGCTGAGGACTTCTAGAATCAGACTCAGGCTTCCTTTCCAGCAGGTCTCAGCCCTGGGCTTGGTGTCCTCCTCCAGCCCTAGCTCTCTAGCCAAGACGCTTTAGGGAACAGGACAGCATATGGTCACCACACTGACCGAGTTCACAGCCCAGCATCCCTGACAACTCTGGGCTGCCAGGGTGACCTGATAAGGCAGGATGGATGGCCAGGCACTGTCCCCATGCAGGCCCAGCCCTGCCCTCGGCTCCTTGCCAAGTCCCTCTGCCCACCCCTGTGGCTAGCACCGAGGTCACAGGGCCTGCGCCAGCCTCAATAGGGCATAGAGCAGCAGCTAACGGGGACAGCTGGCAGGGCCAGCCAGCTCTCCACTCCCTTCCTCCATCCTCACTGAGTGAGAAGGTCTTGGTCTGCAGAGATAGAGGGTACCTGGAGCAGTCCCCAGCTGTGGGCTCACAGAGGGGTCTGGCTCCATCTCAGGAAAAGGGCATCCCTGATGGGATCAGGGGCTGGAGCCTGGCTTTACTGCTCGGCAGCAATGGAGCTTTACAAATGTCACCTCCTCCGAGCCTGGGGCTCTTCACCTGTAAAGGGGGTAACAATGCTCTCCCCAAAGGCAGGGAATAATTGATAATCTAGGTAGAATCTTCAGCAGATAGAAAGGGAACAGTCTAGCATACTGAGCCTGTGAGTGGGGTTGGGCTGGAGCCCCAGTCTTTTCTTAGAGTTGTCTTTTGGGGTCACCTTAACATTTTCAGCCATCTCAGGCTGACATCCAAAAGAGGCAAAGATGTGATCATGGGAAAGGAGGGTCAGCCCCAGGGTGGCTGGTGGGGCCATAGCTCCAACACAGGCAGAGAACAGGCCCTGTGTGGAGGGATTGGAAAACCAGGAGACAGTGAGGGAGGTGACAGCCTCTTGGTGTCACTTTGCACTAGTGCTTTGGATGCCATCAGTGGTGAGACATCCCTGCTCATGGGACAAGTTGGGCTTCTCCAGGATTCAACAACTGTTCTATTTGCTGTTGCAGTTTAATTATGTGAACACACACCAGCCTGCCCACATATGAATATCCACTTCATTTGAGGGCTGATTTCATAGCCAGTGTGACTACACCATGAGATGCCAGGATGAAACCTTGATCCTGGAGAGTCTGTGGGGTTCCAGATGAACTTGTCCTGAGAGCTTGTCATCCTCCCAACCTGGGCATCTTCAACCCATAAGGGAGGTACACAGGGCACAGGGTGGAAGAAGAAGGATTTCCTGCTGGCCTGCTTCCTATCTCCCCACTTCCTGTCTGCCCACTCATGCCAAGACATGGGTCTCCTGCCTTGCACCAGGAGTCACAGCATCAGTTGTCCTGGGTTTCAGCCCTCGGACTTGGACTGGTGCTCACCCCACCAGCTCTCTGGACCCCAACTTCCAGACCAAAGTGGAGTTCTCAGCCTCAGCTCCTTGGTCACATGGGCCAGTGCCCTAGAGTAAATCACCTCTCCTTCTCTCTCCCTTTCTCTCATAAATGTATCTCCATTGATCTATTGCTTCTGCCCTAGCGCAACTTCAGATTATTAGTTTACTTTTATCATTCAACCTGTAATGACAGTTACATTCTACTTAGGGTTTGATTTGTAGAACCCACGTGATCCAACAAGTCCCAGGCCTACAGATCCATCTGGGGCAGAAGCCCAGGACAGTGCCAAGCTGCCCAGCTGCCCAGACTATGGTCTGTGAGCTGTCCTTGCCCTGGGTCACTGTTCACACTGCATCAGAGAAGTTGGTTGAAGCCCAGGACAGGGACGGACAGAGGGGGACCCAGAACCTGAGCTGCCTCCACTCTGTGTGGCCCTCTAAAGTTATCATCTGTGTCACAATGTAAAACAGAGAAGTTTTCACGATGCAAACTGCATCATGAAATAGTTCTATTTGGTGCATGCACATTTTATTTCATCTGTAAACTATTTTACATCAAATATCATCAAAACTAAAATGTATTCTTTGAAAATGTTGCTTTAGTACAGAGTACAGAGGGGACTTCTCTCACTCACGCTGTAAGCTAGACTGAGATGAGGCTGGGCCATGGGGCTTGTAGGTGATATTTGGGGACCTCTTCATTCCTATAGCACAGCCTTTGTCAGAGCGCGGCTTGTCCCATGCAGGGCCCAACACCATTCTTGCCCCAACTGCCACGGGACTGAGGACTGCAGTGTGCTTCCCAGGATGGCCATCTCCTTGACTGCACTGCAGATTCAATTTAAGGCCATGAGCTCAAATTTACACCATGTGGGCCCTACTAGTACCACCCACTAGGTCCCCATGCCCTCCCAGCAGAAGGCATGGAGACAATAGGAGCTGACATTTGTTAGGTGAATTTGAAGGGAGGATCTGGTCTGCATCCTGACTGGCCAGGTTTACAGGGTGTTATGGGCTGACTATGTCAAGCAGAAACTTATTTATAGAACCAGACTTTCAGTGTGTGACTGTTTGTAGATAGAACTTTAAGGAGATAACAAAATGGTTAAAAAGAGGTCATATATGTGACCATAATCTGTAAGACCGTATGCTTATAAGAGGAGGTCTTATAAGAGAATAGTGATAGGAATGCAGGCAGCAAAGGATAGGCTTTGGAGGTACCAGTTAGAATGAGGACTTTATTGGAACCTGGACTAGAAGGCATGTGTTTTTCATTCTGGCAAAGAATTTGTCTATTTCTGGTCCACATCCTAAGACTGTGTGAAGCTGAATTTAAAGGTGATGAATTAACTAAACTGGTAGAAGAAATTTCAAGGCAGCCCAATGTTCAGGCTGCAGCATGATTACTGCATCATTATAATGATACCTAGGTACAAAAAGTTGAGCCCAGTGATTTTTTAAATGTACAGCTTTGCCAGAAAGAATTGCCTGTAAAGTGGGGGTCGAGGAGAGTGTAGTTGCTAAAAAGATTAGCACTAAAAAGAAGTAAGTACTTTGTACTGGGAAAACAAGAAAAATGCCTTGAGGGTATCTCAGGAAATGGGTCAGACCCCCACCCATCACAAGCTCAAGGGTATAAAAGGATAAACTTATTTAAAAGGCTTTACTTTGGGAAGGGAGTCCCAGGGCACTCTGCTCATCCGGAACCACCTAGGGACTGTTTCTTTGCATTTAGTCATCTAGGCATTCAGAGGCTGCTATGTCCATGGTCCTAGAGGCCAGGCTACCACTCAAGCTGGAGGCAAACCTTGGCATCAACCACATGGTATTGGGTTTTCAAGCCTGAAGAAAATAAGAGTTGGTGGATCATGGAGTTTTCATCACAATTTCAGCGGGAGGCTTGAGAGGGGAGTGTATGAAGCTATGATAATAAAACTCAGGGTGCAGTGGAGATCCCCAAGAAGCTAGAGAAGCCAGGAATGTGGAACGTTTGTTGAGGAAAGCTGTAGGCAATGAGTGGAGCCAGCCTAAGATGGAGGTCATGTGGGTTGCAACTGGCAAGGCCATAGAGGCAGGGCTGCCTGAGCCTTTGGAGCTCAAGTCCCTTGGGTGGACATCTAGCTATAGAATTTAATGTTCGATCTGCTGAGTTTTGGTCTTGCTTTTGTCCAATTTCTGTTTTTTCTCCCTTTTGCAAGGAAATGCTTGTCCCACACTGTTGTATATTTGAAGTATTACTTTTCTCCTTAATTTCTATAAGGCTCACAATTAAGAGCATGCCTAGAGTCTCAGAGGAGCCTTTGGACTTTGACTTTTCAGCAATGGTGGAACTCTCGAGGCTATGGCAGGCTTAGAGAAGGACTAAATGCATTTTTCATAATGAGATAGACATGAGCCTTTTGGGGATCAGGGAAGGCTGGTATGATTTAGACCTAAAATATTCCCCCAACGTTGCATGTATTCAGGGACAGGGCTTTAGGAAGGTGACCAGATCATGGAGGGTCTATATTCACCAGTAGATTAATCCATTCATCAGTTCATGGCTAAATGTGCTGTTAGGATGTAGACACTGATCAGAAGAGGTGGAAATGGGACATGGAAGGATGTAGTCTTGTCCCTGGATCCCCCCTTCTCTCTGCTTCCTTGCTGTGAAGGGATTAGCAACTGTCTTCTGCCTGGTCATTCCTTCATACTGTTTCTGCCTTGGAGACAACCCACCGTGGACTCAACCCACTGGAAACTATGAGCCAAGTAAATATTTCCTCCTTTAATTTGAGGGAGTCAAGTATTTTGTCGCAGCAATAGGATAGTGACTGATAAACATAGACACTGAGAAACAACACTAGTGTATTTGTAAGTGTAATTAAATCAATGATCTCAAAATGAATTCATCCTGAACAAGGGTATGTTTAAGAGAAGGTGAGAGAGACAAAGAACAGGGAAGGTCATGTGCAGATGGAGGCAGAGATCAGAGTGGTATGGCCACAAGCCAAGGATGCCTGGAGCCACCAGAAGGTGGAAGAAGCAGAAAAGATTCTCCCCTGGAGCCTCCTCCAAACAAAGTACAGACATCCATCCTCTAAATCAGTAAGAGAATAAATTTCTGTTGTTTTAGGCCACCAGACTTGTGGTAATTTGTTACAGATGAAGCTCAGACAGATGGCAGATGCCAAACTGAGGGCACTTAGATCCCAAGAAACAGGCTGAACTCAGCCTTGGAATTTATAGGTGGTTAACAAAAAATAGAAAAATGAGAAGGAAAAGTGGATCCACTGGGCGGTCCTCGTGGTGCCAGCAGAGGATGACCGCTCTCCATTCTTGCTCAACCAGAAGCTGTCACCCACAAGAATGGGCATGTTCTTTCCATTCCAGAAAACATTCCAACATGTACAGAAATAATCACATTTCCAATAAGCTGGAGGTTGAAGCCTCTGTTACAGATGATTAATCAGACTTGATTTGCCTTCCAGAGTTGGAGCCTGTGCGGGCTTGGAAGTGGCTTTGTGTTTTATGTACCATCTGCTGCGTTTTCACAATGGATGGGCTGAGTTGGCAGCTAGAAAGGAGAGGTGAGGGACCCAGAAGAGGGACCCAGATACTGCAGTGCTCTACTCTGGGGGACAGACCTGTGTGAAATTTCCTGCACATCTTAGTCACTTTCCTTGTCACTGGGACAAAACACCTGACACCCGAAAGTTAAAGGAGAGGCTTATTTGGGCTCACACTTAGAAGGTTCAGCCCCTGCCTGGCCAGTGGCATGGTCCAAGGGCCTGGACAGAGGACAGCTGTTGACATCACAGTAGCAGAGAAATAGAGTGGAGGGAGGGACCAGGAAGGGAAATACACCCTACCTGTCTGGCCCTCGATAACTAGTACCTTCAAACCAGGCCCAACCTCCCAACACCAAGCCAGTTGTAGCACCCCCATAACCCAGTCTCCTTCAGTAAGCCCCATCTTTGAACACACCAGGCTTTGGGGGTATCCAGGTAGAAACCATAGCACCACACCAGAGGGAGGGGTTGAGATCTCCCTTCCAGCAGCTCCGTGGGCCTCTGAGGAGGTGAGCAAGCTCTCCTGGTGGGATGAGGGCCAATAAGCAGACTTCTGTAAACAGTCAGATTGCTTCTAGCAGGTCTAGGATGACTGCATTTTCAAGCTCCTTCTTTCTGTGAGTGGATGAGTGAGCTACCATGGTAAGCCGCAGACATGTAAGCCAGACACCAGTCTTGCCTGGATGGATCTGCATCTGCAGAACAAGTTCTAAAGAAGTAACTGCTGGGCACATTTTGGGGGCAGGGCTGACTATGTCAATCTGTGTTCAGAATGAGGCAGATTAAGAACAATCTGCTGAAGAGGAAGGGTAATGACAACAAGAAAAAGCAAGTCATAAGGTTGATTAGCGAGACACAAAGGCAACATATGATGACTTCCTTGTGGAGGAGCCCCAGCTTCTGGTGATGATAGTGACAATGGAGAGGGGCTGGCCACCTGGGCTGGGGACAGACGCCCTCCCTGCACCCTGCGAGTGGCTGTGACTAAGCCAGGGAAGAAAGCAGCCCCTGCCTTTGGAGATCAGCAGGCCATGACACCGAAGACTTGGATGTGGTGGACAGAGGAGGTGAAGACCTGCCTGGGGCAGGAGAGCAGCCAGGGCCCCTTCACACCCAGAGGAGGTGCTGGCATCTCCTGGTCTTTGCATGGATGCTGAGGGGCTGAGGTAGCAGCTTTTGAGCCCCCAGCTTCCATCCAGCATGGAGGAGTGCACAGGCCAGGACAGAGAGAGTTTGCAGCGCCTCCAGCCACTGTGACCGAGTAGCACAGTCTCAGTGGCTGAGCACACACACTTATTCTCCAACAGCCTGGAGGTCAGAAGTTGAAGGTCTGTTTCCTGAGCAAAAATCGAGGTATCCGCATGGGTTGTTCTTTCAGGGAGGCTCTGGGGAGTCTGTGCCCCGTGCTCCCAGCTGCCAGCTGCTCGGGCCACTTCCTCTGTCTTAAGCTAGCAGCTAATATCAGTTGTCACCGTGTCTTCCTGGCCTCCTAAAGACCTTGTGATGCTGGGGACACACCAGGGTAATCTGGGAGGACCGCCCATCTCTGGAACCTTAATTTCACCATGCCACACAAGGCAGTCTGATCCAAGTCCTCTTTGGGGCCACAGAGGTGCAGGGCCTGGACACCATTCCCCAAGCTGGTATTCACTGAGCAACAGTGTGCGCCCAGCCCAAGCCCCCACTGTGAAACCAGCTGTTCAGATGGTGCCCACATGCGATGCTCACTGAGGAGTGCCCATCCCGGGGGCTGGGGCACCACCAGAGGGCTTAGTGAACAAGACAGGAGGCCAGGTGACGGGAGACAGAGGGGTGGCTGGGTTCATAGGTGCCTTGAGCAGAGACCACCTCCTCCGCTGTTTCTCAGGGTCTCCTCAGCCAGGGCCTCCAGGGGGCAGTGGGGAGACAGAGAGGCCACTGGATGGGGAGCCAGTTCGGGGTGCAATTCCCAGCACTGATGATGCCAACTGTTAGCCTGGGGCTGCTTTATCTCTAGGTGTCTCCAGAAGAGGCCCGTGCCCCACCTCTTCCTCCCTCTCCTCTAGGCCATGAGCCTCCTCTCTGGGCATCTGAAAGGCAGCAGTAGCCCCACCTCCCAGGCTCCACCAGTGCTGCTTGGCATCTCCCCGGTGGCACCAAGGGGACCAGAGGCCGCTGGGCAGTTGAGATCAGGCTTTGTGTGGAAAGCGAATCGGCCCTGCTCTGTGTGCCCTGTCCTTGCCACTGGACACTGGTCTCCTGCAGTGGTCCTGGGCCCTTCCTCATGCCTTTGGCCCCATCCTATTTTACAGCCCAAACACGGGCCGCTCAATGGCCTCTTCCTTGTGGATGCTTAACTCTGTGCTGAGTCCAGCATTGCACTCTGTTCCTTTCCTCCCTGGCCATCCAGACACCAGGGCCAGCTGGACTTTCCCCCTCACCCGCTCATCCCTGCAATGCTCTAGGTTCCCAGATGCTCACGAGTCCCTCTACCCTCTTCCTGAGCCTGAAGGCAAAGTGGGTGCTGCCTCTCTGTGGGTCCTAGGACCCAACTCCCCTCTGCTCCGCCCACGTGCAGCTGAGGCCACATCTGCCCCTCACAGTGAGAGCTGCTGCGTGACTTCCCACCGGGCTCAGGACAAACTGACCACTGTACCACATAGGGTATTCAGGGTGTGAGTCAAAGGAACCCCAATCCAGCCTTAGGAGCAAGCGTGTTGTACTCCAGGCCACTGGCCAGGGTGCTGTGTCCTACCCGAGCTGAGGGCTGAACCCCAGCCCAACACCCTGTGTCTCCTTCTCTGTCCAGCTCTGTGCCCTCCGACTCTGTGTCACCTCTTTCTGGGGACTGGCTCTCTGGGATGGGGAATTGCTGCTCCCCAGATGAAGGGCTTTGCAGTTTAAGTAACAACTTCCTGGCAAGGCTTCCCTCTTTCACCACCCCTCTGCCAGGGAAGCCCCGATAGGCCCCTTGGGCCCCACACCAGCCTCTGGACCATTGTCCAGAATTCTGAGCTGCATGTCCAGCCTGAGGAAAGGACAGGGCCTGTCACCAAAGAAGGGAGAAGCAAGATCTATGCTGCTGGAAGAACACATCTGATCACACCTGCAGCTACCTCAGAGTCCCTGGCTGGCTGCCTGGCTGCCCCATCACCCATCCTCCTCTCTACCCCAGGGCCTTGGTACATGCTATCCTGGCAGCTGTTTTCCTCCTCCACCAAGTCCACTGCTCTTCAGTGAAGCCTCGCAGCCCCTGTGGCCTGGAGAGAGTGGTGGCTCCTCCAGGCTCGGTGGGGATGACCACAGGGACTGACCCAATGCATTGTGGGGTGGGGATGTCGTGCTGAGATGAAGACGTGCAGGCTGCTTTGGTGACTGTGGAGAGAAGCAGCTCACTCCCTGTGGGCTGCTGGCAAAATTCAGATCCCGGAAATGCCCATCACATGGGGAGGTTTGCCAACAACACTGCCATTCCGAGGAGTTTCACCGATCTCGAGATCGGGCCACTGGCTTTGGACGGCACGGCCACCCCAGACATTGACCCAGGCCGGCGGCAGATGCCACGGCCTGCCACGTGGCCGGGAATCGAGGGCTGCCGTGGACTGTGTCCTTCCTAAGACTGTGAGAGCCGAGTTTTCTTATTCAGTTATGCAGTTGACTCTCAGTGAGACCTCAGAAAAAATTAATTAACCTCTTTGTTCCTCGCTTTTCTCTCCGGCAATGGGGTAATGCCCTCATTTTGCAAATGCCCTCCTTTCTCTCCTGCAGTCCCAGAAGGTGCTATGACTCTGGCAAGCTCTAAATCATGGAAGGCTTTGAGAACTGCGAGAGGCGTCGCTGAGGGCTGGGATTCCCAGGCGAGGAGGCAACGGCAGAGTCCCCATGCCCCTGTGCGCACTGGCCTCCCCTCTCCAACACCGTGGCTCCGTCTCTCCTGAGCCTCTGCCCCAGGAATTAGCCCAATCAGCCACATTTCAAACCCTATCAAGTCAAACAGTCTCTCCCAACAACAGCTCACAGCCTCCAATGTGAACGTCCACTGCCCACCCTTCTCCTGCCTCCCACCTGCCTCTCAGCACATGCAACCCAACGGGGCACAGTGGAAGGAGCGTGGGTGCATTTTCCACATTTTTGCTACCTTGTTACACCAGTCTGCCCAGCACTCTCCTGCTCCACAGCTTGCTTTGCAACCCTGAGCTATTGTTTCTTCTGCCAGCATCACACCTTCCCTAGGGCGGAACTGTCATCTTCAACCTGCTGCAGGTGGCACAAGTCTTCTGTTTGCAGCTCTTGCTATATTTTAATCAGGGCAGATAGGCAGTGCCCTGGCAGGATGCCCGTGCTGCACCCCCAGGAGCACAGTGGCTCATGAGACACAGGGCACTGAGGTCAAGATACTGACTGCCGTGTGCATGCTGATCCCGGGGACAGTGGTAGTGTCCACCGTGTCTCCCCAGCTGAGCCCCACTGGCTCATACTGCTCTTGTCCCGTCATCTGGTCACTGCAGCAGCAATTCCAGTGACCAGCTCTGGACTGTGAGGAAAGTGGCCACCGAGCTCCTCACCAAGGCCAGTACCCCACTGTCTCAGAACAAATCCACTCCATCCCCACCTCCAGAGTCCTCAGGCCCTGCCCTCCTGAGTGATTTCCACTCCTTTCCTCCACCCCATCCATCCCTTTCCCAAGCTCCAGGAGCCACCTGAGAAGATCTCGGATCAGATCCAGAGTCCGTTCATGAAAACTCAATCTCAAGTCCTGGCCGAGCTTCCACAGGCCAACACACTTTTCTCTATTGGCCATTGCCTCCCCACCGCGTTGCTCCTGCATGCCAGGCTCTGGATTCCCACAGGATCAGCGGGGCTCTGAGTTCTTTCACTATTCGGACAGCTTCCTCCAGCACAGGGTCTGGACTCCCTCCCAGGGCTGGCCTCGGACATGGCCTGGACACTGGATTAGGAAACATCAGAGTGGACCCAGGAGCCACAGTGGAGTCTAGAGGCAGAGAGGGGCTGGCAGGAAGCATCCCAGAGTACCCAGGAGCCATCTCCTAGATGCAGGCTGCAGGCGGAGGTCACTGTACCTTCTTAGGCCAGGGCCAAGTAAAGGCGAATGGCTTTCCTCAGTAACCAGAGAGTGCAAATATTTTTGGCATCTCTAGGTCTTTGTCCCATCATTAAATGTCCCCGTGAAAGTCCTCAGGGCCTTCTTCTCAAAGCCCTTGCCCTGCCACAGAAGCCTTCAGAGGCTGTGTGTGAGGCCTCTTTGTGACTTCACCATTCCTACTAATTAGATCATGGTTCTCAGTTGTAGCACCATCTGCCTTGCTGATGACCAATTCCAATCTCAGGCCTCACCAGGCACTTCCTGGCATGCTTCTGGATGGTGGATGTCTTTGGAAACATGTATCCTTTTTTGCAATATTTCCATTTAGTGCAACCCAGCCCAGTGGCTGCAGCTTTTGGGGACAGTGATAATCATAAGTGCTCTGGAGTACGACAACCTTTGGTATCTGTGATTCCATGATAGCAGAGACCAGCATAGCCCAATCACCAACATACCAGAGAGCAGCCAGCTCCAGATTCCATCCTGGGCTGCTTCTGCGATGAGTATTTCACCCTAGATCCCACAGCAAGAAGGATAGAAGCCAGGCTTGGCTGAGACACTTCAGAGCAGTATAGTCCCTGGTGGTGGAAGTGGGGCTAGGGGAGTGAGGGCAGGAAGCAGGTGACCCACCAAGACAGCCAGCCCAGATAGCCGGAAGTGCCCCTCACACGCCCTGCCTGTCCTGGGCCGGGCTGGCTCTACTTCCGGGTGGATGTCTGAGTGGACTGGTCCGCTCTGCACAGTCAGGGTGGGCTCTGCTCTCTCTCCCTCCAAAGACCTGTCACTCACCAAGGGCACATGCCTCTCCTGGTGCCCACAGGACACAGAGGCACCAGTGACCCACACAGCCCCTCAGGGCCCGGCTCAGTAGTGGCCACACCTCACTCACTGGCCAAAGTGTGTCATACCGTGGAGCCCAGAGTAAAGGCCCAGGAGTGACTCCAACAAGGGAAAAAGTACTGAAAATTGCATTGGGAGAGTGCATGGCCCAGAGACAGGTAGAGCAGTAATTCAGCAGTAGTTCAATCCTCGCAGTGGAGCTGTGGGCACTGCTAAGTGGGAGCAACTGCAGAGCTCCCTCATGACAAGGGGAGCAGAATCCAAAGGGCCACTGTCCAGAGATCTGGGGCCAGCGCTTCACAATCCAGCAAACTCACATTCACAGGATCTGGGCAGGATTCCCAGGGTCCCATCTCCCCTGACCACAGCAAAGCTCACCAAAAGACAACATGCAGAGGTCAGGTGTGACATGGGACAGGGTCAGGATGGTCAGGCTGGGGCACCCGAGGGCTGCAGAGCCCACACACAGCTGAAACAGGGGGCTGGAAGTCCAGACCAGCTGCTAGGAGGGTGTGCATGATGAATTCCATTTCGCACACTGCTTGTCCTTCCTCTGCTGCTCCTGCATAACACAGGGACTTAGCAATGCTTATCTCTGCTCAAAGACAGTGGTGGGTGAGGAGAGTCTGCCCACCCTCTGTGCCAGGCTTACTTCATTTCCACTAGGTGAGACCTTGCACCTCGATGGGCTGCTGGCCTTCACCTCAGCTCTACAGACCCCCTAAGAGCTTTCCTTGTGTCCATGCTGTGGCCTGCGATTCAAGAGTATAGTGTATGAGTCTTTCCCATTTCTGGGACACAATTTCTGGCCCCTACAACTTAAAAGAAGAGAAGTTTAACTTGGTTCATTGCTTCAGAGGGTTCGGTCCATGGCTGGCTGGCTCCAAGGCAGCAGCATCATGGTGGAAGGGTGTGGTGGAGCAAAGCTGCTTAGTTCGTGCCAGCCAGGAAGTGAAACAGAGTAACAGAGCCAGAGAGGAAGGAGCTGGGGAGGTATAGCACCCAAGGTCACACCTGCAGGACTCAGCCAGACATCCAAAATCATGCTTTACTAATGTACTAGGCATTTGTTGACACAATTGGATAAACAGTTACTCATGTGGGCTGGGGATTTAGCTCAGTGGTTCTGTCACCTGCCTCGCAGGCGCAAGGTCCCAAGTTCGATCCCCGGTACCAAAAAAAAAAATCAGAAAAACAGTCACTCATGTCACCAATATCTGCTGAGGTCCCCATGGAGATGGCATGAAGGTGATAGGGTCTCTCCCATGGGGGAGGGATCATGTGGCCCAAGAGACTTGCTGCATGATGACCCATTCCATGAGAAGCACTGCACTCCTGGGACCTGCTTTAGTCCCTTCTGAGGGAGGCCCCCTCATGACCTAATGCCTTGCACTGGGCTGCTTTTGCTAAAGGTCTCCCTACCTGGACACCACAGAACTGGGAACTGAGCCTCCAGCACAAGACCATTTAGGAGACAAACATACCACATTCAATCTGGCACAAAGGCCTTCAACACTCTGGCAGCTCCCTAAGAAGGATGGCAAGATTGAAGGAAGGAAAGGGGATTCTGGTTTTCCAATCTGTTGGCTTCCAGCCAGTGTCTAATAACATGTCTAATCCAGCTTCTAGGGATGCTTGCTACCCCGGCCAGTGGAAGGTTCTGCCTCCCAAACCAGGCAAAGAGGCCCAGACTCCTCAGCCACTGGCTCCTCTGCCCACTTGCCCCACCTCTCTGGTCCCCAGTGCTGCCTGCCTCTAGTACAGTGGAAGATAAGACGGTGGGCAACTTCATTCAAACTATAACTTCAGCTTCTCCAACTTAATCTACCATAATTCCATTGCATTCTCTTGAGCACATTAAACTTTCTGGACTCTAATCATGAAATCTCCCCTCCCGACTCTGCTTCCAGCTTCCTGAGAGTTCAGAGACAAGTAGATGCTTTATTTTATCCCCTTTCATGGCTACTAAAAACTGCAGTGAGTGAAAACCAGCTGATAAATTATCTCAAAATAATAGAAAATTTCCAACCAAGATTTGCTACATTTCAACACAGAGTGGAGAGATATGGCAGGTGCATGTTGTATGTGCTGTTTATTTTATGAAAGGGTTCATTTCCCCTGTATTCGTGTGTGTGTGTGTGTGTGTGTGTGTTGGGCAGTGGGAGAAAATCTGAGGAACAAAGACAACTGAGGCCCAGGCAAAGGTGGACCCCTGTCCTCACCTCGGTGCAGAGGCTGGCAGGGCCGTCACTCAGGATTGTCCCTTCAGGGTCAGGGGTCCTTCTGTCTCTTCTATCTTAGTTTCCCAGTCTAGTCCCAAGCCTGCAATCTTCCTGCCTCAGCCTCCCGAAGTGCTAGCATTATAGGTACATGCCACCAGGCTCAGCTATGAACATTTCCTATCTGTTAGGCATCAGGACAGTAAGGACTAAGACAAAGCCACTGTCCTCTACGAGGCCCCAGAGACCTTGAAAGGTGAGAAGGGGCCTGCAGTGTCTGCATAAATGCAGAGAGATTTGGCAGGGGGTCACTTGGTGACCTCTCACCGGAAGTCAGTACACAGAGCCCAGGTTTGGGGACGAGGTGGGGCCCATAGCCAGTTCCTTTGCTGACACTACTAAACACCACTCCACTGTCCACCAGGTGCTCCCTGTCCAGAGACTGCCCCGGTTCTGCAGCAACTCCCTGGGGAGGCATCTTGGTCAATTTCTCACTGCTGGGACACAAGGTCTGACAACCGCAACTTACACCCCGGGGAGATTTATTTTGGCTCACATTTTTGTTCCAAATCCACTGACTCCAAAGCAGGATGGAACGGCAGAGGGGCCTGGCGGAGGAAAAGCTGCTCATGCCAAGGTGACCAGGAAGCAGAAGGGTGGAGCTGGGGAGGGAGATGAACCCTCGCCCCCAGCGACTGCCCCTTCCAGCCAGAACTGCAGCTTAGCAGGGAGCCAGGTGTGCGTCTCATAATCCACCCACCTTCCAAACACGCCAGGCTTCGGGGCCCTTTTAGATCTAAGCCATAACAGAAAGATAACATAGTCATCCACCGTCATCAGAGTGGGGCTGAGCCTTTTGTGGTGTCACCAGCCATCCTGAACTCATGAGAAGGAAACTTGGGACTGCATCTAGGTCCCAACTCCAGTCCTTCTACAGAGAGTGAGACCCTCTCCCCCCGCTGCCCTCCTTCCTCCCGCCCCTGGCCTGCCACTTCATGCTGCCCTTTCTCAGGCAGACTGGCCATGAGCTGCCTTCTACCAGCTCTCTGAGTATCAGCAGCTCCCAAGCTCCCCAGCCCCACTGCCCTCGGGGACAGGAGCCTGCCTTTCCCAGCCGCTCCCTGGCTTCCTGTACACCCCTCCTTCCTTTTCCCCGCAAAGAGTTCCTGTTTCTTCCTTGCCTGGGTCTCTTCCCTCCTTGGGTTCTTAGCTCAGGAACCCTGCGAGGCTTCTAGTTTGTCCCTTCCCATCCTCCCTGGAGGTAGCTCATGGGAAAAAGAGCCTGGTGTCCAGGCCCAGGGCTGGTGCACTGCACACACTCACAGAAAGGTGCCCGTGAACTAGAGGCTCTTGCTGAGGGTGTGAGGTGTGCGACTGGCACCCTTCTGCATCCCTGGGGGCCTGTGTGTGGTGGGGTCCTGGCAACCTCATGAGCAAGACCTTCAAAGGGCCTCCCACTTCCCCAGCATTCCTCTGCCCTCCCCGACACTCCCACCGTCAAATTCCAATGAGGGGAAGAGTATCTCATGATGGAGGGAGAGCCTCCCTGACATTGTAGGAGCCTGGCTCAGGATGATGATCTCCATCCCTGGTCCCTGTGACTGGGGACCATGCATGTTCGTTCTCATCTGAGCTCCTCGCTGGGGGGACAGGGCCTGGCTCCACTCATCTACTGCTCCCAGGACCCCATGGACCCCCTCTAGGAGCCCCAGGCAGGAGGGGCTCGGTTACTTCCCAAGAACCCCAGATTGGAGTTCTGATTCTGGCTCTGATGTGAAGTCCGTGAGCTCAGAAGAGCTTCTCAGCCTCAATTCTTCAGCAGTAGAGCCAGGGATGAACATCCATTCCCTGTGGCATGGGAAGAAATCAGTGAGACAGAATGTGGAGGGGTTGGATCTAGGGCTGAGCAGGGCCAGGCTGTCCTCAGGCCTTGGTGACAGCGGTCTCTCCTCCTGGCCCGAGCACGAGGCATCGGGTTACTGAGGAAAGGAGACATTTGCTCTTACTGGTCCTGTTGGGATGAGAAATCTCTGGTTTTGTCTTCTGCATTCCCACAGCCATCCTATGTTCATTACAAAATCCTGTGTTCTGGTTTAGATAAATAGAATACAACTTTCTAGGGCAAAATTTGAAAATAATTCCACAATTTAGCAGAGTATATTTTACTCATCTATTAATCTGCAGGCCATAATTAAATGGCCAAGATCTGTCTTTCTGTACGTGAAGTCATTTTCAGTATTTATTTTCCGAGACACTGCTGGATCTGAAGGGAGCCGGGAATCAGGCTGGGCTGGTAATTGGATGGCTCCTTTCAGGGCTCCACACAATCCTTCTTATGACATCATGGGCTGGCCACAAGCTCCTTCCAGGCAGGGAAAGAAATACATGTGTCTTAGGTTCTGGCCACTTTCCCAAAGGGTGGGATGTGCCAGGAAGGCTCTTTTTGTTCACCATGGCTGCAGCTGGTGCTTTCTGATGGAGAGAACGGAAGGGGTTCACGCTGGGGCTACACCGGGCTCAAAATGCTACCAATGCTCCTGGTTCTCCTTTGCAGAGGATACTGTGCACTCACACATTTTAGAATCAGGTAAAAAATGATGTCAGAAGAAAGGTGCTAGTGAAAGGCAGTGAATGAAGAAGTGAGCTTCAGTAGAGAGGACCATGACAGTGGTCACCAGCAATTGTATGGTGGGGACAGGAAGGAGAGAGGTTCCTCAATAGGAAGAAACTCACAGCTAGACTCGAAGGAGCATCCCAGGGCTCTGGTGAACAGTAGGGCAAGTACAGTGTGTATTTCAAAAAGCCATGCAAGAATTTGAATGTTTGGCTGCAGAGATGTGATAGCTATTTGGGCTGAGGAATATACTCACTATGCTCATGTGATCATTAACACATTGGACACATAGAGAAATATCACATGAATTACATAAATTTGAATTGTTATCATGTGCCAATTAAATGTAGTACAAAAAGGAAAATGAAATGGATTTCTAGATGCTCAGCTTGCCATTCTATGGCAGCATTTACAGGTAGAGAAATAAAATCATCAGATAAAAAGGAGGGGGGAGCTGGGGATTTAGCTCAGTGGTTCTGGCATCTGCCTCACAAGCGCAAGGACCTGAGTTCGATCCCCGGTAACAAACAAAAAAAAAAGGGCTGAGGATTTAGCTCGGTGGTTTCACAGCCTGCTACGCAAGCGCAAGGACCCGAGTTTGATCTCTGGTACCAAAAAAACCACAAACATATAAAAAGGAGGGGAAGCAGGGCTGGTCCAAACTAGCAGGAAGCAGCTCCTGCTCTCCACTCTGCAGAGCTCAGAGCGGCCCCTGTATATTCCAGGACCATCGGAAGCCGAGCTGTCTTTGATGATGAGAGGAAGCTTTGCCAGCTCCTGCGAACAGTGCAGAGTGATGTATGGAAGTGCACGCTCTGGGCAGTTATGCCTGTTTTACTGGGTAATTACTGCAAGGTCTGTGGCTAAGCAGATGCAGGCGCTGGGTGTGTCCCTGTGGTCCTTGCTGCAGAGAGGAGGGTGGACAGGCTGTCTTCTCTCTCTCTGGACACTCTGCCTCTTGAGACTTCCCTGCATCCTCTGTAAGCATCCACAGTGGAAGTGCCTTTCCCATTTCTGAAAGCATTTCATGCTCTTTTGGGATAATGAATTCGAGGTTCCTTTAAGTTTACTCCTTCCTTCTTCCCTCCTTTCTTCTCTCCCTCCCTCCCTCCCTTCTTTTCTTCCTTCCTTCCCTCCTTCCAGTACATTCCTTGCTTGCTGTTTCTGGCTTCCCCTCCCTTCCTATTTCATGCTAAGCAATTTCTCCCGCCTTGATGTTGCCCAGCTTTGTTCTTTCTGTACTTCTGTGATGACTCAGAATTTCCCTTCAGAACCATGCATATTAAAATCCCTGCTGTTCAGACCCATGGGGTTGTGACTCCATTCTTCATTGCTAAATGTTCTGCTCTCGCTGGCCCCTGCTTGGGCTCTCCATTGCCTATTTATTTGCTCATTTTAAAATATTTATGAAGAATCTACTCTCTGCCAAGCCTGGGCCAGACCATGGGACACAGACAGGGAACAACCAGATAAAAGTTCCACTCGACTCAGGGACAAAGCCTTACTCAGCCCATGGGGAGATCTGGGGCAGTGGCCAAGGACCTGATTTCAGGTTGAAAACCAACTGTGAATTGTGGATGGAATGCACAGGTGGAGGTCAAGTGTATCTGTGTTGCCTCTGCGAATAAGCTGGTGTCTGTGTGCTACTGAATCTGGGGAAACTCGGGAACTTTGTGCACATCAATTTCCCCAGCTGCAGAATGGGAACCGGAATAGCTGCCCTGCTGGCTGGCTGAGTAACACAGCAAGTGTATGGGACACCTTTGGGGCTGGGGATGGTGATTACTTACTCACAGTGTCTGTAGCCAGTTCAGGCCCAGAAACGGGCTGGAGGCAGCAGGAGAAGTAGGAGATGCAACCCCTAAGGGTAAGGCTGATATTGACCAGTGCCTCCTCCTGGCTTTAGTGCAGGTCCCCCACGGAGATGTCAAACAGGCACCAGTGATTCTTCCTGCACGTTTGCCCACACGGCCTGTGCTTCCAACCCAGCCCAACCCCTTCACTCTGATGCCCCCAGAGTGACCCTGGCACCTATCCTATGCCTGTAGATCCGGCCTTTCAAAGAGGATGCCGATCTGTCCTTGGGTCTGAACATTTAGCCAGCCCTGCATCCCATCAGCAGGCACTGACACAGCCACTTCCTGTGGATGAAGCACGCTGGGTGAACTGGGGTGCCCACACCCACTGACCCAGCATAGAAGCCTGTGGCTGAGTTCTTTTCCACAGCTCAGAGGAAGGCTGAGAGAGGCACAGAGTCACAGAGCTCTGTCCTAAATCAGAAGCCCACGCCTCATGCCTCACTGCCTCCTGGATGTGCCAGGCGATGACATCCAGGCCCCGCCCTCCCTCTCATCTGCTGGAGGTCAGGAGAAAGTGTGCCAGATCTACCTGTCCAGGCCTGTGCACACCACTGTCCCCATAAGGAGACAAAGTGCCTCTGGCACCACACCTGTCCCGGAACCCAGAGGTTGCTCTCTTACAGGACCTTTGTGCATGCCAAACCTGGAAATAAACCCAAAGCGAACAGAAGACAACCATGACACAGACAGCAAGCTCAGTGCATCATTTCAGAAGCGTTGCAAGAAAACCTCCAACTGCAGACCTCTAACTTAACAAAGACTGCCAATGTCTCATCACAAGGAAGCGGTGTTTTCAGGGCCAAGGATGCAACCAGATCTGCTCTGAATTTCCAGTTGAGCCCTTGCCCTCCTCCCCTGTGGCCTGGCAGAGCCCTCTCCCCACAGCTCCCTTCTCAAAGGCAGAAAATGAAAATGTGACTTTTTGGTAGGCAAAACTCTCCTCACTTTATCCATTTTCTCTCTAGGCAGAAATAGACCATTTTATATTTCTTTTAGAAAAATCGAAGGTGGCTTTAAAATGTCAAATTTTCTGACTGAGGACAAACTGCCTTTTAAATATCACATTTTCTAAAATGTGCGCTGTTTTATTTTACTTCTGCTGTCTCTTCCTGAACACAACCCAAGTTCTCGTGTCGAGAAGCATCAGGGACTTATGTTTTCTGTGCAAGTGACAATGACACTTTTCCAAAGGTAGGTATTTGGCATTAATTAAAGGCAAGTGTTCTCGACATTGGCAGGGATACTGAGCCAGGATCTCACTCTGGGAGAGGGGTGCACGAATCTCCCCAGCTCCCTGCAGGAGCCTGGCGTCAGCTCAGGGCTGCAGCTGTGCTGTTAGGCGTGGGCATGGAACTGCAGATGGCACTTGAGGACTCCGCTCACCATGGCTGGGCTTGGGTGCAGGCACTCTGGGTTCCAGCCTTGCTCTGCTCCTCCCAGAAGTGGACACACAGGTGAGATTGCAGTTCTCCTCCCATTGGATAGATGGAGCACCTCACCACAGGTGACAATGCTGCCTGGGTGATCAATGGCACAGCCTGTAAGGCTGGAGTGTTGACAGAGAGAGGAGAAGCCTGGCAGGGGCCCAGGACCAGCCCTGAGCCTGCACCCAGGATGGGAGCCAGGATTCATCCTTAGCTCCATACAGAGGTCAGAGTCCTTGAGCACCTTCAAGAGCCAAGTTGATGCTGTGCTCCAGAGTGCTTCTGGCCCAGGGATGTGGCCTCCAAGGAGAAGCCATCATGCAATTCCAATATGGTGGCCCTTCCAGCTCTGAATCCAGGCATGTGTTTGTTACCCAGGGGTTCCACCCAAACTAGCACAAACTAGGTACTAAAATAAGCAATCATGGGCTGTAGGGGATACAAATCCAAACCGAACGCATGGCCCTCCTGAGGCTCTGAGGGGAAGGTAGTGTCCAAGGCCTGTCTCCAGCGTCCAGTGGCCCAGGCTGGTGGACTGTTGGCGCAGTCCCAGCCACCTTCCACCAGTGACCCTCTCTGGCCTTGTGTATCTTCTATCTCTTCTCTTCTAAGGACACTTGTCACCAGGCTCAGGGTGGATCCTAATCTGGATGACCTCCATCACGGACTCTAATCATGTCTGCCAATACCTGAGGCTCACAGGTCCCAGGGTTAGGATAGAGTCAGGTCTTGTAGGGTCAGAGGAGGAAATCTTTTAATCCACTGCAAGGAGTGAGGCTGGTTTCCACTTCCCAGAGAGGAGGCCATAGGGAGAGACACATGGGAGCCTCAATTTGGGAGCTGAAAGATGGAAAGAATGGCAATTATAGAAGGATAATGACTCAGTCTGGGCCCCTGTTGGGCAGGGTCAGGAGGAGGAAGTGGTGTGTGTGCGCAGACTATATTCTTAATGATCCCCTACACCTGGGACAGTCATCATACAGGGACCTGGGTGGTGGTGGAAAATAAACATAACTCTGACTGCTAAGAGAGTAAACATAACTCATACAGACAGCTAAGGTGATTTCGGACAGGGGCCTCACTGAGCATGCTCACGGCCAAGACCTGGGGAGGTTTGTGACAGGGACCTCAACTCACAGCAGGGACCGTCAGCCACTGGGGATCCTGCACAGCCAGGCTTAGGGGCCTCACTGGGGCCAGAGTAGAGGGAGGAGCAGAGGTCTGGGGACAGAAATGGCCTACACCTGTGGCTGGAAACTGCCCCTGTGGGCTCCTGGGCCCTCCACTCCCTGCACAGTCCATGGTTGAAGCTCACAGTCCATCTTCTGCAGGTTTCCACAGTGGGAGAAGGCTGCTGCCCTGGGCAAAACCACAGCTGGGATGGAAAATGTTTCAGATGCTCACAGAAACAGCCTCAGCCCCACACCTGGCAAGCTCCCAGCAATGCGGGCAGAGAAGTGAAGGGAAAGTGGTCATGGGGAAAAGGACCATGACCTACCACAGAGGCTGGTTAGGGGCCCAGGCCAGCCCTCAGTTCCCTCCTTCCACTCCTGACATTTGACAGCCGGTGAGAAGGTAGGGAACCAGGTAGGCCCAGAACAAGGCCAGGACCAGAGCAGTTGTCCTTCTTGGAGCCCACCCCTCACTGCCCAGCCCACCCTGGAAGGGGACGAGGACCTGGCAAAACTCACCCTCGTCCACACAAGAGCCAAGGCCCCTGGCTGTTGGGTGGCAGGACCAGGCTCAAGTTGATCTGGCTTCACTGCACCTGGCTACCATTTCATGTCCACCAGAGCCTGGCACTGAGCTATGGGCTTTGAAAGCCTCAACACTTTGAATCTCACAATGCCCAGGAAGGTCTGTGAATGGAATTATTTCCTGATTTCTCTCTCAGTGGTACTGCTGTGCAGGAACACTATTGATTTGTGTGAGTGTGATTTTGTATCCTACCACTTTGCTGAATGTGTTTATTAGACATAGAAGTTTTCTGGTGGGGTTTTGTTTTTTTTAATCTTCTAGTACAGAATCATATCCTCTGCTATAGGGATAGTTTGGATTCTTTTCCTGTTCATATCCTTTTACGTCTTTCTCGGGCCCGATTGCTCTCCCTAGAGTTGGTCGTCCTGTGTTGAAAAGGCATGGTGAGAGAGCACATCCTCCTCTCATTCCTGATTTAGAGAAAATGCTTTCAGCTTTTCCCATTCAGTGTGCTGTGGGCTGTAAGTTTGCTATTATGGCTTTTATCAGTTTGAGGTAAATTCCTTCTGTAGACATCAATGAAAATAGATATGAAAAAGGCAGAATTACACCAGACACCACTGGATCCAGAGGATTGTTAGAAGCTATTTTGAAAACTTATATTCCAAGATAATGGAGAATCTGGAAGGAGTAGATAAATCCCTAGACCATATGACTGACCAAGATTGAACCAAAAAGACATAAAAATCCTGAAGAGAGCATTAGCATGGAATGAAGTTGATGCAATAATAAAGAAGAGCTCAGGATCCAATTGATTTACTGCTGAATCTTACCAGAACATTCGAAAAGAACTAACACCAGTACTCTTTAAGCTTTTCCAAGTAGTTGAAAGGAAAGGAGTGCTTTCAAATTCATTCCATGGAGCCAGCATTGCCCTTTACCAAACCAGGTAAGGACTCAACATAAAAGAAAAACTGCAGAGCAACAGGCCACTATCCTTGGTGAATACCGATGCAAAAATCCTCAATCCAATACTTGCAAACAGAATTGAACAACTCATTAAAAAGTTCATGTACTCTGACCAATTTGGCTTCATCCTAGGGATGCAAGGATGGTTCAACACACAAAAATCAATAAATGCAATCCACCACATAAGTAGAGTCAAGAATAAAAGTTCATCTCCAGAGATGCAGAAAAAGCCATCAACATGATCCAATATCTCATCCCTTCGTAGTACAGAATGTATTTTAGAGTGATGAGACTGTTCTAGAATTAAAGATCAATGACACTTTCACTCTTTTGTGGATCTACTAAAACCACTGGATTGTTTGTTGTAAATGAGTAATTTTGTGGAGTCTCAATTCTGGCTCCATGGAGTTGACATAAAATATATAATAAGTCTAACATCTATATGCACCTCATAATCATTTAATATTAAATATCTGCACATTTTTAAAGCTAGTGACTTGCTAGGAAATCTTTACAACTTTCATTCCATTAATTTATGTCCAGTGTGTAGATCATAACTACCCCCTTCCATTAACTCAAATCCATGTGTGCACTGCTTGCTCTATGTTGTGCTCTATAGCATGTGTTCTAATGCATTAGTCTTTTATTTCCCATGACCATGTGGAGCATACCATTATTATTAGCCCCCTTTTACAGGGTAAGAAACTGAGGCTTGCTGGGTGAAGCTATTTGTCTTGGGTGACCCAGCCAGAAAGAAGTGAGCCGCAGATCCACACATGAGCAGAATTCCTCCAGGTCTGGAATCTCAGCCCCTTCCCTCCATTGCTTCTCCCAGGAAAATTATGTGCAGTTCTTTTACTAACAACTGGGTAGGTCAAAGGCCAGGTGTATGTTATGAGCGAGCTGGCCTCACTGCCCTTCTGGTGTCGTCTTGCTGCCTGGTTCTCAGATGGGACTCAGCCATCTTCTCTCACCTGCTGCTCTGGGAGCTACATGGATGAGTGAACTATGTGTAAGCTCTGGGAGTTTGAGATGGGCTCTGTGTCACAGAAACACAGGGCTGGCAACTGTCACCACCACTGGTGTTAATTACAAAAAAGGGAAAACAGTTTCTCACTGACTCCTTGCTGATGCCAGAATTACTAAGGTCTACAGCAAACGCTCACAGAGCCATACCCTGTGTTTCTGCTTTGTTTATTGGGTAGTTTTTAAAAGTGCAGCTCCATTGACACAAGCTCGACATGGTGGCTGGTTCAGGGTTTAGCTGGTGGCTCAGAAGCTTGGTGGTCCCTGACTCCAGGTGCCTGGTGAGGGCAGGAGGGCTTGTTGTTAGAACTCTGACATCAGACTCTTTGCTGGTGTGGTAGCCAGGTAAAAGAAAAGTGCCATTTGTCTGTCGTCTGTCTGTCTGTTTACCTGTCTGTCTGTTTCCATGGGCGAGGGGTTGGTTCTGAACTGGAAGTCAATGTGTCCTCCATCCTGCTGGGAGGAGAGGGTGAGACACCCTGGGATCTAACCTCTCCCACCAGCACATGGCCCTGGGCTCCCTGGGCAGTGAGGGCCAAGGAGACCCCCTCCCTGCCATCCCTACATCTGTCCCCCAAGCCCAGAGCTGACTCAGAGAGACCCCCGGTGTGGAATGGAGAGAGCTCATGATGCAGGGCTTCATCTCCCCAGAAATGTGTGCTGCTGAGGGCCAGGGATTTAGCTCAGTGGTGCCACTGCCTGCTTTGTAAGCACAAGGTCCACAGTTCAATCCCCAGTGCCAGAAAAAAGGGGGTGCTGCTGAGCCCCTGGTGTGCAGGAGAGAAAGGAGGATCCAAGGAGTGGGAAGGGAAGACAGGTGGGTGGCACAGGATGCCCAGAGCCATCTTCCAGGTCCCCCCTCAGCTTCTTCTACCTAGGCAGGACAAGGCCCACTATCCCAGGAAAGAACCTGCCCAGGGCTCAGCTGTGGCCTCAGCGGGGAGAGGGGAGGGGAGGGGAGAAGCAGTTTGCCAACCAGTGTGCTGACCTGAGGTGATGCCTGTGAGACCCCCCAAAGCCTGCTCATCACCTGAGGCTGCCCTGGAGGACCGCTGAGATGACCCCAGACTGTGGACTCCTCCCACAGGCAGAGTGTGCTTGGCTCCATAGTCACACCTGATTACCTGGGACTTGGCTTCCTCTTTGGGCAGCAGAGAAGTCCTAGGATCGACCTTCCCTGAGCTGCACCTCCTAGCATATGGGTGCACGTGTGTGGAGTCTGTCATGTGGTACATGCAGTGCTCGGTGCACAGCATGTGTGCTATTTGTGAGTTGAGTGTGGTGTGTATAGGGTATGTGGTATGTGTGTAAGGTGTCTGTTGCGTGGTGCATGTGGTGTGTATGTGTGCACAAGTGCATGCATGCTGCTATCTCTAGTGTCCCCAGGGAAAGAGGTGAGCCGAGGAGCTCACCATCCTACAGGTGGTGGCTGCTTGGGAAGGGAGGCTGAGCCTGTCGCCCCTACAGATCCTCAGGCCTAGTGCTCTCTCCTCAGTCCTCACACCTGATCCACAGCTCACCATGAAAGGCTGGGGCTGGAGCAGACAACGCATGAGGATGGGCTCTACCGGCGGGGCCAGGGATGGAGGGGGGAAGACAGTGGGCTGAACATCAGAATCAGAAACACCAAAAGTGAAAGAGAAGGACTGCGAAATGGTAGCAGGGATCACCGGCGACAGAATTGTTCTGCCTCTTGATTTTATCAGTGTTGAAATCCTGGCTGTGAAGGTGTCATTTTGCAAGATGTCCCTTTTGGGGAAACTGAGAAAGGTACGTGAGCTCTCTCTACATTATCTCTTACACTTGCCTGTGAATGTGAGCTGGAGGCTCAGAGTTGTCCCAGGCATGGGATCGGGTGACCTCAGCAGACCAAGGTCAGGGACGTGCAAGTGTTTTGTGCTGTTCTGAGGCTCCAGAATGGGGTGGTCACTGTGCACTCTTGATCACTGACATAGGACAAGGGGAAGGGTGTCAAGAATGCTGGACACAAAGTGAGGGCAGAACTGCACGTGACCCAGTGGTCAGAGCTCACCCCTCTGAGGACTGAAACCCGAGACAGAACCACCATCCAGCACCAGCCTGATTCCAGGGGCTGTGGAGAGACATCTGTCTGTGGGAGGGTAGGATCCACACTCGCTCTGCACTCTCATCTATTTACAACTGTGCCTCTGGGTTCTATTGAAACACACCTGTGAATTTATGGCCTCCCCAGATCACTGTCCCTCAAATCACTCATTTTCCTAAAACCTCACCACGCAAGAGGAAGTGAGCCCAGCCACCTCTCCATGAACTGATCTGTCACCATCAGAGACGAACCCACTGGTGGACTGACAAAGGCCTTGTGTTTGCCATTTTGCAGGTTCTGCCTATGAAGCTCACCAAGGTGAAAATCCGAGGAGCTTTATTCAGCTGTGACAGCAGACAGGAAAATAGCTCAAAGGGAATAACCCGAGCTGGCATTTGCTCAGCACTTCTTCAGTTTCAAAGCACTTTCACAGCTGGGGGAGCCTGGGGGCTAAGGGTGTCTCCGTGACATAAGAAGAGAGCCTTCTCTTCTTCCTAGTTCTTAGGTGAGGAAATTGAGCCCCTGCTCAGTCCTGGGACACATTTGGACTAACAAATACCTAAACTGAGCAAACCGCAAATGCCCCAAAGCACAGTGTTGTTGGTCCTGGGCTATGGTCACTGGCATGTCTCCAGGGCCAGGCTGAACTTAGATGCCCAGCCCTATTGTTCAGTACATTCTTCTGAAAGGTGCCTGTTCAGCAGGGCACCCGCAAACCCCAGTGGGCTGTACTGGACTTGGAATTGGTTCCCAGGTGGTGTTTCTTACTCAGAATTCAGTGAGCATTTTGTAACTGCTTTCTTTATTTAATTCTATTTTTCAAAAAAGGTCATACACAGGCTTGGTCCAGTTCACCTGTTAGACTCTCACACTCTGATAAGTGTAAGCCACTGGAGATCCATGGGTCTACAGAGAAGGAAAGACCCACAGTAGAACCCAAACTCAACCCTCAAATGCACAAATACCTCTGGCAGTTGAAACCCATTCCCGGTGCAGCTGTCTGATCTGGGTGTCTCAGTTATGCTCTCAGTACCTCACATTCCCCACCCCAAACTGGGGACAATAACACCAGCCTCAACGACTGTGATGGTGAGTAGGACATGTGTCAGACACCTGCCAGACCACTTACAACAAGGGCAGGTGCTCTTACCAAAGACAGAGACTGCAGAGTGGAGGCTGCTGTCATTGGAGTATGCAGATATTACAATCAGGCACAACAGCGCCACTGCTATTTGAGCCAGGGAGAGTCAAAGACACCCTCTCTTTGGTGGAGATTTAGCTTGAAGAAAGTGCCATCACTCTGCTTCTCCCAAGGGCACCCACACCCCTCCATGCTCCCTTACTGAGTCCCGACTTTGCACTGCTGCCCAATGTCCTGATGTTGACATGGCCCCACATCTCCCATCCCCTGGCAGTGGCCAGGATGAGAATCACACTGGAAATCCAGGAGGTGACCCTGTGCTCCCACTCCATTGAGCTCCCAAGCCCATTTTGGCTCGAACTGGGTCCTCTCTTCATCCCCTGTTGCTGAGCCAGGTGGGTCTGAACTTGGGTTAAGTGTTGGTAGCAGGGGGTCTGGAATTTGGGACTCTGAGCTTGAGGTCTAGGGCCCCTTTCTTTCACATCTCACAAAATAGAGAAGGATCCTCAAAACCCAAGATAAGTTCTCCTGTCATCTTGCAAAACATCACTTTGACTCGGAAGACAGGGACAATGTGCAGCTAAGCAGGTGTC
Organism: Heterocephalus glaber; assembly: GCF_053883595.1. Lineage (NCBI taxonomy): Eukaryota > Metazoa > Chordata > Mammalia > Rodentia > Bathyergidae > Heterocephalus > Heterocephalus glaber. The sequence goes on from NW_028258297.1 coordinate 2,274,214, forward strand.
CCAAGTCCTCAGAATACACAGCTCTGTCCATGGAGAGGCTGGCTCTTTGGGAGGGACACAGCTCTACCTTGCCTTGTGAAAATGCAGATTGGGATGGAGCAGGCCCAGGGTAGGGCCAGAGAGCCCGCCTTTCTCCTGGGTTTCCTGCCGCTGCTTGTGCGTGGAGCCCCATAGCATGAATAGGGACGGTGCTGGAGTCCCGGATTTGGGGTGATCGCTGTGGGGCTTGTGGCCACTGGTCTTCCTCCTGTGTTTGTAAAAAAGAGCCAGGCCACCCTTCTCCCAGGGTGTGAATAGGATTAAAAGCTCTATGTTCCCCTATACCCCGGGGACACATCCTCCAGCAGGTTTACCTGCCTGTCTGCAGGGTCAGGCCTGCCTGAGGGCCAGTCCCCATGTCAACAGCTCACAGAGGCTCTGATCCAGTCCTGGTGCTCGACAAGTGGCCGACACTGTTGACCTCCATGGACAATCAGGCAGCTCGCTCCTCTGCCGTCTGACTACAGCTTTGGCCTACACAGAGGACATAAAGACTACAGCATAGGACATAGAGAGCACTTATCTATGGAAGCCACTCTTGCAGATATTTTAATTCCTACTGTTTCTGAAAACCTTAAAGATAAGGAAGCCCTATAATTTAACAGAGACACTAGATACATTTGAGGATAAATTACATATAAAATAATTATGTATATCTTAACATGTATTTTAATATGTTTTACTCAAATATGTAACTATATTAACCTGTATATTTGTATGGGTGCACTATATTGTAAATTCTTTAGCCCAAACAAATTGTATAGAATAGAAACTCAAACCTTTAGGAAAGACTAAAGAGAAATGCGTGGCCAACTCTAAAAGACATGATTTTTCTCTTTCATTCTTTGAATATATATGATGGCTTAAAACAAAATTTGGAGTACAGAATTGTGGAATTGATAACATATGTAGATATGTTACCTAGGACTGCTCCAGTACAAAATATCAGGTAATGGTAAGTACTCGTACAAGTGTGTAAGATGCTTACATTGTATACAAAGTGGCACAAGATCAAAAACTAAAGTTACTGTAAAAATTTTGATAGAAAAATAATCTTTAGAGGAACACAGAAAATCAGTTCTGACATAGAAACCTAAATGACACTATCCATCACTTTAAGCTGATACTTACAGAGCAGTGTGCACAGTGACTTCAAGATCCACATTCTATCCAAGGATATAAATGGGTAATTACCAGGATGGACTATATGCTGAGCCATAGGACCGGTATCAATGAAGTCAAACTGGGCTGCAGGAATATAAAATATGTTCTCTGACTAGACTGCAATTAAGTTAGAAATCAATATATATATATCTAGAAAAACCAACATGTGGAAATTAAACAAGAAGCTCCTAAATACTCATGGATCAAAAAAATCACAAGGGAAAGAGAAAATTACATTGGCTATAATGTTAATCAAAATGCATTTAAATCTACAGAATATTAGTCAGAAAGCCACAGGATGTAATTGAAACAGTGTTTACAGAGAAATAAGCATTAAATGCTCATATTTCAAAAATATGAACATAATAGTGGTGCATGTTCAGTGACGGAAAGCTTCACCTTTAGAAGCTAGAAATAGAAAGTTTACCCAAAATAAGTATGAATACAAAATAATAAAAGATAAAAATTTGCATCAGCAATATAGAGAAATGAAAAGCAACGGACAAATTAATGAACCAAAAATTTGGGTTTTTGAAATAAAATAATTTATAAACTTGTAGTATGATTCATGAGAAAAAAAGAGGAGAGAACATAGAAATCGCAGATTGCAAGAACAAAGGGAGGACATCACTACAGACTCTACAGGCAGCAAACAGCAATAGGGACTGTTGGGAAGACTGTGATGCTGAGATATATGATAGAACAGGTAAATATGTTGAAGCAAAAGGCACTGGCCCAGGTGATGCCAAGAATCAGAACAGCACAAGACCTGATGGAAGTGGAGATGCTCCTGGTTCCTGGATTGAAGACTGCTTCTTGAGCTATCACTATACCCGAAATTGATGTGCAGAATCAATGCAATCATTAAAACAAATCTACAAAGCATTTCTGTAAAATTTAGTAAGTTTTTTTGAAATTTTAAAAAGAAATGGGAACACCTACAAGATTAAAATTAATCTTAAAAAACATAAAGTCAGGAAGCTACCAAACTTCCAAACTGACGATAAAGCTACAGTAATAAATAAAGAAAAAAATTTGATGCCGATGTAAGAATAAAAAGATAGATTATTGAATTAGAATAGAGAGCTTTGCAGTAGGGGTCACTAATTTTAAAAAATAGCACTGAAGCAATAAGTGTGGAGGGAAAAATCATTTCAACAAATGGAGCTGGGTCAACATGTCTTTAGGAAATAAAATACACCTTACCCTCCTCAAGCTCACATTGTATATACACAAATTAAAAACTCTGAAAGTCCTAGAAAAAATACAAAATGATATCTTCATGACTCTGGTTATATAAAGTCTTCTTAATATACAGAAAGCCATAAATATAAAAGAAAAAAATTAAATCGATATTATCAAATTTGTATCTTCTCATTAAAAGACAGTATTAGCGAATGGACAGGCCACAGAATGCAGAAACGTATTTCCAAAATGTTTCTGACAAGAAGGTTTATCAAGAATGTGTAGAGCACTTTTAAAAGTCACTGTTGAATAAGCAAATGACCCAATTAATAACAAGCGAAATATTTTAAGGAAGATACATAAATGGTCAGCACATACATCAGAGAATGTGCAACGTGATCAGTCATCAGGGAAAGCAAATTCAAAACACCAAGACTTCATTCAAAATCGCAGAAGAGCTCAAACCACAGAGGCCCTGGGTGCTGGTGAGGATGTGAATCAGCCAGAACTCTCGTACATTTCTGGTGACATTTCAGAATGCTCCAACCACTTAGGAAAATATTGGGCAGTTTCTCCTAAAACAAACATATGCCCATGAGATGAAATCATATGTCTACAAAAAAAGAGTGTTCCTAACACTTTATTCACAGTTGCCCCAAACTGGAAATGTGTCCATCCACAGCTCAATGGGCAAACAAACCCCAGTGTACTCGTGACACAAACAAATTGCACCACATTCATTGATGTAAACAATAAAATACCAGTGATCCAGCCACATGGATGAATCCCTGAATTATTATTCTGAGTGAAAGAAACTCCTTACCAGAAGAGAGTGTACCATCGAAGTCCACCTTCAGGAGGTTCTAGAAAACAGAACTCACTGACAGTGGAATAAATGGGCAGTTGCCTGTTGGGGAAGAGAAGGGCAGGAGGAGTGGGGTAAAAGGAAATGTTCTCTAACTCTTTGCTTGTCCAGTATATTACAAAAACTCTTCAAATAGCACCCTAAAAATTGTACCCTGAACAGTACATGAATTCTACTCAAAAAGAATTATAAACATACATGAAAATGTTAGTTATATCCGTGCTGAAATATTTAGAGATGGAATGCACTGCTATCTACAACTTGCATTTCAATGAATGAGAAGAAAATAGGATACATTGGGGGAGTGAATGGTGACAGAATGTAATAAATTATTAATGGTACAAGATGTCATGGGTGTGTAACTGTTCCCTGTAAACTTCTTTCAGCTTTATGTATGTTTGAAACATTCCATAAGAAAGTGCTTAGCAAAGAATACTTTCATCAAAAGTTTCTTCCCACCAGCTGATATCATTCAACAGGCATTGTAGGATTTCAAAGTTCAATCCTGTCACTTGTTGAATTCTCATTGTTTCGTATGATATGTTTCTTGTTTGCTTTAAAACAGATAAATATTTCAGTAATTCCAATTTGCTAAAATCTTTAAATCCTCAACTATTTTCAGAATAATTAGGTCAAATTCTTTGATTAACGATTTTTGAGCAACATGTAACTTAATTGTACAGAACTCCTTGACAAAAACTTTAATGTTATTTTGAAAACCTGAGTTGATTTACAAAGCAGTAAGTCAAGGCTGAAACACTTTAAAGATATGATTAAGTATTGCAGCAATATAGGTTCTGGTATGTTTTTCCTACCCAAAGTCAACTTTGTCACAAAAATATTGTAATTGTCATGTGTATATGATTTGTTATTGTGTATCTATAAAATATTTGTAACCTTCTGATTGATATTGTATAAAAATTTGAATGCCAGTAGAAATTACAAATACAACAAAATTAATTCTAAGCTACAAATATGCTCTCTTAACAAAGCAAGCTAAATGTTTGCATAACTTCAAACATCAAATTTTTATTTAAAATATCTCTACAAAGGCAAATGATACTCTCTTCAATGTTTAAATTTAAAGGAATGTATGTACAGTACGTTCAGACCTTTGACACAACTTCCCAAAACTTTACTTTTTAGATTACATTAAAGAAATCCTCATTTAAAAAAAATAAGCTGATTTACCATTTTTAGAACTAACATTAATGTAGAATTTGCATTATTTAACTCTTTGAAAATTTTTTTTTGTGATCATCCACCTAATGTGCGTATAGCAGTTGTTTTACTCCACAAATGCACAAGAACTACTGGAATAGAAAATGAGAAAAATTAAATTAGGAAATGGCCCTGCCAATGTGGATGAATGGCCATACTCTCTGAGTGCAGCTGACAGCCCTTCTGGCAGCTATATGTGAACAGTCTGCATCCTTTTAAATTAACACCTATTAATTGCTCTTATGAATGAGGTTCAGTGTGGTATTTCCACATGTGTATCCAGCACCCTTTGAGAACACACCTCTTACAATACTGGCCAGCTTTGGAAGCTGCGGAGGGATCTTCAGGACACTGGAGTCTTCTGCTTTTCTCCTGGGTAGTGATAATAAATATTTCATGGATAATACTTGCTCACTATACAATTTCTTGAGAGATAGGAACTTAATTCTTAATTTCCTTCAGTGGGCGTGCTATGGTGTAGATCTAGATGTTCCTGTACTCAAACCCTCATGTGCTCATGGGCAGGGCACTGGGAAGCTGCTGAATCAGGTTAGCACTGCAACTGACTTGCTGTTTGGAGGTGGAATCGATGGAAGAGGCAGTGACTGAGGGCGGGATCTGAAAGGTTCATCTCCCTCCTGGCTCCTCCCTACTCTTTCTGCTTCCTGGCCACCATGATGTGAGCAGCTTCCCTCTGCCAGGCCCTCTACCAGGCCATCTATTCCCATAGAGGCAGCTGACCATAGACTATAGCCATGAGCCAGAATAAGCCTCTTCTCCTTTAAGTTGTGAGTGTCAGGTCTTTGTCCCAGCAAGAAAAAAAGTGTCTCAGACAAGGTGCTTTCTTTGTGAATGCCTTCATAGTGAAAGTTGTTGCAAAATAAATATCTTCAAACCATAAAACACTACAGGCTTATCCCATGCAGCAAAAATAAGGGTAGCAGAATGCTTAGACTGCTCCTCTCCATGCACCATGGAGACCACTCTGCCTCTGCTCCCATCCCCACACCCATGTCACTCATCCCCCACCTATAAAGACCAATGAGGACACTTTTCCTATTTAATCACTGTCTCAGCTGCTGCACTGCACACAAACACAGCAGGATCTGGAGGCATAAGTTGAAGAGTTGGCAAATCAGCCACTGATAGAACATCTGGTACAAATGCCAACCTGGGCAGGAGTCTGGGAGAGCAGGAAGGACCTGGAAATGTCTCAGCACATTAGGACGGGAATCCTCCTATTAAAACGAGTTCCAGATGGTCCCAGACTGAACAGACTAGGGGTTGTGGACAGACTGGGGCGTTGTGGACCTGGACGAGGTGTGGCCTGCATGGCTGTGTGGCGAAAGCTTACCCAGACAGACTCGTCCTTCTGTCTTTGATGCCTGGATCTACTCCTGTAAGTTAGCAATGTATTTGGCAGGTATATGTAATTAAATATCTTTCATGTCTAATGAAGCTATAAAACCCCATTTCTTTCAAAGCAACCTTCATGAATTTCACAAAAGCAAAGCATTAAGCTGCGTTCAGCTTCTGAAAGTGGGAATATTAGAGATTTAGATTCTGCTCATCACATAATTTCCCAGGTTCCTGGGTGCAGAGTGGCTATTGCCCAGAGCCTGAGGAGGGCAGGTGGGCATGGCCCAGCCCAGTCTCCCTCCGGATGGCCTTCCTGAAGGACATTGGGGAACAAATCTATGAGCACTTGGGCTTAGAGTACAAGACTACTGCATGAGGAGATCACCTCTTCTCTTTTCTTCTCTGGAATTATTTTCATGCCACAATATGGAGCCTGAAATTGAATTGGGGATGTCATGGATTGTAAAATGCATCATCAATTTAAAAACTGATTTTCTGGTTAAAAGTGGAACATGACAATTCACAGAAACCTTGTTTGGGAAACACTATAATTACAGACATATTAAAATGCAAAAAGAGACACTGTGTCTTAGAATGCAGGCTAGTCACCTGAGTGTTTTAGCTCATTTTGCAGAGCTGGCTCAGCACATACCACCCACAGGAGTGGGCAGTGCACATCTGGACCAGTACTGGCAGGACGAGCCACACGAAACTGCTGTTTGGTAAGTCAAAAACACTAGTGCAACACACTTAATGTAAATATTGCCAAATTTTCTCAAACAAGTGCATGACTTAGACACCATTATCCCACTGTTACGCTGGGGAGACTGAGACACAGAAAGGCCTGTGTCCTGCCACCCAGGCCCAGAAAGGCCCTCCATCAGGTTTGGGGACCTGTCCCTCCATGTCTCTCTTCCAGGCCCAAGTGTCTGGCTCTCCGGAGCACACCAGACCTCTCTAGCTAGTGACATCCATAGGAAGATGGAAGATCTCCTGGGCTCCAGTGGAGCAGAACCACTATGCCAAGTTAGCCAAGCTGGGGTTTTTCGTCACAAACTTCTCTGACTCTCAGCCTTGTCACTCACAGCTGGTGTCCATAGCAGTGCTGTCACCTGTGTCACACAGCTGGAGCCCTAGATCAGAGAGCAAGTGGCGGCCATGGTGGAAAGAGTCTGATTCTTGTGACCCCTTTGGGCTCAGCTCTGGCCTGGAAGCTGAGCAGCACCAAGCATAGGAATAGGAGGGACAGGAGGGTCTCATCCTAAAGGAGCACAGGACTTAGAGCACACAGTGCTAATGCCCCAGGGAAGGGGAAAATGCTCCCTGCACTGTGGACCCCACAGGAAGAAGCTTCATCACCCCCACAAGAGCTGTTTGCTTTTTCTTAAATAATTTTTTTAATTTAATGCAAATTCGAAATAAAGACAGTAGAATGTAAGTATGATTTTCTTAGTCTGTTCTGGCCACTATCAAACACTGCCTATGGGGTGACTTCAAAAGCAGAAGTTTCTCAGTTCTGGAGGCTGGAAGGTCAAGGTATGACAGACTCAGGGCCCAGTGAGGACACATTTCCTGAATCATACAAGGCGCTTTCTTTCCCACATGGTGAAAGGGACATGACAGCTGTCTGGGCCTGCTTTCACAGGGGCCAGGAGGAATCCCATTCTCAAGGCTACTTTCCAAAGGCCCAACTGCTAAGCTGTCAGGTTCCAAGGTAGGAACTTGGGGAGGACACATACATCCTGACCATAACCACAGTGTATGCTCTCTTGGGAAACTAGCTTCACCGTCATGGAAGGGACACTCTTGGTGAGCAGTAGTTGGAAATCAGTGCTGCAGAAGCCTGGGACAGGGAAGCCCATCATGCCCAGAGGTAATGCTAACTAGTTCTGCATGAGGAATTCCTTTCTTCTCTTCATGGCTTTTCCACATATAAAGGTTTCTTAAATAACACAGTCCAGTGTTGTCTGTGCATAAGGTCTCCAAGGAAAGAACTCCTCTTCTAGGCATGAGCTGAATAATGCAGTGGCTAAGAGCTGTGCTGTGGCTATCAAGGACCCGGGTTCAAATCCTAGCACTTCCACTTCCATATGCTCAGTGTTTTCTGTGAAATAATGACCATGACAGCCAACACCTTGTAGAGTTGCCTAGGGGCCCCGTGAGCTGGCACACGGCAGGTGCTGAGACTTACTGTGTGATCACAGTCCCTCACTTGGGCTCCTGTCAGCCAACACTGCAGTCCCCACAACCTGTCCTCACCCATGTCTGCCTGAGCAGGTCCACTGTCTCATGCTGCATGCACTGTTTCCACTGACACAATGACTCGAATAGGGAAGGGCAGATGCTGGGTCACAGGATGTGCATTTTCAAATGTACCAGAGAATGATCAGTGCTCTCCAGAGTCATTATATCAATTTATGCCCCAACCACTGTTCAATAGCCCAGCTTGGGGGTGCATCACCAGTGTCCTTAGTGTCCATCAGCCTGAGTGCAAAGACTTCTCACTGGGGGATAGTTTTCAGTTTCCAGGTGATATATATATATATCTCGTCATGCTTTTATTGTCCTTTCCTAGTTTTTGTTTGCTTGTCTTTGAGAGCATTTCTTTGAATACACTGTAGAGTATTTTTATTGAATTTTGTTGTTTCCATTACAGATTCTTTATATAGTTTGGCCACTAACCATCCAGTGTCAACCATCTAACCACCTGTTATGGCTCGTGTCTAGATGTGCCCCCCAAGCCTCATGTGGTCATAGGTGGTCATTTTTGGAGGTGACTGGATCTAGGGTGTGTGATGCTGGGATTGGTTCATGGTGGGATGCTAGGATTAAGGGTGTAAATATAAGAGACAGGAAGAGGGCCACTGGTGTGCTCGCTTGTCACTTGTTGCTTGCTGCTTGCTGCTTGCTGCCTTCTGCCTTCTGCCTGCATGTTTTCCTCTGTGATGCCTCTCTGCCATGCCAGCTGGCTATAAACTAAGACCTCCACAAACTGTGAGCCAAATAAACTTTTCCTTATTTAACTTTAGGTGTTAAGTATTTTGTCTCAGTCATAAGAAAAGTAACCAAAACCCTACTTCTGTCAGTCATACTCATTTAAAATATCATCCTTCCATTTCTGGGTTGAACTTTCACTTTCTTAACATTGTCATTGGATACAGAAAGGTCCCAAATATTAATGTAATTGAAATTGTCAACTTCTTATTTTATGATTTTTGTCACTTGTTTCTTATTTGAAAAATCCTTCTCTACTCTGACATAATGCTACTGGGCTCTATTTGTTTCAGAGGTTGTGAAGTGAATTTTGCCTTTTATATATTCCACTCCTTGTCATGTTGGAAACAGATTTTTGTGTATAGGGTGACATAAAGATCCATTTTTTTTTCAAATGGGTAACTGATTGCCCCAGCAATTGTTGACCAGTCATCTTCTTTCCCATGGGTACACAGTGCCACCCTTGTCATATTTTAAGCAGTCATATTTGTATATTTATAGTCTGGGCTCTATATTCCATTTTCCTGGTAAAGTTATTCCTTTAGCATACTCCAGTCATCTATTGTTAGGTGGCACATCAAATCTTAATGCTTTAAAAGAGCAAATATCCACTTTGTGAAAGAAATTACAGTTTTGAATGTATTAGGTGAACATGCTAACCACTACCTATGGGAACCCACAAGAAATTACAGTTTTGAAAGCATTCAGGATCTGTTCGTCTCCACTCCATGGACCCTAGTGGGCAATGCCTTGGGGTCAGAGGACCCAGATCCAAGATGGCACACTCCCATGGCCCCAGAGGTAGTGCTAGCTACAGCTGGAGGCATCCAGAGCTGCTGTCCAGGGGGTCTTATTGCACCTAAGTAGTTTCTACACAAGCGTCCTGTATACAGATGTGATATGTGGCATCTCTGTACCTTTTGGTATAGACTGCTTTGACTTTAGTTGCATTTCCCAACTTGTTCTTATATAGAAATGCAAGCAATCTCTGTTTGGTTACCCATTTAGCTAACTTGTTAACATCTCATTAATATATGGTTTTTGTAGTTTGTGGTGGTGCCAATGCCAAGAATCATGTTACCTGTGAATAGTTAATTGGCACTCTCTTTCTTTGATATATTTATGTATGTTATTCTTGCACTGTGACCTCAGCCCAAAGCAGAATCTGAGGGGGTTGGATTTTCTCTGCAACTTCAGAGATAATACTCTTAAATTTCTCCATTTTGTAAGATGTTTAATCCAGTGGGATTTTTTTTCCCAATAGAAATTATTTATCTGGCCAAGACAGTTCCCTCTTCTAGTCAATTAGCTGCTAGTTTTTTTATTGTGAAGGGATGTTGATCTTTTTTCTTTCTTTTTTAATGTTTTTTTTCCATCTTTTTATTAGTAGACAGGTTAATGAATTTCACTTTAGCAGGTTTGTACCTGCACAAAACATACTTCAATTATTTCCTCTTTCACAGCCACCCCTTGTCCCTCCATCTCCAGGCTCACTGCTGGTTTGGGGGAAGTTTCAATGTGTATGGTGTATGATTATATATTCATGCTCCCCGCCCTTATAACCCCTACTCCCTTCCTCTACTCCAACAATAGTCTCCCTTCTACTCTCTTCTCATTGTTTTTATATCCCACATTTTAGGGCGAATATGTGATATCTGCCTTTCTGAGTCTGCCAGGATGTTAATCTTACAAAGTTATTTCACTCTGTCTGTTTTTATAATCTCATAGTTTTTAACTTTGTTAATGTGATGGGTTAGTTTAATGTTGTACTGAATGTGTCTTGTAGCAATGGTTTACATGTGTTATATGTTACTGAGTTGAGTTTATGAATATTTGTTTAAATTTGCATTTGTTTTATCACTGAGATTAACCTGTAATTTTATTTCCCATCTATTTTGGGATTTGCTAACAATGCTTTGATAATCTCATAAAGAGAAATTTCAGACGTCTCTTTTCATATAATATGAAAGAGATTGAGAAAAATAAATTTTTCTCTCTCTAACATGGTTGAAGTGTTTCTAAAATCAATTGGGCCTTTAGGTATCTTTACAGAGAAATTTAAAGTTACTGTTTCAAGTTCTATAATGGTTTTCGCTTGAGGCAATTGGTAATTTATATTTTTCTAAAAACTATTCATACAACCCAATTTATCATTTTTATTATAAAATCATTACTATCCCTTTTCCTACCTTTTACTCTCTGCCAGCAAAGCACTTTTGTATCTCTTACCCTTTTTGATCTTGATGATTTAGCCTAGATACTTTCTATTCAACTGTAATCCAGTTCACTAATCCTTTCTTTGACTGAGAAGAATCAGCTATTAAACTCATATATTGAGTTCTTAATTTCAGCTAATTTTTTAATTAAGTGATTTACATTTGTATTAGTTTCCTATTGCTGCTGTAATAAATTACAGCAAGCTTAATGGCTTAAATCACAAATTTATTATCATACATTTTCCTGTGCATCAGAACTTATTTAAGGATTAAAGAATCATGTTATGGGCATTGAGGGGGAGGAAACTTAGTCTGTCTAATGCAATCTTCCCTCTGGTCTCCAAAGATCCACATCTCTTTCACAGGCAAAATACCTTCATCCTCTTCCATTACAGGGTCTCATTCCATTACAGCATTAATTCAAAGTTCGAAATCTCATTAGTTCAGAAATCCTAAATTTTGTCATCTAAACAACCTAAAGTTGGGTTGAAGTTCTCAATATAAGCCATCTTGGGGAGCAAATACTTTTGATCTGTAAAGTTGAAAGCAAGTTATCTCTGCCTAAGTAGGATAATTCCCATGCAAAACAGAGAAATGGAAGGAAACAGGACTGGTCCCAAGCAATTTTGAAATGTACTAATTCCATTAGAGTCTCAAACTGCCTTGGAATGATATTCCAGGACTCAAAGCTTAACCTGTGGTCACCAGGTCCGTTGTCAAAACCACCCTTCTTCTTTTAATGGAAGGATGTTAGTCACTTTCCTGTCCCTGGACAAAAATACACAATTTAAAGGAGGAGGAGTTTAAGGTGGCTCACAGTTTGGGGGAATTCAGTCCATGGTTAGCTGGGTCCAAGGCAGAAGCATTAAGGTAGAAAAAAGGGCATGCAGAGGAAAACTGCTTAAAGCTGCTTATACCACCCTTCATGGCAACCAAGAAGGGAGGATGAGAGAGGAGAAAGAGAGAGAGAGAGAGAGTGAGAGAGAGACAGACACAGAGAGAGAGAGAGAGAGATACTGTTGTAGGTCACACCCCAGGTCCCCCCTCCTAACAGCACATTCTGCTACTGAATTCATCCATGGATGAACCTACTAATGAGTATGGCTCCCCCATGATCCAACTGTTACCAGCTACCCAGGTTCATAAGTTCAGGTTCCTCTGCTCACCATTGACCAAATTAAAGGAAGCCATTCATTTTGGTGGAAAAGGAAAAATTATTTAAAGCTAGCTCTGAGGAGATGGAAGGGCTATTTTGCCTCAAATCATCATCTCCCTAAATACAGGTAGGCAAGGGTCTTTTATAGTAAGGAATAAAGGGGAGGGGAAACACAGAGATAATGCAGACCTCCACACCTGCTTTATCACATCCAGCCTTCTTCAGCTCATTGTCCCCTTTCTTGTGGAAACTGGGCTCCATCTTCTGGTGCTGGCATCTGCACATCCTGTCCATTTATGGGACCTGAGGAAAGGTCCATTTATGCCCTAGGCTGGGGGAAGTTTGGAGAAGCCACTTATTTCTAAAGGAGAAATATCTTTCAAAGTTCCATTTTACAGTGCTAGTTACACAATCACTTTCCAAACACAGGAGACTCCTGGGGGAAGTTTTAGATCTAAGCCTTGAGAGTAAGGTACACCATGTCTGCAGCTGAGAGATTTTATGAGATTGTTTTTGACTGTAGAATTTCTGCGGTCCACTAGCTTTCCTTATTTCCAGTCCTCTTCCCTTTTAGTGCAACTTGGTGAGTATTTCATTTCTTCTGCTAGTAGAACAGTCTCAAGTGCCAGAGACCCCTGCAGTCAGGTTCCAGTCCCCACTTGCCCGTGGGTGACACAGTCTTGAGAAAAAAATACACTGAAACAAAACTAAGAGAGAGAAAGCGGGGAGCCAGGATGACCAATGCCAGTGCAACAGACAAAGGTGCTGGCCAGTCCCAGGCACTGACTTTTATTGGGAATCAATTGGGGTAAAGAGGGCATGTGGTTTCCATGGAAATTAATGTAAACAAGGCTCATAAAGGACAAGACAAAGCATTCTCAAATTAGGAACAGAACAGACAAAATATATGATTGTAGTTAGAACACTGTCCTTGTAGTCTGAAGGTTTTAGTTATGGAAACGGAATTTGGGTGCGAGTTACTCTGACCTTGGCATGTAGGCTTCAGCCAGACTCACTTCTATAAACAAGCCAATTGTGGGGTTAACTCTTCACAGTCTGCTTTGGGATAATCAATATTACGGTCCTCTGTACTCAAGGATCTGTGGGTCTCCCCTGTACATCAGGGAGATGCTCACCAGTAACAGGTTCCTCCATGAGTCTTCTGAAGACAACTCCACCTCCATGTCTCGCTTCTGCCAATACAGCTGAGGGGAGCCCACGGGCACACATTTAAATCAACCTTCTGTGAATGAGTGGTCTGACTCTGACCCTTGGAAGGCACCATCAGGAAGTTTGTTCAACCAGCCCCTTGCATTTCTCCTTTGAAAGTGCTTTCCTGATGGTGACTCTCTGATATCTCAATGGCCTGATCATTTTCCAAATCTCATGTCCTGGTTCTCTTGTCCTGGTTAGCTGGGCTTCCTTCCACCTACTCTTTCTCTTTTAATTTTACTATATGAATCTCCTCAGCTAAACAGCTAAGCACCCTGCTCACACGTTTCTTCCCACAGAATGACAACACAAGCCAGCTAAGCTTTCTGCCCTCACAGAACACGTCACCCTTCCTCTAGTCCCCAGTAACATGCTCCCCTTCCCTGGTGAGCCTTACCAGCTGAGTGTTCAAGGTTCACATTTCTGCCGAATTTGCACTGATGATGATATAGATCTTCTGTAAGATGATAAGGGATTTTTCTATCATGCTTCTCAATTTTTTCTGAGCTATCACTAGCAGCATCTTTAATGTCCACATTCCTACTAACAATCTGTTTGAGGAAACCAAGGGCTTTTTGTATCATGCTCTCCTTACTGCCCACTTCTAAAGCCATTCCACATTTCCAACATTTGTTAGGGTTATGAACCACATTTCTTTTTTCTTTTTTTGTATATCCTTTTATTGGTACATCTTAGGTGTACAATATAATGACATTCATCACTGGAGATATGCACCTTTACATACTCTCTTGGTTCTTATTTTTCCCCCTTCCCCTGCCCTCCCTTCAACCCCTCCATCCCTCCCTATTTACAAAGACTTTGTTTCTTTTTTTTCATTTTCTCATATTAATTCCATTCCCTTCTTTCTTTCCCCTACCCCTCCCACTTCCTTCCCCTTTGCCCCTTTTCTTCCTATTTCACATTATCTATTTCAAGTACCAAAATCTGTGTTATTTTCCTATGGCTGTAGTTCCAAATTCCCATAAACTTAGGGGCTTTAAACCATGTAAACTTATTATCTTAAAGTACTTGAAGAGAAAAGTCCAAATGGGTCTCGTGGGGCTGACATCCAGCTGATGGCAAAGCTGTATTCCTCTCAGGAGCCCAGGGGAGAACAGATTGCGCTGCCTCTCCAGCTTCTCTAGCTGCTTCAGCCCTTGGCTCATGGACAAGTTCCAGCCTCCAGCCAGTAACAGCAGCCCCAATGCTCTTTAAATCTCTGTCTGACTGTGTTTCTTCTTCCCCTCTTGGTCGTGAAGGAACTGTGTATTTACATAAGCAAGCCAGGATGATGTCTTTGTCCTATGTCAGCCGATTAGCAGAACCAGTCATATCTGCAGTCTTAATTCCCTCTTGCTATGGAAGACCGCATATTCAGATGCACAGTCTTAGGACACTGTCTCCTTTAGTGAGTCATTGTTTTGCCTACCGTGCCACTTGAGTTTTTATTTTTAAATGGATTCCCATTCTCCATTGAAAGTCCCTTAAAAGTGCATTACTGTGTTACTCACACTTATTTTCAAGACACTGCCAAGTCACTCCAATATCTGGCCCAGCTTAATTTTGATTTCTCCATCTTTTCTTCATCTTCATAGGCATAGTCGCTTTGTGTTTGAAGCTGGACAGTGTGTATTGGAGTTTCTGTGACTGGGTCATGCTCCCATCCAGCAGGGGGAGTCGCTCTGTCCCCTCTCAATCACTGGAGTGGGCCAGGAGCAGATCCAACCTCAGAACGAGCTGCGTGAAGAATGAGCTCTCTGCAAACCTCAGAGCATCTGGTTTTCCCCACTCTTTAGAACATCACAAAATCAGATTCCCCATAGCTGCAAGAAGGTGGCAATTAGGTCCCCTCTTTGCTGGGGGTTTCTGTAAATGACCTTTATTGGTCTTCCAAGTGCTGTGGGTCTTCTTCCTCAGTTTCCTCTCCACAACATCATAATGAAGAGAAAAATGCTCAGAACCCAGAGCCACTGAGGGTCACATAAACTTCCCTTTGCTCCTCTTGGACCCTCAAGTCCTGGAAATTTTGACAGCCCCAGATTTTTATTATTGTCTCAGTGGCCCAATAGTCTTGGTAAGATTTTTCACTTTCAGCAGTATCACTCTGGAAGGGATTATTATTAAAGCCAAGCCTTTGCATAAACTCCGAGAGACAAAAGCCTGTTGTAAAGGACAGCGGCACTTTCTGGCCGCCTTCTGTCTCTCCTTGTGCTCCCTGAGGCCTCTGTGCCTCCACAGTCCTAGCATCTTCAAAGAAATATTATAACACTTTATCTACATTTTTTATTGTGGTCGTGGAAATTCTGGTCTGCTACAAGCAAAGCCATCATTATCAACTCTTTTATTAAAAATGTAGAGCCATTTTTCTATACCTTTTTTGTTGTTGATACTGGGGATTGACCTTGGGACCTTGCACTTGTGAGGCAGGCGGCGGAACCACTGAACTAAATCCCTGGCCCTTTTGAAGATAATTAACTTGACATAAATTTTGCATGCAACAAAATGCAACCATCACAGTCAGCACATAACTCCTGAGTTTTCACTAGCATATTGCCTGCACAGAGATCACCGCAGAAGAAAGACAGGAAGGATTTCCACAGCTCCTCCAGATGCCATGGCTCTCCCGTTACTCTCCCACCTCTTGCTCTAGGCAGCCCTGGCTCCATTTCTGGTATTTTAAGTAAGATTTGTCTTTTTTAGTTTTGGATAGGCATGGACTCCCACACACGTACACACACCTTGCCCCCAACTGTGAGTCACAGCAGTTTCCTGCTTCTCTGGGTATCCGACCTGGAACCTCGACCCAGGTACACCGGCGTCACTTTGCTCTGTGCTGGGTTTAGTTGTCTTCCTTTAAGGAGTGCAACACTTCCTTCTTCCAAGAAGTCAATTTACTTTCAGATAAACTTGGTCATTTTGCATCTAGCTTATAAGCTTTCTTATGGTAGCTCAGAATTCCCTTCTCCTGTTAATCTGTCTCTTTGGGGGATTCTACTCAATGTCCTAGCTGTTCACTTAAGAATGATCATTATGCCTGGTAAGGACTAGAGAACTCTCATCTCTGGGAGGACAGGCATTCCTCATTTAACACCTGAGTTACATTCCTGCAAATAGGTCATTACATAAATTGGTTGCTAGATGAGGAATACAAAATATGTACGATACAATATTCAGAACAAAAAAATGGGCAAAGGAAACTCCAAGTTGATGACTTTGCTTTTATTTGCATAACTCATATACAGTACTGTAGCATATAACAGAACATAAAATTATAGTACTGTACAGTACAGTAAAATCAGCAAAAAGTAAAGTGCTGTACTGTAGAAGAAGCTACCATAGGGCTGCAATGCCACTCAGGTTCCAGCATCGAAAGTTCGAATGTGAGTCTTAAGTCCAGGAGGCACTCCTCAGTCATAAGTCTGAACAGTCATTAAACAGGTAATTGAGGAATAGCTAATAAAATTCCCAGCTTACCCTTCCCCTGGTCATGCTTTGGCCATCTTATATGTCTGTATATGGTTTATATTTAGCAACAAATTAATACAGGCTCCTACAGACTTCTAGAACTCTTTTCCTAGCTCTGTCATCTGTGGGTCTCTGCTCTGCGAATTCCAGCCATACTGTCCTCCCAAAACACACCCTCTGCCACCTCAGTTCAGCAGGATCACTGACCTACCTGGTAACCCTTTTCCTGTGAATTAACTGGAAAGTGCCTAAGACATATAGCCAGAGCAGCCTCAGGGCTTTCTGTGTCCTGCTCCCTTTGGCAGGGAGGCCCATTTTCCAGCGTGTGATATGTTGCCACAGGCCAAGGATTGGTCCAAGTCTGCAGATGCTCCTGGCAGGACCTGAGCTCAGAGCTGCTACAACCTCTAGCCTGAAGCAGTTCTTCTCCCTCTCCTTTTCTTTGTCAACTACATATTCTGCTTATACTTTTGTGGATATTCCACCAGTTTTAAACTGAGTTTGAACTTAATACAACTTAAAGTTAATCGATATCCTTACCTAATTCTTAAACACCCTGTACAAACGCTTCAGCTGTAATTATCTCCTCCCCATACACCTTATATAGAAGCTATTTTAAAGATTTTTAAACTTTAGCTTCACCTTCTGTTTTGACTTCCAAGATTACAGTTATTAGTTTGTGGAACAGAGTGCATGCGTGTTCCAGTTCACCCAATTTTCAGATGTGTGTGTGTTTGTGTGTGTGTGTGTGTGTGTGTGTGTGTGTGTGTATGTGTGAATCCTGGCTCTCCCTTCAGAGATCATTTTCTATGGTGCAAGTGTCACCTGGGGTTTATTTTGTTTGTCCCCTTCCTGGATTAAGGGGTACTCAGGTTAACATCATCTCTAGGTTAATTCCTCCCACCTCATCAGCAGGCATCGATCCTACCTACCTCCACCCCTGTTTTGCTCAAAGGGAAGCCCTGTTTCTTGGTGTCTGGTTGGAATGTTGGGGCTGCCCCAAGTAGTCTCCAAAGATGTTTCCAGAAGGGATCAGTGCATGAGCCATTAGTCGAGATCTGTCCTCCTGTAGGCAGGCACCATCCAATCCACCAGGACCCCAGATGGGACAAAAAGGTGGAGGAAAGGCAGCTTTTTGCTCCCTTGCTCTCCTAGTGCCAGACACCCTTCTTCTCCTGCCCTTGGGCACAAGAACTCCAGATACCCTGGCTTTTGGAGCTCAGAAATTTCTCCATGGCCACCAGGCTCTCAGGGCTGCAGCCTCAGACTGAGAGATGGACCGGGTGTCCCTGGTGCTGCATCTGCAGACAATGAACCAAGCTGCATTGAGGGCATTTCTGGGTCTCCAGCCCATGGATGGCTTCATATGGGTCTTCTCTGGCTCTGTAAGGGACTGAGCCAATCCCCCTACCAAATCCCACATCTCTTCACATATCCTAAATTGTATGAACATTTGTCAATGCCCTCTAATTCCAAGAAGCTCTATTCCTCAGGAACATGACATTTGACCATAATTTTCTCTTAACACATGAAAAACATGCTCTACTACCTTCAGTTCTGGTGCTGCTTCTGAGAATTCAGTTGTCTTCCATGGCTCCCTGGAGGGCAATTCCCCAGCGCTGGTGTCTTCTGCTGTGCCCTGTCCTGCAGTGTCCCTGGTTGCATCCAGGCAGAGTGTCTCAGTCACTGGCTTGAGGTCCAAGAGCCTTGTGGACAGGGTCGCACTCATTCATACATCTCAAGAAGGCCTTGGTTGTTCTCTTTGGAACATCATGGCTGCCATGCCTTTGCTTCTGCTGTCTGCAGCTCCAGTTAGAGATGCATTGCACCCTCTTCTCCTGCTTTCCCAGTCTCTTAAACTACCTTACACCTGTAGAAACACCTGCCATTTATATTCCAGTTTATCAATGCCATATACAAGTGATCATAAAATGTTATTTTATCAAATTTAAGATTCTAAACTCAGATATTTATTATCTTTTTTGTTTTCAGACATTCTATTGGTTTTGCTTGAGTTTCGAAATCTTCTCATTCCTTTTGCTATATTTTATTTTTAATTAATGTTACTTTTCATTGACAAAATTATGATTATATATGTATACAAGGCACGATGTGTTGTTCTATATGTACACAATGAGGAATGATTAAATGAAGATAAATAACATATCAATCACTTCTGCTGTAAGACGTTTGAAGTTTTGACAAATAATAATTATATGCATTTATGGAGTTCGTGTGATGTTATGCATGTGTACACGGTGTGGAATAATTACATTAAGCTAATTAATACACTCAACACATCACATACTTAACATTTCTTTGTGGGGAGAACATTTTAAATCTACTCTTAGTACTTGGGAAGCTTGCAGTGCCTCACATTTAGCTGCAGTCACCAAGCTGTGCAGAAGGCTCTGGACTTCCTCCCTCCTGAGCAGCTGGACTCTGCAATCCCAACATCTCCCTCTGTCCTCTGTTCTAGGAAGCTCCAGCACTCAGTAGGTTCTGTCTCTGGATTTTTTTCTAATACACTCAACTGAAAGCACCTACAGTTTTTTGGTTTTTTGTATGTGTGTGTGCTTTGGTACTGGGGATGGAACTCGGGACCTTGCACTTGCAAGGCAGGCTCCCGAACCACTGAGCTAAATCCCCAGCTCCCACATATAGTTTTGAAATGGGGATTTTGGAACTAACCACTCCTGAAACTTAGGGGCTGTTTCTTCCATTGCCAGAGAGCAAACCATTTAGTAGCCAGGTGAGGATCAGCTGTGATTCTCAGAGAAAAAAATCTTGCATCTGGTCTTGCTTTCAGTTACAGACATTTTCTTCTTCTTTCAGACTTGAAATTCCAATACAAAATGATCTGGCTTGTCCTTAACTTTTTTGCTTAACTAAAAAATACATATATACATTTTTATAATATGAAAATATTAACATGAGCAATATTGCTATCTTTATTCTTACTCACTACTCCAGCTTACCTGGATGACTGGTTTTTGCAGATAAAAAAGGGTGCTTTGCAGAGGAGCTCGTTTTCTGTACCTTGCTGTTCCTATTTTTCACCCCAATTTCACGACTGAGAAACTTCCAGTAGAGTGAGGATTATACACTCTGAATAGAGGATTATACACTCTGAATACGTGGGACCAGCCCAGCCTCAACCTCCCTTTCGGGGGAATCTTAGCAGCTGTGGAAAACACCTAGAGGGTCACTTTGAATTACAGTACGAGGGATGTTACAGTATGTTTATACCTGCTGTCTTTCCCTGTGGCCAAGAAGCTGATGAGAAGTTTCTTTCACTTGAAAGAGAGGAAGGAGAAGTGAAAACCCCCCTGGAGACCCAGTTTGTAAGTGAACAAGATGTTGGCTCAAGCCTGGTCCCGATCCTGGCCCTGGACAAATGGCATCACCCTAGCATGGTGTCTCTGCATAAAGGTCCAAAGGAGACCAGGGGCGCAGCAGTGCTCTTGGAGCCGAAAGCACACGGAGAAGGGATTTGAACCCCTGCATGCATATGAGGCACCACATCCTCATGTGGACACCAGGCTGTGGTGGGCACCAGTGCAGGCCCCACAGTGCCACCTCCCCTTGCTTCTCCTCCACAGCATGAGACAGAGAGCAGTGGAGCCAGGATATAGCATTTTGAGAAGAAATATTTGTATTTAATTTTCCTATGTCCCACTCAGTTTGCATCTGAAACTAAGTCAAGAAAAATTAAGTCTCAGATATGCAAAGGCTTAAAATACACTGCAGCTGTGTGCCCTGTCTAGACAAAGTGCCTGGTGACATGCACTAGGCAACTGAGAGATAAGGTAAAGAACAAAACAAGCAGCACAGCTAGAAGAGCTCTGGAACAAGAGCAAGGACAATAATCTCGGAACAGTTTAAACACACAATTAACATTTGCTGTAAGTATGGCTCAAGGCTACGCATCACTAATAATTCTTAAAACAGAACCTACATAGAAAATTTGTTTGGAATCAGTGGGCTTTGTTCAATTCCAGAATCTAACAGGAAAATCTAGAAATTTGGAAACCGAGTTCTGGAAGGAATTCAGAGTGAGGAAGTCTGGATCTCATTAAGGTGGAAAGGCCACTAAGAAACTTAAGTTGTCCTCAGCCCCTAGGGACATTTGTAAGGCTAAGAAACAATGCTAAAGGCAACCTTGTGAATCTGCATGTTATGGAATGCACTACAGCTCCTCATTCTTAAAGGGAAAAAGATATAATGATGACAGATACAGCTTTGCAAATGGGAAGGGGAGGGATCTGACTGGAGATGCCCCTGGCTGGGACACCCCAGGGAGGGTGGGAATGGGATGTAAAAAGAATTAAGATGCATTATGTACACATAACAACTACCAGCAATGAATGTAATCATTATATACTGCAAACATGTACTAATAAAACATTTTTAAAAATAAAGGGATTAAAAGCCCAGCAAAATAATGAGATAGAAATCAGATCAAACACATTACTATGGCAGGAAGTTTAAAGGGCTTAAATTCATTACTAAAGACTTTTGAACTGGAACAAAACTCAGTCGATCCGTCCACTGCCTACAGGGGAAGCCACTAAAGCAAGGAGAGGTGGAAATATTAAAAATGAAGGAATGGACAGGTAAGTACCCACAAAATCTCACAGAGAGCTTGGGAGACAGTAGCAACCCAGGATAAAGTATAGATCAAGGTGAAAAAAATTAAACAGGACAAAGTGGGCAATATCTTATTTATTGATTAAGTGTTCATTTTGATAAGTAAGATGACAGTTATGAGCCTTCATGTGCCAAACAACACAGAATGTGACCAGATAAAGAAAAGGCAGGTTGAAATTCAAAGAGAATGTGTCAGATTCCCAGTAGCACCTGGCTACTATATTCTTTGTTCTTTGGCAGATCCAGGAGGCAAATAAATAAATAAATTAAGATATAGAGGTTACAATTATTATAACTAGTCTGTATTCACAGTTATTGTAGAGTGCTACCCATTATTACCATGTGTATCACTCAGTGCTTACTAGAGAAACAGATTTAATGCAAGATATACAGTTATATAAGAATTTACAAGATGGGCTGACAATGGCCATCCACAGAGTCAGATGTGGAAGAGTGCAGAGGGTCCGTCTGCCTGCTGGAGATCTAAGAATCCAGTCGAAGGCCTGGAGCTCACTGCAGGGTCCCGTGGGAGTCCATATCAGGAGGGTGCAGAGTCTGTGTTGCAGGCTAAAGACTGGAGCTCCTACAAAGAAACAGAAGCAGTCCTTCCTTCTTCATTTCCCTTTTATACCATTCCATCGACAATCCTCCCTAGAGTGGATCTTCCACACCCAGAACTGTGCTGAGCCAACCTAGCTGGGCGTTTCTTACTCTAGTTGACATAATCAGTTAACTGTCACACTATGGAATAATATCTATTGTGGTAGGTGATGTAAAATTAGACCATATTTAAAACTCAAAGTAAACTTCTCTGCATCACGTACAGGTACAAATCCTCTATGACGAGTGTTAACATTATATATGCCTAAAATATACCAATAAATGTTCTGCTATTAAATAAGTAAGATAAAATCACAAATTGTATAGGGCCCATATTTTGCCCTCCTATCAACATACATAGAAACATTTATGCATTTGTCGTCTATTAAACACATACATGTTCAATGCCCTGTTCAAAGCGCTAAGAATCAAATAATAAAAAAAAAGACTCTGGCCCAAATGTTTGTATTTTAATACAGCCAAATGCAGGATAAACAAAAGTATATTTGCCAAATGATACAAACTGTGGGAAAAACCAGGGTGGGCAAGCATGGAGCAGGGTGAGTTGGTGACTCAGGCTGTGCCAGGGGCTGAGCAGAACCACAGAATCCACACTGAACCAGCGCCTGGAGGAGGTGATGGGCCTACTTCTTTCTGGGGAGGATGTCGCCTGCAGAGATGGCCCCTCCAGTCAAGACCTTGGTGGGGGGACCCTGGGCTGCACAAGAAGTGGCTCGGGGGCTGAGAGGGCTGGGGAGGGCAGGGTAGGCAGGAAGTCAGGACATGAAGGGTGAGCAGTTCAGAAGGAGAGGCAGGGCTGACTGTCCTGGCCAGGGGCCCATCTTCATCTAAGGGAGTCTGGAGCCCTGGGGTGCATGGCAGGGACATGCAGACAGCTCAGTATTTTCAAGCATCTCTTTGGTGATGCGCTGAGAACCGGGTGCCCCCGAGCCCTGGGTGCACTGGTCCCTCCAGGGGTTGTGGTAGCCTGGCTTAGCCTTGGTGGAGTGAGATCCTTCTCCCCATCAGCCAGACCTGGCTCCCCTCATCCCTGAGCCTCTCCTTATGGAACGCAAGCCCTCCTGCACCCAATTCCCTCTCTCTGCCCTCCCAGTCTTGGATCACCGCCACTATGCAGACCTCCTACGCCTTCAGCTGCTGCTTCCCTGCATGCTCTCTTTCTCCTGACTGGGGCACCCCACAGCAGGCAGGGCTCAGGACACCCTCCTGGAACCTCGGCCTGGGGTTTGGGCAGTGACTAGGACACTAGTCACTAGTGTGGTTGTCCGCTTCCATATGGAAATACCTGGCCTCTTTGAGTGCGACATTCCATCAGTGGCCACCACGTGGTGTCATCTGTGATCCGGCCACTCCTAGCGTCTAGGAAAGACTCAAGCCTGCCTCAACACTGTGGTCTGCACACCTGCCTGTCACCATCCTTGGTGACTGCAGTGTCCACAGAGAGCATTCCCTGCCCTCCCACTTGCTTGGTGTCCACTTGCCTGGTGATGTCTTCCTCTATGCCATCCCCCCATTCATATCCTAGGGAACCTCTTCTTCAGGACCACAGGCACCTCTTACCCATGGAAGACCGCCTGTCCTCAGCACTCTTACTCTGTGCTCTTGTCTCACAAGTCCTCCTGGTCCAAATCAAAGCATCCTGTCTTGATGTTCAATTAATCGCACCACCAATCATGCTGTCCAGCTCCATCACCCCATGCCTGGCCTCCTCTCTGAGGAGTCTCAGCCCTTGCTCTCCTCTCCTCTGACACCATGCCCCTCCTGCGCCCACTCTGCTCGCCAGGCCCCTGAGGGTGCTCGTAGCACACGAGTCACCCGGGCCGGTCAGACTCCGGCTCGCATTTCAGCCAAGCAGGCAGCACTGGCCAGCAAGCCCACTGCACTCCATAACACATCTCCTTCTCTGTGCACAGCAATGCTTTCCCACCCTCCACCTGCTGCATCCACCAACGCCACAG
This sequence comes from Heterocephalus glaber, assembly GCF_053883595.1. Lineage (NCBI taxonomy): Eukaryota > Metazoa > Chordata > Mammalia > Rodentia > Bathyergidae > Heterocephalus > Heterocephalus glaber. The sequence goes on from NW_028258297.1 coordinate 2,298,319, forward strand.
GCTTCATGGAGGAAACAGGAGCTGCCTTCCTCAACCTTCCCGATTGCCTATCCTGTGCTCCAGCCCTACCTCCATTTATATCACAAAGGGGAGGCTGACCCCTCCCACCACCTCCCTCTTTCTCTGATATGGAACTGCACATGCGCAGTGTCCTCCACTTTCAAATCGTCAAGATTCCACTCTGAAAGGCCCTGTGATGTACATTGTCCTAAAAGTAAAAGTAAGTTAAACTGCCCCAATGTACGTCTCCCTCTGGGGTTGCCTCAGTTTCTTCTTTTCTTGTTGACAGGACTCTTAGGTACCATTGACATCCCTGTCCTCGGTTCTTCCCCCCACGTTCTGTCCTGGACTTACTTCATTCTGGCTTCTGCTCCCAGCTCTCGGATTCTGTTCCCCATTGGCATCTACAGAATCACTTGTCCTTTTAAAACTACAGAAGCATTTCCTTCTAAGCAGCTTTCAATGTGGCTGACTGCCTCTGCCCTTTGAAAACATGTTCTCCTGGCTCCTGGGACACCACCTGCTCCTAGGGTCATCTCTCAGCCCTGCTCAAGTCCATGGCATCCATCAAAAACTCACCCACTTCAAATGCCACCCACCTGCACATGAGCTTGGCCTCTGGGCTCTAGGATGGGTGAGTCCAATGTCTTGATGACAGAATGTTTAAGGCCATGACAGACTTTGCGTGTGGAAACCAGTCTTGGTTTCACTCCTACAGGGTCCAGGCTGTGAGAAGCTTCCTACCTTGGACAGTCTGGTTATCCAGCTGGCCCAGCTGACATAGAATCCTTTGCTCCTCTTCCCTTCCACCTTCTCCTTCCCCTCTGTGCACCCCAAATGGGCAGATCCCATTCCCCCAGAGCCATCCCTTCTCTCCACTCACCTGCCAGGGTCAGCTCTCTTTCTCTCCCACTAGGACAGAAGCTTCCTTCTTCCAAGGGGGAAAAATCACCAGGGGAAGCAGAAGCCATGGAAGTAGCATGACTGTGGTGACACCTAGCACCCTCCTGCTCTGCATCCTAACTGTCTGCCTCTGGGGCCGACTGGAGATGATACAGGCTCCCAGCACACTGGGCCAAGCCGGGCTGGCCCAAAGTCAAATTGGATCCTGAGCAGGAAGCAAGAACAGCTTCACTGGAATTAAATGCTATTTAGATTGTGTTTCCAGTGCCAGGAAAGAGCTGGCTTCAAGATGGAGCAGAGAGCAGTTTTTACCAAATAAATGATAGGAATGTCATCCCTAGAGACATTTAAAAATCTCCTTGGCATCTGGTTTTAATTATGCTATCTGTTCATTATCATCCCCAAGACAGTATTTCTCAAAATTCCAGGATATAATTTCTATTCTTTCATTCAATAAACATTTGCTAAATGCTTCTACTGTAACCAGCACTGTACAAGGAACTTGGGAAAACAGAGATGTGCAAGGCTTATGCCAGCAAGAATGTGTATTTAGCAGAAGACTCAGCACCCTGAGACTTTTACCAGGGTTATGGACCAGCGGTCTGCAGCCACCTGCTCCTGGGTAGCCCTCTTAGCACCCCCAGATCCAGAATGAGGCTGCCATGTGGAGGACCACTGTCCCTTTTGGTGGCCTGGCACGAGTCTCTGCACCTCCATTTCAGGCTGCTAGTTGAAGGGAGGGCTTGTCAGATAGTAAGGAGGAAAAAAGCACTGAGGCAGGGCTGTAGACCCTCAGCCTCCCCATGGAGAGCCCTTCAGGCATGCGAAGCCAGGATTCCAAAGAGAATTCCACACAGGGCACAAGATCTCATGGGGATCTGATGGGGACTGGATGCACAATGTCTTCATCCAAAGAGAGCAGAGCAGGTCTTCAGAACACAGCCCTGAGACTTGCAGCCATGGAGAAGGGTGCTCAGCTTCAATCAACCTACCGTCCCCCTTGGGCTTGGCTGCAGTGTGCCCCCCGCCCATTGCTTTACAGTGACAGAGAAGTGCTGGCATTAGGATGGGTGCCTTCTGCCACTTGGAACTCAACCCCCATGGAGAACCAGCATTGTTTGCAGTCTCAGAGGAGAAGCAAACTTAGAGATGCTGTAGAGCCCAAAGATACACAGAGCCAGGCATGATTTGTGGGAGCCACATCTACTAAACCACACACCAGCCACCCAACAAGGACTTCAGACCTGTCACATCTAGTCCTCAGGACAGCCTTGGGAAATAAAGGTGGCAGCCTCAATTCTAGACATCAGGAAGCTGGAGATGTGGACCCAGAGCTCAGAGAAGTCAGCAGATTTCTGAGTCACACACGGAGTTGTGAGGAGGCAGGGTTCTGACTCTGGACCAGGCTTCTCCTAAGCACAGTGCTACGAGACAAAGGGCAAAGTTAGGGTTGGGGGTGCTTGACATGGCCACCTGTCTGCAGGGAAGATGCAGCCACTCTGCAGGTCACCTGAGCCAGCGGCCACCCAGGTCAGAAGTAGGCAGAGACTAAAGATGAAAGGAGGCAGGCAGGCTGAGCAATCAAAGAAGATTGCCAGGACTATTTCTGGACATCTTCTGGGGCCAGGCAGAGAAGGGCAGGGGTCCTGCTCCAGATCCTCCAGTGACAGAGAGGGGAGGACCTTGAGGCCCTGCAGGGGAGGTTGCCCATCCCAGGAAGCAGAGCGGAGAGGTCTATGTAGTGGAGATACAGAGCAGTGGGGCAACTCCCAACCCCACAGCCCCCTACAGGGATTCCACCATCACTCTCAGCTGAGAGTGAACCAGCTACTAAGAATGGGTTACTTGGCACATTCCTTAGTTGGCTCTGCTTTGCTTCAGAGGCTGGACACACCTGCTGAAATTTAAGGACATGCCAGGTTGTCTCCCTGGCCAGCTCCCACATGTCCTTCCTGCATGACACTTGCATTCCTGAGGCTCACTGAGCAGCACTGAGCATCAGCCTTGTAGTACGTGGAGCCCACAGCAGCAGCTGTCCCCACTGGGGACACTGCAGACACCAGATGTCCTCTGATTGCTCCAAAAGAAATGGAGGAAAAGTACACAGATTGGGGTATGTCTCAAATAGATGTTGCCAAGAATCAGGTCCTGCTCTGTCCTTAAATGTGTCCCTTAAACTCAGGGAGCTTTACATCAACTTTGCATTCCAGTACACATTTCCAATGTGTGCATAGTGTGAATCTCATTTGGTCCTGCCAGAGGGACTTCCACATTCAGCTCTGCTGTTTCAAGAGCCAGGAAGCTTATGCTCCTTCTGCACAATCCACATCTTAGAGTGTAAAAATCTGGAGCCAGGCTGGAGATTTAGCTCAGTTGTTCTGCTGCCTGCTTCGCAAGCACAAAGTCCTGAGTTCTACCCCCGGTACAAAAAAAACCCCCAAAAAACCCTGTTCAATAATCTGGAACCATTTAGAGAGGGGCTTTTTCTTTGTGATTGAGCTACTCTGAGGATCAGAAGTCACAGAATATCCACACCTGAGGGGCCCTGGGGTCACCCTGCCACAATGACTGGGTGAGAGACAGCCACTAGAGACAGTCATTGAGAGAGGGAAGGCTCATCACAGACACCTGAGAAGTTTAAGCAGCCAGATCTCAGGCTGTGGTGAGGACCCAGGCCCAGCACATGTGACTTTTCTGAGGGGCTGGATTTTAAAGTGCTGGGACTGAGCTCAAAAGGACAGCTTGGCTCCCTTCACTGCCACCTCCAGCACCCAACTTAGTAAGCTGTTAGCTTTCCACACCTCCAACATGTCTGTGGACACACCTGTGCTTGGGTGTTTGCCATGTCCAAGGGCACAGATGTACAGTACCTCACTAGCCAACATGCTGCAAATCTAGTTGGGATAGCAGTGGCTCATGGTGCACAGAAAAACACAAACAAACACTAAAGCCTCTGGAGTGAATACAGAACTGAACAACACATCACTGAGTGGCCCCACCGAACAAAAAAGGCATTCCTACAGCAACAGCCTATGAAGTGGGAGTGAACCAGAAACACAAGGGGCTCCAAGTGTGGCTCACTACCCCTCCAGGACATTTGACAGATTCCAATGCCTTCCGGGTCCTGTAGAGAAACTTTAACAATCCAAACACTTGGAATTTTTTAACTCATTTTTCTTTTTCTTTCTTTGTTTATTGGGTATTCCTTCCTTCTAAGTTCTAAATTTCTAAATTCTTTTTTATTCTCTTTTTTGCTTGATTTTTATTATTACCTATTGCTTTTACTTAAATCTGTTTACTTTTGTGTTTATTAAATAGATCTTTATTTCTTGCTCTTTGCTCTTTACTTATTTTAGTTTTCCTTTTATATATCTTACTTTTTTTCATTTCCCTGTTCCTTCCCCTAAAAAGTGGCTTCTTATTATTACTTTTAACTGGTATTAATTTTAACCTTTTAGTTTATTTGTATTATTATAGACACTTTCTTTTCTAATTTTGATGGTGAAATAGCTGTTGTTCGCATTGGTCTTTGTTGTGTTTCAATATCTGGTTTTTCTTTCTGTCATTATTGTCACTGTGGTTTGTTTTCTTCTCTCTGAGTTATTGTGGATCAAGCCCTCAAAAGAAGATTGCTTGCTAAGAAGGCTGAACATAAAAGCAGAAGAGATATTTAGTCCAATGGGTGCAAAACTCTCAACAGAGAAACACATAAAGGACCAAAAAACATGGCAGCATGACTGCTCCAAAGTCCATAACTTGTCAGTAACTAAATGCATAGATATTGAAGTAGATTAAATGTAGACAAAATTCAAGAGGTTGATGTTTAAAGTGATCAGTGACTTCAAAGAGGTATAAATAAACAGCTGAAAGAAGTAAGAGACAATGCGGGATATGAAGGAGTAATTCTACAAAGAGCTACAGATTCTGATGAGGAATCAAACAGAAAGCTTAGAAACGAAAAGCTCAATAGGTCAAATAAAAATCTCACTGGAAATCTAAACCAATAGACTGGATAAAGCAGAAGACAGGATTTCAAGGCTTAAAGACAAGGTTGATCAACTATCACATTCAGATCACAATAAAGAAAATAATAAGAAAGTGTGAGTAAAACATTCAAGTTAAAAGACAAAGCTTACAAATTTTATAGAAGAAATTGTATAGAACAAGGTGGTAAGATACAGACTGAAGGCATAGAAAATATAGTCAGTGAAATAATAGCAAAAAACCTTCCCAAACTTAGAAAAGATATGGCCATCCAAGTACAAGAGGCATTTAGAATCACAAACAGGCATGACCAGAAAAGTAATCTTCCCATATCATCAGCTCATAATTATTATGCCAAGACTACAGAACAAGGAAAGAAAATTTAAGGTCATAAGACAAAAGAACTGAGTCATTTATAAATGCAAACCTATCACAATAATTGAAAATTTCTCTACAGAAAATCCAAAGGCCAAGGGGGATAGAACAATATATCCCAAGTACCAGAAGAAAATAATAGTCAACCTAAATTACTATATCCATCAAAGCTATCCTCCAGAAATGAGGGAAATGCTTTCCAAAGTAAGCATAAACTAAAGAAATTCATGATCACTAATCTAGCACTGTAGACATTACTCAGAAATTCTGTACAAAGAAGAAGAAGAATGGGACCAGGGATTTAGCTCAGTGGTGCCGCCACCTGCCTCGCAAACTCAAGGTCCCAAGTTCAATCCCCAGTATCAGAAAAAAAAAAAAGAATAAATAATCAAATAAGAATCAAGAAAGAGTCAAACGTTGGAATAATACCCCAAAGTGATAGGAATTAGTATATGCCTTTCTATAATATCTTTAAACATAAACAGTCTAATTCTTTAAAAGACACAGACTGGCAGATGGAAATCAAACTTAAATTTTTCCCAAATGGATGCAACTTAAGAAAGTAATGTTAAGTGAACTAAGTCAGGCACACAGCTCAAATATTGCTCTTTTATATGAGAAACACAAAGAACAAAATAGAAGAGAGATAAATAGAAAATAGGGAGAAGTTAAAATACTTCCCCAAATTACAAATCCTGGTGTTTTAAAAGTATTTTAATATATGCTAATTAGTTTCATTTATACTACTAGTTTTTAGTACTATTTTATCTTAGTTCATTGAAAAGAAAGATTTCTGTTATTATCTGTTTGTTTCATTTTATAAGAATCTTTTCAATTTATATCTTGTACTGTGAGTAACTACTTTGATGTAATAATACACACTACAGTAATTATTGTTATTCTCTTTTTATTTGAGGATAAAATTTTGTTCTATTTTTTCTTAAATAAAGAAAATTTTAAAAGAAATGCATCTGATAAAGACATACACAAACTGAAACTGACAGGATGGAAAGTGATATTGCATGCCAACAAAATCCAAAGGCAAGAAGGAGTAGATACACTCTGACAAAACTGACATCAAGACAAAATTAGTCAGAAGAGAAAAAGAAGGCCAATGCATATTGGTGAAAGGGACAGTCCACCAAGAAGATATAACAGTTGTAAATACATATACACCAAACATCAGTGTGCCCAGTTTTGTAAAACAAACATTACTCAGCATAAAGGGACATGACACATAGACCAAAATATCATAATAGTGGGTAATTTCAATACTCCACTTTTAAAAATAGATAAGTCATTCAAACAAAAAATTCAACACAGAAATAACAGAGTTAAACTACACCATAGATCAGATGGACTTAACAGATATCTAAAGAATATAGTATCCAATAACTTCAGAATACAAATTCTTTTAAGCAGCTCATGGAATGGTCAAAAACAGATCATATTTTAGTCTATAAAGGAAATCTTAACAAATATAAAAATTGAAATATTTTCTTACATCTCATCAGATTATAATAGAATAAAACTAGAAATCAACATCAAGAGAATCTACAGAAAAGATGCAAACACTTGGAGATTAAAAAATTCACTTTTGAACATTCAGTGGGTCATTGAAGAAATTAAGATGGAAATTTAAAAATTCTAGAATGAATGAAAAGGAAACGCAACATACAAGAATTCCTGAAATACAGAAAAGACAGTTTTAAGATGGCAGTTTATAATTACAGATGCCTACATTAAAAAATCTGAAACATCTCAAATATGTAACCTAATGACATATCTCAAGCTGTTAGAAAAACAAGAACAGACCCAATCCCATACCAATTGAAAGAAAAAAAGAATAAATTAATGAAATAGAGAACTGAACTTAATTAATGAACTGAAAGAGAGGGAGAACTGAAATTAAGGAAATAGAGACTAAAATAGCAATACAGAGGATGAATGAAACAAGGAATTGGTTCTTTGTTAAGTTAAACACACATGACAACTCCTTAGTCAAACTAATCAAAAGAAAGAGAGAGAAGGCCCAAACCAGTACAATTAGAGCTGAAAAAGGTGGAATGTTACGATAATATCCACTGAAATCTGGAGGCTCATTAGGGACTATTCTGAAAATCTATATTCAAACAAATTAGAGAATATAGAAAAAAGGGATAAATTTCTAGGCACATATGACCTACCAATATTAAACCACAAGAATGTAAAAAACCCTAAACAAATCAATAATATGCAATGAAATTAAAGCCATAATAAAAACCCTCCCAACAACAACAACAATGAACCAGACATAGATTCACTACTGAATTTTACCAGACATTTAAAGAAGAACACCAAAGCTTCACAAAATATTCCATGAGATAGAAAGGGAAGGAAGACTTATATACTTCTTGTACAAGGTCATTATCATTCTTATACCAAAACTGGATATGGGCACAAATAAAGAAAACTGGGCTGGGGATTTAGCTCAGTGGTTCTGGCACCTGCCTCGCAAGCGCAAGGTCCCAAGTTCGATCCCCAGTACCAAAAAAAAAAGAAAGAAAAAAGAAAGCTATAGATGAATATGCTTAATGAATATAGATGCAAAAAGCCTTAGTAAAACACACTCAAGGCAAATTCAATAACACACTTACAAGAGCATGCACCATACTCAAGTTGATTTAATTCCAGGGATTCAAGGATGTTTCAACATACACAAATTAATAAACATAATACACCACATTGACAGAATCAAGGATAAAAATCACACGATTGTCTGAATTGATGCAGTAAAAGGCTTTGACAAAATTCAACATTCCTTCATTATGAAAGTCCTAAAGAAACTAGGTATGGAAGGATCATATCATAGCATAAAAAGGCTATGTATGATATGTTTGTAGATAACATCATATTGAATGGGGAAAAACTGAAAGAATTTTCTTTAAAATTAGAAATGAGACAAGGATATCCAACTTCACTGCTCCTAATCAATATAGTATTCAAAATTTTTGTCACAGGTAGTCAGGAGAAAGAAAAAAAATGGTTATAAATAGGAAAATACAAAGTCAAATTATATGTATTTGCAGACAATATGATCCTATACTTATGCTGGAGTAATCAGTGGATATTTAAATAAAAATAAAAATATTTATTGTAGTAAAAGACACACTGCCTTTAATGCCCTGTCAAAACACATACTCCCTTTTACTTTGAACACACTTATCCCATCATTCTTGCCACTTTCTGAGGTGGTTCTGGAAGTCTGTTTGGTTTTGTTTGGTTTTGTTTGGTTTTGTTTTCTTTTTATGAATGTCTTTTTATGGCTGCCTCTATGTCTTTAACCAATTCAAAAGATTTACAAAAATTTCTTTCAAGTAAAAACATTATGGCATGTTTTTATCCATCATGCAACTTTGGGTTCTTCTCCAAAGTCAAAATGACCAGAAAAGGTCAGTCTTTCTTAAACTAATTCAGAACATCAAGGCAGCCATGATAGTGTAACTAAAAACAAACAAAGAGTACAATTTCCAGAACTCCTTCAAAAAATAGCAAGAAGGATGGGAAAAGTATGTTGGAAGTAAGGGAGAGTATTTTGAGAGGGATTAATAGCAATGTGTCTTTCACTGCGATATTTTTAAATTTTTAATGTTCACCATAGTTTTGATCACACCACATAAGTCTATTACAAAATGTTCAACATCTTTAGTCACTAAGAAAATGCAAATCAAAACTTCAGTGAGAGTCTATCTCATTCCAGTCAGAATAGCTATCATCAAAAATACAAAAAATAGCAAATTCTGGCAAGGATATGGGAAAAACCATTCTATACTACTGGTAGGAATGTAAATAAGTGCAGCCACTATGAAAATCATTACAGAGATTCCTCAAAAAATCAAAACTAACTCTAATATTTGACCCTGCTACACCACTCCTTGGTATACATCTGAAGAAATTAAAGTCACCATCCTGTAGAGATATCTGCACACTCGTGCTTACTGAAACACAAATCCCAATAAGCAAGATATGGATTCAGCCTATATTGTACTGCAATAATAGCCATCAGTGGATGAATGAATAAAGAGAATGTGGCATATATACACAATAGAGTATGATCCAGCCATGAAGAAGAATGAGAGCTAGTCATTTGCAGAAAGATGAATGGGAATGGAGATCACTGTGTTAAGAAAAATGAACCAGATAAAGAAAGACAAGAATCATGTTTACCCTAACATATGGAATCTAAATTAAAGAAAAAAGAAAACAGAGATGACATGAAAATAGAAAGGAGAATACTATTATAAAAAAAGAATGGGAATAAGAAGGAGAGAGGTGGGCGTTTAAGGGAGTGTAATATGAGGGATGAATAAGATCAAAGTATTTTATGTACATGTATTAAAATATCCGGTGAAACCCAGTATTTTATGACATTCATATACAATGAGACAAATATGTTAAAGTCACACTGCATGTGAAGCAGAATAGTGTTTTGTGAAAGTAGACTTCAAATACTTACAAATGTGTACTGAATACTCCACTGTAGGTGAGCCAAGCTTAAACTTATTGGTAAGAATGTGATAGGGAAATAGAGGAGAATAGAATGGAATCTTATAAAATGCTCAGTATAAAACAGAGAAGATGAAGGGAGAGAGGAAGTTTTAAAAAGAAGCAAACCAAAGCACTATTAAAATAAAACCACTGTGGCTATTGATATAATCACACAATGCTGTTCATGTGAATTATCTAAATATATAAACTGAAACACAGAAAACTGATAAGTTGAATTTTTTTAAAAATGGAGCTAAGTATATGTTATGTATGATACAGCCATTTTACATATAAAGATTTGGTTAGGTTAAGACAAAAGGGATGGAAATGATATATACTACTTTAGCACTAATGAAAAGAAAGATAGAGTCGTATTATTTTAGAGAATGCAGATTTCTAAGCAAGAAAAATTATCAGGGATAAAGGATGGCTTTCCATAATGATAAAGGAGCCAATTCTCTAAGAAAACACAACAGTTTCAACAGTGTACACACCCAACAGAGTGTCAAAATGCTTCATCCAAAAAGTGAAACAAAAAATGGACAAATCCTCTATTACACTAAAAGCCTTCAGCACCCCTCTGTCAGCAGCTGATAGATCAAACAGGCAGAAAATCATTAGAAGAACAGTTGACCTGGGCAGCACCATCAATCAGCTGGATCACACTGGCATTTATAGAACACTCCATTCAACAACAGCAGAAAATGCATTCCTGTCCAGTTCACAGTGAGCATTCGCCAAAGGAGGCCATATTCCTGGCCATTAAGATCTGAAAGTGCACTTAAAATACAAAAATCAGATGAGACTCAGAAAACAACATAAATACCAACAGAAATCACCAACAAAAAGACAGCTGGTCCCTGAAATATTTGGATATTAGACACAAGACTTCCAGATAATAAATGGATAAAGAAAATTATTAGGGTAACTTAAGAGAATTTTGAACTAAGTAAAAATAATGTAACAACAAAATTTGTAAAATGTAATAAAACCAGTGATTAAAAGGAAATTGGTAGAATTAAAGGCTTGTCATAGAAATTAAGAAAGATCTAAAATCAATAATCAAAGTTTACACATTAAGCTAGAAAAAGGAGTGAAATTTAAACCCACAGCAAGAATGAGAAAATAAGTAATAATAAATAGAGCAGAAATCAATGAAATTCAGCCAGAAAGACAATGCAGAAAATTAACAAAACTAAAATTTGTTTGAAAAAGTTTCATAATATTGATAAACCTGTAATTAGCTAACTCAAAAAGAGAGAAGATATAAATCAAACAGGGGTAAAAAAGTAAAACAGAGGTCATTGCTACTTGACAATGAAAGGAAAATAAAAGGATATGAACAACTCTATATCTGTCCACACATTTGATATTTTAGATGAAATGAAAATTTCTTGAAAGGTACAAGCAACCAAATCTTACACAATGAGAAATGGATCTTTTGAATAGACTTGAGTAGGATTATGTATAAAAGGAATTAAATATTAAAGTATATTATTAACTAACTCAATAAGCCTACAGTATCAACATTAATAACAACAGTGGAACAAAAAGCAAGTCCTGTTTTATTTTTGCCAAACACTTGAGGAAAACTGGTACCAATTACCTACAAAACCCTCTTCTTGCAAAATCCTCTCAAAAGATTCCTCACTCATTCTTCAAGACTATCATTACAGCAGTACCAAAACCAGAAAAAGACATAGCAAGAAACAAATCTACCCAACAAAGCAATAGCAAGTCATAAAAAAGGCCTCCAAAACAGAATGGCAAGTCAAATCAACAATATGTAAGACAATTGTATAACATCAACCGTGTGGAATCTGTTCCAGGATGAAAGACTGAGGCCACATCCAAAAGTCAGCCGATGGCTCCATTTCACCACTGTCCCAAGGAGAATGCTCTTGTGATGTTCATCAGTGCTAAAAAAAATCCAAATCCCACTCATAATGCAAATGCTCAGAAAGGTAGGAATACATGCAACTTCCTCAACTTGATACAGAACATCTTCAAAAAGCTACAGCTAGGGTCGTGCATTGTGGTGTAAGACCGAGAGCCTTACCAAACGCTCCGAGGAGCCGACTGCAGCGAAGAACACCCAGGAAGGAACACACCAGACAAGTTGGAAAGTAAAACAGACCTTTATTAGTCTGGCCAGATGGCACTCCCAAAGCAAAATAGCTTAGAGAGGCAACTGGCTCAGAGTCCGAGGCTGTTCTTATAGGGGATTGAGGGGGAAGTTAACATATAGAATTAAAGAAAAGGGGACAAAGGTTAGTGGTCGACTGTCACGTATTGATGGTCAGCAGACATTTGTAGCTTGTTCTATAGATTGTGGTGTCTGGAACATCAGTTCCGGGCAAACAAGGAGTTGAGTAGTTTACTTTGGGACTTTAGGTCTGTTACAGATTTTATCTAGTGTCCCAAAACTAACAAGCATCTTTATCCATTAACTCACATTTAATCACAATGGGGCTGGAGAAAAGGAACAAAGGTTATGTAGTCCCACATTGGTAAGACATGGACACTTGCCCCACATGATGGGAACAAGGCAAGAAGTTCTTCCCTTTACACTCTTGTTCATCATCATATCACTAAAGGAATCCTAGCTAGTGCTATAAGATAAGAAATGGAAATAATAAGTAAATATATCTATTGAAAATGAAAAAATGAAACTGCCCTCATTCACAAATGACATGACATTGTCTATGTATAAAACCTCAAAGAATCAATAAAACATCCATTAAAATAATAAGCAATGATAGCAAGGCTCTAGGAGAGAGGATAATATGCAAAATTCCATTTCTTTCCTCTATATTAATAACAGCCCATTATAATTTGAAATTTTAAAAGAATACTATTAATAATAGCACCAATACATGAAACACTTAGGTATTAATCTAACGGCATGTGTCTAAGACCTGTATAAGGAACACTGCAAAACATTGATGAGTAAATGAATAAAATACTGTGTCCATGGATTGAAAGACTGGGTCGTGTTAAGGTATTCATTTTTCTCAAATTAAGTTATAGATAGCTTCAATACAATCTAATACAATCCAAATCAAAACTATTTTGTAGATACTGACAAACTGATTCTAAAGTTTATGTGAGAAAGCAAAAATATATAGAATAGTCAACATAATCCTAGAGAACAAAGTTGGAGGACTTACATCAGTTGATTTCAAGACTTATCTTTAAAAGCCACAATAATCAAGAAAGGGCATTGTTGACAAAAGAATAGACACAGAGATCAGTGGAACAGTAAAAAGCCTGCAGAAGCACTGTCAATTGATCTTTGACAGAGAAGCAAAAGCAATTTAATATAGAATAGATAATCTTTCCAGCAAGTTGTGCTGTAGCAATCGGCTGTCTATATTTTTTAAAAAGACATCTAGACATAGACCTTAGCCTTTCATAAAACTTAACTCAAAAAGAATGATAGATCTCAAAGAAAAATGCAAAACTACAGGCATACAGGAAGAAAATTACATAGGTAAGCAGAATAAGGAGCAGGAGCTGGCCTAATAAAAATTATATATGGTCTTGAGTTTAGTGGTGCATTGTTAGATACAACTAAAAAAAACATAATCTAGGAAAGAAGAAATTGATAAGTTTCTCTTAAGGGAAAAAAATCTACTCTGAGAGACAGTGTTAGGACAAGTCACAGACAGGGAGAAAATATTTGTAAAAGCAAGAGGGATAGGTACTTGTACCTAAAATTCAAAAGAACCAATTTTTCAAACTCAACAACAAGGAAAAAAGAAATCCAATTAATGAATGGTTAAAATATCTGAGCAGACACCTCATGAGAAAACATACTTATAGAAATAAGCACTGGAAAGGGATTTGTATTAAAGAATTACAAATGAAAACTATCAGATAATCAATGCACATTTATGATAGAATGGCTAAAAAAGTATGTGATAATATGGAGGAACATGAACTCACATCAGTTACTGGGCAGGATGGAGAGAGGTACAGACACTTTTAAAGGCAGTTTGGAAGTTTCTTGCAAAGCTGAACACATTGCTCCTCTATCAATCTTATTTCACCCAACTGATCTGAAAATTCCTGCCTACACATAAGCAGACAAAAGCCTTTTGCAAACATTTCCAGCAGCCTATTCCTAAATACCAAGACCCACAAGGGCAGGTTAAATGGTGACCAAAGTGTGAGGCATCTGTATGTTCAATATTCTATTATTCATTGATACAAAGAAATCATTGAGTCTCTGAGAGACACAGCCAAACTGCAAATGCATGTTGCTAGGTGAAAGAAGCCAGCTTGAAAGTGCTCCCTCATATTGTATGATTCTAACTATATGGCATCTTGGAAAAGGCAAGACTACAGACATAGTGAATATATCAGTGGTTGCCACAGGTTTAGGGAGTCTGCTGGTTAATCTTAATCATCAACTTGACTGGATTAAGAGTTTCCTGGAGAGGAGATTGGGTCATGGGAGTGCTCTGCTCCTCAGTGGATGCATCTACTCATGTTCCTAGCCTATGGTGCTGTGAGGAGGGGAGTCACAGTTGGAGGCAGGTCACTGGGCAAGGTGAGCCTGTAGAAGCCACTCTTCCTGTCCTGTTCTTGCTGACCACCATGAAATGAACAGCATTGCTCCACCACACCCTTCTGCCCTGATATTCTGACTCACCTCAGAACCATAGTCCACAGTGATGGAACTATCCAACCATGGACTGGACACCCTGAAACCACAAGCCAAAAAACACTTCCTCCTTTAAGGTATACATGTCAAAGATTTTGTCCCAGCAATAGGAAAGCTAATACAAGGAGGAAAGATGAAGAATAAATTGGGGAAGCTCAGAGTATTCTTAATAAACTATTGTGTGTGGTACAGTAATGGTAGACACATGACTATGTACTTGGTAGTACAAAGATTAGCTTCAATGTATGTAACTGTATTTGAATGTGTGGTGCAGTCTCCTTGCAGGAGGTAGGAGAAAAAGACGCTGATATAAACTTTGCAAATGAGTAGAGTTTTGGACTGAAGATAAAAGCAGCTCTAGACAAGCACTGTGCCAGAGTTGTTATAGCTGACCCCACAGGACCATGAGTAAGCAGTTCTAGAACCACCAACTACATACTTTGAAATGGAACAATTAAGTAAAGACTTCTCCCGGGAGTAGGAGAAAGAGATGAGCAAGAGAAGAAGCTAGAATGGCACACATGGAAACAGATCAGCTTTGGAATGATCAGTATGACTCTTGTTTAACTGAAAGTGGATACAGCGGCCATAGGTAGGAGTATTTATACATATGTTATATAGACATAGAAGTCCACACACATGCATGCCCATGTTTTCCAGGAACAATGGTCTCTAGTAGCAATAGAATTTTAGCATCTAGACCTTGGTTTCTAGTGCCATATTCCACAAAAGGAACCAGGCCTTTGTGGGTAAATATTTAATTAGGAGACTAGGAGAAGATGTACAGAAGGTAAGGAAGTGCACACACACACACACACACACACACACACACACATAGGACATGTCAAAGGGACACAGGGGCCAACTGAAAGAGCCTTCAATCAAAGCTAGTCTCTAGTCAAAGCTAGAACATTTTAATAAACAAAGTTAATAGTGTTGGATTATAATCTACCACATAAAATAAATATCTATGAGACCATATTGATCGCAGTGGATGACTGAATAAGCAAATACCTGGGAAGGGAGGGATGAATTTCCACAAAAGAATCTCAAATAACTTATGTAGATGTCCCATAATTTAGGCACAGGTATAGAATTTCATTCTCCATAAGCCTAGGCAGCACGGAGTGATTTTCCACCCAACCTGCATATGAAAACTGATGTAAAAGAGGACTTCACATGGGAGATGATTAACACCACCAGCACAGGTCCTAGGATAGTATGTAGGTTTGTTCACATGTGGGGAACACAGCACTTCAGCTCTTTGGCATTTTCTGCAAACCCATGACCCCATGTAACAAGGGAACACAGTCAGACACACCCCAATAGAGGGCTATTTTGACCCGGAAGGAAGCTCCCCCGCTGCCATCCCAGGCTCCTAGGGCCAAGAAGGTGAGCCAGTCCCAGCACCCAAAAGGAAGCTTCCGGCCTCCATCCCAGGCTCCTAGGGCAGTGAAGCTCAGCCGGTCCCAGCACCCGGAAGGAAGCTCCCCCACTGCCATCCCAAGCTCCTAGGGCAGACAAGGTGAGCCATGTGGGTGCCAGAAGCACCCCCCCCACACACACACACACACTGTGGAAATGAGAAGACACATAAAAAAGCCTCAAAAACAGACTTCTGGATCACCTACAGCAACCCCAAAGGGAAAAGAAATGGAACACTCTGATAGTCAACAACCTGGACTCTCTGAACTGGCAACAAAAGAGGATCAGGGAAAAATGAAATCAGAAATAATTACTCAGATAACAGCAAAGATTTTGCTCATGGTGCAAGACATGATTAATAAATCTGGAGAGGACACAAATAAAAAAATAGAGGATCTGAGGAACATGATGGAATCCCAACATAGGAAACAAATGGAATCCATAAAACAGATACAAACAGATCTCCAAGAGATTAAAAACTCCATCGAAAGTCTGCATAGCAGAATGAGCCAATGTGAGGATAGAATTTCACATATAGAAGATAAGATTGCAATTAGTGAGGAGGAAAAGAAAAATTGCTTTAAAATTGTAAGGGAACATGAGAAATCAATCCAGCAGCTCCTAGATGATGCAAAGAAGAATAACATAAGATGATTGGAGTCAATGAAGAAAGAGGAGAGAGTGCAGGTGACATAAAAATCTCTTCACAGAAGTGATGGCAGAAAACTTCCCAAGGAGGGGTAAAGAACTTGACATACAGATAAGTGAGGCATATAGGACTCCAGCTAGCCTTAATCAAAAAAAAAAATCTACAATAGGCATATAATAGTTAGGATTCCAGAAATCCAACAGAAGAATAAAATTCTACAAGCAATGAGAGAAAAGAAACAAATCACATACAAAGGAAAGCCCATCAGAATCACAGCAGACTTCTCAATGCAAACCCTCAAGGCAAGAAGAGCTTGGAGTGATGTATTTCAAGCCCTAAAGGAAAACAGCCTCCAACCCGGATTCATGTACCCTGCAAAACTATCTTTCAAAATTCATGGAGAAATAAAATACTTTCATGATAAAGAGCACCTCAGGAACTTCATGAATACCAAACCGGCACTCCAAATAATTTTAGACAATACCCTAGGAAAAGACAATGAGGATCACAACCCCAGGAAACCCAGCAGAATGAATCCATTGGGTGTGACAAATTAAACGCAAAGGGGGAGAATCCAACAAAAAGAAAAAGTCATGACAAGGCTTTTAAAACTTTTGACTTCATCTCCCTAATGAGTGTATAATTCAATCTTATTATTGTACTGATTAGTATTTT
Source organism: Heterocephalus glaber (assembly GCF_053883595.1). Taxonomy (NCBI): domain Eukaryota; kingdom Metazoa; phylum Chordata; class Mammalia; order Rodentia; family Bathyergidae; genus Heterocephalus; species Heterocephalus glaber. The sequence goes on from NW_028258297.1 coordinate 2,315,526, forward strand.
TCTGATTCTAGAGTTGCACACCATTCCTTGTGCTATACTGGCTATTTATCATCTTCTTATGTCTACATTTTAATTGGGTTGTCTATTAATGAGCTCTAAGAATTCTTTATATATTCAGCTCATAGGTTATATGCATTGTAAATATGGTCTGTTTAAGGACTACTTTTCATTTTAATGATGCCATTTAAAGTTCTAAATTTTGATGAAATCTCATTTATCAGTTTTTTTCTTTTATACATCATGTATTTTGTATCCTAGGTAGTTCTTGGCTACCCTGAATTTATAAATATTTTCCCTTATAATTTCTTTGTAAAGTTTTATACTTTTAGGCTTTCTTATTTAGGTTCATAGATCCCTTCAAGTCATTTTCATGTATGGAAATAAAGGGTTGAGGTTAATTTTTTATATACGGATACCAGATGTTCTAGTGCCATTTGCTGAAGACACTGTCTCTTCCTCGGCTCTTGAATTGAGTTTATATTCTATAAAATGCTAATGTTAAATAATCTTTCAAAACTCAGTTGACCATATATGTGTGGTTCTATTTCTAGATTCTCTGTTTTATTCAACTGATCTATATGTCTTTCCTTACACCAACACTGCCTTGATTACTGTAGCTTTAGAAGAAGTCTTAAAATTGGGTGCTAAATGTCTTCTAACACTGTTTTTGTTTTTGTTTTTGTTTTTGGCTTTTCTGGGTCCTTAGTACTCCTACATAACTTTTAAATTTCAATATCCAGTTCTTCATTTATAGCAAGTATACACAGACCTGAATTTTTATATATACCTTGTGTTTTCTAATTCTGCTAAATTCAAATACAAGTTCTAGGGGCTCCTAGAGATTTCTTAGTATTTTCTCTGTAGATGATCATTTCATCTACATATAAAGATTTTGCTTCTGCCATGCCAATCCTATCCTAGTTGTGTCATTTTATTGCCAGACTATTTTGGTTTAGACCTATGTTTCAAAGTCTAATGGACAGATGAAGAGTAGGCATATCTGCCCTTGTTCCCCACTTTAGGGAGAAAGCATTGTATCATCTCCATTCATAGAAGGAGTTTTTGTTGGAAGTATGGAGTACTTTTAAAAAATCAGACCTCCCAAATTTAAAGTCCCAATCCAAAAATGGGCATCTGAAATGAACAGACATTTCTCAGGCAAAGAAGTAGAAATAGCAAATAAACATATGAAAAAATGTTCAACATCACTGGTCACTCGAGAGATGCAAATGAAAACAATGCTGAGATTCCACCTCACTCCAGAAAGAATGGCTGCTATCATGAAATCAACGAATAACAAATGCTGGCAGGGCTGTAGGGAAAGAGGAACCCTACTCCACTGCTGGTGGGAGTGTAGACTGGTACAACCAGTGTGGAAATCAGTATGGAGATACCTCAAAGAACTAGGACTGGAAGTTCCATTTGACCCAGCTATTCCCCTGCTGGGGATCTTCCCCAAAGAATTAAAAGAATCATGCCACAGTGATATATGTGCACCCATGTTCATAGCAGCACAGTTTTTAATAGCTAAAACTTGGAAACAGCCCAAATGCCCATCAGCTGGAGACAGGATCAAGAAAATGTGGGGGTTTTTTTTATAAAATGGAGTACTACTCAGCCATAAAAAACAAGAAATTAGAGACATTTATCACTAAATGGATGCACATTGAGGTGATACTCTTAAGTGAAATAAATAGGACACACATGTGTAAATATCAAATAGTTTCTCCAGTGTGAGAAACTGAAAGTATAAATAAGGACTAAAAGGTATAATGGATAATGTGAAATAGGAAGAAATGGGTCAAAGGGGAGGGGGAAGTGGGAGGGGTAGGGGAAAGGAAAGAAGGGAATGGAATTAATATGAGAAAATGAAAAATGGAAACAAAGTCATTGTACATAGGGAGGGATGGAGGGGTTGAAGGGAGGGCAAGGGAATGGGGAAAAAATAAGAACCAAGAGAGACTATGTAAAGGTACAAATTTCTAATGATGAATGTCATTATATTGTATACCTAAAATGTACCACTAAAATTAATTTTTTTTAAAATGGTAAGTTGGGGGCTTCTTGACATTATTTGAGAGTTTAATGATCATTTTTATTGATTTAGACTTTGATAATACATTGATAAAATTACTGTTACTTGAAATTTATTTTCAAATATTCTTATCCTTATGCTGTAAAGACCACATTGATCTGGGAGGTAGCAAGGATTATAAAATAGCTAGCATTTGCTAATCACTTGTAATAAACTAAAATAAATCTATGTTCTGATATGGATTAAAACATTGCTTCCCTACTTAGATGATTCACAGATATTTTGAAGCCCTCTTCTGAATCATTTATCCCCAATACAAACAAATTATATTAGCCTGTTTTACTTTTACACTAAAAAATCTATTCCATTATAGTATGTTATTATAGCAAAATGACTGAAGATACTTATGAAATTATAATATTTAGCTGCAGCATTATAACTGGTAGAGTATTCCTCCTGAGGATTGAGAGGACTCTTTTTAACTTGCACCGTCTAACACATCTTACAAGTATATAAGGTCTAGAGAATAATAATGTGTCATTAATGCCGAGAAACATTTATGGGAAATAATACAAACACTTCTAACAGAAAAGATCCCTATCCCCATGTGTCAGTCACTTTCTCATCGAAGAGACACAAGACCTGACACTCACAGTTTAAAGGAGAAAGGGTTTATTTTGGCTCACAGCTTCTAGAGGTTTCAGTCCATAGGGCTGGCTGCAAGGCAGGAAGCCATGGTGGGAAGGCCTGGGGGTGGAGGAGAGCTGCTCAGGTCTAGGCAGCCAGGAAGCAGAGACAGAAGGGAGCAGCCAGGGCAGGAGATACACCCTTCCAGGCCATTCCCCAGTGACCTCCTCTTTCTACCAGGCCCTGCCTCCCAACAGCAAGTCAGCTCTCAGCTCCTATAATCCAACCACCTCCCAAAGGTCCTGCCTGGGATCCCATGAGGCTAGGCAGACATCTAGGTAGAAACCGCAACAGCCTGCACAAGCCAGGCTCAGGTCCAAGTCTGAGAAGGGCGGGATATCAGGGTGGGTCTCTGCCCAGGCAGGCTTGAGATGAACCCAGGTGGAGGGGAGGAAAAACCACTACTCTCTGCTCTGCTGGGCTTCTCCCCAGCCTAATCTCCATGTGGGCTGTCTGTAGCCTGTCCTATTCCTCTTCCTTTTCCTCCCCACTCATCTCGGTAGTCCCAGAGTTCTGGAGGCTCTCTGAGGTCCCCTGCCTGTCCCTGGTAGGAGGAGCAGAGAGGGCTTTGAGTTGGGCTCCTGGTGTTGGGGACCTAGGTTCAGAATATGGCTCCACTGAGATCAGACTCTGCTCCCAGGAGGTCACTCACCCATCCTTCCCAGGGAGAGAAGCGGGGAGGATGCAAGTTACTTGAATGGGAGGTGACCCCTGCAGAGTGCACCTCAGTGCCCTCTTGCTGCTGGGAGAGTCAAGGTTAGCAGAGGTGCTCAGTGTCAAGAGCAGGGGCATCCTCGGATGAATGGGCATGCAAGGTGGGGCCAGGCACCATCTCCTGGGGTCTCTGCATCTCCTGCACCTGGGTTCTCCAGGCTCTGAGCTTCTCTAAGAACCGACTGGGCAGCAGTGCCCAGCAGCTCCTATCACCCACCCAGGGCTCTTCCTGCTCTATTCCTTGCCTCCTCCAATTCTCTGCATCCTGGCTCTCCAGAGACTGCTGTTCCCATACCAGGGCACCCTCAGAGGTTGCCCAGGCCCCATTTCCCACCTTCCTGAAAGTTCTGTTCCAACCCCTACAGATTACAGAGCTGGTTCTGGTGACACTCTAGCGGTTTCAGACAGCCAAGGGGTTAGCATCCCCAGCCACAAATGGGGACACAGGACTAAAGAGAGGGGTGCTGAGGGACCTTGGCATCTCCTGCCCAGCTCAGCATGGCCCAAGCCTCCTTCTGCAGCTTCTAGGGATCAGGGCTGCCTGGATGCCCTTTGCCTTCTTGGCCCCTGGGTGTGGCAGCTGTGGGGGCCACTAACACTTTGCCAGGGGAGATGCGGGCTCTGAGAGGTGGAGACTAAGATGGAGCAGGACCCATAGCTCCAAGCCTGTGCTCCGCCACTGCACCAACAGGGCCTGGGGACCTCAGTTATCTCCACTGGGCTTCCCAGACCTCCCTGGTGGGAGGACACCCCCACACCCCAGGATGGCCTGAGGAACCAGGAAGTGGTGGGAGGTCAACGTGAGGTCCCAGGAGGGGTCAGGAAGATGGTCCAGCAGCAACAGCACAAGTCCCTGTGTCTGTCAACCCAGGGCCTCTGCCCTGGGACCCCCATGGGAGTCAGGAGGCCTGGATTTTGTCCCTGCCTGGCCCGCAGCCATCCCTGGGAGGGACAGACTAGCAACTCCTGCTCTCGCCAGACGAGATTGTTCTTAAAATCATATGAGATGGAAAGTTATTTAAAAGTGTGCTTAAAGCCATAAAGTATTAAAGAAATGTGAGGTATTATTAGCCCTGGCATTTAATATAACATCATTAAAGCTGTTACAGTTTATTTTTAATTTTATAAGCTAAGCTAATGCTTGTCTAATTTTGAAATGTTTCCCAAACCATGGTAATGAGTACATAAAAGGCTGGGATGATGGGATTTGTGTGGCTCAGGGCTCCGTGGAGGAAGGGGCTGTGTAAATCCTGGGATGGGCTTCCCTTCCCCCTCCTCTGCAGTGAGCAGGCGCAAGGCTGAGAAATTCTGCTGAGTGACGCTGGGGAGGGTGGAGGGCGGGGCCAGGCTGACTTCACAGATGCTGAGCAGCACCCAGTCCATCCCCTTTACTCCAGAAAGGAACCAGGCCTGCCCTCTGAACTGGAATGAGCCCTTTCCCTTGGAATCAGGCTATGCGGCCCCTAGTCAGAGTGGGCAGAGGAAGGGTCTCCCACAGGCAGTGAGGAGTGCTGGCATCGGGATGGGTGGGTGTCTGCTGCCCTTAGCCCCAGGCACTGTGCATGTGCATCTCAGATGGCACTGCCTCCTGAGTGTGCTGCACACAGGGGTACTCAAGCTTGGGGGTAGGGGGAGCGGCAGATGAAGGGTCAGGGTCCCCAGCACATCAATCACCACAGAGCATGTAGCAAAGCCAAACTGTGCCCCAGCCTTCTGTGTCCTGCTGGGCACCTACTTCTGTACCCAGAGCTTTCTATTCACCATCTTTTCACCAGGCCTCAGGCCCCAGGGAGCCTGCTAGCTTGCATGGGTCATTCTGTCCACTTTTTTCCTCTGTAAATGAGGGTGTAGCAGGTGCCTCAAGGCTGAGGTTGGGGATTAAGCTCCCTCATGCCTGTGACTTCGAGTTTACTTGGCACGACACGTACCCTCCCTATTACCCTGCGTTTCCAGGACCCCAGGCCTCAGTCTGACTGAATCCTGGGCCTGTCCCCCGTGACATGTGAACCCCAGGATTCTCATGCCTCTGCTACTGTCGGGGCTTGGAGCCTGCCTCACAGCAGGCCCTCCAGGTCTTTGTGAGAGCCAGCTCCCCCAGAATGCCTGGGGCTCTGGTGCCACATGGCAGAGGGCATGAAGAGACCCTCCCAGGCCTCACTGTGGTGGGCATGGGTTCAGGACAACTTCCTGTTGGGCTGCAGTGCCTGGCCAGTTTCACTCAGCCCCATTGCTGTCTTCTTGATTATAGAGAAAAAATAAAGCATCCTTCAGATTTTCTGAAAATGAAATGAACTAATCCATGTCAACCTCTTAGCCCAGAGCCTGTTCCAGAGAACTAAATAAATATTAGCTATTACTAATGGGGTTCTTGTAGGGGTTTGGAGGAGATGAGTGTTAAACAAATGAGGATGCAAAGAAATACTTAATCTTCCCCTGGGAAGGGAGCCCAGGCTGCCCAGCCCACCATGGCCCCTCCTTGGCTCTATCTCAGGGGCCTCTGTTTGGATTATGCTTCTGCTTCTGCCTGTGTACCTCAGAACACTTCCCTGTGCACCCAGAGCCTGACAGGCCCATGTGCAGTCTCAAGGCTAGAACAGGAACACTGAGTCATTCCACCAGGGCAGGGACTGAAGGTCTGCTCCGGAGACTCATCACCCTGCAGAGGGACCCCAGGGGAAAGCCATGCCCAGGTAAGCTTGTGCTTGGGCCAGGATGTGGGGCCATGTGACAGCACGGGCTGGGTCATACAAGGTCAAAACGGCAGCTGGTTTTTTTCAGTTCTTTATGTATTCTAGATAGTAGGCCTTTGTCTGAGGTACAGCTGCTAAAAATTTTTTCCCACATTGTGGGTTGTCTCTTAGCTCTGTTGGTGGTTTCTCTTGCAGTGCAGAAGCTTTTTAATACGATGAGATCCCAGTTGTTGATTCTTTGTGATAGTTTCTGTGCCACTGAGGTTTTTGTTCATAAAGTCTTTTCCTACACCAATGTCTTCAAGAGTTCTACCTAACCTAAGAACTGAAAAAAATGAGACTCCCCTAAATTCAAAGATCCAATCCAAAAATGGGCATCTGAAATGAACAGATTTCTCAGATAAAGAAGTAAAAGCAGCAAATGAAAAAATGTTTAACATCACTAGTCATTGGAGAGATACAGATAAAAACGACACTGAGATTCCACCTCACCCCAGAAAGTATGGCTGCTATCAAGAAATCAACCAATAACAAATGCTGACAGGGCTGTGGGGAAAAGAGAACCCTTCTCCATTGTTGATGGGAGTGCAGACTGGTGCAACCACTGTGGAAATCAGTATGGAGATACCTCAAAGACCTAGGACTAGAGGTCCCATTTGACCCAGCTATTCCCCTGCTGGGTATCTTCCCCAAAGAATTAAAAGAATCATACCACAGTGATATATGTGCACCCATGTTAATGGCACAGTTTGTAATAGCTAAAGCTTGGAAACAGCTCAAGTGCCCATCAACTGGAAACTGGATAAAGAAGATGTGATTTTTTTTATAAAATGGAGTACTACTCGCCATAAAGAATGAGAAACTGGAGACATTTGTAGCTAAATGGATGCATATTGAGGCCATCCTCTTAAGTGAAATAAATAGGACACACGTTTAAATACCGAATAGTTTCTCTAGTGTGAGAAACTGAAAGTGTAAATAAGGATTAAAATGATTAAAACAAATAATTGATAATTTGAAATAGGAAAAGAAGGTCCAAAGGGGTAGGGGAAGTGGGAGGGGAAGGGGAAAGGAAAGAAGGGAAAGGAATAATTGAGAGAAAAGGAAAAAATGGAAACAAAGTCTTTGTAAATAGGGAAGGGTGGAAGAGGGGAAGGGAGCACAGGGAATGGGGAAAGAATAAGAACCAAGGTATATCATGTACAGGTATAAGTACCCAGTGATAAATGTAAATGTATTGTATACCTAAAATGTACCAATAAAAGAATTTAAGCAAAAAAAAAAAAAAAAGGCAGCTGGCTTCTGTATATCTGTGTGATTTGAGAAGAGAACTGGCTTTTTCCAAAGAAGCAACAAGTGTGGGTGCCTTTGGGGTCCCAGGTGACAGCAGAGAACCCATCAGGGATGACTAGGGAATCTTTGTGTCTGTAGGGATGGCCCCACTGGGAGTCAGGGGCTAGCTGTGCAGGACCACCCGGATGTGTGTGGCTCTGGTACAGCTGTGCATGGGCTCCACTGGTAACCGGAACTCCCAGCAGGTTCCCAGGTCAGGGAAGGAGGCTGTATTAGTTGCTTTCCCATTGTTGGGACAAAATACTCAATGTTGCAACCTAACAGAGGAGGGACTGATTTTGGCTCATGGTTTTAGAGGATTCAGTCTGGCTCCAAGGCAGAAATGGCATGGCAGAAGGGCCTGGTGGGGAAAGCTGCTCACGTTATGGCAGCCAGGAAGTGGAGGAAGAGAGGAGGGGTTGGGGACAACACATCTTTTCAGGTCACAACCCAGTGACCCAGCTCTGACCAGGCCCCATCTCCTCATAGCACAGTCAGGCATGAACTCATCAGTGCACAAACCCACTGGTGAATAAAGCCAATCACCTTCCAAAAGCCCCACCTCTGAGCACATGAGGCCTTGGGGGACATTCTAGATCTAAACCATAAGAGCTGCTGAGCAGCCTTCCGTGAAGCTGTGTCTGGGCTGTCCTAAAATCCCCTAGAAGACAAGCACTCAGCCAGTGTCCTCTTGCCAGGTTCTTAAATATTTCAGACTTCATTGAAGTATAATTGATATGCCAAGAATCGGAGCCTATGTAATGTATACATGTTTGACATACACCCACATCCATGGTCAGGTCACTGCCACCATAAGGTACTGAGCACACCCTCAACTCCCCAGGCCTTCTGTTACTGTGTGTCCACTTGCTGGTGAGGACACCAGACATGAGATCTGTGCCTTCTCCAGGTTCCACAGGACACCATCCTGCACTGCTAGTTTTAGGGACCATATCACACAGCACATCTTTGAGTGTGGCTCCAGGTCACACACCCCAGGTTAAGGGACATGGGGCACATGTGTATGTCACCCAGAAGAAAGCAGGGACTGTCAAGTATCCACAGGGGGCGGTTAATGCCCCTGTGTTCTTGGGAGGTAGGGAGGCTCCCCTGAGATGGGTCCTGGCCCCAGCTCAGCTCAGACACTGAGGCATGTACAGCAAGCACCCCGAGGTGCCACCAAGCAGGAAGATTTAGAGGCAAAGTTGATGCCTCCCTGTGGCAGGAAGAGCAAGTCCCTCCTGTGTAGGTGTCATGACCCAACACAGCCTCATCAGTGTGGTCCTGTCTTACTGCTGGTCTTGCTCCTTTCAGATGGAAACACTTCCTCTAGTGACCTGAGTCTCATGAATGGCAAGGGACCCTCCTCATTTACCAGCTTGCTGAGAGCCGTGCCTGACTTTGAAGTGTCTGTGGAAGTTCCCTGACTTTTCCCATCCTCTGCCCCAGCAATTCTGTCCCCAAGGCCCCCTTTCCTCCTTGGAAAGGAACTACAGAGAGGCCATCTCCCTTCTCAATGATGATGACCAAGGAGACTCCCTGAGGTCCAGAGCTGGGAGCTCAGTGCAGTGTAACAAGCTCTTAACAGGTGCCTACTGTGTGCCAGCACCCAAGGACGGAGGTGGCTCATGAGACACACGTTCCACAGACTCCTGGGGACGGAGACCAGGAGGACTAGAGTGAAAACAAGCAGCAGCACCAGTGGACAGGTGTCTGTGTGTCCCACAGGTTCCATAACAGGAAGATTTCTCTCCCGCCTCTGATGTGAGTAGGGCAGGCTCCAGCAAGAGGCTCTGTTAGTGCCTCTCCCTGGCATCTAGCAATCCTTATTGCTCTTTAGCTGTGACCCCCTTTCTAATCTCTGCCTCTGTCTTCATGCAGTCTTATCTATCAGAGGTTGATTAATCCTCTGACTGCCTACGAAGGGGGATGGCAAGGGCTAAAGAAAAAAGAAACAATAGAGGCTTGCATGATTTCAAATATAGGGGGATCAGTGCCTCAGAGCAGGCAAAGGCAAAGACGCTCCAAGCTTGTCCCTGTTTATTGGGTTCATAGGGCATATCAGATGACTCAGGGTGGTGGTAATCCTAAATTCACAAGAATCTTATAATAATGGGAGGGAGTATTAGATGTCTCAAAGGGTGGCAGTAATCCTCTGACGATGAGGGTCTTATACTGATGAGGATCTTAGGCTGATGAAGACCTAATGTTGATTAGGACAGTGAGAGGGACCAAATGTTCTTACAAAAGTAGGTGGGATGAGTTGAGCTGATAAGAACTTTGCCCCTCCCCCAGGTAAAGCAGTTCTCTTTTTTTATTACTAGTCGGTTCTGGAAGAGCCGGGATGACTCCAGTTGATGCCATCTTGCCCTTGAGCATCACAGCATCATGGACCATTGAGGCCTCAGAGAGCCCTAATCATAATTTAATTGTGAAATGATTTTTCCCCAAAATTATGTGGGATGGCTCCTGCCACTTGCTCTCTTCTGACACCGTCCCCTGGAATCCAGGATGATCACATCTTTCCCAAGATTTCTACCCTAGTCCCATCTGAGAAGACCTGTATTCCAATCTGCCTACACTCTGGGCTTCTGGATGGATGTATCTCTTGGAGCCCACAGTCCAGCCCTCTCCAACCTTGAGTACATAGGTGTGCTCTAGGTACAGATGAGAAGGAAAAGAAGGAGGTTACCTGAGCCCAGGGACAGGGAGGAACCCAGAGAGACACTGTACCAAGCTGACGTGGACCCACGGCCTCAGCTCTGCAGGGCCAGCTGTCAGCCTGCTGTGCTTTGGAAGTGGCCTGTGGAGAGGTTGTACTGTCCTTGGTTTCTCCAAGAATGAAGATGTCACACAGTAGGACTATGACAGCCCCCACTTGTGGTATCCTCACCCACACTTTATCATGAATTCCCAGCTCCATGAGAAGCATAGGCACCAGTCCTGTGTTCGCACCCTGGGCAGATGACAAAGGTGGCAGCAACATGGCCCTCCGAGGGCTTCTGATGCCTCACCGCAGGGAGACCGTGTAGAGAGTACAATCAGGCGAGCTACACCACAGGTGCAGCCGGCCCAGTGTCACACAGACCTGCCAGGAAATCTCCACACTTCATCCCCGTAGGCCCTTTCAGTGGCCCCAGCCAGTGTCTGGGCCTGGTTTACTGCAGTTCTGCACCAAACAGGACAAACACAAGGCATCCACAAGCAACACTTGGAGAGATACTTGCTGTGGAAAACACTCGTGTGGACACAAAGATGAAACTCATGCCTGTTTCTCAAATGGCAAAGGTTGGAAGGCAACTTCCATCACTGAAGGTGTGGGGCCCACTGCCCTCTCCTGCAGCCAACACGGAGGCCCAGGCTGCAGGCACTGCCTGGATACAGGGCTGACCGTCTGGGAAAGCAGGAGGATGGAGTCTCCAGGTAGAGCCAGGTTGTCCAAATGCCAACCTCCTCCCATCGCCAGCCCCCAGGTGCAGTGGGGTTGGAGCCCTGTGCTCTGGTTTCCACTATGGCCGTCAGCCAGGCCTCATCAGCCCTGCCTGTCTCTTCCTCTGTCTAGCCACTTCTCCCCGCTGGCTCTTCCTTATCCTTACTCTTCTCAGTGTGATCTTTCCCTGCTGTCCCTGCACATGAGGTTTTCTTCTCGTATTGGTTTCCTCTATAGCCTGTGTACTGCTGTGGTTCACTCAAGGAGACTTGGCGTGTAGTAGACAATCAACAAATGTTTGTTGAATGAATGATTGGTTCTGCAAATGAATGAATGAGTGGATCCGCAGTTGAAAATGAATGGGTCTGAGGTTGCATGAATGAATGGGTCTGTATTTGAATGACTGAATGAATGAATGATTGAAAGAAAGAATGAATAGGTTTGCAGAAGAATGGATGAATGAGTGGGTGGTCTGCAGTTAGGTAAATGAATGAACTGTCTACAGTTAGGTGAACAAATAAGTGGGTCTGCAGTTGAGTGAATAGTGGGTATGCAGATGAATGAATGAGTGGTCTGCAGGTGAATAAGTGAGTGTGCATGCAGTTGAATGAATGAATGGTCTGCAGTTGCTCATGGCCTTCTCCTTGCATCCATGCACCATCCTTAATAAGATAAACCTGAAGTATCAGGGGCCACATGGGGGGGCTGGGGACAGCAGTGAGTACTCTGGGTCCCGAATGTCCCCTCACGTGGTTTGAGCGAGGGGCACTTTCTGAGTCTGGAGTCCAGAAGCACCCTTTCTCCAAGGAGGTGAAGCAAGCATGAACTCTCACCCAAGTCCTCCACCTAAGGTGTCTCCATCTTGGGCTAAGAGTAGGACACATTTTCAAATAGGAGCAGTTGTTTCTGGGCCTGTTTTGTGATGCTGTAACACAGACTTACTCCCTCACACTCTGGAGACAGAGGAGTCCAAAGTCACGGTGCTGCATCTGACCATGGCCTTGTGGTACCTCATCCGCTGGGGAAGTGGAGGGTGAGAGAAGTGAATGGGAAGAGGGAAGAGGAGCAAAGCTGGCCTTTTATGAGGATCTTCCTCCTGCAGGGATGGCCTCGGTCTGTACACCAGGGTCCTTGAGGCCTTTTCACCTCTTCAAATCCCACTTCCAACACTCCTGCTTTGGATGTGGCCTTTCCAACATGGGAGTACTGGGGGTGCATTCACACCAGAGTGCCCACCTATGGGGGATTTCTGCACAGCTGCGTGGTTCACTGTGGGCAGTGACTGCTAAGGTCCCCCTTGGAAGAGGAGACCACAGTGGAAGGAGGAGAAGGGGCGTGGTGACAGCGACACACTGGGTGGAAACCCACCGGGGTCTGGTCCGTGAGTCTGAGTCCAAGGCGGCTCTCAGGCCCTGGACCCTGTCTCCTGTGCTCCTCCCTTCCAGTCTGGTCAGCTGACCTTGTCAATCAGCCTGGCCAGCAGGACTCAAAGGGGATGGCACATCTTTCCTGACTCACTAAGGGAGAGGCCTGGCCTGTGGCTGCAGCACCAAGAGGTTCAAAGCCCCGGCTGAGAGCTGAGTTGCGGGAGGGTCTTGGCGTGGAGTTGGGTTTGTCTGCGCTCCTTTTCAGTATTAGAGGAAACTTGTCACATCTCTCACACGTTGTCACCACAGCCTCATTACTCTGAAATGTCACTTCGCTTACGAACATCATTATGCATGAACATATGCTGCGAATGACAGGGATTGAACAAAATTTGAAAAGATGTGATTTGTTTTTTTAGGAGTTACATTTTAGCAGGGACAAAGTCAACATTTTGACATCCAGGAGAGACTTGGGAGGAGATAGAAGCCGTGGTGATCTCCTCACAGGCTTCAAAGGAGTATTTCAGGACCAGTGAGCTCCTCTCCAGAGAGATGGAGACTGATAGCTCTGGTGCTGTGGAGGAGGAGCTGAGGTCCCAGGAGCAGGCGGCTCCCTGCTGGGCAGGGTGTCCTCAAGAAAGTGACCACCCAAGTGCAGTGAAGGCCCCACTCCTCCACATGGTGTGCTCCAGCTTTGAAAGAGCCAGGCCGGTGTTTGTTTTTTAATTTTCTAAGCCATTATTGAAACACAGCTAAATTACAAACTTGTGCTCATTAAGAAAATGTTTCTTTTCATATGTAAAATTTATAGCATCAATTAACAGTCATTTCACTGGTGACCTTAGTCATCCAGGCAGCGGTGAGATGTGGATCAGCATCTCTGCATCTCCAGCCCAATGTTTACGCTTACCTCCTCGGGCTCCATGCAGAGAACTTGGGGCTTCTACGTGACTGCTGCACGGAGGAGAAGGACAAAGCGGGGAGCTCCTTCCTAGCTGTCGCAGTTGCCATTAGTCCTCTCTGGAGGGAGTTTATGCTTTTCCAGTTTGGCTGCTTTAAAACTTCTGACTTTTCTAAATTCAAGATGGTTTGTGGAATGCTCCAGATGTGAGAAACACACTCTTTCCTTTCCTGTGGGGGACCTTGCTCCACAGGTCCTGCAGTCAAGGCAGGAGGAGGAAACTTCCCTTTGCAGGATCGATTTGCTCACTCAGTGTTATTGGAGGATGGTGTTTGTTCTGCCTTGGGAATCTGCAGAGGGGAAGAAGAGATGATGCCCATGCCTGGTCCCGACAGCATTTTCCGTTTCATCTTGTCACACCCTGCAAGATGGTTACTGTGGTTATCTCCAAATTGCAAAGAAGACTAAAGTACAGGGAAAGCTGGCCTTCCCCACACTCACAGCCAGAAGCAGCGGAGTCAGTGTCAGAACCCAGGCAGGTTGTCCGCTGTGATGGTCCATGGGTGTGGCAGCTCCTCTGGCCACAGGGATCGCAGATATCTGGCCAGACGTTATTCTGGGAGTACATTGAGGGTGTGTCTGGGTGAGGTGCCACTGGAACTGAGGAGCAGGCTAGCAGACCAGGTAGCCCATCCCATGTGGGGGGCATCATCTCACCTGCCAGAGATCAACACAGAAAAGGAGGCCAGGTAAGGGAGATTCCTGCTCTTGCTCAGCAAGTTTCAAGCTGGGACATTTATTTCCTTCTACCCTTGAACTTGAACTTACACCTTTGGTGCTCCAGTTCTCATGTCTATTAGAAGGAGCTACATTTCCATCTCTCTTGGGGTCCTAACTTGCAAGTGGCACGTGGGGGATTTCTCAGCCCCCTTAATCACATGACAAGATTCCTTATAAAATACAATGGCTACATCCTACTTCCAGAGTCTACACTCTTATCTAAGCATGGGAATTTCTCAGTACCTGACAGGCTCCCCATAGCTATTTGCCAGTTGGTGGGGCATCCACTCAGGGGGGTTATCAGACTCTGATACTGACCTATGGACATCAGTGGACCTGAGTGTCCAGGTCACCTCTGGACATTGCTGAACTCTGCTTTTGGGTGCCAACTAAGTTGACCTTGTCCTTGAGACTTGAACTGGTTACTTCTCGCTTCTCTCTTTCCCTCTCTATCACACATGCCAAGGGCAGTTCAGTGGAGGTGAAGAACACGGAAGAAAAGGGAAAGAGACTTTGTGCCATCCACAGAAGTTCCACACACGGAGACGGCGGCTCCACAGCACCACATTCAGAAGTGAGATCACGAGAGATGCAACAGGAGCTGTAAAGTGCTTCCTGTCCTGGGCCCTCGAGGGTCACATCAGCATGGGCAGACCCCACACCATCGGCAGTAACCTGGGTGCTCACAACTATCTAAGTCACAAGGCAGACTGACTGGGCTACTCTCCTGGCCCTGGTCCCCACGGGGCCTCTTCACCAGCACTTACCCCGTCACGTCCTGCCTCTTCCTACCACCGCCCCAAAGAGTGCATATCCCAGGACTCAAGTCCACATCCCAAGGGCAGACAATAACCATCAGACCTGGGTCCTCGGCCCTCAACCTGGCAGCATCTGTCTGCTCTCTGTTTGGACACTGGGACAGTCATTCACCCTGGGCTTGATGAGCCACCTGCCTTCCTTGCCATGGAGAATTATCCCCTGATCATGAACACTTGTAATCCAGAACCCCAGTACTTAGCTGGGGGGGTCCCAGAAAGAGACCAAAGTCCATCCAAAGCTACTGAGCCTAGCTTGCTGCCACACTGCCAGAGGAGAGCCTTCTCCCAGCGAGTGAGAGGCAGAGCTGTGGGAACAGATGTTTCTGTGCCATCTGACAGAAACTGCCAGTGGCCTCCTGGCATAATTCTCCTCAAACACAAGTATGCCTCTTACATGAAAGCATAGGAAAACAGCTTGTAACTTTGCTTTACTTGGACAATGTTCCTGGTGAAAGTGAGCACTGGTTTAGTATTGGAAACCCAGTTGTCCAGCAGACAATCCTGGATTTCAAAGGCAACTTTGCTTTTGTGTTCTGCCTGTGACAATAACAGGCATGGCCAATGCTTGTGAAGGGCACAATGTGGTGCCCAAAACCTCGTTTGTGTCACCACCAGCACATCCACGAAAACCAGAGTGCATCGGAATGCCATCTGGCAAAATGAAAGAGCACGATTCTAATCCCGGCTTTCCCTATAAACCCTCATCATCTCAGACCAGTGATTGAACCTCTTTGGAGTCTAGAGTCTTCATTTATAAAGTGATCAGATCAGAAAGCCTGTAGCAAATACTGTTGAGAGCTATATCATTTCATAATTAAAGTATGACTGTGGCTGCCTAAGGCCGAATGTTGTCCTGCCCGTGATCAGGCTAAGGCCTGTGGAAACATAACTCTGTTTTGCCTCTGGTCTCAGCTGAGGCCTCAAGGGCAAGATTACATCGGCTGAAGACATCCTGGTTCTTTGAGAATGGAGTAGTAATACAAAAGGTAAAGGCTTCTTCTTGGGAGGGATAAGTTCCTTATCAGCCTAATTCACCCCATCTTCTGTCCTGGGAATGCTCTTCTTTCTGCCCTCATCAGCATGAGATTTGCATTGACATAGGATCACCTCTGCCCCCTTAGTCACCCACTACTCCCTCCAATTATTGTGTGTGCCTAATAAATAGTGGCTAGGAGAGTCCTTGCCTTTGCCCACTCTGAGGCACTGACCTCCCAGCGCCCACACACTCTGAAATTACACAAGTCTCTATTGTCTTTTTCTTTCTGTAACCCTTGCTGTCCCCCTTTCTAGACAGTCAGAGGCTTGATAACCCTCCGATAAAATATAGTTTCTTTCTCATGTGACATGGTAAGTAGCAACAGTAGCCTAATGTGAGAGTCAAAGTAAAATAGAGTTTTACAAATACTTCATGTGTAATCAAATATCACACAGCTGGCAGGCACTGCTCTGTTGCCCTTCATTCTACTGGCACATGTTAAATGGATCATAAATACTAGGTATCATGCCAGGTTCTAGAGATAGGAGGCACAAGCTCCCACACTGCACACGAAGGTGTGAAAGTTACTGCTGTTTGCAGTGTAAGATTGTCCCAAAGGATTTATATCCTAAGGCCCTGAGGGGTGAAGGGGCAGATTAAACAATCCAGGTGAACTTTTCTGAAGCTAATCTGGAAACAAAATTAGTATTTGAAAATCCAGAAGGTGGGTTTAGAAGGGTGAGTGCATGGTTCCAGCAGGACAAACAGCCTTGTAGCCAAAGGCCTGTCTGTGAGCAGCTTGAAACACGGGGATATAAAGATAGCAGGAACTCTTTAGGGATGAAAGTGTTGTATCAGACAAGTACTCCACCATCACTCTGTACAGCAAACTACTCCCAAAGTTATTTTCTCCTTTCTCAGCTTGGCAGGTCAGAGTGTGAGATGAAGGGAAGGTTGGCTGATTTAGGCTGGCTTTGACTTCTCTTGGCTTTGTCTATGCTTTTTTTCTAATTTATTTTTTAAGTGGCAGCTAACAATCTGAAATTTGAGCATTGCTTTGGAACTCTTATGTGGCCAAGAGACATAAAATGTATTTTCAAACCCCTTTAGGAGGAAGAGCCCTAGAAAATAATCCAAAATTTCATTTGCAATCTCTGGAGGGCTACAGAAAGCCAAAATTAGACATGAATTTACAAACACTGAAACCCAGTTTCAAATAAATGAATTCGTAGCTTGGAACTAGCCCCAGCATAAAAGCTTGCCAGAGAAAGTAGTAAATCGTCTTTGAAGTGAGATAGTAGCCTCAAATGATCTATGCAGTTTTCATACACAATGTCTGACATTCAACAGAAAACCCATCAGGCATACCAGCTTGGTACACAAGGCCAGAGCATACAAAACCAAGAACTAAGCATTAGGAAAGGCCACAGGGTTCCCTGGAAGGGAAACTATTATATGTGCATTTTAAGACCACGGAAATGTACTTTTCAGGAATGTAGGTGATAAGCTGAAGAATTTCATAAGAGGACCTAAATCTATAACAATAAAAAAAATTGAAAACACAGTTGTAAGAAATCAATAGATAAGGTTTTAAGGAAAAAGAGAGCTCAAGGAGGCTCAGTAGAAGGATGTCAGTGAACGGGCAGGGCACAATAAGCACACCCAACATGCACCCACTGTCAAAGAAATAAAGACTAGCAGAAATTGACAACTCTGGAAATTAATTAAAGGCTTATAGAAATCTTGGGAGCATTTACTCAAGAAAAATGCTTACATTTTGGTAAGAAAAAGTGAGCTTTGCTTGTATTAGGATTACTGTAGAGTCACACTTTGCTCTCCAGCTCAGAGGCAGCCTTGAAAAATAACAGCACATTTTCAGGTAGAAATTTATAGCTGTAATTGCTTATATTTTTGAAAAAGTCCTCAAAATAATTAAATAACTTTGTACTATAAGACGCTAGAAAGAAAAAAGCAAATTAAAAACCCAATTAAGATAAAAAGGAAATAATAAAATTAGAACTGACATAAGCAAAATAGAGAAGAGAAAAATAACAGAGAACATCAATAAAAGTAAAAGGTTTTTTTAAAAAATAACACATTTGACTAATATTACCTAGATTGAACAATAACAAAAATAAAAGATTCCAGTTATGACAAACGGGAATAAAATTCATGAGTTAGAAAAGGTGATCTATAGGTACAGACCATGTGATCTTATATAACGAGTTATCCACACAATAAAAACTAATTCTCAGACCAAATATACGAGTTGCAGGATATCATCAAGGTGGCAGGATATAAGACCAATATACAAAATCATTTGTGTTCCTATACACTGAAAAAAAATAATCCAGAAACATGATCAAGGGAAAAATTCAGTGTCTAGTAGCATTAAAATGAATACTTAAGAACATATATAATATTTTTAAAGTACAAGACTTGTACATTCAAAACTGCAAAACACTGTTTAAAAAGTAAAGACCTAAATAAATGAAAACATACTGTGTTACTAGATTAGATGACTTAGTATCAGTAAGATGACACTTTCCAAAGCTGAACAACAAATTTAATACAATTCCTTTAAAAAATTCAACTGCTTTTTTAACAAACAAGAATGGCCAAACTAATCATAAAATTCATATGGAAAGTCCAGGGAACCAGAATAGCCAAAACAATTGTGAAAAAGAATAAAATTGGATGATTCAATTTCAGAAACTCCTACAAAGCTTCAGAAATAGCATAAAGGTAGGCATGATTGTCTATGGATTTGAGAATACAGAAATTAAACATCTATCTACGATCAACTGACTTTCTACAAAGGTATTAAAACAATTCAATAGGGAAAGAGTAGTCTATGAACAAATGATATGAGAACAAATGAATACTCCCAGGCAAAGAAGGAATTTGGATTCTTCTGCAAACCATGTTCAACAATTAACTCAAGATGGGCCGAAACTATAAAATTCTTTAGAAAATATGAGCATAAGTATATCAGTCTGTGCTCACTAGAAAAATAGATTTAATATAAGATGTATATATACGGATTTACAAGCTAGGCTCACAAGTCAGGTGTAAAAGGGCTGCCTGAGACCTGGATATCTAAGGATCCAGTCAAAAGTTGAAGGCTTGGGGCTCACTGCAGAGTCCTGTGTGAGTCTGTATCAGGAGGCTGAATGATCTGTGCTAGAAGACAGGAAATGACGTCCACGGTGAAGGTGAAGACTGGAGCTCCACTGAAGAAACAGAAGTGAGCCTTTCTTCTTTGTTTCTCTTCTATTCCATTCAGGTGGCTGCCTATTGGTTGGTGCCACTCACCCAGTGTGGGTCTTCCGTCTTCAGTAAGTCCCTTCAGCCACACCCAGAACTAAGCTGATCCAATTTAGTTGGACGTTTGTTACTCAAGTTGACACAATTGGTTGACTATCAAGAAATTTTCACAGCCTTGGGTGAGGCAATGATTTGTACAATGTGACACCAAAAGCACAAGCAAAGAAAAACTGAATAAACTGGACTTCATCAAAACCTAGAATTCTGTGCACCCAAAGACACTGTTGAGAACAGGGACAAGTCACAGAATGGGAGGAAATATTTGCAAATTAATAACGAAGCATTTAATATCTAGAATATATAAATAACTCCTGTAACTCAACTAAAACATAAAACAACAAACAACCCAAAATAAAAATGGGACAGGACCTTAATAAAGAGTCCTTCAAAGAAGATATACAAATGGTTAATAGATATATGAAAATGTGATCATCAATAGACATTTAGAAAATATAAACAAAATCCACAAAGAGATATCACATTCTGTACCTCTACAGTAACTATAATCAGAGAGAGAGGGAGAGAGAGAGGGGGAGAGAGAGAGAGAGATTCCACTTCCAGGTATATACAGAGTCTGCCAAAAAAAAATGTATACACCCTTCAGGAAAAGAGAAATAGTATGATATTTTTCCAACAGATGGTGTTACCCTCATGTGGAGGACCCTAGAGGATGTTGTAGATCACAGAAAACCCACTACACTGCCAACCTTTAGAGAAATAATTGAAAATTTATGTGTAGCAATCTCAATGACCAATGTTACAAAGCAGCAGTGCGCAATACTAAAAAATGTCTGGAAGCTAGTGGCCTCCACTTTGAGCACCTCTTGTAATTTTAGAGGCCAAAGGTTATTTGTATTAATCTCATGATGTGTCACTAAATTCATTATTAAAATGTTTGTACAAGTTTTTCTTTTTTTTGGCAGACTCTGTAAGTATACTCATGAGAATTGACAACAGGTGTTCAAATGAAAGCCCACACGTGAGCATTCAAAGCACCATTATTCATAGTAGATAAAAAGTGCAAACCAAATGTCCACCAACAGATGAATGGACAAAAATACGATGTCCACATAATGGACTATTCAGCTATAAAAGGGAATGAAGTGCTGATATATCCTACAATATGGATGAACCCTAGAAACATTATTCTAGGAGAAAGGAGCCACTTACAAGTGGCTTTACTTTATGTGTCATATATTTTATGATTCTTTTTATATAGGATACCCAGAACAAGCACATTTGTAGATACAGGAGGTAGATTAGCAGCTGCCTGTGGTTAGGAGGTGGAGGAGTATTGTAGGGAGGGATTGCTAATGTGTGTGGGATTTCCTTGGGAGTGATAAAAAAATGTACTGAAATTAAATAGTAGTGGTGTCTACACAACCTTATGAACATACCAAAAAACAGTAAATGGCACTCTTTACAATGGTGAGTTTTATGACATGGAAATTATATCTCAATTTGAAAAAGAAAAAAAGTAATAACAAAAAGCAATAGTCATGAAGCTATTTTGTAAAGATCACAGAGCTACATCTAAATGATTAATATAAATGAAGTCTACTATTACGAAAGTGGGCACAGGAGGCTTAGAGCAAATTTTCAATAATAGCATATTATCTGAGTTAAAAGATATATCAAAGCATCTCGGCTATAGGTAAAATCAATATCCTTTGGGAAACTATCTTGCAGGATTCAAAATGTTGATTTGTATCAATAGTGATTGTAAAAGTGGAATATAAGGAGTTCAAATAAAATTGTTTTGTAAAATGTACATTTAATGTCCTTCAAAGCAGTATGACTAGGTTACTAGATATTCTGTATATGATCATAAATGTATCTGAGTCACCAAATCAATACTCTAGGTAAGAAAAGAAAATGAGTAAATGAGAAGATAATTCATTGGAAAATATCTGGGCTGAAGGGACAAAGACAAAAGAGGGGGAAAGCATCTTTTGAAGGACACAGAATTCGCACAGGACATGAAGGAGAAATTCCATGAAGTCATGTGTGGCTTGAGGGCAGGGACGTGTTCTGAGCAGTGTGTCACCAGGCACTCTTGTCATCCACTGTGTGAGCCTCCCAGAGTGCTCTTCTACACACCTGCGTGACACGGTTCAGCACCCAAGGTGGCCTGCAGGCACCCTCAGGAGTCACAAAAAATATGCAAGGTGACAGCAGACTGTTGGGCACCAAATGTTTTTGTAAGTGGGAGCATGTGCTGAGATAAGGATAAAAGTATCATATGGCAACTGCATATGTGAGTAACAGAGTTACCATTCTCAAGGACCATGTCCTTTGGATAATGGTACACACACGCTATGGTGTCATGTGACTGTCGTGCAGTGAGTGTGTTCACACCTGCAATGTTACAAAATCTTGAGCCATGCCTGTCTACACAATTGCCACTGCGGTGACATCACCAGGCGATGGGGACTGTTCAGCTCTGTTACACTTGGGCAGGATGGCCACAGCTGTGTTGTCCAGCACCGACTGCATCACTACCATGTACTGTGTGGCTGTAACTGAAAATCAGATAGAGAGAAGCAGAGTGGAGCAGAAGTTGTATTAGTCCAGTGTTTTCAAAATTGTCCCCAGAAAATCACACACACACACTGTATTCAAAGCAAACCTATACAAACCACAGGAAATGAAAAAATCCTTAAAAGCAGGGAAAATGAAATACATTACCTCAGAAAGATCAATAACACACACACAAAAGCTCAGCAGAAATAACAGAATCGAAAAGACAGTGGTGAATCATCCTCATTGTGCCCAAAGAAAATAGCTGCCAACCCAGGATTCCATAGCTGAAAGAAGATTCATCCAAGTGAAGGTAAAAGGGAGACAAGAATAGACAATTACTCAATAATTAGACACTAGGAGGACTTTTAATAAAAATACTACTGCTATTGTTCAAGTAGAAAGGGACTCCCAGGGGAGGCATACAGGCAGGCATTACACAACTGTGTAAAAATTGCATATTAAACTATAATTATATATACATAATTAGAATTAGAATTGCAATAATTGTGTAAAATAAAAATATAAAATTAAAGAATAAGGCATTAATGACATAAAAGGAGGGAGATTGAAGTATTGTATAATTTCGTGTTCAATAAATGATAAAATACTCTAGAAACTGCACAGTCATGGATACATGGGATATTCTACGGGGTGACCGCGACCATTAAATACATAGTAAAAGGTTTATATATAGTAGGCTGGGGGCAGGGAGAATGACAAGGGTGTTGGAATAAATCAAAAGAAGTCGAGAAAAGAGGCCAATAAAATCACAGATCAGTTGTGATAATAGAAATATTAAGGCAGGCAATTCAAATGTTTATATTGCATATACATGGATTAAAATGCAAAGATTTTCATACTAAAGAAAAAGTACAACTATATACTGCTTTTGAGTTACATTTCTAAAATATACGGAAAGGTCGCTGTTAAACAATGGAAAATATATACCATGTAAACATTCACACTAACAATAATACTAATCATAATAATGATACAATGGCATAGGTATTACAAAAGGAGACCCTAAGGCAGAAAGGATTTCTAGTTAAAAAGGAAGTGCGTCATAGCATTTAAGTCACAGCACCTCTGGGGTCATAGGATAGTTCTAAACACTTTAGCCCCTAGGGATACAGCTTCCAAGTATACACAACCAAAACTGATAGAACCCAGAGTGGAAACTGACACAGCAGCAGTCACGAAGGAGATCCTAACCTCTGTCACATCTTAACAGAAAGCAAAAAGAAACAGAAGTATCAGCTGTTATGCAGGAGATTTTGACATGGTAACAACTTAGGTGTAACTGATACATATTGAACACTGGGCTCAACAAATGCAGATGATGTATTTTTATATGTGCACATAGATCACTTATTAAAACTTCCCACATGTTGATTAATAAAGCAAGTCTCAACAAATGGCTGAAATTATGCATGGCATAGTCTCTGAACCCAGAAGAATTACACTAAAGCAATGAAAAAATATTAATCATAAGCATCAATTTCTAAATAGCGGATGCACAAGCCACACATTTCTAAATAACCCATAGATCAATGAAAAAATTTGCACAGGAAATTAGGAAATACGTTGTCAGATAGATAATAAAACCACAGGGATATGTGTGGGATCCTGTGACAGCTGTGATTAGATGGAGATTTGTTAATTTACACAGTCAAAAAGATTAAAAGCTCAAAAATCAACCCAAATATCCATTTTTAGTAGTTAGAGAAAGAATAGTAAATTAAATTTTGACAAGTAGTTGCATGTAAAATATGGATAAAATCAAAAAGAAAGAGAAGCAAACTATCACAGAATAAATTGTCAACCGCTAATGCTAGTCATTCAGAAAGAATAATATGCCAGACAAACCCCTGACAATATTGAGTAAAGTTTCAAAAGAAAGAGACAAAGACAAAACTTATAAGTACCGAAAACACAATTGACAAAAACTGACTCAAGAAAAAGTAGAAAAATCTAAAAATTCCATATGTATTGAAGTACTTGATAATTTAATCTAAAATTGAAATGTCCTTCATCTATAAAGAAAAGAAAAACAACTTTCAAGTCTATATGGCATCACATTGTACTGAACATTTACAGAACAAAAAAGTATATAACAGTCTTCTGTGCTCTTCCCCAGAATAGAGGGTTTTCTTGATAAGTAAGCCTTACATGCACATGACTTTTAGAGAACAGTAGGCTGAATCATGCCTGCCCCCACATGTCCACATCTCTGTCCCTGCAGCCTGGGAACATGGCATGTGGTGAGATGGAGTTCACAGGAGTGAATGAGTCGAGTGTCCGGGATGTGGTTCCCTGGACCATCCCGGTGAGCTCAGTGTAGTCACCAGGGCCCTGGTGAGAGGGAGGCAGGGCAGAGCCAGGGCAAGGTGTTGTGATGATCAGGACAAGAAGTGAGGGATGAGAGGTAGGGCTGGGCTGGCTGTGAGAAATCCAGGGATGCCAGAAGAGACGGTAGGGAAGCAGGTTCCTCCTTGAAGCCTCTAGCATGTTCCAGCACTGGGGATAGCTTGATTATAGGCTGGACCTCCAAAACTTTCAAGTTGATACTTGGGTTCTTTGAGAGGACTACATGTGAGGACGTTTGATACAGCAGCAATAGGAAACTAACAGATACCAGTATCACTAATGAATATGGGTATAAACATTTCCAAAATGATTGTGAGAAAGTCAAATCATGCCATATGAAAGCAGATAATATGTTAATATCAAGTTGCCTCTGTTGCAAAAATGTCAGCTGTGTGCACTGTGAAGGAAAGGCTGGGAACCTGCGCTTCTAGATCACCACGGTGACCAAGCAAAGAAGGGAATCCACGTGGTCCTCTCAATGGAAAATATTTAATGAAATTCAGCACCCTTCAGCATAAAAATACTCTTGACAAACTGGGCACATAACTTAATCCAGCAAGAAGTAGCTGCAAAATAATACAGTGAACATCACAGTTAAAAATAGAACACAGATGGCATTGACCCAGTGTTGAGAGGCGGCCAAGCTGGCACAACTTTGATTCAGAAGTGCTCAGGAAGCTCTGGTCACTGCTGTAAGGCAAGAAAAAGAAACTATAGCTGTAAGACTGAGCAAAACTGAAAACGTTGTTGGTAGCCGCTAATGCCATTATCATGTACGTAGAAAATTTTAGGTTGCCTACAGATGAACCAGAACATCAAATTCAAAAAAATCCATTGAATACAAGGTCAATAGACAAAGCTTTTTATTTCTACACCCTAAATAATCAAAACTAAAATAAAATTTAAAAGCACATCATTAAGTATAACTTAAAAAATATAAATTTTTAAGAATAACAAAATACGTGCAAACTTCTCTCCCAGAAAACTATAAGATATTATCTGGAGGGATTAAAACAAATAAAAATAATGGATGATTGTACATAATAGTTAAATATCTATTCTTTCCAAATTAACTTCTGGATTTAATTAATCTTAGGAAATCTAAGCCATGTTAGAGGGAACTTATAAAACAATTCTAAATTTTATATGAAATACAAAAGGCCAAAAGTAGGTAAGAGCATCTTAGATGAGTGCAGCTTGAGGAGTCAGAGTACCAAAAATCAAGACTGGTTGCAAAGCTACTGTGGCTAGAGCAGTGCTAGGGTACAGGGACAAGTAAGGACCTGACAAATGAGGACAGAACCACACTGGGGAGACAAGTGATGGATGGTGATCGGCCTCAGGGCAATGGGGAAATGATGTCTTTTCAGTGAAAGATACTGAGTCAATTGGATGTTTATGGAAAAAAATAAATCCTGTCGTCTTCACATCACACACGAAATTCACTTCCAGAGATGTTATAAATCTCATTGCGAAGGAAGAACAATTTAGGTGGACAACTTAGTAGTGATCTTAGTTGGCAAAGATTTCTGAAATGAGACTCAAAAAGCACTGAACATGCAGGAAGGATGACACATTTCTATGTTAAAGTCAGGAACTTAGTTCATTTAGACACCACAAGGAGGAAATTCATAAACCATCCAGGGAAATAATATGTTTGCCACATAGGACAGAGCAATTCAAAATCCACAAGAAAAAAGAAACAGTAAGAATATTGTCAAGAGGGCTGAATAGCTACTTCCAGATGTTTTGTCCCCAAATTCCCAAAACAGTGCTCACACTTGCTGGTAGCCGAGAAGATGTGAATCAAACCACAGTGAGATGCTATGCACATCACCCCAGAAAGGCAGACTTCAGGAGGATCTGCCCACACCAAGGTCAACAGCAGGCAGAGCAATGGACCAGGCAAGTCCTGCTAGCAAGAGAGTTTCTTTTCCATTTAGTTTGGACAGTCATTGGGCAGCATGTACCACAGACAGACACACAAAATGTGGGAGGAACCCAATGATTTCCCTCTTAGATTCTGACCCAGCAAAGCCACACACATAAATTCACCAAAGACACGTAGAACAATCACACTGCATTACACCTTCAAGCCCCAACCTTGAAAAGGCCAACACTAGAATATTACAACAAATGGTATGATTACACAATGGCGTACTCTACAGTGAGAAGGAAATGGATAAGTAATCAATATTCAAAGCACATGGATGAATCTCACAAACATAATATGAGGGAAATAAGTAGAGATTGAAGAATGTACACTATGTGATTCAACTTCTGTAAAATTCCAAACTCACCCAGAGCCCAGAAGTTAGCAGGTGGCTGACCTTGCAAAGGGCGACAGCCATGGCCAGAAAAGAGGAGGGTGTCTGTGGGGTCCTGGTGAGGCGGTCATAACACTCAGGGCAAGGACTTCATGGGTGTGTTTACTTCCCGCAAATCCACTAAGCACTGCATATAGCACACTCATGATGTGTGTCCTGGCCTGTTTGTGTCCGTTACACAGTAATTAATGACGGTTAAGAATTTTCTGAAAAGAAGGATGAAGCGAACTCATATGAGGGTGCAGTACCTTGTTTCCGTGTCCAGCTGGCTGGTGGGTCTGCAGTCTGGAGTCCCTGGCAGTACCGAGGAACACGGGTAAGTTGAAGAAGCAGAAGTACAACCTTGAACTCCACTATTATCATCCAACCAGACTGCAGAGCAAGAGGCCACAGGAGGAACATGCGTGTGTTTGTGTTTCTTATATAATGAAATACAAATAAAGTAGATGTAATAGTCTTAATAGAAGGAGTAATTAAAATAGCTAAAGATTTATTGTAAGGAGTTGGTTCTTATGATTGTGAGTGCTGGGAAGGGTGGTGTCTGCAGGGCAGGGGATTGACTGCAGCCTCTGGGCAGACCTCATGCTGCAGCCTGGAGAGTCAGGTGATTTCTTCCTCCTTGGAGAACCTCCAGGGTACTCTAAAGGCCTTCAGCACATTGGAAGAGGCCCACCCACTCATTTGGGTGTCACCTTCATGTAAGGTTAATTGATGGCTGGTGTTAATCATCCCCAGGGGTGACACAGGGTGACACTCGGATGATATTTGATGAACAACTGGGGGTTACAGTCCAGCCACACTGAAACAACAATCTGAGCATCACAGACCCGTCTGGTCCCCTTCCCAGCGAGCCCTGGCTATTAACTCCTACCTGTTCCTCAGTCAGCAGCCTGATTACTTTCTTCAGCAACGTTTCAGCTAAGCAAACCCTATGGTGTGTGTGTGTGTGTGCACACGTGTGCGTGCACATGCGTGCCTGTGCCTATGTTGACATCCTACTGACCTGTCTTGCCCACTACTCTGTCCCTGCCACAGAATGACCCTGTGGCTGCAACTGGCTCCTTTCCCACAGGCAAGGCCAGCAGCCACCAAGGTTTTTGAAGACATCTTCCTTCTCACCACAGCTGTGGGTCTCAGTGACCAAGACCACGTCAGTTCCCACCTACCAGGTGTTCTGGGTGAGGCCGCTGATGTATAGAAAGAAACACAGCAAGAGAGAATGCCATAGTGTGGGATGGGCTCCTCAAGTCCTTCCCAGTCCCTGGAACATCTTCAGGGTTGCCAGACTTCCAAGCTCCACCCTTCCAGCTACATGGAGTCATCATGCTGGCCAGAGGTCTAGAGAAAGCGGCCACCCATGGCTGCATTTAGCTTCAGTGTAAATTTGGAAATTAAATCAAAAGCACACATCCCCCCCCCCATTTTGCTCAGGGAATTGAGATTGTTTTGAGGAATGAGCTGAGAACGAGTCTCTGCTCCACATCTGTCTCCCCATCAGTCATTTCCCAGAGTAGAATTAGGGGAACAATGGAAGAATGAGGTGCTGATCACAACTATCTGACATCTGCCTAAAACAAGCGTCAGGGAACCGAGTAGCAGGTACGCCACCACAGCGACAGGCAGAGCAGGGGCCTTGCCTTTGCAGGGAAGGGAGTGCTGCTCCCCTATACGCTGGGCTGCCCACAGCTAGGTCAGGAGGAAACGACTGTTCTCATTTATGGAGAGCTCAGTCTGGGACTGCCCACCTGGATAATATGCCCCAGGACCGCACCAGCCAAGACATAGAGATGCGAATGACAGTGACTAATCCTCCCTGACTCTTGAGCTCCTGAAAAATAGTGGGTTAAGCAATCTCCCTCCCTTTGTGCTCTGGTAGCTGCTTTGTTGCAATGAGTTCCCTTCCCCAAGTGACCTAAGGAAGACCCACAGTTGCCCTTTCTTCATTAGGACAGGGCCAGGCTCCCTCCAAAGCCCCTTCTGTGCTTAGAAAACAATCATCCCCTCTGGTCAATTGGAACCACTAGGACCAGACTTTCTCCTCCCTGAGGTCCTCAAACATCAACCCCATCCAGCACACGGCCATCCAGAGAACTAAATGCCCCTGAGAGAGCATCCTCGGATCTGTGATGGACTGTGGTACTCCTTTGCACTTGCCTATACCCTTCCTAGCTGTGTCTTCTCAACAAAAGAATGGCATTTATGGCCCAGTCTCACAAAGCTCACAGAACTCATTGCCAGACTCTCTCTACTACTGAGGCAGGAGATTAGGGTGTGGCCAACTAGCTAAGCAAATAGATGTGATCTGTCAATCAAGGAGATCTAGGACAAGCACAGAATACGGTTCCCAAGCCCTGGACCTGGGACCAATCGGAAAGTGCCATCTTCAATTCTTCTGGCTTAAAATCAAGCAGGTTTTTGATAGGACAGCCTAGATATAACATCAGCCTAAAGAATGAAGAATACAAAAGACCTCTGCCATTAACATCAGGCCACTGTGAACTCTCTGTGACCCACTCTTGCTCTGCAGAGCATACTTCTTGTCCTACTTTTTAATAGATGTAAGACCTCACTACCTTTTGTGCATGTGTTGCCCAATTTTTTGTTCAGGACATCAAGGCCCTGGAAGGAGTCTACAGGATCCCAGAATCCAGTAACACTACTGTAGTAGTGTTGTAGAATTTTAAGAGATGGAGAAATCAACAAGTGAAACAGGAGGATCTATGTTTTAGGTGCACACAGCTCAGTGGACTTCTAGCCAAAGGCTGAGCCCCAAACAAAGGAAGGACTCTATTTTTATACACTTTTCTGAGGGGAGTTTGGCCTACCTAGCAGCATGAAACTGGTAGATGGGCAAACGAAGTTGCAGAGGGCAGATAAAGACAGTTATTCACTCAGTGACAGCTTTATAACTTGGCCTTGAAAGCAAGCAATCCTGTGAGAGCAGGATGTCATAAGACTCTGTTTACAGGAACACAATTGTTAACCTTATCTGTAACAGAGCAGGGCTCAGTGGTTACAGGGAGGGGAAGTCCCAGGGAGAATTGCTCAAGCTTTAGTAGCTCCTTTCCTTCTTCCTCAGTCCTTTTGTCTAGAGTATTTCCTTAGTAATGTAGATGAGAAGGAAGTCGTTTTTCCCCTACCCTTCCAAAATCCTACTTGGCATGAACTCCTGTAACAAAAGGCAGGTTAGCATACAGGAAAGTGCCAGCCAGTATATACAGTTCTAGTGGTACAGCTCAATGCAGGTAGTCCAGGACAATGGAAGATCCACCCAGAAGTTTAGGAAGCAAAGTGTACAGCTCTAATCTTAAGTAGAGGGGGTCTGCCTGGCATTTCTCCACAAAGAGACTGACCTTGCAACTCAGCCAGAGCTGGGTTGTTACACACTTAGGGAAGGGGTGGGGTTACAAGTTTCAATTCTTCATTTACATATGGGCCCAGCAATCTTATTGGTTACCAAATTTCACATTCAGCTGGTTCATTGGCTAACACAGTACACTGAGTTTTATCTTATTTGCATATGGCAGGAAGGCAGAACAAAGAAAATTCCTGAGATGTCTGACGGAGCTGGGCCCAGGAAGACCCAGGCATGTTAAAAGTAATGTAAGGAAGTCATCTTTCCCTGTTAGCAAGTCCAGCTTTAGCTACAGAGAAGTTTATTTCCCTTTCAAGCAGAAGACCAGACAGAAATTGGCCAACATTTGCACCTCAGATACAAATGAGAAACACCAGAGGAAGAACATCTACAAGGTGACTTAGATATCAGGCTTCAGTGCCACCTTCACCTGAAACAGGGACAAGAAGGGACTTGGCAAGAGTTTAGCAATCTAAAACCACCCCTCTCTTCTTGGCAGGAGACAGGGGACACTGACAAACACAGAGTCCCTCTGTAGGTGGGAATTTCTCTTCCCGCACAGTAACTTGTGGACTATTTCCAGAGCATCTCCCATGTCTTCAATTTCTCCAACTAACAGCTCAAAATAACCCTCACTCCAAAGAGGCCAATTTCAGCCACCCTCCAGGGTGACATATTCTAGTCTCTTACATGAAGTCTGGAATTTCCATTTGACATTAGCCCCATGTAACTACGGAACATGTACTACGGCTAGGAACTCTTATTTCATTTTAAGTAATTTAGATTTAAATAACCACAGGCATCAGCAGCTCTGGTAGGGAAAAGTACAAGTTTAGGCCCAGAAATGGGGCCACCAGGAGATAAAGATTCCTGGCCAGGACCTCAGGAAGCTAGGCCTGCTTCCCTGAGTTAGACTGAGCCATTCAGTCTGTAAATCCAAGTGCCGGGGGAAGAGACCTCACAGTCCGAAGTCTCTTTCCTCCTCCATCTGCTCCTCCCAAAACACACAGCTCCCAGGAACTGGGATTCCTTTGCAGTGAATCTCCTGGGACAGTTCCAGATTGATTCTTCTGCTGTCTCCCCACCCCATTGTGTGTGTCTAAACCCCACCTCTGGGCTCTTATCCTTTGCCCCACAAAGAAATGCAGATTTTCTTTTAATCTTCTGGAGAATGGTTTGTGATAAGAACAATTTATGTCCCAAATGCATTAGCAGAACAAAGCCTTATAATTCAATGGCTCCTTTCACAAAATGCTCAGAATGCATGGCTCATTGTCCAGCTGAAGCCACCCAGGACTGGGGAAGGTAGGCAGCCCTTCTCTGAAGGCACCCACTGCAAATCAAATGGGATTTATGCACTGAGCTCAGACTCAGGCTTCCAGGATGCTGGTAGGCTTATCTCTCACACTGCCCATCATGCAGAGAAATTGTTCCCAGCCAGGGCGAGATTCGGGTGCAGGCTCCAGCTGACCTGCCCCGGTCCCTGTGCAAACCCCTCAGCTCTCAGTTTTCTAGCTTGTATAATGATAGCAGAATTCTCTCTCTTTCCTACTTTCTGACTTTGATAGGTAGTGAAACAGGGAGAGAGAAAGAGTAATGTTTTGGAAATGAACACAGTAAAAATCGTCATGGGTGCTATTTCCAAAGTTGAGCCTGGCCTGTCCCCTTCAAGTGACCACTTCAAGTGCAGGGCTGGTCGGTCTGGGGACCATCAGAGTGGCCCAGAGCATGGTCCCAGGGTGAGGATGGAGAGGAGCTTGCTAGGCAGCCTGGCTCCTCCCATCTCCCCTCTAAGGGCCTGGCACCCTGCACTCTGTGCTCCAGGCTGAGCCAGGGTGTGCCTGGCTGAGCAAGAACAGCTGGGTCTGACCTACTGGAAGGGCGAGAGATCTCCAGGGAAGGGAATTGCTGGCGGCCAGGATAGTGCATCTAGGCAGAACACTATGAGCTCCCATGGTTCTTTTCCATGGTTTTGTCTGTGTTGTTAGAGTACTCATGCAGCATGGAAGAGAGCAGAGCTCGCACTGTAAGACCGACCGAGGGCCTTACCAAACGCTCTGAGGAGCTGACTGCAGCGAGGAACACCCGGGAAGGAACACACCAGACAAGTTGGAAAGTAAAACAGACCTTTATTAGTCTGGCCAGACAGCACTCCCAAAGCAAAATAGCTTAGAGAGGCAACTGGCTCAGAGTCCGAGGCTGTTCTTATAGGGGGTTGAGGGGGAGGTTAACATATAGAATTAAAGAAAAGGGGACAAAGGTTAGTGGTCGACTGTCATGTATTGATGGTCAGCAGACATTTGCAGCTTGTTTTATAGATTGTGGTGTCCGGAACATCAGTTCCGGGCAAACAAGGAGTTGAGTAGTTTACTTTGGGACTTTAGGTCTGTTACAGATTTTTATCTAGTGTCCCAAAACTAACAAGCATCTTTATCCATTAACTCACATTTAATCACAATGGGGCTGGAGAAAAGGAACAAAGGTTATGCAGTCCCACAACACCTGTAGTCCTGTCTGTCCTGTGGCTGGTGTCCCACAGTGAGGAGGTGGTAGTTACCTGGGTGGAAGAAAGAAAGAGAGATGCAGGGCCACACCAGGGTTTCAGGAAGGTGCTGTAAACCTTCCCTTAGCCAGTGATCTTCACTTGGAGCCCTGGTTGGGCTGGAGAGCTATTGTCACTTTAACTTTGCAGAGCTGGTGGGGACAGGTTCCTCCAGCACACCTAGCAATGCCTCCATAGATCACTGCCCGGTTGCTTCCCTACAGCTGAGGATGGGCAGCAGAGTCCCTCTTGCTACATACAGTACCTTATACCTGTTATGGTTGGCAGGATCAGCAGGTATATTACAATACAGTGTTCTGGACATCCCTATGATATAGGAGGAATAGATGTAACTCTTAAACCTGCTAAATATTTGAGACATGAGTTCTCTAAAATCGAAAAATGAATTCTAGGAAAAATGGAGGTTAAGAGTAGGAAAAATTTATTGAGAGGAAGATAACTTCTGTCCAAGAGAGACAGAAGGGGGACTGGAAAATGGGTTGCTTGCTCACCCTTCTTCTCAAAGGTGTTTTATGGGACAAAGCCACAGGGTGAGGTGGATTCAATGTGGGACAAAACTATAGTGAGCTAGTAAGATTATAAGTACACTTGCTTAGGTAATACTGATTAGAAGGGGATCCAGTGGGGAAGCAGACTTGCTTCACAGCAAGCAAACAGGGAATGAGCAAGGATTTTTGGTAGTAAAGGGTGGGTCAGGAATCTTTCTTGGAAGATCTTGGTCCCCAACCCAGGTGATTGATATCTATTTAGAATATCACTGCTATTCATCTTATGTGGGTGTGGTAGTTTCCTCTCCTTTTACATTGCTGGCCTTCAGTGAATGTGTCTTGATTATCCTCTAGGTTGGCTCAGATTGTCCTCCATCTTGGCTGGGATTGTCTTCCATGTTGGTTCCTCTCAGGCCAGCCCTGTCTAACTGCCTAGAAGATATCTAATTAACTTACCTATCTACAATACTTATACTAAAAGTGTATTTGTTGCTCATCAATTTTAATGGGGTATTTGCATGTTATCTGGAAGCCCTACTTTAATAAAACACACAAGGGCCCTTTGGGATACATCTTCCCTTGGATTACTCTCTATGTCCACACATGTAAAGGATCACCTGCAAGGCAGAGTGCACAGACAAGACAGTGAGTCTTCCCCTGAGCACTGTGTTTGCAGGACCTATGCTCGGCTGAGTTCATGACATTGCCATGCATTCTCTCCCAGTAGGAAGCACTTCTGACAGACAGAGTCTGATGTCTGGATATGAACCCAGCTTCACTCACAGGTTGCACTGAGAGACAGGTGCACGACTGTCTTAGGCTTTGTGCCTGCTGCTGAGAACCACAGTTTTTGCCAAGAAGCATGGGAAATCAAGTGCCATCTTGCAACCAATGATAGTACTGCAATGGGCACAGTTAAGGGAACCTTCCCAACGTGGCTTTGTTCATTAAGGTCGCCTGCCTTTGGTCACAAATGCTGTGTCATCTATCTCACACAGGCAGGATATGTTGGATATCTGATGGAGGAAATGTTCAGCTCTTAGGAAATTCAATTCCATTAAATGTAGCAAATATCCATTGAGAGCCTATAAGTGCCAATCATTTTGATCTGCAGCTGCTCTTCAGGATGATTTTTCAAACTGAAGGATTCATTAGTCAAGAAACAAGATTTCCTGCAGAAACTTTGGCCAAGCCAATGGGCACTTATTTAATCCTTTCTTTAGTTAATCCTCCCTCAGGGACAGTGGAAGGAGGGATCAGAGGGAGATGGTGCTGCCACCCCATGAATGATGGTCTCATGGAGAGATGACCCTGAAACGGAATGCTAGGAGAGCCCAGTGAGGCTGGATGGAGTGAGAGAGGAAGCCAGGAGGCAGATCTTGAGCCTGGGTGGAGTGACCTGGAGCCTCCGCACTCCCTGGTGTTTGGCCCTTTCTGAGCTCAAGGTGAAGAGATAAGAAATATGTATGGATTGGAAGTGATGAGTGACTGTCGCACAGGAACTCAGCAAGTGCACCAGGAAAAGGAGGTCATGTCTCAGTAGCAACAAGCACACAACTAACAGCCAAGGAAAAGGGAGGTTAGGGGACCAAAGATAATAAAAATCAATTTACTGAATATATTCCTTCTATTAATGAAATCAGAATATTAGTAGTTGTGTGTGTGTGTGTGTGTGTGTACACATGCACGTCCAAGTTTCCCCTGTTTATAAGAATGCCCATCACATTGGGTTAGGACCTGACCTACTTCAATATGACCTCTTCTTAGCTAATCATATGTGCAATGACCTTATTTCTAAATAATTTAGGTTCTTAGGAACTGGGGGTTAGGACTCTAACCTATAAATTAGGAGGAGGACACATTTAACCCCTAATTCTGTTGTATTTAGCACCTATCTTCTCCTCCTGGGGCAAGCACAAGCCTGGGGAGGACTAAGACCCAGAGCAGCCTGGCACTGCTCCTAGCATTTTTATGGGAACCTATTCATTTACTCCTCAGCACAATCCTACAAGGCAGATTACAACCTTGCCATTTTATATCCAAGGGTGCTGGCAGGTTAAACAAGTCACCAAATATCACAGACAATGAGTAGCACATGGAATTATGCTACCAAGGAGGAGAAAAGCAAGCTTGCTGGGCAGTCACCAGCCAAGGTGATGTGCTGGGTCACAGGTGCTAGGTGGATGCTCAGGCTGGAGCCTCACGCAGGCAAGGCCCAATCTCAGTGGTTCTGTGCACAGAGAAACTGAGTCAGGCTTCTCCTCCTCATTGTCCTCGCCAAACCTAAGGTCAAGGCAGTTACAACCGTAGACAAATGGCTAAAAAAAGACTCTAGCATGATCAGATGTCGCCCGGGGTGGGGCATGGTGAATCTACTTAGATGTTGAAGGGGATCAGATTTGGAGGGCGGTGGACTGGATGCATGGACTTAGCAGGCTCTTCTAAGACTGAAGTTTCAGGGTGTACACATGCAGGCCAAAGAGAAGGCTCAGGAGCAGGATAACAGGTGGGCCGAGCAGAGTCTCTAATTCCCACAGATGGGGTGGCAAGAATGGAGACCAGCCCCAGGGAAGACTACACCCATGTCCTCATCCAGAAACGACAGATGAGAACATAGTTGGAAAGGAAACCTTTGCAAATGTGTGATCAAAAATACCGTGAATGTTAATTTTTTTTTTAAAAAACCCTTTACTACAGTAAAAGACCCATTGCCATGAATCCTCCTCAGACTCTTCACCCTCACTTCGAGCCCTCATCCCATCACTCTCGGCACTTTCCGCAGCACTTCTGGAGGACTCCTTCCTGAGTGCCTTTAGTTGCACTCTTATGGCTCTCTAGATGTCCGAAATCAATTCAAAACATTTATGTTTCATTGTCATTTTGACTGTGAGCAAGAGCCAGAAGTCACATGGTGCCAGATCCAGTGAATGAGGTAGATGGGGTTCCTGGCATGGTTTTACAATCTTGCCTTTCTTTAGATGCACTGGGTAACAGTATCCACTGTATTTCTGGTCACATCTCATTAAGACATTCAGGAAAGAGGACTCCAAAGTTGCTCCAGGAAGTTGCAAGAATGATAGGATCACTGTGTTCAAAGGCAGGGAGAGTATTTTGAGGGAATTCATGGCAATGTGGTTTTTTTTTTAACGCAGTAAATTCTTTTATTCAAACATTCACATTCCCTGTCTTTTTCTATCATTCTTTGTACCTCGCTGTTCTACTGTGTTAATAGCAACAGAGTGTGGACTAAGACACTGAGGTCACCGAAGAAACAAGAGCAGGGGGTGACATGGTCAGGTTTTGGCGGTAGGAGCCCTTCTGCCACTGATCGAGAGGCTGAGGGGCAGGACAGGGAAATGAGAAGAGTGAGTGGGTCTCAGGAAGTTGCCCAAGGCTGATCCGGCACTGTGGGAGCAGAGGGAGCCCCGCAGAGGAGAGAGTACCCAGGTCAGCCTCCTCCGAGCTGCATTCAGATCCGGGGACATCCGCACAGCTTCTCCAGGGTCCTCCATCACTGCTAAGGCTACAGACACCAAAGCCCCACAGACAGACAACCTCGCTGCACCGCCTTCCCCCGCAGAAGCGATTCATTGGGACTGCAGTGGCACTGAAAATGAAGTAAGTGTCCCTGTGCAGGGAAGGGACCATAGCTTTTGTCTTTAGGAATTGTGTGGTGAGTAATTCCCTTTGGGTCACTTTGAGTGTCTCCATTCTATCCATTAGCGAGAATGTGACTGTTTCCCCATCCATTAATCCAGAACTCCCAAATCCAAATCGTCTCTCAAACCTCGGGGTCACAGTTGACATCATTGATCCAGCTGCCTGGAAAATTACATTATGACAGTGTTTTCTCTAATAATCTATCAGAGAGAAATCATTCAAATCATCTTGCAGTTCTTGCTCTCCCAAGGTTCCACGGCTGCCCCGGCCCTGCCAGTGATCAATACGAGCTGGATTCTTAAGTGCATTTTAACGACTTCTCGCCACTGTGGAGAACAGCTGGACAGAGCAGAGGCACCCACCACAGAGTCAGCCCCGGCTCCTGGAGGCTCCCCTGCAGTTGTGCTGTGTCGGCCATTGCTGGAGTTTGTGGAAATGGACTCAAATTGAGGTGTAGATAAATCAAAGGTTTAAAACACAGATCATTGAGTTGTCTTGGAACTTAATCATCTCCTTGCCATCTGACACTTCGCCTTCTCTACCAGGGCACAGTGAGATCACTCAGAAGCTTTAGCCCTCTGTGCAAGCCAGTGACTGTGGGGACTAAGGACTCAAGATGAGAACTACCAGCTAAGAAAGGAGGCCTGGGCCCCACAGTCTGCGGTGTCCCCTGGACTTGATCCCACAGGCCAGGATATAGGCCAAGCCCCTACTCTGACCTGAGCTCTGCTGATCCCCACAGCCTTCCTCCAGCCATGAGGAGAGTTTGATCCCTTCTCAACTTGCAGAGATTTCAGAAGCGCTTCATTTCTGTGCTGCACTTTGAGATTTAACAGGGAGCATGAAGACCTCCAAACAGTAGGAGAGTCTAGGCAGAGAACCAGTGAAAAGAATCCTCCCCAAGGTTATGGGAAAGAGGAACATCCAGCCTCTCTTCATGCTATAAATTGAGAAGACTGGTTCATCATAAGGGACAGCTAATCCTGGCAGGGGCTCCGCATCACCAAGTTAAAACAGGATTCCTCAGTGACTTCCTGCAGCTGCTGGGCAAGCCATTCAGCCTAAGGGGCTCAGGTTCTCATCTTAGAGAAGGACACTGAGACCCAGTGATGACACTTTCAAGATCTAACCCCCTATAATTCTACTTCCTTTGGCCTTCTGGTGGGAGAAAACAGTTGGCCTCCTCCTTGTCCCAACCACCTTCATGACCACTGCCTACACGTAAGTGACTCTGCTGGTGTTGACAAAGAGCAACCCAGCCGTGATCCTTTGTTGGTCTGCATAGACACTGCCTCTGAATGCCTCTGCTGTTCCACTTACACTAGAGTCCCTGCCTCTCTGCAGACAAAATCCACCCTCAAGATCCTGTCTTCTAGGTGCTACCTTCTCTGGAATGCCACCTGTGGTGACCACAGAGCGACACTGATGGTGGTCTCCACTGAGCGCTTGTCAGTAGCAGTGTCTCTGCCGACTTGAGTGCGCCTATTCATTGGGTGCACATCAGGGACCTAGGCCCTTCTACTTCTGCACCTATTGCACAGGAAGCTACTTTTTTCCTAGTTACTATTTATTTCTCTTAACTTTTTACGATGTGGGGCCAGAACCCAGGGCCCTGCACATATTAGGCAAGTGCTCTAACACTGAGCTACTCCTCAAAAACTGATTTTCTTTTTTAGTATTGGGGATTGAGCCCAAGGACTTTCTGAGCTGCTAAGAAAGTGCTACCACTGAGCTACATCCCCAGCTACTTTCCATAACTCATTTATTTGATGCTTTGTTTGGCATACTTTATATAAAAATAGAAGAAAGTTAAGCAATGAAGCCCCCATATAAAGGATTGGGTGATCATTGCTGGTGTTGTTTTAGGGATTTATTCCTGAGTCCAGGTTGGTGTGAGATGGGGAAGCCACCCATGTCACCTTGGCTTCAAGGGTAACACTGCTCTTTCAGTAAAGCCAGGAACATGGAAGTCCTGGTGTGGACTTAGTGGGAGGTGTAAAGGTAGACAGCATGAATCAGAGAATCAGAAAATCACAATTTTCATCAATACTTTCATGTTATCTATTCTCCTGTTCTCATCCAAGCATTCATTTAACAAATATTTCTAAAGCACTTTTCTATGTCATGATGGGGCTTGGCTCTAGGCTTGCAGAAATGACAAAGTTATGCCCTGGATTTATTGAATTATAGACAGCCTCTGGATATTTTTATGAGTACATGACTGATTACTAAATCCCAAACTCTGCCAAAAATGGATTTGCTTCCCTGAATTTATGATTTTCTGGGTATATCAAGGGTACTTTTGTGGAACAAGACCCCTCCCAGACAGTTTTGGTCCATGTTAATGCTTTACCATATTGATTAGGGACACTGACCCTGACATGAATACAGAAAGGGCACAGCTTATGAATACACAGTGTGGTGATGTCCCCAAAGCACACATTCTCAGGAGCAGTACTCAAGTACAGACAACCAGTGATCTGAACACTCCATGGGCCCTTTTCACATCTGATTCTCACCACCAAGGATGACGATGTCAAATATGATGGATTTGTTCTCTCTCTCTCTCTCTCTCTCTCTCTCTCTCTCTCTCTCTCTCTCTCCTTCATATGTACTATTTTGTGTCTGGCTTATTTACTTCTACACTGCACTTGTGAAACTTGTCCCTGCTCTGTGGTGTTTAGCAGCTCACTCCTACTTCTGCATTACATTCCATTGCAAAGCTACACTACAATTGTGTCATCTACTCCACTGTAGGTGGGCCTGTGAATTGTCAGCAGTTGGGGTGCATGAGTGGTGCCACCATGAGTTCCCTTAATGGTGCTGTTGCACATCTACACATTTTTTCCTTTAGGACTGTGTATTTATCAGATTTTCCATTACTGGGACACAATACCCAACAGCCGCAACCTGAAGGAGGAGAGGTTGAATTTAGTGCATGGTTTCAGGGAATCCCTTGTATGGTCAGCCAGCTCCAAGGCAGGAGCATCATGGTAGAAGGGCACGGTGGAACAAAGCTGCTCAGTTCATGATCACCAGAAAGCAGAGCAAGGAAACAGAACCAGAGAGGAAGGGCCAGGAACCAGGTGTAGACCCCGAGATCATGCCTCCATGGCCCACCCAGACTCAACTGGAAGTGTATTCCACCACACCCTGTGTGTATCCCAAAGCAAATTAAATTGACATGCCACTCTAATTGTCACAGTGTGTCCTCTAGGATTGTAACTACTGGCTTACATGGTGTGCATACTTTGAGTTTTAATAAATATTCCTAAAAGCTTCAAAAACATTTGTATCAATATGCTTCCTACCTGTCTGAGAGTTCCTGTTGATCCACATCCTTTGCCAGCTCAGTGCTGTCTCTTGTATAAGCCATTATAGGGTTTTA
Source organism: Heterocephalus glaber (assembly GCF_053883595.1). Classification (NCBI taxonomy): domain Eukaryota; kingdom Metazoa; phylum Chordata; class Mammalia; order Rodentia; family Bathyergidae; genus Heterocephalus; species Heterocephalus glaber. The sequence continues at coordinate 2,355,254 of NW_028258297.1, forward strand.
AAAATGGCATGTAAAAATGATCAAAAATAGTAATTAATTAATATTAACTATTATGATTATAATATATAATTGTAAACATTAAATATTAATAATATTAACTTTCTCTAACAAAAATGTTACCTATGCATTGAGGAAAATGTGAAAAACAGAAAATGTTATAAAAGTGTTTAATGTTCTATTTAAAAAAAACCCTAAACTTCCCTCAGCTGTATCTATATTGATAGACATGTGATTTTGATAGACATGTGATATTCCTTTATAAACAAGATTATTGGGATCATCTTGTATGCAATTATGTGTCATTCACTTTTTTTAAAACATCCTTATGCAGCAAGTGCATTGCTAGCACATTGTATAGTGTTTGTGGTTGTCATTTCCATAGCAACCTATTATTTATTGGGATAAATGTAGTACAGTTACTTATCCATATCCTAATAAACCTTAAAAGCCAATCTTGACAAAAAGTAAGAAAAGAAATCATACTGATACCACAGGGTTTAACTGCGTCTTAAAACAAAGCACATCAGTATGTAAAGCACATCAAAACCCAGCACCCTGCAACTTAAACTCAATGTCCATAATCCAGGGAAAATCACCAGCCTTGGAAGGAAGCAAGAAAATAGTCCATACAGAGAAACATAAGCCAATGGATAATAGACTTTATAATCTAGGTTATTAAAACAAATACTATAAACATACTCTGCATGTATAAAATATACAGGAAAATATGAACAGGATTAAAAATAAAAGGAACACTAATTAATAATTAAACTTAGCTAGTTTTCAAGAAGTGAGGATAATATACATTTTAAGAAGAGGTTAAATCTATTTTATTTTTACATACTAGCCATGAAAAATTGAACACTGAAATTTTACAATGCCCTCTAAATAGTACCAAATAGTATAAAATATTTAAGGATATGTCTAAAAAGATATGTGCTTGACACAAGCAACAATTTATTGATGAAACAATTAAAAATCATCTTAATACATAATAAAATCCCATGTTCATGGACTGACATATCTGATATTTTTAAATTGTATTAATTTATTTTCTATATTCTTGGCATGCTGGCTTATAGGGACTCCCTGGCCATGGAAAGACTGTTGCTCCAGAGCCAGGCAATTAATAGAGAACACATAACTGATATGCCCTCAATACACACCTGGTGCACTAAAGCCCACACTCAGAGCCTTTTCCTGGGCCTAACTCTTTCACCCGAGGAAGCAATATCCACTACCTTAATTATCCCAGACCCAGGTAGCAAATCATGAGAGATTGCCCCCTGTGCCTCACAGCTGCTGCACTGAACCAAACCAGCCAATGGTGAGCCTGCTTACCTGCCTTGCTTGGCCTTTCTGTTGTAATCCACAACCAGGTCCCCTCTGCATGCTTTCCTCTAGGTCCTCTGCCTTTTGAGTTGCCTTGGTGCTGACCCCTGTGGCCCTGTGTGACATGGCAGGCACATGGGAACTGTGAGTAACAAACTTTTTCCAGTAGCAGCTATCTCCTGATCTGTCAGCCTCTCTGTGCATGAATAATAATAAAACTTTCATTTTAAAGCAAAGATGTAAATTAGCCTCAAATTGAGTTATAAATTCATATAATAACAATTGAAATCAGGATTTTTTTCTTTTAGAAAGCAACAAAATTACTCTAAAAATTATGGAAATTTTTATGCTAAAGGATAGCAAAAAATACTTTAAGAAAAATTAATTAAAAATGGGGAGAATTTTCTAGGAGAAAACATAGAAAACATTTTTGTGAATTTAGATAAAGCAAACCTACTTTTCATAATACATGAATGACAAAAATCTGGACTCCATAAAAATGAGCAATGATTGTCCCTCAGAAAACTCTGTTGGGAAAATGGAGAAACCAGAGAATATATAAATAAAGCACATCTTCAAGGATTCCTATTCCAAATATATGGAGAACATTTACAATTCAAAAATAAAAGACGATTGAAATAATTAGAAATATGCAAAATATAGACATTTCACTAGAGAAGATTATATATATAATATATACATATAAATACATATGTATATTATATACATATATATATCAAGTGTACATATGGAAAGATGGAAAGATGGCTAATATTATCAGTCATGAAGGAGATGAACATTAAACTCACAATAACATGAAACTAAAAACCTAAATAGGGTGGCTAAAATTAGTAAAAACAGACAAAAGTGGTCAAAGATCTGGAGCAACTGAAATTTTCGCACATTGAAAGTACCAGTACAACTACTTTCGAAAACAGTTCCATCAGTCCTACTCGTAAGCATTTATCAAAGAGAAAGAAACACCTGCCTACACAAAGAACAATAAGTGAACAATCATAGCAGCTTCATTCATAACAGCTCTGAATTAAAAAGAACACAGTCAGCTTCTGATGAACAGATGAACAGTTATTAATATATATACAACATGAAGTTCTATTCAACAATAAAAAGAAAGAGTAGAAAACTGAGCAAAACTGTGGTGAGTTTTAAGAATATAAAATAATATTGCTAAAACAAGTATAGACATAACTGTTACTATAATAAATGTAAACGTACTAAAATTTCTGGGAAAAGAAGTGACTCAAAATGGTATCAATAAACACAATGTTATAATAACGATTGATCAGAGTCACACTTAAAAGAAAGTAATACAGAAAATTTTGAACTTAAAAAGTCACGGTAATTAGTAAAATATATTTAAGATTAAATATATCCTTAGAAAAAGAGACACTACGTATTGATAATAAGATTTTAAAATAATTCCAAACATGTTATTTTTGTAACATAGTTTTAACATATGAAAATAATAAAAAAATTAGAGAAATAAAATTATAAATAATTTTACTTGAGTATTTTAATACTATTCTTTTAGAAACTGAAAGTATGAAGAAACCAAACTATTAGAATACATTTATAAGTAGATTGATGCGTATCCTTGGACACATGCACACATATCAGCTAGCTAACACTAAAAACACACTAAATTAATGTAACGTAATTAATAACCTTTACCCTAGTAATAGAAAAATGTTGTAAAGTAATATACCCCACTAATTAGCTAGTAGTCAGTAATTAACTAATAGAGAGGAAAAAATATCACATTGTTCTATCAATTTGAGAAAGTTCATTCCTAATTTATGAGTAAACTCATACCCAAAACATAAATTGTTAAATGATATGATTATATGGTGGGAACACAAGATAAAAACACTATTGGAATTATTAAGAGAATTCCTGCAAGGTTATACACCAATTTACTTACATGAATAATATTCTGCACCAGGGATAACTGCCTAATGATACAATAAAAAGAAAGGATTTTGCTCATAGTACCAATTATCATTATCAAAAGCTAAAATTATTCTGAGAGGAATGTATTTATGAAAAGTAGTTTAAACTCAACTAAATAATGCAGAAAAAGTATTCCATAAATAGGAAAAAAAATGTTTAATCCAAGATGGCATAATTTACCATTATAAAGCTTAAGTTTTTCCTACCTACACTAAAATTTCAATTCCAGTCAAAATTATATTTTTTTATGAAGTCAACACTTGCATTTGAAAATCTACATGGAAGAATGAAAGTTTACAATTAGCTAAGTAGAATTTGAAGAAGAAACAAAAGCAGGGTTGTTCCCTACTAGATATAATGTCAGTCTTGAAAACCAGCATCCAAACATCAACAGCGTGGTGGTCATGGTATGCACATGGCACAGAGAAGCTCAAAGGAGCTCAAGGTGTACCTGTGAGCATCTGTGGGAGCCAGGGAGAGGGTGGGAAATACACATTTTGCCTCTCTGCATGCCTGGAGGAACCTTTTACGTGGACTACCCAGTCTTCAGAAATGTGCACACATATCCAGGTTTGAAAACCAGTGGAAAATGATTGGTTGTTTCCTAGATTGTATTTAAAAAGAACTCAGCTGAAACTCTACCTTACATTATATTCAAAAGCAAAATCCACATAGATTATCTAAAACCATTACATAAACTCTAATACGTATAAACCACAGTGGCTATATTTGTAATCTTCTGGTGTGGACAAATTTCCAACCAAGACAACCAAAGCACAAAGGTCAAAAGTGATAGATTGAGATTGTATAAAATTAGATTTTCTTTCAAAACAAATACATACTAGACAAAGGATGCAAGTGAATGTGACTGGGAGATGTAATTTATAATACTGGAAACTGGCAATAGAACATCAGCTTGCATAGGCAAGGCATTTCTGCAAGGCACTTTTGGTTTTCCCACACAAAAAAATTAGTGGGAATATTTTGGCAAGGAATAGGGCAGACAATTCCTAGAAAGGCAAAACTCAATGACTAGTAGAGGAGTGAAAAAAATCCCCAAATTGCCTAAAAATAAGCCTCCATAATGGCCAAATATAGAAAGGAAGATCACTGGAGTTGAGAGCTAGGATGTCGGGAGAGAGGGTTTTCTGGGAAGATTCCAAACCAGGCAGGCATTACTGAGAAAACTGTCTATGTGAATGCCTGCAAAGCTGCAGCTTCAGACCAGAGCTCTCCAGGCACTAGGCCAGGCTCTGTGATCTTCCTTGATTGTGGCTGTGGCGTGGCTCTAGGGCAAGGACAAGTGGAATTCACTGGGGTCATTCCATGAAACTCTGTGGAAGTTGGAGGCAGTGAGCTGCATATCTCCAGAGCAGCAGATGCCTTTGCTCTTTGTGCTTTATAGGTATTGATTAAATATTTGCAAGCTAGCGGAGGAGGCTGACAGTACTATCTCCCCTTCACAGCTGAAGAAGCTGCTGGTCTGACACATCATCGAGTGCCCACATCTCACTATGAGGAAAAAGTGAGGCCAAAGAGAGACCACAGTTTCTTCCAGGGCTGCAGTCCTTCTGGCTTTTAATTGTATCCTGGGAAGTTCAAACACATGCAAAACTAGTAAGAGCAGAATAATCAACTCCCCGTGGTCTCCTTGCTTTCAAAATAATCAACTCCCAGCCAGCCTTGTTCCTCCCATGCCTCCACCCACCTACCCTACCCCCTTTCTTTATTTTTAAAATAAATCTTAAAGAGAATATCATTTCATTTTTAAGTATACAATTCAGAAACATAAGGTCTTCCCTCTTTGAGTATAATCTCTGGTGAATATAATCACCATATTCCTACTCTACAATTTTTAACAATCAGTTTTTACTATCATCAAGTATACTGTGGGTGATGACATCTGCCTAAGAGTTCTTAAGTGACTCCTAGCAATGGATGTGCTTGCATGTGTGTATTTACATGTGTTTGTACATAGACATGCGGCCATGCCTTGTGATTGGTCTGCCTGTCTGGAAAACCATTTCCTCTTATAATGAGGGCTCCTTCTATCTTCTGGTTTTCTCCCTGTGGATTTGATTTGTTGAAGAAGCCAGATGTCTGCCTGAACGTTGCCGGTAGCCTGGATTTTGCTGATTGCATTCCCGCGACATGATTCAGGTTATTCACATGTCCCCTGCAATCCCTGTAAATTGAAAGGGCTGAAAGCTCCATCAGATTTAGTTGTTTTGTTTTGTTTGCTGCCTGAGACAGAGTATTCCCTAGTGCACTTTGTGTCTCTGTCACAAGTTATGCTTTGTGTTGGGCTCCCAGGTTATATCTGTAGTTGATGCTTTCTGTTGTCTACATCCATGCTCCATTAGAGTTCAAACAGTGTGATATTAAAGGTTTATAATTTCTCATGTACTCATTAGCTGGAATGGGTTCACAAAGACAAGACTCTTGCTCAACCATGACTTGTTATCTTGAGGCAAACTCAACCAGGAAAAGTGAAATGGATAGTGAGACCTTCCCAATATGTTCCAGTTTTCAGGCTAAAAGCATCCATTTCCCCAGGTTGGTCAATGAGATGTTTTCTTCTGTGCTATTAGGAATGAATAAATTTCAATCTATTTGCTGTTTTCCAATGCATAGCACTTCATATCTTTATTGATCTTAAATTTGTCTTCTGTGTATGCTTCATATGACCCTGGCTGTCTTGGGCAACTTCCCACTGTCAGATATGAAGAGACCTATGTTCTTACACACAGTTCCTGGCCAGATATGAAATCAGCAATTTCTCCAGGCAGCAGAGTTTCCTGTTAGTGGGAAATGGTATTTAGACTTTTAACCCCTTCTACTCTGTGCCTTTTACTCTATACCAAACTGCAGAGTTGAACAGGAAAGTAAGAAACCTTAGCACAATACCACGGTTACACAGTTGCACAAAATACTCTGTATTTCTGAAGTATAACTAGTTGTCATAGTTAACATCTAATATAGTTAACTCAAAACCTCAGAGCAGGTGTCGGAGAGGAAATGGATCTTTTTGAGAATGAGAGAAAGGAAGCGGGCGGGGGAGAAAATCATCTTTTATGGACTGAGATGTACAATTGATTGAAATTTTTTTCACCAGCTGGCCAATAAGTAAATAAATGAGATTTATAAAAGGAAAGAAATATGGTCAAACTCATACAGAAAGTGGGTCAGTGGCTGCCCATGGCTGGCAGGAAGAAGTAAGCCGGGGGTTTCTTTATAGGGTAATGAAAATCTTCTGGAATTAGATTGTGGTGATGTGAATATGTTTGTAAAAATACTAAAAACCACTGAATTGTATACTTTATGAGGGTAAATTTTATGGCATGTAAATTATATCTCAATTTAACAAAAAGAAGGAAATAATACGTTCTATTACCCTTCTAGGTACACAGTCTAGAGAGTTCACAAACGAATTTAGGTATGTGGCAGTATCAGGGATTTTAGGCAGCCGGGTTGTCTGTTCCTGAGACTGGGCTCAATAACATTGGAAGATACAGCACACAACACCCTTCTATAGTAGCCAGAAGCAGTGATTATAAGCTGTGGAGCAATAAAGAAAAATTTTAAATACCCCATGCTTTGTGTAATATGTAAGAAACCCAATGAGATTTATTTAACCAGAGAGATTTAAATATAAATGTTGAATACATTTATATATGCAGTCAAATGCTCTACCACTGAGCTATACCCCCTCTAAATACATTTATATATGCGTCTGCAGATGCAGCCCTGAGTATTTTTCAAAGGCGACATCTACCTAACTGTGCATATCGAGCACATCGGTGCAGATGTGGTGAGAGGTGAGGGTGCTGGAGGTGATGCTCAGCCACGTAAGAGGAAACAACTGAGGACAGAGAGGGCGGGGTCCCCGGACTGAGCCCTGCAATGAGCACTGTGACCAGGAACCCTCTCTCCACCTGAGACAAAACAAGAAAGAAAAGAGCAGCATTCCAGACTCCATGCAAAGTCTTGCTGCTCTTTTCCCCAAGACCAATGGGAAGGGGGGATACAGAATATTCTTAACCCACTGCCAAATGCCTTCCAGTGCCCTCTTCCTGTCTGCTATCCTCTGTCCTTCTCTCAAGTGGCTCTTACCTGCCCTGGCCTCATCCCCATTTCCCACTTCACAATAGCCCTGACTCCCAAGCTCTTGTCTGTCCTCTCTTGTGGACAGTCTCACCTTGGCCAATGACCTTTCTTCCTCCTGTGGTTCTTTTCTGCTCTCTGATGCCCAGACAAGGTGCATACCCAGAATGTCCAGAGCCAGGCTGGCAAGCATACAGGGAGGGTGACGGGTGTTATTCCCACGGGGCTGTGGTGACAGCAGGAGAAACACGTTTTCTTCTCACAGTTCATACCTAGCTCCCTGGGGCCCTCCTCTGCACTCTCTGAATCTGGAGCTCACCCCTCTGCTCTTCCCCCAGCTCTGGGGCTGTTGCTTGGTATCTGTCTTAGTCATTTTCTCATTTCTGGGACAAATACCCTGCACACACAACTCAAAGGAAGAGAGGTTTATTTTGGCTCTTGTTTCAGTCCAGGGTCAGCTGGGTCCAAAGAAGAAACAGCATGGCAGAGGGGTGTGGCGAAAGAGAACTGCTCATGGCATGTTAGACAGGAAGCAGAGGGAGAAGGGAGGCCCTGGGGAGGGAGATGCACCCTTCCAAGTCACACTGCCAGTGACTACCTCCTACAGCCACCCTGCCTCAACCTCACGTTTGGCTAGAAGCTCATCAGTGGACTACACAGATCAGGCCCCATGATCTAGTCAGCTCCCCACAGCCCCATTTATGAGCAAAGGTGGCTGTGGGTGGACATCGCCCTACCAGTTTCCTTCAGCTCACCTTGATGGCTCGCTGCAGCATCTGCTTTCTGCTTTCATCATTCTAGGCCTGTGGAGCCAGTCCCCAAATCAAATTCCATCTGTTGAATGCCTATGTAATTTTGTTTTCCCCATGATTGACTTTGGCTGTTAACAGCATTTAGTACTAGAAGCAGTTACAGTCCAGGACATAGACCTTTAAAGAAAGGACTCTGAAGTTGGTGTTGGAAGATCTTTGACCTTAAACTGAATACTGGGTGGGTTTAAATACACTGGGCGATCAGTGCTGAGAAATGCACCGCATTGAATAGCATCCCGATACAGAATCACATGCTGTGGATGGGGTGCTGTGCCTGCCTGTGGGACCCTGTGCTGCAGATACCAAGTGGCTACTTAACCTGAGTCTTCTACTGGGCCTGCCATATAACTACAGGGATTCTGTGGTATCTTTGTCTACAGTGGAGAACTTGTAGAAAAAGGTGAAAAGCAGGGCTATGAAGGCTCAGTCTGAATCATGGTCAGAAAACCAAGGAGACTTCAGAACATCCCCAAACCAACCTCTTCTTTTTCTTCTACGTGCAGTGAGCAACTTGAAAACCAGAACCAAAGCACACTTGCTCAGGTTGCAGAATTATAGCATAAGATGAACTTGCACACCTACTGACTCTCTCATGTGACAGTTAGAGATGATTGGGGGAAAGTTGATTTCGAGACTGGCAATAAGCCCCTCTGGCTGGACTTAGATAAAGCTGAGAATTTTGAAATCCCAAATCTCTCTGGGGCCCTTGCCAGCAGAAGTGGCTCTATCTCTGGGGATTCAGGCTAACTCAATCTTCTTTAAAGATCTTGCAATATGCTCACCGGGGACAGCTGCCTGCCAAAGGGATGTCTAATCTCCCAAACCCATCCTCCTCACCCTCACATGTGTGACAGTCAGCCAGCTAGCCTTCAAGGGGGTGAGAGGCAGTGCCTGGAATGAAAGAATTATGAGATTTTGCTAATTTTCACCCACTGAAAGGTGAGGAATACATGTGGAAATGAGTTGAAGGGTGTCGGCCCAAAGCGGTTGGAAGAGAAATTGAGATCAGGATATATTTGCCAGCCAGAGTGGGCTCAGCAGAGGCCCTGACTTGGTGTGGCAGCTCAAGAAACCAGAAGAACCTGAAGAAAATTGTTATTTTTCTTGATTGATTGATTGATGATTGGAACTAGAACCTACTGATGACTTACATCCAGTTGAGATGCCAGATCTTCCCTGGCATCATGCAGAGAAAAAGCACAAGGTTGAAAAAAGCTGGGAACATCAGAGTGGATTCCTGATGTGAGCCTGCACATCCCTGTCCCATGGGTCACCCCAGAGTCCATGACACCCTCTCCAGGAAGTGTGTCTGTGGGTGAGAGGGAAGCACCTTAGAGATGGTGTTGGTAGACTTAGGATGAAGATGAGGGCACCGCCATGCTTGGGGAGGATGCAATCTGAGAGGGGGAGACTGGAGGAAACATCTGAGGGACAGGGGCATGGCTACCAGGCAGGAGGGATAAAGCAGAGGTCACTTGTGAGCAGTGATGATGGATCATGGCTTCTCCATGGACAGTTCACTAGACACCCTGACCTGCATATAAAACCCAGAAGGAGCTCTGACTCTGGTGGGGAGAAACTCAACATTCAAACCATGATGGCAATCACACCTTCCCACTCCGCCTCCACACTGGGCTTAGTTGAACACACGTCTCTTCCTGGAAGGCCAGGCTGAGCCCCTGCGTGGAAAGGCTCAGAAATCTATCTCCAAGTGTGTACTACAATACACTTCCAAACTGCTCTCAAAGGTCCCGCAGCTGTGGCCTGGTGTGAGGCACCTGGGCAGGGAAAGGACCACTGTCTTTGCTCACAGAGCCCTGCTATTGGAAGCTGGTGTCTCAGAAACCAGTGCCATTGCAGTCCCAGACCTCAGCGTTCGAGAGTTGGATGAGATAGGGCAGGGCGGGGGTGGGGGTCCAGGTAATAGGGAGGAGCTGACTCCCTCCGTCGCAGTTCCTCACTGTCCCATTGAGTGACATTCTCTACAACACTCCACAGGGCACTCTGGGCCGTGGTGGGGGCTTCGTCTGTGGTGGAGAGAGCCACATTCAAGCCAGCGCATACAATTTCAGGAGTGGGGAGAGGGCCACAGGTTATTCTTACAAAGCTCTCTACCACCGAGCCACTCCGTAGCCCCCAGTGAAGCTTCTCCAGACGGGGGCTTTTCCTGCTGCAAATTCACACTCCCCACACCTGCAACCATTTCCCTGAATTACTGCCCTGGGCTCCAGGTGCCCGGACACTTTCCATTTTTCATTGTCCCTTAATCAATATTTCTTGTCTCTAAGGGCTGAGGCCCAACCACTAGCAGCCTGGGCATGTGATAGACTCAGGGGAGGGAAAACATTGTCTCCAAATGAAGTGCTAGGAGATATGTGGACTTGTTCAAGTCCCTAAACAAGATAGTGTTCGGTGATTTAGAGAGGGTGTAGGATTGTCTCTACTCAGCACACAAATCCCAAGATGAACTGAGCTGTACAGGAGAAGGCAAGGATGAAGCATCCTATCCCCAGTGAAAAATTTCAAGGAGCATCAAGAGAAAGCAAGCAAGCCATGGTCTCACTGGATTGTCACACATTTCATGACTTGGATCACCACTAAAACTGGCTGGGTGGGTACCTGCTGCAGATCCATGTCAATCACCATGTCCGGCTTTCTTGGAACCTAAAAAGCCAAGGGCATTCTCCCTCTTTCTCTCCGCTCTGGCCCTCTCCTTCTTCCTCCCTCTCCCCCTCTTCCTCTGTACAGCTCCTCTGTACTCACAGGAACAGGGAACACAGTAGCTGCTCTACAACAGCCTGTTGAAATGAATGGATGAATGCATACAGGAGTGAATTTCACAGAGAAGGAAAAGCACCACAGAGGGGGAAGTGATGTCCCAGACCCTAGGGGGATCTCACAGAGTCAGAACGCAGACCCATACTGCCTCCAGTATCCCTGTATTCTTTTAGGAAGTCTGGTTGGGTTTCTGACAATCATGTTTTCCAAAATCCAAGGTATTCAGAAGTCTTCCTATCAAAGGCCTTCACGTGACAAGTGCCAGATCCCTTGGCAGTGGGATGAAGGTGTGTTGCCCCTTTCGTGAGTGAGCACAGTGAGCGATGGACAAGGCAGTTCCTCCATCACTGCCAGCTCCTACTCATGGGGCCAGAGAAGGAGAGTGCGATCTGTGGAGAATGTAAACTCCCAGATGGGCCAGGCTTTCATTTGTTCCCAGTGCAGAGACTCTCAAAGCGTATTCTAGAGCTGCAGGCTTAACTTCACGGGGAATTCCTAGAAATGAGAATTCCCAGCCTCCACCCTGGTCTTACTGAGTTGGAAGCCCCGGGGTGGGGGTGGAGGTGCCCAGGCCAGAGCTTTAGCCAGCCTTCCCATGATCCAATGATATTTGAGGCCTGGCTGGCAGAGGCACGCTGGGAGCCCCCTGCCTGTGTGAATGGAAGGATCCCAAAGCCATCTGCTTTCCCCTTTGCAGACCTCCCCTGTGCCTAGGAGTCCTGGTCCTGACAGTGGATACACCAATTTCACAGCCTCATTAGTGTTCAATCACACAATCACACATCCAGTAAAACCCCCTTTTAAAAGGTTGATGTTGTAGAACATAAAACCATGCCACAGAGCCTTAGGAACCAAGCTAGCTGTGGTCCTAAACAGCCCTGTCCCTTACTGCCTTCACCATGCAATCTGATTTATAAAAATTCAATTTACACAGGACTTTCAAGAGAGACATTTGTTGTGGAAAGTGGGGTACTTGACACTCAGCTCTAAGATCAATAAGTCTGGAGACCGATTTGAGTTCAGGAGGACGAATGTGTGTGTTCCCAATGTGGTTCTGGCACAGATGGACTCTGCTTGGAGGCAGCCCGCTGGCCGGCAGCACAATTTCTCACCACGCACAGCCGGGTCAGTGGTGAGTGATAAATCCACACAGGGCCAGCACCAGCCAGGCGGCTTCAGGAAGTCCATAAAGTGTGTATTTACAGAACCGTGCCAAATCGTTATGGGGATTTTCAAAAAATCAATCCTCAGCTCTATCTGTTCTTGTAGAGAGCCTGTCATATAGGAAATGATCAATGAGTGTTGTTCAAAATAATGATAATGATAATAGTAATAACTTAGCTCACTGTCTTCCCAGATGCAATATGCAAATAAAGATGGAATCGGCAATAAAATGTCAGGTTCCAGCCACCTCTGAGGGTGGCGGCTCAGAACCTTGTGCTTTAGGTGTGTAATTTCAGATTTATCTCACTATTCATAGATGAGACACCACATAGATTTTCCAGAGCTCTGGGAAAATGCTTGAAAACACATATTTAACCCTTTCCTCCTTTGTACAATTATGGAAAATATACAAGTATATGAAAACTCATGTAATCTAAATGGTTAACAATTGAGTAAGTTTTCTTTTGCACAATTTTGCAAAAAATGACCAGTAAATTATTCCCTTACAGGTGTGAATACATGGAGGAGAGCTTCACCCCAGGCCTGAAGCCCTGAGGGAAACAAGGGTTTAGGGGTGCTAGGGCTGACCAGGAAATAGATGGGTAGAATAGATGGTTGGGGTTACAGGGCTCAAACAAGGAGCCCCAGGGGCAGCATGTCACTACCCAGAGGCACCAGGCATCTCCCTGCTCTGGACCCGTGACCACACACACACACACACACACACACACACACACACACCTGAAATAACACTATCCCAGGATTCCGAGCAGCCAACAAGCTGGCAGCAGCTGCAGGGACATTGTGATAGAGGGGCTGCTGCCAAGCAGAAAGGCCCCTGCAGGGCAGGGAGCAGGTTTGACACACTGGGGCTGGGAACCCTGCTGGGCAGCAGAAAGTGAAATGTCAGAGCAGGTCATTGGCAGGTACCCAGGCACTGCCCCTTCCTGTCCTGAGTCAGGAGTGCTGGGTTTGTTCTCCATCGCCACAGCAGGCTCACTCACTGACTTCACACTCACGAGGGGCAGCAGCAGTGACCAGGGTTGTCAAGGTGTGGGTCAGTACTAGGTCTCCTCTGAGGCCGCCTGGGAAAGGGTCAGCTGTTCCCCAAGCTGTAGGACAGAGGTGGCCGGTGGCTCTGCACCCCCTGCAGGCTGTGGGACAGAGGGCCTTACCTTATCATAGACCTTGCATTTCTGCAGCGTGCACCTGCCTGGGCACAGGTCTCTCCCTAGCAGCTCCTGTTGTCCAGCTATCAAGCTGGGGTGAGGCCTCGTACCATGAAAAACAAACACCCCCATCCCAGGGACCACAGTTGAAGCAGCAATGTCCCACATCTTAGTCACATGCTATTGGTTAAAACCAAGGCTGAGCCTCCCAGAGTCAAGGAAAAGGTCCCCTGGGGGGTGGAGTCAGGGAGTGCTGGAGGACCTGTCACCACACCTGCTACAGGACAAGAGTCCAGAGGGAGCCCCGCTAGTGCTGGCTGAGCTGCACCCTCCTCCTCAGGCACTAACTGCTCTGTAACCCCTGCCCTTGCACATCAGTAGAGACTGCCTGGGGGAAGAGAAGAGCTGCTGGGCAGGACAGTCCCACTATCATGTGCTCAGCAGGATCTTCCCATGGCGGGGATGTAAGTCATAGGCCCTAGGCCATTCATTCTGCACAGCAGGATAAGCATTATCATGCACTCACTTATGTATTCACTCAACAAGCATTCAGGGGGTCCCAGGGTGCCTGCTGCTGGGAAGTTTGGCCCTGGCCAAAGCAAAGGCTCCCCAGGAAGTTCCGCTCCACAGGAGGTTAGGGACACTGCAGGAAGGAAGCTGCGCAGGAACAGAAGAGTACTTTAACATCAAGTGGGATCAGGGCTCAGAGAGCTGCAAGGATTCTGTCTAGTGAGTGCCCCAAGACCAACCCACCACGCATCCACAGGCAAGAAATAACAGGGCCCAGCAAGGGCGAGATTCAGAAGCATCCAAAGCTATGCCAGGGATGGGAGCCTTGGCAGTGGGCAAGGGAGACAGAGACCCTGTCTTGGGCAGAGGTCAGGCATAAAAATGCAGGAGCAAATTAGACCATTTCATTCCTGATTGAGGCTATGAACAGAATAATGAAGCTCATGTGCAGCAGTGCAGCCAGGCTCTCAGTGAGGCCACAGTCCCTTGGGTAAGGTGCTCAGGGAGTCTACGCTCTGAGCAGAGGCCTAAAGAGCAGAAGGAGCCAGTCTCACAGGAAGGAGGAGCACAGTGAGACGCAGAGTGGGAGCCCAGGCCCCTCAGGGAGCACTGGGAGCCGGGGAAAGTAAGAGATGGATGGACAGACAGATGTCTATGTGGAGGGGCCCCTGCAGGAACACTGTCCCACTCTGTTTGTAAATGGGAAGGAATCACAGATACTTTCCTTTGGAAGTAAGCAAGCTTTGGAGACACAACAGAAACATGGGGTGCTCTAGGGTTCAAGGAATACCCAAATCTGCACACCAGAAGTGCCTTCTCCATGTCGGAGAACTTGTTGCAAGGAGAGCAGGGCCTGGGTGAGAATGACACAGTGCAGCGAAGCTTTAAGCCATCCACCAGGAATGGAAAGTTGGGCAGACTTCCAACTCTGGGAGGATGGAGAATTTGAGGGGCTCTGCTGTTTTTTTCTTCTAAAATACTGCCAACAACCAGAAGTGGAGAAAGCAGTGTATCCCTCCACCAGGAGGACTGAGCACAGCAGGGTGAGCTGCCAGCTACAAGCCAGTGACAGCCACCATCACACTGCAAACACAGTCTCACTCCTGGAGGCTTGGAAGAGTCATCGTGACCCAAAAATAACAGTTTATCTACAAATGAGGGTGGTGGTCACTCCAACAGCCCTGGGTGTTAGACTCGCTCCAAACAAAGGGCATCAGAGAGTAACTGAGACCTCAGAGGGAGGGGACTTCAAACCCAGCCATCATCCTGGGTGCACAGTCCAGAAGTGGAGAGAAAATGCCCTCTGCCCTGAGTCCCCAGGCCCCTGGCCCAGTGTGACCTGGGAGGTTTTGTTCCCAAACCAGCAAGTTCTTTTCTTTCTGTCTCAGGCTGGGTCAGTTTAGGTTGGGTTATAGGAACTTCTAAGGCCATGGTCCAGAGAAACAGTGGCACCTGGAAATAGGTGGGTGTCTTCCCAGCCCAGGTGCCCCCTGAAGAGGCCTGTGACAACTTGGGGTCTGCAGACAGAGGAGCCACTTCTGCTGAGTGGCAGCTCAACTGGAATGCTTAGGAAGAGCCTTGTTCCATCTCTAGAATCCTGAGCTTTTAGTGCTCCCCAAACAATCAGTGTTATGTCCCCAGGCAGGGAAGGCCTCGCAATGTCCAAGTCAAAGGCCAAGATGTGCAGAAAGTGTGGTGGAAAGGAGCAGGAGGAAATGAATAGGCTGCAGCATGGCTTCAGGAGTGGCAGGGCACCGAGGCCAGGGGTACCACCACACCTGGTTGAGCTCCCGCCACTCCCAAGACATCCATTCCTGGCCTCCATCTAGCTTTGCCTTTTGCCTGTTGTGCCTTAGGGGAGGAAACATGAGTAGCAGTGAGACATTAGAATGGACCTCAAAAATAATCAGCAGCTTGGACTTGCCTTCCTCTTCCCGAATTGGGCAGAGATGGCCCTTGCTCCTCCCTCCTCCCTCTCTGGAGCTGAGCCCCACAGCAGGGTCTCCAGCTGTGACTGGTGGACAGGACAGTTAGAGGATAGGCCGGGCCTGCACTCCCAAGTAGGGCAAGCTACAAGAACCAACTTCAAGGAAATGTTCCGCCACCCACATCAAGCCACGGTTTCTTTTTTTTTCACTCACTTTCTTATTTTAATTTGACAGAACAAAAACCAATGGGGTTGATTGGTTCCTCTAACTTTCAATAATGAGTCAGAAAAGATAAATATGAAAGGCTTCAAATTAATTCTAAGGAGCTTAATTATTTTTTTTCCTGGGATACGTTCTTCCTGAAATGAGTTTCCCTATCTTCCTTGTGGTTACAGCAGCCTCTCCCACCCCTGGCATGGCAAAAGTTTATTTTGGGCTTGGGGAATGAATTTGCAATTAAAAAACTTGCTGTCATAATCATATGCATTTGCATAATAGGGGCTCTTCATTAGAGCGCAGAGAATAAAATCAGTCCGATAATCAAATCAATTCATCTGCTATTTATTTAGGGTTGTTCAGCCCTGTACAGGCCGGGCTTCTGGGCAGGAAGCACAGGCAGGGGGCTGGGGACCTGTCCTGCGGGCTGCTGCAGAAATGCTCTGAGGTGGAATTGGGCCTTTTCCACTCCCACGAGGGAAAGTTTTCAGAGACTTTCTCCCAGCCCACCAGGGACAATGCTGGCTCTGACATGTTAGCATTTACATGCAGGGACATAAATTTTCTGAAATATAAAATAGCTCTCTCGAAGTCAAAATTTCCCAAGGTGGAATTTCTTAGCAACCTGCTCCAGGATTGTGGGAAGCAAAACTGTGCAGAAGTGTAACCATCACCACCTCCTTACACACACATACATACACAGTTGCATGTGTGAACATCCACACACACCATCACCATAATCACATGCGCACACACTGTGCCACAAAACACACAAAGATGCACACTCATGTGCACAATAACATACACAGGCACATCACATACCACATGTATACATACAAACTAACTTGTGCATGCATATGCATATATACGCATCGCATGTGAACGCTAACATACACCACACATGCCCACATGCACACACTCCTGTAATACACTCCCTACAGTACACTTCACATGTACTGCACATATCACACCCCATCACACACCATGCACACACGCACACACACACACACACGCACGCACTTCCTTCAGGCTGTCCTCCCTCTGGATTTATGTCAACTAGTGCCAGGATTCTGAAGCCAAACACAAAGCACCAAAATTATAAATTTACTTCTGGAGAGGAATCCCCAGTTAGGAGTAGCTACAAATAGAAATAATCATTCTAAATCCAATTTCTTAAAAGAAAGATATCTGTAGCCTGTTCACTAGGTGGAAGTACTTTAAAAGTGAACCTCTTGACTATAAGGACCTGCTCTAGGTATTTGGGCAGTACCAGGTCTTAAATTTTTAATTTTTATTAAAACCCATTTATAATTTTTTTCTTTTCCAAGTCATGTATTAACGGTCATTTCCAAGAACACTTTACTATGCCCTGGGTACTAAAGATTTTTTTCCATATAATCTTCTTAAACTTCTATATTTCTGCATTTCACAGTTAAATCCATGGTCCATTTTAAGATAATTTTGCATAATCTGTGAAGTATAGGTTAAGGTCCTTTTTTGTTCTCTTACGTATGGATTTCCAATTACTTCAGCACTATTTCTCCCTTGTCAAATGTCAATTGACCATACTTGTATAGAAATAGTTATAGGTTGTGTGTTCTGTTCCATTAATGTACGTATACATTATTTTGCACACACAGTCTTAATTACAATAGTTGTAAGATAAATCTTGAAATCTGGCACAGTGATTTGTCCACTACATTCTCCTTTTCCAAACTCATTCTGTTTATTATTTCTTTTGTCTCTCCATATGAATTTTAGAGTAAACTTATATATCTACAAAACTACCTTTCTGGAATTTTGAGAGAAATTGTATGACTCCAACACACCAAATTGGGGAACAGTGGGCATATTTACAATGTAGGCTCTTCAACCCATGAACATAGTATGTCCTATTTATTTACATATTCTTTGATTTCCTCCATCAGCATTTTTCATATTTCAAAGTACGTGTCCTCACACGTTTTGCTAGATTTACACCTAAATATTTCATTTTATGAAATAAATGGCATTTATATGTTTTCATTTAAGTTTCCACATGGGTATCACTAATATATACAAATTCAATTGATTTTTGCATATAGACTGTATTCTAAAACACTGATGAAATCAATTATTAGGTGTAAGGTTATTGATTTTTGTACATTCCTTGAAATTTCTATGTAGACAATTATGTACTCTGCAAACAGCAACGATTTTCTTTTTTTCCAACCTGCATGGCCTTTAGTTCCTTTTGTTGCCTTCTTTTGTGTAGGCTAGAATTTTCAGCACCATGGTGAATAGGAGAGATAAGAGAAGCTGTCCTTGTGGTCTTGTTCTCACTTTTAGGAGTGATGCATTCCATCTTCCATCATTAAGTATGAACTTATTTGCATAGCTATTTTGTTTTGTTTCACATTTGCAGAAGTTCTTTATTGAGCCCAGTTTTTGAGAGCTTTTATCATAAATGAATGTCACATTTTGTCAAATGTTTGTATTGCATCAGTGACATTCAAATGTTAGATCAGTCTTGATGTGTGGAATAAAGTTCACTTGGTCATGGTGTTTAATGCTCTTTCACATCATTGAATTCCGTTAATAATGTTTCCATCTGCATTCATGTTAGAAAACTGGTTTGCAATTTTCTTTTTTCTACTTTTTGTTTAGCACTGGAATCAATAATACTGTCTTAATAAACAAAGTTGAGAAGTTTTCATCCTTTAAATTTCTAGAATACATTGTCTAAAATTCGTATGAATTCATTAAATGCTTGGTAACATTTTTCAGTGAAATTATCCAGACATGGATTTTTTTTTGTATATTTAAAAATTACAAATTCTATTTCTTAATTACAGGATATTCAAATTGTCTCCTTCATATTGGGTGAGTCAAAATATGAGATATGATAAAAATATGGCAAATGTTTAAATTTTTAAAAAATTTATTACATTAAAAGACACATTGCCATTAGTCCATCTCAAAATACTCCACTTCACTCATCTCATTATTCTTGAACACATTCATCCCACTTTTCTTGCTACTTCCTGAAGCAGTTCTGTAAGTCCTCTTCACTGAGTGTTTTTAGTTGCACTCTCATGGCTACCTTGATGTCCTGAATTGATTTAAGCCAGTTAACTTTCATGATTTTTGACTTTTCAGAAAGACATAGAAGTCATATTGTTCCAGAAGATCTGGTCAATAAGGTGGATGAGGACACAGTGTAATGTTTTTATGAGCCTGTCTTTCCATTGGCTGCACTTGGCAGCAGCATTCACTAACATATATATATATAAAAAAAAAAAACTGGTAAGGACACTCCCAAAAGAAGACTTCCAGAACTGCTTCACAAAGTGGCAAGAATGATGGCAGAAGTATGTCCAGAGCAAGCAGGAGTATTTTGAGAGGATTAATGTCAATGTGTCTTTTACTGTAATTATTTTTTAAAGTTTAAATATTCACCATATATTTTGATCACATCTTGAAATTTGTACTTTTCAAGAAATTGTTCCATGATATGTAAATATTTTTTCTATGTAAATAATGTTTTTATTAGCCTATGGCTGGCCCTGTGTAAGAGGTAAAGTTCAAGGGGAAAGTCTTCTTCAAATAAGAGATAGCTTAGTAATAATGGTCAAGAAATTTACACATACTAGAAACGTGGAAGTACACCACAATTCTTTAGAGTTTAGACATACTACATTTAACAAACTACAATGAAGAAAGAGCAGCTCTTGATGTACAGTTGTTCACAACTTCTCTTTATTATCATTTTGTATCTGCAAGTCCTATAATGATACTCCTGTTTCTTTCTTGACATTTGTAATCAAGAATTTATGATTTCTCTGTTTATCTTGATGTCAGACTCACTGATTCTTTCCTGTCATTTTCATTTTGCTATTGAAACTGTTGAAGATTTTTATTTCATTTATTTTACTTTTTTGTCCTAAAATTTTCAATCCTGAAATTTTTTATTTTTTTGCAGAGACTTTACATTATTTTTTCATTTATCCACTTGTATCTTAGATGATCAAAGTTGCGCTTTGAAGCATTTAGGTTGGTTCCTTGAATAACATCTTCAGATCATTCCAACATCTGTGATATTTTAATGTTGGCAGCTGCCGAAGGTCTGTTCTCACTCAACTTGAAATCTTAGTGGTTCTTTGTGTGATGAATGACTTTTTATGAAAACTGGACATTTTAAATATTATGTCGGGGGATTATGGATCTTACTAAAATCTCATGTTGTAGGTTCCTCTGAAACCTCTGTGGTAAAGGAAGATGACCACTACCTTCTGACTCCATGGAGACCAGGACCTTGCATGGAGAATGGAGACCTGCCCTCCAGCTACAGGTCTCCTAATTATGCTGAATGGGGAGGGGAATTAGGCTCCACCTGGCCTCTGTAGATAACACTCTGCTTGGTAGAGGGAGGAGGTGCCTTGTTACTGCTCCCCACACGGCCTCTACAGACAGTGTGAAGATGGCTAGTGGCTTCAGTTCTTCTGGATGGTGGTAGAAGTTCTTACTCTCCGCTCTTCTCTGACAATACCCCAAGAGAGGCAAGGGTTTTAATTACCACTGAAGATGTGAGGCTCCACGTTTACATTGGGGAATGGGGAGATAAAGGTTTCCTACTCAGTCTTCTCTGACATCACACCAGTGGAGGGGAGGACAGCAAGAGGACACCTTGATATAATGTGATATTTTAGTCAGTGCTCTCTAGAACCAAGAGAAAATATTCAGTTACAGAAATAGATTTGGATATAGATATATGAGAAGGGATTTGCTAGTGGCATTGGCTCACATGGTTATGGAAGCTGAGACATCATTTGTGAGCTGGAGCCCCTAGGAAGCTGGTGGCACTACTCAATCCAAGTCTGAAGGCCTTGGAATCAAGGAAGCAAATGGTGTGATTCAACCTGAGGGAGAAAACCTGAGAATCCAGGGAGCTGTGTATAAGTCCTGGAGTCTAGAGCCCAGGGAGTCTAGGATTCTGCCATGTAAGAGAAGGGAAAGAGGGTATATCAATTGAGTCAGAGAGAGGGAGAGAGAGGGAGAGAGAGAGAGAGGGAGAGAGAGGGAGGGAGAGAGGGGGAGAGAGAGAGAGAGAGAGAGAGAGAGAGAGAGAGAGAGAGAGAACTTGCCCTTCTGCTTTGTTCCATACATGCCCACATGTTTCATGTTTCCTTACTATTTCTTCTGTATTTTCCATTCTGACTCTAGTCCTCCATTGGATAGTTTCGTGTCAAACATTATGGCTTTTATCCCCCTGAAGTTTGACTTGAAATATTTTTGTATCTTTCACATCTCTATTTAGTAGGCTCAGTGTTTCCTCCAGCTCCTTAGTCCTTGAGGACTGTATAATTACTCCTTTCAAAGACTTATTCTTGGTGCTGCCATTCTCCTTCTCTGAGCCTGTCTGTATGGACAGCTATTTCTCCTTAGTTCTACATCAGAATCCCTCTGAATCTGGACGGAAGCTTCCCTTGGCAGTGGAGCTTTTCCTCCTCCATGAGGGGAGCAGGAGGTTCTCCTAGCCCTGGGGAACTCAGCAATGCTCCTCTGGTCATTGGGTCTGAACCACGGGCAGTGTCCTCAGAAGCTTATCTGTGCTGCTCCCAGTCAGAGGAGGAGATGCCTTACCTGGCTCCCTCTCTGCAACCTCCTCTCTCTGAGACTGCTGCACACTCCAGGCACCTTGACCTTCAGGAAAATCATTTCCGTGTCCTCCCTCAGAGCCAACTGGAGATGCTTCCCATGCTGCAGCTTGGGAACTCCAGCCATGGCCTCGTCGCAGTGCTGTGTCCTGTCTCCTACGGACCACTGGCTTAAAAAGTCTGACACTCATTGTCAGAAAACCATAGTTCCATGTACTTTATCTGGTTCTGTCTATCTATCTATAATAATTTTGTATTTCTAAATGGGAGAGTTAACCTTGTTCCAGTCCCTCCCTCGTGTTCATAGTTGGAGACTCCATATCACTGTTATGTTTACATGAATGTTCTCAGCTGTTTCCTGACCACCCCAAGCCTGAGCAGTCCAGAGCATCGATCCTGAGTCCTGTGACTCAGTCATTCTTCACCCAGAAGCACAGAGAAATCCACCTTTGAGACCCACTTTGGGAAAGATCCAGCAGGCACGAGGCTGCATGCTGGGTGGTGGCAGGGACTCAGGGTCAGACCTGGGTTTTGGCTGGCTGACCCAGCTCTTCATGAGCTGGCTGATGACAGTGAAGAAAGGGAATCCTGAGGTCACACCAGAAGCTCCAGAGAGTCCTGTCACCCAGAGGACCAAAATGCGGAGTCTACACAAACGTCTCCTGATGGATGGTTGAAGCCCTACTAGAGCACTGGTTTGAGCCCTGAACCCTCTTTTGTACTTCTTGAGGAGGATCTTCCTGGGCCTCTCTGATCAAAGGATATGATGGCTCCTGTTATCCCAAAACACACATGAGGATCAATGATCAACATACCAGGGGAGGCAGCTGGGGACATCTGGTCCTGGGGATATGTGTCCTGCTTGGCTGAGCCACTGGGGGAGGCAGGGAGTCCTTCTCCTACCTGTTCCACCTCCTGCTGCCATCCCAACATGCCCTACCCCTGCTCACTAATGGCTGGTGTCCATCCAGGTGAGGGACAGCTCTCATGGGAGAAGAAACCTCAGGCCACGCACAGGGGTCCCGAGCCAAGCCTGGACCACTCCAGAGGGGGCCTTGGGTAAATTAATGGTCCCCAAAGGAGCCCTGGGGACACGTGGGCAGAGCACACCTGCCTGGGCCTTCAGCCCCAGTGGCTGACCAGCAAGCAGGTCCAGTCTGGAGGGAATTTGAGTGGAGGCTTTTGCAGCAATGTCTACAGTGTGTTGACCAGGACCAGGGGCCTCATCCTGCCTGAGCTGAGCCTGTGATAATGTCGCAGCTGTTGTGACAAGGACAGTGACTTCACTCTGCCACTTATGGAGCACTTCTTGGACATCATTTAATTATATTTGGCCATCTTAAGTTTTCCCCAGCCCTCGGCTTCTTTTTATTTTAAATTTGACTTATTATGTACATCCTCTTACTTATATACATTCCTTACAGGAGTGCATAAAAGCATAGACTTTCCATTTCTAATTTCTCTTTCTATTTTTTTTTTTTTTTTTGGTACTGGGGATCGAACTCGGGACCTGGTGCTTGCGTGGCAGGCGCCAGAACCACTGTGCTAAATCCCCGGCCCTTCTCTTTCTATTTCTATACTTCTGTTTCTTTTCTGCCTTGGCCATCCCTCTCAGCCCCTTCCTTCTCAACTCTGGCAGGAGGAAATCCATAACTAACTCTTCTCCTCAATTCCTCTTTATGCTTACATGAGTACGTACTATTTCTATACACACATAAACATGTGTGCCACTGGTCTGTGTGTACCTGCACACCCACTGCCAAACAGTGCACACATATAAACGCTCATACACATGGAGAAATCCCCACACAAGCACAGCTTTGCACTTTGTCGTTGTTTGGGAATAACAAACCCTACCAAGCGCATCTTTTTCGCTAAGCTCTCCACAACCCCCTTCCTGTTGCCTGGCAGAGCCAGAGTCACCTCTTCCAAGGATGGGAAAGCCTGCAGTGTGAACTTCCACTTACTCCGAATCTGCATTTCAAGCTTTCCATGTGGCTGTTCAAAGTGAATACTTTTCTCTTAAAGAGAAACACTCTTATTTACATTTTGGTTTTTGCATTTTAAACCTAAGACTTCAAAGAGCCCTGATGCAAAAAAAAAAAAAATACAAAATTCATAAAATTCATGATGAGCTCTGGACTCAAATGGGTTTGCAAAGGAGCAGCTCAGTGAGTTGGGAAGAACTTCCAACCAAATCCCTTTGAAATGCAAGTGTTGAGAATTCAGACCTAAAAGGTTTGGTAAAATCAGCACTGCTGCAAGTACTTCTGTACCCCAACCCTATTTTTCTGAACTTCAAACCATTCTAAGGGGCTGTAATTGCCTTTCCCTTAATAATACCTCTTTAGCCCCTCCTCGGTCTGTGACACTGCCATGGCTGGCCTGAAGCAGAAGTCTGTGTTTCTGAGCTGTGTCACCTGCAGGCTGGGGAAGGCACCTGCTGGGACTAGAGCATGTCCCTCTCTAGGCTCAGTATGATGGGTCCCTAGGACAGATGGCCAAGAAGGGAAGCCAGTGGACTCTATGGGCCCTCAGAGCTGCAGGTCCACAGTTCTGGGTTGCTGAGGCGTCTGACCTGGAAGGACAGAGGGAGAAACCTGCTCCAAGGTGCTGTTCTCCTGTGAAATAGGTGCCCTGTGATAAGTCCCACTGCAGGAATTGTCACCCAGGCTGGAGATG
Source organism: Heterocephalus glaber (assembly GCF_053883595.1). Classification (NCBI taxonomy): domain Eukaryota; kingdom Metazoa; phylum Chordata; class Mammalia; order Rodentia; family Bathyergidae; genus Heterocephalus; species Heterocephalus glaber. The sequence continues at coordinate 2,379,556 of NW_028258297.1, forward strand.
ACAGTCACAGGCCTGGCTGGGAGTCCACAGGGGTTAAAGAGAAAGGGAAGTGAGCCATGGCCATCCAGGTAGGATGCAGCCAGCCTTGTTTCTGCAGCACTCTGACTTCCCATGGCGCTGATCACAGAGCCCAGGACAACCTTGGTTGTGGCTGTGAAACCTCCCAATGTGTGTCCACCTCCCAGACACCTGTCCCCCTTCTCAGGCTCCCTGCTGTAGGCCCTCACCTTCTCACTCTTGCTCCTTCCCACTCACTGCTTCCAGTCCTCTGTTTTCAGCGTGTTTTGTGGTTACATGGTAAGAACAGAGGGACCTGACCTCTCCAGCCGCCCTCAATATGTACAATGTCCATGTTGTGGTGTCTTCAAATGCAAGATGTGGAACTGACCAGTTGACCCCAAACCCTGTGGTCAAGGACATGAAGAACAGACCTGGGGATGCTGGTACCAGGGGAGAAGAAGTGAGATGAATCCAGGAAGGCAGAGGGAGGAAGAAGAGTCTGAGAACTTGAGTCGTAGGGACACAAGTCGAGCAGGTGCTGTGGGGTGGAAGCCCCTCCCCAGAGCATGGGCTTGGGTCCAAGACACTTGGAACTATGGGGTTGAGATGAACTCCAGAGGGTACCCCACCTCTTACCCACCTCTGTGCCCTCATGGGTCTCAATGTGAATGGTGGAGCTGTAGGAATGAAGGTTGTGGAGATGAAGGACGGTGACCTTGGCTTTCTGCCATTGCCAGGGTGACACTTCATGAAATTGCCAGCAATTGGGGTACAAATCGCCAGTTCCAGAGGGGTTGATAAGATACCCCTTTCTGTCATGAAGCTCCTAGGTTCTGAGCCAGATGAGCATAGTGGGTCTCATGCTCCCTGCAGTCTGGGCAGAGGATGGCAGAGGAGATGCAAGACAGGACCTCCCACCCAGATACCGTATGGATGCAGAGGATCATCAGCTCCAAGTAGAGCCAAAATAGCACCACATTCTACTGATGGTGAGGGTCTCATGGATCAGGACACAGACCCAGCAGTGTGTGGGGAGGGTCAGCTGGGACTGGTAAGAAGTGTGGTTCCTGTGGGTGCCCTGTTGCAGCCAGGGCCTGGATGTCACCAGTGCCTCTGCTGGGAACAGCCCTGCCCTGTGAGTTACCAGACTGTAGTGCAGCCTGTGACGGACATCCAGGCTGCTCCTTAGCAGCAAGTGTCTGTGAGCAAATAGCGGGTCCATCCACACACCCACGACTTCTGCCTGACCTAACCCCATGCCATGCCCATGATCCTTCTATCTGGTCTCCAACTGGACTAGCCCAGGAGCTTTCCAAGTGTCACCCTGCTCTGAGCCATCCCTACTCAGCCCTGGCAAATGGCCCTAGCATGCTGTCCCTGAGATGAGTCCAAAACGCTGGGCTCTGGATTGTGCCTGGACTTCTCCACCCCTAAGCTCAGGCACGGTCCCAGACTTGTGTGCCCTGGCTTCTGCTCATGAGGTAAGGTGATAATAGTGTTCACACCTCAGGCTGCACTGGGGGCCATGCTGATTAAATGTGTCAAGTGTGAGCAAGGCGTGGCTCTCTCCTGCCATCTGCTTCGGTGGCTGTTCCTGGCTGCAGGTGCCATGTGGCTCCGGTGCTCCCAGGATAGAGAGCTCCTGCAGAGCCTGGACGATGCAGCCAGCGCTCCCTGCTCTGGCTACACGCAGCCACCTGCTCTTCCCAGAAGGGTGAGTCTCAGCCTTGTCCGGGACGGAGGCTGACCTCATGGGTGATCTCATCTCTATCACCCCAGCCAGTATCCACCCAGATGCCCATCTTGCGGGTAAGGGAGGGGCTGGCGCCAGGGGAGCAAGGCCAGTCTTCTCCTGAGGAGCTCAGTTTTCAGGAAACAGGAGGCAAACAGGACAGGAACACAGTGAGCTGGTGGGGACCATCACACTGGCACGGGAAGAGCAGGGAGTTATGGGTGAAGAGACACACTGCACCCAGCAGGACCCGTGGAGGTCACCAGAGAGGGCGACCCTGCTATACCACAGGGGACAGCGAAGGCTACTGGACCACAGGACAGGGAGTAGCTTGTGTGCACCACAGAGAGACAAATGGTCATGTATCTCGGAGAAGCCACTAAAGCAGCCACCCATGAGACACCCTGTGAAATTCCCTCCACACAGGTGTAGCCCTTGAGGACCAGAGGCTGAGCCCCACATGCTAGGGCACAGGATGGCGCCTGTGGCCAATTTGGCAACCTGCACTTAGTTGGCCCTTAACTTTTTAAGTTCAGTTAAAGTTGAAATGTTAATTTGCCTTAGTAAGATTTGTTTTTTCAGTATCAGGGATTGAACTCTTGACCTTGTGCTTGCAATGCAGTTTCAGGGCCACTGAGCTAAATCCCCAGCCCTTGCCTTAGTAAGTAAGAAATCAGTTACTCATTGAATGTTTGCAGTGCACCCTAAAATAAATGCATGTGTGTGTGTGTTCCTTGAATTCCACACCACAGGCTCCAGGAGGGCAGCTCTGACATGACTCTGACTATGCCTTCTTCTCAGAACTTGTGCCCTTGCGAACCACCTCCTAGCATCAATGCTCCTCTTGACTCACTACTAGGAAGAGAAGACAGTAAAGGGGTTGAGATGCCACTTTGGAGATGTGGTGCAAAGCAGACAGTGACTTCGCCTGGCCTGGTCCCTCCTGCTCACTGGGACCCTCCCTCCTTGGGAAGAAGTGCATGACAAGGCCTAGAGGGAGAGGCTGCTCAGGTGTCATAGAGGAATGGAGGCCTTAGCTCCACACCTCCTGAGCTGGCTCCTCCCATGGCTGGTGCCCCACTGAAATGGGAAGCTGGTCCCTCCATCATCAACTCTTAGAGGAGCCTCCACCATTCAGTCTCTTCCGGATTCCTGAACTGAGAAATGGTGAGATAATCAACACTGGTTTTGAGCCAGTATGTGTCGGGATAATTTTCTAGGCAGCACCAGTTAATCCACAGCCCTTCTGAGGATGAACAGATTGAGAACTCACCCAAAGTCTTGACAGGAAGTTGCAGTATCCAAGGTCGAATTAGTCTTATGCCGCCCTGTATGGGATGGAGCCAGAGGAGAGGAGGCACTTTACCCTTTGGCAGAGGGCTGTGCTGGCCTTTTTTGTAGAGTCGCCTCATGAAGATGCGGATGACACTGTAGGCTCAGCACCTAGCCTGAGTCCCTGGGTGCTCAGAATGTGACATTAGCTGGGCGGAAGGGACAGCTGGAGGCTGTGGTGGGAGATGGGTGCAGGGGAGGAGCTCACGTAGGGCATCAGCAGAGCAAATGGAAGCAGGACCCAGGGACAGGATGAGTCACCAAAGGACTCTTCCTTCACTAGTTTCTCAGCGGTGCCCAGGTTCAAGGCCTGGGTGGGCTGGGCGTCACACTCAGCATCCACCACACCTGTGTCAGTAAGAACTCACAGTTGACCACAGGGTCCACAAGTGTACAACGACATTTTCTCCTTTTACCTTCGTTTTTAAGGCATGAAGTCCAAGTTGCCTTTGTGTCCTAGAAATGGAACAGACGAGAATATCAAACAGGGCAGAGAAGACAGGGCAGAGAATGAGTCACAGGATCTAGGTGCCACCTGGAGGTGCACTTCCCAGCACTGAGGCTGCGTTCCAGCTCTAAGCCTGGCAGAGTGGGCACCTCAGGGCTGAGCAAGACGGGAGGTGGCATTACCAGGAAGTCACCTCAGTCATTCCAGTGCCACCCTGCCCACCTCCACCTGGCCTCCCCCCATCTGCTCTTTGCCTCGGGAGGACAAGAGCCCCTCTGGGTGGCCAGTCAGCCATCGAGTTGCTCCTGGGCATGGCCATTCCTCTGGCAGGGGCTGGGGCCACTGGTCAGTCCTGCACGTCCTGAGACTCTTCCAGGGGAGTGTTCAGTGTGAGTTCGGCAGCTGAGTCCTTTCTGAGGCTATGCTAGGAGCTGAGCTAAGCCACCATGGAGGAGTGGGGAGGCCCGTTCTCCACACCACTGGGCTTCTCAGAAAAGTTGTTTGGTGACAATGACCCATGAGCCTGATGCTCACTGAGGACCATAGTCCAAGGCGCCTGGTCCTGCTGGGGAGAACAGGCCCTGGGTGGAAAGGCCAAGGCCCCAGCTGCTGCCTCTCCCAGCTGTGCTCTACTTGCAGTGTGGACATCCATGGCTCCGTGACCTTCCCTGAGGGGCAGCTGTGTCACTTTAAGATCACCACCTTGCTCTCTGAGTCTCTCACAGTCACATGGAAAACTCACAAGTCAAGCACTCTCTGTGTGTCCCGGAAAGGTGAAGACTGAGGAGGCTCCCACCTGTGTCCACAAGAGGTTGGGTACCAGGACCCCCACGCTGGGTACCAGGATGCCCCATGCCAGTTATCAGGATGCCTTGGGGGATCTCCCTGCTTCGTGGAACAGCAATACTGAATTTGTCCCCACACAAGAAGGGCTCGATTTTCTCGAGGCCTGTAACTGCCTCCATTGTGGTAGGAAGAGCCCCAAGTGGGTCCACTGCCTAACATCTAGTTTCTGGGGCATCCCTCATCTGTAGGTGCTGTTGGAGGTGACTTCACTACACTGTGTGACACTAAATCCATGTGAGGCCATCTGTAGAAAGGTCACACAGCCATAGATGACATCCTTCCCTGAGTTAGTGCTTCTGGACCTCGGCATGCGCCTGGAGGCACAGCCTCTTCCAAATATGTTTTCCCCACACTTCCTGTTCCCTCAATGGGCAGTGCTTTGGTTTAGCTGGAAGATCTGAATTCAGGTGGACATGTGCACAGCCATGCAATGTGACACTTGATGATGATGTGGTAATGATAATGCTAACAGAGGAATCACAGCATGGTAATCATGCTTAATGTTGTGGGATTCCTGGGAAAAGCACTGGTGCTTAGTAGTGTGTGCTAGTGCTGGTGCTCAGTCCTGCTTCACAGTAATCCTCTGGCAGCTCTGGGGAGCATGGATGATGGTGAGCACCCCTATTTCACAGGAACTGGAGCTCCTGTAGATTAGGGAATCAGACTCCTGTTTTGTCTGACCTGCAAGTCCAAGCTTTCACCACAGTGCTAACCTGCTTAGGGTGAGATGAGCTATTTGAGAGGGGTCCCTATAGCCAGGACAAGGGCAGAAGAGGGGAACAGAGGGGAATTATGGTACCTTCCAGGCTGGGTCAGTGTAAAGCAGGGAAGCTGAAGACTGCATGCAGAATCCCCGAGGAGTTTCCCATTATGCAAAGCAGGGCTCCAACTCCACAGGGTGGTGGATACAGGAACAAAGCCCTGCTGGTGTGGCTTCCGGTAGGAGAGGCCTGGGTAACTTCTTTGCCTCCAAAGAGGCCATGGGACTTTGTGTGTTGGGTGGGCCGGGCCTCCCAGGGCTGTGCCAGACTGGCTGTCCTCTCCGCTCCTCTTCTTTGTGCCAGGCCACTTTGCAACAATGCTTGCCCAATATTCTTCAGAAAGGTAGCATCCACTGCTTCCTCTGTGTGCTGTGAAACACTGGATAACATGGGGACTCCTCAGCCAGGCTCTCTAGCCCCTACCCCAGGCACTGGGAGCTTCATACTGAAAGGGTCAAGTGCAAAGCAAGGCCACTGCCCACCTCTGCCCAGACCCTACTCTGGCAGGGCCTTGCAGTCCCTTGGCACACAGCGAGGGTCCTTCCATGGAAAGTTTCACCTGTGGGAGCAGCAGTCAGCCCCTGTGCTGCTGCCAGGAGCCTAATCTAGCATTACCAGGTGGTGGATGCCCAGACGGCTTTGTGCTGGGGTGCTCAAGCAGAAATCTGGCTCAGCCCACTGTGATCCTATTAGGGTGCAGAGAAGTTAATGAATAGTGTGTTCTTCCTCTTTCCCTGTCTGCCTTTGCATGTTGTGTTTATCTACTTACGTATGGAAATCCAGGCCTTCTTAGCAGGCAGAGCAGAGAAACAGCTTCTTGTCTCGCTGGGAAACTGTGCACAAATCATTCCATTCAGGCACAGCATCCATTGGGTTGCTTGAGTCTAAATAAGATGTCCTTAACCCTTCCTCCACATGACCCTGCAGCTGGGCATGGGCTTGGAGACAAAGCAATCTTCCCAGAACAAAGACGAGCCCTGCAGGATTCTGCTGTCAGATATAAGAGGCCATGGAGGAATATCAGCTGCAGAGCTGGGCTTCAGAAGAAAGAGCTCAGCAAGGGGATCCAAGGTCATGGATCTTGTGGCCCAGATGTCCCACCTGTGCTTCAGGGTGCTGAGCTGGCTCCTCTCACCCTGATTCTCATGCATGACTTGCTCTTGTGGCCTGCTCTGCAGGACTCAGGCTCAGTCATTCAGAGAGAGGGGCTGAGGGTGTCAGTCACTGCCATCTGTTGGGCAGATCTTCCTGGCAGGCACTGTGAGTGTGGGTTGAGCTGGAGGGGAACAGAGCCCGGATAATCTGGGACAACTGTCAGACAAGGGGACTGCCCGTGATGGATGAAGACAGCAGTCACGACAGTGTGAGCATGCTGTGCGGCCCAGCTTCTGTGCTCAGCATTGGCCGGAGTTCTCTAATGCTGTGTAACAAGGCACCTCAATCTCAGGGCACAGCCCAGGCCCTCTGCGTGCACCGACTCCAGGATCCAGATGGTCAGGACAGTTCACTAACACTTCTTGTCCACATGTCTACCCTGACCACAGTCAGATGCTGGCTGGCCATAGTTCTCCACATTGGACTATGACAGGCATGTCCACGGCTGACCATACAAAAGCCTTTGCAGTGGCTACTGGCTGGGGCCTCAGTTCCCCTCCCTATGGGCTGGCTGAGGGCCTCATGGCATGCTGGCTTCCTTCCCACTCCCTGAGCAGCCCAAGATATCCTCACAGACGCTGAAGTGACTTCATGACCTGGCCGTGTCCTCAGTTCTGTGAGTCACACAGCCCTGGGAGGACATGGCACAGGTCATGGACTCTGGAATGCCACCCAGTTGGGTCCTCATTGGAGCTGACCCTCTGTCTCCCAGCTGGTGATGTTTGGCTTCCTTCCCGTAGGCACTCGGGGTGCATTCTGCCACTTTGTCACCTCCTTTCCCTGACAGTCCTTCCAAGACTTTTCCTATGCCCTCTTATGCCCAAAGCAACTGCCACCCTTTCAGATTGAAGTACAGTGACACCCCACTGCTGGTACCAAATCTAACACCACAAATTAGTGACTTGAAATAACATTTATTTTTCTCACACATCTGGAGGTAAGAAGGCAGACAAAACTAAGCTGCTAATCTCTCAGTCCTGTGAGCGGTAATATTCTGAAGATTCCATCCAGCCAGAGCACAGGGCTGGGCACTGCCACCCAGAGATCCACCTGCCTGTATCCCTCACTCCTCCACAGCAACCCCTTAGGGAGGTGAGTGACATCACTGCTGTACATGCCCCCCAAGGTGGCCCGCTCACCCCCAACCTTCTTTTCCCAGGACAGCCTGGAGCCCACTGTGCTGGAGCCTGGAGGAGGCTGTGTCCACACCCTGCCTTCCCTTGACCCCTCCCATAGCTCCAGCATACAGTGCCCTTTGCTGGGCCAATCTGCACTGCTCACCTTCACGCCCGTCAGGTCCCAGATCACAGGTGTCCTCATCCACCACTGTCCTTTCTGTCCTCAACTTTATGTTCAGTGTTGTGACTTCATCCCATACCACATCATATACATTAGTGCCTGTTTCTCACACCAGAACATGAATTCCATGAGGACAATTTGTCTTCTTTCCTGTTGTATTCTCTATCACCATAGCGATGCCCAGCAGGCAGGGTACTCAGGAAGGAGGAAGATGGAGAGATTGAGGGAAGGTTTGTGAAGCTTAGTGAGCTCCCCTCAGTTAGAGACCCTGGCTCTGTAAATCCTACCCGAAGGTCATCCAGGTGGGCTCAGCACCCTCGATCCGGACCCCTCACCTTCTGAGCTATGCTGTGCTTGCTCTGTGAGGAAACATGGTTAAATCCACCCATCAGTCTCACCCAGACATGAACACGTCTGAGGACATCAGGGTTGCCCATGAGTGGCCCTACATCATTTTCTGTTGCTTTCCAGACCAGCTGGCTCTATCCTTCCCAGGCTACCCTTGTGTCTGTCCCCCACAGGCTGGCCCTCAGAGGAGCCGGGCATCCACTCTCCCGACCATGGGGTATTGGGGTCACAGGGCTCCGCGGAACACTTTCCCCATGGAAATGCCCACTCCTCTGGTCTGCAACTGAACAGGGATAGGACTCTAGAGCAGGAGATCTGGGCCCCTGCCGCCTCCGTGTTCACTTGGAGTAGGGGGCTGCCAGGTGGGGAATGTGAGGGGGCAGGGGGACTGGGGAACCTTGGGAAGTCTGTGCAAGCTGCTTTGGTTCGGCACCTGCCGCGTCCTAATCATGGGCTGCACCATGTGCTCACGATGCCCCAGAAAGCTGTGGGAGAGATGAGCTTTCTCAGATATGTACATACACATGTATATATGTCAGAAGGTGGGTTGACTACATCACACCTGCTAAGGAGCCTAGGGCATATCCCTTGGAGGGAGGGTGTGACAATGACAGGCAGGAAACAATGAGAAAGAGCAGCACTCCTGGTGTCATCCTGGGGATGTGGAACACTGTTTAGGAAGCAGCCATTGTCAATGCTCCCTTCAGCAGGTCCTTGGTGAGGAGATGCTCTAGCCCACCACGGGGACCAGCACAGCTCCTGCTGTCCTGTTGGAGACGGTGGCCCCGCAGACAGTGGGCCACGGGACAGCTTCCCTTCAGCTCAGGGAGCAGGAAACTCACAGACTGACCAGGAAACATCACTAGTGACTGTTGGAGGCTCCAGAGAGCCAGTCTAAGGCCACTGTGACCTGGGCCTGTTCCACCATCTCCCCCGCAGAGCCCTGTCTCCACATGTGAAGCTGTATTCAGCCTCCTGCATGAGTCTGCAGCCTCGCCACCCAGAGCAAGGCGCCCCGGCCTGGCTGGCAGTCCTAAGGATGAGTCGCCCCTGGGCAGGTGGTGCAGGCCAGTCACATGCAACCTGGTCAGCGAACAGGTGCCGCTGGTACTGGGCATAGCACCATCAGGTGTCAGCTGGAGACAAACTCCCTGCGGTCCTGGCACCTGCACACTCCGCTCACACCCTCTGAGGAGAGAGGGGGCCTCCCACCTAACTTCATGGCTCCCACTAAGGGTGCAGGCATGCATCCCCATCCTGCCTCATTCAGCCCGTCTCTCCATGCCCAAAAAAGTATATCCTGACCCACGGCTCCACTCCACCACCATCCCCTGCGTGGTACCTTTTTCTTTCACCCACCACTCCCCTAGACTGAGTCTGGCACCTTATTTTTGAAAACCCCAGAGTTCTGCACTTTTCTCTCTCTCCCTCCTTCTAATAAAAATACAGATAGAAACTGAGAGCAGACAGAAATGAATGCAAAGAAAATAAGGCCAATGATGTGTGCTGGGAGTGAATTAAACCTGGCTGATGGATCAAGTGATCCAGGTTAGGGGCGTCGTGTAGAGGTGACACATGGTTGGGACAGGAAGGAAGGAACAAGCTGCTCATCTGGACATCAGGAGGGCATAGGGACCAAGGCAGAGGCCCCAGGGCAGGAGAAAGGATGGAACAGGGAATTTGAGATGGCGCAGGCTGAGAAGACACAAAAAAAGGATTGAAGGTTATCCACCACTTAGCCAGAACCAGAACCTCACATACACTGGGGGAGACCCTGTGTGCTATTCCTGGTCTTCTGCGAAGTCCCCTTTAAAAGCATCTCATTCTGAATCTGCAGCTTATTTGATGCCACACACTTCGTCATACCTTTATCATGCCTGTGTCCCTTCCTGGGCATGATATTTTATTTTTCTATTTATAAAACTGTCTCCCTGAAATTAAAATGTATGAATCTTCCCACAGTCAGTTTATTTCCTCAGCATTACATTCCTGAGAATTATATGTGTTGCTCCACAAAACCCTAGTTCATTTGTTCCCGCCACATAGCATTTTATTATATGAATATACTATAATGTGTTTATCTATTTTCTTCCTGATGGACTTCTATTGTTCTTGATGTTTCCTTATGTCAAATTAATTTGAACTTTTATGGCCAATCCTGTATGGGTTCATCACTTCTCTAAAGGCTGAATGTATAACTCGGGGGGAAATCGCTGGGCTTTGGATATACACACGTCACATCCACCAGTTCTGGGTCAGCTGGAACCCACACTGGGTGTACACATTCACACTTCACTGAACACGTGGTCCCCCTGCTTCCCTGCTCTGTCTCTCTTGTATTCCATACTTCCCCTTACACAAGATGCATTTCTGGGGCTCCCATTTTCTCTCTGTGCTGACAGCTATGGGGCAGTCCGACCTGGTCATGCTCATGGTCATAGAAAACCATTAGATCCAGTACAGAAAGCTTCCTGGTTAGCCTGCATGCTTCACTATTCCACACAAAGGTAAAGTCAACTTGATATGTTCTGTGCAGACTCCTGAGTTGACTTTGACCAGACTTCCTTTAACTGTGGCTCAGTTGGTCCGGGAAAGGGACAGACATACAATAGCAAGCTCACCTACTAATGCACACATACACACCACACCACTTATTTAGCTCTTCCTAAATGTTCTAAGTAAAGATTTATATATTGTTTCAACAGCCATCCAATTCTTCTAGATTTGTTCCTAGGTATCTTATAGCTTATGTTGTTTCTGAAATTGACATTTTTGGTGTTACTGTTTTCAATAGAAAAATGCAATTGATTTTTTTATTATCACTGCTCTTATTTCTTACCATTCCTCACTATTTTAATCATCCATAGATTCTTCTGGTTATCTTCATAACTCCTGATATTTTCTGTGAATAACAAGAATTCTGTTCCACCCTTTCTTAACTCCTGTAGCATTTATTTCCTTTCTCTTCCAATTTCTTTCTCCCCCAGTTCTTCTTTGACCTGCAGCTAGACATTCCAAGCAGATTTCCAGAGCTTTTTCTCTGAGCACCCCTCTGCTTTCCTGGGTTCTTCCTGGAAATTCCCACCAGTGTGGCTATGACAAACCCTGGTTCTGTCTCCTGGACTCAGCCAGACCTCTGTGTCTGGTTTGGTGGCCCAGAAGCTGTGCTGTGCTGAAATACAGAAGGCAGAGGAGTGTCCTTGCCCCATTTTTCCTCTGGTCTCACCAACTGCATTCCTCTATGACCTGTCCTCTGGTGTCTTAAAACAGTTGCTTTGCAATTTCTTTCCATTTTCTTGGGGTCTTTTGCGGGGTGGGATGGCAAGCCCAGTAGCAGTCACTGCTTGGGAGGGAACAAGGGGAGTAGCTGGACTGCATCTATTTAGCACGCTGTGGCTGGGGTTGGGTTCGAGGCCATCACACTGCTGTTCGGTATATGGTTCTCCGGCACCTTCTTTATTCCTACTTTCTAGTCGGTGTTTAAGGTGGTTTTCAGCGCCATCTTCTCCCCTGTATTGGTTTTTCAGTTGGGTGTCTGTATATTCAGTCATTCTCCAGGGATTACAGCAAGCATGCTTGATTCACTGGGGCTACCCTGAATTAATATTTAAATCCTCGCCACAGTGGAGGAACCTGCTGGGGTGCAGTTTCATTTGCCTCTTCCTGTTCTCTGTTTTATTTTCATGTGTGTTATGAATCCCACCAGACATTTCTCCTATTAGTTTTGCTTCGAGCAATTGTCCTTTAAGTCCTTGAGACAAGAGAACAAAACATACAGTCTTTCCAATTTACCCATATATTTATCATTTCTGACATTCTTTATGCCTCCTTGTTAATCTAAACATCTATCTGGTAGAAATTTTTCTTCAGCTTTGTATTTCTTTTGTACTTCTTACCACATGGACTATGACTTCTTTGATTTGCATTTACCTGACTTTTCAAAACTTTATTATTTAAAATTTTAATTCTAATTATAAATGTATGTATTTATGGGACACAAAAATTTTCATGATTCATAAATACAATGTGGAATAATTAAATCCAGCTAATGAACATAATTGTCAATTTAAATACTTAGCATTTTTTTGTGATGAGAACAGTTGAAATCGATCCTTTTGTCAACTCTGAAATATGTTACTCATTATTAGAGACATATTTCATGGGGGACAGAATTCCAGACTGACAGTGTTCTGGACCAATCTAAGCACCAGGATGGGGTGAACGTATCAGTTACCCGACCACAGTTCTCCTGATGAGAAGGTGGTTATGCTCTCCAGGGTGCTCTGATTTGGGGTGTGGAGTCTCCCACCTGTACTGGCCACTGTGCTGCCTTCTCTTCTCTTAGGTCTGCAGCAAATTGCCTTGGATGACGAGCCTGTAAGCATTGTGCTTACCGTGTGGATACAGTGTGGGGTCTGTGGATTGGCTTTCCCTTTATCAAATGGAAAAGAATCCCAGTAAGCCATGCTTCTCATCTTCGCCTGCGTTGCTCTTCTCTCTGCTTCTTCTTGCTCTCCAATCTCATGCCTGTTAGGCGGAGTTCTTCATACCACATGTCAGCATGGCTTTGGGCCATTTTGTATGCAATATATTTTTCTCTCTGCTACATTTTGGAAAATGTGCATTGATATTGATCTGTCTTCAACGTCACTGATAGTTTCTTCTTCAGTCTCTCATTTGCTTAAATCCTATTAATTATCTTTGTTTTAATTTCAGATACTGTGCTTTGCATTCTAGAATTCCACTTTGTCCTTTTTTTTTTTTAGTATTTTTACTTGTGTTCTGAAATGATTATTTCATCTCTTTATTCATTAGGTACATATTTCACTTTATACTAGTAGACATTTATGAAATGTGTTTTACAAGCCCTACCTGTTAATTGTGATAAACCAGACCTGTTTCCTCCATCTTCTATGTATTGATTTCTCACCGCTGTGTGTTTCAGACCCTGCATCTTGAAGCACATTAGAGACCAGAGGACTTTGCTTTCCTTGATTTTTGGGGTCCTGCTACAGCTCCCCTTTGTGAGTTGCTGGGGTGGGGCTGGACCTGGATGTCTCATGGACTTGACTCTGGGGTTGCCACCTATGGTTGGGTTGATTTATCCTGTGGTTAAGCTACCTCTGCCCTCCAAGTCATAGCATTTCTCTATCTTGTCACTGCCAGGCCTGGAGGGGGTTCACTGCATCCCCAGCTCTGTCCAGGTGCCTGGAGCAAGCTCACCCTCCCTGCTGCTCTCTGAGCTGTGCAGGGAAGAAGGCCTGGAGGACAGGGGATCAGCCAGAGGCCAATCACTCTCCTCCTAGAACTGGGGTTCCTCCAGCCTCCCTCCATCTTGCCAGCCCACACAGACACCCCAAACTGATCTCACACTTCGGTGCCCTTCAGCGTCTCAGTGTAGGGCCCGGATCCACCCCAGCCGAAGTGGGAGTCCCTGAACACCGGGCTGGAGGCTGGGAATGATCCCTGTAGACCCACGAAGGTCATCTGGCTCCACTTCCTGAGGATTTGGTCTACTTGTTCAGGCCACTCTTCGTGTCACCCTGGGAGCCTTGGTCGTCCTTAGCCTTCTGTGTCTTTACCCCAAGCAGAAGTCACCCACAGGCTTGAGTTTTAACTACTGATGTGGTTATTGGCAGAATCAGGGTTTCTTTTTGTTTTGAATCTGTGTGATAATCTACATATCTTGGAGAAATTATTTTTTTTTGTACATGTAAAACTTTACTGACATACGCGTGATTATTTAAAGTGTTCTATTTTTCTGGCTTTTTTCAACTGGATCTTTAGTATTCTTTTTAAGTCACTGCTTAAAATTGCCTTTACCTCTTTAAAATATGCATTCAACACTTAGGTTTCCTTCTGAGCACATCTTTAGCTACGTTCCATGAAATGTGATGTGTTATATTTTGATAGCCAAAATATTTCCAAAGTTCTATTTTGATGTATAATTTTTATCCGTGCATATTGATTATACAGAATAATGAATTTTATTTTGGAGTATTTGTACAATTATAAAACACACTCTGATTCTTTCTCCCATGAAAGCCTTCTGCCCTTCCTTTCCCTCTTTCCCTGCTCTCCTTTTCTTCTCTAAGATTCTCTCTTTTACTTTCATGTTGTTTTTCTCTTTTCTTTTTTTCTAGATTCCCCATATGAAAGAGAATATGCAATATGGAACCAGTTTAGGTGCCCTTCAACTGATGAATGGATAAAGAAAATGTGACATAAATACATAATAGAGTATTACTCCACCATAAAAAGAAAAAAGATCTTGCCATTTTCCAGAAAGGAATGGAATTGAAGGTCATCATATTAAGTGAAATAAGCCAGCTTGGAAGGACAAATATCACATATTTTCTCTATTTTAATATTTTGACTCATCGATTACTTAGAAATATACTTTTCAATTTCTCAGAAGTAAGGTCTTTCATTTAATCAATTCATATATAAATTACATCATGTTCAAATAAATTATGCTGATATCAATCTTTGGAAATTTGTTAAAGATTTTTCCATGCCCAGCATTAGGAAAATGTAAACTATGACACTACTGGATGCAGTAGTACCCTTTTAAAAATTTGGTTTGGTGCATCATTTTGTTACTCATTTGATCTTCTAATATACGCATGTGTTTGAATATGTTCCTTATAAATATTATTTCATAAGGCAATTTTTAGAATTTCAACCTGTCTTTAACTCATGTGTTTCATAGATTTGTATTTATATGATTATTGGTATAGTTGTATGTATTTTCTAGTATTGTATGTTTTCTTTTTGTTCTGACTCTGCTTTTTCAACATTAATGTTTAGTACAGGCTTAAAAAGTCTGTTACATATTCTACTGCTTTTAAAATGAAATCAACACACAAGCAGTTCTTAGATTTTTCTATAGTGCTACCTTTATACTTAACAACTAAAAGGGAGGTAATTAGAATCGTGTTAATTTCCCCACGTTTTAGTCTCACCACAGTTTTAGCTTCAGAAATTATTTACTGAAATGATTATTTCAAGTGGCCAATATATTTTGAAGTTATAAACACAAACATAAAATGTGTCATTTCTTCTCCATCAATGTGTTTAATTTGAGAGTTAAAAACTATTTCCCATTGTCTTTGCTTTTGAAAATCCAATTACACTGTGTTTCATCTTCCCATTCACTTCTATTTGTTTTAATTTCTCTTTTTTGTGAAGTATTTCACAGCTTTCTATTTTGGTGTTCCATACAAGATTTCTTCAGGGTTATATTCCATTTCAACAATTCTTCCTTTACCTCTACCAAAACCAATATTTA
Organism: Heterocephalus glaber; assembly: GCF_053883595.1. NCBI lineage: Eukaryota > Metazoa > Chordata > Mammalia > Rodentia > Bathyergidae > Heterocephalus > Heterocephalus glaber. The sequence goes on from NW_028258297.1 coordinate 2,394,768, forward strand.
ATACATCTCTACATTTTTAATTTTATTAATTATACATATTATTTCTAAATTGGTTCTTTGTTTCTCTAAGTCTCTCTGGTGTTTTCCGATCATGTCTTGTTCTTTTGGTGTTTTCAATATTATCTTTAGATTTTTACATAAGTAGATATCTTTTACACTTTGTCTACTATAACTAATTATTTTAAACTCACCATGGCTAAAGCCTGCTCTTTGAAATTTCTGAAGGTCCTTGTTCATGGCAGTGGGTCACTTCTTAAGATCCTCTGTGATTTGGAGTGTGGCCTTGTGTTTGATGGGAATCATGCAGGTGGCCTTAGAAAGGTGTCCACAGGGATGGCTTAGGTCCCTTCTACCAGCTTTTCCTCAGGTGCTTCCAACCAAGGTTTGCCTCACTGTTCTTGGCTCTCCTGGAGTTTCCTAGACCACACAGTAAATGGAACCTCAAGCCCAAATCTGAATGATTCCATGATCAATATTGTCAGGATCGCTTTATATGTTACTTCCTTCCTTTGCCTACAATCTTGCTTGTGACAGTCATGTTTTCTTCTTTGTTGGCAGGTGGGTTCTCTTTTCTGGAAGATTTCTCCTGACTGTGTGATCCCTTGAGTGTCCAGGAATTATACATTTCCTCCTTTGCTAGAGCCAAAAGCCTATCACTTTATTTTTGAAAACATTTCAGTTATACATTGGGAAATACCCATAGGGAACATCAACTTCAGTGTTAGCAAACTAGGCTTGCTTGGAACTCTCCTTAGTTTTGTTCCCTGAGGAATTCTCTTTGTTTTACACAAACGTGGTCATGCATATAAAGGACTTCTGTATATTTTATCCTATATGCTTATGATAGGTATGTAAGAACACAATATTTTCAAATTGTCTAGTCTGTTCATTTGAGAATCACTGAAACTACTAAGTGGATGAAGTAAAGCTACTTGCTCCAATTTTCATTGCTCCTTCTGATGGTAAACTAATTGCTGTTTCCATGATATCCCTGTGCTGTTTGAAACAAATCTGAGTATCTTCAAGCTTACCACTGTGTCCATCATGGCAGTAGTACATAGCAGGTATTTATAGGATTTTGTTTGTTTAGTTCCTGTACCTTCAATTTGCTTACTGACAGACCACGAATTCTTAGAGATTCGGGATTTTGTGTTGACCACATCTTTCTGGTCCTTGTTTCCCAGCTCAGTGCTAGGCCCATAACATTTACTCAGCAATTACTTGTTAATCGGTCTAATTCCAAAGACCTGTTGCTCTTAAGCTCTAACCTATATGAAAGACTAATTCTTCTGAGGCAGCGAGAATTAAGTGAGAATGAAGAACAGGACTTGAATATATTTTTCTCTTATCTAAATTCAGTTTCATTTTCACCTTCCCAAGTTATTGTGAAGATACTAACCTGTATGCGAAGGAACTTGTACAGCAGTGGACACAGAGAGGCTGCTGGGGTGGGCGTGGCGGTGCACTTCTGGGATCCCAGCTACTCGGGAGGCTGATGCAAGGAGGGCAGCCTGGACAACATTACGAGGCCCCATCCTTTAAAATGCTGGTTTCCATCCCATTGATAGGTATATGGGGCCATCCTGCCTCTCTTGCTAGTGGAATCATAAATTGGATAGGAGACACACTGTATAGGCAGCTGCTGTGAGGACACATAAAACCCAAGGGAGCTTTCCACAGTGAAGGTATAGCTCTGCAAACTCTTCCTGACAGAATTCTTGGGAATTCTGAAAGCAAAGACAAGAAGGGCAGATGGCTTTGTGGGGACAGCAATCCTGGATCCTCCTAGTAGCTGCTCCCTGGGAGTCCAGGTGACTAACAACTGTTTCACTGCAGTTGACCTCAGCCTGCAGGTGCACGCATGGGTGAGGGAAGATGCAGAGCCCTGTGAGTGGCCAACATTGCACTCCTGGGGACACAGGTGGGACTCCAGTTGCACTGGCCATGAGAAAGAGGCCAGAGGTCGACACCTGGAGGATGCTAACATTTCCAAGAAGAAGAAAGAAGCATGATCCAAGAGTCCAGAGAAGGACTGGGCCAGCGCCATCATGCAGGGACCAAACAAAAGGTTCAGAAACCAGGGGCACCAATGTGGCCACAGGTAGGCAGGGGCAGGGAGTCCCCAAAATCTCTGGACCTTCATGGGGCATTGAGCAGAAGCACCAGGGAGGCTCATGGGGTAGGCTGGCCTTCGTCAGGGTAGAGGCTGCTCCGTCCTTCACAGAGCCCCCTTGGCTTCTCTCTCTAATTAACTGACAGCCTCTGGAGGTGACAGGAGGGTGGAGAGGGTCCCTCTGAGGGCTGCAGCTGGACTCCTCCATCCTGTATTTCCATAGCTGCAGCTGATGGGAACTGATAGGGCCAAAGGACAGGAGGAACTGAGGATGTGGTCCTCACCACATCTTGAAGCAGGAGGCTCAGCACATGCAGTGCTAAGAGCTGGAGCCAGGATAGGAAGGGCAAGGGAGTAGAGGTGCTCTCAAACTCTTAGTCTTTTACCATCAGGTATTCCACACACTGATGCACTGCCATTTTTAAAGGATTCTGAAGCACATGGCGCAGAGTTAGAATGGATTCTGCAACTCATCGGCTCCCTGTTGGCACTCCTTGACCAAATACCATCAAAATAATCCATTCTGGGACACCTCAGTGCACTGTCCTTCTCCCTCTCCCTCCATCTCCCTCTCCCTCCATCTCCCGTCTTTCTCCTACCTTCTCTGCCTCTTCCTTCCCTCTCCTTCCTTCTCTGTCCTCACTCCCTTTCCTCTATATATTTGTTTGTTCCAACATCAGAGAAAGCATAATCATATTGCATCCTTTCCATGGCTATTTTTTTCCCCTAACAATCTATCTTATTACATTTGCAAGCCAGGCTGATAGATCTACCTCAATTGATAGGATTCAACATGATTAATTTAATGATTTCTCTCTGGATGATTATTTAATGATTTATGATTTAATGATTTATTGTTTTCATGCTTTTGCTATTACAAATAATCCTGGAGGGTTTTTTTCATACATACCTGTAAAGCTCATACACATGAATTAGTTCTTTTACATCCATCCCTAAAATGTAAGTAAAGGACCAAAGAAACTAAACATTTTCTATTCAGTTTGGTTGATAAACTGTCATTTTAAAAAGCTTTATCAGCACACATTTCCACCAACACTCACAGATAGTATCCTTGCCGTCACTTCCTATTAGAATTTTTTAAAACTTTTTTTTTAGTTAACATAAGAGAACAAAAATCTTGTTTTCATTTGTATTTGACAATCTTGAAATGTGTATTTTATTTTTGTCTCCAGTGTGTCTCTAGTCTATATTCTTTGACTGTTTCTTCTGGGTTGTCTTTTTCTTTTGGTTTGTGTAAATGCTTTCTAAACTCTTAATATTCATCTTTTGCCTGTTTCTATTAGGAACATTTTTGTAATTCTGCCAGATGTCAATTAACTTTGGATGTTCTGTCATTTATCATAGGGAATTTGTTGATCACTGTCCATATGTTGCTAATCCTGTCATATCAGGACTCTTTCCCTTGGCATTGATCATATAGACATTTTTCAGGCTTATATCAGTAATGTAATTGGAATTCACTTACATGAACTATAAGCTCTGATCCAGTTATAGTTTCTAGCAAGTATGTAGTCAAGTATCCCAACATCCTTTATTAGGTGGACTTTGATTCCTCAGTGACTTGAAGCACTATTCTTATTACTAATTTAACATTATTATGTGCAGTTCCCGATGCATCCATAGCCTGTCATGTCCCATTATGTGCTTAAACAGCACTGACATTGCACTTGTATGGTTCTGCCTACCTGGAGACCAGGTGGAACAAGGCAATGCCCACGCTAGTGGCCTCTGTGGGTCTTTTCAAAACTCTCCTAGTGTCTCCTGTGCGTGGATTGTCCATACAGATCTGAGAAGCAGCTCATTAGTTTCCTTAATTATTATCTGCTGGAATTTGTTCAGGATATACAGTCAGCCCTCCATACAGACAAGTTCTAAATGCATGGCTTCAACCAACTTTGGATCTAAAATGTACTCTACGAGAGTTGCATCTGCACGGAACCAGGGCCGATTATTTTGCCACTATTCTCTAAACAAAACAGTGTGACAACTATTTACAGAGCGTTTACATTGCATTAGGTATTATTAGTCATGTAGAGGTGATTTAAAATACACAGAAAGGTGTGCATAGATTACAGGCAAATACTATGCTATTTTACATAAGAAACCTGAGCATCCATGGGCTGTGGTACCTGGGCCAATCCCCATGGGCAGCCAGGGTCACCTGGAGATGGAGCATATGAATTCTGGAGAACAGTGTCCTGAAGAGGCTAAATCCTTTGGGAGTAGAAGCATTTAGGATTGTCTACAGAGCCACTTTCCCTTCCCTCCTGGACACATGGGGTGATGTTTCTCAACTCTCCTTACTTTGGCTATGGTTAAGTGACTAACTTCCAAACCACCAAGAGTGGGTAGAAATAACTGGAGACTCTGAGACTCCCCCCTGCCCCCCATCATCTGCAGGCAGAAACCTGGTAGGGACCCTGAGACCACAGAGATGCTGGACCTCAGATGGAAGGAGTATGGGTCCTTGGAAGCCGTGTAAAGATCACATCCCCCCCAGCCACCCAAGTCCAGCTGTTACTCTCCGGTAAGAGGCTCACCTTTGTTAAGTCCCTGGGAATTGTGGGTTGCTGGCTACAGTGTGGTCTGCTCCAAGCTATGACAAGTACATCTTCATCTACCCAGGCCAGCTTTTATTTGTTTAGTATGTAAGAATTATTTGGGCTTCTTTTACATAACGATTTTGGCTATGAAGGGAATCTTTTTTTCTCTCTCTGTTGGACTACATTTTCTATTTCGTGTTGCTAGACATAGGAAAGCTATTGATTTTCACAGGTTGATATACTCAGCCCCAGGTTACTGAACTCTGAGGACTGGTCTTTGCCATTTATCAGTTTTTACTTTTACATTTGTATTGGGAAGAATTTTCTCATATGCATAATGTTATGTTGCTCATGGATTTTTTTCATATTTCTACTGGTTAAACCTTTTAGCACAGCAGTACTGGGTGGTACAGAACAGGCATCTTTGCTGAATTGATTTTAGAAAATATCACTAATGTTCCACTGTTAAGTAAGATGCCTGTTTCTATTTTCTGGTAAATACTTTTTATCAAGATAAGAGTGTTTCATTACTGCAGGTTCTCTGAGTGTTTTTTATCAGGAATGTGCATGGATTTTTATCAGATGTTTCAGCAACATCTAGTGAGATAATTAAGGTTTATCCTCCATTCTCTTAGGATAAACCCCCCTGATAGGGTTATAAGCATTTCCTATTCTGGTGATTAACCCTGTGAGGTTGTCATGTGCTATTCTGTTAATACCTTTTGATCTTGATATGAAGTATTATTCAGGATTGTTTATGTGCTAAAAGTGAACTTAAATTTAGATTTCTTCATTGCTTTTACTTATCTGATGTGATGTCAGAGTTAGATCAATTATTTTAATGGCATGAGTATCTATCTCTTTTCTTACTTTCTAAAAGTTGTAAAACTTGTGAGTTATTTAATGTGTGTATGCATTTACTGGTATAAATGGCCCTTTTAGCAACTACTACTAAAATTTCATTTTTATATACAACTGCATTCACTTATAGATTTCATTTCTTAAATATTTACTTTTACCAAGATTACAAAACATAGAATTGTAAAAGCTACAAAGTTGGTAGATTTTTTTTGGCTTTTTTTTAAAGCTCCTTTCACCAATACCTTCATGGCAGCCTGCTCACTGAAACAGTGAACAATTTCAGCTGTTTCTTGAGATTTTATGTATCAAAAAAATGTACTTTTAGTTCTTCACAATTAGATATCAACTACTTCTTTCCTACCCAAAAATTGGGATTTGACTTTCTTATGAGTATTCTAAAGGCCACATATACACTTTTCCTCCAACCAAACTCTTTATCATATACATATAAAAAATCCCAGGATTGGTTTATATTTAATGTTTAATTTTGACTATGTAAACAGATGTGACAAAAAGTCATTTGCTGTATTATAACACTTCTAAACATTTTTCCTGAAGTGAATTATCTCATTCCTCATGGTTAGCTAAAATAATTTATGCTGTTCCCTACCACGTCTGGATGCCTCTTTATACATTTCAGTTGAGATTTTCGCTATGGCTTTGGTATATATTTAAATATATACATAATATGTATAATGTATTATATAATACATATATTTTATATATATATATATATTTTTAGAAGATAATCAATTAACAAATTATCACAAAGTAGATGCATTGATGTCTATGTTACTACACTCCAGGTCAAGAAACAGAACATCCCCAGTATCCAACATAGAATTTCTTGTCACTACAGCTCATGACACTGCCTCCTCCCAAACTTCACTATTATCTTGATTTCTGGTGCTGGAGACTGCTTTGCTTATTTCTAAAGTAAATGCATGCACGCACACACACACACACACACACACACACACATTCAAAATGTTTGTGAGAGCAATTCGTATTAGTCCACGTAACTGCAGTTTACTATTTTGTAATTGCTCTAATACATTATTGTTTAAGTTTCCCATAATTTATTAATCCATTTTACTGTTGATGGGCATTTGGAAAATTTCCAGTTGTTGATTTGAAAAATAATGCTATTCTGATGATACCATGTGTGCTTATACACACACACACACATCGCTTTGAGGATATATACCTGGGAGAGTAATCATTGCATTTAAGGTATTTAAGTGCTCATCATTACTAAAATAGTTAGTTTCTTCATACCCCTAGTAACCTTTGGCATTTTCTAGCTTTTTAACTTTTAGTTCTCCTTAGTGCTAAATTTAGGTGTTTTTGTTCCCCAAAGGCTCATGTGCTGAAGCTTGGTCCCTAGATGGTGGTGTTGGGCAGTGACACAGAGCTTTTAAAAGGTGGGACCAAGAGGGCCCTTAGGTCAGTGGGGTGTACCTTCTAAGGACTGTGGAACCCAGGTCTCTCACTGGCTTCCTGTTCTGCCTGCCACACAGATGTGTTCCTGATGTGTCCTATCAGGAGGACCCTTGCCAGAGCCAGACTGATGTCCGTGCCCTTGAAGACCATACTGTGACCTGAACAAACCTCTGCAAATGGACCAACACAACTAGGATAGCTTAATTTGCCTGATAATAAATATTAATAAATTTAACAATAACAATATGTGGATACATAACAATATGATAATACATTTAAATGTCTCCCTGGTAACTAATGAGTTGAACATCTTGCCCCAGGTTATTGGTCCTTGGGAAATAATGTTTTGTGAAGTTTTTGAGGGTTACATTTTCCTCTCCAACTGATGGAACTTTCATAAACTTAAGTCCTTAATTTTCATTCAATCTAGTTTTGGTTTATAATTCAAAAAATGACCTTACAACTTGTTTAAAAATTCTCTGCCTATGACAAGATCAGGATATCAGGTAGCAAATATTTTCTTCTTCCTCCTCAGCTTATCTTTTTAGTCTCTTAAAATGTGGAAGTTTTAATATTTCCAAGTTATCTAATGTATCAATCTTTTCCATTACAGTTAGCACTTTTGTGTCTGATTAATAAATCTTTCTGAGACCCATGTTCTTTCAAAATTGCTTCTGATAAATCTAATAAGTTTTAACAATTTATCATTTACATTTAGATGTAGAATACATCTGGATTTCTTTTTAATAAGATGTAAGGTGGGGGCTCAAATATTTTTCTCCTTCGGTATCCAATGACTCAGAACTATTCATTAAAAATATGTCCTATTTACCTTCTTCTAGGATGCAAGGTTTTTAAAAGCAGACCATTGAGAACTTTTGTGATATCCAGGTTGGAGATATAGATGAAGATTCTGAAGGTGTAGGAAAGAATGCTTTCGTACTGTAAATGAAAGAAACAAAGTATGGCACAAAATATGTTCTACCATCCTACATTAAAGAAAACCACACTTTTCTTTAATAGAATAAATTTTCTTGAATAAAATAAATTTCCACTGAAGCATTAATTTAGACTTATCTTGTCTTCTACTATGTATTTTTTTAGTAATCAATCCAAAACATTTTTGAAATTTGACCAAAGAACTTTTAAGCGTGTGTTAGTCTTCATTCAAATGAGGATTTCCTGGTTATTTTGTTATTAATTTCTCATTTCAGTACTTTGATCATATGTCCATTATTTTCTAACTTTCATTTTTCTCTAGATATACTAAATATCAGCTTATTGTTACTCCTTTGAAGGAAAACTTTAAAAAAGGATTTTATCCAGTGTAGGCTTTGCTTTTGTGTCTTTGCTTTTCATCACTTTTTTGTTTTGTAAGTAATTGTGCTTTCTTTTTATTCATTCTGTCTGGGTTTCATGTTTAACTTAATGTTTATGTCACTTTTAGAAAATTCTCATCTTTATTGGTTCAAGTATTGGTGTGAAGTCATATCTTTTGTTCTCTGTTATGGGACTTCAAGTACATTTTTATTAAACTTCTACATCATATACCATCTGCTTAGAATTACTTTTTATAGTTTTAAAGTCTTCGTGTCACTAAGTGCATGTCTGATTATCTTCTTCTAATCTGTCTTCCAGTTTTCTAATTTTCTCTTCATCTGTGTCTAATCTTGAATTAAACTCTTCCATGAAATTATTCACTTTCTTTCCTTTTTAACTCTATAGATTTTCCATCAGCTGTCTTTATTTGCTACCAATTTTCTGCATAAACGCTTAATCTTTTTCTTTTATTTTCTGGGGAGTATCAAGTATATTTATTTGAAAGATAGCTGGATAATCATTATCTGAATTTTTATGGGTATATCCCTGTTACTGCTTTTTTTTTTAATACTGGGCCATGCTACTGTTTCTTATATACCTGATTGTTTTCAATAAATGCTAGACACTGAATTTGAAAAACTGAAGTAATTATTTGATGTTTCAGATAACTTTATCTTCTTCTAGAAAGGCATTATATTTGCTTCTGGCCAGTGGCTCTTCTAGAAACACCAGTGATCTGGGTACCTTAGTCAGGCATGTTGTTTGAAGCTGAGTCTCAGGCTCTTTTAGGGTCCTCTCTTTACAGTAACTCTTACTTCCAGGATGTGTCAATCTTTGGGCGACTCCAGACCCTTCTCTTAGGCAGAACCTCTTACTCTAAGATAAATATTTATATGCTGGCATTATACTGGGAAGCATTCCTGGGACAAAGCTCTGAGATAAAGCAGGATAAGGTCAGGAGAAGTTGGCCTGGCCTGGAGAACTACATAGGGAGGATGCTATGGGGATTTTGGGTTGCATGGCCCTCATAGTTCCCCTTGGATTAGTGGGGGGGGGGGGGTGGACTCTGTCCTCTGTACTACCAGGCCACAAGGAAAAATGCTCCAAGGAAAAATGTAGGAAAAAGTAGCTTCCTTCAGCTAAGAGCAGCTCCTCTGTCACTGTCACCAGCAATGTCCCTGGGCACTGGGAAAAGAACAGCTTGTGGAGATTTTCCTAAGTGGCTCAGTTTTGTGGGTGTGTGAAAGCATCCATGGACTACAGGCTTGATCAAAAACTATGGTGGATGTTTAAATTAAAGAATATTATTCCAGTAAAAGACACATTGTCATTGATGCCCCTCACAATAACTTCCTCACTTTGAACACATTTACTCCATCATCCTTGACACTTTCTGCAGTAGTTCTGGAGTCCTCTGTCCTGAGTGGCTTTGGTTGTGCTGCTGTGGTTGCCTCGATGTCCTAAATTGATTCACAACGTTTCCCTTTCATGGTCATTTTGATTTGGGAAAGAGAAAATGTTGTGCTGTGCCAGATCTGATGAGTGAGGTGGATGAGGACACAGCGTCATACTTTTACAAGCTGCCTTTCTGGTGGATGGCATTCAGCAGCAACAGACACCATATTTTTAAAATCACACTTAGTAACGATTCTCAGGAAAGAGGACTTCAGAGCTGCTTCAGAAAGTGGCAAGAACAATGGGATCATTGTGTTCAAAGTGAGGAGGAAGATTTTGAGGGGGATTCATGGCAATGTGTCTTATTATAACAAATTATAAAAAATTTAAACATTCACTGTATATTTTGATCAACTTTCCATAAAAAACAAGTGGGAATGAGTGCAGCCCACTAAGACTTTATCTACAGGGCTGGGGATTTAGTTCAATGGTGGCGCCACCTGATGGCAAGAGGAAGATCCTGAGTTCAATTCCTGGTACCAAAAAAAAAAGAGACTGAACTTTATCTACAGAAGCAGGCACCGAGCTGTACTCAACTCACGGGCATCATTTGCTGCCCTTTGACCTCAGTCAGGAAGGGAGACTGAGTGTCTCATGACCTGGTCCCCTTCCCCCCAACCTGGGCAGGTACTGGCTCTGGTCCTGCTCCCACAGCCAGCTGAAAGCTCAGTTAACCTCCCAGCCTCTCCCAATTCGACAAATATTTTTAGAGTTGTGCTATACTAGGGAGTAGTACTTACCTGCCACATGGAGTTAAATTCATAACAGTAAATTACCATGCATTTCTGGAAGCTAGAAGAAAGAATTTTGGATGCTTTCACATGAATCAGTGACACACATTTGAAGAGATAGCTATGCTTAATCGGATTTGAAAACTGCACTACACATATATATACACACATGTATACATATATATATACACATACACATATGTATCAAAATACTACATGGTACCCCATTAATTAGTGTATATACTTTTTATTTTCTTATGTATCCAATAAAATAAGTAGTTTAATTTATTAAAATTAAACAAAGTCTAAAATTCATTTCCTGGGCCACAGTTGCCTCATACCAAGTATCTAGTAACCATGTGTGCCTGGAGGCCATCATGAGAGACAGGGAAGATGTGGTACATCTCCATCAACACAGGGAGTTTCATTGAACAGTGCCAGCATAGAGGGGAAATTGAAATCATGTACATGGTCACCTCTGTGAGTTTCTCCTTCCACCATCTTGCTCCATAACTGTCCCCATCAGTAGATGTTAGTTTCCTCAAATCCACTTAGAAAAATGTGTTACCCTATTTTCCTAATTGTTTTTCATGGAACAGTGGCCTATATTATTGGCCCATTGTAAGTAGACATGAAACTCTATACTCTTCCTTTCTGACGGAGTCTACTCTTTGTGTGTCCTATTTGAGCACATCAGAGGAGCTGTTACCCTGTGTATTTAAGTTCTAGGTGGGTTTCTGAAGCCAGTTTGCATTTCTCATCCTCAGGGGAAGGTGTGTGTTGCCTAGGATTTTGCATTTGCTTGTGTCGGTGCCCTGTGTTCCTGGATAAATGTGTGTGTGTGTGTGTGTGTGTGTGTGAAAATGCACTCAGGGTTTCTGCCACATGCCTAACAGAAGATTCCCATCCATCCACTCATAGTCCAGGCTCAGGTTCTATCTCATCCATGATGCTTTATTTCTGCACATGGCTTTGGGAAGTTGGTGCACTTTGAGTTGAGAGATTTGAGGCACTGACTGTATATTTTACAGTTCCTTTTTCACAAGGCAGGCAGCAATGTATGCATATGAGGCCTTTACCTTGCTCAATTTCAGACTCCAGCAAGTACATCAGGGCTAAGTAGTGGGCTGTGTATTTCCAACTCATAATTTTTGGCTAGAAGCATGTGGTAAATTTTCCTTATTTTCAGTCTAAATTATATATTACATTTATATGTATTTAACCTAAAATTGCTGTGTTTCAAGCAGAATTAGAAGATTCTCAACATCTGGTGAGTCTTCTGCCTTGAGCAGAAATCCAGCTGTGGGTTTGGATCACCAATGTTATCATATTAAGTTCTTACATGGATCCTAAAGTAGGTATCATAATCACTATTTTTTTAGACAGGAAACAGAATACTTCGCGACTGTGTGACTTTGGAAAAGCATCCTGGTACAGGTTCTATTTCCAAGGCCTGTGAACTCCCTCTTGTGCCATTCTCTAAGCCAACAACTGTTCTTCACTTCTCAGGCTGGGGATGCCAGACGTGCTGGGTCATCACTCTAAGTGACAACGGTCCCATAAGGAGCTGGCTAGTGAGCCCCACTAGCTTGGAAACAATGTCTAAGAGCTGAAGCTTTTATTTTGCTTGGCATACAAAATGAAGTCAGTAAATATTTGGAAACAAATGCTCAGTTTCCATGGATAGGCAGGCAATGGTGCCTGCAGGACAATGCTGTGGAGTTATCACAGCTGGCCCAACCCCACGCCCTGCGTCCTCCACAGAGCACTTGTTAATCCCATTGTTTGCTCTCGGGTGAAAGAGATGAACACTAGCCACAAGCCTGGCTCCTTGGGTGAAGGAACGCCTGAGAGCTGCCTCTGAGAAGCGAGTGGCAGTGGAGAGCAGCTAGGGAAGAGTGTTGGGAACATGCTGAGCATCCCACAGTCCTGGAGTGGACAGATGAAGGATTAGGATGAAAACTCAAGTGCGTGGAGTCAAGCTGAGGGACTCCTGCTGCAGCAGTGCCTTTCATGAGGGAACAATTAAATCAGCTCTTTCTTGGGCACTGTGTGTTGTAATAGGAGATTTTGCCCTTCATATCAAGGCTTGATAAGAAACTCGTGAGTACTACATTATTTCCTATTTTCTGAATGAAGAAACCAAAGTGAATCATAGAAAATGGTCCCTCAGGCCTGGGAGGCCCTGATTCTAATCTTGCCACAGAGTGACCATTTCATCTCATCCTGAGTCTTGCGCGTTCTGCTTTTAGAGACTGAGAGTGGGTGTTAAAGAGGAGGTAGGGTGCAGACCCTGGCATGGGCAGGGGCCAGGGGTGAAAGGAAAGAGGTGTGGGAGTGGGCCCTTTCTGCTCTGGGCGGTGTGGACCCCACAGGGGCGCAAGCATGTTCCAGGCTCTGCCCACCCTAGAGCCATTGCCCGATAGCTGGACCTTTCAGGGTGGAGCCCGGCTGAGTGACACACTGGGACTCACGGGACTTCCAGCTTGCGGGAGAAGCCCTTTCTTCATACATCGGAAGGGCTGGCACAGAGCACTGCAGGAGCCAATATTTCTTCAGGAGCTTATTTTTAAGACCTTTTCATTCACTTCCCTTGTCCCCCTTGGGAACCAACAGGTGCTGACAATCCTGTTGTTTATGATTACCGTTGGCTCTTACCTGGAGGAAGAAAAGGCAGAGAAACAGTTTCTAAGGACCTTCAGAAAGCCATTTCCTGGACTAAGGAACAAGGGCCGGTGTGTTCCATTCCATTCTGGAAGGTCAACAGTCAGAACGCATCTGCCTGGCTCCCTCCTAGGGGCTGGCAGGGAGCTGGTGGGCTTGGCAGTGATCGGCAGTGATTGCCTTGCTAGAGCAGATAAGAATGACATGCAAATTACTCACTGCAACCAGAATAACAGATGACATGAAAGCCCTTTCCAAGCACTATTCCCCAGCAAGGGAGGAATAATTACACAGCTTTTCCTGCCTTGAGTGGACCCCATGCAGCGGCAAGCTATGGTATGGGGTTGCTGCTTCCAAAGTCCACTCATGTCAGCTGGTGTGTGGGAGACTGCTGTCTGTGAGCACAGAGGGGCTCTGCAGGAACAAGTCCCATCTGCCTCTGTGTAGGACCATCCTGGAAGCTCTGTGCACCCAGTGCTATGGCCTGAGTCTTTGTGGTCCCCCAGAGTCATAGCTGGAGATCCCTGCCCTGCGTGTGATGGTATTAGGAGCTGGGTGGGCCTTGAGGAAGTGATTAGGTCATAAGGAAGAGTCCTTGTGAGTAGGATTTATGATCTCCTTCCCCTTCAGCCATGCGAGGACATGGTAGAAGGTACTGTTTGGAAGCCAGAGGCTGGGCTCCCCAGACACTCAGTCTGCCCATACCTGATGGTGGGCTTCTGGCCTCCAGACTGTGAGGAGCACATTCCTGTTGTATATAAATCACCCAGCCTACAGCATTTTGTTACATCAGGTCAAGCCAGATAAGACCAGTCCCATCTCCACAGCGGGCCAGTGAGCCTGTGGCCCTGCTGCTGGACATTGAGCAGCAGAATTAATGGACATAGCCAAGGTGGACGCTGGCTGGGAAATGCTAATTGAATCAGAATCTCACACAGACACCTTCACAGAAGGAAGCTGAGTCCCCACTATGAGGAAAAGACCAGGGGGCTCAGAGGTACCAGGATCACTGCTGGCCAGAGGTGCCCCTTCTGAGCAGGATACTGAGCGGCGAGACTCCTGGACATGCTGTCAGGAAAGCCTGATGAGAGACTGGTGCAGATGAGTGCAGCCCCGGAGCTGTAGGCTGTGGTGAAGGGCGTCCCGCTCCCTGGGGTCACCGCCCAGACTGTTACAGCTTCGCCGCTTGGCCCACGGGGGAGCATGTACTCTGGCCTCACAACTGTTCACTCAGGCACTGTGGCTCTCGTGCGTGACTCTGAAACTACCTCACCCACCCATCACCTCTCCGGGATCACAGCGCTGTCACCTTTATGAGACAACCCAGCCAACACACTTGAGCCAGCCTCACAGGGACACAGGAACCAGGGCAGTGCTGTCCTTTTCTCCAAGAGGAAACTGGGCTTCCTGCTTCCCAACCTCTCATGCTCCTACTTGCTGGCAGAGCTGCTTCTTTTGCTCTTGGATTTCTGCCCTCCATGATGGGACAGGCAAGAGTCTCAGCATGCCAGGCCCCATGGCTGCTTGCCCACCCTCCCAGCTCTACCTGCCCTCACCTTGGCACTGAGATTCCTGGTCAGCTTACAAAGGGGACTCTGGACTGGTTCAATCCTCCTGCTACTCATTCAGGCCCAAGAGCAGAAACTCAGTAAGCACTTTTTAAACACAATTCACTTGAAGAGAATGCCAGGAAGGAGTACGTCTCTGCTCTGCTTGCTTCTTGGTAACTCAAGTTCTCCACACATGAAGCTCTGGGTCAGGCTGAGATTAGAGGGGAGCACCTAAAGGCAGACACCTATTTGAAAGACAGAAAGTGACTGTGACTGTACTATGTTTCCTGTGTGCCCAGAGGCCCTACGAAATGGAAAATAGAGGTGGGAAGCTGGCCTCAACACATGGCTACTCACACACCTGCCCTCCTCTCTGCCTTGGTTCAAGAGTGGAGAATTAGAAATGTAAGTACTGTGAAGATTATGAACAGGGAGCCCCAGGAGCACCCACGAAGCACAACTGAGCCAGCTGCAGCTGAGGAGACCTGGCCCTCTTTCAAGGATAAAAGAACAGAGGGGAAAAATAAAAACATGAAGATAGCACATTGCACAAATGAATAGCACACAACAGATACGTGGGGGAAAAGTTTCAGCATGCTCATGTCTACTCCATCAGCACCTCCCTCCGAAAGATGCTCTCAGGCTGAACCTCTGCTTAATGAGTCTCAAGGATTAAATCACACATGGCAACTCCTTCCCGCACTTGCACAGGGAGCAGGTCTCTTTCCCTGGCCCTCTTCCCTCTCCCACTTCCCTCCCAGTGCTGTTCCTCAGGTAGGGAATTTTGTGCCCAGTCCATTAAATGGGTACTTTTCAATTTGTATCCTCCTGATTACTATCTCTCAGATGTTCACAGCAGTTATGCTCCTTTCTGTAGAACAGCCTATGTTAATCTGTTTTCTGCTGCTATAACAAAATGCCTGAGCCTGGGTAATTTGTAAAGAAAAGAAGTTTACTTAGCTCACAGGTCTGGAGGTCCATGAGCATGATGTTGACATCTGCTTGGCCCCAGTAAGGATCACCTGGGTTGTGTCACTATGTGACAGAGAACATTGTGGTATGAACTCATGGCAGAGGACAAGATCACTTTGTGAATCCTGGAACAAAATACCCAGTACTCACACCTTAAGGAAGGGGAGATTTTTGCGGGCTCATGGTTTCAGGGTGTTCAGTCCATGGTTAAGTGGATCCAAAGGAGAAATGACATGGCTGAAGAGCATGGCAGAGGAAATCTGTTCAACCCATAGTGGAAAGGAAGCAGAGAGAAGGGAAAAGTTGGGGACGAGAATACACCCTTCCAGGTCACCCCCTGTGACCGCTGCCTCTAACCATGCACTACCCCCTAACAACACATTTCACTAAGGATTCATAGTGGACTAATCCACTGATGGGTATAGTGCTCCATGACCCAGTCACCTTCCAAAAGCCCTATGAGACTTCCAGGCAACATTCTAGATCCAGACTATAACCTGGTAGTGCAAGAAGCTAGAATGTGAGGCAGGACCCTTCCTGCTGCTTTGTAACAACTCCTATGAGCACTAACAAGGGTCTCATGGGAACCCCCAAGGGCAACACCTTTAGTGACCCAACCCCTTCCCAGTAGCTCCTGATTAAAGGTCCCACTGCCTCCACACTGCTGCTCTGCAGAGCAAGCTTCAACACATGAACCCTTGATGGACACACTCCAACCACATCCAAGCATAATCTGTCTCTTCGGCCAGGATCTTGCTCCTTGGATGATCTTGGGGTGAATCTTTTCCATGGCTCCTTCCTAGTGGTTCAGGCTCAGCTCACAGGTATCTCCTCCAGGAAGTCTGCCTGACCACACATGCACGGGGGCCAGCCAGGCTGTGTCATGCCCAGCACCTCCCTTGGCACAAGTAGGTCCAACCACACCAGCCTCAACCCACTTTCCACTGTGCGTACACCTCTGCCCTTCCTGAGACCAGACCTTTCCCTGCTATACCCAGAACCCGTGGGCTCCCCAAATCACAGCTGCTGACTGGCCACCTATGTGAGTGATCAGAGTGCCAGCACTGCACAGCTCTTAACCTCTTAGGATGTGGAAGGAAAGATGATGTCTTTGAAGACAGATGTGGCCACTGAGAATTAGTAAATTAGTGGTTAGGGCATGTGAAGAAGAGAAAATGCCACCTCCCAGACTTAATATCCATTTGGGTTGAGTGAGATCAGAGCTGACCCTGCAGAAAGTAACCATGACAGCAACAAAGGAACCCTTAGAACATCATGCAGAAGGATCTCAGGTTGCAGCAGAACATGGGAGTCAGTGGGTCCTCGGTACAGGTTGCTGGGGGTCACGTCACACTGTTGGTGCTCTGGTTTCTCCTCTGCCAGGCACTATGCTGCCGGCACTGGTTGCTCATGGATACAGAGATGTGAAGCCAGGTTTTAAAACTTCCTGGATCCTCCAAATCCCAGAAATCCCAGGACATGGATGGCTGTCACCAGGAGCCCGGCACCCTAACTGGAGCATTCAGGAAAGAGACAACACATGGCTTAGGTCATGCTCAGGTGCATAGCCTGCTTGTCCTGCAGTCTTAACACCCTGCCTTGTAGGAGAGGAGGGCATGGATGAGGAGTCAGAGGAAATGCAGTGAGTGGGGTGCTGGACATGGACCCCCAGGGGCTACCTGGTCATGGCTCCTGCCTTGCTCCCTGGCCTTTGCCCCTCAGGCAGCTCTGAGCCCCTGCCCTTCACCCCATTTGCTGGCTCTCCCATTGGGAAGGTCCAGGTATCAGTGTGTGGAGTCCTGAGTCAATAAAGCCAGTGACAGGGACCCTGTTTGGTTAGAAAGGACAGTGACTAGGGATTTGGTGGAGGTCAGAGGCTAGGTCTCCTGCTGCCCTCACTTCTTATTTGGATCTTTAGTTTCATAAATTCCCTTGATTGGACTCTGACTTGGGTTCAAAACCATTGTGCAGGCAGAGGAACTGGGGTCCCTGAGCAGTGGCCGATCCCAGGGCCAAGCCAGGAACTGGTAGGGAAGCACTCAGGTACCCACAGTGGTGGGGATCCAAGGGACCCAGTGGCCAGAGCAGAACAATCAGGCCGCTAAATTAATAGAGTAGAAGAACTACACTGTAACCCAGACAGAGTATAAAACATGGATCCACAAATCCACACTGATAGAAACCAGTGGCTGAATCAGTTAATAATGGGGAAGAAGAATCCCAAGTTACATACATAAATACTTGGGCTATGATGAGTGAATTCCTTCCAAAACTGGGGACACCTCCCACCCAGGGGACCCAGGTCAACACCAGTGGTGATGAGTCATGTTGACCTCAGGCCACTGTCTCAATGTGATGAGGAGGATACTTTCCCTCTTTGGCCCTCTCCCCTGAATTCAACACCCTAGATGGAGCACAAGGAAAACAACAGACGGATGCCAAGAGAGGGGTGCTTCAGAGTCCTGAACACTCCCTAAGGACTGTGGAGGGCCTGAGACACAGGAAGTGCTGGGCAGTTCTCAGAACCAGGAGGAGCCCAAGGAGACATGACCATGAGCTACCAGAACAACAGCAACAGAAAAAAGCCATTAGATTGAAAAAACAAACAACCCCAGAGCAATCTAAATAGACTGGGATTTTGCTAATAAGAGCATCTCTACACTGGTTCATTAATTATGACAAATGTACCATATTAATGTAAGATGTTAATAGCAGAAAAACTGCTCCCGGTGTATATGGGAACTCTCTACACTGACTTCCTAATTTTCCTGTAATTCTACACTTGTTCTAAATATAATTTATTAAAAGAGAAAGGTCGCCCTATAGTTAGCAATGCTTTTTATCCAGAACACAGGAATGTTGAATGCTGAGGCTGGGACTTATCTAAGTGACAATGTGACAATGGATGTCATCCCTCTCTGAGCACACAACACCCAGGTGGTCCCCTTCACTCCAGAGATAGCAGGGAGGGAGGGGCAGCTGCTCTCCAGCTCCGTGCCAGCTCTCCCTTCCCACTCAGGGGGACAGGAGGCAGGAGCTCTGTAAAGGAACTCATTTATCACAGACACAACCCCACTGCAGGGCCCCGGGAGCTCTCTTGTTCCTGGGTGTGCTCTTTTGGCGGAGGCAAGGAAACCTAAAGCCCCATAGCCCAGACACCATTGCTGCTCCTTGCTGACTCCTTGTCCACACACAAGTCTCCAGCCCTTTCTGTGGGCCCTGAGGCTGAGCTCCAGAGAGTGGTGGGGAAGCCAGGGAACATAGCAGTATCGCCAAGGAGCACTGTGAGCTCTCAGAACCTGGATCACCCTGCTTGCCCAGACAATGTGGGTACAGAGGATGCACAAAGCCTTTCTGCGTATGGATGCTGGCAGAGAACAGGGAGGGAGGAAAGTTCCTCTCAGCACTGGTCCTTGGGAAGGTCAAACTCTCCTGAGCAGAAAGAGCCAAGGGAGAGGAGCAGGCAGTTGAGACAGAGACCCTTGTCCTCTTTCAGGGAGCTGCCTGTGGGAACCCCAGTTTCTAAGAAAGGATGAGGACATTGGGACCTCACATGCCTCCAGGTCCACCCAGACCAGATAAGAATCTGGATCAGGCAAAACTCCTAGCAAGCAGAGAATGTTGTCCCCAGAGCAGGCCTGCCAAGAAGGATGGAGAAGCCCTAACTTCAATCAGTTGAGTCTTGGTTCTGACCCTGGGCCAGATGTGCTAATCACAGACTCAGCATCTTTTATTACCTGAGAGTGACAAGGACATGCACAATGCTACCTTTCTGTTCATCTAGGGCAGGGGAAAAAGGAGGCCTGTGGAATAAATTTCCAGGGTCAGTTAGGTGAGTCATCCTGCTAAACTATCAAACTCTTGTTCATCCACCTGCCACTCATAAAACAGATGAGCAGTGTAACATGTGGGTGTACAGGTTCTGAGGATGTGCACATAGATCACTTGAACAACACTGAAATCAAAGCACACTAACTGCTGTGTAGCATTACTGTGGGGTGTGATGGTTCTGCGTGAAATACTGTGAACACTTCCTGTGCACTCACTGTCCTTCTGGAATGAATGCATCTGACCTGGCCTGGACTCTGGTGGACAGTAACATGTCCAGATATTCTGCCATGTCCACACTTTCCACACAGTGGCCAGTTGCTGAGTTTTAGGCCCTGACCTTGGCCAGGTGCATCCTCTGATGCTCCCTCCCTGCCTCCAAGCCAGTCCCTGGCATCTTGCCTGGGCCTGGACAGGTCCTGTTGTCCCCCTCCCCAGAGCACACTGCTTCCTCCTTGCAGCACAGCTACCCCCTACACACTGAAACTCAGCTTTTGCTCATCAGTAGCCCCTTTGGGCTTTCTGAATGTGGCACACACCTTCTCAAGGGAAATAAGGCTCTGAATGGTGTCGACTCTCATGGACCTCTAATTGACAATTGTTCCATAAGGAAACAGCAATGCTTCATTTTGTGATGCCCCAAAGAAATGCTTCCCTGGAGAGCTCAGGAAGAGCTGAGTGGCCCCTGGTGGGGCATCAGATGAACACTGCAGCAGGAACGATTCTCCCTTGGCACTGGGCTATTACACAGTGTGGACTGTCTTTACTGTGTTTGCGTGAGTCACGTTACAGCTCAGAGCCTTCCCAGAGTCCCACAGAATGAACTCCTACAATTGGCCATTGGATCTGGTGTATTGTGTGTACTTCTCATATGAGACACCATTTCCAGGCTTGGAGAAGCAACCACATATGAAATGGAGGCACCCAGACCTCAGAGGTGACCGAGATGTCAAGCAGAGAATCCCAAGAAGGTGAAAGGTGAACACAGTGTGGTGTGAGGGCAAAGAACAATAAGGACTGCACTTGGACGGTGGCCCAGGCTTCCTCTGTGATAATGTGGTCTTCTGAAGAGCTGGAGGCGCTGTGCAAGATCTGTGAGCTGTGGATGCAAAAAGAAAGCCAAGGGCAGAAGCAGAGGCTGGAAGGCTGGTGCTTTGGGCTGAATGGTAATGTCCCAAAAGATGCCTGGAGCCTAAGTGTGGCCTTCACTAACTGAGGCCTCTGTGGATGACCCAGATCAGGTGAGGACTTTAGAGTGAGCCCTTGTGATAAGGACTAATCAGTTGTTCAGATACCTGTAAGGGGAGAGTGACAGGGACTAAAGAAAGACAGAGACAATATTTGAGGTACAAGGGGACCAGGAGGAGCCTGCCTCTGACGGACAGGCTCAACAATTTCCACAGCTGACGCACTTTTATTAGCAAACAAGAAGCAGAGATAGGGATAGTATATTTTTCATGGAACAGCAAGGTCCATAAATGCATAACTAGAAAATGGGGAACAGGTCCTTCCCTATACCTGGATGCCTGCATTCTTTGTATTGTCTCCAGTAGATGTCATCTTGCCCTAGGAGTGCTATGTTTGTGAGTTTTCTATGAACAGGAAGAAGAACCACAGGAAGCCAGTGGTTTTCCATTAACTTCTCTGTTCCTAAAGCAAGTTATATCAGCCTCGGGCCATACATGACCCAAGTCACGTAGCCTGGTCCCCAACACAGTCTCCTAGTGTAACTCATGTCCTGTGGAAAGGGGGGAGGTGGACAGAGAGACAGACATGCAGGAAAGAGGGTCATCTTGAAACAAGGAAATCCTGCAGGACAAACTGCCAGTTTGTGGTACTTAGTTGTGATGGCCCAAGCTGAATAACATGGTAGGCAAAGGGGCATCATGCTGCCTTCAGCTAGTGTCAGGGTTGCACACTTGGATTCAAGTTGAATAGGACATTGGAGGAGGATCCACTGTAGTGGTGTCAGGGCCCAAGGATACACACGATCACCTTCTTCAGTTGCCCAGTGGAGCCAGTGCCAGTCTAGGCCAGGGGAAAGGAGTTTGGACCAGCTCTGAAAGATCTAGGCCCACAGCCCATTGCCTCCTGACCTGGGGCACAATAGCTTTCAGAGTTCTAAATTTTCAAATGCAAAGTGGGCATCACAGCAGCACATACCTGTAGTGGGTTACAGAGATGATGGGATGCACATCACAGTGTGTTACAAGGCCTGGACTGACTCGTCTCTTACTGCTCACCAACATCCACAACTGCTGGGCTGGCAGAGAGCTTACTAGGAAGACCTGTCTCACATCAGCACAATGGCAGGCAGATCCCCATTCAAACCAAACCTCACATGCCCGATGCTACATACTTGCCATGGTGTGTTGTCCCGATAAACAGGGAGATGCTCTGGATAAGCACATGGGCATCAGAGGCCACAGTATCAAGAGCTGTGAAGAACACAGAAGTCAACCACAGGGAGGGCTGCTGGGCTTTCTTTCTGGACCCAGGTCCAGATGGCTACTTCCCCAGGAAGGTTTAGAGGTTGAGGGCCCAGGCAAAGCCTTACTAGCCATTCCACGGAAGGGCTGGAGAGGGTTGTTTAATACCCAGTCCAATGTTTCAGCGCTGTATCTGGGGCCCTGAGTCCAGAGAAGGAGCATAAATCTAGGCCCAACTTTAAGGTTCTGACCTAAGACAGGCATTGCTCAACTATCCATACATCTAGTACCCACTGACCATCAACCAGCTGTTCACTCGCATGTCAAACATACTCATCCTACACAGGCAGGGATGGGAGAAGCTATGGTCTTGGCAGGCCTGTGTTCTGTGGGGATCCTTCGACCACACACAGCACATATAACAGGCTACTGTGTGCTGGAGCAAGTTAAGAGTAAAGGAAGCTCACCAAGGTTAAAGCCATGAGAAGCACATGGGGCTCCAGGGTGAGAAGCAACAGCAAGAAGAGCAGCTTGCAGGTCACAGGGGACCCCTGAAGATGGGCATCCCAGTGGAGAACAGAAGGCAAGGCCACAAGGACAGCTTCCCAGAGGAGGAGGGCTTGAGACCAGGTGACTTAGGATAATACATGTGTGCTCACATGTACATATATGAGGTATGACTGAAAAATATGGTGAATGTTTACAAAGAAATTGATTAGGGTAAAAGACACACTGCCATGTATCCTCAGAATCCTCCACCTCCCACTGAACACACTTAGACCATTGTTCCTGCCTGTTTTCCAGCAGCTCTGGAGTCCTCTTTCCTGAGCGTCTTTAGCTGCACTGTCATGGCTGCCTCATGTTCTGAATCGGTTCAAAATGTTTTCCTTCCATGGCTGTTTGACTCTGGGAAAGAGCCACAAGTCTCATGATGCCACATCCAGTGAATAAGGTGGATGAGGACACAGCGTCATGTTTTTATAAGCCTGCTTTTCTGATGGATGGCACTCGGCAGCAGCATTCACCATATTTTTGAACATACCTTGTAAAGACACTCCAACACCCTGAGGACACCAAATCCACGATGTTCAATTCCTCATGCACGATTGAATCTTGTCTGCACACCACCTCAGCATACCTGACTGTGTACTTGAAATCATCCCAGATGACTTTCTAACACTGCTGAGTGAGTTCAGGGAGTAATGACTAGGCACAAATCCACATGAGTGCATAATTTTTTCCTAAATACTCCTGACAGAGATTGGTGGCACTGTGAGAAGTAGAAACTGTGGACACACTGCACACACACACACGGGGAGCAAGGGACCAGGGCTTGAGGGTGGAGGCTGGGCTGAGAGCTAGTAGGGCAGAGCCAGAGGGCACATCTCGGAGGAACCCCATCCCAGTCCTGCACAGAGTGGACCACAGATGTGCTTTGAGCAGAACATGCAGTCACCAAGGGCTGTATGAAGCTTTGTGGGGAATGGATGGTACAGGATCGGGATGGGATCAGGAACCAGGGAGAGGGACAGTGCAGGACCATGCAGATTTGAAGTGGACCTCGATGTTGGATGCTACGCTGGCCAAGAGTGGAGGAGAGGCTGGAGCAGAGCATAGAGGGCTGTGCACCCTGAAATCCCAGCCTGGAGGAGGAAACCATGCCTCAACTGGTCAGTCCAAGATAGACAAAGCCACAGAAAGCTGATCAGCAGTCTCATCAAACTAAAACTCCAGGGGGGCGGGGCACACATAATGATATCCAGAAAATGTGAAAGTGAAGACAAAGACAATCCTGTTAACCTAAAATTAACAGGTTTAGCTCAAATGCTCAACAGAGTTTCTCTGGCAGATTGAAATGGTTGCCCAAAAGGGCAATGAAAAAAAAAAAACTCAGAAAAGAAGGAAAAGCAGCACAAGGATGAAACGTGACTATGACCACATGAATTTAATGATGCAAAGTAGTAACAGCAATGCTCTCTAGACAGTGTATAGTTATACAAATATAGAACAGATAGAATGCAAATGCATGTCGATTGCCTGCCAGAAGTCAGGGACAAGTTAACAGATAGAAGAAAAGACTTAGGATTGTTGGCATTATTGAATCAGGAGAAGAGACGGTTTTTACTGGGATGTTAAGCTCCAAGTCATAGATTATAATCTCTAAGGTAGCCATTATAACAATTTCTCAAAATGTGTAATTGCCAGGCTAGCAGGAGAAATTAATAGCCTTAAATGTATGCATAAGAAAAAAGAAATAGAATCAGGGTCTAAACTTGCCTCTCAATAATCTTGTAGAAGAACAGCAAATCAAAGAGAAAGATGGTAGAAAGAACTAAATAAAGACAGAAGTAGAAAAATGAAATAGATGAAAAATAAAAATTAAGGGGGAGAAGGCAAGAGCTGTTTCATTTTTCTAAAACAGGATTATAAAAATGTTAAACTGAGAAATATTGATCAAATAAAACTTTACCAACATCAGGAGTGATAAAAGGAAATTTATTGCAGATCCTACAGATATTCAAAGACTGCAAAGCACTACTTTGCGGCAATAAATTAGACAATTTAAATAAAATGGGAAAATTTCTTAAAATTCATCTTCTAAATATGTTGCCAGAACAAATTTAAAAGTCTTAGTATCCCCATATTCAGTGGAGAAATTACCCCTGTTACTTAGCAACCCTACCCTCATGCCCACCTCTACAAACAAAACAGAATAAAAATCTTCAAGTTCAAAGCAAGTCACTTGTGAATTCTTCCAAATATTGAGGGAAAAAGTAGAACTACTATTGCAAAAAGTCTTCCAAAGATAGCAAAAGAAGGGAAACTGCCTGGCATGCATAATGAGTTCAACCTTTTATTTATATATAAAATCTGACAAACAGATATTAGAAATAAAAGAAATGAAAACCAAGTTCTCTCATTTACATAGGCACAAAGATACTAAGCAAATGACTAGAAGACAATTCAGTAGTAAATACAAAGGTTAACACATTATAACTAAGGAGTATACTGTATATTCCGGGAATACAGAGGTAAGTAAATATTTGGAAATGAACCAATGTACCTACTGAATGAAAGAAATAGGTGGGCAAATTACAAGATCATTTGAAATTATGCAAAACATGCCTGCATTAGCTAAATTTCAGCACCATTTAGGCTAAACACTTGATGATAAGCTGTTTTATAGATAAGCATTGTCTACGGAATATCTACGATGAACTTCACTCAAAGTTAACTGTCAAAAGCTTTGCATGTAACATCAAAAGGCCCTTGTCCCTACTACACCAGTCGCCGCCCTCAACATGGTACAGAAGGCTGCAGTGAGTGTGTGGCAGCAGGAAAAAGAAGTAAAGAGGACACACATAGAAAAGAAAGAAAACATGTTATTGAAGACACAGGAAATCCAAAGCATCTACAGGAAAAAATGAGAAATAATACATGCATTCAATGAAGTCATTTGACTCATGTTGCAAAAACATATGAGTGCTGAATTTCTTCTTCCTAACAGCTACAGTCACACAGGAAATGTACAGTCACATCCAAAATCAACTGAGAAGAAATGAATCTGGTGGTGATTGTACAAGGTCTCTATGTGAAATTTAGACTCTGTTACTCAGAGGAATTAAAGAAATTTAAATGGACAGATCTCACCAGATGACTCACTGGAAAAGGTCAGTTCTCCCCACACCAATGCATGTTTCCAATGCAATCCCACAATGAACCCCTACAGGTTTTCTGTGAAAATTGATGAGATTCTTCTAAAGTGTGCATGAAAATACAAAAGGCCAAAAATAGCCAAGAAAATCTCCAAGGAAATGAATGAAACTGAAAAGGCAATGCTAGAAGATACACAGCAGGGTTGGAGGACTTCAGGGCGGGGTGCAGTGAGGAGAGAGAAGCAGAATGGGGAAGGAAGAGATGAGTCCTCACAGGGGACACAACACTTGCAGGTCCATGTGAGAGGTGGAGTTCCCACAGGTGCAGAAGAAACAGAGGGCTCTGGGGGCAAAGCATAATGAAAAGGGACCTCTGTCACAAGCAGCAATTATTTGCAGGTCCGTCCAACATCCGAGGTTGAAAAGAGTTCTAGAACACCTCACCCCAGAAAGAATGGCTGTTATCAAGAATCAACCAGCAACAAATGCTGGCAGGGCTGTGGGGAGAAAGGAACCCTTCTCCATTGTTGGTGGGAGTGCAGACTTGTGTCACCATTGTGGAAATCAATACAGAGATATCTCAAAAGACTAGGATTAGAGGTCCCATTTGACCAAGCTATTCCTCTGGTGGGTATCTTCCCAAAAGAATTCAAAGAATCATACCACAGTGATATATGTGCACCCATGTTCATAGCGGCACAGTGTGTAACAGCTAAAGCTTGGAAATAGCCTAATTGCTCATCAACTGGAGACTAGATAAAGAAGTATTTTTTAAATATATAAAATGGAGTACTACTCAGCCATAAACAATGAGGAACTAGAGACATTTATAGCTAAATGGATGTACATTGAGCTCATACCCTTAAGTGAAATAAATAAGACAAACATGTAAATACCAAATAGTTTCTCTGGTGTGAGAAACTGAAAGTGTAAATAAGGATTGAAATGTATAATTGATAATTGAAATAAGAAGAAAAGTTCTAAAGGAGTAAGGTTAGTGGGAGGGGCAGGGGAAAGGAAAGAAGGGAAAAGAAAAAACCATGAGAAAAAGAAAAAATGGAAATAAAGTCTTTGGAAATAGGGAAGGGTGGAGGGGTGAAGGGAGGGCAGGGGAATGGGGAAAAATAAGAACCAAGATACATCAAGTACAGGTACAAGCACCCAGTGATGAATGTAACTGTATTGTATGCCTAAAATGTACCAATAAACTTAATAAAAAAGTTTTAGAAGAAAATATGAGACACTATCTTCCTTAAAGTGGGTCAGGAAAGTCCCTTCCTTCTTTCCTTCCTTCCTTCCTTCCTTCCCATTGCCCTTCACTTGCTTCCTTAGTTTTAAAAATAATTTTATTATATATATGTGTATATATTTTTTTCTTTTTAGATGGGGTCTTGCTATGTAGCCCAGGCTGTCTTTAAACTCAAAATTCTCCTGCCTCAGCCTCCTGAGTACTAAGATTAAAGGCAGGCACCACTGCTCCTGGCCAAATGACTCTTAAATATGATGAAAATAATGCTTGTGCCTCCTAAAATGTGTCACCACAAAATCCAGAGAATAACCAATATATGATTAGCTAAAATCAATAAACCAACAATTAGCTATGAGAAAAAACAGGAAAGTGAGAGCTTTCAGCAACAGAAACACAGCCAGCAAGAGAAGCGGGTGCACAAGTCTCAACTAAGAGAGAAGAGCTGGGGACACGGGAAAGAGCCTCTCCTTCTCTTCAAAGGTACAGTAGCACAGTTCATAGGTGGCACAGATTGCTGCAGCCGCCCTAGAAGAGCAGGAGGGAAGTGCTTCGTCCACAGAAGCCATGCAGGTCCTCATGCGCCTGGGAATGCAAACCCAAGTGGCCACTGCATGGTGGACCCAGCTTTCTGCCCCTGGCTGGGTCAGGCCATGTCACCATGAGATGGTGCCCAGCAACCCCAGACTGAGGCTGGCCAGCCTGGGATAGGAGTGCTCCTTGACCAGGGCTGGCTGCAAACACCCGCTGAGCATCTGCAGGGTGACAGTTGCTAGGTGTCAAGAGATGACCGTGCACACCAGAGACCTGGGGCTGGAGGCTGCATGCTCTGTACAGCAGGTGAAGAATCTCATGGGGCATCCTGGGTGTACACTCTGCAAAGGGCCAAATTGATCCTGCAGTGGGAGAGCCATGTGCCTCACCTGTTAAGTGTGAGAAACTGATCTGGCTTCTCTGGGGGGGGAGTGTTGCAAAAAACAAAACCGTAACCCCCATGAAAAGGCACAGGAAGAGCCATAGAAAAGATGCCACCCAGGGCTGCAATGCAGGGGCCACAGCCAGGGGCTTTAAGTCTCCATGTTCAACAGGCACTGTGATCTAAAGTGAAGGACGGGTGTAATAATGAACAAATGATGATCCACCAGGCAACAGATACACAAAATATAACCAGATGGGACTCTAACCCAGGAGTGCTGCGTCTGCCATTCTTAACATTACTGGGGGAGATGAAGAGAGATTGCAGGCTGCAGAGAGGAGCCGGAGCTGAAGATACAAGGGGAAAAACTGAATTTTAAGATCAAAAAGTCACGATTGAGAAAATTACGGCAGAGCCCAAGAGACCCATGAGATGATATTAAGTGATATGGATTTGAAATCTCACAGGAAGGAAGAAAGTGGGTACAAACAAATACCTTAAAAAATCATCAAGTTTTCCCTGTATTGGCTAGAGATTAAACTCAAGGAGGTCAATGAACCCTGGGCAAGAATAATTCAGAGAGACCCATATTACCTCACCAACAGAATTCAGAGACCCATATTACCTCGCCAACAGCAAGTGGATGAAAGTCCACGGTTCAGAGAAAATCTTCAGAGCAACAGGAGGGAAGGTAAAGGGGATCATGACGCCACTGTCCCCAGAAACGCTGAGGAACCTGGAAAACAAAGAAAATCTTGTGCAATCAGGAATATACACTTCAACATAAGTGGGATATAAGGACAAACTTTATCAAAGAAAGGTGAAAGAATTCATCACTAAGGAAGCAAAACAAAAGAATCCTTCAAATTGGTGTGGAAGAGAACTCACTGAAAGAGACAAAGAGTTTCAGAGCAGTGACTGAAAACAAATAATACTGCCAGTGAATTTTACCACTGAGTTGACAATGTGGAACGTATGTGGCAAAAATGGCGGAGTACAGAAGAGACTTAAACAAAATGCTACAGCTACAGGGCTCTCAAATTTTATGTGAAATAGTTCAATGCTCATTCTTAAAAGACTGGTAAACTAAAGATGCTTACTGTAATCCCCAAGCGTTTACAAACACCACTACACTGAAGTAAAACTGAAACATAAATATGAGAAATAAAATGAAATTCTA
This sequence comes from Heterocephalus glaber, assembly GCF_053883595.1. Taxonomy (NCBI): domain Eukaryota; kingdom Metazoa; phylum Chordata; class Mammalia; order Rodentia; family Bathyergidae; genus Heterocephalus; species Heterocephalus glaber. The sequence goes on from NW_028258297.1 coordinate 2,423,696, forward strand.
CAGTATGTTTGATTAAGGAAGATGAGAAAGAAAAAATAAAGGAACAAAAGCTAGAGAGAAGACATAGCAAAAAGGATATATTAAGTCTAACGGTATAGATGATAGCATGAAATATAAATATGAAACAATACACCAATTTAAAACATTTAGATTATCAGGATGTATAAAAAAGCTATATATATATATATATATATATATATATATATCTCCAAGAGAAAATATTTAAACATAAAGACAAATAATTAAAGAGTAAAAATTTTGTGAAAAGATACTCTGAAAATCACAAACATAAAACTTCTCATGTGGCTGCAACAATGCAACACCACAAAGGAGACCACACAGGAGTATCACTAGGGAAAAACAGGGAGATGTCTTCATGATAAAGGGGTAATACAGGCTAAAGATGTCACAGTAATCTGTAAGGACCGTTAGCAGCCGTCCTGCAAAATTCAGCAAACGCCGACAAGAACAAATAAAACAAATTCACACTTAGGGCTGGAAATAGAAAAACCTATATCTCCGTAATTGATGGGACACATAACAAAAATAAAACAAAAGAAATGCTTCAAACACAGAAGCCTATAACAGATATGAGTAGCACTCTCCACCAGATTGGCCTCTCTGACTTACAGTAAACCACATCAGGTGCAAAGCATGTCCTTTCCAAGCTCACAGGAAATGGTCACCAGGGCAGATCATTTTGTGGCCAAAACATGTGCCAAGAAATTATAAAAGATAAAAATCCTGCATCGTACGTTGTCTGATCGTAAGAAAATTTAATTAGAATCAATAATGATAAAAACCTAAAACAAATACTCCAATAATTAGAAATTAAGCAACACTTTTCTGTTTCTCTTTTAACTTCTAGAGTCCTGCAGACATTACCACAATTCACTTTAAAACTCTGCTCCATCAATTTTCCTCCTGATTGCTTGGGTTTAAATCACACTCTGCTACCTGCCCTAGACTCACTTTCAATCTACTTAGATCTGCCTTTTGCAGATATTCTGTGTAAAAGGAGTCTGTGTCTGGCTCCCTTTGCTTAGGACAATGCTTTTGAGGTTCATTCATTTCATGGCATGTAGCAGTCACTTGTCACTTGAACCACTGAATAATATCCCACCCTATGGTTTTACCACATGTTATTTATTCATCTGCCAGTTGGTGGGCTCTGAAATCATTTCCATCTAGAAGCTTGCTGCGGTTTGTGTATGGTTTGAGGATGCACCTCCCCAGATTTCATGTGTGGGAGTTTGGTCCCCACATGGTGGTTTTAAGGTGGGGGAAACATTAAAAGGCTGGGCCCTTGGAAGGGAGACTTCTGGTACCCAGAATGAGTTAGCTCTCCAGAGAGAGGCTGTTTTAAGCCAGGCTGCTCTACATGCCTGGACCCTCCTACATGTGCCTGCTTCCTTTTCTGCTTCTTTGCCAGGGTGTGACAGAACTGGAAACCTTCACCAGACGCAACCAGATGGGACAGCCCCACCTGGGATGTCAGTCTGCAAAACTGTGAGCTAAATAAACCAAGATGCTGCAGGTATTTTGTTACAGCAATGGATAATGGACTCGAACAAGTTCTCATAAATAATACTGCTGAGTTCATCCGTATCCATATCTTGGTGTGTGTTTCAGCTCTCCTGAGTAGATTCTGAGGGATGGTATTGCTGGGTTGTACATTTAACTGTAGCACAACTGCCTGGCACTTTCCAAAGTGACTGTCCCCTGGCCGTTCCTGGGTGTGGTCTGGGAGGAGTTCAGCTTTTACATCCTCAGCCACCTTCAGCACCATTGTCGGAGTGCCCTGGAAAGATGCAGGAACCTCTCCTCCTGAGTTTCATTTGTGTTCCCAGATGACTAATGATGCTCTGTGTCTTTCCATGTGCTTCCTGGTTGCGGGTGTATCTCCCTGGTGAAATGTCTGTTCAATGCTTTCTCCACCATTTAATTGGGCCATTAATCTTCTTATTACTGAGTTGTAGGAGTCCATGATTTGCAAATATTTTTTCACTATCTGTGACCAGTATTTTCATTTTATTAGTGGAGTCTTTTAAGGACAAAGGTTTCAATTTGATGGGGTCTAATTTACCTGTTTTTTTTTCTTTTATGCATCACGCTCTTGCTGTTATGTCCAAGAGCTCCTTGTTCCAACCAAGGTTATAGAGATTTTCACCTATATTTCTCTGTAGAAAATTTTCAGATTTAGCTTTTGTAGCTGTGTACTATGAATTTTGAGTGAATTTTTGTGTATGATATAGGTGCTAAAGATCACTTGTTTTGTGCCTATAGATATACAATTGTCTGAGTGCCACTTCTTGAAAAGACTATTCTTTACCATATTGAATTATCTTGACATTCCGGTAAAAAATCCAATGGTCATAAATGTAAAGCTATATTGCAATGTTCCGTCGCCTATGTACCTTTTCTTGAATCTAAGACACACTGTCTCTGTCGTTATGATTTTAAGCTAAGTTCTGAAACAGAGTCATAAATGACCTCCAACTTTATTCTTTTTTTCTAATTTCTGTTCTATTCTCATATGAATTGCAAGATTTGCTTGTTCATTTCTAACTAGAAACCTATTGAGATTTGAGAGGATTGTTAATTTGGGAATAGATTAAAGGAGAATTCCCACTGAATCTTCAGATCTATGGACATGAAATATCTCTCAGAGTTTGTAGGTCTCATCTCTCTCCACAATATTTTATAAATTTCATTATACAAGTCATCTATCTTTTTGGTTAAATTTATTTCTAAGTGTGTATCCTTTGGGGGCTATTGTGAAAGAAATTGTTAGGTTAATTTCATTTTTGGATTATCTGTTGCTATGTAATAAACACAATTGATTTTTACTTGTTGATCTTGTATCCGCTGAACTTTTAAATAAAACATGAGCAAAAGAAATTACAAAGGAAATGAAAAATACTTTTCAGGCTTTGTTATAATGAAAGTGAAACAAATCCAAAAAGTTTGTGAATTGCAGGCAAAGCAGTGCTTTCTTGAAATCTATAGTTTTAAATGATAATATTAGAAACAAAGAAGATTTTTAAATTGGGTATCTAAATTTCACCTTAAGAACTAAAAATATGAAGAGAAAATTAAATCTAAACAGAAGGAAGAAAATAATAAATTTGAAGTACAACTAATTAACTGAAAAACAAACATTAGGAAAATTAAAAAGTCAAATGTGCTTTTTGGAAAAGATTAATAAAAATTTTAAATGCCTACCAACTCTGATCAAGAAATAAAAATAAAAACTATATCACTATAAAGAATGAGAATAAATGTTGCTGTACATCGTACAGAATTGAAATGTTATAATCAATTTCTGACCAAAATTTTATATTAGTGACAACTTACATCAAACAGACAAATCCCTTGGAAGATACATCTTAATAAAATTTAAACACATTATAGAAAAACACTGAAATCTACAGACAGTACCCTTCACAAGCACAAATAAAACAATAATCCTTAGTGATTAACAATAATCCTTAGTAAATTGAACCCAACAATGAAATACATGAAGGGAATCACTGGTTTAACATTCAGACTTTATTCAACTAACATAAAAAGAATAAAAGGGAAGCTATTATTATAATCTCAAGAGATATAGAAAAAGACATTTGACCAAATTCAGCATCTCTCCTAATGAAAACCCTCAGTGAACCAATAATGGAAGTGACATTACTCAGTCTGTTAGAGGCATTTGCAAAGCTCTTGCAGCTCATGCCAAGCTCAGGACCAGGATGTTGAATGTTTACTTCCTTCCCTGCAGGACCCAGGCAGGAGCAAGGGCTCTGGCCGCTTCCAGGGAGAACTGGGCAGGAGGTGCTGTCCCATGGAATTGGGCCAGGATTGGGAAGGGTGGGTGATGATCTTCAGGGAAGACTAAACCGCTTCACCTTCAGACATGATTGTTATGTGAAAACCAAAGGATCTATCAGAAGAGAAATCAGCATCTAACTCCGATAAGTGCTTTCCACAAGGATGCAGAAGAAAGGGTCCACCTGCAGACTACAATAGTCTTAATGTCTTTAGAGCAGCAGCAAGAAAATGGAAAGTGAAATAATTACATTGATAATAGCATAAGACACATTTTAAAAATAAAACAAAATATCTACAAAACTACTACACTGAAAACTATGAAGCACCATTGAGATTCACTAAAGAACATATAAAGAGGGAAGATAAATATGTTCTTCATAAACTAGAGAGCTCAGGATTTTTATGTCAGCTCTCCCCAGTATAATAAATGGGTTCAGTGTGATCTCTATCACCAGTTTAAAGTTTTATAGAAATCAAGAAAAGCTAAATCTATATTTTTCTAGACTTGGGGTAAGAAATGATTTCTTAGAGAAGACATAAAAAACAATAAACTTGAAAGTTCACTACATATTTCATGAAGATAAAAACACCCTGCTTATTAAAAAAGCACCGAACAAAGTCTTTGTAAATAGGGGGGGATGGAGGGGGTGAAGGGAGGGCAGGGGAAGGGGGAAAAAATAAGAACCAAGAGAGTATGTAAAGGCGCATATCTCCAATGATGAATGTCATTATATTGTACACCTAAAGTGTACCAATAAAGTGATTATTCTGCTTAAAAAAAAAGTACCAATAAATTTTTTTAAAAAGCAAGCTATAGAATGGGAGAAAAGATCTCCAATACATACGTATAACAAAGGATACACATACACACATACACATTTGTATTAAATGTGTACAACGTTCGCACCCTGGAGAGATCGGTCCCAGAGTCCACAGTGATACCAAACTCTGAAGTGCTCAAGTCCCTTGTGTAGAATGTGTAGAACTTGCATTTAACCTGCATACAGCCTCTCATATATTTTAAATTATCTCTTTATCACTCATAATACTATGATGGAAATGTTATGTAAGTTTTTCTGTATTGTTTACACAATTTTTTTCAAATATTTTTGATCTGTGGAAGACTGACTCAACAGGTACAGAACCCTTAGGTTCAGAGGCAAATGTACATGCAATTTAAATGCCATCAGAACCACATGGGAGCCACTTCAGGCCTATAAGGATGGCTAAAATTAAAAACAACCAACACCATAAAATACTTGCAAAGATTAAGAATAACGCTATCTTTCAGGTGCTTCTAGTGTGAATGTGAAATGCAACTCTGCCACTTTGCTAAACAGTCTGCTACATTTTAAAACAGTTAAACATCCATCTGGCCTATTAGTCACCAGTTCCACTTAGAGAAAGAATAAAAATATCCATCTAAATAACAACTTCTACAAAAATGTCATGGGTAGCTTTGAACACCGTAGTCTAAACTGGAGATGAGATGACACAGATGCTATTTATCAGGGCCACATGTGGTGGGCATCCTGTCCTGTCCTGAAGGTAGAGGACAGTAGGCTCTTGTTCTTAGGGGTCTTGGGCTGTCCAGACAGTGGGGGGCTCTCCAGGCCCTGGAGAGCAGCATTCCACATCTTCATTTGAACTGTGCTCACCATGGTTTTACTTATTGTTACAATTCTTCAGGCTTTACCTTTTACCTTTGTGCAATTCACTAAATTTAAATTTCCAAGAATTTAATGAAGCATTTTCTAAAAGGAAGCTTTACAAATGACTAGATAATTTTTAAGTAAAAAAAAAGTTAATGTGTATCTTTCAAAACAAATTAGAAGCCAGGTGTGGTGGCCCATGCCTGTAATCCCAGCGTTCTGGGAGGTAGAGGCAGAAGAATTGCCAGTTTGAGAACAGCCTGGGAAATTTAGCAAGACCTTGTCTGGCCCCCAAAATAAATAAAATAAAAAAGGGTTGGGGATGTAGCTCAATCCAAAAGCTCTGGCTTCAAGCTCCAGTTCCACACATACCACACACGCACAAAAATTAAATATAGCTAAACAAAACTATGAACTGAGAAGATGTATCTCTGGAAATCATTCACAGGCAGCCCCCAGAGATCAGATGGGGGGTGTTTCCAGAGAATCAGAAGACACCACTAAGACGGGATTATTCAGTTTTAGAAAGGAAGCAAATCCTCCTGCCTGTGGTGACTGTGACTCCTGACAACCCTGTTCGGGGTGACACAGGCCAGTCACAGAAGGGCGAGGGCAGAGCTAGGGGTCTGGAGGGGAGGCAAACAGAAGCCTGGGGTTGCTGGGCTGGAGAAGGGAAGGAGGCGATGCCCTCCCGAGGAACAAGCGGGCACAGAGCCCTGCCACACAGCGCAGTGCCCGCAGGGAGCTAGTGTGTGGCTCTCCAAACCACACCGAGGGCAAGCGTTTGTGTTCTCGCTACAATAAAAAGAGTAAGAATGACATTAATGCAAAGCAATAATGATAGGCAAGGCTTAGAGTTTTACAGGGTGTCCTGGAGCTTCCTTGCATCCGTACCTGTAATCGTCCTATGAAACCTGCGGAGTGTTAACGGGAGCCTGGTTTTAAAGTCACACTGCAGACCGCAGTGACTGTCAGGTGTCCAAGGTCATGCGATCCTGACTTTGGGAAGCAGGATTTAAATCAGTGCTGGAGACGGAACCCAGGGCCACGCACATACTAGACAAGCACTCACCGTTGAGCCGAACCGAACCCGCAATGTCACACCCTCAATTACCAGCCTAAACCACCTCTGGGTGACAGAGGAAGGGCTAATACCTTTTATTTTCTCAAAGCAAAAGAGAATGGAGAAGTAGACAGACTGAAGAGATCATTCCCGTACTGTTAAAGGAGATCTGCCCTCTGCTGAAGTGGGCTGCATATCTCAGCAGAACAAATAAGCCTTATCCAGTGCCCATCTGTGAAGCTAAGGTACAACTTGACCAGCAGCACCAGAAAATCAGCCAGAGAGAAAAACGGTGAATGAGTGGCCTTACTGCCCCACCTCCCAGAGACTAATTTGTTCCTGTGGACTAATTGGTTCCTATGGAACCAGCAGCTCCCACGCCAGCTCCCAGGGGGTTGGGCCAACTCCAACTCCATCAAGGCACAGAGAAGGAAGGAGATATCGCCCCTGCACCCCTCCTCAGCCCCACTTCCCTGGCAGCTCCATCGCTCCCAGCAGCAGGTCACATAGGACCTGGCTCTGCTGCATCCTTCCTCGCTCTTTGGTTGTCCAGGGGACGAAAGCTTCCTGTGGCTCCTCCTCCTCAGCTGGACCCTATTTCCCCTCTTCCTCTCTAATGCTGCTGCACCTTTTAGGAGTTCATGCATTCATGTCTCTTTGTTCAAAAGTCAGTGTGAGTTTTGTTTTCTACCGAGCCCTTTTCTGATATAATTGCTGCTACCCAGGATGGTTCCTGCTGGTGACATCGGAACTCGATCTGGGTACTGAGCTTGCTCATGTTGCACAGGTGCCTGGGTGGCATCTGGTGGGATGTCATGCAGTGGGTGACCGACATTCAAGCTTCCCTGATGGCCATGTGGATGGAGTGTGGGGTGTGGCCAAGCCCCGGGGACCAAGCAACTCCTGCCCCTGAGTGAGCCATACCTGTGGTCATGACCAGCACTGGGGAACACTGGCTCCCGACCACATCCCCACATCCCCACCCCACAAGAAAGAACAATTAAAATAAAGGCCTCCACCGACACATTTTCCTGGTCTGCATGTTAGGGTTAAAGGCTGCTGGGAAATAAAGTGAGAAGCAGGGAAATGTTTGGATGCACCGGGGAGTGGGGGAGTTGGCACCTCCATGTTCCCATGAAGCCCTCTTCCAGGTGAAGGTCACTCTCCTCCCACTTCTCAAGAATTCACAATGTTGCACAAAGTCCATCCCATCACAGCACTGAGGATCTTCCAGGGGAATAGCAGTTTCCCAGGTCCCTTACCTTGTCCCCACCTGTGATGCAGGACAGTCCCTGTCCTGTCCAGCTCCGAGTAGCTTCACCACCTGAGGAATAGTGTGCACTGACCAAGTGTGTGGGCAGAGACCCTAGATGCTGGCTGGTGGCCAATGTGGAGGACGCTTCATCCAGATAGGTGGGATTCAAGGTGAGTCACCCCAAGTGTGTCTGTCGGGATTCGTCCTACCAGGATCTGAAAGTCTTCGAAGCCAGAAGGTCTGAAATCACTTTGTGTGTGTTCTGCAAAGCTGGATTCTCCTGGAGGTGGAGACTCGGGACCTTTCCACATGTATTTCAGAGCCTGGAGTCTGAAGCCCAGTGCCCACATTGGGCCAGTGTGTCCATGACATCCTTGGCTGTAAAACTCAAATTCCTACATCTTGGGAAGCTCCTCAGTCCCAGTGACCAGGACAGTCGGTCCTCTAGCGTGGAAGCTGCTGAGGCAGCAGTGCTCCTCCCTTGGCATCCTGCTCAGCTGTCCCTAATCACTCTCCAGGGGATGCAGTGGCCGCATCCTCATGGAGGCATTAAGAAGTCCCTAAAGTAAGTGCCTGAAAATCCAGTGGGGACAGTGGTGCCAGGGCTGTCCATGGGTCCCCCAGAGCTCCCAGGAGTGACTGGGAGAGGATCAGTGTGCTTCTGAGCATGTAGTCTGTCTACAGGCAGCAACTGCGGAGGCTGTCTGGCCAAAAGGTCCCTGCAAATGACATGAACAGGACAGGTAGCCAGATGTTTCCAGTCCATCCTGGGAGCAGCTTCCAGCACTGGTGGCAATGGAGCTGGTAGTCTCTGATGGGATCTACAGCCTCACAGGCATTAGGTTTAAGCTGTTTACATACCTCAGATTGCTTTGGGGGTGGGTCCAGTCCTTAGGGGACAATCTCCCAGGGCAAGTCTATGTGTATGCTATAAAAGGGTTTAAAAGCCTTCCCAGAAGAGAGTGTGGTTATTACTAGGGTGACAGTTAAGAAAGAGACACCCCCTCTTCTACTTTCAGGGATAACTAGATCCCACCCAGAGTGGACACCCATCCCTGGAATCCCCCAAACACCCGATGGTCAACCAGTCTCTGCAGGTTTATAGGGTTAAATGGCACAGGGAATCTGACTTGCATGGACCTCGCTCTAGGTCCCATTGTCCCAGTTCTGAACCTAGAGGTCAGCAGTCGTTCAACACACAGATAGTCCCCGAACAATTGCTCCCCTGCCCCACAAGGTAAAGCGGTGAGGGTCAGGCTCAGGGTCGAACAAGTCTTGAACTGTTTTCTCCTGCAAGGAAAATGGAAGCCAAAGGCAGCTACCCAGCCCAGGGGGCACATAGAGATCCAGGTCACCCACTACAATGGGGCATGGCATGGTGATGCCCCCTGATAGTTGCCCATTTCTGTATCAACTTGGCCAGAGGCCAGAGGCCACCTAGGAACCAGGGATTATTTTAAACCCAAACATGGCTGTTGCTATTAACAGTTGCTATTGTAGGTATAGTGACTTAATGTAGCAAATCAGCAGAGATTTTCACTTCTACATGCTATGCCTAACCTGAGGGAAACGTCTGCCCTTGATTTCAATTAGAAAAGATGAATAAAGCACATTTGTGATGTTACCTCAGGGTTACTTCATCTGGACAAGGAGAAAGACAAAAAAAAGTCTGAAAGTTCTGAAATGTTCAGTAATGAAAATAAATGAAAAAGCACAAAAATCAAAGATTAACATAGAGGATAATTTGGATTAAAACATTTAGAAAGCAATGCAAAAACCATCTGACTACACTGTTTATAAGAGAGCTGCTGACAGTGTGGGGAAACCGGAAGTGGGAATGGGCAGGGATAGAGTGGGTGGCATCTAGGGTGACTCCCAGCAGCCCCAGGGTCATTGTCCCCTTTTGCACACACTCCCTCAGCTGTGGGCCAGTCCTGGTGTCTTGGCTTTAATGAATTAAAATGCAGCACACACTGCAGGGTATAGCCTGTGAGGTTAGGTTACTGTTCTTCCACTCTTTCTTTCTCTCTGCTTGCTCTGGCTGAAGTTGGATACCAGGCTATGGGCTGAACTATGGGGACACCCAGGTTTCCAGGAGCTGCGAGAAGACTAGTGAACAACTGAAGATTCACAGTCCTGCTGACGGTCAGCCTTGGGAAGCGAGTTCTCACTCAGCACAGCCTCAGAGACTTTGCAGCCTTGGGTGGCACCTGGAGTCCACCACTCAACATCACCACATACAGATTCTTAACCCCCAGGAACTGTGAGGCAACACATAGTGGTTGTTTTAAAACCTCTGAATTTCAGGGTATTTGTTAAACAGCTGTATATAGCTAATACAGACAGTGAAAGATACACCAGGCAATAAGAGGAAACGAAGAGGAAGATGAAAGAGCTCTATTAAAAGCATAAAGTAAGTCCACATTAGGTTCAAAAGATTGTTAGGGGTAACAACATATACAAAATGATAAAAAATTTAATTTATGAAGAGGATATTACTTTTCTAAACTCCTAAACATTTAATAAAGCACATGTAAATTACATGAAGCAGGGAAAATCAGAATTACAGGAAGAGATCAACATATACAAAATCATAGTGTAAATTTTAACACTCTTCTCTCAATTGCAAAAAAAACAAATAAATTACCAAATATTAAAACTATTTTGTGAGCTATAGCAGATAAGCCACTGACTGAGTAACATATAAAGAACTGAGACTTATTCTCCGTCAGTTCTGGAGGCCAGGAAGTTTATGATCAAGGTTTGGGGTCTGGAGAGGGCTACTCCCTGCTCCAGAACTCCAGGAAAACTCTGTCCTCACATGGAGGAAGCAGTGGGGAAGCTGAACAGGGCAAAGCCCTTCCATGGAGATTTCATAAAACAGCATCAGTCCTCTCATGTGGGTAGAGACCTCTCTACCTAAACACATTTAAAACATCTCACCCACCCCAACTCTTGCATTTAGAGCTAAACTTCTAACATAGTTAGAACACATTCACTGAGGCACTCTATCCAGATGTATTCTGGAATTTCAAACTGACATGGAAAAGCTTATGATCAGGGCTTAAACAGGACACTGCCCCAGGTAACCATACTGTAGCTAAAAACCAGCAAGGTCATAGGAGCTATGGAGCAAAAACAATGACAGTTTAGGGAAGACAGAAAGAGATGGGCTTTCTGTGAGGGATTAGAAAAGATGTTTCACTTGAATTTGAAGGACAAAAAGAAATTTAAACGTAGGGGTTTAGGAAAAAAGGGCAAGTGAGATTACGCAGGAATAGAGTGATGCTGGGTTTTTCTGCCCAGATAACCAGTGACACTGTGAGGCTGCTGAAAAAAATAGGAAGAAAATGATTTGGCATGTGGTCCATAGATCTTCCCAACCAATTATGAATCCTTTAAGCAAAACAAGCTTTAAGAAAAAATACTTAATGTTATCTAAGCATTCTCTCTCTCTTCACTTTTTTGCTTACCCCTCCTCCTAACACAGTTATATCTTATTTTTGTGGTAAGATACTATTGCATATTTATATTATCATGAATATGTAAATAGTGTTCATGCTTGAATATGCAATACACTATGATTAATTTTTTTTCCTTTGATAAACTGTTGTTTGTTTTCTTCAGGCTTAATCATTGTCTTATTTAACTTCATTTTTTAATGTCTATGACTTGCAGGCCACAAAACTCCCTGCAGAGGCACAGTTCTCCCTCAGAGTGTGTGAACTCACATGATGCTTGTCATTCTCATCTTCTCTTGGCTCCCAATGGCTCTTCAACCCTGGCATCTTCACCAGCAGTGTGAGCCACCTGCTCTGAGGAAAGTCTGCGTCCTTCCTGGATGAAGTCACTGCTTCTTGGAACAACTTGGTTTGTGCATATGTTTTGACACATGTAACAAGATCTTCTCCAAAATGGGAACATGGATAATACTTGCTTTGAGTTTGTAAAGGTATGAAAATATCTTTATTTTCCATGCTCAGGTGAATGAAATTCGGGTTGGGTATAAAATGCAAGGCCAAGAGTATTTTCTCCTCAAAGTTTTAAGGAATTACTTATGTTCCAGCTTTCAGTATTGCTGTTGAAAATTTGGTACCACTTAAATTTTGTGAGTTTTTTTTCCATTAAGTTTATTGATACATTTTAGGTATAAAATACAGTTACATTCATCATTGGGCTCCTGTACCTTTACATGATGTATCTTGGTTCTTATTTTTTTTCCCATTCTTCTGCCTTCTCTTCACCCCCTCTACACATCTCTATTTACAAAGACTTTGTTTCCTTTTTTTCCTTTTCTCATGTTTTTTCTTTTCCCTTCTTTCCTTTCCCCTACCCTTCCCACTTCCCCTACTCCTTTAGACCTTTTCTTTCTATTACAAAATATCAATTATAAATTTTTAAATTATAATATCAAGATTTAGAGGATATTACCACAGATATTGCAGAATTTAAAAGGATATAGAAAGCATATTATAAAAATCTTTTTTGAAATAAATTTGACAATTTCTATGAAGTACCTTGGAAGACAAAGAAACTGACTCTGGAAGAAATATAAAATTTGAATAGCACCCATTAAAGAAAGTATATTCCTAGCTTGAAAACCTACCTATATGACAACAACAGGCTCATATACATTTTAACTAATGAATTATATCAAACAATTAAAGCAGAAAAAAGAAGGAACACTTCTCTCCTTGTTTTAGGAAATCAACATTGTGCTAATCCTAAAATGGATGAAGATAATAGAAGAAAAAAGTGTGAACATAGATAAAACTTTGTTTAACAAAACAAACTATTAGAAGTCAGATCCGGCAGTATGTAGAAAGTGGTTTTACTATATGGATGGCAGTGTTGGTTCAGCATTGGAAGATCCTCCCCCCTAAGTCACCATTTTAACAGAGGAAAGGAAAAAGCCATATGATCCTGTCAGTAGTTGCAGAAAAAGTATTGGACTAAATTCTACAGCTGTTCATGGTAAAAGCTATCAGGAGACTAGAAGTAGAACAGAAACTTCTCAACAGATTAAGGACATGTACTCCATACTTCCAGTGAGAATGCCTTATATGAATGGAGAAGATACAATGCTTTCTCCTTAAGGTGAGGAACAAGGGTAGATATGCTTACTCTTTATCTGCCCATTAAATTTTGAAACCTAGACCCCACCAAAATAGCCTGGCAATAAAATGACACAATTAGGATAGGATTGGCAAGGTAGAAGCAAAATCTTTATATGTAGATGAAATGATCATCTACAGAGAAAATACTAAGAAATCTCTAGGAGCCCCTAGAACTTGTATTGGAATTTAGCAATATTAGAAAACACAAGACATATATAAAAATTCAGGTCTATGTATACTTGCTATGAATGAAGAATTGGATATTGAAATTGAAAAGTTACGTAAGAGTACAAAGGACCTAGAAAAGTAAAAAGAAAATAAATAACAGTGTTGGAAGACATTTATTACCTAATTTTAAGACTTCCTCTAAAGCTACAGTAATCAAGGCAGTGTTGGTGTAAGGAAAGACATATAGATCAATGGAATAAAACAGAGAATCTAGAATAGAACCACGCATATATGATCCACTGATTTTTGAAAGATTATTTAACCTTAACATTTTATAGCACATAAACTCCACTCAAGAGCAGAGGAAAAGATAATGTTTTCAACAAATGGTACTAGAACACCTGCTATCCTTATGTAAAAAAGTAACCTCAACCCTTTATTTCCATACATAAAAATAACTTGAAAGGATCTATGAAACTAAATATGAAAGACTAAAACTATAAAACTTTAAGAAGAAATTATAAGAGAAAATATTCATGAATTAGGCTAGGCAAGAATTTCCTAAGATACAAAAAACATGATGTATAAAAGAAAAAATTGATAAATGAGATTCCATCAAAATTTAGAACTTTAAAAGACATCATTAAGAAAATGAAAAGTAGTCCTTAAACAGAACATATTTATAATACATATGACCAGAATATATAAAGAACTCTTACAGCTCATTAGTAGACAACCCAATTAAAAATAGACACAAGATGATGATAAATAGCCAGGACAGCACAAGGAAAGGTGTGCAACACTAAAAATCAGAAAAATACTAATCAGTACAATAACAAGATCATATTACATACTCATTAAGGAGATGAAGCTCAAAGTTTTAAAAGAACAAATGTCAGCTTAGGTGTCAACCAGTTAGAACTTTCTAATACTGCTAATGTGAATGTAAAATGATAAAACCATTTTGGAAAACAACATGGAAATATTTTGTATTACTGTTACGCACCAACAGTTCTGTTCTTAAGTTTTTACTTAAGAGGAATGAAAACACATGTTCAGGATAGATTTGTACATGCAAGTTGACTATCACTTATCTGAAATTCTTGGGAGCAGAAGTGTTTCAGATTTTGGTGTGAAATCCACTTGATCTGCAAAGAGGATAGCTACTCCTGCTTTTTTTCAGGTTCCCGTCACATGGAGTATTGTTTTCCACCCTTTAACTTTCAGTCTATGAGTTTCTTTTTGAATTAAATGTGTTTCTTGTATGCAGCATATTGTTGGATTTTGCTTCTTGACCCATTCTGCCAGTCTATTTCTTTTGATTGGTGAATTGAGACCATTAACATTGATGGTTATAACTGATACATATTGACTTATCATTATCATGACTTTTTCTTTTTGTTGGATTCTCCCCCTTTGTGTTTAATTTCTTTCTTTTTTTTCCTTTGCGTTTAATTTCTTGTTGCACCCTACGGATTCATTCTGCTGGGCTTCCTGGGATTGTGATCCTCATTGTCTTTTCCTAGGACATTGTCTAAAATTTTTGGAGTGCTGGTTTGATATTCATGAAGTTTCTAAGGTGTTCTTTGTCTTGAAAGTATCTTATTTCTCCATCGATTTTGAAAGATAGTTTTGCAGGGTTCATCAGTCTGGGTTGGAGGCTGTTTTCCTTTAGGGCTTGAAATACATTACTCCAAGTTCTTCTTGCCTTGAGGGTTTGCATTGAGAAGTCTGCTGTGTTTTCCTTTGTATGTGATTTGTTTCTTTTCTCTCACTGCTTGTAGAATTTTGTTCTTCAGTTGGGTTTCTGGAATCTTAACTATTATATGCCTATGTGTATATTTTTTTATCAAGGCTACTTGGAGTCCTATATGCCTCCCTCATCTGTATGTCAAGTTCTTTTCCCCTGCTTGGGAAGTTTCTTACCATTACTTCTGTGAACAGTTTTTTATGTTGTCTGCACTCTCTCCTGTTTCTTCATTGACTCCAATCAGTCTTATGTTACTCTTCTTTGAATCATCTAGCATCTCCTGGATTGATTTTTCATGATCCCTTACTATTTTAATGAAATTTTTCTTTTCCTGGTCACTAATTGCAATCTTATCTTCTATATCTGAAATTCTGTCCTCACATTGGCTCATTCTGCTGCATAAACTTTCAATGGAGTTTTTAATCTCCTGGAAATCTGTTTGCATCTGTTGTATAGATTCCATTTGTTTCCTATGTTGGGCTTCTATCATGTTCCTCAGCTCCTCTATTTTTTTTTTATCTGTTTCTGCTCTGGATTTATTAATCATGTCTTGCACTATGAGTACAATCTCTGCTGTTATCTGAGAAATTATTTCTGATTTCAATTTTTCTAGATCCTCTTTTGTTGCCAGTTCAGCAAGTCCAGGTGGTTGAGTATCAGATTGTTCCGTCTCGTTTCCCTTTGGTAGGTTTCCTTAGGTGACCTGGAAGTCTGGTTTTGAGACTTGTTTATGTGTCTTCTCATTTCAACATATGCAGTCTGCTGTGCCTTTGTTGAGGCAACTTTTTGTTCATCCAGTGGTCTTCAATTCTCAGCAAGCCACTGAGCAGCCTTTTCTCTGCTGGTCACCAGTACACTAATTCCTGGGTTCAGAAAGGTGGCCTTCTGGATCCCTGAGCTGACCTGTTGTGTGGGTGGGCTTCTGCTTGGGGCCTATGCACACTTGGAATGGTATCTAAGTTTGCCTCTGGCTAGGGCCCCTATGTACCTGCTGTCTGGGAGGGCCTGTGGCTGGGGGCTGTGCACCCCAGTTCCCATTGTGTGAGCAAGCTTCTGGCTAGGGTCTCATGCACTTACTGATGGCATCATGGCAAACCTCTGGTTGTTGCTTGTGTGCCTGTGCAGCTCTTTTCCAGGAGGGCCCTTGGCTTGGGTCAGTGTGCCTCAGCCTCTGGTGTCAGCGAGGACCCCTGGCTGAGATCTGCTTGCAGCCACACCACTCTGGTCCACACCACTGCTCCCCCAACTAAGGTGGTCTGGTGTGCCTTTATTGAAGAGATTTTCTTCACTTTTCCAGTGGGCTTTAATTTTCATCAAGGAGCCTCAGAGAGGCCCTCTTTTTGTTGTTCACTTCTGCTCTATCTTTTGAAGCTCAGAACAATGTCCTTTATGACCCCTGCAACTCTGCAGTGTGGATGCAGGTAATGACTTGGCACAGCCACGGGGGTGGGGGTGGGGGTGGAAGGGGGTGCAGCTCACCTCCTTGGTGCTGGGGGGGGGACTCTGCTCCTTGGTGCTCTGTGGCACCACTTAAATTTGTGAAATTTTAGATGGACATGTTTTTTCCATCGGAAAATGGCCTTCCACTTGCCCCATTGAAATATGTCAATCATTGAGCTGGTATGGATCCTGTTCATCAATTGTACTTTGTAGTCTGGGAATCCCCTTAACTAAACACAAAGTTTTTCAAAGTTCTACTATGCACCAAGCACTTTCTAGGTTCTGGGATAGAATCAAAACAAGTGATTTTGAGCATCTCACCCACTAATGAAGAAGAAAATAAACCATAGACATAACACACAGTAAGTGACTTCTCAAGTTAGAAGATGATGTGTCTTATGAAAGAAAATAGAAAGTAAATGAGAACACAAGAGACTGGGGTAGAATGCAGAATGAAATAGTGGGCCCAGGAAGCTGGGACTTGGAGAGCTCACTGAAGAGTGAGTGGAGGCCATGAAGGCTCTGTGCCTATCTGCACATGCTGCCATCACAAAGTGCAATCTACAAGCAGCACAAACTATAGACCTGGGTCACCCACAGTTCTTGGTCAAGGAATCCAACCCTGAAGTGCTAACAGAGTTCCATTTCTGGTGAAGGCCCATATCCTGGCTTTGCCAGGCTACCATCTCACTGTGTCTTCAAATGGTGGGGGGAGAAGGAGGATAAACTCTCTGGGGTTTGTTCTCCCACAGCCACTGATCCCAGCATGAGGCTCTGCCCTCATGATCTCCTCTGAGCCTAATACCCCCAAAGCCTTGACTCCTGAGATCATCCCACTGTGATTTGGGCCACACACTGTAGTCCCCATAGGCTGTGAGAAGCAGAGCAATGGGTCACCGTGAGGGAGAAGCCAGAGACCCAAGGGCCAGTTTAGGAGGTCTGGGGTCCTCCAGGGGATGGAGGTGCTTTGGATTCTGCTTGAGTCAAAGAGTGAGCCATACACAGCACACCAGGGACAATGGATCCCCCTAGGTTAACCCAGTATCCTCCTCTACACCAGGAGTCTGCAGAAGAGGCCAGGGTAGAACAAGAAGACTCACTGGGAGTTGCTGGTGTGCAGAGGAGAGATGTGGTGTGAGGCATTCAGAAAGGGGAGGAGAGAAATAGTTTCTGAGTATGTCTTCACAGTGGAGTCAATGGGATTTCCTGTTACATGGGATGTGGAGAGTGACAGTTTGACATGGTTGCAAATATTTTGTCCTGAGCAACTGAATGGAGGGAACTGGCATGGATGAGATGGGGAAGACTGTGGGGGAAGTGGAGTTGGTGGGGGCACTGTGAAGAGTCCAGTGTTATACACATGAGTTTGAGATGACAGATTCTAGAGAAGGTGCTGAGCACAGCTGGGTGTGTCCTTCAAGGGTCAGGGAGATCTAAAGATGCAATGACAGCCCTCACAATAACCTCGAAGACCTGGCATGGGACAGGATCTATGGAGACAATGAGAGTGGACCCAAGCAAGAGCATCCTGGATTGGGTTACTGAGACATTCAAAGCTCAGGAAGAGGAGGGGCAGGAAGAGGAAGTGGAGAAAAGCAGATCAGTGAAATGGGAAGGAGAAACCAAAAATAAGCTGAGGGGTGTCAAGGAGCCATACAAAAAATGGTGAATTCAGGTGTCATCATGAGAACCAATGAAAGGATGCCTGAGAACTGACCCCAGCTTAGTAACTGAAAGTCATTTGTTCATGAAAGCCAACTTGAAAGCAGACTATGAGGGAATAGGAGAGAGGCAACATAACAACCTTCCCTGTGAAAGGGAACAAAGAAATGAAGTGGTAGCTGGTGGGGAAAGTGGGGTCAATGGGCATCTCAATTTGGATGGCCATCAGCACTGGGAATTTTCTTGAACTATATCCTTGCCAATTTCACTCCTGTCTTAATCTCTTTTATGCTCCTATAAGAAAACTAATTATATCCTTGCCAATTTCACTCCTGTCTTAGTCCCTTTTGTACTCCTATAAGAAAACACCAGGGATGGATACTTTATAAAGAAGAAAAGTTTGCTTAGATCGCATTTCTGGAGGTCCAAGAACATGGCTGTGCCATTGGCTTGGCTCAGTGAGGGTCTTGTGACAGACACTGTCACAGTGGTGTGGAAGGTCAGGAAGAGGGACTCAGGGACACCAGGCTCATGTTTAGCAACCCATTCTTCAGAGAGCCCATCCAGTCCCTTGAGCTGTCCCCTGCTCCTGGGAGACAGCATTAGCCCACTCTTGTGGGTGACGTCCATGAGCTCATACCTTTCTGTCCACTGCTTCAGTTCAGGGGAACAACTCAGAATCTTATGGTTTTGAGGCAGGCGTGGTGTCACTGAGCTAAATCCCCAGCCCTTTTCATATCTTTCTCTAGGTCCCATCTCTTAAGATACCCCACACTGGGGACCAAGCCCCAGCTCCCGAGCCTCTGGGTACTCTGCATGCAAACCACAGCGCACATACACACACACACACACACACACACACACGCACATGCACACACACACGCACACACCCCGCACATGGCCTCCCTTGGGACACTCACTGCAGGATACTGGAAGTCCTGGACCTTTTCTGTCCCTGCCTTGGTCCCTTTAATAACCTATGCTCCTTCCAGTTTTGTGGTCTCAGCCTCACTCAGGATGCTCTTGTCCCCTTCTACACTGGCTTTCACTGTCCCTAGCTGTCCCCAGTAGTCCCTGGCCTGGTCATTTGCCCCTCACTTGCTGCCATCCTCTCCCTATCTCCCTCCTGGAGGGTTCCTTTCATTTCTTAAATTTACCAGCAGCACCTGGATTCTTTTTGGTTGTTGTTGTTAAATTCTTTTATGGGTCCATTGTAGGTATACAACACAATTACATTTCTCATTGGGAATTGTACCTTTACATGATGCATCTTGGTTCTTATTTTTTCCCCATTCCTAGCCCTCCCTTCATGCCCTCCACCCTTCCCTATTTACAAAGACTTTATTTCCATTTCTCAGCATTTTTCCTTTCCCTTCTTTCCTTTCCCCTGCCCCTCCCACTACCCCTACCCCTTTGGACCTTTTCTTCCTATCTTGCATTATCGATTATTCATTCTAATCATTGGTACATTTTAGGTATACAATGTACTGACATTCATCATTGGAAATTTGCACCTTTACATAATCTCTCTTGGCTCTTATTCTTCACCCTTGCCCAGACCTCCCTTCAACCCCTCCATTCCTCCCTATTTACAAAGATTTTGTTCCTATTTTTCCATTTTCTCATATTAATCCCATTCCCTTCTATCCTTTCCTCTAGCCCTCCCACTTCCTTCCCCTTTGCCCCTTTTCTTCCTATTTCACGTTACCTATTATACATTTAGTCCTTATTTACACTTTCAGTTTCTCAGAGAAACTATTTGGTATTTACACATGTGTGTCCTATTTATTTCACTTAAGAGTCTGGCCTCAATGTGCATCCACTTAGCTATCTTGATGGGACCCCAAACCATGGCACCCTGATCTACTCTGACTCCTTCACCCAGCCCTGCCTTCCCCGCTTCCACAATCCCATGGATCCCTATCCTCTTTGTGACAAATCCCTTTATTGTGACTTGAATGAGCTTTGAGAAGAAGAGCCAAATGCACCTGCCAAATCTTCCTTGTTTTCCCTGAGGCCTTTTCCAGCATTTGTGGTATGGGCAGCACCCTGTCAACCATATGTGTTTCCATCCCTGGTCCATCCATGGAGACCTGAATGACAGCCTGGAGACCCAAATGCAGCCCCATCATTCCATCCTTTGGGAAACATGAGCCTCTGATCTGTCATGTGCCATTCTGCAGAGTTTACTGGCATCCCAAAGCTGTCTGCATAGCAATGGCTGGCTGGCTTTGCTGGATGTGACAGCATTCCATCTAGCTGTGAAACCGGCTTCAGAGTGGGAGGAGACTGCAGCTCACAGCAGCCCCAGCCCCGCCTGCTGTGGATCCTCTTATCCTTGGACCATGAAGCCATCTTCATTAGTACTAAGTGCAATGCTGCCAATAGCAAGGTCACCATAGACACTTTAGGTCCTGCACAGCCTGCACAGTGCGAAGAGTAATGGGAAGTCCGTCCTCACACTTGCTCCTGGGGAGGCTGCACTGCCTGAGGAGCAGGCCCATTACGGTGAGCCAGTCACTGTGGAGGAGAAAGAGCACTGCACAGGGAGATAGCAGATCCATGCCTGTTTCCCTGAATTACTGAGAACTAGCACGCTCCTCCCTTCCTTCCTAAAGGTGATCACACTGTCTCCACCGGGGGCACAGCACTCCCAAGATTGGGCGCTGGAGGAGGGAGGCATTTGCCTAATGTTGCTTTCAACAACTGCATTTGTTCATTAAAAGCAAAGAAGAGTTATTTATGTATTAAGTGAGCGCTTCTGATTTGATCCCTGAAGTGAAATGTCATAAATAGCTGTTAATTTGGGTCTGTTTACTAAAAATTTAATGCCTGTGGAAAATCTATTTGAATCGTCACAAATGTAATAATGTTGCTGAGGAAGGAAGTGGGAATGATAGCAGCAATTTGAAATGAAGGGCGAGTGTGAGGGTCTTGGTGTCTGCCTGAGCACAGTAATTACTGTTCCTCGCTACCCGCAGGGAGGTGCGGACCCAGCAGAGCACCAATTATAGAGACTGACCCAATCCTCCTTGGGCCATAGTGATGAAAACCATTTCCCTTCTAGTTCTAAGTATTATTGCTATTAATATATGGCTCTTAAATGTGTGATTGTTGATGAAAAGGGTTAATTATCACAGTGATTATTTCATCATATGACTGTGTTGCTCTGCCTGGTACAGCAAAGCCATTTCCTGGGTTATCCAATAAAGTTGTTGTTGGTAAACAGCACAGAACTGAAGCTGACCAGCGACGGAGTTTCTGGTAATGACGTTCCCAGAGAATGACATTGTATGTACAGAAGGGGACTTTGGATCTGGGATCCTAGTTAAGCAGAGACAAGCATGGTGACTTGTTTTCCAGATCATGCAAAAGTAACTTCCTTCCTCCAGGTCCCCCTCTTACCCCTGCTGCATTCATACTTTAGCGTATTTCAGGTGTCACAGCGTTTGGGTGAAAAGACCAAAGGAAATTCCCTAATCTCTGTGCTTCCTCTAGCCAGCCTAGCCGGTAAGGGTTCTTTGCAGCAATTGTGGAACGCACACCCAGCCCCTCATTTGCACCCCAGCACTGCGGGGTCAGGGCAGCTCTGGACTGCACAGGAAGATGTGGGTTTGAGGACAGCAGTTAGTTTCCAAGGTCCAAAGCAGCCACTCTTGTTAGTTAGAACCTGAACACAACTCTGACTCATTTCCAAACTTGATCCCTTCTGCTGGGGATTTAGCTCAGTGGTTCCACCACCTGCCTTGCAACCGCAAGGACCTGAGTTCTATCCCCAGTACCAAAAAAAAAAAAGATACAAACAAACTTGATCACTTCTAACCATATTGAGTTGCTGCATCTGTCTACCTAAAAACATCTGTCAGGGAGACACAACCCACAAGACTGGGGTTGTGGCTTCAAGCTGTGCTTAGGGCCTGGCCAGAGCACCCTACCAGGAGGTCAAAACCAAAAATGTTGGCCTTCTCCAAGGTGAATGGGGCAGGTCCCTGGGACACGGAGGCCATGGGTCTTTCCCTGTAGCACAAGGGTTGGAAGAGCTCTCTTCCTTGGGCCATGGAATGAAATCAGAGCCTCTAACTCAAATACATCTCAGTCCCTCCAATGGAGCTTCCAAAATCTAGAGTTTTTCTGTCTCCAGCATCCTGGAGATGCTCCATTCTGCACCTGGCTAGCTGTAGCTGCTATCTGAGTGCTTCTCCCACCCTCTGTCTTGGAGCTGGTCAGCTGGCACCAGCCCTTTCCCCTCTGAAACTGTAGCATGTCATTTCCCTGGCCCTTTCCCTGGCCATTTCCCTGAGCCCTGAGGTTGACCCTGTGACTGTTGGTTTCTCCTCCTTGAGGACCTGCATGTGTCCATCTCTGCACAGGTCCCCATGGGCCAGAGCCACCTCCATGGCCAGCCTGGGCATCCTCCCTCCAGGAAATTGAGCTGCTGCTGACCTAAAACCAAGAGAGCTCATCCAAACCAAATGCTATCCAGGCACAGTCTAACTTTGCAACATGAACAAAGAGTTTGTAAGATAATTTATGGTGACAATTCATGGTATTGAGGCAGAATATTAGGGTGTGGCCAGCTGGCTGGGCAAATGAACATGACTTGTTAATCATGGAGATCCAGGACATGTGCCAAAGCCATGCACCTGGGACCAATCAGAAAGTGCCACCTTCAGTTCTTCTGGTGTGAGATCAAGCAGGATTTTGATAGGATGTTCTGGAGCTGATGTCAGATGGGGATATACAAGATGGCCACCATCAACCTCATGGCCATTGTAAGCTCGTTCAGTGCCCTGCTTTTCACTCTGCTATAGTTTAATACCTTTAATAAATATAAACCTTGGAACTTTTTGCATGTCTCTTGTCCAAATATTTGTTCAGGACAATAAGAACATGGAATCTCTAGAAGGAGCCCAGAGCACCCCAGGCCCCAGTAACAATCCTATGCTTCTAAAACTCATTATTCACCGTTGTGCCCCAACTCCTCCATCCGGGTGCTCTAAATACAGAAAGTTCATATCTGGGATTCTGGGTAGGAGGACCAAGCTCTGAGGCCCTCTGGGGAGCCTCCTTCCTTCAATTTTGCATCACAGGATCTAATCCAGGGCCTGGTAGGTATCAGGGGCACCACTACCATGCAGGCAGAAGTGAACAAGTCGATGAGAGCTCAAGGCCGAGGCAGGAGAGGGCAGCCTTTCTGCTTCTGCCCATCTTGGCATGGGCCAAGTTCATCCACTCCATTTCTGGCCCAGGATCTCAGAGTTATGCCATGAGTCTGCTCTAACCAGAGCCCTTTTCCTTATAGGTATGGATTGAATTTATAGTCAGTGATATCTCCCACTTCTGTGCACAAAAGCTTCAGTAATGTGGGTCAAACTGCTGAGCTGTTTGCTAAGCCTGAGATAAATATGTAACAAGACTTGGGTTTGGGAGTTACCTTTGCACTGACTTTGGAGTCTCAGCAATAACACAGTCATTTGCACTTATGAGTGACATTTCTCCCTTTGCGAAAATGCATGAATGGTCAAGAAAATAAAAAGAAAGCAAGGAGAGCCCAGAAGGAAGCTCCCCCGCTGCCATCCCAAGCTCCTAGGGCAGAGAAGCTGAGCTGGTCTCAGCACCCAGAAGGAAGCTCTCCCATGCCATCCCAAGCTCCTAGGGCAGAGAAGCTGAGCCGGTCCCAGCACCCAGAAGGAAGATCCACCGCTGACATCCCAAGCTCCTAGGGCAGGGAAGCTGAGCCGCATGGGTTCCAGAAGCACCGGCCCCCGCCCCTGTGGAAATGAGAGGACACATAAACAAGTCTCAAAAACAGACTTCTGGATCACCTACAGCAACGCTACAGGGAAACAAGATGGAAAAATCTGATACTCAACCACCTGGACTCTCTGAACTGGCAACAAAAGAGGATCTGGGAAAAATGAAATCAGAAATAATTACTCAGATAACAGCAAAGATGTTGCTCATGGTGCAAGACATGATTAATAAATCTAGAGAGGACACAGATAAAAAAAATAGAGGATCGGAGGAACATGATGGAATCCCAACACAGGAAACAAATGGAATCCATAAAACAGATGCAAACAGATTTCCAGGAGATTAAAAACTCCATCGAAAGTCTGCACAGCAGAATGAGCCAATGTGAGGATAGAATTTCAGATATAGAAGAAAAGATTGCAATTACTGACCAGGAAAAGAAAAATTGCTTCAAAATTGTAAAGGAACACGAGAAATCAATCCAGCAGATACTAGACAATGCAAAGAAGAATAATATAAGACTGATTGGAGTCAATGAAGAAAGAGGAGAGAGTGCAGATGATATAAAAAAAACTGTACACAGAAGTGATGGCAGAAAACTTCCCAAGGAGGGGAAAAGAACTTGACATACAGATAGGTGAGGCATATAGGACTCCAAATAGCCTTGATCAAAAAAAATCTACACATAGGCATATAATAGTTAGGATTCCAGAAATCCAACAGGAAAACAAAATTCTACAAGCAGTTAGAGAAAAGAAACAAATCCCATACAAAGGAAAGCCCATCAGAATCACAGCAGACTTCTCAATGCAAACCCTCAAGGCAAGAAGAGCTTGGAGTGACATATTCCAAGCCCTAAAGGAAAACAGCCTCCAACCCAGATTGATGTACCCTGCAAAACTACCTTTCAAAATTGATGGAGAAATAAGATACTTTCATGAGAAAGAGCACCTCAGGAACTTCATGAATACCAAACTGGCACTCCAAATAATTTTAGACAATATCCTAGGAAAAGACAATGAGGATCACAACCCCAGGAAACCCAGCAGAATGAAACCATTGGGCGTGACAAATTAAACACAAAGGGGGAGACTCCAACAAAAAGAAAAAGTCATGACAAGGCTTTTAAAACTTTTGACTTCATCTCTCTAATGAATGTATAATTCAGTCTTGTTATTGTACTGATTAGTATTTTTCTGATTCTAGAGTTGCACACCTTTCCTTGTGCTGTACTGGTTATTTATCATCTTATGTCTACATTTTAATTAGGTTGTCTATTAATGAGCTCTAAGCATTCTTTATATATTCTGGTCATAGGTTATATACATTGTAAATATGGTCTGTTTAAGGACTACTTTTCATTTTAATGATGTCATTTAAAGTTCTAAATTTTGATGGAATGTCATTTATCAATTTTTTTCTTTTATACGTCATGTCTTTTGTATCCTAGGTAGTTCTTGCCTACCCTGAATTCATAGACATTTTCCCTTATAATTTCTTCTTAAAGCTTTATACTTTTAGGCTTTCATATTTAGGTTCATAGATCCCTTCAAGTTATTTTCATGTATGGAAATAAAGAGTTGAGGTTAATTTTTTATATATGGATACCAGGTGTTCTAGTGCCATTTGCTGAAAACACTATGTCTTCCTCAGCTCTTGAATTGAGTTTATATTCTATAAAATGCTAATGTTAAATAATCTTTCAAAACTCAGTTGACCATATATGTGTGGTTCTATTTCTAGATTCTCTGTTTTATTCAAATGATCTGTATGTCTTTCCTTACACCAACACTCCCTTGATTATTGTAGCTTTAGAAGAAGTCTTAAAATTAGGTACTAAACCTCTTCCAACACTTTTCTTTAACTTTTCTAGGTCCTTTGTACTCCTACATAACTTTTAAATTTCAATATCCAATTCTTCATTTATAGCAAGTATACACAGACCTGAATTTTTATATATACCTTGTGTTTTCTAATCCTGCTAAATTCCAATACAAGTTCTAGGGGCTTCTAGAGATTTCTTAGTATTTTCTCTGTAGATGATCATTTCATCTACATATAAAGATTTTGCTTCTACCTTGCCAATCCTATCCTAATTGTGTCATTTTATTGCCAGGCTATTTTGGTGGGGTCTAGGTTTCAAAATTTAATGGACAAATAAAGAGTAAGCATATCTACCCTTGTTCCTCACCTTAAGGAGAAAGCATTGTATCTTCTCCATTCATATAAGGCGTTCTCACTGGAAGTATGGAGTACATGTCCTTAATCTGTTGAGAAGTTTCTGTTCTACTTCTAGTCTCCTGATAGCTTTTACCATGAACAGCTGTAGAATTTAGTCCAATACTTTTTCTCCAACTAGTGACAGGATCATATGGCTTTTTCCTTTCCTCTGTTAAAATGATGACTTTTGGGGGTGGATCTTCCAATGCTGAACCAACACTGCCATCCCTATAACAAAACCACTTTCTACATACTGCCAGATCTGACTTCTAATCATTTGTTTTGTTAAACAAATTTCTATCTATGTTCATACTTTTTTCTTCTATTATCTTTATTGAGTTCTAGGATCAGCACAATGTTGAGTTCCTAAAATGAGGGGAGAAGTGTTCCTTCTTTTTTCTGCTTTAATTGTTTGATATAATTTATCAGTTAAAATGTTTATGAGCCTGCTGTTGTCATATAGGTAGGTTTTCAAGCTATGAATATACTTTCTTTAATAGGTGCTATTCAAATTTTATATTTCCTCCAGAGTTAGTTTCATTAATTTGTCTTCCAAGATACTTCTTAGAAGTTGTCAAATTTATTTCAAAACAGATTTTTGTAATATGCTTTCTATATCCTTTTAAATTCTGTAAAATCTGTGGTAATGTCTCCTAGATCTTGATATTGTAATTTAAAAAATGTAAAATTGATATTGTGTAACAGGAAGTAAAGGTCTAAAGGAGCAGGGGAAGTGGGAGGGGTAGGGGAAAGGAAAGAAGGGAAAGGAAAAAATATGAGAAAAGGAAAAAAATGGAAACAAAGTCTTTGCAAATAGGGAAGGATGGAGGGGGTGAAGGGAGGGCAGGGGAAGGGGAAAAATAAAAGAACCGAGATACTCATGTAAAGGTACAAGATCCCAATGATGAATGTAACTGTACTTTATACCTAAAGTGTACAAATAAACTTAAGGGGGAAAAAAAAAGAAAGCAAGGAGTCTTTAGCACTCACCTCTTTGTATCTCTTGGACCTTCTGTGTGTGGAGGACTCTGAGCCAATGAAGACAGTGTCCCATGATGCTGCCGTTTCCTTATTCATACTGCAGGACCCATGCAGAGCTGTCTGTCCAGACTTTCAGCTCCTGGGCTGTGGGTAGAAGCTCATGGCCAACAGAGTCAGATGTACTCTCCCGCAGTATCTCCCTTGCCTGCAGCCAGCGCAACCTCCAGTGTGCTGGGCATGAGCTTCATTCTGTTTACTGTCTGTATCCTCCGTGCAGTGCAGGAGGACATGCAGGCAGGAATGACCATGTCAGCATAATGACCAAATTCTTTCTTGGAACTGGGGACGAGCCCCAGGGACCTATTTCTGGTAGCTAAGTTCCAGACTCCATTGTCTTCACAGTGGGTTCTGAGCCTCTCTGAGCCTCAGTTTCCTCCCTTCTCCTACAGAGGTTTGGCTACACCCAGGACTGTGGCTGCCCTAAGCCAGCTGGGAAGGGTCCAGGGCCTCAGCACCATGAGCACCTCTACAGCGGGGCCTGAGCTGTCCCAGTGCGGTGCTGCTCCCCTCCTCACCACACTGCTGCTCCAGGTCCTCGGGTGTCACAGTTTTACAACTGCTGCCAGTGTCACAAGTTATAAAGAGCACTGCACCAGCTGTGCCCATGGACCCAGTGGTGTGCTGTGTATAAGGCACGAAGAATGACAAGGCCCTTAATCCCTGGGGAGGGGACGTCTGGCTCAGAGCCCTTCCTGCTGGTGCACACAGCCTTACACTGGGCATGCAGGTCACTATCCAGGCCTCCTGAGATCAGAGAGAGATGGGGACTGGAGGCTCCTGCACGAGCCCAGGTCCATTCCTTGGACATCTGGACACCCAGCGCCTGTCATTAGCGTCAGGCAACAGAGATGCATCTTTGGGAGGAGGTCACATTCCACTGAAGGGACAATGAGGGCACAGTTGAGCTTGGCCTCAAAGCACTGATACAGCCTGGGCTGTCTTTAGCCCTTTAAGCTCCGTCTGTGTGGCGACAGCTGTTTGGCACCATCTGCTTTGACATTGAGGCGTCCTTGGCACGTGAAGGGACAGCTGTTGCTGACCCCTGCGCAACCGCTGAAGGAAAGCACACTGAGGTAGAAGCACATCTGAGTGTGGTGGGCTGAGGGCACTCAGCACTGGCTCATCTGGCCCAGACAGGGAGCAGGGAGGCCAAAGGAACAAGAACAGGAGGAACGATGGCTGTGTGCACACTCTGCAGAAGACGATCGAGTGCAAACACGAGTGGACGCAGGACTGGGGCAGCCAGGTGCAGCAAGACCTAGGGAGGGGAGGAAGGCAAGAGTGCTGGCTGCTGAGCCCAGCAAGCAGCTGTGGACAGCACACAGCCCTCCTTCATTGGGAGCAGGAGTTCCACAAATGGAAACGTAGCTATTGGTGCCCAGGGTTGCTGCAGTGCAGAGCCAGGAGGAACAATCTGCAGAGGGGAGAGCAGGGGTGAGGGCAGGAGCACAGGTCCACAGGGAGAGGAAAAGAGGCCCAGAACCCAGAGAGGAGCAGGGCGGTGTGTGTGTATGTGTGTGGGGGGGTATCCAGGAGGAATATGGAAGGTTCATGCGAGACTTGGCCATGGCTCACAGGGACAGTATTTAGTCTAGATGAATCCTGGTGGGCCTCAAAGAGGAAGAGGTGTCAGGAGGCTCTTGAAGTTTCCAGTGCACCTTGGGAACTCAGGGAGGACAAGGAAGGGGAGCAGAGCCACATCCTTCACCCGCCCTCCCCCTCCCTCCCTCCCTCAGCTCTGCCTACCCTGCTCCCCCCATTTCCGGCCTACACATTCATCTAATTTCCCAAGAACCCAAGAGGAGAGAGAGTGGCAATTAATATTTTAATGCAAATGTTTTGCGCCTTGGGGCGTACCCTTGCTGTGATTTATGAACAATGATTAAAAATAACTCATTTAATGTACTCTAACGTGGACAAATATGTGGAGACGAGATTAAATTAAATTTCTTCCCCTTGGAAGAAGAACTTTGAAGGTCACTGCCCTCTTGGAAAATGGATGTGTTTCCCTCTGTTGGTGCTTTGCTTGGGGCTCCAAATGAAAGTCTAAAAATAAAGGAAGCTGCATTTACTGTGCTGTGCTGAAACTGAGTCTACACTCCGGGTTTACATCTGTCACCTTTCCAGGACTCTGAGTTTCCTCCCTGCCCAGGGTCCAGGCTGCCAATCAGGAGGAGCCCGTAAAGTTACTTAGCATGATCATTTCCCCAAGGCCCAAGTGGCCTCTCTCCAGGAAGGGCATTTCTCCAGCTGTCATGGGGAATGGACCAAATAATAGATCGGCAGATCCCAGGTGCTTCTCCCTGGGTGCAGATTATTCAAGTTTCCAGCTACCAGCTCCCCAGGACTGAAATCCTGGAGCCAGGACCTACAGTGGAACCTCAGGATGAGGTTCTCTGCTTCACAGACCAGTGCCCTGGTCGGCACCATTAATCTTTAAGGTTTGGTAGAGAAGGCTTCTAGGGGAGCCTCGGGGAGGAAGCCCCTCCCAAGCTAAGTGCTAATTGTAGGTGGAATGTTGCAGCATTGGAGGCTGGTCTTTCCACACTTGGCAGCCACCATCCATTTATCCACAGCAGAATGCTACTGTCCAGTCATTTTCTTTGTTGCTACCACGCAGTGCCCAACACACACAACTTAAGGAAGGAGATCTTTATTTTGGCTCACAGTTCACTGCAGTTTCAGTCCACAGGGAGCTAGCTCCAAAGGACAGCATGGCAGATGGACCTAGTGAAGGAGAGCTGCTAATAGCATGGTGGACAGAAAGCAGAGGAGTAGGGGGAGCTGGAGCTAAAGATATAACCTTCCTGGTCATGCCTCCAGTGACTGCCTCTTCCAACCAGACCCCTCCACCTGTAACAGCAAATCAACTAGAAGACCCATGATCCAATTACCTCCCAATGGTTCAGCATAGGATCATATGAGGCTACAGGGGGACATTTAGATATAAACAAGCTATACATCTTCAATCCAAGGCCTGTGTCCTGGGTTGGCTCTGACACATCCTGACTGAAATCATGGGTGTAGACACTCATTCCAACATTAGACATGTAGTGCCTGTAATAGTGGTCCATCTTCCTCAGAAGGTGAGCATGTCTGCAGCCCTCAAAGCTACTGTGATTGCAGGTCTACATCTCTGCAGCCTCCTCCCTGGGGAAGTCCCTGACTCACTGGATTGTTTCTTGGTCTGATCTTACATGGCCTCAGTGGGTCTTTGTTCCCAAAACACTTGCTGAGTCAAGAGTCATGGGCAGCTAAGACAGGTCACTTGTCTCTTCCCCTGGGGGACCCATTGAAGCAGAAGAGGTCAGATAACCACCATGGCTTTACAATCATGCACCCATCTCGCCATCCAGGCCTCATCCACCACCACTGGGTCACACAAACACTGTTCCTTAGCACACACTCTGTGCCAGGCACTGGGGACCATTTTCCCTCTATGTGCCTTGGTCAGTGTGTCCTGAACCTAGATAGGGAGACAAGGAGGAAGAACATTACTTATTTTGCAAGGGCTTCCTTTATGCAACAATGATCACTTCATATACTCAGTGACCCTTCATTATGGTCATCTGAATAAAATGAAAATAATGTTTCTTTGAATGTGTTCCTCCATTCACTCCTTCACATCAGGCATTCTACAAATTCTTCCCGAGTGTCACCTTTGTTTTGATATCCTGCTGGGTGCCAGAGGCACAGCATGGAGCCACACAGAAAACAATGTCACCCCCATGGTGCCAGTGTTACATCTGAAGGACAGTTAAGAACAAGTATTGTCTGATAGTCATTGTCTATAACAGGACCAAAAGCCACACACCATCAACTCTAAGATGAGTCATTTTTTCACATTTTAATGCCCCTAAAATGTGGGTGTCCTTTGTGATGCTGTTGACAAAGATGGTGGCTGTACCAGACTGGTCACTGTGTGGGCATGTGCACAGATGCTTGTAGAGTGGGTCCAACAGCTCAGAAGGAAGGAGGGACACTCGAATAGGCCTTCTGTACAGAGCATGGTGGGCATGCTCTGCCTGGCACGGAGAAGGATGATTTGTGCAAAACACACGCAAGCAATTCTTAATCAAAAGTCCCAGAAACTGAGGCTATGCAAAAGGAGAAGGTTTTAAGAATCACAGACTCGATAGGCAGATTTGGCTCTTGCAGAAGCTCACATCCAGATCCTGAGAAGCTGTGAATTTGTCACTTCAGAAGACAA
Source organism: Heterocephalus glaber (assembly GCF_053883595.1). Lineage (NCBI taxonomy): Eukaryota > Metazoa > Chordata > Mammalia > Rodentia > Bathyergidae > Heterocephalus > Heterocephalus glaber. Next base: position 2,454,853 of record NW_028258297.1, read on the forward strand.
AGAGGCCCTGAGGCTGCAGAGGGCATGGAAGCTGGCCCTGGAGGAAGAGAGCACTCTGTGTCATCTGGGTGGCCCAGCGTGGTCACCAGGGCCCTTGGCAGTGGAAGAGTGAGACAGGAAAGTCAGAGATTTCTAGATCATGCAACTGCTGACTTGGGTGCGGTTGGGGTGAAAGTAGCCATAAGCCAGTGAATCCAGGGCCTTGGAAGCTGGGAAAGGAGGAAGAGATTCCACCTGGACCTTCCAAAAGAAGGCAGCCCTGCACCAGGTATCAGCTCTCAGAGATGCAGGCCAGAATCTGACCTACACAACTATAAACGAATAGATTTGTGATGTTTTAAGCCACTAAATAAGTGATGAGTTTTACAACATGGATAAGAAATTGTATTAGTGAGCTTTCCTGTCTCTGGGACAAAATTCTTGACAACCATAACTTGAAGGTGAGAGGTTTAACTTGGCTCATGGTTTCAGAAGGGTCAGTCCGTAGTCAGCTGGCTCCAGCTGGCTCCAAGGTGGAACATAATGGCAGAAGAGCATAACAAAGGAAAGACCCTTACTTCCTGGAAACAGAGGAGGGGAACAGTGCCAGAGAGGAAGAGGCCAGGTCCCAGACATAGACTCCTAAAAGCACACCTCCATGACCCACCCAGACACAGCCATAAGTGTGCTCTATCAGTTATGTGGGTGGATCTCAAAGACAATCAAGTTGACATTCCATCCTAACCACCACTGAAACTAATACAAACACACTGCCACATTTATTTTACATCTGTTTTCCTTGTGTGCACACCACAGTACCATAGGTCTAGTGTCTACCACATGGATCATGATTTTAAACCATGGGAGGGCTATATGGCTCCCACAAAATAGGACTGTGCTAACTGAGCTCTTCCCCACAAGGTCCTCTGGCTCTCACACCAAGGACACTGGGTCCTTATGAGTTTGAGAGGTTGGATGGATATGTCTGTCTCTTGGTGACCTGAAGAAATGAAAGTCTTCATTGCTCTCAAAACGAATGATCCTGGGCTGGATCTCTGCAGCTGTTTTCTGAGAGCACCAGGTGCCAGCCAAGTTTGTAGGTGCAATCCAGCAGCAGTGACTCCTCCCTCCAAAATAACTTGCACAGAATGTCACTTAGGGATTTTTATGACTCAAGCTATTCATTTATCTTCCCAACAGGTCAGCTCCTGGCTACCTGCGAAAAAGATTTTTCAGAAAACCTCAAATAAATCATGAACTCCTTTTCTCTCACAATTTAGAACAAAACTCCTTGAACTTGAGAAGGAAGAGGTTCCTTCCTGAGAGGCTCCCTGGGCACAGTGGTCCCATGCCTTCTTCAAGCTACTAAGAACCGCAGTGTGCTCAGCAATCTCACCCCGTATCACCTCTCCCAGAGGTGACCACAGCCACAATTCACAGGCTGTCTGCTGGAGACCAGAAGGGAGAGGTGAAGCTTCCAGAACCCACTGTTGGAGGGAGCTATGTCCATCCCACCCTGTCCTTTATGGAGACAAGACCTATGGTGAAGACTCAGAATGGCCTCCCTGAAGGAGACTATGACCTCCATCCTGGAACTGCTGGTTCCAACGCCCAACCCTCCCCTGAGGCTCAGAGAGTCTGAGGTTCTGCTCCTTCCTCCTCTGTCTCCTCCAAGGAATATTATCTCAGACAGCAGTTCATACTGCAAGGATGGGGTGAAGTCTGCAAAAGACAAAGCCACAAACAGGAAGTGTCTGGGCCCTACCCAGGGCTGTGCAACTTCACACAAACCCTCTGCCTCCAAGAGTCCTTGGCCTCCTTACCTTGAACAAGGAGTACCATCTGCTACGAGAACAAAATTAGGACTAACCTGAAACAAGCACGGGTAATGCAACACACTGGGCTGCTGGAGACTGCCTAGACAGGACACTAGAAATGATTTTGCAAAAATTCTGAAAGATTTAAAATAATGGGACCATCAGGAATGAGCTCTGGTGAGACTGTCACTTACTGCAGGAGCAGCACCTAAACCTCATTCTGGACTTGCCATCTGGGGTGCTCTTCAGACCACAAGGCCTCCAGCTGCCCCTCGCTGCCTTGGGCATGGGTCAGAAGCAGTATAAGGCAGGAGACTATCCAGCTTGCAAGGGAAAAAGCCTGGGGACAGTAGGGAACAGTCCCATGAGGCCACCTGTGAGAGCCAGATCTCCTCAGTCTGAACAGGAAATGAGCAAGGGATCCAGAAGTTCTGCCTAGGGCATCCTGGCAGGGAGGAGGAGGCTGGGAATGGATGGGTGATGATCCACAGCTGGATTCTCAGCCAGGAGGAGGAGGGAAGGGCAAAGAAACACTGCACGGCTGAGCAAGAATAAATCAGAATCTCCAGTAGGAGGAAGCAGCACCGCTGGGCTCTGTGCAGAAGGAGAGGACAGACGAGACTCAAGGAAGTCAGGGCAGGCAAGGGACCATAAGGATGTCCTCCAAACTGGCTGCAAGACATGTAGCCTGAAGCAAGAAGGCTGGGAACATCACGTGTCAAGAGGAAGATGTTCCCAATGCAAGACCACCCCTGCTGTGTCCTGGAGGGAAACTTGACTCTCCATCCGCCCAGGGTCTCCGCCTCGGAGCAGCAGGCATGGTCTCCCAAAGTCTCCTCTGGGAGTACATGACTAATCCTACATCTTCTCACAGGTGTCTTCCTTCCCTCCCTCACATATATACTCAACAATGAGGGAATTCTCCCTCATTTGAACACTGTGCTGGGAAGGAAAGACTTCCCCAGGATGTCCCACACTAGCCTGGACCTCAGCCAGGGTCCTCCTACTCGCCCCCTGGTGATTTTAACCTGAGGATCGTTTCAAGCCAGGAATATGGAGAGTCGAGACTTCATAACTGAAGATTTGTGTGTTACTAGGTTCCAGCAGGGCCTGGTAATAAAGAAGCACTCAGCAACCACGGCTTCCACCCTGCTCTGGAGCTGGAGATGAAGAGTTTGGAGGAGGAGAGGTGGGGTAGGAGAGGTGGGCACAGTGCTCCTAGGGTGTGTGTGTGTGTATGTGTGTGTGTGTGTGTGAGAGAGAGAGAGAGAGTGTGTGTGTATGTTTGCAATATTGCAGATTGAAGCCACATTCCTAGTCTAAAAATTTTTTCTTTTCAAGCAAGGTCTTGCTAAGTCACTAAGTTTACCAGGCTGGGCTTGAATTTGCAATGCCCCTGCCTCAGCCTCCCAGAATGTAGGAATCACAAGCATGCATCACCTTATCAGGCTCAGGGTGGATTCAGAATGCCCATCAGGGTCAAGAAACAGAGACAGAGCCCGCTGCAGACAGGCAGGTCAGCAGATGCCCTACTGAGGTTGCGAGTCATGCAGAACATGCCGAATCAGCCCACCCCCCTGCCCCCAGCAGCAATCCACTGGACGCCCCCATCCCTGCTCCTCTGTACAGCCACCTGGTTCCACACTACAAAGACGCAGGGGACACCGGACCACTAGACCACCGTACTGGGTCCTGCCGCTCCCAGCCCAGAGGTAGGGACTTCTGAGCCGCCTTCCCACTGCTCCTGGTCCAGAGGAAGGGGCTTTCTGACCACCATCCCTCCCACTGCCCCCAGCCCAGAGGAAAGGGCTTTGGGCCACCTTCTGTCCCGCCGCTCCTGGCCCAGAGGAAGGGGCTTTTGGACCACTATCCCTCCCACCACTCCCAGCCCCTGTCCCACCGCTCCCAGCTCAGAGGAGGTGATCTTCACAGGTGCCAACAGCACCCCCCCCCCGCCTCCCCAGTTGAAATGAGAAAACACGTAAATAAGTCTCAAAACCAGACTTCCAGATCACCTAGAGCAACCCCAAAGGGAAATGAGATGGAACACTCTGATACTCAACCACCTGGACCCACTCAACTGGCAACAAAAGGGGATCTGGAAAAAATGAAATCAGAAATAATTTCTCAGATAACAGGAGAGATTGTGCTCCTAGTGCAAGACAAGATTAATAAATCTAGAGAGCAGCTCAGGAACATGATGGGATCCCAACATAGGAAACAAATGGAATCCATAAAACAGATACAAATAGATTTCCAGGACATGAAAAGCTCCACTGAAAGTCTACACAGCAGAATGAGGCAGTGTGAGGACAGAATTTCAGATATAGAAGATAAGATTGCAATTAATGACCAGGAAAAGAAAAATTGCTTCAAAATTATGAGGGAACACAAGAAATCAATCCAGCAGCTGCTAGATGATGCAAAGAAGAATAACATAAGACTGATTGGAGTCAATGAAGAAACAGGAGAGAATGCAGATGACATAAAAAAACTCTTCACAGAAGGAATGGCAGAAAGCTTCCCAAGCAGGGGACAAGAACTCGACATACAGATAAGTGAGGCATATAGGACTCCAAATAGCCTTGATCACAAAAAATCTACACATAGGCGTATAATTGTTAAGATTCCAGAAACTCAACAGAAAAACAAAGTTCTACAAGCAGTGAGAGAAAAGAAACAAATCACATACAAAGGGAAGTCCATCAGACTTCTCAACACAAACCACCAAGACAACAAGAGCTTGGAGTGACATATTCCAAGCCCTAAAAGAAAAGAGTCTCCATCCCAGATTGATGTACCCTGCAAAACTACCTTCCAAAATTGATGGAGAAATAAGATACTTTCATGACAAAGAGCACCTTAGGAACTTTGTGAATACCAAACCAGCACTCCAAAAAATTTTACACAATATCCTAGGAACAGACATTGAGGATCACAACCCCAGGAAGCAAAGCAGAATGAACCCATCTGGCATGACAAGAAATTAAATGGAAAGGGGGAGAACCCAACAAAAAGAAAAAGTCATGGCAATGACATGTCAATACGTTTCAGTTATAACCATCAACGTTAATGGTCTCAATTCACCAATCAAAAGAAACAGACTGGCAGAATGGGTCAAGAAGCAAGATCCAACAATATGTCGCATACAAGAAACACACTTAATTCAAAAGGAAACTCATAGACTGAAAGTTAAAGGGTGGAAAACAATACTCCATGAGATGGGAACCCCCCCAAAAAACAGGAGTAGCTATCCTCTTTGCAGATCAAGTGGATTTCAAACCAACACTGATTAAGAGAGACGAAGAAGGAAACTACATCCTTGTAAAGGGAACGATCCAAGAGGAAGAGATGACAATCATAAATATCTATGCGCCAAACACTAGTGCACTCAACTATACAAAACAAATGCTAACGGACATAAAAAGTCATATATGCACTAATACAATTGTAGTGGGGGACCTCAACACCCCACTATCACAAATAGATAGATCAACTAGACTAAAAATAAGTAATGAAATACTAGAACTCAATCAAACTCTTGAACAAATGAACTTAACAGATGTTTACATAGTGTTCCACCCCACAAAATCAGAATACACATTCTTCTCAGCTGCACATGGATCATTCTCCAAAATAGATCACATACTCACACATAGAACATGTTTAAGAAAGTGCAAAGGAATTGAAGTTATCCCCTGTATATTATCAGACCATAGTGGGATGAAACTGGAGATCCATAGCAAAAGAAACTCAAAAAATTTCATAAACACGTGGAAATTGAACAACACACTTCTGAATAACCAATAGGTCACAGAGGAAGTTAAAGAAGAAATCAGAGAGTTCCTTCAATTAAATGACAATGACAATACAACATATCAGAATCTATGGGACACAATGAAAGCAGTCTTACAAGGGAAATTCATAGCAGTGAATATACATATTAGGAAAATAGAACAAGCCCAATTAAGCAACCTGATGCTGCACCTCAAGCTTCTAGAAAAAGAAGAGCAGGACCATCCCAGAGCTCATACAAGGGAGGATATTATAAAGATCAGAGGAGAAATCAAGGCAATGGAGACTAAGAAAACGATACAAAACATCAATGAAGCCAAGAGTTGGTTCTTCAAAAGAATCAACAAAATTGACAAACCTTTAGCCAACCTTATCAGAAAAAGGAAAGAAAAGGCCCAAATCCCTGCAATTAGGAATGAAAAGGGTGAAATTACAACAGACCCAGCAGAAATATAGAGGATCATCAATACCTACTTCCAGAACCCATAGGCCAATAAGATGGACAACACAGAAGAAATGATCTAGAAGCAGATTCCTAGATACATATGAATGACCAAAGTTGAACAAAGAAGATCTAAAAATTCTAAACAACTCAATATCAACCAATGAAATTGAAAATGTAATTAAAAACTTATCAACTGAAAAAAGCCCGGGCCCTGATGGCTGCACTGCTGAATTCTATAAGACATTTAGAGAGGAACTGCTGCCACTACTATTTAAACTCTTCAATGAAATTGAAAGGGAAGCAATACTCCCAAATTCATTCCTGGAAGCAAGCATCACCTTGATCCCCAAAGCAGAGAAAGACCCAACTGAAAAGGAGAACTATAGGCCAATCTCACTAATGAGCATAGATACAAAAATCCTTAATGAGATACTGGCAAATAGAATACAGAAGATCATCAAGAAGATCATACACCCTGACCAAGTGGGATTCATCCCAGGGATGCAGGGATGGTTCAATATATGCAAATCAATCAATGTAATGCACTATATCAATATAGTGCCAAGGGCAAAAACCATATGATTATCTCCATAGATGCAGAAAAAGCATTTGACAAAATCCAACATGCATTTATGATAAAAACCCTACAAAAAATTGGAAGAGATGGTCTCTACCTCAAACTGATAAAAGCCATCTATGAAAAACCAACAGCCAATATCATCCTAAATGGTCAAAAACTGAAATCCTTCACACTAAAATCAGGAACAAGACAAGGATGTCCACTATCACCACTCTTGTTCAATATACCTCTGGAAACATTAGTCGTGGCAATTAGACAAGAGGAAGAAATAAAAGGAAAAAGATAGGAAATGAAGAAGTCAAATTGTCATTATTTGCAGATGACATAATACTCTATATAGAAGACCCCAAGAACTCCACCAAAAGTCTTCTAGACTTAATAACCAAATTCAGTCAAGTAGCTGGTTACAAGGTCAACACACAAAAATCAATAGCTTTCCTCTACATGAATGACAGACTCACTGAGAGAGAAATAGGGCAAATAATTCCTTTCACAATAGCATCCAAAAAACTGAAATGCCTAGGAATCAACCTAATGAAAGAAATCAAAGACCTCGTCTCTGAAAACTATAGCACTCTGAAAAGAGAGATTGAAGATGATGTCAGAAAATGGACAGACATCCCCTGCTCCTGGGTAGGAAGAATTAATATAGTGAAAATGGCCATACTTCCAAAACTGCTATATAGATTTAATGCAATTCCAATTGACATCCCAGCAGCATACTTCATGGACCTTGAGAAAACAACCTAAAAATTCATTTGGAACAAGAAGAGACCCAGAATAGCAAAAGCAATTCTAGGTAACAGAGACATGGCAGGGGGTATCACAATTCCCAACCTGCAACTATACTACAAAGCTACTGTGATACAAACAGCATGGTATGGGCAAAGAAACAGATCTGAGGACCAGTGGAACAGATTAGAAGATGCAGAAATAACACCAGACACACTCAGCCATCTCATCTTTGATAAAGGAGCCAAACACCCTCACTGGAGGAAAGATAGCCTCTTTAATAAATGGTGCTGGAAAAATTGGGTTTCAACTTGCTAAAGATTAAAACTGGACCTATATCATTCACCATGCACTAAACTAAAATCAAAGTGGATTAAAGATCTAAATATTAAAATAGAAATGCTGAACCAGTTGGAACACAGGTTAGGTAGAACTCTTGAAGACATTGGTTTAGGAAAAGATTTTATGAACCAAACCTCAGTTGCCCGTGAAGTAGCACAAACAATGAACAAGTGGAATCTCTTCTTATTCAAAAGCTTCTGCACATTAAGAGAAACCACCAGCAATGTGAAGAGACAACCCACAATGTGGGAAAAATCTTCACCTGCTTTTCCTCAGACAAAGGTCTACTATCTTGAATCTATAAAGAACTTAAAAAGATCAGACCTCCCAAATTTAAAGACCCAATCTGAAAATGGGCATCTGAAATGAACAGACATTTCTCAGACAAGGAAGTAGAAATAGCAAATAAATACATGAAAAAATGTTCAACATCACTGGTCATTCGAGAGATGCAAATGAAAACAACACTGAGATTCCACTTCACTCCAGAAAGAATGGCTGCTATCATGAAATCAACCAATAACAAATACTGGTGGGGCTGTGGGGAAAGAGGAACCCTGCTCCACTGCTGGTGGGAGTGTAGACTGGTGCAAGCACTGTGGAAATCAGTATGGAGATACCTCAAAGAACTAGGATTGGAAGTCCCATTTGACACCGCTATTGCCCTGCTGGGGATCTTCCCCAAAGAATTAAAAGAATCATACCACAGTGATATATGTGTGCCCATGTTCATAGCAGCACATTTTGTGATAGCTAAAGCTTGGAAATAGCCCAAATGCCCATCAACTGGAGACTGGATAAAGAAAATATGTTTTCTTTTATAAAATGGAGTACTACTCAGCCATAAAAAATGAGAAATTAGAGACATTTATAGCTAAGTGAATGCACATTGAGGTGATACTCTTAAGTAAAATAAATAGGACATAGATGTATAAATACCGAATAGTTTCTCTGGTGTGAGAAACTGAAAGTGTAAATAAGGACTAAAATGTATAATAGGTAATGTGAAATAGGAAGAAAAGGGGCAAAGGGGAAGGAAGTGGGAGGGCTAGGGGAAAGGATAGAAGGGAATGGGATTAATATGAGAAAATGGAAAAATAGAAACGAAATCTTTGTAAATAGGGAGGACTGGAGGGGTTGAAGGGAGGGTTGGGCATGGGTGAAAAATAAGAACCAAGAGAGATTATGTAAAGGTGCAAATTTCCAATGATGAATGTCATTATATTGTATACCTAAAATGTACCAATGATTAGAATGAATTATCGATAATGCAAAATAGGAAGAAAAGGTCCAAAGGGGTAGGGGTAGTGGGAGGGGCAGGGGAAAGGAAAAATGCTGAGAAATGGAAAAAATGGAAATAAAGTCTTTGTAAATAGGGAAGGGTGGAGGGGGTGAAGGGAGGGCTAGGAATGGGGAAAACATAAGAACCAAGATGCATCATGTAAAGGTACAATTCCCAATGAGAAATGTAATTGTGTTGTATACCTACAATGGACCAATAAAAGAATTTAACAACAACAACAACAAAGAAACAGAGACAGCAGAGGGCCTGGTGAGTGCTGGGCTGGGTTCAGCAGAGGGAGGCTCTGCTGCCTTCAGGGCCTTCAGGGCCTTCAGCACTGCAGAGCTGAAAGCTGCAGATCCTCAGCCTGAAGCGAAGTGGAAAACAAGGTCAGCTCATTTAGAGCATATCCAGGAGGCAAAAGTTACAGGGACATAGACATGAGGAGATTTCAGGTTCAGCTAACTATCCCTTCTCCCAAATTCATGGCACCAGAAGTGATTTGGATTTGAGATTTTTCAAATTTCAGAATATTTGCATATACATAATGAGGTATCTTGGGGAAGGAAGCCAAGTCTAAGCACGAAGTTCGTTTATGTTTCATACACACCTTAAACACACAGCCCGAAGGAGATCTTACATGGTATTCTTTTTTTTTGGTACGAGAGATCAAACTTGGGACCTTGCACTTGCAAGGCAAGCGGCAGAACCACTGAGCTACATCCCTGGCCCTTACATGGCATTCTTGGTGAGCTCACACTTGGCCTGCAATCTGCTGTGTGTGGTCAGGCGTGGAATTTTCATTTCCTGGCCACATGCCAGAGCTGAAAAGCTCCAGGTTTTGGAGCACTTCAGATATCAGAAGTTCAGATTAGAGATGCCCAGCTTCTACCTTAGGACCCTCAGTTAATAATTTCAACATCTTTATGTATACATTTAAAATTTTCCTCCTTTTTGCTGTGTAATATTTCAGACATGCACACACACATAGAGAATAGTGAGCATCTTCATATTTGTCACTTAATTTTCTCAAAATATAATATTTAATTTAGATGATCTTCCTTTAAAAGCAAAATATCAGTGAGAGAGTTGAAATATTCTGTTGTTGTATGGCTTTTGCTTATCTATCAGTTATCAATACTTATGTGAATCTATAGTGACTCAGACAACGATCCCATGTGGGGAAAGAAAAACAGAGAAAACAGAAAACAGGTGGGGCTGGGGATTTAGCTCAGTGGTGCTGCCACCTGCCTCATAAGTGCAAGGTCCTGAGTTCGATCCACAGTACCAAAAACAAAAAAAAGAGGAAACAGAAAAGTAAAAGAAAGTTGGCCCTGCGTTTCTGTGAGCTAGACAAATGTGAGCTATGGATCCGTTTTTATTTCATATGGAAACCTACAGTCCCAGCACTATTTACTGAGTAGCTCATTCTTTGCCTGCTGAATTGTGAACCAACTGTTTTACAACTGTGTACACACGGAACTGTTTCCATACGAATATTTGTGGCTGTAATTCTGTCTCCAAATCGCTGTTATCCTGTCTGCACTGCTCTAGGTTTATACTAGTGTAGAAAACTATAGGCAAATGAAGGCCATGGGACACAGGGATAAAGTCTGTAGTGTATCACATGTGTCCAGCAGAGATAACCATGGACGAGTAAGTCTCTGCAGCTATCTAAACTATAATTCAAGAGTGAGGATGAAAAATAGGCATTTTCCGACAAAGGCTTTATCTCCTCATGTTGTATTCTGCTTAATTTCCTTGATTTTATCTTTCAGTTTATTAATTCTCTCTTTGCAGCTGTGTCTAACCTGCTGCTCAATATGACCAATGGACTTTAGTTTCTTTACACATGCATGTGCAGTGTTTATTTCTACAAGTTCTAGTTGGTTTCTTTGCACATCTACATATTGATTTGTACTCTTATCTGTTCCGATTCTCCACTGTGGGATTCTGTGCATTTATACCGCTATCTGGGTAGCAGCAACCCAGTTCCTCCTCTTGTCTGTTCCTCTTGCTCTTGCTAGGTTGTGCCCTTTGTTTTGTACTTTGGCTTTGCAAGCTCTTCTTCACTGAGAATCTCCCATGATCTAATTTCCACGTGCGTCCTCCAGGTCTGCTCTGTACTTACTTCTTCCAGCCAGCCCAGGGATCACATGCACCTAGACCCCTAGACCAGAGCTCATGTTACTTTTCTACTCAGGTCATCCTAGACTTGAGAGGATGATGAAACAGGTATGACCACGGTTTCGGCTTCTTTAGAAAGACTTCTGTTTTGTCTTCACCCACTTTAGTGTCTCACTGTGCTGACAGTGTTTTCTCTTTCTCCATCCATTGTTGTGAAGTGGGGTGTGGGCTCCAGGTTCCTGGTTAGCCTGGACCCATCACCTACCTGCCAGCCACTTTCTCTGGCCCAGCCTCAGAGACACAACTCACCACCTGTGCTAAAAATTAGTCTTCACTATCCCCAGCCATCCAGCTCCTACTCCCTGGGCATTTACCACAGACCTACCCCTCTTCCTGGGTCTGAGGATGCAGCCCTGAGGGAGGGTGTCCCTTGCCCACAAGACTCAGTGTTTGGAGGCAGACAACAAACACTTCTCTAGGCCGTACTAAGAACAGTGATGAACGGGAAGCAGGGTCAGGGGAGTAATGATGTCAGTGTGCCAAGACAGTCTCTCTGTTAAGGGACCACGAGAGCAGGGCCCTGAACACATGCAGTGAGCTGAGTCTTGAGTCCTGTGTGTGTTTGAGGGAGAAAAATAGCAGTGCAAATGCTCTGAGAGGAAACAGTGCTTGGAGGTTATCTGAGCTGTTTTTCCACTGCTGAAACAGAACATGCAAGGCCTGGTGATTGGTAGAGGAGTTTATTTGGTGCTAGGTTCTGGAGGTGAAAAGTCCCAGAGTGTGGCCCAGGGGACAGAGGGCTTTGGGCAACTTCACACCAGAGTGTGGAGAGGAAGGGCACGTGGGTGCAGGAGCCCAAACACAAGGTGTCTTTGCTTTGTAACAATTCACTCTCCAGGTAACCAATCCAGCCTCACCAGAGCAAGAACCCGCTTCTTTGAGAGGACACTGATCTATCCTCACTATAGAATCACCCACACGATTCCCCACCTCCCAGTCGTGGCGTTGACCACAGTGGTGACCCAATTCCCATGCAGGTTTTGGAGTGGCAGCCATGCTGACAACCGCAGATAGGAGTTCAGGGAAATGCAGCTGTAGAGGCAAGGGCCAGCGGGCGGATGGGCCAGCAGAGGTGGCCAACCCTAGATATTGCAGCCTTGGAGGACCCCAGAAATGTAGGAGTGAGGGATAAAATCAGGCCACCTCCTACCACCATTCCAGCCTTGTCACAGCATGGCTGTCTCATCCCTCAGTTCCTGTCCCCTGCAGTCTTGCCGTCTAGTTTGTTCTGTGGCTCTGGCCATGAGTCAGACACTGTTTCAGGCTCACTATGAACAGGGGATGGACTGGACTCAGCTCCTGCCCTCAGGAGTCCTACCCTACGAAACCTACAGTTTGCCACCGCCTATGTGGACTCTTTCATGCTTCTCCCCACAGCAGCACCATGTGCCCGTGAGAGCCCCATCCATCCCACTGTGGCTCTGGAGGTCTGTGTGCTGATGGCTTTTATGTCCCCAACCTGCAGCTCATCCCTCTCAATCTTTCCAACCTCCTCACTGTCTTCACTGAGCTCTGAGGGGTGTATGTGTGTGTTCAGGAGCTGCTCTACTCATCTACCATGTGGCCACAGGACACTGTCGTCGCTCCATGTTTTGGGGTTACTCTGCAAAATGCCAGTAATGTTATCACCAAACTCCAGGATCTAAGTAGCTTTGGAGAGGCCTGATGTGAGGAGCATAAATCCTCTACATGCCTCCTCCTTTTCTTCCTCTTGCGGTCTTCAACCAGCTCCCCTCTGTTCCCTTCTGCTTTCAAATCTTTACTGTAGTGCTTGTCATTCCACATGCAGGTGCAGAAGGCCATGCAGGGCCATCCCAGTACCACTGCCTGGATCCCACCACAGACAAATAAATTTTTGCAAAACCACTGTACAATATCAAAGCCAAGATATCAACACTGGAGCAATCCTTTGATCTCGCTCAGATTTCCAGTTTCACTTGCAGTCGTGTGTATGTGTGCGTGTGTGTGTGTGTGCGTTTCATTCTTCACAATGTTATCACAAGTGTAGTTTCACACAGCCACCTCCACTGTGAAGACAAAGGAATTGCACTTCTGCAGGGTTCCCTTCAGATTGCTAACTGGCATTACATTCTGTGGTTTGGGGACACCAAGCTTTGTCACTACTGAAGGACATGTAGGATTTTCCAGTTTGAGACTAAATGTATAAAACTCCTGTGCACATTCAGGTAGAAGTTTCTTGGTGAATATGAGTTGTGCTGCTCAGGCATAAGTGCCCCAAATGCAATTGAATGTTTTGCTGTATAAGAACCTGCCCGTTGCTTCCCAGAGCTGATTTCTACCCTAGTCACGTGTGGGTGACCTAGTTCCCGAGCATCTTTGCCAGCGTTTTGTGCAGTCATCTTTATTTTAGTCAATTGACTAGGTGTGCAGCGATATCTACTTGTAGTTTTAATTTCCATTTCTCCGATGGCTAATGATGCCAAACAAGTTTCCATGGGCTTATTTTCCTTCTGTGCATCCACTACACTGAAAGATCTCTAAATGCCTTTTGTCCATTGTATAATTGGATTGTTTTTCTATACTACTAAAATTTGAAAATTATTCATAAACTCTAAATGTTGGTCCTTTGTCAGGTAGGTGATTTGCAAATATTTTCTCCCCATCTGCAGCTCCTCTCCTCTTCCTCTTCATAGTCTTTTTTTTCTTTTTTTTTTGGTAACGGGGATCGAACCTTGTGCTTGCGCAGCAGGCGGAGAAACCACTGAGCTAAATCCCCGGCCCTTCACAGTCCTTTGTAGATGAAAAAAATAGTAATTTTTTTGAGGTTCATGACACATTTTTTCTTCTGTGGATCTTTTGTTGTCATTGAGGACCTTCTTTTTTTTTTTTCCAACCCTTAGATCCCAAGGATCCCTAAATGTTTTCTGGATTTCCATTTCACAGGTCAGTCCGAGTGGGTCCAGTTAATTTCCTCAGGCAGTGTAGGTTTGGGTAGATGTTCATGGATTTTGCATGTGGCTGCACAGTGGCTCCAACACCACCCGCAGCAGGCAGCCTCCCCAATTCCCTCACAACTTCTCTTCCAGTCTCAACATTTCTCCCTTCCCATGATGCACACCATCCCTTCCACATAGGGGCCTTTACCTGCACCACCCATAGATCTGCTCGCCATGAGTGCCAGAGGTTAACAGGAGTTGTAATTCAACAGTGGGGTTCACAAAGCCACACCCACACCCCGTCCTTCACCCGGTTCCTTCTTCTCTTCCCATCCTTCACCACCTATTTATTTACCACGTCTTTTCTGTTGGAGGAATTTCTTTTATCTGATCACTAAAAGCAGATCTGCTAGCAACATGTGCTTTACATCTCCCTTCGTCTTCAACCTCTTTGGAGCCCCCACTCCCCAGGGGCACCATCTCCCCTTGGGGTCCTGGGTGGCAGCTCTTTTCCCTGTGGAGTTGGGGCAGGTATGCAGTTACAGGCAATGCCTCATTTCTCTCTGGCGTTGAAGGACATTACAGTTTCCCAGAACTGTAATTATGATGTGCCAGAGTTTCTCTGGGTTTATAGGGGCTGGGCTTTTCCTCTCTTCCTGAACCTGTAGGTTTATGTCTCTTATCACATTTGGCTCTTCCTGCAGTTGTTGTTTGAATATTCTGGCTCCGTTCTCTCCTGTCTCGGGAAGCTGGTGGCAGGAAGGCAGGAGGTTTGTCTGTTGTCCCCAAGTCTCTGAGGCTCTCTTCATTTCTTCTGGTCTGTTTTCTCTCTGTCCTCCAGTACTGGTAGATTAGGTCAATCTGTCTCTTAATTCTCAGCTTCTGTCCTCTCTCAGGTCCACTCTATCCATGTGTCCACCCAGCGTGTTTTAAAATGCTTCCATCACTGCATCTTTCCATTGTATGATTTTCATCTGATCCTTTTCTACAGCTCCTATCTCATTGCTGGGGTTGCTCTTCCCCATTTGTTTCCAGAGAATGAGTAATTGGCCCCTGAAACACTTGAATCCTTTACCAGTCCAATTATTTAAATCCAGGATGACCAAAAATTGCATATTTTTTCATTAATTTTTGTAAGGTAACAGGAAATATAAAAATTACAATTTTATCAAATTTATTCAATACAAGAATTGACTGGTTGAAGTGACACCTGTCCAGGTGAGGCTCAGGTTAGTCAGTATGTAAGCAAAGGCACTGCCCAAGAGACACTTGGGGTAAACCGTGGGGTAAACTACTTTAAAATCCTGAGATATGTCCAGGGTCAGACTCCTCTTAGTGATGCCATCTGTTAATTGCCCTTTCTCATTCAGATAGTGATTCTCCTGGTCCTGGTATGACAGGTGATTTTGAATTGTATTTTGGACATTTTGTCATTACATTAAAGTTTATTTTTATTTTAACTGCCACTTTTGGCAGCTGGGTTAGGGCTTTGCTTTACTTTATGTGTCTCTGATGGTAGCAGGCTCTGGTCCTCCTTACGTCTTTTATTTTAGCAAGTGGTCACCTGGGTTATTTTAGCACACAGGTCCTGGCCTACTTTGTGGACAAGTCCAGTGATAGTTGAAGTCGCACATCTTTGTAGTTTTATTTTGGGCTGCTTAGTTTATCTGTTGCCACAGGCTTCCTGTTAGTCCCAGCTGTCCCTGCCTGAACACTAGAAGGGGCTCCTGTAGACCCATGTCTTTTCTCCAAGGAGAGAGTCTTAGATGTCCTTCACCAGGCCATCATTGTGATTGAATCTCTCAGGGGCTTCCCTGCTGTCTCTGTTTCCAGAGGAGGAAGTCTCAGACCCCAGACCCTTAGGAACAAAGGGGATTGCCAGACTATGGCCTCCCCTTAGCAGGTCCCTCTAACTGCTGCCCTAGCTGCACCTGTGCCCCGGGTTGGAGAGGGAGCTTTAGCCAGGGGGAAGGAGAGCATGTCCCCAGATTACTTGCTTTGGCAAAGTCCCCAATCAATGCTCCTTGAATTCTAGGTTGACTAGGTTCTCTTTATGTTGTCAGAGCTGATCCTGTTGGATGAAAGAGAGAAATGTGCCCACCTGGGATGGCTTCCAGGCCATCTTGCAGGATGGGAAGGTGGGCTCTCTTTCCTCCACTGGATAGAGACACAGGTATCTCATGAGATCCCCTTCTGACCACCTTCTGGGTTCTCTGGGGGCCACTTCATCCATGCGTGGCTTCCAGGGCTCAGAACTGGGCTCAGCAGAGAGATGGCATCCATGTCTGCTCAGGTCTGTGTTTCTGGACAATCTTGAAGCCCTTCCCTCTCCCCTCCTGTTTCTCCGAGGAAGTCCTGCACTCTGTTTGCAAAGAATCCCACAACTCCCAACTGTAGCTGACCCTCTACCATGAGCTCCAGACTCACATGTTCATTCAGCCATTGTGTGGTATTTCTGATTGGATCTCACATGCATCACAGCATGTGATGGGACAGCATGAGGCTGATTTGCCCCCAGGACTCAGCTGTTTCCCTCCCAGGAAACTACAGTCCCACACAAACTCTTGGTCAGGGAGGGTCTGTGCAGCCCACACAAGTACAACAGCACCTCCATCTGTTCCATCACCAGGGCTCTGTACTCCACCACCAGGGCAGCCTCCTCTCTGGCCAGCACCTCCTCTCCTGCCTTTCTGCAGCAGCCCAAGTGAGCTTTGGGGACCCAGGGGACCCAGATCATGCTTCTCAAACATCCTGTAGCTTCCTTTTATACCCAGAACACAAGCCATGGGGTCCCTGCCTGGGCTTCATCCACATCCACCCTGTGTGCCCACACAGCCTGTCTTCTGGCCCCAGAAACAAAACCTCACTCAGCCCAGGGTGTTTGGAATGTTCCTCCCCAGATCTCCAGGTGTTATGCAGGTCCAAACTGGATGTCACCTTGTCTGAGGGTTCATGCCTCTAATCAGCATCCCCTCCATGCCCCTCAGCACATCGTCTGTGATGTCACCTCATTTTAACCTTGCCCAAGGCACAGCAAGTCCTTGGTATCCTCTTACTGATTTGCATTTTTTTTGAGACAGGGTCTCACTGTATATCCCAGGCTGGTCTCAGACTTGTGATGTTCATGCCTTAGCCTCCCAAGTGCTGAGATTACACATGTGTACCACCAAGTCCAGCTCGTTATTCAGTTATTGAATGTGCCTATTACCCAACTCCCCTCACAAGAGACCCTGTTCTTGGGGGACCAAGAGCCTAGCTGTGCCCTGCACCACTGTCCCCTAACATGGGAAGTGGGTCCACTCTGGGAGAACCACTCTAGGGCTTTGGTCATGCTGGGCAGGGAGCTGGGGCCACTAGGCAATGTGTTTGGGGAGCACCCAGTGTCCTTGCTGCCCTTTGCTCTCCTCTTGGCTCAATCCTGAGCCTGTTCTCCAGCCCCAGATCTATTGTTCTCGTGGGTTGAAGGAGAAAGGAACATGGCTGAGCCCTTGCAGGGCTCTTTGGGAGGAGATGAGTCTCAGAAAGAAGAGACTCTGCTCAGTTATTATCACTATTTTTGTATTATTATTATTATTATTATTATTATTATTATTATTACTGTGGTGTTGGGAAGGACTCCAGGGCCTTGTGCATGCTGGGCAAGCACCACACCTCAGTTCTATGCTCTCACTTTGGTCAGCCCCAGAGCCTGGACAGCAAATAGTGGTGCAGGTCTCTGGAGGCCCCACAGGGCTCAGCCCACATCTCCAGTCGCTGCTAGGGTGGCTGTGCTACCCAACACCCCAGATCTGTGGGAGATGGGATTCAGCTCATGACCCATCTTGGCTTCTCCACCAAACCAATGTGTCCATGCAGACCTTGGCCACCATGATTACTGTGAAGGGTGGAAGATGAGAGGGGAGGTAGGTAGGTGATGTAGGGAAGCAGGAGAAGAGAGACAAGCTTGTTAGGAAAAGGAAAAGGGAATCCAAAGAGCAGAAAGAGCCAGAAACAGGATGCAAGACATAAAATTGAGAAATAATTCTTAAATTAGATGCCCGCCTCTGGCATGGATTTTATAGCACATTACAAGATTCTAATGCAAACCAGTGCCTCTGTTTTTTTTTTATTTATGCGGGAAACAGACTCAGAAATCAGTACTAAGATTCATGAATTTGAACCAAATCAGATCTAGTAGTAGTCATTTTTGTACCTCCTCCTTCCTACTTCTGAGTGTAGGCAGCTCTCAATGGAGAAATAATCTTCCTTTGATTTTGAGGGGCCCCTGAGTCTTTCAGAATCCAGGAGGCTGCGGTGGGAAGTTGGCAAGTTATTCACTGAAGAGCCTGGCTTGGTAGATATGGATTTATAGACACAATGTCTATAGATAAAGAGTCTCCAGACCCAGAAGGACCATGAAGCAATTTCGGTTCAAGACACAGTCTTTTTTATTAGCCTCATCAATTCATTCATAAGCTACGGTATCGCAACCGTGCAAAGATCCAGCCATCCATCCCCTCATTCAGTCCAGGAGCCGGTATTGAATACCCATTGTGTGAAGAAGGACATGCAGGCATTGTGCAGGACAGAGGGAAGGCCACAAATGGAGTCTGCAGTGACTCATGGTTACACCCTGCTGTGGGGCCTCTCCAGTATAAAATGAAGGAAGTGACAGGCCATTATGCAGGATCAGTGTGGGCAAAGCACCTGGGTCGGAGAGAAAACCTGCCCAGCTTTTCTGGTCTGACTTTCCAGTTTACTGGTGAAAATATTTACTGCCTAGTCAGGAGAAAACAGTTTCATTCATCAAGTTAGCCAGGTTCAATGTATAAGCAATAGTTTCGGTTTAAATTTATGAAAAATTTCAAACATATCTCAGGTGGAGAGATTGTGTTTTTCATATTTGCTTTGTGAATTCATTTTTAGCTTTTGCTCTTTGCATCTTTTTTTTAGTAGTTGCCAGATATAGTACCATTTCATTCCTAAAGACCTCATTATGTATCTCTTTAAAAACACACAGTGGGAATTTTCATTTATAACCAAGGTGCTATTATCATATTGGACACAGTTAACAATCGTCTTACATTTATTTACCTAACACCAGTCCACTGCCTTGTACAGTTGGCTGGACTGATTAGAATCGGAAGGTTGACATACTGATTTAGGTCATTAAATCTCTCCTGTCTCTTTATGATGCAACCACTTTTTTTGTGTGCAGTCTCTTTTTCCAGAAATCATATCAACTGTCCGGGGGAATGCCAGCATCCAGCATTTGTCTGGTGGCTTCTCCTGGAGTTATTTACATGGGTCCTCTCCACTCCATCTCTTTTATAAGTGCAAGGCAGAGCCATCAGTGCTTTCAGATGGAAAAATTTGGCCAAGAACCTTTAGAAACAGAACTGTGTCTGAGACACACAGCATCACACTGGCCACTCTGAACAGGGTCCTGCCTGCCCTTCGGGATCCTGAGGTTGGACACTCCACTTTGGTGGCGTGAACCTTCCACAGTCCCCTTCTCCATATATCATGCATCTGATGAATGTGCCCACTGACAATCATTTCTCGATCAATTAATTCCTTAGGGCTGGCAAAACAGCAAATTTTTAAAAATTCTATAATTCTTCTAGATTATAAAATGAACTTACAATTGCTGATGAATACAACTAAAAGTTACCCTCACATATTCTCAGTTATATCTCTGTATGTTTTTTCAAATAATATTCTTACAATTTCCTCCCTTGTATGAGCTTTGGGTTTGTCCTGCTCTTCTTTTTCTAGAAGCTTGAGGTTCATCATCAGGTTGTTTAATTGGGCTTGCTCTGTTTTCCTAATGTGAGTATTCACTGCTACGAATTTCCCTTGTAAGACTGCTTTCATTGTGTCCCATAGATTTCAATATGCTGCATTGTCACTGTCATTTAATTGAAGGAACTGTCTGATTTCTTCTTTAATTTGCTGTGACCCATTGGTTATTCAGAAGTGTGTTGTTCAATTTCCACGTGTTTATGAAATTTTTGCGGTTTCCTTTGCTATTGATCTCCAATGTCATAGCACTATGGTCTGATAATATACAGGGGATAACTTCAATTCCTTTGCACTTACTTAAACATGTTCTATGAGAGAGTATGTGGTCTATTTTGGAGAACGACTTGTGTGCAGATGAAAAGAATGTGTATTCTGATTTTGTGGGGTGGAACACTGTAAACATCTGTTAAGTTCATTTGTTCAGGAGTTTGATTGAGTTCTAGTATTTCATTGCTTATTTTTTGTTTAGTTGATCTATCTATTTGTGACAGTGGGGTGTTGAGGTCCCCCACTACAATTGTATTAGTGCTTATATGATTTTTCATGTCTGTTAATATTTGTTTTATATAGTTGGGTGCACTAGGTTTGGTGCATAGATATTTATGATGTCATCTCTTCCTCTTGGATTCTTCCCTTTACAAGGATGTAGTGTCCTTCTTTGTCTCTCTTAATTAGTGTTGCTTTGAAATCCACTTGGTCTCAAAGAGGATAGCTACTCCTGCTTTATTATTATTATTATTATTTTGGTTCCTGCCACATGGAGTATTGTTTTCCACCCTTTAACTTTCAGTCTACGAGTTTCTTTGGAATTAAGTGTGTTTCTTGTATGCAACATATTGTTGGATCTTGCTTCTTGACCCATTCTGCCAGTCTATTTCTTTTGATTGGTGAATTGAGACCATTAATATTGATGGTTATAACTGATACATATTGATGTATCATTGTCATGACTTTCTCTTTTTATCGGATTCTCCAACGTTGTGCTTAATTTCTTGTCTTGCCCAAAGGATTCATTTTGCTGGGCTTCCTGGGGTTGTGATCCTCATTGTCTTTTCCTAGGATATCACCATGCACTAAACTAAAATAGAAATGGATTAAAGATCTAAATATGTAAACAGAAACACTGAACCAGCTGGAACAGAGGTTAGGTAGAACCCTTGAAGACATTGGTATAGGAAAAGATTTTATGAACAAAACCTCGGTTGCCTGTGAACTAGCATAAACAATCAACAAGTGGGATCTCTTCTTACTAAAAAGCTTC
Organism: Heterocephalus glaber; assembly: GCF_053883595.1. Lineage (NCBI taxonomy): Eukaryota > Metazoa > Chordata > Mammalia > Rodentia > Bathyergidae > Heterocephalus > Heterocephalus glaber. The sequence goes on from NW_028258297.1 coordinate 2,475,954, forward strand.
TGCACAGCAAGAGAAACCATCCACAGAGTGAAGAGACAATCCACAATGTGGGAAAAATATCTTCACCTGCTGTTCCTCAGACGAAGGTCTACTATCTAGAATCTATAAAGAACTTTTAAAAAATCAGACCTCCCAGATTTAAAGACCCAATCCAAAAATGGGCATCTGAAATGAACAGATATTTCTCACACAAAGAAGTAGAAATAGCAAATAAACGTATGAAAAAATGTTCAACATCACTGGTCATTCGAGAGATGCAAATGAAAACAACACTGAGATTCCACCTCATCCCAGAAAGAATGGCTGCTATCATGAAATCAACCAATAACAAATGCTGGCGGGCTGTGGGGAAAGAGGAACCCTGCTCCACTGCTGGTAGGAGTGTCAACTCGTGCAACCACTGTGGAAATCAGTATGGAGATACCTCAAAGAACTAAGACTGGAAGTACCATTTGACCCAGCTATTCCATTGCTGGGTATCTTCCCCAAAGAATTAAAAGAAGTATACCACAGTGATATATGTGCATGCATGTTCATAGCAGCACAGTTTATAATAGCTAAAACTTGTAAACAGCCCAAATGCCCATCAACTGGAGAATGGATAAAGAAAATGTGGCTTTTTAAATAAAAGGTGTACTACTCAGCCATAAAAATGAAAAATTAGAACAATTTATAGCTAAATGGATCCACACTGAGGCAATACTCTTAAGTGAAATAAATAGGACACACGTGTAAATACTGAATAGTTTCTCTAATGTGAGAAACTGAAAGTGTAAATAAGGACTAAAAGGTATAATAAATAATGTGAAATAGGAAGGAAAGGGTCAAAAGGGAAGGGGAATTGGGAGGGGTAGGGGAAATTAAAGAAGGGAATGAAATTAATATGAGAAAAATGAAAAATGGAAACAAAATCTTTGTAAATAGGGAGGGATGGAGGGGTTGAAGGGAGGGCAGGGGAAGGGGGAAAAATAAGAACCAAGAGAGTATGTAAAGGTGCATATCTCCAATGATGAATGTCATTATATTGCATACCTAAAATGTACCAATAAAATAAAAAATAATATTTTTACTGGTAACATTTATATAGTACGTAACAAGTACATTCATTGTGACCAGTTGATACATGTACCTGACACAGCTTAATTCTTTTTGCATCCCTTATCTTCATCCTCTCCCCTCAACATTTCTTGGTACCCTTCTCATTTGCCAAAATCTAGCTCTCTATTTCCTGTCATCTATCTTTTATTTTTGTTTGATTCATTTATACTTTGTTTTTCTCATGAGAGAAGCCATGTGATATGTTAAGCTTGTGTATCTGATTTATTTCACTTAACATTATGATCTCAAGGTGCATCCATTGTCCTATAAATGACTCAAGTTTTTCTTTCTTTATGGCACAGTAATACCCCATAGTGTATAAATACATTTTCTTTATCCATTCATCTGTTGATGGACATATAGGCTGCTTCCATAATTTAACTATTGCGAGTTGAGCTTCTATAAATATGGGTTTGCTTGGATCACTGTAATATGATAACTTTAACTCTTTTGGAAAGATACTTAGTAGAAGAATAGCTGAGTTGAATGGAATTTCTATTTTATATTTTTTGATGAATTTCCATTCTGATTTTCATAGTAGATATACTAGTTTACATTCTCACCAACAATGTACAGGGGTTCCTTTTTCCCTGCATCTTCACCAGCACTTATTATATTTGATGTCATGATGATAACCATTCTTTCTGGGGTAAGATGGAATCTGACTGTTCTTTAATTTGCATTTCTCTAATGATTAGTTATGTTGAGCATTTCTTCACGTATTTATTGAAGTGCCATTTGTACTTCTAAGAAATATCTATCCATTTCAGCTGCCCATTTTTTTTATTGTGTTTTTTATTCTGGGGGGTCTAATTTCTTTCGTTCATTGTACATTATACATATTAATTTTATGTCCCACGTGTAGCTAGTAAAAAGTTTTTCCATTCTGTAGGTTATCTCTTCACTCTGTTGGTTGTTTCCTTTGCTATGAAGAAGTTTTTAATTTTATATAATCCCATTTGTTGATTCTTGGTGTTATTACTTGTGCAACTGAGGTTCTGTTCAGAAAATCCTTGCCTCTGGCCAAGACTTTAAGAGTTTTACCATCTTTATTTTCCAGTAAATTAAGTGTTTTCTGTTTTAATATTTAGATCTTTAAACCATTTTTATTTTAGTTTAGTGCATGGTGAGAGATATGGATCTAGCTTACATCTTCTGCACGTGAACGGTCAGTTTTCCCAGCACCATTTACTAAAGAGGTTATCTTTCATCTAGTGTATATTTTTGGATACTTTGTCAAAGATTATGTAGCTCAATATTTCTGGGATTGTTTCTTCATCCTCTATTCTATTAGTACACAAATCTTTTATATGCCAGTACCATGCATTTTTTTTAAAAATCACTGTAGCTTTGTGGTATAACTTAAAATCTAAGATTGTGATTCCTGCTGCTTTGCTCTGGCTGCCCAGCTTTTCTTTTGCTGTTCAGGGTCTCTTCGAGTTCCATATGAATTTTAAGATTGTTATCTCTAGTTTTGTGAGGAATGTTGTTGGTATTTGGATTGGGATTGCATTAGATCTATATATCAGTTTTGGGAATACACCCATTTTGACAATGTTGGTTCTGTCTATCCAGAAATGGGTTACTTTTCCATTTTCTGATGTCCTCTTTGACCTCCTTTTGCAGAATACTGTTGTTTTTGTTGCAGAGGTCTTTCACTTCCTTGGTTAGGTTAATTCCTAAGCATTTAATTTTTCTTGATGCTACTGTGAATGTTATTGCTTTCTTAATTTCTTTCTCAGTGAGTTCATTATTGTTGTACAGGAATCTTGTTGATTTTTGTGTATTGATTTGTATCCTGCTACATTGTTGAATTTGGTTATTAATTTTTGAGTCTTGTGGTGGCATTTTTGGGTCTTTTATGTAGAAGATTATATAATCTGCAAATAGAGATAATTTGACTTCTTATTTTCCTGTGTGTATCCCTTTTATTTCTCCCTTTTGCCTAATTGCTCTGGTTAATGTTTCCAGTAATGTATTGAACAGGAGTAGTGACAGCATGCCTCCTTATTTCTGATTTTAGAGGTAAAGTTTTCAGTTTTTTCCCCAATTAACATTATGTTGGCAGGTTTGTTGTAAATGGCTTTTATCAGGTTAAGATAGAGTCCTTCAAGTATTTTCTTCATGATTTTTTATCATAAATGGATGTAGAACTTTGTCAAGGGATTTTTCCGTGTCTGTTGAGATGATCATGTGATTGCTGTCTTTGCTTCTGTTTATGTGATGTATTACATTTATTGACTTGCATGTGTTGAATCATTCTTGCTTCCCTGGGATGAAGGCTATTTGCACATGGTGTATCAACTTTTTCACGATTTATTGTATTTTGTTTGCCAAGATCTTCCAAGTATTTTTTGCAACTATGTTCATTAAAGATATTGACCTGTAAGTTTTCTTCTTTAATTGAATCCTTGTTTGGTTTTGGAATTAAGGTAATGGTAGCTTCCAGGAATGAGTTTGGAAGTACTCTTTCTCCTTCAATTTGATTGAAGAGTTTGAGGAGTATTGGCATCATATCCTCTATGAAGATCTTGTAGAATTCAGCAGTGAATCCATCAATTCCTGGGCTTTTCTTAGTTGGTAGGCTATTTTTTTTATTACTCTTTCCATTTCATTACCTGTTATTGGATTGTTCTGCATTTTTATGTATTCTTGGTTTTGGTGATTCATATGTGTCTAAGAATTTGTTCATTTCATCAAGATTGTCCAGGTTTTTGGAGTACAATTTTCATAGTAGTTGTTAATGATTTTCCAATTTTAAAGGTACAATTGTGATTGTACCTTATTTCTAATTGCCTGATGTTGCTCTTTTCTTTCCTTCTTTTGGTAACTTTGGTTAAGGGTTTTTTTTTTTATTCTTTCTAAGAATCAGCTCTTCAATTCATTTTTTCTTTGTATTCTTTTTTGTTTCAATTTCATTAATTTTTTTCTCTGATCTTTACAATCTCACTCTTTGTTCTAGGTTTGGGTTTGGACTGCTCTTAGTCTTCTAGTCTCTGGAGACGTGTCATTACTGTGAGAGGCACAGCAATAAATTTCCTTCATAGGATTGCTTTCATTGTGATCCATATGTACTTTATATTAGTATTATCTTTTTTTTTGCTTAAATTTTATTAGTATTATCTTTTGATTCTAGGAGTTGTTTTATTTCTTCCTTGATTTCTTCTGTGACTCATTGCATGTTTAGGAGTGTGATGTTTAATATCCAATTGTTAGTAAAATTTCTGTGATTTCTTTTGCAATTGATATATAGTTTCAGTGGGCTATGATCTGATAGTATACATGCATAATTTTTATTCTTTTGTATGTATTTAAGCAGGCTTTCTTGGCTAGTATATAGTTTATTTTGGAGAAAGTTTCATTTGCTGCTGAGAAGAACGTGTATTGTATCATTATAGGGTAAATCACTCTGTAGACATCTATTAAGTGCATTTGTTTGAAGGTGTGGTTCAGCTCTGAAATTTCTTTGTTATTTTTTGGTTTTGTTGATCTGTGTCTCTGTGAAAGTGGGGTATTGGGGTCACCCATTATGATTATGTTGATGTTGATTTTTTATGTCCGACAGTATTTGTTTTATTTATTTATTTATTTATTTATTTATTTATTTATTTTTTGTACCGGGGATGGAACTTGGGTCCTTGCTCTTGTGCAGCCCTCAGCGAAACCACTGAGTTAAATCCCCAGCACAGTATTTGTTTTATGATGTTAAGTACCCCAATATTTGGTGCATATATTTACATTTTTTATCTCTTCCTGTTGAGTTGTTTCCTTAACTTATGTATAGTGACCTTCTTTGGCTATCTGGCCAATTTTAGCTACCAAATAACTATGATTAAAAAAAAAGAAGCAACCCATAAAATATCATAGTCAAAATCCCAGGTATCCAGCAAAAAGAATCTTAAAAGCTGTCAGAGAAAAGCAAAAAAGACATGTGAATGTAAACCCATTAGGATTACAGCAGACTTCTCAACACAAGCCTTAAAGACCAAGAGACCCTTGACTGAAGTGTTTCAAGCCCTAAAAGAAGACATTTTAAAAGCAGACTACTATATCCTGCAAAACTACCTGTCAAAATTGATTGAAAAATAAGGACATTCCAAGGCAAAGAACACTTTAGGAGGTATATGAACACCAAATCAGCACTCTAAAAATCTACTCAAGGATAACCAACACAGATACAAGGAAACCACCAGAGCTAAAAATTCAGATTGAATAAATAATCAAGCAAGGCACATAATTAAATAAAAAATGAAAAATCTAGGAGTCAGCAACAGAAAAAAACACATTGGCAGGAATAAGTAAAATCTTTCACTAATAACTTTCAATATAAATGGCCTCAACTTTCCAATTAAAAGACACAGATTGTCAGAATAGAGCAAAATACAGAATGCAGATCTGTTGCATTCAAAAAGTTCATTTCATCCAAAGAGTAAAAATCAAATGATGTAAAATAGTATTCCATGCACCAAAACCTTGAAAACAAACAAGGGTAGCAATTTTATTTTACACAAGGTATTTCCGTAGGTTAACTTATTTCACTTACAAAAGAGGAATGGGATGGGTCTTTTCTAGAGCTTCCTTTTTATAAAAGAAAGTGGATGTCAATTCATTTCACCTCCATCTGTTGCCAGCTTTGACTCTGTGCAAGGCTTTTGGGTCAGTGCCTAAGACCTGAGATGCCATCTGCCTTCAGGAAGCTCAGCATGGACAGAGAGGGAATAGGGCAGCTCCTCTGTACTCACCTTTGAGTATAGAGTCCTGTGTGAGCATCAGCATTGACAGGAGAGCAGCTATTCCTCCATGGAACAACCTGATAACAAAGGAGGGGTCATGAGAGTTTCCCCTTGAAGGATAACTTAAGCTTCCAAATAAATGTGAATCAGATCTACTTTAGACCCAAAGGGACCACAACCTACAATTGCCTCAGACGGGTCAGGATTTGATGCAATCATCCTGAACACATGGTTGAAAGTAGAAGTGCTGGGAGACTGGGGAAGTAAGTGGAATTGATGTGGGACACATTTAGTAAGAAGATACACCTGAAAGGTTTTAAGTTGTGATCAATGTGGCTGGCAGGATCCTGCCTCCCAAAGATTCCCGGGTCATACTCCCCAGAGGCCAGGGACATGTGATAGGTTATGTGTCAAAGGGAAGTTGCACTTGTAGGAATCATAGTTCAACTGGCTGACCTTAAAGTGGGAGGTCTTCCTGGGTGATCTAAGGGACACAGTATAGCCAGAGGGAGACTGGGCAAACATGAGCAAGTTTGGATTGCTGTGATGGGAGAATGAGCACCTCCCCTGCTGGATCCCAGGACAAAGGAGAGGCCAGAAGCCAAAGAAAACAAAACAACAAGGAAAATCACCATTCCTGAGCCAACCCTGCTGACACCATGGGACCCATGTCAGAATCTGGACTTGCAATGCCTCATTGTTTTAAGCCCCTAAATTTGTGGTAATTTGTCACAGCAGCAATATAACACTATCATAATTGGTTGTGATAGAGAAGAATAGAATGAATCTTAAATTTCATGTTTGGAAAACAAAGTGTGTCCCCAGAGCATTCATTAGTGAGTAGGGAGGATGGCTGGCCACACAGACAATGATGAGGAATTCAGTCACACAGACAGGAATATCTGGGCACACTGTAAAAACCACAAGCAAAGACCAGCAGGCTGGAGGACCCTGTGAGGCATCCATCCTCCACATGCTATTCAGCAAGCCACAGAGAAAGAAAAGGCCTCGGAACCAGCCCAGTGCAGCCCAGGAGATGCTATTAGCATTGAAAACTCCTCCCATTACAACACTTCTGGGTTCTTCTCCCTGACCATGTGAAAGCATCTCATTCTATTGTTCCATACTTCATGATTATGTCACCAGCAAACAGACGGCTGGCATCTGGTGATAATGGTATTTATTGTGGGTACAGCTGTTCCTTAGCTGGCAATGGTGTCTGTCCCAAAAAGCCCATTGTTATGTTGACAATACCATGAATTGAAGTGCATCCCATGTCTCTCACCTGCTAAAGCCCACAGCACAGCAGTGGAGCACACTGCAGGGAGTCGGTGAAACATCCTGCAGGGTGTGGGTCATTTGCCCTTGTGATTGTGGCTGACCTGGAGCTGCTCTCCCTACTGATGCCTGGCATCACAAGGAAACTCCTAGTGCAGGTAACTAGTCCAAGAAAAGATGAATGCTGACAATTCAAAGTATAGTTCCTGCTGAGTACATATTGCTTGCACACTGCCATCGAGTCAAAAAATTATGTCAGGCCACCATTAAGTTGGGACTGTCTGTATAATTCAAACAAAAGAGTCTTTTGAAAAAAGTTTTTCTCCAAATCATCAATTTGTAGAGAAGACTATTTATTCCCTTTGGCTGTAAGATTGCCACATCAACTAATCCAGAGTAATTACAAAGAAACCTATACTTCTTGCCCAAGATTGGTTCAAGAAGTGGATACATAAGCTGGCACCTCATATAGTTTAAACAAGAGAGTGGGACAGGCCTGTCCTGTGGGCTCACAGAGCTATGAGGATGCATTTCAGTGCCTCCAGTGTCTATGTTACTCCACGTGGAACAAATCATTGTATCAGTCAGCTCCAGCCAATCATGCTGCATAACAAATGACCTCACAGTATTAATGGCTGGAGTCAGAGCACATTTCCTCCTTCACACTGCAGGTCAGCTGTGGGTGTGCTCTTCCATGTGCCTTAATCCCTGTGGGGCTTTAAGAGAGGGAGGAGAGACTCCCTCCCCTGAATCCTTACCCTGACCAGTGGCAGGACTACTCCAGGAATCTTAAAGTGTCTGTTGGAAGGTGTTTTACATGAACTCTGCCCACATTCTATTGGCCAGGCAAGTCTGGATAAGCCTACCAACACAGACGGGAAGTATAATCTTTGCACTGAGAGGGGAAGTGGAGAGAGGGTCAATCTACTGCAGATGACCAATGAGAACCAGGAGGTGAAAGATAAGAAAGTTCTGCCATGGGTTCAAGGTCAAGGTTGCAGATACTATTGAATGCAGACTGTAGGGTCTAATACAGCCTCTAGTTTGCACAAGAGAAGTGAGTTTCTATCCTTAGGCTTACAAAATACCCTGACCTTCAGTTTATACCATACATTTTTCTCTCAGCCAGATCATGATGTCTGATATGGTTATTTTAAATTCCTTACATAAAATTTCTTTGAAGCCTTTTTAAATGAATCAGAACATAAATGAAGTAAAGAATAAAAATCTTAGGGCCAGGGATTTAGCTCAGTGGTTCCGCCGCCTGCCTTGTAAGAGCAAGGTCCGAAGTTCGATCCCCAGTAGCAAAACAAAAAAGAATACTAATCTTTTGCAAAAGGGAAGGGGACTGAGAGATGAAGGGAAGAGTGAGGGAAAAGATATTAAAAATGAATTATGATGTGTTATGTGCATTAGCAACTCCCCATGAGGAATGTGATCATTACGTACTGCAAACACAGATTAGTAAAAAATAGCAGTTAAGGAAAAAATACAATTCCTAAGTTTGTAGCTCACCGCTTTTTCATGAAGAGAAATATGTAAAGTCAGATTTCAAAAAACAGACCATGATTGCCATGCTAGGATCCTTCCTCATGCCCAGCTCAGGCCAGAGTCCCTGGACGTGTGACAGAAATGGATGCCTTCAACTCTATGCCTGTGACATCCACCCACCTGCTATGTGTGACAGTATTTTACTGTGTTTGTTGTTGTATAAATCACCGTATGACTGCACCTCACTTAATTTGTGCCTTCTGCAGTGAACGTACAAGTGGGTCATCTGTTTCCCACTTTAGTCCTTTACAGTCAAGGTGTGTGGACATTTCCCCCTCTGCTCCTGTGCTGTCTCATTTCTGCGGAGTGTGACCTGCAAGAAGAAATTGGGGTCCAGGCTGCCCTTGAATGTAAGCTCGTGCAGCCACCTGTTTCTTTTACTTACAGACATTCTGGTCTATGTGTTTTGAGGTTATAGAGGTGGGCTGTGGCATTATTTCAAGTTATATCCACTTGTGGAATTGAAGCATTGTTTGGTATGAAGTGATCCCTGCGCCCAGGGTCTCTCCCTCCCTGTGGTCTACTGTCTGATGCCCAATCAGCTGCAGCAGCTCTTTCTGGGTATCTGCACAAAGTACTGTTTTATGTCATCCTACCTCCAACCTGCCTCTCCTCTTTCATGGTCTAATCTGTGCCACCTTCATTTGAGTGTTGTGCCCAGAATGATTACTTCTGTCTCTTACTTGTAGTAATCATTTAACACATTGATTGAACCATGTGCAATTGCCAATATTTGATGTTTTTGATCAATAAAAAGGCAATTTCATATGATTTCATGGAGTAGCCACCAAACATTTGGCTTAAACCTATAATGTCTTGCTGTGTTTTCTATGTGTCCCAAATTTGTCCTTTTTCTCTTCTTTTGTTGAATTATTTTATATCAATCCAGCATGTTTCATTACTCCATGTTCTTCACCATTCTCTCATATGCATCTTTTTCTTTCTGTTTTAGTGACTACAGTTAGACACTACCGTTCTGGTGTAGCTATGGAACTGCCAGTTTCTTCTGCCTTGTGATGGTTTAGATCTGAAATGTCCCCCACAAGTGTTTGGAAGATGATTGGGATAGGAAGGGGCTGTGCCCTTCTGTGGACTCACCCATCAATGAGTTCGTGGCTGACTGCTGTTATGAGGTGGTCTTGTTGGAGGTGGTCACTGGGCTGTGACCAGGGTTTTTCTCGTCTCTGGCTCCTCCTCTGCTTCCTGGCTTCTGTGAGCAGATCAGCTCTCCTCCATCATGACCTTCTACCTTCTACCTTGGAGCCAGCCAACCACGAATCCTCTGATAACTGTGAACTAAAGTAAATCTCTCCTCTAAGTTGTGGAAATCAGCTATTGTGTTGCAGCATCAGGAAAGTGACTAATACAAGCCTCTACTGGACACTTTACGGGTCATAGCACTTTAGGATCCCTGTTGGATAAATCCCCCATGGAAGCTTCCTCCCTCCAGTGTCTCTATACACTGCTTCTTCTCACGCCCATCGTGACCATGGGTCTCATTGTCTTATGTCTTCTTCGTGTGTCATGTCATTTTAAAAATTTTTTCTGGACATTGTTCCCTTAAAAAAAAGGAAGTAGAACACAGTCAATGATACAATCATCCCACCATATCATACTCACAGTCCTCAGATGCTCAAGGACTTTGTATGAGCGTAGCACTTGCCGATCACCTATGTGCATCCCCCCCATGCTCCAAATCATCTCTAATCACGCTGAGTACCTAACACAATGTAAATGCTGTGTAAATAGCTTTGATACAGTGTTGTTTAGGAAGTAATGGCAAGAAAGAAAATCTGAACAATTCAGTGTAGAGACATTTTTCCCCCAATATTCTCAACATATGGTTTGTGGAAGCTGTGACTACAGAGCTCAAGGGTGCAGAGAGCTGACTGTGTTTATCTCCAGCAGAGAGTGCGGCTGGGTGCCTGCAGTCATCAGTGTGGGTGGAGTCAGTCTGTTCAGCAGACGCATTGGTCTGGGCTTCCTTGGAGCTCTGGGTGGACTCAGCTGATCCTTGGACTGCAGGGCCTGGTGAGTGGGAGCCAGATTTCTCCTTCTGCACCTGTGGTGGTTGGAGGTGGATCTCCTGCCAGGGTCCAGACCTCAGCTTTCCAGACCATGTAAATGTTTTCTTCTGCTTTTCAGCCAATCTAGTAACTTTGCAGGCTGTTCAGGAGTTTTCTTTTCTCTCTGGTCCTGTCCCCAGTCTTCTGCAGTGCAAGTCACTCAGCAAAGTCCCCAAAGGCCCTGAAGCAATTGCTGCCAGTGCCCTTCTTTGGTCCTGGGTGGGTTTATACAGCCCCAGGGGAAACTGCAGACTCTCAAGTCTAGCATTCTGGACACCCTGAAACACACCATGTCCTGTGGAAGCCACACGACTCTGAAATTATTTGTAAACTCCTGAGAAACAGCATCACACCCTTAATATTCTAAAAATACTCTGTTCTGTCCCCATTGTGAATGCCTTAGAGCTTGTGAGACTTGGAAATATTTGAATATGCAATTTGGGAGAGAGCAACTAAAGGCCACTTAGCCCATTAGAATGCCTTTTGACTCTAAGATCCAATTCCCTCTAGATATCATTTAATTGTTTCCTGAGTGAGTAGAGCACTTTGACTCAATATTGGTTTTCTCCTCTAATTTCCATGTACGGCCCCTCTGTCTCAGCCTGAAATAATAACTCAACCTCTTTGACATTGTTTAGGTCACAAGCAGTTGAATTGAATGATCATGTAACAGTTTATCCTCATGTCTATGCAGAAAAATTCTTGCCTGGCTTGTCTGCAGGGTCCATCTCTTTCTTCCCCAAGCTGTCTGGTAATGGGTCTGGTTTCCTTTTTCTTTATTTCTCTCTCTCCAGTGGATGTAGCACAGTACCTGGCAAACAGTAGTCACTTTATACATGCAAATGCATAAAGGAGTCGATAAATAAATGACAGCCCCATTTGCTCCTGCCTTATGGTGTCAGGGCTTTGGAATGCAGATTTGTCTGATGGCAGCCAGCAGTCCCCCTCAGCTTATGTGGGGTGCACAGTCTCTGCATCTCTGTGATGCAGCACTGTTCCTGGATCCCTGAACTCAGTCCTTCAGCAAGGTGCTCTGGGCCTTCTGTGGACAGCAGGTGTGCTTGTATGTGTGCCTGATTTTCCCTGCTCCCCAAAAATGTTCCCTCCTGTAAGGGGAATTAGTAGGCCCTGATCTGACCACTAGGTGTGAGGCAAAAACAGATCTCAGCTTCCTGGAGCCAAAAAGACACCATGCTCAGCTTCTTGCTGGTGAGGAGATGCGGTCCCTGCGTGGATTGGCCATGGGCACACCTGCAGGCCCTGCCATTCCCGGGAGCAATGGCAACTCCATTCGTGTTTGGCAAACTCCAGAATTTTAACCAACAGCTTCAAGTTGTTGTGCAGATAGGGAGCTCTGGGGAGAAAAGGTCAGAGCACCATGGGAGAGGGGGGTGCTGGGCATGATAAACGGAGAAGACTGGTTCTGACTGAAGATCCTGGGCCAGTGCCACTTTTCCCATCAAGAACATACAGGGTCCATTGTCAGGTGAGCAGTGGGAGGCGCCCAGTACATCTGATGCCAGCAGGTCCAGGCTCCTCTCTGGCCAGCCTTCTTGTTTTATACCCACTACAGTGGCTCCCCCTCCACTCTCCCAGCTTCCCTGTGGAAAATGGGCCACACATCACCTTGTTTAAATGTTCACATTTTTCCCTGAATTACAGAAGTAAAATGCAAAAGGATCCTCTCTGTCACTGATCTCAGTAACAGAGGCACAGATGCGTGGACCCCTCCATGCCTCTCCCTTCCCAGAGGAGCCTCACCTAGCAGGAGAGGAGGCCCTGCAGACTTAATTTTTAACCTCAGAATCCCAGTGAGTAAGCAAGGGTCAATGGCATTTTTCTGCCCGATTCCTGTAAGACTCATTCCCCATCAGTATTGGGCACTGGTCAATCCTACCTCTGCTTATGGTCTCTGCTGTCCTCTGGGTGGTTGTTCCAGAGTGTGGCAGTTGTCTGGATGGCAGATTATCATGGCCATGCAGAGATCTGCCCAGTGCACAGCCCTCGCCTCATTCTGCTGGAATGTCACTCCAGGCTTCTACAGCTCCCTCCCAGAATCGCCACACTTTGCAGACAGGGAAACTGAGGCTTTTCCAGAAAACTCCTCAAGCATCAAGATGGGGAAAGTGGCAGAGTCTAGAACAATGTCCCTGACTTCTGAGGCTTTTTATTTCCTCACTACTCCATGCCTCAAAAATATTTGATTATAGCTGAGTGCAGTGGCACATGCCTGTAATACCAGCACTCAGGGAGACTGAGCCAGGAGGATGGCACATTACTTACTGAGATTCCAAGGTTTAAAAAAGTCAGTTTCCAGTGCCTCCTGTCCTGCTAGAGGAAACTCTTCTGGGGAAGGGGAGACAGGGAGAAGTGAGGGGCCCATATGCACCTGTTACTGAAACTAATGACAGTGAGGATCCTTTGCAACTCAGCAAGACCATGGGCCAAAACTTTTAAAAATTCTAAAAAAAGAGGACTGGGAATGTAGCTCAGCGTGAAGGCCCTAAATTCAATTCCCAGTACCCCCAAAAAAGAGTATTAGTCACTCTGTCCTGTCCAGGCAGCAGGTGGGGACACGCCCACCTGCTCTTGGGTCACGTGATTCCCTACACCCAGCCCAGGTCCTAGTGATACTCACATATAATGAGAGACTGAGTAAGATGGAGAAACGTGGGAAGAGAGGCGGGATGGAGAGAGCTGTCTTGGAAGAACCACTCGACTCTCATTGGATGCCTAACCCCGGGACCAGCAGCACCCAGCCCCGCTCAGTGACCCTCAGAGACCCGAGCACACCCTGCTGTCAGCACAGGGCGAATTAAGTCCTAATCATAACTGCTTTTGTCTCCTGATGATGTTTTGTCTTATATGACAATTTCTGCAGAAATAATTGATTTTATGGCTTGATTTCATTCCTTGCCTATCATGTTGAAGACATAAACACATAATGAGATTGTTGTCTAACATTCACTGAGATTAAATGCCAGCTGAGTATCTGGGATTAATCAACCCTGTTTTTCTCATCAAATTATCTGAGGCAACTGGAGCACATAGGCAGGTTTTGCTCAACATGAAACCTGTCCCTGGCAGCTGGGGCTCAGATGTGCATGGTAATTCCCAAGGTAGTCGACAGCACAAGTGCCCCCAGTCAGGTCACCAGGATCACCACGGGGAAGGTCATGGTGCCAGCAGGATCCTGGTCTTTAGACAACATCTGGAGGGGCTCAGATGGCAGCATGAGGCAGCCCTGGCCTCCAACAGCACCCGAGAAAACACTTACATAGACAACAAGGAAGTCAGGTGCAGGTGGCAGTGACAACACTGGCTCCAGCTGAGACAGGAGCACTGGTGTGCCCCACCTTACCTGGCTCTGTGGTGTGAGCAGGATCCCTACTTCCTGTGCAGTTCCCAGTCAGGGCAGTGAAGGACGTGCAGCAGGGACCTGGAGAGGAGACACTGGTCACCGGTTTGTCCATGCCAGCTCTGTGGCCTCTAGCCTATCATCCTAACTGTACAGATTGGTTTCCTGTAATGATGACAAATGTGTTAACTGCACATGGTCATAGACTAGAACTGCCAGAGAAAATTATATTTCAGATAAACCATAAACAGTTCTTCAGTACAAGTGTACCCCACTGATTACTTGGGGTACATTTATACTAAAACATATGTGTGTCATCTGCAATTCAAATTTAATTGTACATGCTGCATTTTTAGTTGTTACAATACCTTATAAAGGATTCAGCCTGCTGCAGATGCCTTCCTGTTGTTTCACATTTTTCAATCGGAAGCTGTTTCTTCAGCACCTACAATGTACCAGAGTCTCTTTCAGATCACGAAAAAATGGCAAAACATGAGTATCCTGCACATGTGATTTCAATAGCACACACTCAGATCAGCTGAGCCCTTTGAGGTGGCACTAATAATCAACTAGGTTTAAAGGAAGAAATGCAGTGGGGAGAGCAGCACTAGGCAGGAAAGGCGAGGAAATCATCACCAGCAACTGCATAGGCCTCAGCCTTAGCCCTGGGAATCCCTGCACAGAACTCTCTACAAGCCCCCTTAGGCCAGCATAGGTCCACACAGGCCACCACAGGGGACCTGGGAGGGGCTGAGCCCCCAGCATCAGTGTTCATCACCCAAGACTGATTCCCTCCCTAAAGGTACGAGCTGAGCAGAGAGAGAGAGGGCAAGCGGGGCCCAGCAGTCCTGCCTTTGCCTCAGACCCATGGGCAGGTCACTGCCCCCTGTGCTTTTGCAGAGAAAGAGCCCAGCTTCCCTCTGTCTGCTCTGCCCTGCACACCCTCTGGTCCCTAGAATCAACTGCACAGATTCCCTGAGCAAGCACCCCGGAAGCCCTGTGAAGTCCTATATGCAGTGCTTAGTCACTGACAGTTGTCGATCTGGGCCTAATGAGTTGGCCCAGCCCTGTGTGGCGTCAGACGGTGACAGTCACTCTACACCCTATGAAATATGCTGTGCCCACCAGGGTGGCATTCCCTCACATAATCCGATAGGTGTCTCACACTGTAGCCAATGCAGGGCACTGAGAGTGGCCAGCACTCCCTCCTGCCTGAGAGAGCTGCATTGAGCTGGTGGTACAATCCCATGGGCCCTGCAGACAAGGCACTGACATACTCAGGGACTTCACCAGCATGATCACAGTTGGAGAAGCTATGTGGACACTGCACTAAGGCACCACCCGGAACCCAAGTCAGTGCAGCATATCCGACCCACACCCTAGGACCCACTGCCAGTAAGAAGCCTTTTACTATGACAGCCACAGTGTAAAACAGCAGAGACTACTGATCCACAGTTGCACAGATGTAGTGTGGGGACCCAGCAAGAGAAAAGGCAGCATGGCTTCTCTGCAGGAGTTCAGTGACTCTAGTGAGAGACCTCAAGGCAAAGGAAATTGACAAATGGCCCAACAGATAATTCATGAGAACAATTTTAAAGAAACTTAATGAGATACAAGAAAACACAGACAGATCATTTAATAAAATTAGGAAGACAACTCATGAAATGAATGAGAAATTCAGCAAAGAGATGGAATCCATAAAAGAATCAATCGGAAATCTCAGATCTAAAGAACTCACTATTTGAAATAAAAAATACAGTTGAGAAATTCAACAGCAGGATTGATTAGGCTGAAGAAAGAATTTCTGCACTTGGAGATGGACCTTTTGAAATAACCCAATCAAATGAAAATAAATAAGCTATAAAGAATGAAGAAGGCCTTGAAAACTTACAGGGTTCCATTAAGAAGCAAACACTCTCTCATTAGGAGTGTTCAAGAAAGAAGGGGGGAGAAAAAGGCATAGAGAACTAGTCCATAAAGTAACTGCTGAAAACTTTCCAAATTTGGGGAAGATATAGTTATCCAGGTCCAGGAAGCTCAAAAGACCCTGGATAGAATGGACCTCACAAGATAGGAATAGTAAAGTCAAACGATCAAAAGGCCTAGAGAGAGAAAGAACTCTGAAAACAGCCAGTGTCATGGATGAGGGTCCTCACTAGCCTAATGCAGACTTCTCAGCAGAAACCTTGCAGTACCAGGAGAAAATGGGGTGATGCATTGAAAGTCCTGCATGAAGGTTACAAGTGTACCTTGGGAACATGAAAAGGACTTGTGCACCAGGTTGAAAAGTTTGATTGGTACCTGCAGAGGACAGTTACCCTCTAGCACTGGGGTAGCAAGGCAGTGACTGTATCTTTAGGACTCTCAGTCCAGCATGAACAAGGGAGGGTGAGTGCCGACCTTTGAAAGAACAGGTGCATTATTCTAGAGGAAATGATGAGAATCCAGTTCTCAGACTGGTTTGATAGACAGTACTCATTAAAGACCTTTACTTGTTTTTTTTTAGAAAAAGCATATAATCTGGTCCAATCACCATGTCAAAAATATGTCCATTCTGACTATCCTCTCCATGTGAGAATGTCCACTCAAAGAACTATGCTGGTCTCTGAGGACTGATCAGCTACAGGGATCTCTGACCTGGCTACACTGAACCAGCTGCATGTGATGCTCCCTGGGGAAATGTGTGTCTATACTAACTAGAGAGGCACTATGTGCAGTGAGATACTGGGGAGCTTTCTCTTCCTCTTGATTTTACTCATGCAAACTATGTTACTTTTCCATTGCTAGGGCACGATACCCAGTTCTCACAACTTAAAGGAGGAGAGGTTTATTTTGGCTTACAGTTTCAGAAGGTTCAGTCTGTGTTTGGCTGCCTCAAATGCAGAAACAGCATGGTGGAAGGGCTTGCTGCAAAGGAAAGCTGCTCATGTCATGGCACCCAGAGAGAGAGAGGGAGGGAGGGAGAGAGAGAGAGGGAGGGAGGGAGAGAGAGAGAGGGAGAGAGGGAGAGAGAGAAAGAGAGAGGGAGAGAGAGAGAGAACCAGAGTAGCCTGAGAGGGAGATGCACCCTTCCAGGTCACACCACCAGACCACCAGGGACCCACCTCCAACCAGGTCCACTGCCCAACAGCACAGCCAGCTGCTGAACTCATTAGTGGAGAAACCTGCTGATGAGTACAGTGCCTCCGTGATCCAACTACCCACTGAAAGCCCCTCTTCTGAGTGCATGAAAGTTTGGGGGGCATTCTAGATCTAAACCACTACACAAGTTCTGCAATTCCCACACGAATTTGGGGACAGACTGATGTCTTCAACAACCAAATCACCTTAATTTGCTTAGCATGCATGGCTCATTGCTGGCCAGCAGCAAGAATAACTAATCTGAAATCTAGTTTAAAGACATTGCACATTGTTGAACTCCTCTGAATGAATGCCACTGATTCTGATTTAACCATGACCAAAGGCACAGCCATACTTACTGTGTAACTTCACAGGTAAATGTAGGTCGAGTATGACTCATGCTCAAAGCTTCTACTCAAACAGCAGATACCTGAACACACCTCTGAGGTCAGGAGAGCTGGCACAGGCCAACAGGTGAAAGAGGTGAGCAAATGAATAGGCACAGTGCCAGGCCAAATAGGAGGAAAGCCACAGACACCCAGAGGAAGAATGCCCATGCCTGGGAGGGGAGCGACCTGGCGAGGCTTCCAGGATACAGAGGCCTATCTTTTGGACCGGGACAGAAGGCGGGATGAGGTCACATAAGCAGGTAGGGGCACATCCTCATGCACAGGAAGCCAGGCGCTCTCCCAGTGACACATTGCACTCCAGGCCGGCACTGCCTTGAGCTCAGCAGGCCCACCAGGTATCACGGGCCACAGAAGCCAGGGCCAATAAGGTTGGGAGAGAGGGGCCTGTGGTGAGAAGAGCCACGGAGGTGGGTCCCTGCAGGGAGTTCGCAGGGAGAGCGATGTGAGCAGATGACGCTTGTGCTAAATACACACGCACGACTTCATGGAGCGGGCCCAGACCCCACAGAGTGGGGATTAGCAAATGAAGCGGCTACTGGTGACATTCCCTGACATTGCTGTCCAGACTTGATATCATTAAGATCCATTGCCATGGAAACAGTAAAAAGTAAGGTTCTCACCTGGCTGAGTGTGTTCTGAAGCAGCTCCCCCTGCACTAGAAAGGGGCTGCGGGTGGCAGGACATGATCTCTCCAGGAGAGGCGCCGGCCCCTCGCCCCTGCCCACTGCCACAGAAGAGCTCCAGACCTCCGGCAGCCCTGAAGCTGACACTCCTGAACCTGGCTCTCTCACTATTCCTCCTGCCTTGGGAAGGCTCTAAGTTCTAGGGGACCACATTTTCCCAACTGCTTCATGCCGTGGGAATGACAAGTGTCTCTTCATTTCACCAGAGAGCTCTGGGGACCATCTGAGGCTCTCGAGTAGGCTGCAGCTCCACAGGTGCCTACTGAGCAACACCTGGCCTACACCAGGATCTGCTCTAAGATTCAGCATCTCCTGCACCAGGGTTCGTGGGGGCTCCAGAGACTTGCAGCCCATACCACCCCACAGTGTCACACGCACAGGAACCTCCCACCTCAGCCTGCGTGCACACCGAACTCCAGGCAACCCTGGGACGTAGGTGCTTTCCCCATTCTGTTGTACTTGGTCATTTAGCCGGAAGGAGGCAGGGCAGGTGCAGTCCTGCTCACAGGCATTGTGACACACATTGCGAGGTTCTGCCTGCCTCTGTGCTGGCTCTTCAGGAGCAAGGCTCTGGGTGCTTGTGTCTGGAGTGTGGCTCAGCATGCTCAGACACAGTCTGCTCAGCTCAGAAGGGCTACCACTCCCAGTAGCCTCTCCTGCAGGGGGTGGGGCTAGTGAGGACCCCAGGGCTGCCAGCTCCCCCCACCAGGGAGCCCAGAGATGGCATGGAGACCCCCAAAGCACCTCCCCAGCCTCACCCCTTCCCAACCCCTCAACAGACCTGCCAGATGTCCTTGCAGTCAAATGGAGCTGTGAAGGCAATGGTGCCTCTCGGGTGGGGCTTGGAAGTGCCTGTGAGCCCTATGTTTTCGCCTTGCACCAGGAGGTCCTGGGCCCCCAAGGCCCGCGGAAGAGGCTGCCTGGACTCCACCCAGTGTGAATGTTTCAAGGGGGGCCTTCTGTTACCAGATCACAGCCAGGCATCTCCAAACTTGCCCAGGCTCCAAAGGAAGAGCCCTGAGCCATGTACAACCCCAGCGTGCGGCCAGGTGGGGAAGCGGAGGACAGGCCAGGCACAGGAGCACAGGACAGGGGTGGGAGGGAGGTCACAAGACCCCAAGCATCTCAGAGTCATGCCCCAAGCATCAGCATCGCCTCGTGGCTGGGTCTTGATCACCTCCCTGGCAGATCAGGGTCCCAAGTTCTGCTCATGGTGCAGCTGGAGCAGCAGATCCACAGCACAGTCTGGGACCCAGGATTCACTGGGCCCAGGCAGCTAGCTGTACAGAGGCTTAGCAGGAGGTGTGGCTGCACATTGAGGGGAGTGGCTGCTCTTTGGGGAGTGACCACATGCTGAAGGGAGTGGTCTGCATATCTAGGAGCGAGGCTGCAGTTTGAGGGGCGTGGCTGCCATTCTCAGGAAATAGACAAGTTTTCACTGTTGTGCTTGGACAAGATGAAAAGCTTGCAGTTGGTTCCTGCTGTCCAGGAGCCCTGGGGCAGAGCAAGTTACAGACCAACTTCCTGTATTCTGGGCCTCTTGCTCTCAGAGAGAGGAGCTGCAGCCCTCAGAGGTGGGCTGGAGGGGCTGAGGCTTCTCAGCACCTCTTCCACTAGGAGAATGTGCTGGTGTCCAATCCCCAGACCCCGAGGTACCACATCTGCTCAGATTTCTAAACTGCCTCTTGCAAGACCAAGATTTCAAGTAAGCGAGACTTAAATTGGAGGAAAAACATCTCAGCCTAGTCCTCCAGGGAGTGGGTTCTAAAGTCAAACATTAAAGCAGGTTTAATTCAATGCTGTGCTAAAGCAGCAGCCATGGTCAATGCAAGGCTTCCTAAGAGCAGCTGCTTTTCCAGCTCCTGAATAAAGAACGCCAGAAAGAGCCAGGCAGCAGCTACTCTGCACACACTGCACTGACCTGTCAGGCCAGCTGCCTCCTAAACACTAGCCCATCTCTCCAAGAGTCCCAGAATCACCACGCCTGAAACAGCACAAGTCCCTCTCTGCTGAGGAGCGTTCAACAGGCTGACTCCTGCACACGTCTGTCATTCACACACCTCCATTTTTAGGCCTTCCCACCTCCCTACTGGCCTCCTTCTCCTCCTCTTCTTGGTCTCCCATGGCCCTGGCCTCCTCTCCTCTGCCTTCTTCCCTCCATCTTCTCTTGGAGTGACTTCCACCAGCACCCTCTAACTAACACCATGTCTCACCTCTCTCTGCAAAGTATGCTTCAGTTATTGCACCTGTAGAACCCTTTTCCTTACTTCTTCCTCCAGTCTCAGCTGCACACCATGGGTCTGCACAGAGTCAGAGAGCAGAGGACAAAGGCAATCTCATCGTGCAGGGACATCTCTGAGAAGGGAGCAGGCCGGGCTCTGTGAGCTGCCTCCTTAGCCATTCCTTCAACCTCTGCAGTCCTTGCAGCTGAGCTCTCTAGGGTAGAAGGGATGAGAGAATGCAGGGCACTCCTAGAAGATGACCTGGCTCACGCTGGGCACCTGGGAACTGTCGATGAGCTGCAGTAGCTGCAGAGCGAGCTTTGGTGTGCATATCCAACATACTGGGGTGGATGCAGACTTAAAGGAGACACCAAAGACCTACATCTTCATGGAGTAGAGATTTTAGTGGTCCTCTCACACTTGGGCAAAGTGATGATAAATGCCACTCTTTGGTGGCTGAAAAGATCACTTCCAAACCCTGGGCATCTCCCCAAAGGCCAGAAGGACACATCACCATGCCAATCCCATGGGCAAGCTCCAGGCCAGGGAGAATGGTGGGTGTGGGTCTGACACATTTGCAAGTACCCAGCATGAATGATGCCATTAAATGCTTTCCTGGGTGAATCAGTCCACCCATAGATGGGCTGCAACTGCTGTACCCAACGAGCCCATTCCAGCTGAGAATTGACTTTCCTCCAGCGAGTGCCCCCGACATTGAATTCCTACCAGGAAAAATGAAACTCTGGCAGCTCTTTGTTTCCGCCTGGGTGTAATCAGCTGGTAACCGATCCATCAAAAGAGTAGAATGAGTATTCTGAGCTTCAGAAGCTGGTGCCACTCCGGAGGGGAAAGTGACTTTGCCCAGAGAGTGCTGGGGACTCGAGGGGGCAGAGACAGGAGGGCTCACGTTTTCTCTTTGGTACAATTTTGAGCCTATGTAGTGCTAATATTACCTTGAGGAGATAATTATTTTATGCCTTCTTGTACATTTTGAATGTATTCTTCTGCACTTTAATATTTAAAGCATGTTTTTCTGAAGCCGTGATTTCCCTCCATTAGGAACTGTACAGAATTCATTGGAACCCACATCTCGTCAGAGCACCTGTGGGGCACCAGGAGTTGGCTGGATGTGTTGTCAGCGGAGGGCTTTGGGAGGGGAGACTGGCACCAAGGTGCATGGGTGATAGAAATTGACACTCGCAGTGGCCTGAGTGTGTGGAGGAGATGCTTCCAAAGTGAATCAATGTGATTGTCTTTTAATTAACCTTGAAATAGAAATATCCTCCAGCCTTGCAACCTTTGCCAGTAAGCTGTGGTGAAATGGAGGCAACCTATTGCCATAATGACACCTTCAACTCCATAATGTGTTTAACATCTGTCTAATGCGAGTGCCCATAAATGCTGCGATATACCAGTTGTGATAATAAGATCAAGCGCAATCTTCCACTGATTCTGCCTCGAGATGGGAGCACGGATCCTACATCCTCCCCTGGGGCGACCTTTGCGTCCCTTTCTGTCACTCCCAGTCCTCTCACTGGCCAGAGACCTCGCTCTCAGATTACATGGGAGCCCACTGGGGACATCAGAGTCCAGAATCAACACCCACCTACAGACTTACGGTAGTCTGTGATGAGACATGTCCACCCCCTCCAAAGAAGGCCCAGCTGTGGAGAAAGGCCATCTCCTGCCACCCTGGTCACTGCTCTTGCCTGTCCACTGCACCAGTAAGAATGTGCCAACAGCTGCAAGAAACCAGCGCAAGAGCCCAGCTGCTCAGGACAGCAGCCAGGCCACCTCACCTGAAGTCATAGCATGCTGGGTGCAGGATCGTGCAGGGTCCTCTGCAGCTCCACAGCCTGCCAGGGTCTCTGAAGCCTGTGCTGCTCCCTTTGCCTCTGGGCAGCAAATTCAGAAAGAGAAGCAGCTACTTGGGAGGCACGCTGTGGGGAGCAGCGTCAGAGTGGGGACCTCACTATCACCCACATATCTGGGCAGGAACAACGGAGCTGGGTGCAGGGCCTCTGCCTCATTCCGGGGCATACCACAGCCAGGGCTCCCACCAGGGCTTGGGCCAGGCCCGCCACCTAGAGGCCATCCAGGTGGGACTTGGGGTCTCCCTGAGAGTGAACTCACCCGACATGCAGCTCCCACTGGATGTGGGGAGCAGGGAACAGTGAAGCCTCACTACCCATGTTTCTCTCTAGGCAATGGATGTTGTGCCAATCACAGCCACATGTCACCCTGGCATCAGAGTGCTGCAAGGTGGTAGAGACGCTGAGCTCCCAAGGAACTTGTCTGGGGCACGTGTCTGGCCTGGTTAGATCTGGGGACTAGGGATAGGACAAAAGTTCTGGTTTCTCCCTGTGTTCCTCCTCTTGAGTGAGCACATCAGAGAGAGAAAGAGGAGAGAGGAGAGAGAGAGAGAGAGAGGGAGGGAGAGAGAGAGAGAGAGACTGTTCCTGGGAAGATTAAGAAAAAGGCAGAATCGAGTGCCCCTCGGAAAGGCCACACTAAACTGCTCCTTCCTCCCTACATCTGAGCCCAAGGGACCTGGCCTGAGGCCCCCTTCCCACACCCACAAGTGTCCAAGAGAGGAGAGGAGGACATGGCCATCCACCTCCCCAAGACATCCATCGCCTCCTGGGGAATTTCAGTCTGTTCTCTGCACTAATTATGGCCTGTCATCTGGAACAAATACCTCATATGACAAGAGAGATAATTAATATGCTCAGAGAAAACTTTCCTTTTTTTCTTAATTAAAGCACACAATTCCTTTTAAAAGCAAGAAAATATGTCTATTGTCTCTCTCCAGCATGTGCACATTCCAGTCTGTAGAACATTGTGATTTTGTTATATTGTACTTTCCATTTTCTTTTTTTTTTGTATAAAAATAGTTAGTAGCTAATCCTTTTGGAGAATAAATAGCATGCAGAAAGTGCCAAACAGACAATGACAATGACCACTATTTATTGAGTGCCTAATGTATACTAGGTATTTAGCAAACATCTGTAATGTCCAGTTGCTCTATGCAAAATTGTTATCATTATGACTTTAAATATCTAAAAAAGGTGGAAGATCTGGGTGCAAGTTTGGACACTGAAGAGCAGGACCCTGGGGCTGATGCTCCTGGCCTGGCCCTGAGGTTTCTTCCCCAGGTTCAGAATCAAAATAGCTCAAGTCCTCTGGCCCTAGGCTTTTTGCTGGAGCTAGAGCTGGAACTGCCAACACAACAGTGGGAAGACAGATAGACTGGTCCACCCAGGAGTGAGGGGGAACAGGAAACAGGTCCAGGAGGAAAGCAAAGGAGGCCAGGGGATGAGAGCAGGTGCTTCATCCCCAGTGATGTCCTTGACAACATGTGAGCACAAGCGGACCTCCAGGGTCAGGGGAGCATGTCTGTCCCCCAAGATAAGCATGAAGGAAGCACAGGGAAGACAAAGCCAGAGCCAGCAGACAGCCACAACAGCAGGTCATGAGGAACCTGCCACCAATGTGCCACAGCTGCCTGGCTGCACCTCCACCCCCAGG